>NC_044907.1:45844715-47227964 GCF_001633185.2 Quercus lobata
ATACAACCCCAAATTGTTTATGTAAATCTAAAATAAGCTAAGGAATGAGGCCGCCCAACAGGGAGGCATCCGGAGAAATAACAGGCACAGTCAAAGTAGAAAGGATCCTCTGCCACTTGACCTTCAAGTCTTGTAAAACCTTGTGAGCATAAGCCAAAACTTCCTCAACAGCAGCTATCTCAGTGTCTATATTCTTGAATGATTGCCTCTGAAATAGCATATGAGCCAGCAGACGCAAGTGATCCAGCAGAAAAGACAAATTGAACTTGGCCTCCAGAAGGTCTTGCACCACCCCTCTCCACTCCAGAAGCTTTTCTTCAGACAAAGAATCTACAAAGGAATTCCTTAGGGAAATCAGCACAGCTCACAGCAACTCCATCAAAATATTGCCTAGAAAAACGCCTCCCCTGAAGCCACTGGTGAAATCCCCGTAACTCTTGAGCAGACTCTCTAGTAGCGGCAGGCCTTCCACAGGAACAGAGAAGCGCAGGAAGCTGCCATAAGAAGACCCAAAAATATGGAAGTGGCTGGCAGGAAGACTGTTGAATTCCAAGAGATCAAAGCGAGCCAGGAAGGATGAAAGCCTTGAATCAAGATCTGAGGCAGCCATTTTCGAGGCATCCCCCATCACTGTGTCACCACTTGCAGAAACAGGAGGACTTGCAGCCTTTCGCTCTGGATGAAGGTCAGCAACTTGAACAGGTCTCACAATTCCTTCAGGGATAACAGGCTCAGAACCTGCAAAGCCTGTATCAATATTCGAAAAAAAGAAGAAAAGAAAAGGAAGAACAGATTTAGTCTTTTAAAAAAGAAAAGAAAAGGGGAAAAAGAAGAACAAACCAGTTCCGGCTTCTTGGGGTAGAGCCTCTTCTTCCTGATCCCCTGACTTCCCCGAGGATTTTGGGAAGGAACATAAGGCAAGTTGAAGAAAAGGTGAAGGACCAATGGCAAAGTGGTTAAAGGAAGGAATAGATGCAGGGGGCTTCGCCATATAAAAAAAAAAAGGGGAAAGAGAAGGGCGAAAGAAAAGAAAAAAAGAAGAAAAGGAAACACGATGGAAGCAGCTTGCACTCACCTTCTGAGCTTTCTGATTCTAAAGAAGAGGCAACACTGGGAGCGGATTTCTCACTGGTTTGACCTAAAAGGAAAAAGAAAAGGAGGAACTCAAAAAAGCTGGAAAAGAAAATAAAAATATAACGCTATTTCAAGGAAACAAGGCTTACCTGTTTGTTTGGATAAATGAGTGTCTCCCAAAGCACCTTTATCTGACAAGGATTGAGGAAACACAATCCTGATAGGACTAGGAGTGCGTTCAAGATGGGGACTTTGAGATGAAGGGATCCTAGAAGCTTTGGGATCCTGAGAATCCTGGGAACCTTTCATCGGTTGCCCGGTTTCCTCAACTGGATCACCAGTAGGGGGCTCCTCCCCCATAGCAGGAAAAACAACAGAAAGAGCTGTGACAGTTTCCTCCCCCAGAGCCTTGTCAGTCATAGGAGGGGATACCTCAACCTAAAGGAAGAAGAAGTGGAAAAGGCAGTGCCAAGTAAAAAAAAAAAAAACACAATAGCGGGAAATGCTAACAACACAATGTCAGAACAAAAGGGAGAGAACAAAAAAAAAGGGGGGGAACACACATACCACGTCGTCACCAGAAGATTGGCTTTTACCCTTCTTGTGATCAGACTTGTGCTTAGACTGCAAAGGAAATCACCACTCGTCAGCAAAATAGAAATAAGTGCAACAAGGTGAACAGGTAAAAAAAAAAAAGAGAGAAGAAGGAAAGAAGTCTTGCCCTTCTCTCTCTCTCTACAGATTCTCTGGAAGTCTTTTGCTTACTACGAATACACCCAGAGGGTCCTAAAGGAGGCTGGGATACCAAACCAGAGGATCCTAAAGAACCATGGACTGAAGCAGTCACAAGAACCTGGAAAAAAGAAGACTCTACCTTGGTCTTCTTCTGGGTCCTTGAAACCAAAGGTTCCCTGACATCCTTGCCTTCCTGAGATGCCAAGTGTGCTTGAGATTTCCCCGTTTTCCTTCTTTTCTCCTCAGAACCTATCTCCACACCCCCTGTACTTTCACCAACATCAACAGCTTTCATTTTCTTCGGTCTGACATCCTTACCTTTACTCGGAGCAATGGCAGCACTTATTGTCTCCATTGCACCTTTCTTGATGGGCACTCCAGAGGAAGCACCAATGATGAGACTATCACCCAGCCAAGTCTCAGGAAAATCCTGTCCATAAGCCACCCAACCTCCCCTGGAGGCATGCCACTCTGCGAACCCAGTCTTGCTGCTTGCAGCAACAGAAACAATCCCAGCAATAGGAAGGGATAAACGTCTATTGGATGTCGGAGCAGAAACAATGCTAGGATTCGGGGCTTCCCGAACTGTACCAGAGCCAACATAGTCAACAAAAGACTTTTGTACTCTTCTCCAATAACTGGTATAGCCACTAGAAGCAAAGACTCCTCTCTGGGAGTTAGGCACTGCAAATTGGGGGCTCCTCCGTGACCAATAAGAAAAGGCCTGCAGCCTCAGGAAAGGATCCAAGGAAGAAAGGGATGGCACCACATCCTTAAAGACTGGAGGAATGTCCTGGTTAAAACCAAATTGTCGGAGCACCCGGTGTGCTGAATAATGAGTATATTTTGGGCCACTTGAAGAAGGTACAGGAAGCCAGGAGGGGCTAATGCAGGCAAGATAAGCCAGACTGCCCTCATCACCACGGCGCAAGTCAAAGGTATTACCTGTAGAAGATAAAAAAGAAGACAACACAGAATCACACGCAAAGCCAGGACCAAACTCACGAGGGGATCTCCAATGTAAGCTCCCTACTTGGTCAAATAACTCCACAAGATTGAGGCCACCACCTTTCAAGCTAATCCAACGAAAAATAATGGGAAAGGCATCAGTAGAATTGCCACAAAGACCCTTCACTATGTCGGGGGATCCTTGGAACTTATCCTTCACAAATTTCAAATTCCTGCACTTGGCCAAAGTAGCTGCAGAACGGTCCCACATGAAAATCTGAAGAATAGCACAGTGAAGAGATGAAGTGATCACATAACAAGAATCACCCTCAGTCTCATCTCCATGAAGCTGGTCCAATTGAGAGTAAACATGACCCAAAAACAGAGGGGCCAAAGGATACTGGGTACCTCGAGCCAATTTGATTGCCAACGGAAAAAACGAAGACTTAACTCCGTACTCAGGGAACTCACTAAACAAAAACTTACTAAGCCAAAAAGCCAGAAAATCGGCCCACCTCACTTCCTTATCTTTCTCACGAGAGAGGGTCATCACCCATCTCCCCATCCTAGCCGGCTTACCACCAGAAGAGACAGCGCGACCACCAAAATGACCAAACAATTTATCTTTTACCACGAGATCCTCACCAGAAAGGTTAATATCAAAGGGGCTCTCTTCACCAAACACCGGGAAGAGGAAGTTATTAACCACATCTTCCAAGGTGATCGTCAATTCACCAGTAGAAAAGAAAAAAGTATGAAGGGAAGGGCATCAACGACGTACCAGATGCCTGAGCCCTTTGGCGTCTCTGAAGCCCTCAAGGTTTCTGGAAATAGCCACTGCCTTTAGGATACCGGCGCGCTCCAAGCGACCCACAAACTCAGCATCAGACAGTTCCTTGTCTACCCATATAGGCCAACCCTGAATCTTTCCCGGAACAAAATCAAAGAAAATAGGAACCGCCTCTCGGATTCCTTGTCTAATCTGGAGATCGAAAATCTCTCTAGGATCAGGAACCTGGGCGGAACCAGCGAAACCCGCTTGGCCAGAAAACATCCAAACATGAGGGGATGGAGGAGCCTCACCATGAGATATATGAAGGAAAAATAAACTGGGAGAATACCAAGGATCCCGTAAAGGGAAGGCTGGACGTTCAGTAACCTCGTGAGAATCACTCGGAGCAGAACCAGAAGAACCTTCACCCTCAGAAGGACTGGGAGTACGCTCTCTCCTCTTTCGAGAAGAAGAAGAAGCCATCGGAACAACATGTACTATGAGAAGAAAAGAGATTGAAAGTGCGAAAAGGAGGAAGACTAGAGTAACAAAGAAGAAGAGAAAAAGAAAGAGAAACACAAAGAGTGAAAGACTCAGAGAAGCAAAGTGATAAGATGAAACGGCTACAATAAAGGCGCAAATAGCAGTTGGGGAAAACAGTTTATGGAAAGATGCGCCAGTTGCCAAAAAATTTAATTTGAAGAAAGGATTAATCAGCAGTTATTAATGAGAAGTAACGGGAAACGAGAAAAGTGGGTAGAGGAGTTTTACCTCAAATACTCAACTGCCACGTCCCATGTAAAGAGGAAGCTACAAAAAGTAATAATTATAAGGGAATGCGACACGCAAAAAAGAGGTGACTAAAAGCAACAGAAAAGGGCCGGGATCCCAAGTAAAAAGGAAGGGAACCTAGTAGAAGTTGAGAAAAAGGAGATACCACGAAAATCTTAGGAAACCTAAATCACTCACGCGTGGGCTTCAGGCAACCCACGAGCTCGGGGGGCTAAATGTTGAGGTCTAAAAAAGGGTCATAGTGAAATAAGCCCAAAAAAAAGAACAAGTCAAGCCCAAAAGGAAAAATTCAGGCTAAGCCCAAAGTAATAGATACGGGAGACCCATGAGGGAATAAAAGAAAGGCCTAGAGGATCCTGAAGCCCAGAAAAAAAAAAAAAAAAAAAAAAAAAAAAAAAAAAAAAAAAAAAAAAAAAAAAGAAGCATCCGAAAAAAGAAGACCACGGCAAAGTATAAGAAGCAAGGATCCTCAGGAACCATCAATAAGCACGGATCCCTTCAGGCACAAAGAAAAAGGAAGACTGGGACAGATCGATAGAAATAAGACAGAAGAAGAAAACAAGAAATAAAAGCAAAACGCGAGCGACCTCTCATGGCACAGACAGAAAAGGCCTCGGGGAACCAAGACAGGGAAGAAGAATGATAACAAACGACTTTCAAAAATGGCAGAACAGGATTCCGCCCAAATAGGAAAGAAAAGGGAAAAGTGGAAAACGCCAAAAATGGGGATGCTAAGAAGGGCATACCTCAGCACGTCCCAAAGAAGATGGCCAACCAGAAGCTTTCAAAAGAATCAAAACTGAGAGAAGAAAAGAATGAGAAAAAAACGGAAAAGGGACTTACCAAAACGATGAGGACAGGACATACTCTGTTTGCAAAAGAGCAAAACAGGGGAACCAACGGTTCCCCGGGAAGCCCAGAAAACTCTATTATAAAAGGAGGGGATGGGTTGTGAAGAAGGCAGCGAAAAAAAAGAGAGAGAAACACAAGAAAGAAGAAATTCTCCAGGAAAAACTATCAAAAAATCTGTGCAGAAAGAAAAAAAAATACTAAGGGAAAAACAAGTATTGCTTCCCGGCATCCTGTAAAAGCCACTATTGCACATACTCGGATTCAACGAGAATCAAACTTTGCAAGTTTTGAAGGCTGACATAGTCATTCAAGACTGCAATTTTTGAGCTTGATTGAACCTTGTATCACGTCTTAGTGAGTTTTCTGTAATCAAACAGATAATGTATTAATGAAACATTGCTTCATAATTCCCAGGATCCCCACAACACTAATTTTTATCGCTTTGCTAATCCTGTTTCTTTCCTTCTGAATTTACGTTGTTAATTTTTGGCATTCTTCGATATCCTTGTTTGTCATTTTCTTTATATTGTCAGGAGTATTCTCTGCATCCACTTAATTCTTAAACAGCTCGTTAGCTGCGGTGAGTCAAGGCCCGGTCCACCAAATCCTCCTTTTTTCATTTAGGCCGGGGATCCTTGAGCCTGAGTGTCACGAAAAAGGCACTCTCACAACTATAAAGACCATAAATAATTTTTTTCATCTCATGCGCTCACACATAGACAAAAAGGGAAGGAGATTCCAATTTTTTTTTTATAGGTAAATAAGAAAATTAATTAGAATGAAGAAATGCACCTCCAGTACACAAGCTGCGTACTAGAACTGCAGAATTATGACATATTACAAGAGTCAAGAAAATAAATAAAAAATGGATCTCAAGTACATAGATGTTTCAGCCATCCAGTCAAAACAAAGATCTTAAAATTATTTTGAGCTCCATTGTTCTACGTTCTGTTCTAATTCCTTCAAAAGCCCGATTGTTCCGTTCACGCCAAATGATCCACATAAGGCACAAAGGAATGGCCTTCCAGCAATTGCCTCCCCTACTGAACTTACCACACCGACCTGTCCAAACAGCCAGCAAGTCCACTACACGGCAAGGCATAACCCATTGCACGCCAAATAGGCACAAACTCATATACCATAATTCCCTAGAATACTCACAATGCCACATAATATGATGCTATGATGATGAAAATGTTGAAAAAATTATGAGCAACCTTCATAAACAGTTCTAGAATAGTACCCATGCTATGAAACTTCTTCTAGCTACTATTAGGCAATGAAACTATGAGTAGATTTTAAACTAATTCCCAAAAGAGAAATCTCAAGCTTCCATATGTATTCATTCAATTGACAAGGTGCTTAGAGTGACCAGAAATCATCTTTAGTTACAAGGGAAATTGGAATTGCACCTTGAAAAAAAAAAAAAAAAACTAACCAATGGCATCCAAGTATTGCTAAGAGGGAAAGAGAATGAAAAAAAAAGTGATAAATGAAACCAAGAAATAATGAGTCACACTATATCTAAACCTTCACAACACATTTATATATCAAAACATAAAGATTGCAAATAAGAGAAGAAAGCATAAGAAGTTTATAACTTTGAGTTGACAAATAGCTCCTTCACCATCAAAACAAGTTTTTGTACAATCCTTCAATTCTTAAGCTACATTGCTAATAACCCATTTGCTAGAGTTCTAACTATAGACATGCTAACTAGAAACTGAAAAGAGAAGAACAAAAAATCTGTGCAAGACTAAAAGAGAAGAAAAAGAATTATCATATACAAAAGATTTTACTCCATGCTTCGTCGGATTGTGCCGGATCAGAAATTAATGAAGTAATTAATGCATCAAAATCAGCATCAGCAACAGAGTCTGATTTGGATTGACTGCATACGTCAACCAGGAGTGGTAGATCAGAAAATATTTGACTCAATGGTTCATCTGGGAATGTGGGATCAGTTATCCATGCAGCAAACTCTTCATCCGTAAAAGTATCAGTATCCAACCGTCTTTTTTTGTGTTCTTGGGCTTGGGCATCTTCTAGTCCATGTGACATCACACCAGTTGTATTGAAGGTTGAGGCCTCTTCAGCTACAGCGGCAGTAGAAGAAAAACATCCAGAAACCCATGCGGCAAACTCTTCATCATCAGCACTAGGCATCATAGGCTCAGGCTCAGGCTCAGGCTCAAGTGAAATCACAGCAGCAGCATTTGTATTGAAGCATGAGAACTCTTCACCAGCAGTAGTAGAAGAAAAAGCTCTTTTGAGACCTCTTCCGTTGGCCTCCTCACAATCTGACCCTGATCCTGACCCTTTATTTAGTTTATAGATGACACAGAGGACTGTGTTGATTCTTCCAAATTCCTGATTCGCCAAGGAGAACTCGTGCATTATCCAATTAGTTTTATTGAGTTTGGCCGAATGAAGATCCTTGGCCTTAAAAGAGAGCATCCTGTCGATCCCAATAACATTGCCCTGAGAATCATAGATTCTTTTGGGCTTGCTTTTTTCAAGCCAGGTTCCGCATGCGGCAGCCCTGCACACACGATTGCCGGTTGTTGTTTTGAGGTCGGTGAAGACGTAGAGCTTGCGGTGGAAAGTGTGTAAATGATAGTGGGTAAGAGAATCATATATTTCCCATGGAGGAATTTTGCCATATACCTCACAATCATTCACAATAAAATCAAAATGATGATTTAGGTGAGTTTGCTCAGCATCGTCGACCTTCTTCATTAAAATCTTCATCAACTCTTCATCTGTAGGATCATATCGAAACCCCACCATCTCCATTTTTTCAGGAAATCAAAGAATTTTCTTTCCCTTTTCTATAAACACAGAGGAAATCGTATGAAATTTTTGATGAATGTTTGATAGTCTCAAACTTTTTGATGAATTTAAAAAAAAAATTTATGAAACTTTTTGATGAATGTTTGATGAATATAAGAAGTCTCAAACTCAGAGTTAGAAACTTTTTTTCTGGAACAAATTAGAAGCTCTGAATATCTAAGGGGCGGTCCATTAGGTCAAGGCTATGTGTAATATATAGCAAGGCTTAGAAGGGGCGGTCTATTAGGGCGGTTATATATATTATATATAAAATTATTACTAATACTGTAAATATACCATAGTGTGGGCGGTTATATAAAACTCTTGCGGGTTGTCATCAAAATCTGCTCTTTTAGCATATAATTATTATTACAAACACTCTAAAAAAAAAGCCCAAAATCAAGAGAACAATTCAAAAGAAATGGTTCGCCGCTTCAAAAATACTTCAGCATACCATACCAAAAAATAAAAAAAAGTTTTGTGGGCTGTATAATCTTTCTATATTTCAAGCCCAATACAACTCCCCTCCATTCAAACCCCAAAAGATAATAGATTTTTTTTTTTTTTTTTAAAAAAAAAAGGGAAAAAAGAATAGATAATAGTTGTTTTTTATTTTTATTTTTTTAAGATAAGTTCAACTTATTGCGTTTACTTATGATAATAACTCTTTATCATTATATTAAGATATCAATAAGTTTTTGGTGTAAGCGGATCCAACTCCCCTCCATTTAAGTCCCAAAAGAGAATAGATTTTTTTTTTTTTTTTTAAATAAAGGAAAAGAGAATAGATGATAGTTGCTTTTTGTTTTTATTTTTTTATGATAAGTTCAACTTATTGTGTTTGCTTATGATAATAACTCTTTATCATTATATCAAAATATCAATAAGTTTTTGATGTAAGCGGATACAACTCTCCTCCAATCAAGCCCCAAAAAGATAATGGATTTTTTTTTTTTTTTTGAGAAAAGAAAAGAGAATAGATGATTGTTGTTGTTGTTGTTTTTTTTTTTTTTTTTTTTTTTTTTTTTTTTAAATATAAGTTCAACATATGACGTTTGCTCCTGATAATAACTTTTTATCATTAGATAAAAACACCAATCAGTTCCATAAAAAAAAAAAAAAAATCAATCAATTTTTGATATAAATAGAAATTAAACTCCATATTTTTTATTTAACCATCAACTAATTCTCGTCCAAAAAAAACATCAGACAGTTAACCAAAAATAGACCGTAGTAGTTGAATACGAAGAGCTGGTTAATAAAAATCAATCACTGAGTTATTATATTCAGCGAAAAAAAAAAAAAGAGGCTATATTCCCATTTTGTCCATTTTTTTTATTTTTTATAAAGAAGTTAAGAAAGCATAATTGACGCCAACGTGGTCTTTGATCTTTTGGTGAGTTGACGTCTTCTCTAGCAATGTAAGTAAAGTTGTATACCTCATAATATCATTGGTATTGGCTAGTTAGCACTATGAGACATTTTCCCAAAAAAAAGAAAAAAAAAAAGAAAAAGAAAGTAATGCGTAATGCATAATTTAATGGAATTAAAGCACCATTAACGCCAAAGTCTTTGACGTCTTCTTTAAGTTAGTTTAGGCTTTCCTAAATAATGCATAATTTATAACACAAATGGTACGAGCTAGTCATCATTAAACATTTTTCAAGAAAGTAATATATACGAAACTTGGAAAGCACCATTGACGCTAATATTTTGGCTACGAAGGTTGAGCTATGTCTTCTTCACTATTTTCTCAACAAAAAAACACAATGTTCTTCAGTAGGACCTTATTGAAAAATTAAATCTGAAAGATATAGGAGTAAGTCAATTAAAGTATTTATATATCAAAGGAGGGTGAATTATCTTTTTGGTGAAAGTAATTAAAAAATATTAAGAGTTTTATTCCTGCGACACACTAAATCCTAGACTTTTAAATGGGACATGTTAAACTTCATAATTTCATATATATCCAAAAGAAGAAAAAAGAAATCTAGCTAGGGTTTAAACTTTAGAATGTTTTATTTGTTTAAGTTTGGGGTTTAAACTTTGAAGTGCCTCATTTACGAATTTAAAAGTGTGAGCTTAATTAATAGGCCAAAATTGGCAAATGCCTCTTTCACACAAACTTTCCAGCATTTTGCTTCATTTTCCAAACTAATTAAGGAAATGCTCCTGTTTTGAAACTCAATTTTTTAAAAATCGAGTTCCAAATGTAAAACTCGATTTTTGGAATATCGAGTTATAGCGGACGTGGACTAAGAGAATTTTTTTTTTCTTTTGAAACTTGAGTTCCATGTGAAGTACACGAGTTCATGGAACTCGAGTTCCATTTAAATTTTTTCAAGGAACTCAAGTTCATGGAACTCAAGTATTTTACATGGAACTCGAGTTCCAGAAATTTTTTTTTTTTTTTTTTAATTTTTGGGTTCGCTATAACTCGATTGTCCAAAAATTGAGTTTTAAATTGAAACTCGATTTTTAAAAAATTAAGTTTCAAAACAGGGGCATTTCCCTAATTAGTTTGTGAAATAGGGCAAAATGCTGGAAAGTTTGTGTGAAATGGACATTTGCCAATTTTTCTCCTTAATTAATATGTCCCATTTCCTTTGATATGTGATTCGTGCAAAGATAGAGAGAGAATTCACCTTCCCTATGTAAAGGCTCAACAATTATGTTCAAGTGTGTAGAGGTAACTCTATTATGATGCATATATACTCCCTCAAATGTACATTCCCCTGACGATGAACAACTTGAATGACATGCCCAAACTATCCAATCTCTTGCTCATTTGTCGTGTTTTTAGCTTTACTTTTATTTAAGGATTTAATTGTTATTTTGAATACATTAGAACTTCGATCTTTATACTACATCAGTTGTCTATAATTTGCATACTTTTTATTTTAAAAATTCTCAATTTCAATGAATGATCCAAAATTATGATATTATTGTTTGTCCAAGTGTCACATAATTATTTAAGTTCAAATACCATACTTTTGTTCAAGTCAATAGTTTTTCTTTCCCCCTCTTAAGTTATTTTTAGAAATCAATTTTTATGAGTTTTTCCTTTCTTTTTTGTCAACGTTTATGAGATTGACTCTTTTTATCCAACTTTTACTTTTAATGTTACTAATTTTTTTTGAATTTCTGTTAGCTCAATTGATAAATTTCTTTTCGTCGAATAAGAAATTTGAAGTTTGATAAAAAAAAATGTTACTGGTTTTATTTTAATTTTTTTTTCTTGAAGGGTTTAATGTTTCTAATTTAAAAAATGAAAAAAAATGCTATGTTTAGTAAACACATAAACACATGCCAACATGTAACATGCTCAAGAATTCACAATATGTTCAAAACCAGAAGATGGGCACATCAAATCCTATCGCCCATTTCAGGAAATTGCAAAAATAAGCACTTCTTTTATTAGACACTGATAAGCCCAGCGGAAACCAATTGAATAAGATTTACCTTTGTAAAAGCTTCACTACATATTTATCCATATGACCAATGTGTAAAGCTAGTAGAATCAATGGTATAGGCTAATCATTACTATGAAACATTTTCAAAAAGTGTGTTAGATATTAAATAAGAAAGCACAATTGACACACCAAATTGACACACCAAGAGCATTGTAATTCCATTAGTGGCCACTTTTTGGTATTTCCAATATAGACATTAAAATCTCTCATACCCTTAACTAAAAACAAAAAAACAAAAACCAAAAACACTGTTGACAAGCCAAGAGCCTTAAATGAAGAATAGATATTCTTCCCATCCACGCTCCCAACAGCATCAACTTGAGCCTTAAATCAAACAATGTAAGTAAATTATAAAATTATATAGAATGGAATGAGAGAGAAAGAGAGTTAGGGATGACATCCAAAGCAATTACAGGTCTTGGGAGTGAAAGAGCAAAAGCCAAAAGGCTTGTTGGGAATGTTGCAATTGATGGCATAGCAACAAGGAGATGGCAAGCAAAGACCTTTGGCCCCACCACAGCAAGTGCATAGTGCACATATCTGGAAGCTCCCTAACCTCCTTCCGCTATCATTCATCACCATCATCATCTTCTCCATTCTTCCTAACTCCACCATTGGCACCATCATCTCAGTCTCAGACCCATTAATCTCCAAAATCAAGAAACAAACTTTTCAATTCAAAAATACCCACAAAAAATCATAACAAATTTCACAAGAAAACTCAAGGGATCTATAAAAAATCAAGCCTTGGGGTTTTTGAGTAAAAAAATAAAAAAGACATTAATTTGACAATATACTCACATGGGCTTCACTGTAGTTGACCACATTAGCTAAACACAGCAGCAATATGAGAGAGAGAGTGACCCCATAAGCAGACATTTATTGGTGTTTCCAATATAGACAACCAATGTTGAAATCCCCCTTACCCTTAACTATCCAAAAAAACAAAAAAGAAAAACAACAAACATTGACACCAAAGTCTTTGGCCTCTTCTTCAGTTCAGGTTTTTCTTAAACAATGCAAAGCTCATAAACCAATGGTATGGGTTAGTCACCACTAAATATTTTCCAAGAAAGTACTAGATACAAAATTGGGAAAACACCATTAATGCTAAAGTTGTTAGCCTCTCTTGAGTTTAGGCAAAACTAAAGGCGAAAGAATACATATAATTGGGTTAAGTCAATTAAACTATTTATTGACCAAGAGAAAATGGATCATCTTCTTCCACCTTTTTATTTTATATTGGCAAAATAAAAAGAAGATACCATGATCATGGGTGGAAAGACACCATTGGTGTGAAGTCTTAGTCCAGCTCTCCTCAAATAACGCAAACTTTGGAAAAAAAAACACAAGATACGATCTAGGAAAGTGTTGGTTATAGTTGGAATCTGGGAATAGCTTTAAGGAACGCGCTTTGCAATATTAGAGAAGATGTGGGTGTTTTTATAACAGTATACAAGTATTTTTTTTTTTTTTTAAGAAATAATTACAACATGCTGCTAACCCCTTAACTCAAACATTTTCCCCCCAAGACCCCCAAGCACTTTGTACATAGGGAGGTGTCAATTCAGCTACAAGACCTTTAGCAACAGTATACAAGTAGGATGGTGCTGGACTATTTATTATCATAAAAGATTCGTTTTACCTATCCAATGGTCTAGATTATTAATAAGTTTATAATTATACATAATTATGACCCGATCAAATTTGATGAGCGATCCCCTTATTATAATTTACTAGCATGTAACTCATGCAAACGCATTGATGTATTTAAAAGTGAACACAATTTTTATTATAAAGATACAAATAAGTAGTCAAATTATCAATAAAAAATAGCATGCAACACATGCATATGTATCGACACATTTAAAATATAACTCAATTTTTATCTTAAAAATATAAATAATTAGCCAAATTTTTTTAAGTAAATATAATTAGTCACATATTAAAATTCTTACCAAAATTTAATACTACTTATTATCATTTTTTTTCTAATTTTTAATAAAATAGAATATGTGGTTATCTTTGTTGTGTGGTGATTTTTATTGAGTATATGTGATTAGTTTTTTTTTTTTAATAATTTTATAGTCCATTAATATTAGATTCTTAGTTTTTTGCACTCATTAACTCACTTAACACAAAGATTTAAAAACTTATGAGGACACATGGCATAAACTTAAATGGATAATTATAGTGAGGTTTCCACATAAATTTAGACACATAACGCAAAATTAGATTCTAATTTCAAATTATAATTGAACTTTCTCTGAGTTTTGCATATTAATATATATACATATAGACTACTTTATTCCTTATTAGAGTAATTGACTAATTAATTTCAATATTACTTTCATAAAATTCATATGCATTTTTTAATTGAAGAGTTCAAATAATAATTGATTTTGATACGATTCATTGTTAAAAGGATCCCTAATAAAACTAAAAGGAAAAAGTGATTGACACTGAAGAAAAATGGAAAAAGAAAAAAAAAAAGATGTAACAATACCATTCAAAACATATTGGAAAATTTAATCGAGTGAATAGAAATGTATTGCAAAACTCGCCATTGACCCCAAGTCCTTGGCGTCTTTGTTAAGTTAAGCTGTTTAGGTCTTCCTAAATAATACAAAATTCATTTATTACTAGTGGTGGATGCAACATTTTTGCCTGTTGAATGAAGACTATCTTTCCAAAAAACAAAAACAAGTGTGTAATTAATTAAGATATAGAGAGGAAAAGGATAGAATGGTTAGAGTCCCTGAAATACTAACAGATCATCTCTTCCAAGGACTTACTCTTGGAAACGCGCTTTGCATTATTATTATAGTATATTAGCACCATTTATGCTTAAGAGCCCATTTGGATTGAAGATGAGAGAGGGGAGTAGAAGAAGAAATTATTAGGCCCACCAAAAGGACTACTGACGTGATCCTCCTTGAACTCCCAATAAATAAAATGTTGTTATTTATGCAAATGTGACATCATGTGGTAATTTTTATTTTTTATTCCTTATATTGATTAAGAAGCTCACACATACATTTGCATAGATGACATCATCTCATTGGTCAGGGAGGACCACATCAGCAGTCCTCCTGTAGAATAAAATTAGCAATAAATTACCCAAATTTTTTGCTAATTCTACTTTACTCTCCTCCACTCCCTCTCCCTCACCCTCAATCCAAACACGCCATAAATCTCTAGCATCTTCTTGGTTTTAGGTATTCTCATATAATGCAATGCTCATAATACCAAGGGCATAGGCTAGTCATCACTAAACATTATCCAAGAAGAGAAAGTACTAAATACACTGACAAAGTCTTTGGCTTCTTGTTGGGGAGAAATTATTAGGTCTATTAAAAAGGCTACTGACATGGTCCTCCCTGACCTCTCAATCAATAAAATGTTATTATTTATGCAAACGTGACATCATATGGTAATGTCTCTATATGTTATATTAAATGCTCAACTAGTGGCTTTTCATGATATTATCTTCCCAACAAAAACAAATAACGGAAGTAAGTGAATAATGATTACTACAAAGAACACGCTTTGCATTATTTGACTAACTGCAATACTATAACGTGGACCGTTTGATACAAGTATATATGTAGCATTCTTATGGCTATTTTAACTAAAGACCACTTTGTTTGGAGAAAACTTTGTCTTATTTTTGTCACGAAAATTCAGGAGAAGAAAAATTAGATGAGTTGAGATATTTTTGCTTTTTGGTGGTGTTAATTTTTGTTCAATTAGATTTTAATGGGTGCTTTGGTTGCTAGAGAAGACAGAATAGCTTTCTTACAACTCAAAGCTTCCATGATCAAATACATAGATGAAAATAATTTTACATCTTGGGACTCAAGCAAAAACATTATGAAATGATATTGAAATCAACCTAAAGTCAAATCTCTTTCACAAAAGTGTATCTGCAAGGCCATTGGTTGTTTTTTATTCCCTCAATGAAAATATTCATTCATTAAAAGGGAAAAAAAAATAAAAAATCTTCTGGTACCTTTTCTATTTAGTAGAAAAGGTTGTCATTGTAGTGGGTGGAAAGACACCACGGTGCGGAGTTTTAGAGTTTGTTTGACATCAGCTTTTAGTATTAGTTTTTTACTTTTAGATTTTATGTACAACTTTTTAAAATCTCATTTTTTTTTCTCGCATTTTCTTACTTTTTCAAATTTTTTTAAGGTACAAATATACTTTAACACACTTTCAGTAAAAAAATTTCAACAATAAAAATTAGATAAACTATTCCCAAATAGACACTTAGTCTTGGTCATCATGTTTCTCACATAAAAATAAAATAAAAAAAGAAAAAGAAAAAAGAAATAAAAGAAGTCTTGGTCATCTCAAAATAATGGATGTAACATTTTTGCTTTTGAAAAACTCACAAATATGATATAAGAAAGCTCCTTTGTATAGTGATGAAGCCAAGTGGAGTCCAAAGGGGCTCAAGCAAAAAAAGAAAAAGTATATTCTCCACAATTTTATATTTGGCTCCCTTTTATAAAAAATATTGGCCTCTTTTTCTTATAATTCTACATTGATTTCATTATATCAGTAAGGTCTACTTCCATCGATCAAAGTATTTACTTATCAAAAGAAAATAAATTATCTTCTTGCACCTTTTTCATTTAGTAAAGATCGTCATCGTAGCTAGGCCTGTCCAGCAACCCGTGTAATCCGACCCGCCCGACCGTATCCGCCCGACCCGAAGGCCCACGGGTGAATCCGAGTGTTAAATAAATTAGCAACGAGATTTGTTATACCATGTTGTGTATGCTAGAGTGGATGCGGAAGAGGAAGCATAGAAGAGGAACACTGAGAACACGAGAGTTACGTGGTTCAGCCTTACGGCCTACATCCACGGAAGAATCCCTTAAGGGCTACATCTTTATTGTATGAGAGTGTAGTACAATAACTTCCTATGTTACAATGAACCCTAACATGAGTATATATAGGCGACTAAACCCTAGACTACTAGTACAAGCAGGAATGGGTTGGGCCTATTACATTGGGCTAATATGTCTAATATATATCTCTAACACCCTCCCTCAAACTCTAGGCGGAAGCTCGATGAAGGCTTGAGGTTGGATAAGCATGAGAAGATCACTTGGAGATGCCTTGAAGAATGCCTTTGAAGAAACCACAATGAAGAATGTGCCAATTGACTAATTTTGGAGTCTCAAATGCAGAAATGGAGCCCAAAATCGGAATCTACGCGAAAAACTGAGCAAGATAGGCCCTTTTGGAAATTTTGACTTTTGGTCAAAAGTCAACGCAAAAAGTCAAAGTCAAAGTCAACTGGTCCAGAGTCAAGTCAACAGTCAAAGTGCTCACGGGTCAGATCCGGGTGGTCCGGGTCAGGTCGGTCCGGGTCGTGGTGCTGACGAGACGACACTGCTGACGTGGCTGATGACGTGTCGCTGACGTGGACTAGGGCTGACGTGGACGTGCTTGCGTGGCTGCTGATGTGGAATGATGACGTCATCCGGTGATGTCAGATGACATCAACAGTAGTTTTCTGGCATGGCAGGAGCGTGCGTGTTCACCGGCGCGTGGAGGAGAAGCCAGAAACTAGGGAGGCGCGTGGTGGCGCGTGTAAGCTCGGTTGAGGCCCATAATTTTAGGTTCTGTAGATCAGAGGACGATAAGGCCGTCTTGGTGGCGCGTGTGGCTGTGATCCAAGCGGGGAGTCAAGAACGTTCCGCGGCGCGTGAGAGTTCCAGGAGCCATTGTTCGCGCGTGGTGGCGCGTGCGGCTGCGGTTGGAAATCGGGTGCCTCGATTTTGTAGATCGGTGGACGAGGAGGCCGTCATGGCGGCGCGTGTACCAATAACACGATCCAGAAGTCAAAATCTGAGGCGGCGCGTGGAAGATTTTCCGATTACAACTGAGGCGCGTGGAGGCGCGTGACAGGGCTTCGGGAGACCGTATTTCTGGGTTTTCTTCACGGGAGGCCGGGAAGCACGTCTGTGGTGTCGGTTTCGACAGGCGAAGGCTTGATGTGCACAGATCTGAAAAGTTAAGTCACGGCTTTGCTTGAGTTTGTGGGTCTAGACATAGCAGTGAGCCATGGCGGCTGCAAGATGCCGTGGAGTCTAGATGTAGCAAACAAGCGTGTGTGACTTCTAATGATGGTGTGCACGTGAGAATCTTCTTTGCTTGCTAGAGATGTTTGTTTGATGCCAAGAACGAAGTTTGGCTCTGATACCATGTTAAATAAATGAGCAACGAGATGTGTTATACCATGTTGTGTATGCTAGAGTGGATGCGGAAGAGGAAGCATAGAAGAGGAACACTGAGAACACGAGGGTTACGTGGTTCAGCCTTACGACCTACATCCACGGAGGAATCCCTTAAGGGCTACATCTTTATTGTATGAGAGTGTAGTACAATAACTTCCTATGTTACAATGAACCCTAACATGAGTATATATAGGTGACTAAACCCTAGACTACTAGTACAAGCAGGAATGGGTTGGGCCTATTACATTGGGCTAATATGTCTAATATATATCTCTAACACCGAGTGCATATACGGGTCGGATACGGTTGTTGTTTTAAGAGGAACCGAATAATCGGTTCGGGTTTCGGGTTACACAATAAAAAATCGGAAAAACCCGACCTGACCGAATATTTGATAAAATAAAATAATAAATCACTGTTACCACTCAGTTTCAGTCAGCTCTAAGCCTTGTCGTCTGGGACTTCGGGTAGTGGAGTGGGTAACGTGCTGGACTGGGCACAACTTCCCAATTTTAAATCCAACCATTCAAATTTTTTTTTTTTTTAATTAAGAAAGAGCTGTTGATCAACGGTTATAAATATTAGGCCTCAATCTACTCTACCGTACAGCTCCTAGCACAACACAGAGAGTCAGAGATTTCAAAATGACAAAATCAACGGTTGAAATTAAATTACTATCAAAATCTAACGGTCACAATTAAAGATGAAGTGATCAACGGCCTGATATAATCTCATATCCCAACACTCTCTCTCACTATTCACTATTCAGAGTTCAGTGACTTCAGTCTTCACTCTTCACCGAATCAAGATCATTGATCAAGTGATCAACGGCCTCAATCTCTTCATTCTTCACCTAATCACTCTCTCACCATATCCATGGCTTCAGACCTCAAACCTCAATCACTCTCTCTCTCTCTAATCGCAATCTCATACCTCTGTCTCTCACTCTCAAAGAACGTTCTCTGCATCTCTCTCTCTTTCTCTATCTCAGATTCTCAATCTCAAATCCTCAAAACCTGGAATCACTTCACCAAATCCTCTAGTCTCATACAGTCACACGAATGCTCTCTGCCTCTCACTCTCTAATCTCTACAGTCCCTTCACCAATTTCATACGAAATCTCAAGACTCAAATCTTCATCAGTCTTCAATCTTCACCCTTTAAAAGCTTGCATCTTCGGTCTTCTCAACAATGAACAAACCACACTCTCAAACTCTCAGTTCTCACTTTGCCTCTCTCTACTCCAAGGTCCAAACCCTAGCTTCTCACTACAAGTTCTTCACACCTAGCCGCCACCGCCGCCGTCGCCACCACCAACAGCCACTCCTCTCCCTGCCGCCGATCATATGGGTTGAACCTAGGGTATGTGTTCTCCTTTTCTCATCTCTCTTTTTTTCAATCTCTCATTGATTATATATGTTATGAAAATCTACTGTTAAAATCAAATAAACCCTAAGTTTTATAATTTGAAACCCTAACTAGAAATAGTTGAAACCTTAACCATTTACTTTTGTTCTTTGTTCAGTAACTTAAGTTGTTTGATTAATTTTGTTCCTATTTAAATTTTATTCAGGAATTGAAAGTTGTACATGTGGGGTTTTCAGTGTCTTCAAACTTGAAATTAACACCCACGGTTTTTTAAGGTATGATTTTTGTTTCCCTTTGTTTTTTGTGTTCAAAGTTAGGATTTTGTTCTTTTTTTGTTAGAGATGTAGAGTTGATGCATGTAACTTAAGCTGTTGTGGATGTGTTCAATGTTTCAGCTTTTATTAATTAGTAAAATTTATACTATTAAAAATCAAATAAACTCCCAAGTTTTTTGTTCTTTGTTTATTTGTTTGATTAATTCTGTTCCTATTTTAATTTTACTCAAGAATTGAAAGTTGTTCAAGTGGGGTTTTCAGTCTTCAAATTCATAACTCCAACACCCCTAGTTTCTTTAAGGTATGATTTTTGTTTCCCTTTGTGTTTTGTGTTAAAAGTTGGGATTTTGTTCTTTTTTTTTTTGTTAGAGTTTTATGTAGAATGCTGTTATCTAGATTCAAGTATCAAAGATTTTCCTTTTTGGTTTGTTTGATTATTATTATTAATTGTTAGTTAGCTAATTTCTATGTTTGATTTTTTAGGTCATGGATTCCTCCATTTCTACACAAGCGGATGGTGCTGCTGCCACCCAAGCAGATGGTGCTACTGCCACTGCCACCCAAGAGGCTGCTGCTGCAACCCAAGTTGAAGCTACTGATGGTGAGTTGCCCCTAGTTCCACCTAGTGTAGTGAGTAAGACTGGTACTGGTAGTGGTAGGAAAAAGTCTTTAGCTTGGAATCATTTTGAAAAAGTAAAGGTAGACGATGGTGTCACTATGGCTGTATGTAATTATTGTAAAAAATCATATCTGGCTGATAGTAAGAGTTGTGGTACTAGTAATTTATTAACTCATGTGACAATTTGTCCTAAGAACCCTAATAGAGAAGATAAAGGGTAGAAAACCTTGGCTTTTGTACCCAAAAATGATGGAGATGAAGGGTTCAAACTTGTGTCAACAACTTTTTCTGTTGAGGCTTCTAGAAAGGCACTAGCTGAAATGATAATAATTGATGAGTTGCCTTTTAGGTGTGTTGAGGGTTATGGGTTTAAGAAATATGTAACTACGTTACAACCTAAGCTTCGTGTAAAAGATATTCCATCTCGACAAACTGTGGCTAGAGATGTAATTGGAATTTATAATAGTGAGAGAGAGAAGCTGAGGAAATCCTTGAAGGGTTGTAGGGTGTGTCTTACTACGGACACATGGACTTCTCTACAAAATTTGAATTATATGTGTCTCACATGTCACTTTATTGATGATACTTGGAAGTTGCATAAAAGAATTTTAAATTTTTGTCAAGTTGAAGATCATAAGGGGGAGACTATAGGTAGGAAGATTGAGATGTCTTTGCGTGAGTGGGGTATTGATGGCATATTCACTTTGACAGTGGATAATGCTAGTTCCAATTTAACCACAGTTAAATTTTTACAAAGGGTAACAAAAGATTGGAATGGGACAGTTTTGGGAAATGAGTTAATGCACATGAAGTGTTGTGCCCATATCCTAAATCTAATTGTTGGGGAGGGTTTGAAAGAAATTGATGCATCTGTTGATAGGGTGCGTGAAGCTGTGAGGTATGTGAAGTCCTTGCCTAATAGAAATCAAACCTTTAGGAATTTTATGGAGAGGTTAGGTATGGAGTCCAAGAGTCTTCTTTGTTTAGATGTACCTACTAGGGGGAACTCAACTTACCTTATGTTAGAAACTGCTGAAAAATTCGAGAAAGTATTCCTTAGGATGGACTTTGAAGATGATGGTTATTCATCATATTTTAAGAGCAAGGAAGATAGTGGTGGTTTGGGATCTCCTTGTATGAGTGATTTCCAAAATTGTAGGGCACTTGTGACTTTCTTGAGGCTTTTTTACAATGCAATAAAGAAGTTTTCTGGCTCTTTGTATGTGACCTCAAATGCCTTTTTTGATGAAATCTTTGTTATTCAGGAGAGTATTTCTCATTTAGTTAAATCCCAAAACACCCTCTTGAAAAACACAGCCACAAACATGCAAACTAAATTTGAGAAGTACTGGGGGGAAGGTGATAAGATTAATCCTCTTTTCTATGTGGCTGTTGTTCTTGATCCACGAAAAAAATTGAGGTTTTTGAAGTTCTCTTTTTCTAAAATTTATGGGAATGAAGTGGGGAGTGTGATGGTTGATAAGGTGAAAGCTCTTTTAATGAATTTGTATACTTTTTTCTGTTCTGTTAATTCCCCAAATGTGGAAGAACCAAGTGGGGGTGAGAGGACACCAATGGTGGTAGGTGATGCAAGTGATCCATATGTGATGGTTCACTCTCGGTATGAGCTTTTCTTAGAAGCTGAGCAATCTATAGGTTGTAGTAATGAGGTTGACAAGTATTTAGCTGAAAATTGTGATGGTAGAAGGGATGGAAATTTTGAGGTGTTGGGGTGGTGGAAGGACAATTCTAGTAGGTACCTAATGTTGTCCAAAGTGGCTAAGGATGTGCTGGCTGTACCAGTTTCGACTGTTGCATCTGAGTCAGCATTCAGCACCGGAGGCCACATTGTTGATCCATTTCGAAGTTCTCTCTCTCCTCTCATGGTTCAAAACCTTGTATGTGCACAAAATTGGCTTCAATCCACGGTACCAATTTCTCATCGCCAATCAAGGGATGAGGTTGAGGCATTGGAGGAGGAATTTCATGATTTAGGTAATATGTTTAAATTCTAGAACCTATAGTCTATGTCTCATGTTCAAACAAAATTTAATATGTTGTATTTATTTCCTTTTCTTTTCTAGTTTTAAATCAACAGTCATCATCAAGTGCATCAGCAAGTACCAGCTCCAAATTGGGTTCTAGCTTAGGCAAACGACTCATAATTAGTGTTGAAGATTGATAACTGAGTTGGTATGTTACTGCCTTTGGCCTCTTACTGTTATAAGCTTGCTGGCTTGCTGCCCTTTATATTTGGTCTTGTATTTGGTAGTAAATGTATTATTTGTTAAATATTTTTTTGTCTTTTGTAGGCGGAATCACTTATTTTGTGAAGGAGGCAAAACCTTTTGGGAACATTTTGGAAGCTTTTTTGTAAATAGCTTTTCTAACAATACTAGTCTTAATGCTTATAGGAAAGAAATCCTAGGAATCATATAGGTTTTCTTTTCTATTAGTTATAAGCTTGAGAATTTGTCATTTAATGTTTGGGAAAAGCTTTTTTTTTTTTTTTTGAAAATACCTGTGGTATTTTATAATTTGTAATTAATTATATTGTTGGGAACATTGTATAGCCAGCAAGGTTGCTGCCTTATGATTTACTGCCTTGTGGAAACATTGATTTTACTGCCTTATAATTAATCACTTGTTGTGTGGTTGTTGGAATGGAAATACACGTTTTGTGTATTGTTTTGCTATTTTGTCCAGGTTATTTGTTGTGGTGATTTTTGGGTAGTCAATGTGGCTGTTTAACAAGTCACAGATGGTGAAAATAGGATTTTGTGTCAATGTGGTTGTTTAGTCAATTTGTAGTCAATGTGGCTGTTTAGTTTTTGTGGTCCATGTGTGGAGGCTGAACGGATGTTGTAAAAATAGGTTTATTTTGTGTTGTTGTGGAGTATTTTGTCCAGGATATTTAATGCTTAACAGGTGGTAGAAATTGGCTTATTTTGTGACCTTTGGTGAGGTTATTTTTCCAGGAAGATTTTGTTCTGAAGGCCCAATATATTTGGAAGTGAAGTTGCTTAATTTTAGTTTAGTTGAAAGTCCCATTTTTTTAAAAAAAATTAGGGAAAACAGAGGCCCAATCTGTTTTATATGGAAAGTTCAAAAATTATGACACCCAAATAATTTTTAAAACTGCCAACTCCTTAATTTGGGCTAAAAGTGGGCTAAAAGGGGTGATAAACTTTTACCTACAAAAATTTCATATAAGTTCAAAAACTGGGCCCATATTAATGGCCCAACCCGCCTAACCGACAGCTCCGACCCGCCCATCCGATGACCCGAAGCACCGAATCCGACCCGACTATTCGGTCGGATACGGGTCTAAAATTCATCCACCCGATTCAAACGGGTCGAGTTCGGTTCAGGCCCAAACCCGAACCGACCCGACCCGTGGACAAGCCTAATCATAGCTGGGTGGAAAGACACCATGATGCGTACTACGAAGTCTTAGTCCAGGTCATCTCAAATAATGGATGAACATTGTTTTGCACCTTGGGACTCAGCCGACAAAGAGAGTGATTGCTATGAGTGGGAAGGTGTCAAGTACAACATCGCTACCGGCCATGTAATTGATTGACGCCAATCACTACAAAGCATTTTGCAAAGAACATATTACATTTAAATTACAAAAACATTGACGCCAAAGTTTTTGGCATCTTCTTGAGCTTAGGACTTTAGGTATTCTCAAATAATGCAAAGCTCATTATACCAATATTATGAGCTAATTATGAGCTAGTCATCACTACGGAACATTTACTATGAAAGCACTATTGAAGCCAAGGTCTCTAGCCTCTTCTTGAGTATGTTGTCTTCTCAAACCAAAGCTCATAATATCAGTGCTATGAACTAGTGTTCACTTTGAAATACTTTTTAAGAAGGCACTAAATATGAGTTGACTTGGTGAAGAACAATTGATGCCAAATCTAAGGCCTTTTGTTGGGTCCAAATCATCTCAGATAATGCAAAAGCAATAAAACTCATAAAACGGGATGGGCTAGTCATCCCTACCAAACAGTTTCCAAGAATCTACTAGAGATGAATTACGAAAGTACCATTAAGGCCTAAATCTCTAGCCTCTTCTTGATTTTAGTTCTACTCAAATAATGCAAATAGAATAATACAAAGGGTATGGGTTAGTCATCAAAATAATATTTTCTAAGAAAGTACTAGATAAAAAATTGAGAAAGCACCATTGATGGCAAAGTCTTTGGCTTCTTGTTAAGTTTAGGTCTTTTTGTGTAGGACCAAATTCCCAAATTATAACAAAAAGAAAAGTGCTGTGAAATAAATCATTTAAGCAAGATTAAAGAAAAGAGAAAAAAAAAATTTATACATAAAGAATTTACGTGATTTGACTATTTGTCTACGTGTATAGACAACAATAGAGAAAGTTCCCACTATAAAATAAGGAGATTACAGTAGTAGTACACATGCACTCTCAAAATACCAAAACCCCAAATACACCCTTAGTTTTCTCTCACAAAGAATAAAGAACACTCTATTGTATTTGTACTAAAGCTTGTAGCACCACTCTTTCTCACACACATAAACATAGTCACATAACCATATATTCATATTAGGCTAGGCTGGTTTGTGCTTCCTAATTCTATTTAGAGTAGGAAGCGATAGTCTTGTCTTACACAAATCCAAAACCAATTAGGAAGTCCAACATTCAGTCCTATTCATTTAGCTATTTAATCAAGCATTCTATTAAGTTTCTTAGCTCTTCCATTTTGTTGAAGTGTTCTTAGTACCGTAAAGTGCCTCTTGATTTTTTTTTTTGGGGGGGGGGGGGGGTGTTGACGTATTTGAGGGCCTTAAGCGAAAATTAATTTGAGGCTATATATATATATATATATGACTTTTTTGTGAAAAAAAAAATATTATATAAAATTCTATTATCTTGTTTTAGATACAAAATTACTAATTAAACACGTAGAATTATTTTTTCTACAGAAAATCTATAGACAAAAAAATTGACAATATTTCACAGCTATTGATGTGGCAAATTGGTAGTGGTAAATAAATAAGAGATGTCAATGTTAGACCTATATGAAAAATAATAAAATTTTGCTAACTCAACTGTTGTGATAAATGATGTGAAATTCTTTGGGTATTGCTTCTTCTTTTTTTCTTTTTCTTTTTTTTATTGTGAAAAGTGCTATATTCACAATATTTTCACAAAAAATCCTATGTATTAAGTTGTTACTGATTATAATTTCTTTTTGAAAAGGGATCATTCATTCATATAATCATAGTAATAGAACATCCTGAATCAAGTTATTGAGTGGTGTAACTCTAAACAATGATACACCACCCAATAACTTGTTATTGAATTAATATTTTGAAAATCCAACTGTTGAATTACATGTTCTATATGTTCTTAACATGCATGCCAATTTTCATATCAATCGGATGTTATTTACCATTTGATCCATAAACTCATCTTTTATGCATTATTTTAAACTACAAAAATTTGAATTTTAACAATTATTTGATGACATGGCTATTAATCTTTGATCATCTTGAAATTTTGCAAGCATGAAGAATATATGAAGATAATGTAATCAAATGGTAGATTTGTCAATATTCGCAACCAATTAAAAAATATTGAGTGGTGTAACATTGCATAGAATTACACCAGGTGTAATTTGAACCCAACCCTAAATATATATATATATATATATATATATATATATATTCATTAGCATCATCTTTCCTTGGGTCAGTAATTCAAAGAATTAATTGAAAGTTACGGGCTAACCATACAAGAAAACCATGGGTGTGAACAAAACAAAACTAAGACCCTGTTTTCATCACTCATCACTCAATTTTCATAACTCATCACTCACTTTTCATGGGACCTACACCAATTGTAGCTGTTTGGTTTGATTTCTATTCTCAATTTCCATAACTCATGACTCAAAAAATTGAGTTATAGTTATGGAAAATGAGAACAAGTTTTTGGTGTTTCCGGATTCTCAAAACTGAGTTATGAGGGCAATTTTGCAATATTGTTCCTTTACTTGGGTCCCACATGTATGTATTGTCAACATCAAAGTCAAAGTTTCACATGCACTACAACGACAATCACTGTGCACACACTAGACTTATGTTGTTCCTTCACTTTTCCTTAGTTTCACTTTCCTTAACTCATTTCTTTTAGTTTGGAGCTTCATCTCTTCCAAAAAATTGAAGAGATATCTTTCCTTCTTGCATCCTTAGAAGTGAAGAACAACTCCAATAACTAAAGAACCGATCTGGGTCTTGCAAACTCTGAAGTTTCGATCTCTCCTCTTCCATGTTCATGTGTGTTGTGAAGTTTACAATGGGTCTTGCATCTTTGGGTCTCGCATCTCATGGTAAACCCAACTGTGTAAGTACTTTCGTAGTGGATTGGGGGAAAATTTCTTGGAACCTTCTATAATTTCTAAATTCCTAACTCCCAAAAGCCTGATCTGATTCTCTCTATAATTTCTAATTTTTTTTTTCACCTTTTTGTTGTTGGATTTTCTATTAGATCTACTTTTCATAAAAACCCATTATCATATAAAGAAACTTCTTCCATGTTAGCCATACAACAACTTTGAGAAAGTGGAGAGATAGAGGAAAGCCAAATTCATTTTAGGTTTTGTTTAAAGAGATGAAGATGTGAATGGAATCTAAAGTGGAGAGAGAAAGTCTACGCAGGTACTCACAGTGGTCGTTCTGTGCATTTTACTAAGTAATAATTTTCGTAGGTCCCACAACTTTATTTCAAAGTTGAGTTTTTGAATTGAAATAATGCTAAGAATTTCCATCCAAATAGATTGCAAGTAGATTTTGGAAAAATTTTGAGTTAGAAATATGAGAATTGGGTAATGAGTTGGAGTGATGAGATTTGAGTGTTGAGATATAAAAATTGAGTACTCTCCAAACCAAACATGGCCTAAAAGATCTTTTTTTAAGTTATTAAGACAACTCTATTTGTAATTCTTTAAATCCTATCCATTCATTTGAACGAATAGATTAGATTTTATCACAATATTATTTATATGAATTATGGTTAAGGTAATAAAATCGAACAACTCATCTTAAAATGAATGAACATAATTTAAATAATTTTATAGTAATATTGTCATAAAAATCCTAGAGTACATTAATCGAAGAATTTAAGTCTCAGTTAAGCATATTTCATAAAACAATGCCAAAAGTACTCCAACAGTCTTACATAGTCCAACATTCTCTCTTTTTTCTTTTTTCTTTTTTCTTTTCCTTTTTCTTTTTTTTATTTTTTTATTTTATGAAAACCGTCGCTAATATACTATTCATAAACAAAATTTGGGCATATTCTACACACAAAAATTTTGTCTTGTTGTGAGCTTACTCTCTTGGCCAAGCCATTAGCTACAGTGTCACCCTCACGGTATGTGTAAAGTAGAAGGACAATCCACTCTCGCTTGATAAGATTTCTATAATCTCCAAATTTGTGGACAAAACATATAGTTGACTAGTCTTTAGTAAGTAGCTCCTGCATTTTTCAAACCAAATGACATCACTTTATAACAAAACAAACCTTGGATTGTAATGAAGGATGTTTTCTCCTGGTCTGCCTTGACCATCTTAATTTAGTTATACCCTGAGAATGCATCCATGAAACTTAGCAACTAGTGTCCAGCTATTGAATCCACCAACTGATCAATGCGTGGAAGAGGGTAGCTATCCTTTGGGCATGCATTGTTTAAATCTATGAAATCTACGCACATCCTCCATTTGCCATTAGCCTTTTTGACCATCACTACATTAGATAGCCAATCAAGGTAGTAAACTTCATGGATGAACTCTGCGGTGATTAACTTATGAACTTCTTCTTTGATGGCATTATCTTTTGGGGCAAACACTCTCTTCTTGTGACAAGCAGGCTTGTAAGATGAGGACACGTTTAAACGATGAGTAATCACACAGGGTCAATCCCAGGCATGTTTTCATGACTCCAAGCAAAAACATCTGTGCTTTTTTGAGGAATCCAATGAAATCCTACTTCATCTTCTCCCCCATACTCGTCCCAATCCTAGTAAACTTCTCCGGGATGGACTCGTCCAACAGTACATCTTCCAATACCTCAATTGGCTCAGCCAATTTTCTTCTTTCTTCAATGTTCATTGTCTGCATCTACTCATCCATGGACAACATTGCTAAGTAACATTCTCTAATAGCTAATTGATCTCCTTGTATTTCTCCAATGCATGCCATACTCCGTTGGGAACTTAACAGACAAGTGGTAGGTGGACGTTGCTAGAAAGCTAGATAGTAAAAGATGTCTGCTGAACTCCCATTATCTATTAACACCCTTCTAGTTGTATAATTTGCGATCGCCAAAGTAATGACAATCGCATCATCATGAGGATAGTGCAGTCATCTTGCATCCTTGTCCATGAAAACAATGGCTGGTTCATCTGCTCTGATCATCCTCGGCAATCATCCAGATATTTGAACATTTTGGACTTCCCACAGATATTTGAACATTTTGGCTTTGGATGAACATCCTGTTGATGTACCCCCTACAATGATCCTTATTTCTCCAAGCAGTTGACGTGCTAGCTCTTCTACTTTGCCTTTCATTGGCTGTCTCTCGTCCTTATGGTCTCGCCCAAGAAATTTTTTTAACTTTCCCTGCTTAAAGAGAGTTTCAATCTACTACTTCAAGTCATAGCATTCATCAGTATCACGTCCATGGTCGTGGTGAAAATGATAGTACTTGCTTTTGTTCCGCTTGCTAGAATCTCCTTTCATCCTCTTGAGCCACTTCAAGGATGAATCGTCTTTGATCTGCATTAACACTTGTTCAAGCAGAGTATTCAAGGGAGTGTAGTTGGAGTATCGTCCTGAGGACGACCCTGCCTTCTTGCCATCGCAATCCCTTTGGATGAGGACCTTGCTCTGGATGGTGTATATAACCATTGTCCAACCGTTCACCTTTCTTCTTTTTCTTAGCAATGATCGTTTCTTCTGCGTTCATGAAACTTTGGACTGAATGTATCAATCCAGCCATCGTCTACAGCTCTTGGTTGTACAACTTATGGCTAACAAATCTGAACTAACACCATTGTAGAAAGCTGCTAAGAGGGATCTTGTCATCCATCTCATCCACCAACAAGGCTTCTTTGTTAAAATGGCTAATGAAAGTATGCAGACTTTCATTTTCTCCTTATTCTATGTTTAGCAAGCTGAACGAGGAACGCTTCTACCTTTGTCCCCCTACAAAGTTGTTGATGAACAACTTACTTAACTCCTAGAATGAAGTTATAGTCGGTAGCTTACCAAACCATACTCTAGCCAGGCTTTTCAACGTGGTAGGAAAGACTTTGCACATGATTTCATCTAGAACACCTTGGAGATGCATGGTTGTCTTGAACGTAGCAATGTGATCACAATGATCACGCGTCCCATCATATGAGTCCAAGGTAGGCATTTTGAGCTTGGAAGGCGGGGGATGACTCGTGATGGATGCAATGAGGGGGGGAACCAATCCTGTGGATAAGGTCATCCACATGATTTTCTCTCCTCATGGAATCTTTCATCTCTTCCATGGCTCTTTTCATCTGGTCCATCTCCCTTTCCAAATGTGGTACCCTACGAGTAATGGTACCTTTGGACTAGTCTCCTTCAGCATTATTCTCAGCCCTTTCATTCTCTAAATTCTGGCCTCATTCTTCACCACATCACTGTTGACACTGTCTATTAACTTCTCTAGTTAACTCCTAGTTCTGTTGCGTCAGTTCTGCCATCGCTGCTACCATGGACTATAACTGTTGTTGGACAGTCATTGGGGGTGCTAATGCATGGTTTGGGTGACTAGAGACGTTTCCACTCTCCTGGTGTCCTAGACTGGTGGCCATCAACCTAGTTCGAACCATGCAATCTTTTTGTCTTGTAAAGCTAAGAAGTTAACACATAGAAATTTAACTAACTCGTCTCCCCACAGACGGCACCAACTAATGATGCATGAAAATCAGTAGGTTGGAATGCTTCAAGTTATGGTGATGGGTGTAACCCAACCAAGAACCTTCTGACAATTAAGTCAATTTTCTCTCTAGAACACAAGGATGGGAAACTATGAATAGTAAAACTTACCTCGAGTGAATGGGACTTGCTTCTTTTATAGAGAGTTTGGAGTGGGTCTACTTGTTCGGATTCACTACCATCGTGGGCGATGTGAGCAATTAATGGAGACAATGGGTAAATGGAGTACGTGGAGTGAATTACGAGGAACTCCTTCCACATTATAAGAGTAGCATGTTATGGTCAGATCATAAGGAACTTTATGAGAAGTTCTTTTGTAGGATTCACCAACTGTTATTTAGTCGTCTTTGCTTTTGTGCTATGGACGACTAACCTGATCTTGTTATAAAGGGACATGTGTTGTTCCTAAGTACAATGTCCTTGCTCTCCTCTTCTTAAGGGTTTCTAGATGTGATCAAGTTATGGACGTGGTGACTGTGGATGGCCACAATGGACGAACATCCTTAACTTAGGCCCATCAGTTGCCCCTTCGTCCTTGTGTCATCCACACCATCATTGTTTTTTAAATCATTAATTACTTATTAAAGGAATATTCAGGGGATGTGCCAAGGAAGTTGACACGTGGCTTAATCTTAGAGGCTTTCAGGTCGCATTGCTTTATTTTTCAAAAATGTGCCATGTGGCACATTTTAATTGGTCAATGTCACTTCAGTGTCACTTCAGTTTCCTTCTAAAGTTATTCTTTTACAAAATTGCTATCATAGTGTCCTCATCTAGCAACAGTGATAAGAGGGAGATAGATGAATATCATGATGAAAGCAATAATAGTAGTAGTAGTGGGAGTGATAGTAGTGTGAGTAGTTCTTCGGATGAGCATTACTCGTCTGTGGTTCTTGGGGTTCCTTTAGAGGTTCTCCAGGAAGAGTTAAGGCAGAGGATGACGTCAAGTTCGTTGGCTAGCCTGTCCTTTCACGTACCAGTGTCCATCCCCCCTTCAGGTGAAGAGGAGGATATCTTATATTTCTGCGCAATAGGTGTTCCTTCTAAGATAGATGAGAAAAAACTAGGTTCCATTAAGAGTTGGTATCAGATTCCAAATGATCTGAATCCTCGTCTAGCTGTCCGAGGTGAATGGTGTTTTTCCCCTTGTCTTGGAGTTGGTATATACGAGGCTTACTTGTTGGGGGGTCTTAGGTTGCCTCTCAACGCTTTTGCTAGGGAGATTCTTTACAGGCTGGGTATAGGTATAAACCAGCTTAACCCCAATGCATGGAGGCTCATCATATCCATTCAAGTGCTGTGAAGGGTAGTTTTTGATAGAAACCGTCCTCTTACTGTGGACGAGTTTCTTTACTATTATAAGCCCTTTGAGATTAGTCAGTCCTTGGGCTTTTATCAATTTTTAGCGAGGGGTTCCAACTGTGGGTTGGTTAGGTCCCTCCTATGCCTAATAGGAGATGGAAGACGGATTTTTTCTTTGTCTCTAGGTTTTGGGCAAGAAATCCTGTTGAAGTAGGCAAGGATCCATTTCCTCCTTATACTAGTGAAATGGGTCATCTTCGTCCAAAGGGTATGTTATTTTCCACCCCTTGCTTTATTTTTCCTTATCATACTTGTCGAATTTTTTTTCTCTTTTGCAGCTGTGAGATGACCTACTCTGTCCAAGTTCTATCTAGACCATGTCCAACAAGCTTGTTCTTTTATGGATAGGACATTTCATTGCTTGGTGATACTTTGCCGTCTTGCAAGTTGGGGACTTGGACCTGAACCCACCGAAGAAGCGCTTGCCCATGAGCTTACCACCTGAAGACGTGAGTTTTTTCTTCTCTTTTTTCTTTTATTGAGTATTTAAGTCGTCCAAATTCTGAACCTTTTATTTTTATTTTTGAGGAATGGCAACCATGAAGGAAAACAAAGGGAAGGGCGTTGCTAGAGACGAGATTAAGGAGAAGGCATGGGTGATCTACTCTAGTCCATTGCATATCTGTAGAAAATTTATGCTGACATAGAAAATTTGATACATACACAAATTTCTCATCCCACAATCACAAAGGAAAGTGGCTACAATATTGAAAACTCTAATCAAATTACCTTGGGTATACAACAAAAAAGAGGCAGTAACAAAATGTAAAAAGGGAATTAAAAACATCAAGCAAAAGAATATAGCACAAAAAAAACTGGGATTTAGAAATACCTCAACTGAATCATCCAACTTCTGTCAGTATTTATATACTACAAGGAGAGGAGGAAGGAAGACAGAGAGACTGTCGTTAAAAAGGTGAGGAAGGGGAAGGAACTAAATTTGCATGAGAAACAGAAGGTGGGGAAGGAGAAGGAACAAAATCTGACATGGTGAATACAGAAAGTTAAGGTAACTGTGATTTTCAACAAAAGGGAAGGAAATACAGAGACTTGTAACCGTGATTTTCAAGGGTTTTCTAATGAAAATGCTTGGATTTGGGCTTTATGGTGGAATTTAATTTATAAGAAGTGGGCTAGTGGAATTAAATTTCTAAGAAGTGGGCTTTTGGGCGTTTCTATGTCATCAATTGCCTTGGTAATTATATCGTTGAATTTGGCAATCTTGTTTTCCTAACCTTTTATTTTCCTAGTTATAATTTTTACCATGGATTGTCTCATATTGAAGTTACCAAATTTTCTATTCATTTTGTTATCCTAGTTATTTAACTTCAATAAAATGTATCGTCCCATTTAAATATGTTTCTCTAGGTTTAGAATTGGCAATTCTTCAAATGGCTTTCTGTCAAATTGTTAGCAACTCATGGATTGATTTATCCACTTATTCTAATTTTATGTATCTTCATTGATGTCTCAAGATTCTTGCTACACCAGCTCTTCATCTATTTTATTCTTGGAAGCTCGTTATTTTGTGCCTTGAAGCATAATATCTCAAAAGGACTTATAACTTGGTTTGCTCTTGGGTTCACCACAAGCTCATTACTGGTGGTTTGAAGAAAGATCTTTATGTAGATACAGCTTTAACTGACATGTATGCCAAGTGTGGAGATCTTCAAGCAACCCAAGGAGTTTTTGATAGCATCTCAGAGCGAAGTGTGGTTTCATGGAGTGCCATGATTGCTGGCTATGGAATACATGGTTAGATCAATGCTGCCATCTCACTTTTCAATAAGATGGTAGATTCAGGAATAAAACCAAATGAAGTCACCTTCATGAATATAATATCAGCTTGTAGTCATGTAGGATCTGTGGAAGAAGGTAAGTTATATTTTTGCTCAATGAGGGATTTTGGCATCAAGCCTAATACAAAACATTTTGCTAGTGTAGTTGACCTTCTGAGCCGAGCCGGTGATCTCAGTGGTGCATATGAAATTATCAGATCAATGCCATTTCATGTGGATGCTAGCATCTGGAGTGCTCTGCTAAATGGGTGTCGAATCTACAGGAGAATGGACATGATTAAAAGCATTGAAAGTGACCTTGTAGATATTAATCAAGAACTGAAGACAAATCCGGTTTTGCCTCCGGTCTAATTTTTAAAACCATGTGTTTATCCCCTTAAATAGGACCCTTTTTTGAAGGTAGGCACATAATTTTATGGTTTTTGTTAATAGGACCTGAAGGCACTTGTTTAGAGGCTTCAAAGAGATCCCATTTGTATTGTAAAATATTAAATTAAAAAAAAAATTAAAATAGTCAACAGCAAATTAAAGTTCTTCAACTACCTATAAAAGTGGGAATAAAACCTGCCAGGGCACTGCCTAGTTGTTAGAGGCTTGAGATGTGCTATACACCCAGACATCCTTAGTTCAATCCCCATTAGTAGTTCCTCTGAATTACCTAATACAGAGTTTAAGCAAGCGGGGTTGTGTATCTATCATTTAGTACTCCTTAAGGGTGGGTCTAAAGGGCTTTACTTTAGTGAGGTTTCACGTCATAAAAAAAAGGGATAAAATCATTATAAAATTCTACCTTATTAGGTGCACTTAGGCACCCATTAACATGAACCTAGTTTTTATTTCTTGAGTGCACGAGCAACAAAACTTACACAAATTAGGAATAATATTTTGATTTAAATGGAATAGGGCTAATTTGTGATGCAAACGAACCATTAATGTAATACACTTCATTTCCTTCACATTTTCCTTATGAACTTTGAAAGTTGGCGAGTTCAAGGGTCTCTTGATAAGAGTAATATTACATCTTTATACATGTATAATGCATCTTTCAAACCACAACCTCTACCTCCACTTTAAAATTGCTTCAGCACAACCCCTAAATATAAACAAGGACCCTCAATATAAATCTTGAATAATTTTATTTTATTTATTATAAATAACTATATTTATTAACCAAAAAAGGCGGGCAGCCTAAGTGGTAATACAACCTAAGATATAGGCAGCATTTCTTTATCCAAAATTCACCCTTAATCAAACCATAGCCTCAAAGCAAAGCACAAATTGAACATAATGAAGCAGATTAAAATTTGCCCCCACAAAAGAAAGATGGTTTATCTGTGAAAAATGTGAATGGTAAACCACGATAACCCGCATATTGTCAACTGCCTCCCAGAAACTAGACAGTTAACATTACTACTCTGCTCTCTCTCTCTCTCTCTCTCTCTCTCTCTCTCTCTCTCTCTCTCTCTCTCTCTCTCTCTCTCTGCACCTCTCTGCCAATTATTCTACCAAAACACAAGGGAGATAAAGGATCAGTTTAATCCATGGTTTTGAAACTGTTGATGCCCACTTTGGCTAGGAGGCCCAATAATAGAAAGAAGCCCAACAATATGGGAGTGAATAAAGAAGAAGAAATAGCAAATTGAGAAGAAAACCATTAATCCCGAATGGTAGGAATAATGGACCATAGGCCTGTAAAATATCAAAAGGGACTCAAAGAAAGCAAGCGGGCCCAAAGAAACCCGAAGAAAGAAGTAGTAAACTCATGAACATTATAAGAAATGGAAAGCAAGCAAGAATGGGCCGAAGGAACCCAAAGGAAGGAATTAAGTAAATAGGGGTTGGTGGAAAAGCCTATAAGCCTCAAAAGTAAAGGATATGGTAACTTGGACAGGGGAAGCCCAAAAAACTTAGCAATAGCCCATGGGAATGAAGGATTGGAATGGGCCGAAGATGCCCAAGGAAATGAAACGAGCTGAAGATGCCCAAAAGAATAAAATGGGCCAGGCAATGGAAATGGGCCAAGGAAGCCCAAAACAGCATGAGTACAAGCCCAATGATATTACTGGGCTATTAGAATTGAGCAGAAGGAAAGAATACAGTAGGCCCAAAAGAGGCCCAACAAGCACAAGTCAAATAATAACATGGTAGGAACAACGGAGTGGCATGGCAGAAGTGTCAATTGACCCGCAAAGAGATTAAGGGATGGATTGAAGAAGGAAAGGCCCACAACCAAGCAAGACCCAGCCCAGGAAAGAAGTAAGACATAAAGAATGAAAGCCCAGAGACTCATCCACGTCACAAGAGGTCAAGAACAAGTAGCAGAACATGCAGACAAGCCCTCAGGTCATGGCAAGCGCATTAACAGCAAACAAGCTATAGATAGACATGGAAGTGGAGCATGCACAAGGCTCAGGCACCACCCACTTGTACCCAGCCAATATAGTAATGGTGGGTCATGGGTTAGAGGTAAGAGAGGGTATGGTCTAGCAGTGAGGAGAAATAGGGTTCCCACTCAAGCTCTTTTGGGAGAAATGTCCTACTGTGATGACATACTACCCAAAAGAAGGAAAGGTGCACTAGAATCACTAGGTGCATACCATAGGAGATAGTAAGAAAGAATGTCCACCCTTGTCCGGATGGGAATGCCATGGTGAGCAAGAAAACAAAATGAAACTCTTTTGTTTGGGAATGGGATGTGGCACGGCCAGTACAGGTAAGTGGTGATGGCTGGGCAGCAACAGACCAATGGGTGGTCTGGGAAGGATACCTATACCAAGACAAAAGCAGTTAAGGGGCAAAACAGTAAAAACCCGTCATGACAGGCAGTATAAAAAAAGGGCCTTGATTATGCACAAAGGAGGCAGAACAAGGGAGAACAGAGGAGAACAGAGAAAAGGAGAAGAAAAACATAAGAGATTAAAAAAAATAATAAGAGAAAAAGAAGTAATAAAAAGAGTGAAAGATAGGAGGGAAGACGGAGAGCGAGCAAAAGTGTGATAGTAGGCATGCACCAATAGGTTGTCCTTTTCTCTCCCTCTAAAAGTCTACTCTCTAGTGAGGATTAAGGAATTTTAGGAAAATCCATCTAAGCCCATTCTCTCAAAGTGGGCAATTTCTGTGGCAGGACGTCCTAGTCAAATTGCCCACATTGAAGGGTGGTTCCCTTCCTGGACTTGACTCCATTGAGAAATCAAGCACAGCAAACTAATCGTCCTTCCTTTTATTTTATTGATCAAGCATTAATATTATTTCCTTTCTCTTTTTTTTTTTTTTTTTTTTATCATTGTTATTAATTCACTTCTGTTGCATTTATATCACTTCATTATCTCCTCCTTTACTAAGATCATGATTTAGCTTTTCTTTTCTTTTGTTGGCTAACAGTAAACATATTCTTCTTATTATTGCCATATTGCATCTGCCTGCCATAGCTTTTTTGTAACAGTTTCCTCCGCTATGGGCATGTGTTCGAGGTCTTAGCAAAGGGGTTCTAGCTTGTACACAAGCTGGCTTAAAGTGTGTTGCAGTCAAGCCAATCCTGACTCACCTACCCAAAATCATTGGGCTGTAACATGGCAGGAGATAGCCTAGCCCACAGTTACAAAAAAGGCCCACCACATAAACCATAAAGTTCAAGATCAAACAAATAAAGAGATTCTAGGTTATTCTAACACTAAAACAAGAGAATGACAGAAAGTCAGCAAAATAGTGTAGTGGGTTCATAGCCAATAAAAAACATAACATTCAACAAGTATAGTGTATAGTGAATACAACCACACAAAAAATAAAAATAAAAATAAAAATATTATAAGTATACAGTGCATATTTGAATATAATAATCAAAGAATGTAACAAAACAAAACATTCATAGAAATTTATTAACAACAACAACAAATCAGTTAGAGAAATCCACAATAATCACATACAGTAGCAAGATCAACAATGATCACAGTAACCAAATAAAATTTATAAAACCATCATTGCATCATCCAACAACAACACTAAAATATAGGCAAAACATAATCTAACCCATCCAGCCATATTAAGTGAAAAAATTAAATAAAATGTGGCTTGAACCACTAAAATTGGCCATGATTTACCCACACCGTATGGGTGTTTTGGGTGAGGTCCTTAGAAAGAGGGGTACGTGCAACATAACTCTCAAAACTTAGGGTGAAGCTAGCTAGGCACAATGAAATGTTCTTAAGCATTTCCATGACATCTCCAATGAGTTGTCCTCCACTTTCTTCCTTAGCTTGCTTTCCTCTTGGCATTCCTCTTTCATTTCCTTGAGCATGCTGAAGATCGGCTCTTTTGAGAGCTTGAAGCTTGAATCAATTTGGTCTTGTATGCCCACGAATACCACAGTGATGGCAAAAATGCTTCACTTGAGAGTCCCTTTGATTCTTAGGTAATGACTTTCCTTTTGCCTTAGATTTTGCCACAATGGCCTTCTTCTCAACAATAGGAGTCTCAAGCTTGGGCTTCTCCACAACCTTTGCTGATACAAATTTCATCTCCCTTCTCAATTCTTCACTTGAACTTCCATCACCGGTGTAGCCCAATCCGGCTTTGTCTGAAAAGGCCTTTTGAGACGAAAGTACGTTGTCAAGTTTCTTGATTATGATGCGCTCTACCTTAGCATTAGCTTGGATCACCTTTAGTTCGAGAAATTTGATCTATGAATAAGCATTTAGCAACTACTCTTTCAAATTCTCGACTTCACATTTGGCATCCTTAAGTTACATAAGAGTGGATTTGTGGTCTTCTTCAATTCTCTTCATCTTCTTGACCGCACTCTTTGTTACTTTAGCATACTTGCCACAATCCTCAAGCAATGCATCATAAACAACTTAAAGCTTCCTATCACCTTCATTAAGGTATTCTTCCTCATCATCTGTAGCTTCATCTTCTTCAACATCGGTGTGTTCACCAAGTTCCTCATTCAATTCTCTTAAATCTTCCTTTGAGTCCACGTAGGTGATTGCCATAAAAGCAGAATAGTTACCATCACCATCACAACTATCATTTGAATATGAGCTTGAGCTCTCGGAATCACTAAGGGTGGTTGTTAGCACTTTACCTTTCCCTCTTAAATAGTTCGGGCACCCCCTCTTCAAATGCCCATGCCTGTTGCATTCATAGCAAACAATTCCTGGGGATGGTGATGGCTCTTCAGCATCCTTCTTCTTGAAATCTTTCTTGTCATTTTTGAAGGATGAAGATTTCCCTTTGCCAATTGACTTCCCATTATTTTTCATCTTCAAAATTTTACGGAAGTTCTTTGCAATGTAAGCCACCTCTTTCTCAACATCATCCTTAATAGAGGATTCACCGGCTCTCTAATTAATTATAGTTTTAAGAGTAAGAGATTTGCTAGACTTGTGAGAAGGCAAGCCGAGCTCATAAGTCTGAAGAGAACCGAAAAGCTCTTGAATCTTGATCTCATCCAAGTCTTTGCTCTCCTCAATGGCGGTGACTTTAGCCCGAAAACTTTCAGGCAAAGATCTTAGGACTTTCCTTACTACCTTGGCGTCCTCTATCTTTTCTCTGAGATTAAGATTGGCAATGACAGTCTCGTTAAGTCTACCATAGAATGAGCCGAACAACTAGTCTTCACTCATCTTCACTTCCACAAAACGAGTAATGAGCATTTGCAATTTGGTATCCTTGACCTTCTTGGTTCCCTCAAAGGTGGTTTCAAGAATTTTCCATGCCTCTTGGGGGGTTTTCACGTGAGAGATCATATGACATTTGTTAGTTAAAACACCACAAAAAATTGCATTAATAGCTTTGCTATTGGCATTTGCCAAAGCAATAGCAGCCTTGTCCCACTCGGACTTAGGTGTTGTTGGTCTCACCCAACCATTCTCAACGGAGTCCCAAACGGTCTCATCAATGGCACATAGAAAGCATGCATGCATACTTTCCAAAATGCATAATTACTCCCATCAAAGAAAGGAGGAGCATTGAGGGATGGAGATCTATCCATCTCAAACGGGGTCTAGGATCACACAAGGACAATAAAATCCGACAAGTGTACCCGCTCTGATACCAATTGAAAGCTCAAATAGTGTAAAACACTATAGCTTGTTTAGACCCCCAATTTTAAAATACCGGCTTAATTGCTTTTCTCTAACTTATCTTAGTGAGGAACAAGAGTAAATGAGACGCAATAACTGAAACAACTCTCTAAGCCATAACCACAAGCAAACAACAATAAATACAAAGCTTAAAAAGTAAGGGAAGAGAGATGCAAACACAAGATAACAGTGAAACATGTTATTGAAAAGGAAACTGAAGTATTCGACGAAAAACCTCTCTGCAGCCCTCCATGCCGAAATTGATCCACTAGTAAATAAAGTTGGAGTACATGAATATCAAAAAAAACCCTCCAAGTCTAATCTACTCAATATACTTAAATCCTCCAAGTTCCAGCTACCAATGAGCTTTACCGAGCTATTTCTTCACTAGTTCATGGATTGACCACAAATCTTCACCAATTGCAGCCAACTCATGGGTTGGAGGGCAATTACCCTCTCCATCCTTAAAATTCTGTATCCTGCACATAAACTTGGAACTAGTTATGTATTCTTGACCTTTAGGTTTTGCGAAGGATTGATCATTTTTGTGGTGACTTGTCAAGAGAAATCTTTGACTATTAAGGTGCTTTGAATGCCCAGTAGGAACGCAAGAATATGATTTATAGCATAGAAGTTTCTTGGTTTAACGTTTGCACTATAAAGTTAGTAGAGGACATAGATATGTTGACACTCTTAGCTCACTCAACTAGGAATTAAGGTGACGAATTTCAAACAATGGCTGATGATGTTGAATTAATGCTTGAAGCGTGGAGAAAATATGACATTTTAATTAGTTTTTCAATGACAAACTAAACAAGAACATGATGTGCTAGAATTAGCTGCCCATGATTATGGAAGGTGAACATCATATGTAGAATCCAATGTTAAATTTATCTTGTTTTCGATGTCTTTATGGAAATTTGGTCTTTATCTATAGGCTTAACTGGATACAAGAGTCCTATATCAAAGTCAAAGGTTGGAGTTTTGGGCGTTTCTGTGTCATCAATTGCCTTGGTATTTATATTGTTGATTTTGGCAATCTTGTTTTCCTAACCTTCTTTTTTGCCTTGTTATAATTTTTACCATGGATTGTCTCATATTGAAGTTACCAAATTTTCTGTTCATTTTGTTATCCTAGTTATTTAACTTCAATAAAATGTATCCTCCCATTTAAATATGTTTCTCTAGGTTTAGAATTGGCAATTCTTCAAATGGTTTTCTGTCAAATTGTTAGCAACTCATGGATTGATTTATCTATTATTCTTCTTTTATGTATCTTCATTGATGTCTCAAGATTCTCGTTCCATCAGCTCTTCATCTATTTTGTTCTTGGAAGCTCATCATTTTGTGCCATGAAGCATAATATCACAAAAGACTTATAACTTGGTTTGATAGAGTCAATCCTATGGCAAGGTCCTGCTAGTTGTGGCAGCATTAAGAGTTCTCTTATAAATAGCATGTATCTTTCCATATCATCTGTCCTAGTAAAGTTTTTTTTTTTTTTTTTTTTTTTTTTTTTTAAGTGGCAAAGCTACTGGAATTCTATTGGATTAATATTATTAAATGTGTGAGATGCTGAAATTATTATTTTTTACATAAGAAAACTTCATATTTCTGATGTTTAAGATTCTGAATACATTCAGGCATGTTTTTAATATGGTGCTGCACAAATTTGGAGAGCAACTCTACTCTGGACTTGTGATGACTCTGACTTCTTAACCAAGTGAAATATCTAAATTGACTCAAGATGCTCAAGGAGAGTTATTATTGGAAGAGCTGAACAGGAAATGGGCAGATTATAAGGAGGCATTGAAAACAATCCAAGATGTAATGATGTACATGGAAAAAACTTCCATCCCAAGCACCCACAAAACTCCCATTCATGACCTTGGGTTCAATTTGTGGAGAGATATTGTCATTCCCCAGACTAGGCTTCAGGATACACTTCTTGAGTTTGTTCATCAAGAAAGGAATAGTGAAATTATAAATAGGGATTTAATGAGGAATATTATAAAGATTCTAACGGTTTTAGGTTCTTCTGTTTACAAAGAAGACTTTGAGCAGCACTTTCTTGATGTTTCAGCTGATTTTTACCGTCTTGAGTCTCAACATTTCATTGGGTCTTGTGATTGTGGGGATTATCCAATGAAGGTTGAGAGACATCTCAACAAAGAAAAGGAGAGAATGTCCCATTATTTGGATAACTAAGAAAAAGAATAAAGAAAAAAAAATCTTCGTGTTTGGCTGGTATATACCAGTTATTAACAAGACACTAGTACATCATATAAGTAAAACACAAATAATGAATATGTTAAAACTAATGCTTCATTTTCCTATCGAAGATGCTAGGTTTGTAAGTTGAAATTGCCATGACAACAAGGAGGGGGAATTGCATCAATACAAAGAGGGTGAAGGAATACGAGCCAAATAAATGACAAGTTTGAAAATCCAAGTTTGTTCAAGTAGCATAAGAAAAAGAGCAGCAGAAAAGGCTGTCATCATGGCTGCAATAGAGAAGAAAAGGGCAGAAAGGTCTATTATCATCTTTCTAGGCAAGGACTCAAGGAAATCCTCTTCTACATAATGAGATGTGAGGATTCTCATAAACATCAAGACTGAAGTTGAGGAAGAAAAGAGTGAGAGAGCATGGGATACTATAAAGATCATAAATAATTTTTTTTTCATCTCGCACGCACACACACAGACAAAAAGGGAAGGAGATTCCAATTTTTTTTTTTATAGGTAAATAAGAAAATTAATTAGAATGAAGAAATGCACCTCCAGTACACAAGCTACGTACTGGAACTGCAGAATTATGACATATTACAAGAGTCAAGAAAATAAATAAAAAATGGATCTCAAGTACATAGATGTTTCAGCCATCCAGTCAAAACAAAGATCTTAAAATTATTTTGAGCTCCATTGTTCTGCGTTCTGTTCTGATTCCTTCGAAAGCCCAATTGTTCCGTTCACACCAAATGATCCACATAAGGCACAAAGGAATGGCCTTCCAGCAATTGCCTCCCCGGCTGAACTTACCACACCAACCTGTCCAACCAGCCAGCAAGTCCACTACACGGCAAGGCATAATCCATTGCACGCCAAATAGGCACAAACCCATATACCATAATTCCCTAGAATACCCACAATGCCACATAATATGATGCTATGATGATGATAATCTCGAAACAATTATGAGCAACCTTCATAAACAGTTCTAGAATAATACCCATGCTATGAAACTTCTTCAAGCTACTATTAGGCAATGAAACTATGAGTAGATTTAAACTAATTACCAAAAGAGAAATTTCAAGCTTCCATACGTATTCATTCAATTGACAAGGTGCTTAGAGTGACCAGAAATCATCTTTAGTTACAACGGAAATTGGAATTGCACCTTAAAATCAATCATTGAAAAAAAAAAAAAAAAAAAACCTAACCAATAGCATCCAAGTATTGCTAAGAGGGAAAGAGAATGAAAAAAAATGTGATAAATGAAACAAAGAAATAATATAGTCACACAATATCTAAACCTTCACAACACATTTATATATCAAAACATAAAGATTGCAAATAAGAGAAGAAAGCAAAAGAAGTTTATAACTTTGAGTTGACAAATAGCTACTTCACCATCAAAACTAGTTTTTGTACAATCCTTCAATTCTTAAGCTACATTGCCAACAACCCATTTGCCAGAGTTCTAACTGTAGACATGCTAACTATAAACTGGAAAGAGAAGAACAAAAAATCTTTGCAAGACTAAAAGAGAAGAAAAAGAATTCTCATATACAAAAGATTTTACTCCATGCTTCATCGGATTGTGTCGGATCAGAAATTAATGAAGTAATTAATGCATCAAAATCAGCATCAGCAATAGAGTCTGATTTGGATTGACTGCATACTTCAACCAGGGGTGGTAGATCAGAAAATATTTGACTCAATGGTTCATCTGGGAATGTGGGATCAGCTATCCATGCAGCAAACTCTTCATCCGTAAAAGTATCAGCATCCAACCGTCTTTTTTTGTGTACTTGGGCTTGGGCATCTTCTTGTCCATGTGACATCACACCAGTTGTATTGAAGGTTGAGGCCTCTTCAGCTACAGCGGCAGTAGAAGAAAAACATCCAGAAACCCATGCAGCAAATGCTTCATCATCAGCACTAGGCATCATAGGCTCAGGCTCAGGCTCTGGCTCAAGTGAAATCACAGCAGCAGCATTTGTATTGAAGCATGAGAACTCTTCACCAGCAGTAGTAGAAGAAAAAGCTCTTTTGAGACCTCTTCCGTTGGCCTCCTCACAATCTGACCCTGACCCTTTGTTTAGTTTATAGATGACACACAGGACTGTGTTGCTTCTTCCAAATTCCTGATTCGCCAAGGAGAACTCGTGCATTATCCAATTAGTTTTGTTGAGTTTGCCCGAATGAAGATCCTTGGCCTTAAAAGAGAGCATCCTGTCGATCCCAATAACATTGCCCTGAGAATCATAGATTCTTTTAGGCTTACTTTTTTCAAGCCAAGTTCCGCAAGCGGTAGCCCTGCACACACGATTGCCGGTTGTTGTTTTGAGGTCGGTGAAGACATAGAGCTTGCGGTGGAAAGTGTGTAAATGATAGTGGGTATGAGAATCATATATTTCCCAAGGAGGAATTTTGCCATATACCTCACAATCATTCACAATAAAATCAAAATGATGATTTAGGTGAGTTTGTTCAGCATCGTTGACCTTCTCCATTAAAATCTTCATCAACTCTTCGTCTGTAGGATCATATCGAAACCCCACCATCTCCATTGTTTCAGGAAATCAAAGAATTTTCTTTCCCTTTTCTATAAACACGTAGGAAATCGTATGAAATTTTTTATGAATGTTTGATAGTCTCAAACTTTTTGATGAATGTAAGAAAAAAAATTATGAAACTTTTTGATGAATGTTTGATGTAGATAAGAAGTCTCAAACTCAGAGTTAAAGTTAGAAACTTTTTTTTCTGGGACAAGTTAGAAACTTTGAATATCTATGTGTATACCTAAGGGGCGGTCTATTAGGGCAAGGCTATGGCTATGTGTGATATATATCGCAAGGCTAAGAAGGGGCGGTCTATTAGGGCGGTCATATCTTTACTGTATTACGAATTTAGCCCCTCCATTTATTTTTATTTTTTTGGGACAAAATTGCAAAAATACTCCTTGGACTTAGGTCAATTGCAAACCGATGTTCTATGTTTTTATTTTTATTTTTTTTTGTTACTGACCTTTGAGCTATTATAAATGATAAAATTATTGACCCTTTAATCTTAATTCCCTCAATTTTAGGGGCAAAAAAGGTCCCATACTATATATAAAATTATTACTAATACCGTAAATATACCATAGAAGGGCATATAATTATTACAAATACCCTAAAAAAAGCCCAAAATCAAGAGAACAGTTCAAAAGAAATGGTTCGCTGTTTCAAAAATACTTCAGCCCATGCAGTACCAAAAAATAAAAAAGGTTCTGTGAGCCGTATAATCTTTCCATATTTTAAGCCCAATACAACTCCCCTCCGTTCAAGCCCCAGAAGAGAATTTTTTTTTTTAATTTTTTTTTTTTAAAAGAAGGGAAAAGAGAATAGATGATAGTTGTTTTTTATTTTTATTTTTTTAAGATAAGTTCAACTTATTCCGTTTGCTTATGATAATAACTCTTTATTATTATATCAAGATATCAATAAATTTTTTTCTTTTATTTGTTGGAGGCTGTTCTGGTATTTGATGTACTTCACCAGCAGCTTTGAAATTATGCACGTGCTGTGAATTTGGAAGGGGCAGTTGACTTGGAAGAGTATTAATGATTATGTGTAGTAATGGGATTGTTTTTGTATGCTGATTTGGTATTTAGTTATGCTAAAACTCTGCACCCGTGCTGTGATATTAGAAGGGGCAATTGGCTTGGAAGAGTATTAAAGATTATGTGCAGTAATGGATCTGGTCTTTAGCAATGCCCAAAAATGTCCTCATACAAATCATTCAAAAAATATCACTGGTCAGCATAATTTCAGCTGAAATGTACACAAACCTTCAGCTGATATGTACTAGATATTTTCTTTTTGTTTGGCATGTAATTGATATTTTAACTTAATCACTGGTTACAACAGCTGCAAAATTAACAAAAAGGGAAAAGAAATGACAAAAGTGACCTCTTCTCTGCTGTATTTTTTATGTATAAGATAGTTAAAGACATGTATATTGTTGCAATAGGATATAAAAGCATAACTATATGCTCATAAACATTGCTTACTTTCATCTACATCTACTAATTTCTAGGTGATACTATTTTGTAATTACAAAATATTTTTTTAATATTGTATTTCTATAAATCAGCAACTCAATGTGAAATTAGTAAGAGGGTGGCAAAGAACCCTCAAAAATTCTTTCTTCAAAACAAAATTGGAGATAATCCCATTAATTTATTCACAGAATTGTTAACAAAGCTATAGTCTTCAAAGGGATTGCAGATGCTGTTAGAACCTTTGTTTTTTGGTATAGAAATTTATTCTAATATCTACAAAATAAGGGCATCAAATACCAAAGAAAAGACTAATGGAGAGAGAAAACTTGAAGCGCTCTGATGAGGAAGCTGATACTCTGGCCCGTAGCACAAAGAAATTCAAAGATAGCCATCAGGCAGCTAATGATATGGAAGATAATATACATTACAAGGTAGGTAGCTACAGAGATAAGTTGGTGGGATCAATTCCTGGAGCTTTTGAAAAAGCTTTTGGATTTGCGTGTGACATGCAAGAAGATTTACAGTCCGATGATGAAGAAGAACAAGCAGAAGAGGGCTGCCTCAGAGTGTGCTTCTCCAGGGATGAAAAATCCCATATGAGAGCACCCTGGCATCAAGAACTTATAATCAAACCTTTTGGACGAAAGGTGGGTTACACTTTCCTTGCTGCCAAGATTCGGAGCATGTGGAATCCAAGGGGAGGAATGGACTGCATTGATTTGGGATTTGATTTTTATCTCATTAAATTTGGGAACAGGGATGATGTGGACAACGTTCTCAAGGGAGGCCCTTGGTTTATAGGGCAACACTTCCTTGCCATTAGACAATGGGAACCTGAATTCCATGCATCTACAGCTACTCTCTCTTCAGTTGCAGTGTGGATTAGGCTACCGAAGTTACCTATAGAGTTCTATGAGTATAATGCATTGATGAAGATAGGCAGAGCTATTGGTCCTGTTCTACGAATTGATGCCAACACTGCCAATGGAGTTAGAGGGCGTTTTGCTCGCCTATGTGTCCAGGTAAACCTAGACAAACCTCTGCCTAAGTCCATCTTTTTGGGGCAGCTGAAGCAGAGTATTATGTATGAAGGTATTGGCACCCTTTGCTTTGAATGTGGACGTATTGGACATGGAAGGGAAGTGTGTCCTTTCCTAGTTCGGGGGCAGAGCAGGGGTGACCAGGAGGAGCATGGCAGTGGAAGTCAAGAGGTTCAGAGTGGCGTAGCTGCAACGCCTGTGGTTGAAGAAACTGCTGCCAGCCAGCAGGATGAGTATGGGGAGTGGATGATCGTTACCAGACGAAAATCTTATAACAAAATTCGAGACAAGCAGAGTGGAGCTAGTGGAAGCCAAGCTGATGATAAGACCTTGCATAGGGCAGAGGATAATGATAGGGCGGCTGGGAAAAGAAAAGCTTCGGTTTTACAGGGAGACAGGCCTCATAGGGAAGAGCTCACGAGCTCCCTGTCGCATCACAACAAGACTTTTGACAGAAAAAGCACTGCTAGGAATGGTAGCCGTGTAAGCTCCAAGCAGAAGACCAAAGTGACCGTTGGCTCTCAAGTTAGTGAAATGGGCCTGAGTAAGGAAAAGAAGTTGTTTGTATTTGGGGCGAATGCAAGCCCATTGAGTGATAATGGGCCGGCCCAAAGGCCTTGCACCTCTTCTATTGCAGCTAAGGCAGTAACTAAACCTGGGTTAACGGATAAGGTAAGGGAGTCAAACACCCTAAAGATCAAAAACCATGGAGAGAGCAGAGAGGTGGGCGTTGTTCTACAAGGGAAAAATTATTCCGATCGGAGAAGAGACGATCAGATGGATAAGGCAGGATCCAACGGAGGTTTGGGGATGGTTCGATTTGGAGTTGATGCTGGCCTGGAAAAACATGTTTCCGCTGACGGAGGAGAGCAGAACGCTAGGCTATCTTCCTGCGATGAACAGAGCATGGGAGCTGACACCGAATCCATGGTGGAGGTTTGTCACGGACCAACCAGCTTTCCAAACCCCTCCACCAGTAAACTCAAGCTCATCAGCGACAAGATCAAGTGTGTAACACTCGGAAAAATTGCTGACAGAGGTGGAGAACAAATGGATGAGAAATTTGATTGTTGTGAGGAAGAGTCCACAGGACAAACCTGTGGAATGCTTGTTGAAGGGGAGCATCCACATGATGAAGATGTTTCAGCTGACAGAAGCAAAGTGCTCAGGCACCATTCTCACCAAATCCTCAGTAGGGGAGAGGGGGATAATCCAACACTCGGTCACCTTGTTCCGAGAAAGGTTGCTGAGCAAGGAGGAGGTGATGGGAGCATGGAGATTGAGAGACATTGAGGATGCTGCTGCCTTGGTGCCGTGTGACTCCTCTGAAGTTTCCTTGAAGATGATGAACATCCTAATCTGGAATTGTAGGGGTGCTATGAAGCCCCAATTCAGAAAGACAGTGTTGGATTTAGTAGAGTGGCATGCTCCTTTGCTGATGATTATCACAGAGACCAGAATGAGTGGTGCTCGGGCCTTAGAGTTGATTGAGTCCCTGCCTTTTGATGGCTCTGTGGTTGCTGATACTGTTGGTTTTGCTGGGGGCATATGGATGCTATGGAGGACTGACTTGGTGCATGTGGAAGTTCTGGCTCAACGGAGCAGGAGATCCATGCCATTATCCGGGTAAGATCTCAATCCCTTTCCTGGATCATTAGTGCTATCTATGCTAGTCCTAGGTTTGCTGAAAGATGCATGTTATGGGAAAACCTTAAATTAATTGCTACCTTGCATGACCTTCCTTGGGCACTTATGGGTGATTTCAATGAGGTTATCTCTGAGGAAGAAAAGGCTGGGGGTAATCCTATTTGTCAAAGAAGAGTGAGGGCTATTCTTGATTGTATGAATGAGTGTCAAATGTTGGACTTGGGTTTCTCAGGGCCTAAATTTACCTGGACTAATAAGAGAGAACTGGGGGGTCTCATCCAATGTAGGCTGGATAGAGTTTGGGCAAACCCTGTTTGGAAAGCTTCTTTCCCTGAAGCAAATGTAACTCATTTGGCCAGGGTTAATTTGGATCATTGCCCCTTATTACTTAATCTTTGCCCTAATCTGTCTAATGCTTCCAACTGGCCATTTAGGTTCCAACCAATGTGGTTGAGCCACAATGATTTTCCAGCCATTGTTAGGGATTCTTGGAATGGTATGGAATATAACCTTACTGAAGCTGTCACTAGGTTCACCCATAAGGTCTAAATTTGGAACAAAGAAGTCTTTAGAAATATTTTTGTGAGGAAAAGGCAGATCATGTCTAGACTGCTGGGAGCCCAGCATGCTCTTGCCTTTAACCCTAATAACTTTCTCATTAACCTCCAAGATCAATTATCAGAAGAATATAATGAGATTCTGCAACTTGAAGAGGAGCTGTGGGCTATGAAATCTAGGGTTAATTGGACTATTTTTGGGGAAAGAAATACTGCATATTTCCATTTGACTACCTTGGCTAGAAGAAGTAAGAACAGGATCACTAGCATTTTGAATGATGAAGGGGTTTGGGTTCATAATGTGGAGCAAGTTCAAGAAGTTTTTTCCAAAACCTTTATTAAGCTATACCAGACAGATCAAACTGCTTGTCCTTGGTTTCAAAGATGGGATACAGAGTGGTGCATGAGGCTAGAGGCTGAAGAAGCTAATGCTTTGGGGCTGATGCCTTCTAATAAAGAAATTTGGGATGCCCTTAAGTCCATGAAGCCTTACAAGGCCCCTGGAAATGATGGTATGCACGCTGGATTCTACCAAAGGTTCTGGCTGGTGGTTGGGGAATCTGTGAGGAATGAAGTGAAACAAATTTTTGCCAACCAAAAAATCCCTGATGATCTTAACCAAACCCTGATAGCCTTGATCCCTAAGCAATTGGGACCTGAAACAGTGAGCCACTTTAGACCTATTAGCCTTTGTAACACTGTGTATAAAATCGTATCTAAAATTCTCGTTCATAGAATTAAACCCCTTCTGCCTAAACTTATTTCTCCCATGCAAGCTGCTTTTCTGGAAGGGAGGAGAGGTTCAGATAATGTAATCATTGCTCAAGAGCTTATCTATTCACTTGGAAATAGAAGAGGTAAAGATGGGTATATGGTGGTGAAGATAGACTTGGAGAAAGCATATGATCGATTAGAATGGAGCTTTATCAAGATGATTCTTATACAATTTGGTTTTCCTGAAAACACCATCAAGCTCATCTTAAGTTGTGTGGCTACGTCATCTACTTCCCTTCTCTTCAATGGAAGTAAACTTCCAACCTTCTTCCCATCAAGAGGAATAAGGCAAGGGGATCCCATTTCTCCCTATCTTTTCCTCTTATGCATGGAGTTTTTTGGAGCTCAAATTACCAAGATGTGTGAGGATAAGAAGTGGGATATGGTTAAAGCTTCTAGAAATGGGCCTAGCTTCTCCCATGTCCTTTTTGCTGATGACATTCTGCTTTTTGCCAAGGCTAATACTAAGAATTGTAATGCTATAATGGAAGTTCTTAATAACTTTTGTAATCTGGCTGGGCAGAAGGTAAACTATGGAAAATCTAGAATTTTCTTCTCTTTAAATGTTCCTACTAGAAGGCGGAGGACTTTATGCAGGAAAATGGGAATCATTGCTACCAACAACCTTGGTAAATATTTAGGCTTCCCCATAATCCACAAAGGCAGAGTTGGTACTGCTTTCAATTTTATTTTGGACAAAATCCAAAGTAAACTAGCCGGTTGGAAATCTAAAGTTCTGTCTAAAGCTGGGAGACTTGTGCTTGCCAAGACTGCTGCTGCTCCCATTGCCAAGTACTACATGCAGTGCCACAGCCTTCTAGTCAAAGTGTGTGATGCCATTGACAAAATGATGAGGGATTTCATCTGGGGGTCTACAGAGGAAAGGAGGAGAATGCATATGGTGAAGTGGAGCACTGTTACTTTGCCTAAAGAGTTGGGAGGTCTGGGGCTTTTTTCAATGAAACATAGAAATGAAGCCATTTTAGCCAAGCTTTGTTGGAGGCTTGGCCAAGAGGGGGAGAAACCATGGGCAAAGATGCTAGCAGCCAAATATCTCTGTCCTAACAGAGTTACTGATGTAGGCAAGCATTTGCCTTGCTCTCGGATATGGGCTGCTTGTAAGAAGGGAGGGCCTACATATGTCAAAGGCTTAAGATGGACCATAAGAAATGGGGAGACAGTGAGCATGTGGAGGGATTTCTGGCTACCTTGTGGGAGATTAAGGGAGCTAATTGAAGGGCCACTAACCCGGGAGGAGGAAGTGTTGACTGTGAGGCAATGCTTTGATGATAACCTTGTGTGGAGGCCTTCAAGCATTTCCTTTGAGCTTCCTGCAAGTGTGCTAAACTCCATTAAGGCCACTCCTTTCTCTTTTGTTAACCAAGAGTGTGATAGTCTCATATGGGCATACTCTAATAATGGATTATTCTCTATCCAAGCTGCATATCTGCTTACAAGGGGTTTAAACCCCCTGAACCCGGATACTTTGTCATTTAAATGGGTTTGGAAGTCTGAAACTTAGCCAAAGATCCAATTCCTTATATGGCTGTGTCTTCATGATAGTCTTCCTACAGCACAAGTGTTGGGTTCAAGAGGTTTAAGTCTTGATCCTTTGTGTAAAATGTGTTGCAAGCATAATGAATCTATTGAACACTTATTTAGGAGCTGTGAAGTTGCTCATCAGTTCTGGTCACAGCTGCAAGTGCCCCATTGCACCATGAATTCTTTCAATTTGCCCTTTAAAACTTGGCTGGAAATCAATTGTAAAGATGGCATGAATGCTGCTGTGAAAGGAATCCCTTGGAGAGTGCTATTTCCTATGGGTTTGTGGCACCTATGGACTCATAGAAATAATTTCATTTTTAGGACTGGTGTGGTGGATTCTCAGTTTTCGAGAAAATGTATCCAAGCCAGTACTGAATTTTTTGCCATTGGTCTTGCTTCTAAGATCAAACAACAAAAAACCATTGTTCCCGTGGGTTGGGAGAAGCCACCGAGGGGTTGGATGAAACTTAACACCGATGGTTCAGCAATGAGGAGTCCGGATAGAGCTGGTGGAGGGGGTTTAATTAGAGATCATGATGGGGCTTCGCTGAAGGGGTTTGCTAGAGGCCTTAGGTTTACTAATAGTGCCTTGGCTGAGCTTTGGGCACTTAGAGACGGGCTGCTACTAGCTAAGGAAATGGGAATTCAGCAACTTATTGTTGAACTTGATGCTTTGAGCATTGTTATTCTAATGAACAATGAAACTGAAAATCTCTTAATGGAGCCTCTCTTATCTGATTGCAGGAGCCTCTTGAAGGAAATCCCAAGCAAGCGCGTGATCCATGCCTTCCGGGAAGCAAACCAATGCGTTGATGCTTTGGCTAAATTAGAGCGCAATTTTTGTCTAGCCTTGTAACTTTTTGTAACCCACCGTCTGTGGTGGAGGATATATTAGCTTTTGATAAGGCTAATTTACGTTGTAATAGACTTGTGAATTCCTAAGTAATGATTAAGCTTGTTTTACCGAAAAAAAAAAAAGAAAAGACTAACATCTCTACTCAATTGCATCAAGAGTGAAATTCTTTAGTAAATAATAACAGAGCAGGTTATCCTATAGAACAGAATGATCATTTTTTGGGAAAAAAGACACCAAATAAAAAAAAGAGGATAAAGTATAAATTATTTTCTTTCACAAATCCAATCCAAAGGCATTTAGAAATGGAAGTAACTTAATTCTTGGCCAGCAAGTCTTAAATGAGCAACTAACCTAATGGAGTATTGTTCCAGGAAAAAAAAAAAAAAATACCCTAAAATTTCATAGACTTGAAAGGCTTAAAATCAAAACATCCCAATGTGACTGAAATAGTAAATTTAGAATGAACAATGATAGAAATTTGCCAATTATCTACTTCAAGCACTAGTAAATAACTGAGCAATTTATGTTGATATGATATCCATCCATAAACAAATGCAACTGCTTAGTAGGTAGATGTAGGATTGCATTGAAAGAAGGATGTTCTATGCACTTATGATCATTTGAAATCTTGTCTTGGTTTTGTTGTTTTTTTCTCTAGTTAGTACTCACACATGTTCAGGGACTCCATTTTATTCTTTAATGTCATTCTTCCTTTCTCCCATGTAAAATTTTGTTTTATAATTTTGCATGTCATTTATTTTCTATGTTGGAAGATATGGATAAAAAAAAAACATTTAAATTGGGGTCAAACTTGGCTGTTTAAACCTATAATAATTCAACAGCAAAAAAATAGATGGCAACAACAATGACATTTCAAATTTTCAATTGCAAATTAAATTAAACACACGTGAGTCAATAACAAACTGACAATGAATAATCACAAGGCTTACAACACAAAGAAACTACCAAAAGCAGTGCCCTGAGTGCAGATCCAAAGGCATATTTAACAAGGCCATTCTTGAATTGGAACATTGACAATTGGTTAAACAGAAAGCTCTCACCCAAAAGAAAAATCTTTTTTGGCCAATTCCTGCAATAATATGTCTTGGTCAAAAGACTCAAAACTAACAAATCTGTTAACTCCATGATTTGCTTGATCAAATTCTTAACTTCTTAAGATGGTCAGAAAACTATTAAAATCATAGGGTCTTGTTATCAATTTTTTTTTAAATCCTATAAATTTTGATAAACAATTAAATCAACTTCCAAAGACACCAAACACAATCCAATTGAAATTTAAAACATAATGAGTTGCATTAATTTATGGGAATAAACATCGGCATACTTTTGCAAGATAGAAAGTATTCCTCTATGACATAGGTTGAGTCCAACTCTAAGTGATAGAATGAACCTTGTTAGTAGGATTTCGCACAGTAAAAAAAAAAAAAAAAAAAAAAGAAAGAAAGATAAATGTACATTAGTATTCACTATTACCTCCTTCCATTGTTCACTTAATTTTCCTCTCTCTCTCTCTCTCTCTCTCTCTCTCTCTCTCTCTCTCTATATATATATATATATATATATATATATGGACAGTTAATCTCTTTAATCAAATGTGTCAAAATGGTCAATAACATTTGAATGTGTTGTTGATAAAATGCGGAGAAAAGGAAAGAAATTATGTTCTAAATTCTAGGTTTTTAACCCTTATATTCTTGGAAAAACAAAGAAAAAACAATTAATTTTAAGTTTGAAAATAAACTAAATCCAAATATTTTCTTTTTTTAATTAAGAACATTGTTTATTTTGACATAATACCAAAATGTTATGAATCAAATTGACATATTTGAAATGTTAGAGACTATTTTAACATATAGAGCAAACATTATCGACCAAATGGTACATAATCCTTTCATTTTTTTTTTTCTTTCCTTTTCATGGTGTCATAGCGCCACCATCTCACAGAGAGAGAGAGAGAGAGAGATGTTATTAAAGTTAAGTTTGTTGGGTACAGACCAAAATACACCGAAATGGATGGAACAAACTAGAATTTGGACTGAGATAGAACAAAGAGCTAATTGGTATTGATTAACTAAATGGATTGAGATTTTCCGACCATTCTGGCCAGAATGGAGCAGAATCCAAAGCATTACTAGTAGGTAAAAAAGTAATGTAAGTGTTATGTTTAGACGAAAACCAATAATAACTAATCACCTAGAGTTTGATGTGAAAATGTTGTGCTTTTAGCACTACTCAATCAAAATATATTCAAGTTACATTGAGTTATAGTGTCTAGTTCATAGTTCAAACTAATCGGTATTGGATGTGTGGTGGAATATTGTAGTGATTGTCTCTCTCTCATTTTATTTGAAATGATTTGTGTGGGGTTTTAGTGAAGGAAAAGGGAGAAAATAAAAGAAAAAATTTACGAAATTGTATTATGATTGAGAAATGTTACGTCTACAATATTTTCACAATACTTCATAACAAATCATAAGCGACAAATTGTTACTGGTTGTTATTAGTAAGGACATAAGTAATTCTAATGGTGAGTTCAAATTACAACTTACTAACTAAGATTTGTTTTTGAAAGTATTGTGGAAATGTAATGAACGTAGCACTTCTCATTTTAATAAGATGGAAAAAGAAATAGATAGTTCGATGTAGGGTGTATTAAGAGTGAATTGTTATAGGTTCCAATTAGGTCAACTGGTAAGTAGGCAAGTATTGAATCCTAAATCTCTTATTGTCAAATAAGAGATCTAGAATTCGATCCCTGCCTATACCAAAAACCAATTGGTGTCTTTATCTGATCATAAATAGGACCAATCAAGAGTGGACACCATAAGTTAAAACTCTTTCTCCCAAAAAAAAAAGATGTGAATAGTTAAAATAGAAAAACAATAATTTGTCTAAAACTTTCCTAGACCAAAGTTAGCACTAAAAGCACTAGAATCAAATGTGCTAAATGCTAGTTTTTTAGCATTTAGCACACCAAACACCAAAAACCATGCTCCATCAAATGTGCCAAATGCCAAAAAAAAAAAAAAAAATTGCATGAGCTACAATACCCTTCTATTTAGTAAAAGGGTATGGCAGCATAGGCTAAAAAATTTTGGTCTTTTTTATTTAACGTTCTCTATCTCAAAATTATAAAATATTTTTTCTCTTTTCTCTCACCCATCACTTTGATCTCTCGATCTCTCTCCTATTCTTCTCTTCTTTGTCTATTCTCTCACCCATCACTCTTTGATCTCTCAATCTCTCTCCTCTTCTTATTTTGTCTATCTCTCTCAATGAAAGCTTGGGTTTTATATAGAAAGCTTGGGTATTGCTTTCTCTCTCTTTGCCAATTTCCTCATAAATTCCTTTACCTAAGCTCGATTGCTCTACTAAAGCTCTATTGTCATTGTTCTTCATCTCCTTCACCAAAGCTCTATTACTTCATTTATCTTTTTGCTTTCTCTCCTCTCTATTCTCATCTCGTAACTAAAGCTTTGAGGGTTTGTTTCTTTGTGTTAGGTTTTCATTTGGTTCACATTTTAGGCTAGTTAGGTGTTTTAGGTCGATTGACAACGATGGCTCTCTCTATTTTGATCAAGTTGTGATCATGGTAAATTTAAAGGTTGGGTTGATTTTTAGGTTTTGGTTGATTTGGAGTTTGGTCTATGTTGATTTTGGTATGCGTTGATCACAGTGGTTGGTTTGATTGGTTGTTGGTTGAGTTTGGCCTAGGTTGATCAAGTGGTTGGTTTTTTATTATTATTATTTTTTTAATTCTTGCAATCAATGGTGGTGGATTTCAAATCTAGTGGTTGCAGTGGTGGTGGTGCTTTTTTTCCCGAGATCGGAGAGAGAGAGAGAGAGAGAGAGAGAGAGAGAGAGAGAGAGAGAAGGCTTCAAACTTAAAGAGAGAAAGATAGAGCAAAATAAATGAATGAGTATTTTTATTGGGCTATTTTATATTATTTTAATGTGTTGAATGTTAAAATAGAAGATGTGATATAGACTGTATTGTTAAATGCTATACTAAAATAGATAAAGTACGTTTTGGTGTGTTAAAATGGTATTTGGCTAGTGCTCTAATAGCATTAGCAACCAGGGGTATAAAACCCCTAAAATGCTACTTTAGAACTCCCAAACACCAAAAAGCCTCTACATCTAGCACTCTATATCTAAAAAAATTACAATCTTGCTACATGGAACTCTTATAAAGTTCACTGTAGTAATTCTTACTTTTATTTTATTGCATTTGAATCTCTCTTTTCTCTTTCACTCTTTGATTCACACACACACACTCTCTCTCTCTCTCTCTTTCTCTCTCTCTCTCTCAAGATCTATAGTTGTTTGCAATCTATAACTATTATTGAATCTTTTGAGATTTGTGGGTTTTGTTTGCAGTGGTGGCGGGTTTTATTTGTAGTGGTGGTGGGTTGCAATTTTGTGGTGATTGATTAGGTCAAATTACATGAAAAATTGTGGACGCATAAACAAATCACCAAATAATCTAGAGTGCAGTAGAAAGTAGCACAGTAATTTTTTGACTCAGAGCGTCTCCAACCGGTTTTGCCATCCTATTCTATTTTACCATCCTAAAAAACTACTTTATCAATTATACTATACTATTTTACAATACACCCAACATCCCAAAATTATATTATTTTACCATTTTATTAAAATATTATTTTTTTAATCTTTCTTTATTATTTATTTCCAACATCCTACCAAAACCACCAAAAACCACGTCCTGCAAATCAGAACCACCAACCAAAAAAAAAAAAAAAAACCACATCCAGTGGGTAGCAACCAACCCCAGCAACTTGTAACTAGCCACTGCCAGCCACCACCACCGGTGGCAAAAAAACTCACAAAACCTCAACCACTGTGAAGCCTCTGTGACCCATTCCAAACGCACCTGAGACCCACAACCACACCCATTTGCAACCCATGAAACCTCACCTAAGACCCACCTGAAACCCACGGCCACACCCATCTGCAACCCACGAAACCCACAACCACACCACCTGAGATCCACCCACCATACCAAAACCCAATAAGCCACAAATCACAAAACTGACAATCTGATCTCACCTCACAAATCATAAAAGCGGCAACCCAAACCCCACAAATTCGATCTCACCTCCAATGCCCACGAATCCAATCTCCACGCTGATGCCTATGAATCCAATCTCACCTCAACACCAAGAGTCTTGGGTCTGAAGAGAGTCTTGGGTTTGAAGAGAGAAGCATATAAATTATTGGAGAGAGAGAGGCATCAGAGAGAGTCTTGGGTTTGAAGAAAGTACTGAGCAAATGAGAAAGAGAGAAGGAAGAGAGAGAAAAGAAGAGAAAAAATGAGAGAGGGAGAGAAATTCTCAAGTTAAAAACGACCTCAAGTATTAAAAAAAAAAAAAAAAAAATTATCCCATTCAGCTACCATCTTACATTTAAGATGGTATTGTAGCTATATCTCAAAAAAATTTAGCCTTTTCCCATTTGGCCTTCCCGTTGCTAAGCAGTTTTGGGGCCTAAATGCCAAATGTACCTTACATTTGGCATATAGCAGGCCCACTGCTAATGCTCTAATGGGAAGACCTTTACAAGCAAAAAACCCCACTAGGTGATTTTCAGGTTATCATTCCCAAGAATCCATTAATCAAAATTAAATTATTACAAATACAAGGAATCTTACCCTCTTGGCCTATCCCAAAGCACCTACCTATAGTAGAATCCTTACGTCAATCCCCAATTGTACTTGATTTTGTAGAAACTTCTTCTACAATAGATTATAGTATGTAACTAATTCCCAAAAACTTGAAACTTGTTGTTGGATGCAAATTTCTTCAATACACTTGAAGAAGAGGAAGCAACTTGGTCATAAAACCCTAAGGTGTATAAGAACGTAGTAGCTTCACAATAAGTGTATAAATTCTCTGTGTAAGTCTCTGTGTATGATGACAGCTATAAAATAATCCTTTTATATCATCTAGTACGTAGGGATGTGCAAAATATCTGCTTGACTCGCAACCCGCCCAACCTGTAGTCGACCCACCTACCCCGTGCAAGTCATCAAGTTAGGCGGTTTGAGTTGGGCGAGTTAGACCCCCAAAATAGCAGATTGGGTTGGGTAACGAATTGAAAGATTGCCAACTTGCTACAACCCAACCCAACCCACCCGCTTAATTGTACATAAATAATATATATATATATATATATATATTAGTTCAAATTGTTCAACCGTATATTTTGTATTTAAAGTTAATCAATTCACCTAATTAATTTTTACAGCTAATCAATAATCAATTCCTTAATCAAAATATAAAAAGTCAACATTGAAACCCTAAACTCATTTCAGCCATATACTACACTCCATATTTAGCCTTCACCTTCAACTGCTTCCTCCCCCTCTCTCTTTCTTGTTGTTTTGTATTTTTCTTTCTTAACCTTTTTGAAAAGCTAGAGGTCATTTAGTTTCTAATAATAGAGTTAGTTATACTATTGTGCACCTGTAATACTCTTAGTGGTTCTTATAATTTGTAATATGGTTAGTTTAGGCACCAAGGTTGGTTATATATTCTCTATAGTTTATCAAATATATATATACACTCTGTATTCAGTAACTAATTGTAGTTTGAGATAATTGTTTTTAAGAACATGCATACCATTTTGAAGTTTATTTGTTACCTTGGTATGTTATTATTTTGAATCATTGATGTGACTTTGGGAATGTCAAGACTTTGAGTTTGTTGATTTAATTTCCCTTGGATGTAAGGTAGCAACCTACTGTTTTTTTTTTTTTTTTTTTGGTGTGGAGACAAGGTCTATTAGAGATGATATGTCTCTTTTTCATTGACCCTGTGTTTGTGTTGGAATTGAGATTATTCAATGAAATCTACCTATAATTTTTTGTGCGTATTAGTTATATTCTGAGATTATTCAATAACAAATTGTAGTTTGTGATAATATTTTTTTAAAAGAACATTATTAATGCCAACCCGCTGAATCCGTCTAACCCATTGAGTTAAAATTGCCAAAATTTGTAACCAATCCACCAGATTAAGACTTTGTTGAGTCGGTGGCGGATTGGAATTTTCCCAACTCACTAGTGGCGGATTGGATAGAAATATTGGCCTTTACCCACCCAAGTCGACCCATGCACACCCCTATCTAATACGTTAGAGAACGAAACCCTAGAATGCCATGTCATCATAAGCCGAAAATCATATCTGAAAATTATGGATCTGCGAAGCTCGATAGATCAATAGGTATCAAGATTCATTAATTCTCGAAAGCAGCTTGTATCAAGCTAGGTGTTAAGTAGATGGATTTCAGCCTTTTAAGACTTGCTTCTTTGTACAGTCTTCATGTTTTCAATAATACCACTTGTAAGGTTTATCAAACATACTTCTTGATATTCTTGAGTCCACTTAAAAATACCAAAATACAAGTAAAGTGCATTTTGTCAAAAGATATGCCAATTACATAAAAATATGACCCTAACACTATTGGCTGAGGATATGGTTTATGGTAAGGTTGCATGCATCAAATTTAATTCAAGTCAAAACATTTATTAATTCCCAATGTAATAGGTAAAAATTGATTAGTTAGACAAGTAATTAATTAATTAAAATTTTTGGAATTAATTTGCCAACCTTTAGGACAAAGAAAATAAAAATAAAAAAGGAAGTTAAAATTCAAAGGGAATCAAATAACAACTGGAACAGTTTCAATCGAAACCAAAAGGGAAAAGATCTGAGGAGGATCTAGACCAAGTGACAATTGACACTTGCACCAGAATCCCCAGATCTCCTTTCTTTTTTTGGCCCCACTTGCTTCCCACTCAGTTTGACTTTGATCCTACGTTTCTTCCTTCAAAAAATCTAAGTACCACATTGGCTAGAGACAAAACCCTAGTTCCCACACATCTAGTATAAATCCTCCCCCCCCCCCCTCTCATCATTAGTTCAAAACACACATGGAGTCCCTCGAAAACTTCAGAAATTCTCATAAGAGGTGTTGTTTAAGCTTGTAGTGTTGTGCATACAGGTAAGGTTTCTAAACCTTTCTTTTAATTATGCCCTAGTTAGTTAGATTTAAGCATACTTTTATTTCTAGTTGTTCACATGTTCTTGATTGCTAGTATGATAGATCTAGGTTGTTCTTAGTCTTTTCATGATTAGAGTTTTTCAATTCAATAACATGTTCACATGTTCTAGATTAGGGTTTATCACACATCACACATATATTCACTATGTCTTTCAATTTTAATTATTTTCATGCCTAGAATAGGGTTTCATCATGCTTATCAATGTTTGTTTCACTCTTCAATTACTTGCTCTCAGTGGCGGAGCTAGGATTTTAGTTTAGGGGAGGCAAGATTAAAAAGAACAGCGATAGTTACATAGTATGTGTACAAAACACATAGCTGAAATTGTATTCATGATTTTGAATTATAAATGCAAAAACGTCAAAATGAACCTTGGCTATAGATGACTTTGGTTAGAACAAACAAAAGTTACAAAACACCTTTGGAAATGATGTGACTTTAAACACATCTTAAAAACAAGTAAGGATTTCCTCTAGACACTTTAAATTCAAAACTTTAGAGAGCCAAGGGAGCTAGAGTGAAACTCCCCTGTTTCATGACTTTAAAACAGAGTGTGTTTCCCACCTTTTGAAACTTTGCAGCAATAGCAACTTGTTGACCCATAAAACCCATGGATTAGCTGATCGATATTCCCTTAAAAATATTGACTTTCAATTATTGTAAAACACCAAAAGTGCCGTAAGACTTCTAATAATTATCAAAAAAAAAAAAAAAAAAAAAAAAAAAAAATCGTGAGTCTATAATTAAGTTATGAGTTTGCTTTTTCTTTTCTTTTTTTCAAATAAAATGTAAAACTTATCTTTTCTTAGCAAAATAAATTGTAATACTTGTGTCTTGACTCTTGGTTAAAAAGAGCAAACTAATCTAAAAATCTGGCGCGGGGGGGAGGAAAATAAGCATTAGACTGTTTGGGGGAAGGTCAGGGGGGGCAGTTGCCCCCCCTCGACCCCCCCCCTGGCTTCGCCCCTGCTTGCTCTTAGATAATATAAATTGCTTGAATGATATGATATGATATTGGCTACTATAGTCTAGAAGACTAGTTTCACCAGGCAGGTTAGGTGTCTAACACATTTCCAATCATGTAAGGACCTTTTAACTTAGATGAATGATTAGTAGATTGGACTTATCCTTTTTTTTTCTTTTTTTAGATTGTAACTAGGAATAAAAGTATTATACTTTTGTTGTAGAATGTATTTAGAACCAAAGCAATGTAATTTTTAGTTATTATCAAAGAGATGTACATTTTCAATTCATCAATAAGAATGATGCACCTTTCAATTTTGTTTTCTTATTTTTCCAATCAAAAAAGTAGTAACTCCATTGTAAAACCCTTAACCTAGGAAGGAGAATAACAACGGCAAGATCCTCCCACTGTCACTTGAAAGGCAATAACATGACTTCACCCTATTCGCATGGGTTAAGTGTCAAAACTTAATTCTTTTGGGTTTGAGTTGGGGGCGTGGTCTCTTACACTACCTCTGTTTTTAAAATGTGATTGTTGAGCATTTAAAAAAAATGCAATCTCATAGAAATCAAGGGCCAGGTTTTTTTTAAAATGCGCTTTTGCCCAACGAAAACGTTTACCCAAACAGACTTAAGTGTGAAGTTCTTCCTTATGAACTTAAAAGAAGATAAGGGGTTTGTCGAAAGAATTTATTTTTAACAATAGTAAGATTAAAAAAATAAGCTAAGTAAAAAAAAAAAAAGTAACAATTGTACATAGAATTTTTTTTTTTTTTTTTTTTTTTTTAAATGTACATGTGAAATGAGAAGAAAAAAAAAAGTGGCAAACAAGAACTAGAATAATTTTATTTTAAAAAAAAATACGAAAAAAAGGCTTATGGTTTATATCATGTTTCAAAATTAGTTCTAGTTTTATTTATTTATTTTATTAAAGTCCTAAATTACAATTTGACCCCCAAACTTTCACAGAGTTACAATTAGATCCTCAAACTTTCACAAACTTACATTTTCTACTTCAAACTTCCCAAATTACTTTTTCAACCCCAAATATTTCTAAATTATACTTTGACCCAAAAACTTTCCCAAAATTACAAAAGACCCTGAAAAGTTCCAAAAATTGCAAAAAAAAAATCCCTTAAACTTCCAAGATTTGCAAAAATCACCATTCCAACACTAAATTTCAAAATAACTAAAGAAAATAAAAAGTATTCCTCCAGGATTTATAAATTATCAATGACATTACTTTCACACTTGATAAGAATTTAACCATTGTATTCGTTTTTGTCTCTTTGTGCCTTTTTTGCATTAAAAACAAAAACAAAAAAACAAAACAAAACAAAAAAAATCTTTGAGGGAATAAGTTACAACTTGGGCTTGTCATGCTATCCTCAGGGAGTGATATAAGTTTCTTGGCACTTGCAAATGCAATTTTCTTATACATGCCTAGTTGTACTTAAATTTCACATGCAAAGTATATGTACTCAAATTTCATATACTAGTGTATGTACTTGAGTTTCACATGCTTAGTATTTGTATTTGTAGTTCAATGTAAATGTATATACTTTGTTGTTACATGTTGCCGTTGGCACAAAATACGTAGATTTAACATAATTTTTTTTTCAAAAACCAACTTCCCAATTCTTGAGTTATTTTTCAAATAATAAAAATTAGAGACGTAATCAAAATAAAGTATTATTTTAGGATAGACGTTGTGAGGTGTTTGATACCTTCCTTACATCTGATAGAACTTCTGAGTCCATGTATTTAATTCAAGGCATTTGCCTATCTTTTTTAGCTTAAAAAAAAACCTTAAGTACACCCTTAGTTAATTAAAAATAAAATGAATTAGACATAGGTGACTAATCACACCTTAGAAACTAATGATTAGTGAAGACTGCAAAAATGAAAAGATAATAGATGGACTCACTAATGCATACAAAATCACGCAAGTATCCACACTAATTACACACTTTCACACGTCTTGCCAAGAAACCTCCAAACATCAAGAGGTGTTGTGGGGGTGTCAACACGTCCACTGCCTCCATTTAAAGGTTGTCTTGCTAAAGACCACTCTTAGTCTTATTGCCCTATCCAAGGGGTTTTGGGCCATCCTCTGGCCCATTCATTGCCTCATCCAAAGGCGTTTTGTCAAAAACAATTCTTTTAGTCTTCCCTACTTCTTTATCTTCTTTATTCCAAAAAGCTGGATTATGCTTGTGCTCCGATATGAATTTGCATTCTCTTCTCTTAAGGCCCAAATTCATTGATTCTTGGGCTTCGTTCATGGGTTCATGTTTTTGTGTGAAAAATTAGTTGGCAATAGATATATAATTACATATTAAATTTAAAAGATATTTATCTATAAAGTTTATTAGTTTACTTGAATGACCGGCTTAGCACTAGACCCGTTGAAATGTTAATTGTGGACAATAATTATTTTTCACGTTTTCAAATTTCAACGGATTTAATACATAGGAGCACTAGACCCAACTTTGCCCTTAATTTACAAATAATCTTAAGACAATAGATAGAGTCTCATACTATACAACAACATAAAATCGCATTCTTAAATAATACCCTAAGTAGTACTAGTAAATACTAAATACGAATACGAATACGTTACTCTTTGTCTATCCTATAACTATGGCAGTGAAGTATTTGTGTCTATTCCTTCCTGGTGCCCCGGGTCAGCTACCATGTGAAGAAAGAAACTTGCCAAGTATGTGGACCACAACATTTGCTGTTTTTGGACGATTCATGCCGTGGATAAGAGGAAAATGTTTGTAGATAAGAGAGCGAGTTTTTGATAAAAACCTTGTAGTTTAACTAGTATTTTTCTGTTATTTTCAATAAAGATATAAAGGGTTTAAATCACCCATTGTATCTATTGTCCTCATGAATAAATTGGTAGCTATTGTTTAAAACAGTTTGCTCTCAAGCTTATGATTGTATGTGTTTTCTTAGATATACGTGCACAATTTGCTTTTACCTTTTAGAAGAAATATATATAATCAAAGAATCATTTAATGAAGTATTAAATATACTTTGACTTGCTCCGCACTCACTAACAAAAGCATATTTTTATATAAAGAAAGCTATGGCCTAAAATGTTGTACTTTTGACAATAAACTCACACAAACAGGGGTAGAGGGAAGGGGATTAACTAGTATAACTAAGATAAAACTATTTAGAACAGGATCTATAGCCTAGAGTGACTAGACATGGCAAAATGGGCAGGTCGGGTTGGATTTGGGTTGGATCAATCAGGTTACAGGTCAAATGGGTTACGGGTAAAAAAAGAGTCATTAAACGGGTTCGGCTCAATTGGGTTGCGAGTTGGGTCGGGTTGACCCGTATTTTTCACATGAATTTTTTTTATAAAGAAAATAACATATATTTTCCATTTGGAAAGTTATGCAACAAATTACTTAATGTAAAATGAATTACTTTGAATTCACCACTTATATCAAGAATGAACTTAGTTAAACTTATTAATACCTATTCAAAATTTTTAAAATTATACAAATCCTAACATTGCTATCTAAAACAAAATAACACAAAGGTAAGTAAAACAAATACACAAGTTAAACTTATTAATGCCTATTCAAAAATTTTAAAATTATACAAATCCTAACATTGCTATCTAAAATAAAATAACACAAAGATAAGTAAAACAAATACACAAGTTTTATTTCTACACAATATCAACATCCCAAAATATAAAACAAAATTACAAATGACTTATTGGATAACTCATTTTATAAAGAATAAAAAAATATAAAAAATTTACAATTTTGAAAATTGATTTTATAATCTATTATAAATTGTGGTTGACACTCTATTTCAATTTGAGATATATATTAAAGTTTGATTGTTTACTTATTTATACATGATCTCTTTTATGAATATCATATCACTATTAAGCAACACACACTCTAGGAAATATCATAATTTATTTTGAAAAACCATTTATTTTAGACATAAATTGTTAAAAAATAAGTCTAAACATTCATAATTTATGCTAATTTGATACTTTGGCTTCACTATCTTCACAGTTGTAAATGTTTCTCATACATATCTACAATTTTAAATCTATATTTTTAACTCTACTGTAATCAAATTATCTTGGCATGTACTTTGCTATTTGATATCTAAAAATTTTTACTCATTACAAAATGTTTAACCATTCATCTTTCAACTAATTTGCATGCAGTTATGTAAATGTCTCAATTGTTTCCTTAAAGCTTACAACAAACAATTAAATCAATATTGTCTTAATTTTTTTTTTTTTTAAATGGTTCAGGTTCGGGTTGGGCCGTGGGTCAGGTTGGGTTGACCTGCAAAAAACACAGGTCGGGTCACGGGTCAACCCGTTTTTGTTTCAGGTCAAAAAAATGGGGTTCAAGTCGAGTATTTTTCGAGTTGGGTCAAAAAATTCTGACCCGTTTTGCCATGTCTAAGAGTGACCCAGCAAATTAATGCTTCCTTTAAAGAAAATTGATGTACAGTCATAATGGGCTATGTAATTTGGGATTAAGCTCAGTCCTTAAGCTGCTTAGAAATGTGGTTTTAGTCAATGAGTCTTGTCTTAAAAAATAAGTTTAGTCTTTCTTATGTGTATCTTACAATTTGTCCAAATCAAGTCTTTTGTATTGATTGTATTGATTGTATTAATTGTAATTAGTACGGTTTAGCATGACTTCTATTTACCTTCTCTTTTCATGAATCTGAATTTCTTAGTTCTCTCTTTATCCCTGCTCTACCACATTATTAACATAAATCTATATATTCATATCACAGCATTTTTAACCAGTCAATAGATTTAAGGTTAAACAGCTTCTACAAGTTAAAAATAAAAAATAAAAAATCTATATATATTCTTGACTCCCTTGCTCTTATAACTTCAGTGCTATTCCTCCTATTATTAGGAATATATATAAATATATATATATATATATATATATATATTATCATGGTTCACAGTAAATGAGTCAGTTAGCGGCTAACTAGCCCCATTTCCCTGAGGAGGAGGAAAGAGGTCAAGAAAAGCCATGGTAGCATCACTTTCCAAACAACCTCGTACACCCACTTGCAGCTCATCCTGCCACTCATTGTTTATCCAGAAAAATACTTTTAGATAAATTGGCACATACCAAAATATGGTCCATCAAAAAACTTATCTTCTTGAAATGTCACGCAAACATCAAGATTGAATCCAATGCAAATTATGCAATCAATATCAAAAGCTAGGGGCGGCACTAACCGTTGAAACTGATTGGGACTACTGGCTAATCAAAGCTTAGGCATTGCACCTATAAATATCAACCATACCTTGTGTTCAAGCTCATCCACAATCAAATCCTCTTCCTACAAGAAATACAAGTACTCTCCACTTTTGTTTAATGCTTCAATTTAACTCCTTGATGGCAAACTCACGTTTAGCAAGGTTTGTAACAGAGGTTGCACCTCCACAATATATTAGTGTCATCAGGCACAAAGCAAGAAAGATGCTGGATACAATAAATGAAGAAGACAGAGATGTTAGTGTAAAAAACTTGCTAGCTTCATCACCAAAAGGTTCTTTGTGGTCATCATCTTCTTCTCCTTCAGCTTCTTCAGCAGCTCTTAATGCTGATACTTTCCCAAAGAGGTTCATAGGTCATTTCTGATCTTTGATTGCTACGAGTCTTGAAGACTGAGCACATAATTGTGTCTTGACAGCACATAATTGTGCATGAGCCTTATCTCATCTATTTTTGTAGAACTGATGAGATTATAAAGTGACGAACATCTGTACCAGGCAATGTAATTGATGGAATTAATGAGAAACTGTGTTATCATTTTCAAATGTACAGAGCAATGGTTTTATATCAATAAAGAAAATTTTGCTTGGCATGTAATGAACATTTGTAGTGGCCTCAAGTCAAGACACTAGCAAAGAAACTATGTAAATTCCAGTGGTGCTGCACCTCACTGTCAGCATTGTTTGACAAAGGTGGCAATCTTCTTCCCCAGAACCAGCCAATCCTTATTAAAAATTGTGAGTAGGAAGAACAAAAGGAATTAAATCCAAAAATTGGAATTAACTACCTTTTAAGTTATATTTTTTTATATATAAACATATTTTATTACTTATGTCATAAAAAAATTAATTAAAATGGAAGTCAATTCTTACCATAAAAAATAAAATAAAATCAAAGGAAGGTATTCCACATCAAGTCTAGGAACACACCAAACTAATACATCAAGTTATTATTGGTGTATAATAAAAATAGTGTCAATGATAACACATGTAAAAATGATGTTGCTCCCATCATAAGTTAATGGCAAAGCAATGTGTAAAATCGGGTGAAACCTTAGGATTGTTGACTCCACATACCGCCAGTAAGGCTAATTTTTCTAATATCCAAGCCTCTTGATTAACTAGGAGCATGGACTATGGACATCCTTACAACCATATAAAAAGCACCTGATCGAACTTGTCATCAACCCCACCCAAAAGAAGTCTCTCTTCAACTTCATCCTATTTGTTGTTGAGACAATATGACATGTTGCACAAGATCATGCAGTGATTAGGCCAGTAAATGGCAGCTCACTCAAATTCACTGGGTCGATCTTTGTCAAGCGATGATAAAACTAAGCAAACTACATGTCGTACAAAGCATCAAACGTTTACACATAGCAGTGCAACTGATCGTTCCCTCCCTATGATATAATGCTAAACGAATGTCGTAGTATCATTGGTTGAAGACAGTTTCTACAGTTGTGTTACTTACGATTGATAGAATTAGTGGAAAGTCTATTACACTTACTGTTATGCATTGTTACAAACAGGGGTGGAGCCAGAAATTTTTGTTTGAAGGGGCCGATTTATGTTGCTAATTTATTAGTCTATACAAAATTTTATTGACTTACACAAACACATGTCGTACAAAGCATCAAACGTTTACACATAGCAGTGCAACTGATCGTTCCCTCCCTATGATATAATGCTAAACGAATGTCGTAGTATCATTGGTTGAAGACAGTTTCTACAGGTGTGTTACTTACGATTGATAGAATTAGTGGAAAGTCTATTACACTTACTGTTATGTATTGTTACAAACAGGGGGCGGAGCCAGAAATTTTTGTTTGAGGGGGCCGATTTGTGTTGCTAATTTATTAGTCTATACAAATTTTTATACACATACACAAACACATGTATCTATGCACACACACAAAAAATTAGTATCTTTCATAATAAATCTTTAAAATTAAATGTTTCATATAATTAAATTAATCTTTGTTGAGGTCTAAAAAATCACAGTACCCAAGCCCAAAGAAATAAGCGCAAAGGGGCCACGAAAAAGAGAAGAAATGGTAAGCCCAAGAGACTTGAAGCCCAAAAAGCATCAAGAAGGAAAAAAAGGGAAGCCCAGAAGCTTATGAGAAAAGAAGAAAGAAAAGGAAAAGAAGCCCATGTCAGAGGATTGCAGAAGAAAGCTGAGCCGGGATCCTCAGAGACCACCAAAAAGCTCGGATCCCCCTAGGCGTGTAAGCACAGCCAACAAAAGATTAAGACAATTCGAAAGAAAAAAAGATAAAAAGAAACATAAGAAACAGAGGAGAAGTCACGTCCTTCTCAAGCGCCAAACAACCCAGCAAGAAAAGAGGAAAGAATCAGCAACCTCTCATGACGCAAGTGGGAAGCGCCTCAGGGAACCAGAATGAAGAAGTATAAAAAATGGAATAGCAGCGGAAGACTTCAAATCGGCAGAATGGGATTCTGCCTGTCTAAGAAAAAAGATAAAGAAGAAAAACTGCCCAAAAGTTGGATCGAGAAAGGCGTGACCTCAGCATGTTCTGAAATAGGTAGTCAGCCATAGACTTTCAAAGAAACAGAACTAAAAGGAAGGAAAGGATGAAGAACAGGAAAACGGAACCTGCTGAGCGATGGGCACAATACATGCTCTGGTGACCAGAGGACAAAACAAGGGAATCGATGGTTCCCCTGGGATTCCAAAATATCACTATAAAAAGGGGGGAGGGATTACGAAGAAGGGCAGAGAATTTGGAAATGGGAGAACTATTGATAAAATTCTGTCAAGAGGAGAAAATTCAGAGAAAATTAGTAAAAACTACTTCCCGGTATCCTAGAAAAAAACCATTATAGCACATACTCGGATTCAAAAATAATCAAATGTTGCAAGTCTTAAAGGTTAGAATAACCATTTAAAACTGTAATTTTGAGCTTGCTTGAACCTTGTATCACGTCTTAGTGAGCGTACTGTAATCATAATAAAGAAAATTCAATGAAAGACTTTCCACTGATTTAAGGATCCCTAAACGTTACGTTGTGCTTTTATTATTGTGTTCTCTGTATTTACTTTGTTGTTTTGATTTGTTGTTCAATACAAATATCCTTGTTTGTCAGTTTATATGTATTGTAGGAAGCATGCCTTATGCACCATTTGATTTTTAAACAGCCCTTTAGCTGCGGTGAATCAAAGTCCAGTCCACCAAACTACAACTATTCGGCCCGGGATTCTTGGGCCTAAGTGTTATGGAAAAGGCACTCTCACAATCTTTCACCATCTTCCATAATGAAATTCTTACAATTTTCATTTTCAATATAAGTTACCAAATTGTCTACCATTGTGAGTAAAAAAATTTCAATTGAATTAATGAAGTGTTCAAAGACATAAATGATCCAAAACTTTAAAAAATACAAGAACACATTTTACCATAAAAAATGAATTTGAGAAACAATACATTCTCTATAACTACCAGACAAATTGGACAATTTTTTTTATGAACATTATTGGACCAACTCAAATAGTTGTGGGGGGGGGGGGGGGGGGAAAGTCCATTTTTTAAGGCTAATTATTAAAATATTAAATATTTCTATATGGTAAAAAATAAAAAAAAAAAAAATAAAAAAAAAAAAAAAAAAATTTGGGGGGGCCACCCTAACATGTAGCTCCGCCCCTGGACTTACAACAGATTATACAACTAACAGGATTAGTTGGCTTCAACACACGCACAGATCCAAGTATAAAATACATATCAATGCACTACAGATTTTTTATTTTTTATTTTTATTTTTTGAAATGGTTAGAAATCTCTACTCTACTACCTGAACCCTTCCCCCTCAACCTCAAGTACTTAGTACCTAAGGAGGTGACATCAGACCAATTGGGTCATCGGTAGTGTACTACAAATTGGGGCATTCGAATAAGATTAAATTTATTTTTCACTTAATTTTTGGTGCGTCTTTCTCCTCCTCTCTCACCATGCATTCATTTCTTTTCTTTTTCTTGTACTTTCTGTGACTCATTTCTTTACTGCAGCACACTTCAGTTCCTTCACATTTGTCATATGAACAGTTACAGCTGGCAAGTTTAAAAGAGTTATATGTATATATAAGATAATTGATAAATAACAATATTTATTAATCAAAAAAGGCGTGTAGCCCAAGTACACAAGAATCTTAAATAAGATGTAGGCAAAGAAGCTACATTTGCATCCCAAAAATTCGACCATATACTTGTTTACAGCCTTACACACTGCCTGATATTTATTCAAGAACCTTATTGGTAATACAACCTAAATATATAGGCAGCAATTCACCTTTCAACCCAGAATGCCAGCCCTAAGCCATCTCATTCTTCCTTTTTGCACCTCTCTGCCAATTATTCTACCAAAACACAGGAAAAATAATAATAATAATAACAATCAAGTTAATCCATGATTTTGAAACCATACAGTTCAAGAAACAAAAATTAAAGATATTCACAAATGAAGTTTAATGTAAACCAGGGATAAAAATGAAGTTTTTTGCAATACTATCATACCTAATACTAAACTTAAGGAAAAAGGAATAACAAGGGTTTGACTTCATCCATACCACTAATGACTTCATTCTTATATGCACAGCACCATCTGTTTAGTAGGAAACCACATTTGCTCCATCTAGTAAAAGAAGGCTCTCCTTGAAAGTAGCTACATATGAAGGATATCTGATATCAGGATCCTTCTTCTCATGCAGAGTTTCAGTGTCAATTAATACAAACTCAAATCCCATCCTCTCTACTCGATGATTGACGAAGCAGAGTATAAGTGAACCATACATGGTAAAGGCACTCCAATGAATGTTCTGTTTAAATGATCCAATAACAAAATGCTTATTCCAAGACTCAACCACGCCATACTCCTCCATCATCCATATGCAGTACCGGAAGTCAGAATTTCCATAATTATACTCCCAGGTAGATAAAGCCAGTTTCCCCTTGAATAATCCAATCCAGGGACTGGCATGGGTAGAATATTTGGGCAGTGCTAGTTTTCTTAATGTCTCACTATTGACGTCAAACGACAAAATCACTCTACCACCAACCCCGCGATTTTGTGCCACCCAGTGCAAAGCTCCACTAACCAATGGGGCTGGCAAATAATTATTCTGATGCCAGAAGAAAATCCCGATTGTCAATGAGATTACAACCTTCTTCCATGAATCTGAACTTAATGTGTACACCTCACTCACAATCTCAGGTATACGCAATTGTGATTGTGAAATCCTGACAACCTTATAGTCATCATTCTCGGAATGATAGGCAAATCCGAGTTGAAAGGAGTCTAACTTTCCTAAGCGCTTAGTATCAGGCAATCTCTTGAACATTCTAATGCTGGGGTTCCACAAATATATAACATTACCCTCGGAAGTGGCAAAGCACAATAAGCCATTGCACGAACCCACTATTTGGGCAAACTCAGAATCAAAATCAAAGGGAATTCTAACCTCAGAAATCCTATCAAACGTGCGACCCAAAGCAACCGTACAGACTAATGTGTCAGATGGAGCAACCGTATCGGCTAATGGTCTTCCTTCCCAAGTTGCTATGCGGCATCTATCTTCCCACGTGGGCATGTGTATGACATAATCATTATCATCATTACTTTTGCTGTTATTAAGGTGAGTGGAGATGAAATAAGGAGTGGTAATTGAGGAGTTCCAGAATTTGCAAACGCACCTGAATCTTGTCACTGATTTAACCGGTAGTCTAGCCAGGATGTTTAGTACGATGTCGTGTGGTAGATGGTTCTTCCACCGCTGGAGAATCTGTGGTTCTCCCATTTGGGACATTTTGAGAGACACTCCAGAGAGAGAGAGAGAGAGAGAGAGAGAGAGAGAGATGTGTAAAGGGTAAAAGAAACAGAGCTAGGAAGACTAAAGTGGCCTTTGCTAATGATGTTCTTTGTAACGGTGTTTATATTTTTTGAAAATATGTACAAGTGGAAAAGTGTGTGAAAATATGTATGATATTGTTTAAAATACTTTACCAAACACCACCCCTTAAACTTTGGGGATACTGTAAATTGATTCAAAATACAAAAGAAAAAAATTAGGGTTTGTTTGGATCCATTTATTTTGCTGAAATTGAAAACTTTTTACTAAAAGTACTGTAGGTAAAGGTAATAATTAGCTAAAATAGTACTGTGGAACCCATAAATAGTACCAAAAAGTATAATGAAACCTATAAATAGTAGCAAAAATAAGCTGAATAGTAAAATAAATTGACAAAAATACTTTTTGCCAAACACTCACTTAGTGTATGTTTGGATAGCGGCAAGCCAAGCACATTTCGTGAGTCCAACATTTTTTAGTGGGTCCCGTGTACTGTTCATGGGACTCACAAGTACTTTTTTTGTAGAAAAATAACTTCAAAACTAGGTCCCATGATACAATTCACACATTTAAAAATTATTTTGATACAGTATTTTCAGTTTTTTGTTTTCAGTAATAAGTGATATCCAAACAAGCCTTTAGTGTGCGTTTGGAAAGAAATTAAAAATTAAAATTATTTTACTTTTCAACTTATTTTTGCTACTATTCACGGGTCCCACTACATTTATTAGTACTATTCATTGACTCCATTGTATTATTTTAACTAACTTTTACGTTTATCTACAATAATTTCAGTAATAAGTTTTCAGTTTCAGCAAAATAAGCGGTATCCAAACTGACCCTTAATACAGTTCCTTTCCCCTCCAACCTATTCTACAATCGCCCCCCACAACTTCATATTCTAATGCAAAATGTTGGAAAACCATTTAAATTTTTACCATCAGGGCCACTAGTTGGAAAACCATTTAAAATTTTGATATTTTAAAGAAATAGACTTTAAATAAATATTCTCAAAATATAATAAAGTTCTTTTTGTATTCCAAAACTATTGGGGAAAAAAATCCTTTCCTAAAATTTAAAAAATAAATTTTATACTATGCATTTGAGTATGTATGTGATCTATAGCTTCGTGTCGCTTGTTCATCTTTTTTTTTTTCTTTTTTTCTTTTTTTTTTTAAATATAATGGTTTGTGTCTTCTTGTACTTTTCAAGTTATGTATTGCTAGAGATAGTATCACCTAATTAAACATCATATCATATCATATTATCATATATTATATAATAAAATTTTGGCTCATAAGTCGAGGTTGTGCTAAATTCCTTCACTAAATTGCAGCAATAAACATGTAACATACATCTAAGTTTTAATTGGTATATATAACAACATATTTATTCTTTTGATCAATTTCTTTAGATAAAGTGTTTCTCAAAATAAATCTCCTTAGATAAAGTAACAATAAGTGTTTTAAGAAAACATGCTACAGGCATTCTAAAAAAAATAACAATAAATGTTTTAAAATAACATGTAACATACATCTAAGTTTAAGTTCATAAAGACAAACTTATTTGCTCTTACCAATTTCTTTAAATAAAATAATAATAAGTGTTTTAAAAAAACATGCAACATGCATCTAAGTTTCAGTTGATAAAGACAATAATTTATATATTCTTATCAATTTTTTAGATAAACTAACAATAAGGTTCTTAACAAAAGATGCAACATACATTTTAGATAAAATAACAATAAATGTTTTAACAAAACATGCAACATACATCTAAGTTTAAGTAGATAAAGACAACAACAAATTATTTCATATCAATTTCTTTAAATAAAATAACAATAAGTGTTTTAACAAAATATGCAACACGCATCTAAATTTTAGTTGATAAAGACAACAATTTATTTTTTCTTATCAATTTCTTTAGATAAAGTAACAATAAGTTTTTTAAACAAAACATGTAACATGCATTTTAGATAAAATAACAATAATTGCTTTAACAAAACATGCAACATGCATTTAAGGTCTAGTTGGTCATAAAGTCAACAACTTATTTATTTTTATCAATCTCATTAGATAAAATAATAATAAGTTTTTTAACAAAACATGCAACATGCAACATGCATCTAAGTTTCAGTTGATAGAGACAACAATTTATTTTTTCTAATCAATTTCTTTAGATAAAGTAACAATAAGTTTTTTAACAAAACATGTAACATGCATTTTAGGTAAAATAAAAATAATTTGGTATTAAGCTCAGTCCTTAGAAGTTTAATGCTGCTTAGAAATGTGGTTTTAATCAATGAGTCTTGTCTTAAAAATAAGTTTAATCTTTCTTATGTGTATCTTGCAATTTGTCCAAATCAAGTCTTTTGTATTGATTCTATCGACTGTTATTACTATGGTTTAGCATGACTTCTATTTACCAATCTCCTTCTCTTTTCATGAATCTGAATTTCTTAGTTCTCTCTTTATCCCTCCTCTACTACATTATTAATATAAATCTATATATTTATCGCAGCATTTTTAACCAATTAATAGATTTAAGGTTAAACAGCTTCTACAGGTTAAAAATAAAAAATAAGATAAAAACCCTTCTTGACTCTCTTGCTTTTACAACTTCAATGCTATTCCTCCTATTATTAAGAATATCTATACATAAAAAGAGCCAATAGGCTCTTGAACAGTGTTATGAACAGTATTTTTGATTTAGTGAGTTGTCTTTTTCCTTTTTCCTTTTTTTTTCTTCAAGTTCTCCTATTTGTTTTGAGCTTTTTTTTTTTTTAATGATCTTTATGTGTTTACCTTATACTTGTAATGTAAGTTTACATTGTATACACACAGAAAGTGGAAAATATTATATACATTTGAAAGAAAAAAAAAAATTGTACAAATTTTGCAAATGTGTACAACATTTGTCAATTTTTATGTGTTTACAATATAAATTTACACTGTAAGTGAAATATATATTTTTATATATAAAAGGAATTAATGGGATGAGTTACATTTATTTCGCTACAGTAGTTTTAGTTTGTTCAATTTTATTATTTTACTAACTGCTTCTTTTTTTCTTTTTTTGTGAACGCATAAAGCTGTACTATATTTTGCTATATTATTTTTAGTTTGTTCAATTCGCGCTATTTCACATTATAATAAAATATTAACATCACAAATTGGCACAATATTTTCACAATCGTTGAGTTGTTAACTCATTATAAGTCAAAATAAAATAATAAAATATCATACTAGAACCAACCATAACTAAAAATAAAAGTATTGTGAAAAAGAAGTGATACATCCACAATAATTTTCACAATACTTTCATAACAAATCAAATGTGGTAATTTGTTATTAGTTCTAATTTAAACTTACCAATGAAACTACTTTTTTGCCCACCAATAACAACTTGTAGTAACCTACTATTTAGAATTTGTTGTAAAAATATCATGGATATATAGCATTTTTTTGTGTGAAAATTGTTAGGACATTTTGATGTCATCATAATATTTTTGAAACTATTGAGCTGTCAATTCTTTACAAATTAAAATAAAATATAACAAAATTATAAATGTATTATGAAAATGTTGCATCATTCTATTGTGTTTTTAGAAATTTTTTGTTGGTTTAATCAATTTTGTTTAGCCAAAATTCACTATTCTACACACAATTTTCTTGGGTTGACTTTTTGTATATAGTTTTCTTTATACACCATTTTAAGTTAAAACACGTAGTTTTACACACAAAAATAAAAACGAAAACAAAAACTTAGGAAAAAAACACTTTTCATCCTTTATGTTTAGAGTAATTTACAATTCTTTCTTAAACTTTAAAATCAGACAATTTTTCCCTTAATATTTTGGAAAATAGCAAATATGTCATATTGTCATTCTCTCAGTTAAACTCTAATGAAAGTTTATAATTCTTAAAATATTTTATTGTGTAATGTCTAAATTACTCTCACTAAATTTTAGCATCCCAAAAATTTTCTTTACGTATTGAGTTTTAAAAGGTAGAAATTCTTAGAAAATTGAAATGATGATATAAGGTGTTTTATTTGTTATCTAAAGAACTTTGATTTCTAGGTTTATATTTTCAAAACATATAATTTAACTAATGAAAAATTCGATGACACATGCCTTTTGATATCCTTTTAAAAAAAATAAAAATAAAATTCTTAGCAAAACTCAATTGTTTATTGTTGGAAGATGATGATATTCATTATCATTCTTAGATGCTTTTAGAGAGTAGATATATTGTCTTTAGCAAATAGGTACTAAAAAACTATAATAGTAAAATAAATATTTATATGTTAAACAGCTATCCTAACTTTGTAGTTGATCAAAGTTCTTATACAAATGAGATTAATTTTTTATGACATAATTAATATAATTCTTAAAATTAATATCACTTTTGATTAATGTAAATCTTTATATACTTTAAAAATCAAATGATTTATATCTTTATTTTGTGAAAGAAATAAAATCTAGAATTGACCTTAATCACGAATTTTTTACCACGGCAAGTACGTGTCTTGCACGAGCTGCCCTAATGCGTGTGTGTATATATATATTAGTTTTTAATTTTTATCATGGTTCACAGTAAATGAATCAGCTAGCGGCCAACTAGTCCCTTTCTCCTCGAGGAGAAGGAAAGAGGTTGTCAAGAAAAGCCACGGTAGCATCACTTTCAAACCAACCTCGTACACTCACTTGCAGCTCATCCTGCCACTCATTGCTTATCCAAACCATTCACTGACACGTGCTGCTTCGGATTAAGCTCAAAAAAGTACAAATTTGGAAGCTACTGAACCTATCCAGAAACATACTTTTAGATAAATTGGCACATACCAAAATATGGTCCATCAAAAAACATATCTTCATGAAATGTCATGCAAACCTCAAGATTGAATCCAATGCAATCAATATCAAATGCTAGGGGCGGCACTAACTGTTGAAACTGATTGGGACTACTGACTAATCAAAGCTTAGGCAATGCACCTATAAATGTCAACCATACCTTGTGTTCAAGCTCATCCACAACCAAATCCTCTTCCTACAAGAAATACAAGTGCTCTCCACTATTGTTTAATGCTTCAACTTAACTCCTTGATGGCAAACTCACGTTTAGCAAGGTTTGTAACAGAGGTTGCACCTCCACAATATATTAGTGTCATCAGGCACAAAGCAAGAAAGATGCTGGATACAATAAATGAAGAAGACAGAGATATTAGTGCAAAAAACTTGCTAGCTTCATCACCGAAGAGTTCTTTGTGGTCATCATCTTCTTCTCCTTCAGCTTCTTCAGCAGCTCTTAATGCTGATACTTTCCCAAAGAGGTTCATAGGTCATTTCTGATCTTTGATCGCTACGAGTCTTGAAGACTGAGCACATATTTGTGTCTTGACAGCCCATAATTGTGCATGAGCCTTAACTCATCTATATTTGTAGAATTTATGAGATTATAAAGTGATGAACATCTGTACCAGGCAATGTAATTGATGGAATTAATTAGAAACTGTGTTATCATTTTCAAATGTACAGAGCAATGGTTTTATATCAATAAAGAAAATTTTGCTTAAGGCTTTGGCATGTAATGAACATTTGTAGTGGCCTCAAGTCAAGACACTAGCAGAGAAACTAAGTAAATTCCAGTGGTGCTGCACCTCACTGTCAGCATTGTTTGACAAATGTGGCAATCTTCTTCCCCAGAACCAGCCAATCCTTAGTAAAAATTGTGAGTAGGAAGAACAAAAGGAATTAAATCCAAAAATTGGAATTAACTACTTTTTAAGTTGTATTTTTTTAATATATAAACATATTTTATTACTTATGTCATAAAAAAAATTAATTAAAATGGAAGTCAATTCTTACCATTGAAAATAAAATAAAAGGAAGGTATTCAACATCAACAAGTCTAGGAACACACCGAACTAGTACATCAAGTTATTATTGGAGCATAATAAAAATAGTGTCAATGATAACATATGTAAAAGTGATGTTACTCCCATCATAAGTTAACGGCAAAGCAATGTGTGAAATCGGGTGAAACCTTAGGATTGTTGACTCCACATACCACCAATAAGGCTAATCTATATATTACTAAAAGCTGAAGTGTAGCGTTTAATGCTGCTGCTCTCACATTACGCCATATCAGCTACCATGTCATTTTTTTTTTTTAAATATAATTTTTCCTACAATTTTAAAATGGTTTTTACAATTTTCAGCCCTATAAATGTAGCCCATTACTTATTTATTTCACTTTCACTATCGCTCTATAATAAATCCGTATAATTAATCCAACCTACCTCTTATTTATTTAGTTCTACTATCAAGCCCAATCCAAAGTCTTTTCAATTTAGTTTTAAGGTTTTGTGTGAACCTTTTCAGCTTAAAGGAAGAAGGAAAAAAAAAAACAAAAAACAAAACAAAACGTTGAAGCCTTTCAAGCTTTAGGTTTTTTTTTTTTTTTTTTTCAATTTTCTTATAATTGTTTTTAACATTTATTTTTTTAATATTTACACTTCTCCAACCTTTCTCTCTCCCTTACCATTTCATCTTCCCACTACTTTTTTAATCTTTCTCCCTCCCTTACCTCTTCATCTCCCCACTACCCTCTACATTAATATCATTCTTCCTCTTTCCCTTCATCTTCCTTTATTTTTGTCTCTTCTTATTCACATCCTCTTACTATAAATTTGTCACTATCTTTTCTATTCTATGCATAGTTTTCCCTTACAAAAAAAAAAGGGTTCCCTCTCTCTCTCTCTCTAAATTTTTTGGTGGATTTTTTTATTTTTCTTGCATCTCTACTGTAGTTGCACGATTTTCCTGGCCCAAATTCGATTGATCAGGCCCTGGCCCAAAGCGCAACCCACAATAAATATTTGTAGAGGATGGGTCAAAGAACTTGGTCTCAGTGAGTCTATTCGGTCTAATACATGGACAACATGATTGCAGAAAATAAAAACATCAGAATGGATCTCTCACGTATAAGTTTATTTCTTTAGTTCCTCATACGGAATTTTTCGTCCCCTTCTCTAAGGGACTCCTCTACATTATATAGTTCCCTTCTCTCATCTCAACCCTACACTTGTTGACCATCTAAGCACCTACTTGAGTGGCTGTCCCATCAGACGCCTTCATCTCTCCCTATGTGAGTTGCAGAGGCCAAGGCGGTACTGTTCAGGGGTCATTTCCTCATTAATGCGGCCAAGAGGGTGGTTGGGGCGCAATTAATGTGGTGGTAGCTCTCCATGGGATATTTTGGATTTTATTCATTTTATATGTTGGGAGGATGAACTGACGTGGCTGGGGAGAGTTCCTCGTCCGGGCTTCGTGATGTCCGAGGAGGAGTTACTCCTCGGACAGGTTTCTTTGGCGTTTATTGGGATTGAGTAATGCTTCATACGTGGTTTCTCTTCGGACAGGACGCTCCTCGGACAGGCCTGAATTTGGAATAGCCCATTATTTCTGGGTCGGGCCCCACATCTACTTTAGGTTGATAATTTTTTATATTCTTTAAAACTCTATTTTGGATTAATGTGATTTAATTTTTTTTTTTTTTCAATTGTGATTTAGTTTTTTTTTAAATTATTATTTTTGTTTTTATTATTATTATTATTATTATTATTATTATTCTCTTTAATTGTTAAATGTTATCCTACTGCGTTCTAAAGAATTAAATATAGCATATAAAAATATAATATTATTCTATTACATAGCATGATTTGAATAATTTTGTATTTATTCTATTATATAGCATGATTTTCTATAGTGCTAAATTTAGATGTTAAATTATGAGACTTTACTAATTTTTGTTTATTTTGTAATCATCTGTGGTAGACAAAGTACTCTTAATAGTTGTATTAGAAGTACTCTATAATGCCATTTATTTAAAGAAAAGTAAAGGTTAGCCGAACGAAAATAATCGAATAGGAGACAAATTTTAACTTTTGCAATTTTATTTTTATTATTATTATTTTATAACAATGCATGCATAGAAATTTAATTTTTACATTTTGTTAATAATTGTTTATTTGATAATATGTTTTGGGCGGCCGAAATTATAATTTCTACAAAGAAAATAACCTTAATAGATTACAAAAAAAAAAAAAATTATCCTAATATTGCTTCAATTAATCATTGTTAAGTTTTATTAATTTTTTTAGTTTACGTTTTTTTTTGTGTTTTGGACTGTTCCTATATTACATTTATGATTGTTCCTATAATAAATAAAAATATAATTACGAAATACATTACTCATTATTAGATTAGTTTAAATTGTAAAAAAAAAATTATGAAATCATATGTATCATGCGCAACGCGCGGGTTCGCAGCAAGTTTTTCTAATATCCAAGCCTCTTGATTAACTATGAGCATGGACTATGGACATCCTTACAACCATATAAAAAGCACCTGATCGAACTTGCCATCAACCCCACCCAAAAGAAGTCTCTCTTCCACTTCATCCTATTTGTTGTTGAGACAATATGACATGCTGCACAAGATCATGCAGTGATTAGGCCAGTAAATGGCAGTTCACTCAAATTCACTGGGTCGATCTTTGTCAAGCGATGATAAAACTAAGCAAACTACATGTCGTACAAAGCATCAACCGTTTAAACCTAGCAGTGCAACTGATCTTTCCCTCCCTATGATATAATGCTAAACGAATGTCGTAGTATCATTGGTTGAAGACAGTTTCTACAGTAGTGTTACTTACGATTGATAGAACTAGTGGAAAGTCTATTACATTTACTGTTATGTTTTGTTACAACAGATTATACAACTAACAGGATTAGTTGGCTTCAATACACGCACAGATTCAAGTATAAAATACAAATCAATGCACTATAGATTTTTTTTTTTTTTGAAATGGTTAGAAATCTCTACTCTACTACCTGAACACTTCCCAGCTTCCCTTCTCCCTCAACCTCAAGGTACTTAGTACCTAAGGAGGTGACATCAGACCAATTGGGTCATTGGTAGTGTACTACAAATTGGGGCATTCGAATAAGATTGAATTTATTTTTCACTTAATTTTTGGTGCGTCTTTCTCCTTCTCTCTCACTATGCATTCATTTCTTTTCTTATTCTTCTACTTTCTCTGACTCATTTCTTTACAGCAACACACTTCAGTTCCTTCACATTTGTCATATGAACAGTTAACCGCTGGCAAGTTTAAAAGAGTTGTATCTATATATAAGATAATTGATAAATAACAATATTTATAAATCAAAAAAGGCGTGTAGCCCAAGTACACAAGAATCTTAAATAAGATGTAGGCAAAGAAGCTACATTTGCATCCCAAAAATTCGACCATTTACTTGTTAACAGCCTTCCACACTGCCCGATATTTATTCAAGAACCTTATTGGTAATACAACCTAAATATATAGGCAGCAATTCACCTTTCAACCCAGAATGCCAGCCCAAAGCCATCTCATTCTTCCTTTTTGCACCTCCCTGCCAATTATTCTACCAAAACACAGGAAAAGAAAAATAACAATCAAGTTAATCCATGATTTTGAAACCATACAGTTCAAGAAGCAAAAAAATAAAGATATTCAAAAATGAAGTTTAATGTAAACCAGGTATAAAAATGAAGTTTTTTGCAATACTATCATACCTAATACTAAACTTAAGGAAAAGGAATAACAAGGGTTTGACTTCATCCATACCACTAATGACTTCATTCTTACATGCACAGCACCATCTGTTTAGTAGGAAACCACATTTGCTCCATCTAGTAAAAGAAGGCTCTCCTTGAAAGTAGCTATATATGAAGGATATTTGATATCAGGATCCTTCTTCTCATGCAGAGTTTCAGTGTCAATTAATACAAACTCAAATCCCGTCCTCTCTACTCGATGATTGACGAAGCAGAGTATAAGTGAACCATACTTGGTAAAGGCACTCCAATGAATGTTCTGTTTAAATGATCCAATAACAAAAAGCTTATTCCAAGACTCAACCACACCATACTCCTTCATCATCCATATGCAGTACCGGAAGTCGGAATTTCCATAATTATACTCCCAGGTAGATAAAGCCAGTTTCCCCTTGAATAATCCAATCAAGGGACTGGCATGGGTAGAATATTTGGGCAGTGCTAGTTTTCTTAATGTCTCACTATTGACGTCAAATGACAAAATCACTCTACCACCAACCCCGCCATTTTCTGCCACCCAGTGCAAAGCTCCACTAACCAATGGGGCTGGCAAATGATTATTCTGATGCCAGAAGAAAATCCCGATTGTCAATGAGATTACAACCTTCTTCCATGAATCTGAACTTAATGTGTACACCTCACTCACAATCTCAGGTATACGCAATTGTGAATGTGAAATCCTGACAACCTTGTAGTCATCATTCTCGGAATGATAGGCAAATCCGAGTTGAAAAGAGTCTAACTTTCCTAAGCGCTTAGTATCAGGCAATCTCTTGAACATTCTAATGCTGGGGTTCCACAAATATATAACATTACCCCCGGAAGTGGCAAAGCACAATAAGCCATTGCACGAACCAACTATTTGGGCAAACTCAAAATCAAAATCAAAGGGAATTCTAACCCCAGAAATCCTATCAAACGTGCGACCCAAAGCAACCGTACAGACTAATGTGTCAGAAGGAGCGACGGTATCGGCTAATGGTCTTCCTTCCCAAGTTGCTATGCGGCATCTATCTTCCCACGTGGGCATGTGTATGACATAATTGATGATGCCGAAAAATCGTCAGTGAGCTACACGGCACTCACGTGCTCGAAACAACGCCTGCACAACACAAAAAGAGAAGACCTCGCAGAGAGCACCGGTGTGGTGCCGGCCAAATACCCTCCGAAGGTCAAGTTAGAACTTCTCACAACTCTAAAGTGTTAGAAAGGGTAAATTATGCGTACCGTGATTAGTGAAGGTATTGGGGTTTTTATAGTGGTAGAGGGTTGACCTCTCCTTATTGGATTAGAAGTCTTTTCCTTATAGGAGTCTCTTTAGACGTATTTTGCGAGATCATTTCCTTGTAGGAGTCTTTTTATTTAACACCAAGTGTGGGGCACAAGATATTTATATATGCAAATGTGGAGACCAAGCAAGGCCACGTTAGGGTCGTCAGCTTCGCCTACCCCCTCGTTGGGGTCGTCAGCTTCACCTACTCTCTCGTCGAGGTCGTCAGCCTCGTTAGGGTCATCAGCTTCGCCTACTCCCTCGTCGGGGTCGTCAGCCTCTTTAGGGTCGTCAGCTTCACCTACTCTCTCGTCGGGGTCGTCAACCTCGTTAGAGTTGTCAGCTTCGTCTACTCCCTTGTTAGGGTCGTCAGCTTCGCCTACTCCCTTGTTAGGGTCGTCAGCCTCGTCAGGGTCTTCAGCTTCGCCTACCTTCTCGTCGAGGTCGTCAGCTTTGCCTACTCTCTCGTCGAGGTCTTCAGCCTCGTCCGGGTCGTCAGCTTCACCTACCCCCTCGTCGGGGTCGTCAGCTTAGTAGTGTCAGCTATCCATTTATGACAAGTTAACCCCGTCTTCCTAAAGCTGTAGACGTCCTAAAGCTGTTCGACTGCCATTTATGACAAGTGAGGCCGACAGGTCTATTTTGAACGTCGCTTCATGATACTATATTCATGAATATTCACATTCACAATTTTACCCTTATCAGCTGCCCCCCACTCCATGATCTCGTCAGCTTAAACTGACAGGTTCATGGAGTTTAAGTCCTTTTCATTTGGATAATTCCAACTCGTCTCTTTAGTAGACTTGTTCATCTCATTATCTTTTATGTTAAAACCATCGTCTTGTAGTATTAGTCATATCCTTTAGTGGACGAACTCGTCAACTTTATGGGCTCGTCCGCTTTGGGGACTTGGTACAATCGTCCATTTCCTGGGTATTACTAAGTGACTCGTCCAATCTGTAGGCTTAATGATAAACTCGTCCACTTGTGGACTTAATAATTTTTCATTCTCTTAGGATTGGGTCGTCCACTTTGGACTTAGCAATGTCGTCCGCTTTGTGGATTTAGTAGGGTCGTCCAGCTTGTGGACTTAATAAGGTCGTCCAGCTTGTGGAATTAATAAGACATGGTTGTCCACTTTGTGTCCATTTTATGGACTTCATAATTTTTTCATCCTCCTAGGATGAAATCGTCCATCTTGTGGACTTAATAAGCTTGTCCATTTTATGGACTTGATAACATTTCATCCTCTTGAGATGAGGTTGTCCACTTAATGGACTGCATATTAGGGTCGTCTATTTTGTAGACTTGGATTCCTCCACTTTGTGGACTTGTTGAGGTGACTAAGTGTTGGTACCTCGTCACCTTGTGAGTTGTCCACTTGGGGTCGTGGACTAATTGAGGTGACTAAATTTTGGAGCCTCGTTACCTTTTTGGTTGTCTACTTGTAGGCGACTTAGTATGGTGATCATCCACCCATAGTCAACTTCGGTCACGCGTCTACCCATAGGTGACTTAGCATAGTGACTGTCCACCCGTAGGCGACTTTGGCCATGCGTCTACCCGTAGGTGACTTAGCCTAGTGACCGTTCACCCGTAGGCGACTTTGACCATGTGTCTACCCGTAGGTAAATTAGCATAGTGACCATCCACCCGTAGGCAACTTTGGCCATGCGTCTACCCATAGGTAACTTAGCGTAGTGACCGTCCACCCGTAGGCGTTGGCCATGCGTCTACCCGTAGGTAACTTAGCGTAGTAACCATCCACCCGTAGGCGACTTTGGCCATGCGTGAATAAACGCCTCTTATTAAAATAAACCATGCATTCATAGAAAAAGTAGTTCTTAAAAAGAAAACGAAGACCTGCCCTTTGGGCTTTAAAAGAGTTATTGTAGCAAAAACTAAAGTAAATAGAAAAACTGAGGAGTATAGCTAAAATTCACTAAGGTAAACTAGAAATAAAGGGGTGCTGCTCTTCATGCCATCCTTTTTACTGGTAGTACTTCCATAGGTGCTTGGTGTTCCACGGGCGGTGTAGCTTCTGTCCGTTCAGCGTCTCCAGTTCTTGCCATCTTCTGCCCTCTGTCTTGTCGCGTATCCTCTTGCCTTTCTCTCTTCTCTCGAGTCAGAAGCGCGTCCTCAGCATTCATGTACTTGGTTGCCCTGTAAAGCACGTCCGACATAGTTTTCGGGTCGTTCTTATATAGTGAAAATAGGAACTTATCCTTCCGCAACCCATTTGTGAAAGCAGCTACAAGTATCTTGTTGTTAGCTTGATCAATTGAAAGCGCCTCTTTGTTAAAGCATGCTATGTAAGACCTTAGCGTCTCATCTTCCCGCTGCTTGATGCTTATCAAGCATGCTGTAAACTTCTTATACCTGTGTCTTCCGATGAAGTGCGAAGCAAACTGGGCGCTTATCTCCTTGAAAGAATTGATGGAGTTAGGCGTCAGCCTGCTAAACCATATCCTTGCGGGACCCTTCAGCGTGGTGGGGAAAGTTCTGCATATGATCTCGTCGGGTACCCCCTGAAGATGCATCAGGGTCTTGAAGGACTCCAAATGATCTAAAGGGTCTTTGTTTCCGTCGTAGTTTTCCACTTGCGGCATACAGAACTTTGGTGGAAGGGGGAAGGAGTTGACGGACGCGGTGAACGGCAAGTCGATTCGGTGGACCAGATCATCAAGGTCGCTGGACACCCGTCCTTTGAGGGCATTCATCATGACGTCCATCTGTTCCTTCATCGCCTGCATCTCCGCGACAATGTGGGGTTGAGCCATATCAGTGACGGATGGACAGCTCATATCTTGTCGCTTGGGTCTGCTTGGGGCATTACTACCTTCCGGCCCCTCTTAGTCTCTTCGCTCGGCACTGGTACCTTTTTGATTTTCCCCTTGGGCACCCATAGCGGCGTTCTTTTGCCGTAGCTGTTCTTCAAGGTCCTGATTCTGTTTGGTGAGACGTTCCACTGTTGCCATGAGGGTTTGGACCTGCCTCTCCAGGGTAGTGGGTCTCAGCTCGTCTCCCTGAACGTTGTTGGTAATTGCCATCGAGTGAGTAAGTACCATGCAACTCTTTGTCCGGGAAGCAATGGGCTAAAGTACGCTTCGTTTCCCACAGAAGGCGCCAACTGATGATGCCGAAAAATCGTCAGTGAGCTACACGACACTCACGTGCTCGAAACAACGCCTGCACAATACAAAAAGAGAAGACCTCGTAGAGAGCACCGGTGTGGTGCTGGCCAAATACCCTCCGAAGGTCAAGTCAGAACTTCTCACAACTCTAAAGTGTTAGAGAGGGTAAATTATGCGTACCGTGGTTGGTGAGGGTATTGGGGTTTTTATAGTGGTAGAGGGTTGACCTCTCCTTATTGGATTAGAAGTCTTTTCCTTATAGGAGTCTCTTTAGACGTATTTTGCGAGATCATTTCCTTGTAGGAGTCTTTTTATTTAACACCAAGCGTGGGGCGCAAGATATTTATATATGCAAACGTGGAGACCAAGCAAGGCCACGTCAGAGTCGTCAGCTTCGCCTACCCCCTCGTCGGGGTCGTCAGCTTCACCTACTCCCTTGTTAGGGTCGTCAGCCTCATCAGGGTCGTCAGCTTCACCTACTCCTTCGTCGAGGTCGTCACCCTCGTTAGGGTCATCAGCTTCGCCTACTCCCTCGTCGGGGTCGTCAGCCTCGTTAGGGTCGTCAGCTTCACCTACTCCCTCGTCGGGGTTGTCAACCTCGTTAGGGTCGTCAGCTTCGTCTACTTCCTTGTTAGGGTCGTCAGCCTCGTCAAGGTCGTCAGCTTCGCCTACTCCCTCGTCGAGGTCATCAGCCTCGTTAGGGTCGTCAGCCTCGTCCGGGTCGTCAGCTTCACCTACCCCCTCGTCAAGGTCGTCAGCTTAGTAGTGTCAGCTATCCATTTATGACAAGTTAACCCCGTCTTCCTAAAGCTGTAGATGTCCTAAAGCTGTTCGACTGCCATTTATGACAAGTGAGGCCGACGGGTCTATTTTGAACGTCGCTTCATGATACTATATTCATGAATATTCACATTCACAATTTTACCCTTATCAATAATCATTATCATCATTACTTTTGCTGTTATTAAGGTGAGTGGAGATGAAATAAGGAGTGGTAATTGAGGAGTTCCAGAATTTGCAAACGCACCTGAATCTTGTCACTGATTTAACCGGTAGTCTAGCCAGGATGTTTAGTACGATGTCGTGTGGTAGATGGTTCTTCCTCCGCTGGAGAATCTGTGGTTCTCCCATTTGGGACATTTTGAGAGACACTCCACAGAGAGAGAGAGAGATGTGTAAAGGGTAAAAGAAACAGAGCTAGGAAGACTAAAGTGGCCTTTGCTAACGATGTTCTTTATAACGGTGTTTATATTTTTAAAAAATATGTACGAGTGAAAAAATGTGGGGAAATATGTATGATATTGTTTAAAATACTTTACCAACCACCATCCCTTAAACTTTGGGGACATTGTAAATTGATTCAAAATACAAAAGAAAAAAATTAGGGTCTGTTTGGATCCATTTATTTTGCTGAAATTGAAAACTTTTTACTAAAAGTACTGTAGATAAATGTAATAATTAACTAAAATAGTACTGTGGAACCCATAAATAGTACCAAAAAGTATAATGGAACCTATAAATAGTAGCAAAAATAAGCTGAATAGTAAAATAAATTGACAAAAATACTTTTTGCCAAACACTCACTTAGTGTATGTTTGGATAGCGGCAAGCCAAGCACATTTCGTGCGTCCAACATTTTTTAGTGGGTCCTACATACTATTCATGGGACTCACAAGTACTTTTTTTTTAGAAAAATAACTTCAAAACTGGGTCCCATGATACAATTCACGCATTTAAAAATTATTTTGCTACAGTATTTTCAATTTTTTGTTTTCAGTAATAAGCGGTATCCAAACAAGCCCTTAGTGTGCGTTTGGAAAGAAATTAAAAATTAAAATTATTTTACTTTTCAACTTATTTTTGCTACTATTCATGGGTCCCACTACATTTATTAGTACTATTCATTGACTCTATTGTATTATTTTAACTAACTTTTACGTTTATCTACAATAATTTCAATAATAAGTTTTCAGTTTCAGCAAAATAAACAGTATCCAAACTGACCCTTAATACAGTTCCTTTCCCCTCCAACCTATTCTACAATCTCCCCCCACAACTTCATATTCGAATGCAAAATGTTGGAAAACCATTTAAAATTTTACCATCAGGGCCACTAGTTGGAAAACCATTTAAAATTTTGATATTTTAAAGAAATAGACTTTAAATAAATATTCTCAAAATATAATAAAGTTCTTTTTGTATTCCAAAACTATTGGGGAAAAAATCCTTTCCTAAAATTTAAAAAATAAATTTTATTCTATGCATTTGAGTATGTATGTGATCTATAGCTTCGCGTCGCTTGTTCATCTTTATTTTTTTTCTTTTAATATAATGGTTTGTGTCTTGTTGTACTTGTCAAGTTATGTATTGCTAGAGATAGTATCACCTAATTAAACATCATATCATATCATATTATCATTATTATATAATAAAAATTTGGCTCATAAGTCGAGGTTGTGCTAAATTGCTTCACTAAATTGCAGCAATAAACATGTAACATACATCTAAGTTTTAATTGGTATATATAACAACATATTTATTCTTATGATCAATTTCTTTAGATAAAGTGTTTCTCAAAATAAATTTCCTTAGATAAAGTAACAATAAGTGTTTTAAGAAAACAAGCTACAGGCATTCTAAAAAAAATAACAATAAATGTTTTAAAATAACATGTAACATACATTTATGTTTAAGTTTATAAAGACAAACTTCTTTGCTCTTACCAATTTCTTTAAATAAAATAATAATAAGTGTTTTAAAAAAAACATGCAACATGCATCTAAGTTTCAATTGATAAAGACAATAATTTATTTATTCTTATCAATTTTTTAGATAAACTAACAATAAGGTTCTTAACAAAACATGCAACATACATCTAAGTTTAAGTAGATAAAGACAACAACAAATTATTTCTTATCAATTTCTTTAAATAAAATAACAATAAGTGTTTTAACAAAATATGCAACACGCATCTAAATTTTAGTTGATAAAGACAACAATTTATTTTTTCTTATCAATTTCTTTAGATAAAGTAACAATAAGTTTTTTAAACAAAACATGTAACATGCATTTTAGATAAAATAACAATAATTGCTTTCACAAAACATGCAACATGCATTTAAGGTTTAGTTGGTCATAAAGTCAACAACTTATTTATTTTTATCAATCTCATTAGATAAAATAATAATAAGTTTTTTAACAAAACATGCAACATGCAACATGCTCTAAGTTTCAGTTGATAGAGACAACAATTTATTTTTTCTAATCAATTTCTTTAGATAAAGTAACAATAAGTTTTTTAACAAAACATGTAACATGCATTTTAGGTAAAATAAAAATAATTTGGTATTAAGCTCAATCCTTAGAAGTTTAATGCCGCTTAGAAATGTGGTTTTAATCAATGAGTCTTGTCTTAAAAATAAGTTTAGTCTTTCTTATGTGTATCTTGCAATTTGTCCAAATCAAGTCTTTTGTATTGATTCTATTGACTGTTATTACTATGGTTTAGCATGACTTCTATTTACCAATCTCCTTCTCTTTTCATGAATCTGAATTTCTTAGTTCTCTCTTTATCCCTCCTCTACTACATTATTAACATAAATCTATATATTTATCGCAGCATTTTTAACCAGTCAATAGATTTAAGGTTAAACAGCTTCTACAGGTTAAAAATAAAAAATAAGATAAAAACCCTTCTTGACTCTCTTGCTTTTACAACTTCAATGCTATTCCTCCTATTATTAAGAATATCTATACATAAAAAGAGCCAATAGGCTCTTGAACAGTGTTATGAACAGTATTTTTGATTTAGTGAGTTGTCTTTTTCCTTTTTCCTTTTTTTTTCTTCAAGTGCTCCTATTTGTTTTGAGCTTTTTTTTTTTTTTTAATGATCTATATGTGTTTACCTTATACTTGTAATGTAAGTTTACATTGTATACACACAGAAAGTGGAAAATATTATATACATTTGAAAAAAAAATTGTACAAATTTTGCAAATGTGTACAACATTTGTCAATTTTTATGTGTTTACAATATAAATTTACACTGTAAGTGAAATATATATTTTTATATATAAAAGGAATTAATGGGATGAGTTACATTTATTTCGCTACAGTAGTTTTAGTTTGTTCAATTTTTATTATTTCACTGACTGCTTCTTTTTTTCTTTTTTTGTGAACGCATAAAGTTGTACTAGATTTTGCTATATTATTTTTAATTTGTTCAATTCGCGCTATTTCACATTATAATAAAATATTAACATCACAAATTGGCACAATATTTTCACAATCGTTGAGTTGTTAACTCATTATAAGTCAAAATAAAATAATAAAATATCATACTAGAACCAACCATAACTAAAAATAAAAGTATTGTGAAAAAGAAGTGCTACATCCACAATAATTTTCACAATACTTTCATAACAAATCAAATGTGGTAAATTGTTATTAGTTCTAATTTAAACTTACCAATGAAACTACTTTTTTGCCCACCAATAACAACTTGTAGTAACCTACTATTTAGAATTTGTTGTAAAAATATCATGGATATATAGCATTTTTTTGTGTGAAAATTGTTAGGACATTTTGATGTCATCATAATATTTTCGAAACTGTTGGGCTGTCAATTCTTTACAAATTAAAATAAAATATAACAAAATTATAAATGTATTATGAAAATGTTGTATCATTCTATTGTGTTTTTAGAAATTTTTTGTTGGTTTAATCAATTTTGTTTAGCCAAAATTCACTATTCTACACACAATTTTCTTGGGTTGACTTTTTGTATATATTTTTCCTTATACACCATTTTAAGTTAAAACACGTAGTTTTACACACAAAAATAAAAACAAAAACAAAAACTTAGGAAAAAAACACTTTTCATCCTTTATGTTTAGAGTAATTTACAATTCTTTCTTAAACTTTAAAATCAGACAATTTTTCCCTTAATATTTTGGAAAAGAGCAAATATGTCATATTGTCATTCTCTCAGTTAAACTCTAATGAAAGCTTATAATTCTTAAAATATTTTATTGTGTAATGTCTAAATTACTCTTACTAAATTTTAGCATCCCAAAAATTTTCTTTACGTATTGAGTTTTAAAAGGTAGAAATTCTTAGAAAGTTGAAATGATGATATAAGGTGTTTTATTTGTTATCTAAAGAACTTTGATTTCTAGGTTTAAATTTTCAAAACATATAATTTATCTAATGAAAAATTCGGTGACACATGCCTTTTGATATCCTTTTAAAAAAAAATAAAAATAAAATTCTTAGCAAAACTCAATTGTTTATTGTTGGAAGATGATGATATTCATTATCATTCTTAGATGCTTTTAGAGAGTAGATATATTGTCTTTAGCAAGTAGGTACTAAAAAACTATAATAGTAAAATAAATATTTATATGTTAAACAGTTATCCTAACTTTGTAGTTGATCAAAATTCTTATACAAATGAGATTAATTTTTTATGACATAATTAATATGATTCTTAAAATTAATATCACTTTTGATTAATGTAAATCTTTATATACTTTAAAAATCAAATGATTTATATCTTTATTTTGTGAAAGAAATATAATCTAGAATTGACCTTAATCACGAATTTTTTTTTCCACGGCAAGCACGTGTCTTGCACGAGCTGCCCTAATGCGTGTGTAAATATATATATTAATTTTTAATTTTTATCATGGTTAACAGTAAATGAATCAGCTAGCAGCCAACTGGCCACTTTTTCCTCGAGGAGAAGGAAAGAGGTTGTCAAGAAAAGCAACGGTAGCATCACTTTCAAACCAACCTCGTACACTCACTTGCAGCTCATCCTGCCACTCATTGCTTATCCAAACCATTCACTGACACGTGCTGCTTCGGATTAAGCTCAAAAAAGTACAAATTTGGAAGCTACTGAACCTATCCAGAAACATACTTTTAGATAAATTGGCACATACCAAAATATGGTCCATCAAAAAACATATCTTCATAAAATGTCATGCAAACCTCAAGATTGAATCCAATGCAATCAATATCAAATGCTAGGGGCGGCACTAACTGTTGAAACTGACTGGGACTACTGACTAATCAAAGCTTAGGCAATGCACCTATAAATGTCAACCATACCTTGTGTTCAAGCTCATCCACAACCAAATCCTCTTCCTACAAGAAATACAAGTGCTCTCCACTATTGTTTAATGCTTCAACTTAACTCCTTGATGGCAAACTCACGTTTAGCAAGGTTTGTAACAGAGGTTGCACCTCCACAATATATTAGTGTCATCAGGCACAAAGCAAGAAAGATGCTGGATACAATAAATGAAGAAGACAGAGATATTAGTGCAAAAAACTTGCTAGCTTCATCACCGAAGAGTTCTTTGTGGTCATCATCTTCTTCTTCTCCTTCAGCTTCTTCAGCAGCTCTTAATGCTGATACTTTCCCAAAGAGGTTCATAGGTCATTTCTGATCTTTGAACGCTACGAGTCTTGAAGACTGAGCACATAATTGTGTCTTGACAGCACATAATTGTGCATGAGCCTTATCTCATCTATATTTGTAGAATTTATGAGATTATAAAGTGATGAACATCTGTACCAGGCAATGTAATTGATGGAATTAATTAGAAACTGTGTTATCATTTTCAAATGTACAGAGCAATGGTTTTATATGAATAAAGAAAATTTTGCTTAAGGCTTTGGCATGTAATGAACATTTGTAGTGGCCTCAAGTCAAGACACTAGCAGAGAAACTAAGTAAGTTCCAGTGGTGCTGCACCTCACTGTCAGCATTGTTTGACAAATGTGGCAATCTTCTTCCCCAGAACCAGCCAATCCTTAGTAAAAATTGTGAGTAGGAAGAACAAAAGGAATTAAATCCAAAAATTGGAATTAACTACTTTTTAAGTTGTATTTTTTTAATATATAAACATCTTTTATTACTTATGTCATAAAAAAAATTAATTAAAATGGAAGTCAATTCTTACCATAGAAAATAAAATAAAAGGAAGGTATTCAACATCAACAAGTCTAGGAACACACCGAACTAGTACATCAAGTTATTATTGGAGCATAATAAAAATAGTGTCAATGATAACATATGTAAAAGTGATGTTACTCCCATCATAAGTTAACGGCAAAGCAATGTGTGAAATCGGGTGAAACCTTAGGATTGTTGACTCTACATACCACCAATAAGGCTAATCTATATATTACTAAAAGCTGAAGCGTAGCGTTTAATACTGCTGCTCTCACGTTACGCCACATCAGCTGTCATGTCATTTTTTTTTTTTAAATATAATTTTTCCTCCAATTTTAAAATGTTTTTTACAATTTTCAGCCCTATAAATGCAGCCCAGTACTTATTTATTCACTTCCACTATCACTCTATAATAAATCTGTATAATTAATCCAGCCTACCTTTTATTTATTTAGTTCTACTATCAAGCCCAACCCAAAGTCTTTTCAATTTAGTTTTAGGGTTTTGTGTGAGCCTTTTCAGCTTAAAGGAAGAAGGAAAAAAAAAAAAAAAAACAAAAAACAAAACAAAACATTGAAGCCTTTCATTGCTTAATTTTTTTTTTTTTTCAATTTTCTTCTTATAATTGTTTTTTAACATTATTTTTTTAAATATTTACAACCATTCTCCAAACGTTTCCCTCTCCCTTACCATTCATTTTCCCACTACTTTTTAAAATCTTTTTCCCTCCCTTGCTCTTCATCTCCCTCACTACTCTAAGTTAATATCATTTCTTCTCTTTCCTTTCATCTTCCTTTTTTTTGTTTCTTCTTATTCAAATCCCTCTACTATAAATTTGTCACTATCTCTTTCTATTCAATGCATAGTTTTCCCTTACAAAAAAAAAAAAAAAAAAAAAAAAAAAAAGGTTCCCTCTCTCTCTCTCTCTCTCTCTCTCTAAATTTTTTGGTGGATTTTTTTATTTTTCTTGCATCTCTACTTTAGGTTGATAATTTTTTATATTCTTTAAAACTCTATTTTGGGTTAATGTGATTTAATTTTGTTTTTTCAATTGTGATTTAGTTTTTTTTTAAATTATTATTGTTTATTATTATTATTATTATTATTATTATTCTCTTTGATTGTTAAATTATATCCTACTGCGTTCTAAAGAATTAAATATAGCATATAAAAATATAATATTATTCTATTACATAGCATGATTTGAATAATTTTGTATTTATTCTATTACATAACATGATTTTTTATAATGCTAAATTTCGATGTTAAATTATGAGACTTTACTAATTTTTGTTTATTTTGTAATCATCTGTGGTAGACAAAGTACTCTTAATAGTTGTATTAGAAGTACTCTATAATGCCATTTATTTAAAAAAAAGCAAAGGTTAGCCAAACGAAAATAATCGAATAGGAGACAAATTTTAACTTTTGCAATTTTATTTTTATTATTATTATTTTATAAAAATGCATGCATAGAAATTTAATTTTTACATTTTGTTAATAATTGTTTATTTGATAATATGTTTTGGACGGCCGAAATTATAATTTCTACAAAGAAAATAACCTTAATAGATTATAAAAAAAAATTAAAAAAAAAATTATCCTAATATTGCTTCAATTAATCATTGTTAAGTTTTATTAATTTTTTTAGTTTACGTTTTTTTGGTGTTTTGGACTGTTCCTATATTACATTTATGATTGTTCCTATAATAAATAAAAATAGAATTACGAAATACATTACTCATTATTAGATTAGTTTAAAATTGAAAAAAAAAAAAAAAAAAAAAAAAAAAAAAAAAATTATGAAACCATAAGTATCACGCGCAACACGCGGGTTCGCGGCTAGTTTTTCTAATATCCAAGCCTCTTGATTAACTAGGAGCATGGACTATGGACATCCTTACAACCATATAAAAAGCACCTGATCGAACTTGTCATCAACCCCACCCAAAAGAAGTCTCTCTTCAACTTCATCCTATTTGTTGTTGAGACAATATGACATGCTGCACAAGATCATGCAGTGATTAGGCCAGTAAATGGCAGCCCACTCAAATTCACTGGGTCGATCTTTGTCAAGCGATGATAAAACTAAGCAAACTACATGTCGTACAAAGCATCAAACGTTTAAACCTAGCAGTGCAACTGATCTTTCCCTCCCTATGATATAATGCTAAACGAATGTCGTAGTATCATTGGTTGAAGACAGTTTCTACAGTAGTGTTACTTACGATTGATAGAACTAGTGGAAAGTCTATTACATTTACTGTTATGTTTTGTTACAACAGATTATACAACTAACAGGATTAGTTGGCTTCAATACACGCACAGATTCAAGTATAAAATACAAATCAATGCACTATAGATTTTTTTTTTTTCGTTTTTCTTTTTTTTTGAAATGGTTAGAAATCTCTACTCTACTACCTGAACACTTCCCAGCTTCCCTTCCCCCTCAACCTCAAGGTACTTAGTACCTAAGGAGGTGACATCAGACCAATTGGGTCATTGGTAGTGTACTACAAATTGGGGCATTCGAATAAGATTGAATTTATTTTTCACTTAATTTTTGGTGCGTCTTTCTCCTTCTCTCTCACTATGCATTCATTTCTTTTCTTATTCTTCTACTTTCTCTGACTCATTTCTTTACAGCAACACACTTCAGTTCCTTCACATTTGTCATATGAACAGTTAACCGCTGGCAAGTTTAAAAGAGTTGTATGTATATATAAGATAATTGATAAATAACAATATTTATTAATCAAAAAAGGCGTGTAGTCCAAGTACACAAGAATCTTAAATAAGATGTAGGCAAAGAAGCTACATTTGCATCCCAAAAATTCGACCATTTACTTGTTAACAGCCTTCCACACTGCCCGATATTTATTCAAGAACCTTATTGGTAATACAACCTAAATATATAGGCAGCAATTCACCTTTCAACCCAGAATGCCAGCCCAAAGCCATCTCATTCTTCCTTTTTGCACCTCCCTGCCAATTATTCTACCAAAACACAGGAAAAAAAAAATAACAATCAAGTTAATCCATGATTTTGAAACCATACAGTTCAAGAAGCAAAAAAATAAAGATATTCAAAAATGAAGTTTAATGTAAACCAGGTATAAAAATGAAGTTTTTTGCAATACTATCATACCTAATACTAAACTTAAGGAAAAGGAATAACAAGGGTTTGACTTCATCCATACCACTAATGACTTCATTCTTACATGCACAGCACCATCTGTTTAGTAGGAAACCACATTTGCTCCATCTAGTAAAAGAAGGCTCTCCTTGAAAGTAGCTACATATGAAGGATATGTGATATCAGGATCCTTCTTCTCATGCAGAGTATCAGTGTCAATTAATACAAACTCAAATCCCGTCCTCTCTACTCGATGATTGACGAAGCAGAGTATAACTGAACCATCCTTGGTTAAGGCACTCCAATGAATGTTCTGTTTAAATGATCCAATAACAAAAAGCTTATTCCAAGACTCAACCACACCATACTCCTTCATCATCCATATGCAGTACTGGAAGTCAGAATTTCCATAATTATACTCCCAGGTAGATAAAGCCAGTTTCCCCTTGAATAATCCAATCCAGGGACTGGCATGGGTAGAATATTTGGGCAGTGCTAGTTTTCTTAATGTCTCACTATTGACGTCAAACGACAAAATCACTCTACCACCAACCCCGCGATTTTGTGCCACCCAGTGCAAAGCTCCACTAACCAATGGGGCTGGCAAATAATTATTCTGATGCCAGAAGAAAATCCCGATTGTCAATGAGATTACAACCTTCTTCCATGAATCTGAACTTAATGTGTACACCTCACTCACAATCTCATGTATACGCAATTGTGAATGTGAAATCCTGACAACCTTGTAGTCATCATTCTCGGAATGATAGGCAAATCCGAGTTGAAAAGAGTCTAACTTACCTAAGCGCTTACTATCAGGCAATCTCTTGAACATTCTAATGCTGGGGTTCCACAAATATATAACATTACCCCCGGAAGTGGCAAAGCACAATAAGCCATTGCACGAACCCACTATTTGGACAGACTCAGAATCAAAATCAAAGGGAATTCTAACCTCAGAAATCCTATCAAACGTGCGACCCAAAGCAACCGTACAGACTAATGTGTCAGATGGAGCAACCGTATCGGCTAATGGTCTTCCTTCCCAAGTTGCTATGCGGCATCTATCTTCCCATGTGGGCATGTGTATGACATAATCATTATCATCATTACTTTTGCTGTTATTAAGGTGAGTGGAGATGAAATAAGGAGTGGTAATTGAGGAGTTCCAGAATTTGCAAACGCACCTGAATCTTGTCACTGATTTAACCGGTAGTCTAGCCAGGATGTTTAGTACGATGTCGTGTGGTAGATGGTTCTCCCATTTGGGACATTTTGAGAGACACTCCACAGAGAGAGAGAGAGATGTGTGTAAAGGGTAAAAGAAACAGAGTTAGGAAGACTAAAGTGGCCTTTGCTAACGATGTTCTTTGTAAGGGTGTTTGTATTTTTTTTAAATATGTATAAGTGAAAAGGTGTGTGGAAATATGTATGATATTGTTTAAAATACCATACCAACCATCATCCCTTAAACTTTGGGGACATTGTAAATTGATTCAAAATACAAAAGAAAAGAATTAGGTTCTATTTGGATCCATTTATTTTACTGAAGTTGAAAACTTTTTATTAAAAATACTATAGATAAAGATAAAAATTAGCTAAAATAGTACCGTAAAACCCATAAATAGTACCAAAAAGTATAATGGAACCTATAAATAGTAGCAAAAATAAGCTGAATAGTAAAATAAATTGACAAAAATATTTTTTGCCAAACACACACTTAGTGTTTGTTTGGATAGCGGCAAGTCAAGCACGTTTTATGCGTCCAACATTTTTTAGTGGGTCTCGTGCACTGTTCATGGGACTCACAAGTACTTTTTTTTTTTTAGGAAAACAACTTTAAAACTGGGTCCCATGATACAATTCACACATTTAAAAATTATTTTACTACAGTATTTTCAGTTTTTAGTTTTCAGTAATAAGCGGTATCCAAATAGGCCCTTAGAATGCGTTTGGGAAGAGATTAAAAATTAAAATTATTTTACTTATCAACTTATTTTTGTTACTATTCATGGATTTCACTGCACTTATTAGTACTATTCATGAACTCCTTTGTACTATTTTAACTAACTTTTACACTTATCTATAATAATTTCAGTAATAAGTTTTCAGTTTCAGCAAAATAAGCGATATCCAAACTGACCCTTAATACAGTTCCTTTCCCCTCCAACCTATTCTACAATCACCCCGCACAACTTCATATTCTAATGCAAAATGTTGGAAAACCATTTAAAATTTTACCGTCAGGGCCACTAGTTGGAAAACCAATTAAAATTTTGATATTTTAAAGAAATAGACTTTAAATAAATATTCTGAAAATATAATAAAGTTCTTTTTGTATTCCGAAACTATTGGGGAAAAAATCCTTTCCTAAAATTTAAAAAATAAATTTTATACTATGCATTTGAGTATGTATGTGATCTATAGCTTCATGTCGCTTGTTCATCTTTTTTTTTTTTTTTTTTTTTTTTAAATTATAATGGTTTGTGTCCTGTTGTACATGTCAAGTTATGTATTGCTAGGGATAGTATCACCTAATTAAACATCATATCATATCATATTATCATATATTATATAATAAAAATTTGGCTCATAAGTCGAGGTTGTGCTAAATTGCTTCACTAAATTGCAGCAATAAACATGTAACATGCATCTAAGTTTTAGTTGGTATAGATAACAACTTATTTATTCTTATCAATTTCTTTAGATAAAGTGTTTCTCAAAATAAATTTCCTTAGATAAAGTAGCAATAAGTGTTTCAACAAAACATGCTACATGCATTCTAAATAAAATAAAAATAAATGTTTTAAAATAACATGTAACATGCATCCAAGTTTAAGTTCATAAAGACAAACTTATTTGCTCTTATCAATTTCTTTAAATATAATAATAATAAGTGTTTTAAAAGAACATGCAACATGCATCTAAGTTTCAGTTGATAAAGACAATAATTTATTTATTCTTATCAATTTTTTAGATAAACTAACAATAAATTTCTTAACAAAACATGCAACATGCATTTTAGAAAAAATAACAATAAATGTTTTAACAAAACATGCAACATGCATCTAAGTTTAAGTAGATAAAGACAACAACTAATTATTTCTTATCAATTTCTTTAAATAAAATAACAATAAGTGTTTTAACAAAATATGCAACATGCATCTAAATTTTAGTTGATAAAGACAACAATTTATTTTTTCTTATCAATTTCTTTAGATAAAGTAACAATAAGTTTTTTAAACAAAACATGTAGCATGCATTTTAGATAAAATAACAATAATTGCTTTAACAAAACATGCAACATGCATTTAAGGTTTAGTTGCTCATAATGTCAACAACTTATTTATTTTTATCAATCTCATTAGATAAAATAATAATAAGTTTTTTTAACAAAACATGCAACATGCAACATACATCTAAATTTCAGTTGATAGAGACAACAATTTATTTTTTCTAATCAATTTCTTTAGATAAAGTAACAATAAGTTTTTTAACAAAATATGTAACATTCATTTTAGGTAAAATAAAAATAATTTGGTATTAAGCTCAGTCCTTAGAAGTTTAATGCCCCTTAGAAATGTGGTTTTAGTCAATGAGTCTTGTCTTAAAAGTAAGTTTAGTCTTTCTTATGTGTATCTTACAATTTTTCCAAATCAAGTCTTTTGTATTGATTCTATTGACTGTTATTACTATGGTTTAGCATGACTTCTATTTACCAATCTCCTTCTCTTTTCATGAATCTGAATTTCTTAGTTCTCTCTTTATCCCTCCTCTACTACATTATTAACATAAATCTATATATTTATCGCAGCATTTTTAACCAGTCAATAGATTTAAGGTTAAACAGCTTCTACAGGTTAAAAATAAAAAATAAGATAAAAACCCTTCTTGACTCTCTTGCTTTTACAACTTCAATGCTATTCCTCCTATTATTAAGAATATCTATACATAAAAAGAGCCAATAGGCTCTTGAACAGTGTTATGAACAGTATTTTTGATTTAGTGAGTTGTCTTTTTCCTTTTTCCTTTTTTTTTCTTCAAGTGCTCCTATTTGTTTTGAGCTTTTTTTTTTTTTTTAATGATCTTTATGTGTTTACCTTATACTTGTAATGTAAGTTTACATTGTATACACACAAAAAGTGGAAAATATTATATACATTTGCAAAAAAAAAAAAAAATTGTACAAATTTTGCAAATGTGAACATCATTTGTCAATTTTTATGTGTTTACAATATAAATTTACATTGTAAGTGAAATATATATTTTTATATATAAAAGTAGTTAATGGGATGAGTTACATTTATTTCGCTACAGTAGTTTTAGTTTGTTCAATTTTTATTGTTTTGTTGACTGCTGCTTTTTTTCTTTTTTTGTGAACGCATAAAGCTATAATAGATTTTGCTATATTATTTTTGATTTGTTCAATTCGCGCTATTTCACATTATAATAAAATATTAACACCACAAATTGGCACAATATTTTCACAATCGTTGAGTTGTTAACTCATTATAAGTCAAAATAAAATAATAAAATATCATACTGGAACCAACCATAACTAAAAATAAAAGTATTGTGAAAAATAAGTGCTACATCCACAATAATTTTCACAACACTTTCATAACAAATCAAATGTGCTAAATTGTTATTAGTTCTTATTTAAACTTACCAATGAAACTACTTTTTTGCCCACCAATAACAACTTGTAGTAACCTACTATTTAGAATTTGTTGTAAAAATATTATGGATATATAGCATTTTTTTGTGTGAAAATTGTTAGGACATTTTGATGTCATCATAATATTTTTAAAACTGCTGAGCTGTCAATTCTTTACAAATTAAAATATAATATAACAAAATTATAAATGTATTATGAAAATGTTGCGTCATTCTATTGTGTTTTTAGAAATTTTTTGTTGGTTTAATCAATTTTGTTTAGCCAAAATTCACTATTCCACACACAATTTTCTTGGGTTAACTTTTTGTATATATTTTTCTTTATACACCATTTTAAGTTAAAACACGTATTTTTACACACACAAAATAAAAACAAAAACAAAAACTTAGGAAAAAAACACTTTTCATCCTTTATGTTTAGAGTAATTTACAATTCTTCCCTAAACTTTACAATCAGACAATTTTTCCCTTAATATTTTGGAAAAGAGCAAATATGTCATATTGTCATTCTCTCAGTTAAACTCTAATAAAATCTTATAATTCTTAAAATATTTTATTGTGTAATGTCTAAATTACTCTTACTAAATTTTAGCATCCCAAAAATTTTCTTTACGTATTGAGTTTTAAAAGGTAGAAATTCTTAGAAAGTTGAAATGATGATATAAGGTGTTTTATTTGTTATCTAAAGAACTTTGATTTCTAGGTTTAAATTTTTAAAACATATAATTTATCTAATGAAAAATTCGATGACACATTCCTTTTGATATCCTTTTAAATAAAAAATAAAAAATTCTTGGCAAAACTCAATTGTTTATTGTTGGAAGATGATGATATTCATTATCATTCTTAGATGCTTTTAGAGAGTAGATATATTGTCTTTAGCAAGTAGTTACTAAAAAACTATAATAGTAAAATAAATATTTATATGTTAAACAGCTATCCTAACTTTGTAGTTGATCAAAATTCTTATACAAATGATATTAACTTTTTATGACATAATTAATATAATTCTTAAAATTAATATCTCTTTTGATTAATATAAATCTTTATATATATACTTTAAAAATCAAATGATTTATATCTTTATTTTGTGAAAGAAATAAAATCTAGAATTGACCTTAATCATAAATTTTTTTCCACGGCAAGCACGTGTCTTGCACGAGCTGCCCTAATGCATGTGTGTATATATATTAATTTTTAATTTTTATCATGGTTCACAGTAAATGAATCAGCTAGCGGCCAACTAGCCCCTTTTTCCTCGAGGAGAAGGAAAGAGGTTGTCAAGAAAAGCAACGGTAGCATCACTTTCAAACCAACCTCGTACACTCACTTGCAGCTCATCCTGCCACTCATTGCTTATCCAAACCATTCACTGACACGTGCTGCTTCGGATTAAGCTCAAAAAAGTACAAATTTGGAAGCTACTGAACCTATCCAGAAACATACTTTTAGATAAATTGGCACATACCAAAATATGGTCCATCAAAAAACATATCTTCATGAAATGTCATGCAAACCTCAAGATTGAATCCAATGCAATCAATATCAAAAGCTAGGGGCGGCACTAACTGTTGAAACTGATTGGGACTACTGACTAATCAAAGCTTAGGCAATGCACCTATAAATATCAACCATACCTTGTGTTCAAGCTCATCCACAACCAAATCCTCTTCCTACAAGAAATACAAGTGCTCTCCACTATTGTTTAATGCTTCAACTTAACTCCTTGATGGCAAACTCACGTTTAGCAAGGTTTGTAACAGAGGTTGCACCTCCACAATATATTAGTGTCATCAGGCACAAAGCAAGAAAGATGCTGGATACAATAAATGAAGAAGACAGAGATGTTAGTGCAAAAAACTTGCTAGCTTCATCACCAAAGAGTTCTTTGTGGTCATCATCTTCTCCTTCAGCTTCTTCAGCAGCTCTTAATACTGATACTTTCCCAAAGAGGTTCATAGGTCATTTCTGATCTTTGATCGCTACGAGTCTTGATTATGTGCAGCACTTAATTGTGCATGAGCCTTATCTCATCTATTTTTGTAGAATTGATGAGATTATAAAGTGATGAACATCTGTACCAGGCAATGTAATTAATGGAATTAATGAGAAACTGTGTTATCATTTTCAAATGTACAGAGCAATGGCTTTATATCAATAAAGAAAATTTTGCTTAAGGCTTTGGCATGTAATGAACATTTGTAGCGGCCTCAAGTCAAGACACTAGCAGAGAAACTAAGTAAATTCCAGTGGTGCTGCACCTCACTGTCAGCATTGTTTGACAAAGGTGGCAATCTTCTTCCCCAGAACCAGCCAATCCTTAGTAAAAATTGTGAGTAGGAAGAACAAAAGGAATTAAATCCAAAAATTGGAATTAACTACTTTTTAAGTTATATTTTTTTTTTATATATAAACATATTTTATTACTCATGTCATAAAAAAAAATTAATTAAAATGGAAGTCAATTCTTACCATAGAAAATAAAATAAAAGGAAGGTAAACATCAACAAGTCTAGGAACACACCGAACTAATACATCGAGTTACTATTGGAGCATAATAAAAATAGTGTCAATGATAACACATGTAAAAGTGATGTTACTCCCATCATAAGTTAACGGCAAAGCAATGTGTGAAATCGGGTGAAACCTTATGATTGTTGACTCCACATACCGCCAATAAGGGTAATTTTTCTAATATCCAAGCCTCTTGATTAACTAGGAGCATGGACTATGGACATCCTTACAACCATATAAAAAGAACCTGAACTTGTCAACAACCCCACCCAAAAGAAGTCTCTTCAACTTCATCCTATTTGTTGTTGAGACAATATGACATGTTGCACAAGATCATGCAGTAATTAGGCCAGTAAATGGCAGCTCACTCAAATTCACTGGGTCGATCTTTGTCAAGCGATGATAAAACTAAGCAAACTACATGTCGTACAAAGCATCAAACGTTTATACCTAGCAGTGCAACTGATCGTTCCCTCCCTATGATATAATGCTAAACGAATGTCGTAGTATCATTGGTTGAAGACAGTTTCTACAGTTGTGTTACTTACGATTGATAGAACTAGTGGAAAGTCTATTACATTTACTGTTATGTTTTGTTACAACAGATTATACAACTAACAGGATTAGTTGGCTTCAATACACGCACAGATTCAAGAATAAAATACATATCAATGCACTATAGATTTTTTATTTTTTTAATTTTTTGAAATGGTTAGAAATCCCTACTCTACTACCTGAACCCTTACCAGCTTCCCTTCCCCCTCAACCTCAAGGTATTTAGTACCTAAGGAGGTGACATCAGACCAATTGGGTCATTGGTAGTGTACTACAAATTGGGGCATTCGAATAAGATTGAATTTATTTTTCACTTAATTTTTGGTGCGTCTTTCTCCTTCTCTCTCACTATGCATTCATTTCTTTTCTTATTCTTCTACTTTCTCTGACTCATTTCTTTACTGCAACACACTTCAGTTCCTTCACATTTGTCATATGAACAGTTACAGCTGGCAAGTTTAAAAGAGTTAGATGTATATATAAGATAATTGATAAATAACAATATTTATTAGTCAAAAAAGGCGTGTAGCCCAAGTACACAAGAATCTCAAATAAGATGTAGGCAAAGAAGCTACATTTGCATCCCAAAAATTCGACCATTTACTTGTTAACAGCCTTCCACACTGCCTGATATTTATTCAAGAACCTTATTGGTAATACAACCTAAATATATAGGCAGCAATTCATCTTTCAACCCAGAATGCCAGCCCGAAGCCATCTCATTCTTCCTTTTTGCACCTCTCTGCCAATTATTCTACCAAAACACAGGAAAGAAAAAATAACAATCAAGTTAATCCATGATTCTGAAACCATACAGTTCAAGAAGCAAAAAATAAAGATATTCACAAATGAAGTTTAACGTAAACCAGGGATAAAAATGAAGTTTCTTACAATACTATCATACCTAATGCTAAACTTGAAGGAAAAGGAATAACAAGGGTTTGACTTCATCCATACCACTAATGACTTCATTCTTATATGCACAGCACCATCTTTTTAGTAGGAAACCACATTTGCTCCATCTAGTAAAAGAAGGCTCTCCTTGAAAGTAGCTACATATGAAGGATATTTGATATCAGGATCCTTCTTCTCATGTAGAGTTTCAGTGTCAATTAATGCAAACTCAAATCTCGTCCTCTCTACTCGATGATTGACGAAGCAGAGTATAAGTGAACCGTACTTGGTAAAGGCACTCCAATGAATGTTCTGTTTAAATGATCCAATAACAAAAAGCTTATTCCAAGACTCAACCACACCATACTCCATCATCCATATGCAGTACTGGAAGTCAGAATTTCCATAATAATATTCCCAGGTAGATAAAGCCAGCTTCCCCTTGGTTAGTACATTTGTGTGCGCATATATTGCAAATGGTAAATACTACATTACATTGCTTGATTTTGAGTTTGATGTCAATATTACAGAACTATTACAGTGTTTATGGGGGTCAACAATTCTCTCCTTATTATGCCACCTCTGGGGCAGCAGGACCACCTGGGATGTACCACAATTTTTACCCATTCTATGCACAATACGCACAAAGTAGCAGGCTCAGGGTTTTGGAGTTCAATATCCCCAAATGGTACAATACACATATTTGCCTCAGAACTATGGCTCTACTGGGATACTTTCTCTTCCTTCTTCAATGCCAACAACTAATAGCACAGGTGATATATTTTAAACCATTCTCCAATGTTCATTTTTAAGTAAAATACAATCCATTCTTACCATAGAATTTGCATGCGAAATGCAATAGGTGCAACATCAACAGCAGAGGTGAGTGGAACAGCTGCAGGTGCTACACAAGCCTCTGGAACAGCTTCTGAACAGAATTCATCAACTTAAAATTCCATTGGAGGAAAAAAAAAAAAAAACAATGTCTTCTTACAAGACTAACAACATGGATAAAATGGTGAACAGGGTCATGAGCAAAAGGAGAAAAATGTGAATAAGGAAAGAATATTAAGTTACTGATATGATTCAACAGGATGTCTGATCAGCTTGCATAACAAGGGAAAGGAATCCAAGAATTCAGCATGGGGATCCATTCATACATGGAACAGGCATATAGAGCTATGTTAAAGCTTGTTCCACTAACCATCTTTGCTTCGTTTCTCAATTCATGCCCCAATACTACCATCTTCATCATCATACTTGTTTGGTCCAGAACTGTAGGGAGTCTTTTTTTTTTTTAATTTTTAGTAGTTGTTAGGATTAGGACAACCATATTCATTTGTGTATTGGCATAAGGTAGAAACTAAATATTGGCTTTGGATTCTACCTTATAGACTAATTGCTAGATGGTAATGTCTCAGACGCAGAGAGCATCCAATGACATTAACTTGTTTATACTGGCAGTAATGGGTTCAAAAGATTGATTTTGTATCTTTGAAACCCGATTGGTTGGTCAAGAAGAAAAGGTGAGCTCGGATAGCTCAGCCATTTAACTTGTAATTTTTTTGTTTGTTCATTTTTCATTATTGGTACTTTTTAAGATAGGATTAGTTGGCAAAAAGAAGATTGTCTCTCTTGGTTTCTTTTTCTTACAGACAATCATCTCTTTTTATCTTTCATCTTTCGCTTTCAGTCGGCATTCTTTACTCATTGTGATTCTTCGTTGGCATAGTCACATCTTTTGGGCGCTATAGAATGTGTTTAGAATCCAAGGGATCTCACAGTGGGTCAATGGGTGATGGCCCTTTTTCTGTTTCAAAGTTGGGCTTGCAGATCTTGCCGCACATTTATGCTTGTGATTCTTGAAATTCCATCTGCTATTATATGGTTGGATTTCCATGACATAATAATAATATCATATAATAAAAATATTAATAACAAAAGTTATCCTGCGGTAGATATATCTCCTTAAAGAAGTGACAATGGATACACAAACCAAATTTTCCTTTGTCATGTATAATAATATCATATATTAAATAAATTATATAAATTATATCACATACTATATAATAAAAAAAAGTTGATTGTACCAATTTGCTGCTTTTTACATAGAAATAATAAACAAAACTTTGCTCATTTTTTTTCTTTTTCTAAATAAAGAGTAACAGAATTAATGGTGACAATTTTACTTAGACCTGATCATTATAATTATCAAGCAATTGAGGACTCAATGTTGTTGTTGTTGTTGTTGTTGTTGTTTTTTTTTTTTTTTTTTTGATATATTATTCATAACGAAAAGAAAATACATCTTAAATAAAGGCTTGTTCTAAAAAACAATGCATCTCTTCAACTCAAGCTAGGAAATCATCAAATGCCTAAAACATGTTTCAATCCAAATGTTTGGAAGGGTTTAGACGATAAGGGGCCCGAAGAAAACAGTTTTTTTCCCTTTATTTTTTATTTTTTATTATTATAGGAGAAACGATCATGACGAATAGATGTTCCACTTTTACTTCTAAAGCTTCTTTCCTCATTGTATGATAATGATAATAGCCCACTATACCAAAGCCAGACTATTCGGTCATGGAAAAGAGTGAGTGTTGATTGATATACTGTAAGTTTCACTATTATTTGTTATAAATGATAAAGGTGCAGCATCATCTTTTCCTTTTAAACAATTTTTAATTCGTTTTCATTATAGTATGCAAGATGAGTGTATCATGCATCACAATAGAGAGAATATTTCCTCTAAATTTTTTAGGATAAATTGTGGGTACTAGATAGAGTAATTTGGCTTATCTCAATTGTCAAATCTTAAAAGCTCCGAGCTTCTCTATGAAACCAGGTTGGGTTTATCTCTTGGCCAATATTTGTTTTAAGTACTTATGTAGAATCTGTACCATATCTATTTACTAGGGGACAAAATCCATTGAACCAAGTCATCTTCCTCAGCATTAACAAAACCAAGAGGAGCCCAATTATGACTTGATACTCATACCTCTCAGAATTATCTTCCACTAGTGATAAAGCTGGCAAAACCCATCTGCTGCTCTATTGTAGCCAGTTGGAGGAGGCATGTTGTCATCAATGTCTAAAGGATATAACATTTTTCACAATTCCTGACATAATTTGTTCTGATTAGTGCAAAATAAAAATGGACTAGATTTAGGTGAAATTAATGTTGTTCTAATCACAATAGGTGATCGACAACTTGAAAAAAAAAAATTTGTTGTATTAGTGTTACTTGACAGTCAAATATGTGTACTCTATCAAAGACATTGAATTCAGTATGGCACTGTACTATACCTAAAGACAACTTTACTTGAATTGTTATTTTTTACTTCAGGTCATTGACTGATTCAATGTATTAACTGAAGTGCAACCAAGATAAAAGAGCAACCCAAAAACCTGACCTTCATAACCCATGTAAAATCCAAACACTTTAATAAAACAAGTGACGTATGTAGTCCATTGACTCCATTCGAATAACAAAACATTAAAAGGAGCCTAAAAACCGGTGGTTGCCTAAAATCACACTGCTACTGTTTTCCATACTGCATTCCAGCCCATTAGGAAATGTGTAGGGGGAAAAAACCCCTGCCAAAAGTCACTTTGATTTTATTTATTTATGTATTTATTTTTCTTCTTCTTATGTGTGCAGACTGCAGACAATGCAAGAAATTGTAATTACTGAACTGTGTCCTTGTATAGATATGGCTGGGCATGCTTCCCACACAATATATGTCGGTAAATTACCAATAGGCAATACATACGAGGAAATGGGAAATTGAAGACATCTTTACAAGGTTAGAATTATAGAATTTTCCACAACTATTTTAACTTCATAGATGTTTTTAAATTAATTTTTTTTTTTTAAAGTTTCATGTGTTGAGTTTCTATTTTCAAATAAATTTTTTTAAATCTAAATTGCAAATTTCACTCTTTAGCTTTGACTTGTTTTTAATTCATTTGGTTGATTGGAAATTTGGAAAAGTTTGATGTGTTACACAGTACAAATTTATGCGAGGAATTTGTAAGCCTATACAGCTTTGACTTGTTTCTAATAAATCGGGAGAAATTCCCCCAACCACCCCTCATATTTTCCTCTAGTATGCATGATGATGCACCATAAGGACCACATACATCATATGGACACTATCCTTGCCACTCTCAAGTAGTTGTAATTTTTTTTGTCTAGTTCACAATATTCATGATCTTAGAAATTTATACATGTGGACATTTACACTATGTTTGGATGGGTGGATTTTAGGAAGGATGGAAAAATTTTGGGAGAGAATAGGAGAGAAAATGAAAAAGGGTGTTGTTTGGTAAGGAGGGAGGGAGAGGAAATTTTTTGGTGGGGCCCAGGCATTTTCCACCCAACCCACCTAAAACTTGTCTCTCCAAAATGGAGAGAAAATAGGGTGGGAGGAGTTTTATGGGTAAATGACAAAATTGCCCACTGCACTAATTTCGTCCCATTGTCTTTTTTTTTCCCCCGCTTTTTTTTTCTTCTGCCTACTTTCCTAGGTGTTTGCTCCTTTTAAGGCATTATTTATTTTTATTATTGTTATTTTCACTTTCTGAGAACGATGCCTACTCTTTTTTTTTTTTAATCCTTTTTTCTTTTGATTTTCTGGGTTGTACGTAGTGTTATGTTTTTTTTTTTTTTAATTAGACATGATTTTTTTTCCTGGACATAATTTTTATTGTTTCATAAATTTGGGTGATTGTTTTCTTTTTTTTTAATTGCTTGTCATTTTTTTATTTTAATTGTGCATCATTTTTTAATAAGGGTATATGAGTAAATTTATACAAACTCACTTTTTCTATCCCTCCATTTTTTTACTCTCAATCAAACAAAAAGGAGGGAAATTAAAATCTTTTCTATCCTTCCACTTTTCTATCCTCCCACAATTTTCTATCCTCCCATTTTTCCTCCCCTCCAACCAAACACACCCTTAAGTAGCACTTAAAATGGTCCTCTTATGATGGATTTATGTGACAATAAGCTTAAAATGGTCCTCTAATGATGGATTTATGTGATAATAAGCACACACAAATGTGGGAAGTGGCATTGGTTCCAACATCAAGCTGATTTAGAAAGGAATGGCAGCTCCTTATCAAAGCAGATGGTTCCAAACATAAAAGAAAGTACAAGAGAACACCCTTTCCAAATAACAATAAATATCAAAAAATTTAGTTAGTTGTCACGTTTCAAAACAATGCTGAAAACTAACATCTTGAGTGTCTAAAACTCAAGTTCCAAGATAAAACTCGAGTTTTTAAGTCTCAATTTGTAAGCGGATGGGTCTGATGTAGAAAAAAATCCAAGTGGAAATTGAGTTTTAAAGACTCAATTTCTATAAATTGCAGAAAAACGCCGCTATAGGGCTTAAAAACGCCGCTATAGGGCTTAAGGGCTCCCAGAACCTGGTATAGAGTGATCACACTTATAAAAAAAATTTGTAGGAAAACGCTGCTATAGGGCTTTAAAACGTCACTATAGGACTTAAAAACGCCACTATAGGGGAAAATTTTTTTGCATGGAACTCAAGTCTTAAAGACTCAAGATCTATGTGGCATTTTCCGTCCAAATCGTCCAACCAAACACTCGCGAAGCGAGTTTATAAAACTCGGGTTTTAATTATGGATCTCAAGTTTCTAAAACTCGAGATGCTATTTTTCTTAAAACTTTGAAACGTTGCCTAACTTACTACTTTGAATCTCTATTAACAACTATTCTGCACGTTCCCTCAAGTACAAGAAGTGGCATTGCACTCCAAGGCATTGATAGGGAGGGAATGTGCAGAATAACTGTTAATAGGGATTCAACGTAGTAAGTTATGCAACGTTTCAAAGTTTTAAGAAAAATAACATCTCGAGTTTTAGAAACTCGAGATCCATATTAAAACCCAAGTTTTATAAACTTGTTTTACGAGTGTTTGGCTGAACGATTTGGACTGAAAATGCCACATAGATCTCAAGTCTTTAAGACTCGAGTTCCATGCAAAAAAAAAGTTCCCCTATAGTGGCATTTTTAAGTCTTATAGTGATGTTTTAAAGCACTATAGCAGCGTTTTTCTGCAAAAATTTTTTTAATAAGTGTGACCACCCCATACCAGGTTCAGGGAGCCCTATAGTGGCGTTTTTAAGCCTTATAGTGACGTTTTAAAGCCATATAGCGGCGTTTTAAAGCCATATAGCGGCGTTTTCCTGCAAAAAAAAAATTTATTAGCGTGATCACCCCATACCAAGTTCTGGGAGCCCTATAGTGGCGTTTTTATGCCCTATGGTGACGTTTTAAAGCCCTATAGCAGCGTTTTTCTACAATTTATAAAAATTGAGTCTTTAAAACTTGATTTCCACGTGGATTTTTTTCCCTATCAAACCCATCTGCTTACAAATCGAGACTTAAAAACTCGAGTTTTATCTTGGAACTCGAGTTTTGGACACTCGAGATGCTATTTTTATGCATTATTTTAAAATATGACAACTAACTAAATTTTTTTATATTTATTATTATTTGGAAAGGGTGTTCCATTGATAGGGAGGGAAACTTTTTTTTGGAAGCTTGTGATACCACAAAAGCCCAATCCAAAGCTATAGCTAAGCAGATAGCAATACTAGCTGCAGTCATAAAAAAAGCAACACAGTTGGGGTTCTCAAATATCATTCTCCTCATCAACAGTAAGGAACTGAAAAACAGTTGGCAACAAGTCCAGGAGACCCATTGGAGTAGTAGAGCACTGTTTGCAGATCTTAGACAATTATGCTGTGTGACTAATATGGCTAAAAGTGCAACAAATTCTCGCATTCATTATTTTTTATCAGAACATTCAAGGTGTAATGGATATGTCTGGTACTAACTAAAACATTTATGCTTTGTACTTTCCGGACCTGGTATCAAAAAAGAACATTATCAAGCTCATCTGGATGAGTTGCTGAGAATATTATGAAAAAAATAAAGCTTTAAACCTTTAAACCCTTGATTCCATATTACCTATGGGGCATGGGCTTGGGGAGGGAAACTTTTTTTTTTTTTTTTAATATATAATAAACTAGTAACTTTTCATTAAACTGAAAAAGATCCAACATCAGTTTCTAAAAGAAAATCCAACATCAGCCTTCCAAAACTCCCAGACTGAAAGGGGAAGGGAAGAACTGTTACAGATCAGTACTGAATTATAGACAGCAGCACTTAGCCATATTATTGGCTACATTTTTGAACTCTCTCTTAACCCAAACAAAAGAAAAACTTAAGATCAAAAAGGCATGCAATATAAAACTTTCATCCAATGCCATGTACAGTGGCAAATTCATCTAGAGCTTACCATATCTGTGGCATTACTAATAACACAGTAAATGCACCATAAGTTATTAAAATGTCTATGAAAAATTTCTCCATAGTGGATATCACATGACACTATGTATAATCAACAATCAGTTCAAAGTGCATTTCAGGAATTGATAAAATAAATTTCAGCCTAGAAGGATATGCTTTTTTCATCACTATGCTAATAAATTCTCAGAATCTAATCTAGACACTCTTTACAACTCTTAAGTTCCCTCAACTGATTTTGGGGGTGCAATCGTTCATTCCAGAAAAATGTGATTAGCAGCTAAACTACTTCATTTTCACCCAATAAACATTAAAAAAAAACAATTGTGTATTTACACCAAAAGCTACAATTCTACAAAAAAAGGTAACCATGCTAGTCTTCATCAGAAATCTTTTGCTTCAAAAGGTAACCATGCTAGTCTTCATCAGAAATCTTTTGCTTCTTCCACTTATAGGCAGCTTCCAAGATTTTAAGATTAGTCATCTGAGTTTCCTCAGGGAACATATAATCGATGTATTCCTCATACCTGCCAATTTAAACTTGTTAGTACTGGCAAATAAGGAAAAGCCTAAAGAGTGTAAGGAACACAATTATATCAAATCTTAATAAGACTTTTATAAGTTAACATACCCAGCCGGACCATCCTCAGACACCATCTGCCTCCTCTTTTTCAGCTTCTTTGGCAGCTTAGCCTGGACTAAACTAATATCACCAAGCTCCCCAAAACTGCTCTCCATGTTCAGCCACTCTTCCAGTAGCATTGCTCTTTCCTCTTTTAACTCAGGTGCAGATGTTCTGTAGTAGTTAATGGCTTTCTCAAAAACCCCTGATTCATAGAAAACAAAAGAAAAGGGTTAGAGCTTGTTTTATTTGTGATGGAATTTAAACACAATCAAATTATAAATTAAAAGAAGTAAACAATAAGATTTTGCCAAAAATTCCTTACTTCTAGCATGCTGAATGCATTGCTTCTTTTGTTCATGATGATGCTCCTGGAGATCATCTTCTGCCAAGTCTGAACCCTTAGCATCCTCCTCCATGGCAGATGCCTCAAACTTTGCATAGCTTATCCAGACCTTCAAGTGCTTAGTTCTGTCCAGAAGCCTCTCATAGAGCTCTCTGGTCCTTTCAAATTCACCCTCTGATATTTCAAAATCAACATATGCCTGTCACAAAATAAATAAATGTATTATTACCAATTATCTAAAAATCAATTTAGTCAACAAGCTTTAAAAAAGTATGCCAAAGCTTTCTTACAATCAAGTCAAATTGCTACACTAGTAACCAAAAAAGTGATCGTCACATCCGCAAAATTATGGGATATCAAGTGGCAAAATAAATCAGACTATAAGACAGAACTGACCCAATTTAGGTCACAAAAAGAAATGAATGAACTTCATTTATTTATCAGATAGGGCCCCTTTTTCATTATTTCTGGAATAGCAGGATTAGGAATCAAGAAACAATAACTTCTTTCATTTTTATGAGTAACAGAAAATTTACTGAAAAACTATGGAATGAATCAAGAAACAGCATCTACAAACATCATCCTGAAATAACTTCTTTCATTTTTATGAGTAACAGAAAATTTACTGAAAAACTATTGCATGTACCTTCCACAATAACTCTGGCATATCCAGTGCTGGTTGGGCAATTGCAAGCTCAAAGATTGCCCTAGCTCGCTCAGTCTCACACAAAGATCTCTCTAACTCCGCATACTTGCTCCATGCATAACAGTTTTCAGGCGCCCACTCCAAATACTTATCATAAAGCTTTCGGCCACGGCCTATATTTCCAAGCTGAAGCTCTATCTCAATATACTTCTTGAATATCTATTGGGTTAAAAAGCAAGATCACAAGTGTGAGAATATGTGGAATATGCCAAATATAGTACATATATAAACTCAATCAGTAAATGACCTTATCTTTAGGAGCTTTGCCAATTGCATTTCCCAGGATTTGTCGTGCAGCCTTGAGATTTAGCTGCCGGATCTCAAATTGAGCAGCTAGAAGCCATAATTTTGCAAAAGAGAATTTCTCATGAGGAATGAGCTTTAGACACCCCCTGGAAAAATTAACAGTAAGTGAGCAATCTCTTCAAAGTCACTTGGGTTTGTCCACCCGTGTGAATCATACCGCCTCGTGTAAACATCTAAATTACAACCTTGAATTTATTTTGGCCACACACAGCAACAAATACAAGTGAAGTATGAACAATATCATGCAAAAGCATACATTGAAAACAACACAATCTGTTAGAGCTATCTGCCACAATTTTTAAGTCTAAACATAAACTTTATGCAGTACATCAACTTTACCAACCACAAAAATAAGTTGTTGACAATCACAAACTTACCTATACACATCTCTTGTGCGCTCCACATCTTCTGCATCAAGCTCTTCATACAATGCATAATTAATCCTAAAAATCACAAACAAAAAATCAGCAACAAAAATTGAGCATCCGAACTCGAATTAATCAAACTTCAAACTGCATTCTCAACCACATTACTTACCACAAATAAATATATCGCTGCCAATACCGCTTCTCCTCAGCAGGAGGCACATTCGAAATGGCTCGCTCGTACACTTCTCTAATCCTATCCTTTTTCCCAACATTCTCTTCCAATCGAATAAAATCGAACCATGAATCATAATTCAATGGATTTTTTCTCACTTCATCTTCATACTGAAACCTCCTCTTTCCCACTATGGCATCCTCAATTCCTTCCTTATCTCCATACTGTTTCTCAAATGCTACAAATTTTCTATACAAGTCCTCAGCCCTTCCTTTCGGTATATGATCAAGAGCGAACTTGTAGATAGACCTAGCACGCTCTGATTCCTTACACCGCTCTTCGAATTCGGCGAATGCAAAGAATAACTGCTCGGCTTCTTCATCGTCAGCGAGTTTTTCAACGGCTCGTTCATAGACATTCCTCGACCTAGCAGCCTCGCCATTCTTCATCTCGAACTTGGCGTAGCGAATCCAAGCAGCGACCTTAGGGTGACACTGCACGAACCGCTCGAAAATCTGCCTAGCTCGCTCTATTTCATTGTAACGGAGCTCGAATTTGATGTAGGAAAGCCAACCTTGCTGGTCCGGCATCCAACTCATCCACCGCTCGAAGATCTGTCTGGCTCCGGCGACATTGCCAAGCATCTCTTCCATGTGAATGTACTTGTACCACAACTGATCCACTCTTGGCAAGAGAGTGACGGCACGGTCCCAAACGTTCCTCGCGTTATTTATGAATTTATTCTTCATTTCAACCTCGGCGTACTTCAACCACAGCGTGTGGTTCCGATAATCCACCTCGAGAGCTCGTTCCCAAACGGAGCGAGCTCGATTGAAGTCCTTCTGAGACTCCTCCCACTGCGCGTACTTGATCCAAACACTGATATTCCATCGCACGCGGCGGATTAGGTCTTCGAACTCCTTCCGCTTGCGAAGCCGGTACTCGGAGAGTTCAATCGCGTCGGTGATCTTCTGCTTCGGAGGCCGAATCTCAGCCTCTTGTCGTTCACGCGCTTCACGGAGGATCTGCTCGGCGGTAATCTGAATCGGCGCCGGAGTTTTGTTCTTGACACGTGTCGGTCTCGGAAGCTTCACCTCCGTGTCCTTGAGGGTTAGAAACCCTAATGTAGGGCCTGCTTCTTTGGCCATGGTTTTGGGCTTACGGGGCAGAGAGAGAGAGAGAGAGTGTATGTGTGGGGAAGAAGAAAAGCGATGGCGCGGAAAAGGAAGGACTTTGGTTTACGGACTCTCTCTCACTATTGCCGTAACTTATTAACATATATATAGGGATATAAGTTAGGTCGGCTGCCTTGGACTCCTAATACAAGTATTTGGTAATTGACTTGGGCTTGTGGCAATTCAAGTCACACACACGGGCCCAGTTCAACAGAACCTAAGGTGATGATTGGTTCTTAAAAAATGGTGCATTCACTTTCATTTTCGCTTTTCTATATTCATTTTAATAATTTGAATGTAAAAAAAAAAAAAAAAAAAAAAAAGATTCATTTTCACATTTGAGTCTATTCGGAAATCAGTTTTGAATGTATAATTTGAGTTCAGTTTGGCTTTCGTTCTCTATTTTAGGAGAAAAGCATTTTTTTTTTTTTTTACTTACACAAGTCACTTCAATTATTGTGTAGGTCAGATTTGAAAGGACTTAATAGTTGGTGGATTTTTTAATCATTTTTAAGAAATTAACGAGAATGCCACTCTACTTGTTTTCACTTAAAATGAAAAACACTAGAAATGTGTATTTAAATCCAAATTTTAAGATACTAAAAATGAAAACTAAGTAAAAATATACTAGTTTTTTCAGTGGTGGGTCTTACAAAAAACTAAAAATAAATACATAAAACACCAACTTTTTTCTCAAATCAAACACCCTTTAAGGAATTACTATAACATTATTGAACTCAAATTCAAGAAAGACGAAAAGTAATTCTCTTTTGTTGAAAAAAAAAAAGTGTTTGATCAATTGAGCTAGGCAATTCAAGTAACTATGGACCTCTCTACAACTAGCCCATCATCCAACATGGACAAGAGCAGAAGCTAATCACCAATCGATAATGCCAGTCTGAGCCCAACCAAAGTCCAAACATCCTGCTAAGCCCAAGCCCCATGGCTCAAACTTTTTGCATGGATTAGGGGCCGAATAACCAAGCCCTGCCTGCTGAGCCAACCAATGTTACATAGGATTTTTGATTGTCTATGAGTTTCTTAAAAATTTGCTTTTTGCTTTTTCTTTCATCCATTTGTGAACTCTATTACCTAGGAATTTTTTTTTCCTAAAATTTGAAGATTCCCATGATCTATAAGCTAAAAATTAAAAATTTCAAACATGAATAACTAAATGAATTTTAGTAAACAATAAAAGAAAGGCGCCAACAAATGAGAGAACATATCCTTACATTGCACAGTTTTAACAAGAGTTTGAAAAATATACCATATAGACACTAATTTAGAATCCCTAAATTAGACTAAGTTGACTACCCATGACTTTACTAGCAGCAAGCCTTTTGTAATAAAATTTAGGTGTGGGTATAGTAATATGTAGCTTGGGGTTATAAGGACATGACCCATAATAAATGAGAAGCAGCCATGCAGGTCCACTAGATCGAAATTAAAAGATCCTACCTAAAATTTTTTTTTTTTTTTTTTTTTGAGAAGCTACTTACAATTTATTATTATTATTTTAGAGAAGACCCTACTTACAAAATTTAGAAAAGAAAAATAAACTATAACTTGACAGAATTCAATTTTGATATTAGACAGATTTATTTTTAGTGGTAATGTTGCCTTAAATAAAAAGAGGCAATGTGCAAACACACAACACAACTAGCTAGAGTACTTCTTAGCCAAAAAAAAAGCAAAACTTATGTATTGATTGCTACCATAGATCCTATTTGTAGTATATGTTTGGAAATAACTTATTTAGTATTTTTTTAGTCTGTAGAAAATGTGCTAAAGTATACTTGTACTCTAAAAAAGTAAGAAAAATATAAGAAAAAGTAAAGTTTTAAAAAGTTGTACATAAAAATTAAAAGCTAAAAAAATTGAGCTTATAAGCATTAGCCAAACAAGCAATTTACTGACTACAAAATGGAATAATATCAACAAATTGATGCTCCTTAACCTAAAAAATAAGTTAAGACATAATGTTATATTTTTTTTGTTTTTTTAACACTTTTTCATGGCTGTTGATACTTGACATGATTTGTTGTAATTTGTATACTGAAAGAAAAGGATGGCAACAACATCAAATAACCAAAACCAAAATTGACATTGATTTATTTTGGACAACTTGTAACTTGGTTTTACAAAATCAGACCCTCAACTTAGGCTACTTTCCTATACATTTTTTTTAATTACGAATTTTCTATCATCCAACAAGTCATTTAAGTATGACATATTAACATAAATAACATATCAAACACATTTAAATAATCAATACTCCCAATACATACTTACCAAAAAAAAAAAACTCCCAATACATATGTCTTTGCCAATATAGCAAAATTTAAACAATCTCTACATTACTACATTTGTAATCAAACTAGCTCAACATACATTTGGCCCATACGGTATAATGACTGGATTGTTTGAAATTTCAAACCCAGATTTGAATTTGTCCAAACTTAATTTCAGAAAGAGTTGTTCAGAATTGGTTCTTTTGGAGTTGGACAGACAAAAAAGGTCACCCCTTAAAACATCGATTGATATACTTAAATTTAATACAGTAAATAACATAGAACGCACTAGTAGTTGTGAACTCCAAAAGAATTATGGCAATGTTCTTAACAATTAAGGCAGGAGAATTAAAATTCTCATTAATCAATAACTTGTAGCCAGAGAATTGCAGCATGTTGGGAGCTTAGAATGGAATTTCAAGAAATCTCTCTAATGTGGAAAAGGTTTTAGGAAAAAAATTTTGTAGGTGCAAAATGAAACCCATACGCTTATAAGCCTAATCCGGTAATCTTTTAATTGTTTAGCAGAAGAAAAAGATTGCTATTAGTAATAAAGTTTTAGTGGAATTTAAGCCAATTAGTAACATGACTAGAAGACAAGAAAATAGCTAAATGTGAAAATTCATGACTCTGGAAACTAGTGATTACTACAAATTTTAGATGTCATGTCAATTTATAGTCAACTAACTGAGGTTTATTTATTTATTTTTTGGATAAGTAAATTTTGGCCACAAGGGAAGGGAGAATGGGAATGGGAAAGGGAAAAATACCTGAGGATATTCACAAAAGATCTGCACATTGTCACAAAATTTGTGTCTCTACCATTCAAAATTTTAATTTTTAAATTATATGTACACCATTGGGCTATTAAGATATTTTAGATTGATATGTGTAATCATTTTTTGATAAATAGATTGATGTGTGTAATCTAGGACTCCAAGAGCTTGTGACTCTACTTCAACACGTTAAGCATCACAGCCACATTGATGTGTGCAAAGAACACATTTTGGTCCCAAAACATTTCAATAAGCTTATCCAACTACTTTCAATAGAAGATTGTATTATTATTATTATTATTATTTAATTATGAGATTTTGCTAATAATTGTTTATTTGATAATCTTTTGGGTAGACAAATTTGTAGTTTCTACAAAGAGAATAATTGCAATAGATTATCAATAACAAATTGATTTCCTAATTGATCCAACTAATCATTGTTAGGCGACGATTGATATGAAATTTTGTTTGTTTGCAAAGCATCTTTATATGAGTATATTTTGATTCAGTATATATTTATTAATGTATTGAGATAAACAATGTATTCAAGAAGAGAGATAATGATCATACCTTATATACATCAAAAGAGATAAATTGGTTTGGGATTAAAGACAACATTAAAATATAAGGCTACAAGTTGAAGTTTTTTGAATAGTCTAAAAACTTTACTTTTCTCATTCCTTTCTAGCTATCATAATTAGAAAAAGTTAATCCCACTATATTTTTTTTAAGAAAAATCCCAATATATTTTATCACTACAAATTAGCTCATAATACGTGTTGATGAAAATTTTAATATAAAGAGAAAGTAAAAATATATAATTATTTATTTGTAGAGAAACAAAATTTCATTACTTAAAAAAGAAAGCAATATAACATTTTAGGGAAAAAAATCATTGCCCTTTTTTGGTTTGGTAAAGAGTTATATAAAAAAAGAACGTTTCTTAATTAATAGTTTAATATATTTAAAATGAAATTCTCTTATGAGAAAAACATTTACTACATATGACTAATCCTAATATATGACTTTACGAATATTTTAAAAAATAAATTATACATAATATTTTACTATAAAATAATCAAGTATTCCTACACATCACTTAGGGTTGCCACTAGTTACATTAAAAGCTAAATTCTTACCAATATAAAAATAAAAAGAAGGTACCCCACATCTACAAGTCTAGGCACATCCAATTTTACACCTGCCAAGTTCTGATTAGTGCATAATTAAAAGTGTCAATGGTGAACTCATGTGAAAGTAACAACTTAGCAATGTGTCTCCTAAGTATTGTTGACTCCACGAAGCACAAGCCTCTTGACTATGAGTAAGGACATCCTTCAAACCATATAAAAGGCATATGAACTAGTCACACTACCCAAAAGAAGACTAACTTCAACCTCTCCATCCTATCCATTGTTGAGACAATACCGCATGTTGCACAAGATCATGCAGTGATTATGACATTAAACGACAGCTCACACAATATTAGTTTGGCTTCAATACATGCATAGATAGTAGATTAAGTATAAATACATATCACTGTAGTACAGATTGGGGTATTCAAATTAGATTGATTTCATTTTGCAATTCGTCAACTCTTGGTGCATCCTTCCTTTCTTTCTGATGCATCCTTGTTTTCTTCTTCTTCTTCTTCTTCTTCTTCTCTTACTCATTCCTTTACTGCAACACACTTCATTTCCTACATATTTGTCACATGAACAGGTAAGGTTGACAAGTTGAAAAGAGTGATCTTACTATCTTATAAGAGTAATACGGCCTCTTTACACACACACACACAGCATCGTCCAAACCACCACCACCCCAACCTCTACTTTAAAATTGCTTACAGTACAGCCAAATATATAAACAAGGACCCTCAATAAAATCTTGAATAATAAATATATTATAAAGAACAAAATTTATTAATCAAAAAAGGCTTGTACCCCAAGTTCACGAAAATCTTGAATGATATGTAGCCAAAGAAGCTAGCTTAAAACCCAAAATTCTGGCCATCTCCTCGTTATCAACCTACCACACTGCCCGATTCTTAATAGAAAAACCTTAGTGGTAATACAACCTAAAATATAGGCAAAATTTCACCTTTCAACCCAGAGTACCAGCCATCTCCCCTTCCACCAACCTCGCCCCCACTGAAACCATCTCATTCTCTACCCAAAATTCACCTTCAAACTAGACATAGCCTCAAAGCAAAGCACAGAGTGAAGATAATGAAGCAGATCACGATTCCTCCATTTTCCCAAACAGCAAATCCGTCCAGCATGTGGAATAAAAATTCTTATATTATATAATCAGGCACTTCATAAGCAAAATGAAGGCAAATATGAATAATTAAAATAGAAGACACATAAATGTAAGCAGACCAGTAAATTGTAAAATCAGAGTGACGCCTGGTTATATTTAAAAAGAGGTAGCTCCTAAAATTCAGAGGTAATAGGAAAACCAGCAAAGTCAGCATTCTTTCCAGTAAGTTCTAATAAAATCTTCTCCACCAGTCCACCTATAGTCAAATGAAAGGTTGAATCATCCCTTCTTTCCAGTGTATTAATTATCATTTTTGATGGCTTTTTAAAGAATATAAAACACAATTAAATCACAACATGGTGTTCTACAGGTATGTAACTCCCTTCTTTCTGTAAACTAGCAGGTGCTACAATATGCAAGCTCTTCTCCTACATTCAAGTGGACCACCATTCTCTTCTCCTGGGTCCAAGGGGATAAGTTGCTTGGGCACCCCTCTAGTCTCCTTTCTTCTGTCTATTTTATTCAATTCTCCTTTCTAACTTTCTCATGCTCTGAGAACAGATATTTATTATCAATTTATCAAGATTTGTGCTACATGTTTGACATATTTTCGCAATGCTTTATTGCTCACCAGCATAACCGTATGATCAATAAACAAACACAATACAAGCAATTTTGCAGGTTTACTGATTTTTTCAATAGGTAGTAATTTTGCAAGTTTAATGATAAAATGATAAAAAGTACAAGTAGAGACCAACTGGCAAACAAAATGCACTAACCAAGAGTAAGATCAATATACAAACACAATACAAGCAATTTTGCAGGTTTACTGATTTTTTCAATAGGTAGTAATTTTGCAAGTTTAATGATAAAATGACAAAAAGTACAAGTAGAGACCAACTGGTAAACAAAATGAACTAACCAAGAATAAGAACTACGAGAGGTGGATAAGCATTATAGATGATATCAAATGCAGAATACAATGAATAAGCATTAAGCACCACACATGCAATCAGAGGTCTCTAAGTCAAGGAGCCACGGTGACGACATGTAAACAGTTACACAAGCAGTACTAGTAACTAGCAATAAAATCAAGAACCAAAAGCAGATTGATAGTCTTTTCAACACTTTTTTTTTTTAAAAATGACTTAGTAGTATAAACCATAGCATGTTTGTTTAGGAGAAAGAACACAACAGTAATAACAGAAACACTTTTAAACTTGTTAATCCAAATCCCTTGATAATAAACATGAGATTGAGCCCAGCTAAACATGAGTCAACAGCATTTCTCAACTAGATACAACTCTCAAAGGCCAAAGATAGGATGCCATAGCAAGATCACAAATGTTGTAACCAATTCTCTGTCAAACAAATAAGCTTCTGGTCATCAATACTAAGGTTTAATGTAGCACACAAACCAACAAAGACCAATTAACTTAAATCAGGAAAGTAAGAACATGATATTGGAATGGTAACATGCTCACTAGACAAGCACTTGGCTGCTCCTTTTCAACATTCTCAGCTTTAGAGCTTCTTTCAATCCATTCTGGTTTTTTTTTTTTTTAATTGAAGTCATGAGAGCTCAAATCTAGTTTTTTGAACACTACCAGAGGGACACACAAGCAAAGAAGGATTAAGTTGGCCAAATATTGCTTCAGTTAAAATCGTCAGACTTGGGTATGTGCACAACAACCATCCACTTCCAAATACTAATATGTAATAGAGCCACAAAAGGTTAATCTAAACTTGGGATAAAAAGATGATGCTTTTAGCAACACTATCATGCCTACTACTGAACTAAAGGAAAAGGAATAACAAGGGTTTCACTTCATCCATACCACTAATGACTTCATTCTCATATACACACCACCATCTGTTTAGCAAGACACCAAGTTTGCTCCATCAAGTAAAACAAGGCTCTCCATGAAAGTAGCTACATATGAAGGATGTTGGATATCAGGATCCTTCTTCTCATGTAGAGTTTCAGTGTCAATCAATTCAAACTTAAATTCCTGAATATTCATTGGATTAATGGTGTAGCAGTAGGAAACCAGAAGTGAACCATACTCGGTAAAGGCAAGGCAATAAGGTGCTTTTTGAAATGGTACAACAAAAATTTTATTCCAAGACTCAACCACACCATACTTCTTCATCACCCATATGGAGTATAGGCAGCCATATTTTTCAAGTGTAGTGAAAGTCAGTTTCCCTTTGAATAATGCAATACAGTAGGGCTTGCCAGTATAATTGGGCAGTGCTAGCTCTCTGAATGTCTCAGTTTTGACATCAAATGACATAATAGACCTTCTCCGACGAAGGCATTGTCCATCTATGATAAGTGCCATCCAGTGCAAAGCTCCACTAACAAATGGGGCTGGCTCAAGCTCGTTAGGGTAGAGGATAATACTGTTTGTCAATGATATTTCAACCCTTCTCCATGAATCTGAACTTAATGTGTACACCTCAATCTCTTGTGCAAAAGAAGGAACAGATGAAATCCCCTCAAGGGCATGTGTATGACATAACCATTGTCATGATCATGATCATTGTTGATGTTATTAAGGTGGGTGGAGATGAAATCGTGACTGGTGATTAAGGAGTCCATGGATTTGGATACGCACCTTAATCTCATCACTGATTTCACCGGTAGCCTTTCCATGATGTTCGGTACGATGTCGTAAGGAATATGGTCATTCTTCCTGTGTCGGAGAATCGGTGGTTCTCTCATTTGGGACATTTTACATTAGAGACAGAGAGGGAGTGAAGCTTTGCTTTGGGAAGGAACTGCTGGGTTGCTTGCTTTTTGTCTTTGTAGTTTGTAGCCTACAGCTTTGGCCCGTTTCACATGAGATTTCCAGTAATATTGTATAAATTTGGTGGAAATACGCGTAAGTAGAAAATCAGTAAAAATATTTAAACAACAGTTTTTATTGTTTAAATATTATTACCAACATTTATATTTTTAATTTTCATCACTCATAAATCTTATTTCATCGTGATTACTTATTTACGGTGGATCTCACATCTAAAAAGCATGTTTGGCCAAGTTTTCATTTTCAGTTCTCATTACCCATAACTTTTTTTTTTTTTTTTTTTGACGAAGTCTCTCACTTTTTTTTTTTCTTTTTTTTGAGGGGGAAAAAAACTGAGCTTTATTAATGTGAATGTGCTAAATCAGCTTGTACAATAGGAAAAATGTGTGACAGAACATCCTCCATCCACACTAAAAAATTTGGTATACTTAGAGCATATTTAGCCAGACGAGCTACAACATTGCCATCTCTTTTAGTATGAGAATATAGCAATCCATCAAAGTTTTGGGCAAACCTTCTGACATCCTCAATCAGTAAACCCGTAGGTGTTAGGGCTTGTGAATTCCCTCACAAAGCTTGTATCACCTCCATTGAATCTCCCTCCAAAATAACGCGTCGAAAACCAAGATCTGTTGACAAGGGATAGTGTCATTGCTGGTGCCAAGGATTCAATCTCCACTGCCTTGTAAGGTTGGTGTTTTATCTTTGCACATGAGGCCAGCACCAAACCATTTACATCACGAATTACTACTCCTATACCAAACCATTCAATCTCTCTCTCTCTCTCTTTTCTTTTTCTTTTTTCTTTTTTTTTTCTTTTTTTTTGATCATAATGTTAACAATGTATCATTTGGAAGCTCAAAGGTTCTCAATATAGTTTCACTCTCAATAGTTTCAGGTACATTCTCAAAAAAAAAAATAGTTTCAGGTAGTTCACCTTATGTTCTTTTTTTATAAATGTAATTGGTTCCGTGTCATAAATTTCAAAATTTTTACTGCAAAAAGATAGCTTCACCTAATTAGTCATGTATGATAAAAGGTAATAGGATTGGATAAGCATTATGAAAAAAATAACGTTTTCAATTGTTTAGGAAGAAAAAAAAATTCTTAAAGTTTAAGGATGAAAACAAACATCATGCAAATTTTAGATATGGAAACAATATTTTTGCCAAAATAAATAAATAAAAAGTGGAAAAGAAATTGATTAAGTAAAATGGTTTTATTACTTCAGGTCATGTTTCTTAACTTTTACTGGCATGAGTGCTTTACTTGTAGCTATCCCATTGACAATTTTAAAGTTTTGAAAGGAAACATGGAAGCATGACCGGAGAAAAGTGTGAGTTTTTCTTTTTATCCCCTATTTATAAAATTCCTAACCTATACAGATCTTGTACCAAAGGAGAGGAATTTAGAAATTACTTTGAAAATTGTTAATTTAATATATATATATATATATATATATATATATATATATATACACTCTTATCATTGGAATCGGCTACTTTTTAAGTTATATTTTTGTAATTTATAAACATATATTATTGCTTAAACTGTAAAAAATTTTAATTACATTAAAAGTCAAATTCTTACTAATATAAAAATGAGAAGAAAGCACTCCACATCTACAAGTCAAAAGACAGGTCCAATTTTACACCCAACTAACGTATTAAGTTGTGATTGATGTATAATTAAAATAAGTGAAATTACAATTTATCATCCTAAACTATAACACTTGTCACCCACTTTGCACTTCGGTGTTATTTTTACTGTTATATTTAACAAAATCTTTATGCATGCGACAAGTACATGCTTGTTACTTAGGTGGAACAAAGTTAAAAGACTGAAACACCCTTATTCAAAATCAATTAAAACAAAACTCAAATTTTTTCACATCTCCCTCTGTCTCGTGTGCGTGCCATCCTCTTCCCCAAATTTAGTTTCTTGTAAACCCTAAATCCCCAATTCGGAAATTGCCTCTGCTCCAAACATAACAAATCACACCGCACCAAATGATGTTTATCGATCTGCAAGGACAATGGGTTTTAACAGCACCAAGAACAGGTTTCCAATTTGACGTGAGAATTACCAGTTGATACAGGATTTAATTATCTAGCAAGGCTCCATTTCTGTTTTATAGACCCCAATATGAACGTTGTTGGTGAAAGGCTATTCATCATTTATATACTCTTTTACAACTGACGAAAGGTGCTGATGTAATATTATGGACTGACAAAATCAGTAAGCCTATTTTCAAAGACTATGTAGTAAACATTAGAAAGAAGGGAGATGAGGACAGGCATAGTCTCTCCATTGATCTACACCCTGTTAATATAGGCTATTATCACGATAATGCCATTTTAAAAGGTGTGGAAGTGTTCAAATTGAGCAACCCAGATGATAACCTCGCAATGCCTAGTCAGATGCTGTCGTCTCTACTTGTTGCCTTGGCAAACAAGGAGTCACCACAAAGAAAACAATATTCATTGCCGTTGGAGGTGGTGCGGGCTTCTTAGTGGTGCTCACTTCAGTTTCTCTTGGTTCTCTTGAAACTAAGAAAGTCTCAGAGGCAATTTCTGAATTAGGGATTTAAGGTTTACAAGACTAAATCTAGGGAAGATGATGGCATGCACATGAGACAAACAGGGATGTGGAAAAGTTTGGGTTTTGTTTTAATTGATTTTGAAAAAGAATGTTTCAGTTTTTTAACTTTGCTCACCTAAGCAAGAAGCATGTGCTTGTCAAGTATAGTGAGATTCTGTTAAATATAACAACAAAAATAACATCAAGGTACAAAGCATGATAGTTTAAGGTGCAAAGTGTGCATTCTGATAATTTAGGATGCAAAGTATAATCTAGTGCATAATTTAGGGCAATAAAATGTAATTTCCCATTAAAATTAGTGTTAATAGTGAACACGTGAGTGTGATATTACTCCCACCATAAATTGACAACTTAGCAATGTGTATCTCCTTAGTATTGTTGACTCCACATAGCACCACTAAGGCTGGTTTCTCTAATATCCAAGCCTCTAGACTTGGAGTTAGGTCATCATTCCAAACATTATTAATAAAAAATAAAAATAAAAATTTAAAAAAAAAAAAAAAAAAAAAAAAAAAAGCATCAAAACTTGTCACTCAGTCCCACCACCCAAAAGAAGTCCTGCTTCAACTTCTCCATCCTATACGATGTTGAGACAATAAAACATGTTGCACAAGATGATACAATGATTATGCCAGTAAACGACAACCACACAAATTCAATAGGTCGATCTTTGTCAAGCAATGAGACAATTAAGCACACTACATGTCGTCCAAAGCATCAGACGTTTATACCTAGCAGTAACTGAATAATATATATTATGAACAACAAAATTTATTAATCAAAAAAAGTCTTGTCGCCCAAGTTCACAAAAATCTCAAATAATATGTAGCCGAAGAAGCTACCTTTACAACCCAAAATTCCAGCCATCTCGTTATCAATCAACCACACTGCCCTATATTTATACAAGAACCTTAGTGGCAATACAACCTAAAATATAGGCAACATTTCACCTTTCAACCCAGAGTACCAGCCATATCATCTTCCACCAACCTCCCCCACTGAAACCATCTCATTCTTTACCCAAAATTCACCTTCAAACTAGACATAGCCTCAAAGCAAAGCACAAAGAGAAGATAATGAAGCAGATCATGATTCCTCCATTCTCCCCAACAGCAAATCAATCCAGCATGTGGAAGACAAATTCCCATTTTATATAATCATGCACTTCAAAAGCAAAATGAAGGCAAATATGAATAATTAAAATAAAAGGCAAAAGTAAAGATAACTGTAAATACAAGAGTAACACCTGGTTATATTTAGAAAGAGCTAGATCCTAAAATTCAGAAGTAAGAGGAAATCCAGTAAATTGGTAAAGGGCATTTAACCATCCACGCATACAAATATAGAGAAAGAAACATCAACATCCATGCTGATGATGATTCGTGATCTTCAAAATTCCAAGCATTTCCTCCTTCACAAATGCAGCACAAGACATGAATGTTCCAATGTGAGCTAATAAAATTCATACAATCTGTTGAATATTTGGGCCAAGAGGCTTGCTTTTTGCAAGCCTCTTGTTGCCTCCATCATGACTACTTTATGCACAAAAGGCAGTAAGAAGCCAAAAGAATTACAGAAAAAATAATATTATGTACAGACGAATCAAAGAAAGAACTAGTAAACTTAGCTAACAATTGAGTCCCTGTGCTTTCTGTGTTCTCAAACATACATCAATTTTTTTCCCTCCATATTGTCCTCATCAAACATAATGTAACTAAGTTCCATACTTCCGACAAGTACTTGCCAACCCAATTTCTCCATCCATGCAAGAGATCTATACCCTTTTTCCAGTAATACCCACTAAACCCCAAATGATCTAAGGACAAAGCTCCACAAATCAAATGCAACAATACAACATAACAAAAGATGATTCACCGTCTCCCCGCTACATCAACACATACAACACCACCCAGGTAGCATCTAAACTCACTTATGAGTTTATCATATGTGAGAATCTTCCCCTAGTTGTAGTCCAAACAACAAAAGAAACCCAAAGTGAGGCATTCACACACCAAATACTCCACGGTAAGGCTTGGACAGAAAGGCCCCTTAGGACATCATAAAATGAACAAACATCAAGTCTTCATTCCTTCAAAACCTCCAACACAGTGTCACTGCACCCTAAAGTTTATAACTTATAGCATTTAATTTGTAGAGTTGCCATATTACTAGTGAAATGTAACCGATATTCATAATGGCAATATGAAATGGTCTTAACCCAAGCAATATTTACAATAACAAGTTCTAATAAACTAGAGTTGCCATATTACTAGTGAAATGTAACCAATATTCATAATGACAATATAAAATAGTCTTAACCAAAGCATTCTTTACAATAATAAGTTATAAGAAACTCTTCTCCAACTATAGTCAAATGAAAAACTGAAAAATGTTCATCTCTCTAGCATATTAATATCGTGTTTGATGACCTTTTTCAAGGATATAAAGCACAGATAAATGATGAAATGGTGTCCTAGTGGGCTGTGGGCTAGAACTCCTCTCTTTCTGTTGACTAACAGGGGACATATTGCTCAAGCTCTTATCCTACATTCAAGTGGACCACCATTCTCTTCTCCTAGGTTCAAGAGGATTGGAAGTTGATTCAGCATCCTCTCTAGTCCCCTTTTTTCTGTCATTTCTCCCCCAACTCTTCTTTTCATCTTTCTCATGCTTTTAGAGCAGAAATTTATTATCAATTTATTATGGTTTGTGCTACATGTTTGACAGATTTTGTCAACACTTTATTACTCACCAGCATAGCCCTAAGATCAAGAAAACTAACAGAATAAAACAAAATTTGCAGGTTTACTGACTTTTTTGATATTCAGTAATTTTGGAATTTTACTGATAAAAGTGTGAAAAAAACAGAAACCAACTGGTAAACAAAAAGCCTAAATCAAGATTGAGAATTACAGGAGGCGAATAGGCATTATAGATGATATCAAATGCAGAATACAGTGAATAAGCATCACTCATGCATTCAGAAACTGCTGCACTAAGTATTCTTAAAACCACACAACTGCAACTACGGCCACTAGCAGTACGAACTGTGTGCCTTCCACAGAATTGTCTCAACCAGCAGATGAGAGTGAGTTAAATCTCAGCTGCAGATAATACAAGGAGTTCGTCCTGTTTAATTTGGCAAGTATCGTTGTGAAGGGAGAAGGGAACACAAACACTAGACAGATTGTCTGTTCATAGCTTTAGATTTAATGGGAACAGCAATAAGAATTTCGCAACCCTAAAATTCTTTATCTTCTGCCATCTCCAACAAGGCCTCGTTTTACTTTCAAATTATGGTAGATCGGGATTGAAACCTATCACTATTCACTAGTCACTAAATTATTTTGTCCTTCCAACAGCCCTCTAAAATGATGTCATACTCACTAAGAAGCAAGGCATTATGCTGAAGAAAATGTTCTCTTATTGCTTACAGACTGGAATACCTAATACATCATATTTCTGAAAAACTTCACAGATTATCTTGTATGCTAACACCAGCATATTGCCCTCCTTTATCAGCCACAGATATACAATCTCAAACAAGTAACTTCTTCAATCAAACAGAGAACCAAAAAAGAAAAATAAATCAACAACGTGTAAAATTTCTCAGAAAAGAAAAGATTAATAACAGAAAATGAGATGTAGACCAGAATGCTACTCTTATTCTGATGTGAAATTATAACCAAGAAAATAGCACAGGGAACATGCACCAAAAGAAAGGCCTATTAATCCTTTTTGGTGGTTGAACTTTGATTAATTCAAAATTTTTAATCTAGAATTCCGAAGTAAAACATTCTCCAAATGAAATGCAAACCAAACTAACAGACAGATAGCAGCACAAACCAAATTTTATGTCAAGCAATACTACAGCAGGAGCTGCAATGGTACCAAATGTAGCTTTTACATAAGTATAACCATCCTTTGATCTTCTGACCTTGCATGTTCCAACCACCAAATAAACAATAATCAGAACCAGATGTGAACTTCAGGAAACAAATGCACACAAATCAACATCAAAAATAGAAAAAAAACTAGCATCTATTTATGATAGCAGGACATAAATACCTCAGTCACAGTAAAAACAAATTTCTTCACCTTCTTCACACCTCACAGTAAAGATATGTAGCAATGGCACAAACATATTATGAGATAAATTCAGGACAAGCATCTCCTGAAAATCCACCTGCAACAGCACAAACCAAGAACACACGAAAAGATGGATGAAAGACAAGCTTTATCAAAAACAAAGCCAACTAACAATTAGAGAAGCAAAAAGATAATAATAATAATAATAATAATAAAGAATGAAGGAAACACAACCATGATTAATAAGGGCAATTTCGTTCATTATTTCCTACACCAATCTCTATTCCTGATCAATGAGGACGAATTTGATCATAACAGCTCCTGAACATGAATTTAAATACTCCAAACAGATGCATGACTGACTTCATACTTGAAAGTTGCCACCCAAATGACACTCTCCAGATATTTTCCAGTTCAAAGCATTAGAATCATTCCAAAATATGAAAAAATAACAAACCATAAGAGATTCTAAAGACAACTTTTCGGAGCTACAAATTTCAGTTTATAAAGGGAATCGTACAATGAAACAAATATGAGGCTTCCAATATTTATGTGGCACAAGGATGGGTCCCCAAGAATGATCTGTTCAACACTAAAAGGCAAATTTTAGCAATCCTCCCACCAATGCAGCTCAATTGTTTAAAAAAATTATTCAGACTGTCAAGACATTCAGAACAAAATGCTGGGGACATGAATACCAGCTAGAATATAATCTAAGGATTACAGAAACATTGTTACTATTTTTCATCACACAAAAAAAAAATATATATATATATATATATAAATAAAATAAAATAAAAAACTAAGCATAAACCTAAAATTTCCCCTAAGGCAGCAATTACCAGCTATTGAGCCTAAGAAGTTTTAACCTGCTATAGAAGTGGAGCAAAAAACTAGTAACAATATTTTACAGCTTAATCCTAGTAACAGTGAACAAAATTCTACAACATGCTCAATTGCAATTTAGTTTTGAAGACAACAGTTGTTAGACAGTTCATCTACCAAAGAAAACAAATATGTAACACAATAATAAACTTGTGGGTGCATATCTAAAATCAAGTGCCACATGAAGGCCTACAACATTATCCAAATTTTAGGGGCCAGAACTTTTCACTTGCACACATATTCCAACAAGTACTATAAAACAGAAGTGATACAATCAAGAAGTCGCAAAGTTTATTGAACAAGATAAACAGAAAAAGGCACTTAAAGGTAAATGTAAGTTGTAAAAAAAGTGAGATATTATCTGGATCAAATAAACAGTAAAGATATATTTTCTCTTTTTTCATTGATTACTTCTTTCAAAAAGTATACAAAAAGAATGGGGTAATTACAAGTGCCAATAGCTGGAGGCATAAATTATATTGGCAGGTTGTCCCCCAGCAACAGCACCATCATTCTTATCTAAATAGTTGAAAAATCCATGGGAATATACAGTATACTGTCTTCATGGAATCATAATCAAATCTGAGAGGTCATCCATAGGTATGTCAAGGCCCTCTGTATCATGGTCTTGAAGATTGTCATCATCAATGTTCAACCAAGAACTTATATCTTGAGGCCCACCTAGTTCCATAGGGTCTAATTCAGGCAACTGCAAGTTGGCAAAATCTAGTGGTTCCTTGATCTCTTTAGATGAATCCTGAGGAGTTTCACCACAGGAAATCAGTCCTGTGTCTCCTTTTGCATTACTACCATTGGCATTCACTTCAGGATGAGTTGTTTCTGTAACCTTGTTAACAGATCCATTTCCTGAAGTTGATAGCTGAGCTATCTTCTGCTTGGGCTTTGTTTTTGTTTTACGTTCACCCTTAAAGTTACCCGGTGATGTACGGCTGGCTTTGGTAACAGAACTTCTGCCTAATGTATCTTTGTCCCTTTCTCTCTCACTTCTCTTTCCCTTTGTTCCACCAACTTGTGTATTACTAAGAGTCGATAAGGCTCTTGAGGAAGCACTGCCACCAACATCATCAAGCAGCACTTCCTTCTTCTTCCCTCGGTTAAATATGGGCCCAGTTTTGGCAAACTCATGGTCGGATGGGTACGTAAGATTTCCAAAAACATCAAATGAACCGCTGCCAGTTTTATCACTAAAAATATCATGCCGCTCAGCCCTACTGAGGAAGGAGCCTGTAAGAACAGAAAACCCATTTTATAAAGTAAAACTAAGCTAGTGTAAGAAACTTGTTAAAGTAAAAAACTGAAAAACTTGGGAGTTGTTTGGAACAAAAGTCCAACATTATGAGCGGTTTATGTCTATATAAATAGTCCCTAACCATACACCTCCACTATTCAATTCCTAGCAATATAGGATGACCACTGTACTGGACAAATTACCAAAAGTACATATTCCATGAAAATCAGAAAAATAAAGATTACAAACCTGATTTCCCAGGCTCTGGTTGAGAGCTTTTAGTTTCAAGGGGCAAATTTATAGCAACTGTAGAGCCATTGGAATTCATAGATTCTGCAGCATTGCCAAAAGGAGGTGCAGCAAAAATGACATCTCGAAGTGGAGGCTCAGCAAAACAGCTTTTTCCTGTATCTTCGAATTGCCGACATCTAGAGAGGGTCCTCTTCATAAAAGCTGAGGCAACTTGTTTTGAAACCCTTGTGACCCCACCTTTTGATGCACTACTTCCTTTAGTGGCCTGTCAATATTAGTCAAAGGTGAATGATAAATAGAGTAAAGCATATCATGTATAATTAAAACAATTTTTCAAATGCCAAACTCTGAGGCACTTTTAATTGAAAAATATAACTTACAGTCAAGTAATTATTAGAACACTAGGTCTTCAAACATGAAGCTTAAATATAAAATATACTCCCCCGGCCCCACACTATGCCGAAACAGAAATAAAATATAAGACAATAAAATTCCTTTTAAATATCAACACTTTTAGGGGGAAAAAAAAGGGTTAATGTTGGAGAGAAAAAATGCATAGTTTTGAAGATCTTGAGAGAACAGTCTTGCAGTTGAGTTGCTGTTATTGAATACCCTTTAAATTTAAAAGATACTCCTAACTTCCCCACCCCACTCTAATATCTTTCATTCTTTCTATTATCTTTCCGCCCTTGCACACACAACCTACATCCATTTTGCCCCTTGAGGTGTCATTATGATTCATATTATTATTTATCATAAAGTAAATAAGTAACTTCCAATTTGGAGGGGGGGAAGTTACCAGCTGCTTCCTGTAAGCCAATTCAACAAGCTTGTCCATCGCAACCTGCTCAGGGGCCCTGCAATATGAAATTTCAACAGAATTCAAGGAAATGATTTAATGATTGATGTTCATACAGAACAAACTCTAAAAACACATTTCATTTACTGAAAATCCTACCACTCTTCCATTTCCTTTCCTTCCTCAATTGCCTTAATAATTTTGTTCAAGTGCACCTTATTTTTATCAACCTGCAGAATCAGTTATAAATAGACGGCAACAACCAAAAAAAAGTGCTTAGTAACACACGACCAGAAACACTTCCATAAAAATCTAAACAAAATTCAAAGAATACAATGGATCAAATTAAACTGTACTTCAAATTTCTGCTTGAGAGAATAAAATTTGGAATATTAGAAACATCCAAAAATAGTAACACTCAGAAACATAACCTGTTGGCGAAGTTCCTTCTGTAATTCAACAATATCTTGATTAATTTGTTCATCATCTCCATCTGCCAGATCAGGCTGTGACAAGACACCCAAGGGAAGGGGGGGGGGGGGGGGGGGAGGTGGAAAATATGATCAACTTGTTTAAAGAAAAAAAAGTTGGCAAACATGTGCATGCATGCACTCATGGTTAGAGAGAGAGAGAGAGAGAGATTGATTGATTTATTGATTCCACACTTCTTTAAAACTAGAGAAAAGAAAGAAGGATCATAAAGGAATTAAGTGACAAAACCGTTCCAGATGACTGGCAACACACTCATGGCTAATGTAAATATATTACTCACCACTGTCTCTGGATATAGGCCAACACTCTGCAGCTCCAACAGGAGTTTGTCCTCTAGACACATTTCATCATATCGGCAGTCAACAGGGAAAATGCCAGAAGCATTTTTATCTTCAGTTAGTGGCTCATCAACACCATATTCAGAAAACAGGGGGAACATCTCAATACTTGAATGCAGAAAACCATTATCTCCTTGGAACAGATTGCCATTAGATAACTTATTGTGGATGCTAGTGCCCCTGGTGCAGTTAGTGCTCCCATTACAAGAAAATCTGTTGACAGCACATTGTCTCTGAGTTTGAAGACTCAACATGGACTCAGATTCAGATTCAGTCTTGGCCCTGTTTGTATGATCACCGTCAATATGGAGACTTGTATCATTAGGAGAATCATTTCTACTATATTGGTAAGACATATCTCTTTCTTCATTTTTTTCTTCAAATTCTTCAGTTTCTTCTTCCTCAATAAGAGCTGACAACACCCTTTGGTACAATGGGGTAACTTTTGTCATTCTTTCTGAATCAAATTTTCCAACAGTACCAATTTCCTGATATCCATCATTCACACTACCAGTCTTAATAAGCCCATTTGACACATTTTGTTCTTGGAAACTTCTCTGCCTTTCTCCAGAATCAAGAGCTTGGGACGAAAAGTTCTTTCCATGTTCTGGTGCACCCTGAGAAAATGGGATAGCTTTAGAACTACTATGTTCAAGAACCACAAGAATTTTAAAAAATAAAGAATTGCTTGTTCTCCAAATGTGTTTTTCTTTCATATTTTGTCAATCAATGACACCAAGACGAGATGTCCAACACTTATTGAACAGAGATGAGAATGTTGAGGCAAAATAAGATGTCCATATATGTACAATTATAAGAGACCGCCAATTGAAATGGAGAATATATTCAATTGGACCAAAGGAGCAACAATTATGGTGGAAATTAGCAAGGATAGATCAGTAATATGGAATTTATTCATGCTTTTAAATATCAGAGAGAATGTTTGTCAGCAGAACATAATAGTAATCAAAAACCATGAGATGATTTCATAGACGTTACATACCATGAAGACCAAACCATTATGCTTTTATATAGCACTTCATTTTCAGGACAAGTGAGATTAGTGGACATCATTACAAGGCAAGGATTAACTCAATAATGTCACAAGTTAAGCTTTAGACTACCATCACCCCTTAGGCAACAATCTTTTTCTACCAACAATTTCTACTGATAGATTTTGAAATAGTTTGTGCAACAGTCTCTTAAGAATGGGATTTGGCCTGTGAAATTCCCAGGAGAACAAAAAAAAGGGAAGAGTTTATTTCCAGCAGCAGAAATCCGAACAGGCTTTTGTTATTGCAAAGGTATGTACCCGGATGTCTCTTTTTTTCACGAGTAACAGAAAATTTATTAGAAAGAGGTAAGCTGGGTCTCATGTTATATGCTTGTAAAAGGACATCAAATGATGCATGTTGCTATTTTAATGCAAAGCCAGGCCAAGAGAGAGAGAGAGCTTTTATCATGCTGGGCAAGAATGTGTCCTTAACTATCAGAAGATACATTCAAACAAGCAATTATCTGCTCATAGACATTACCAAAACATTGTTGCCATGACCAAGAATCTGAAACAATCTTTCATGATTTTCCTCTGTTAGTTTCAGCTGGACCAAATAAGATCGTAGACAACAAAAAGTAGATATGAGAGAATGCTTGAAACTAACTGAAAGTATGATTAAAAAATCTTTCTAGCTCAACTTTCTAGTTACCACCTGCTGCTTCAAATAGGATGCATCTTCTAAGCTAACAGAAGCAAAAATTGGTTCCATCTGCTTCCAGAATGGACTTGAACAGGCCAGATCTGTAAGTAAGAAACATTTTTATTTTTTTATGAAAAATGCCCAAACATGAGGAGAAATGCATTTATGTACATATGTCAATTTTCGAAAAAAAAAAAAATCAAAGATATTGAGTTTAAAAACATACAGCGGGCAGTAGAAGCAAAATCGGCAGCTGCTAAGAGTTCTTCACGATCATTATCTGATTCACCTGGAAATCATAAACAACAGAATATCATATCAACAAGAAATCAGCTGACTTATATCTTATTTAAACTTTTAAATGTGTATCTGACAACTATTTCTTTGAAAAGAATAATAGGAATTATGTAATAGAAAGAAGAAAATGCAATTTTCATAGAAATATATATATCAGAAATGAAGTCTAATGTGCAAAGAGACAAATATAGATGCATATGTAAACAAAAATGAATTTCAAACTTTCAATAGCTTCTTTAGTCATAATTATTAAAACCAGACCAAACCAGTGGTTTGATGGACAAAACTGTGAACCAGAAAAAAACTTAAGTAATTGGGAGTTTCTGATGTAGGAAAGCAGCAGCAATGGGCCTTATGGATTTTTACTTGAAAGCTTTCAGTGACTTCAGAAAAGACCATGGAATTGGGTCCAGAGGCTAAAAGATTGATCCAGGCATTAAAAAATTGAATATTTGATAGGTTTTACATAGCTAGAAGCAAGAATATGGTGGGAGGATATTCTCTGGCGGCTGTGGCAAGGGAGAGTGTCTGGACTAATTGTAAACCCAGATGTCACTGGTTTGACTCCTAGCTAAGGCATTTCATGATTTACCCGATGCCTGCTCAATGGGGTTGTGTAGGCATCCAAGATTTGACCCTTGGGGGTGGTCCCACTGGCCCATACCTTGAGGGGATTCCTCATCATAAAAAAAGGAATTTCTCTGACAACAGTGTATTCTGGGTTTCAAGGAGAGATAGGGCTACGATAATATGGTAGGAAGGAATATAAGTTGGCTTGAGGTCTATTAATGGTATAAGAGAAGGCTATTGTTTAAGCCTTTGGTATAAGAGAAGGCTATTGTTTAAGCCTTAAAGGTATATGGTTGCTCAAAATTGAACAGATGATAAGTGCCTAGATAGGTGTGCAACAGTCACACCAAGGAAAGAATTCAAGGGTTGGAATTAGGATTTAGAGTTCAATTATGTGGAAAAGCCAAAAGTGTTACTTTAATGCTAGAATTTGGTGGATTGAAATCACAAGAGCAACCTGGTAATGCAAAGTAAACAGTAAACAAATCTAGTAGGAACCTCATGTGTAAGAGTAGAGGTTCTACCATGTGGCACATTTTTTTAAAATTCTTCCACCTCATCTTTTGATCAATGCCATGTCTCACTCTTCCTTGAAAAGAAAATAGTTACTATTCATTTAACCTTCCACATAAGCAAAGGTTTTAATGAATTATTTATTTATTTTCAATAATGCAAAATGATATTTCCAATGTATTTAAATTTTGGTAAATTTTTTGCACAACCACTTAGCAGGATGTATATTGATATCTTTCATAGAAAAAAATCCAAAAAAATTAATGGCATTGTGCAGCATAAACGGCTTGCCAACTTGTAAATGCCAAGTATGTAAACTAATGTGTTGGCTAATCAATCTTCAAATTAAAAGTCCACTATATGTATCCCAAGTTCCCAACTAATAATTTTGTTCAACGCATTTTATTTCAAGCTGCAATAGCCAAATGTTTTTCCACGTGACACATTCCTTGAGAAAGATATAGAATACTCTTTTTTAGGATAAGTAGAAATAGAATACTCTTTAATAGCCTTCCAACTCATGAAAGCTTATAAACATTTCTTTAAATATTTTTAGTATTCTTTTCAATTCAGCAAAAAAGCTTTTATGACAAAATATTAATTTATTATCATTTGTAATGAGGTGCATGCATCCATTTTTAAGTATTAATTCTTTTTGGGAAGTGCAATAATTATTAATATATAAAAAGGGGCTTTATCATTTTTTTAATTTTTTGGCTCACAACGAGCTGGGAGGGAAGATTTAAATTTGGGTTCTTCCAAGCAATGCCACTAAGACACAAGAGTTGGTAATTTATATGGTTATTTTTCAAAGATTTATATTAAAAACAACTGATTAAAAATATGGCATTCGTGTTCAGGTTTAGTTGCTTTTAAAAAAATTGAAATAAAAACCAGCAAAACATAAAAGCAAATTTAATAATACATGCTATAAAATATATAGAAAATAATTATGTGGTTAAGTTAGTCAATATAATGAATATTTGTGAATTCATTCAAACAATGTGTTCATATACTGAATTTATGATTTCCTCTCTTTTTAATAACATGTAATATAATTAATTCTCAAATATAATAGTACTCAATAAGCAATATTATCTATTACTTTTACTTATCAAACAAATATATATATATATATATATAATAGTACTTAATGAGTATTATACATAAACTATAAAGATAAGGTTTTACAAAATATTTTTGTGTGAACTTATAATGTGTACTTGCATGGGACTCGCCTAAGCAATCTCAAACCAAGGCTATGGTCCATCCTTTAACAACAAGGACTAGGATCCCTAACAACCTCAGCATCTCAAATTACAATGCTCCAACAAATCTAACAAAATATAACACAGGAAAAATTGTAAAGCTCTAGTCCATTCCAACAAGGAATGAAAGAAAAAGGACCCTCTAAAATTTCTGAGAATATAATAAAACAGATTAGTAGGACTATCAAAACTCAGAGGAAAAAATGGTGATTCCATTCTGCATATATAAAATCACAAAAAGATGGAATATTTTGAGATTTTACCAGTTAAATCTGGAGAACCGCCAGTTGACATATGCCCAAGACGAGTAAAGGCCTTGCGATCCGAAAATTTCTTTACTGGAGGTCGGCCTGACTTACTGAAAAATACACATACATGGATTGAATGTAACAACTATGAAATTTAGCTTGAAGAGAGAAAAAAACTGTGGATGGGAGAGAGAGAAAGCAAAACTTTCATCCCATCTGCAGAGAATTTTAAAATACCTTCCACTTTTTTCAGAACTAGGCCTCGTACTTCTAGGTGGCTTTGTTGAAGCTGAAGTCTCCAGTTTCTCGGTTATAGGTGAATTGATAGCCCTAGAAACTGATGTGCCTCTACCACTCCTTCCTTGTCTCCGCACACCATCTCCAGTTTCTTCTTTATTCAGTGCTTTATTCTTCTTTGTAAACAATATGGGAGGAACAACATTCTGAAGAGAATTTATAGCTTTTTCATCGACTTCAAATTTTCCCAATCCTTTATCATTCAATCTACTTTCAAGATTTTCACTAGCACCAGTTTCTTCACTTTCAGATAATCTGGCTGGGGATGAAACATGTTCATGTTTCACTCTAAATTGTTTGATGCCATTCCTGGCAAGATGCAACCCATTGGACCCAATGGAAGTTCCTCTAGCACCTAAATCAGAAGGCAAGCCCCCTTCTGATGATATCTGCACTTCATCATTGCTTGACACAGGAGACACCAGATTTGTTCTTCGTGTGCGAGAGATTTTTTGCGGTCTCTGACCAACCCATTGAGCCATGGGGGGAGAGGATGACCCTGTGGGCACAGGACGCTTCCGATTGTTTGTCCCATTCACTGAATGGAATTTGCTTATGCTTGTAGGTTGTTCGCAGACTTCAGGTACCCCAGAACTGCGAGGAAGATTAGGAGATGAGCTTCCTGCCATTACAGGGCTAGATCGTGGTGCCCGTGGAGCCTTTCCCTTTGTTAACGGATAAGGACTGACTATAGAATTATCCTCACAACTATTTAACCTAAACATAGTTATGATAAATCAAACATTACAATGAGGTTAGAATCAAATGTCATAAAATAAAAAGCATTCAGAAAATTTTTTAATGCAGCTCCAACTACTAGTAGTACAAGTCAGGTACCAAGTACAAGAATGATCCTAAGGAGTGCATACATACTTATTGTTTCCCTTTGCTATAATTCGCTCCTTACTCAATGCAACTGAATCCCTTGAAAGAGAAGCTTTGTCCCATTCATTCTTGGAAATTGCACGGGCACTTGAACCAGCAGGAAGGGAAGTACCATCTAACTTGTTAATGCCGCTACTAACACTAGAGGATCCTGATCTGCAAGATTTGAAGTTTCAGACATCTTTTGTCACTTATTTCAGAATGCACAAAAACAAGACAAAATAATGCTCAAGTCCACAGGGAACAAAAAAATACACAACCCAATGACAAACAGAATTAAAACGTTTCGGACACAACAAAGATGCGAATGTCTACTAATGTTTCCAATACAAGAGTAGAAGGATAAACGATTTTTATTTTTTAGTAATTTTAATGTGAAAAAATGCAGTTTATAAGAACCCATGAGGGAATAACTTAGTATATAGACAGTAAAAAAAAGGAGTCAAATGTCTAAATATAGGAAATAAATTTCAAAGACAAAAATGGAGGTCACAACAGCATAATGATAACAAGTGTTTGAGGTTTTTCTTCTTTTTTTGGAGGGGGAAGGGGGGATCAATATGGGCTTCAAAACAGTCTCTACCATCCCCTGAGAGCCCCACATCCCTGTTAGACCTTCTTTTCACATTAAGCAAATTTACATCTGTATCAGCTGAAACATATAAGTTTTTTTTTTTATCAATAAAAAAGAATTTCATTAAAATCGAAAATGGGATGACCCAAGTACACAAGGAATATACTACAGGACACTCAAACAAAAAGGAAAAGTAAAACATGTCCACCATGATATAGACCATCCAAAAAACCAAAAGATCAGAATCAAAAGCAAGGGATTGCAAAGTAGCCTGCTCCATCCAAATAAACTACCACCATCTACAACTTGAACTGTATTACCAAATGTTCATTGTCTCCCAAAATGTGCAAATTCCTTCTCTCCAAACAGTCCACATCAGATATGATAGAATAGCTCTCTAGATTTTCGACTTACCCTTTTTGCCACAGAGACCAGCCAAACTGTCTGAAAGTTCTGACAGTCTTATAGGCATCACCCACTCATTAGAAGTCAGTGTATTTCTTAAATTCGCACTTGAGTAAATCTTCCTCTTGTAATAGCTACTCAAAGGTTTCCTATCTCATAAGAGCTCAAATCTTCCTTAGATAGTTGTCACACGTGGAATTCAACCATCCTAGTTGACATTCATCAGATCAGTGGGGTAAAGGGGGAAAATAGTCAATTAACTTTGCTATTTTATCTATGACTGTAACGTACAGCTAGACTAGAAGTTTTGATTATTGTAAATCTGCACATCTTTTAGAATTTTTTACATGTAATTCATTATTTATAATACAAAAAAGAATTGGAGAAAGACAAAAGGTATTGAATTATTTATTAAGAAACAATTATAGTTACAACACTATTTATTATTACTATCCCCAAGTAAAATTCTGACATTATTTAAGTACCAATAAGAAAAAAAAAAATCATTTAAAAAAAATGCAATACAATTGCTACAAGATAGTTTCTAGCTAATAAGCAAAACAAATCCATACAAATATAAAAAAAAAAAAAAGTCAATAGTTCTTATTTATTTAAGTGATGCTGTTTTCTTGAAAAATATAATTACTTCATGTTCACAATGATGAACACAAAGTATCAAAAAGGATTACAAAGGATTAGTATAAAGGGAGTTTTGAAACTCAAAAATGGAAGTATAATGTGTAAATCCCCAAGCCCTAGACAACTCGAACAAAGTACAATCCAAAGAGGATTTCAGTTGCTCTAAAGATCTCTTGGTGTCTTGAAAGTGCAAATTTCTCTTTCCACACTAACCGCATCAAACATGGTGGCACCATATTCCAGATGGCCGAAGAAATCTTCCTAAACCAATTCTGCTATCCAAATAAAAGGGAAATCAATAATACAATTGGAGCTCATTGGAACATTCTTTATGGCTGGGAGATTTATGTTGTTAAAAACGCACTTAAAACTCAAAGCCCCAAGGTCTAAGTGCTTCACTTGGCCAAAGCAAAGCACATTTAATGAAGTGCACTTTAGGCACGCTTTTTTGGTGCTGTTTGAATAAGCACAAAGCACGCTTTTTTATTTTATTACTAAAAAAAAATATGAATCGTTAAGTTAATTGCTTGATCTTGAAGGTTATGAAATGGACCATTGATTTATTATACACACACTATTCTTAAAATGTTGTATTACATAAGCAATTTTTTTATTTACATGTCAAAAGATATAAAAAAGGTTAATTACTATTTTTTTTTTTTTGGTATTTTCCTTTTAGATGTATGTTAATTGAACTATATATACCTCATTTGATGGTTATGTATTTTTATAAAGCATAAAGATTTTTTTTTTTTTCTGATAAGTAAAAATATTTTTATTGCACAAAGAATTATATAAAATGTTATGTTTAAACTTTCTATGACTAAGTTATTATTATATTATCCACTGATAATTGTTTTCAATTAACTATATAAAATTTATAAGAAATTGAAATAACTTAAGTAAAATCTAAACTTTCAAACATTATACTTTCTTTCTTTTTTTATAAGTAATAAAGATGTATATTCAAGAACACTACCTTATGCAAAAAGTCATAAGGCAGAGAAAAAAATTACAGAAAGAGAAGATACTAATTACAAAGGAGAGAGCTAAGGAACATAGGGAGAAAATCACTAGAGGTGAGTCCCCAAGCCCTAGACCAATCAAAAAGGGAGCCATTGAAAGAAGCCAATAGCTGGTCATCAGAACTTTCCATATCCTCAAACGTCCTCCAATTTCGCTCCCTCCAAAGACACCACATTAAGCACAACGGAGCTAAATTCCAAATGCTAGACGAATGCTTTCTAGGCCAATTCCACCAACCAAAGAGAGTATCCGCAACCAATCTTGGCAAGACCCATGAAATCCCAAAAGATCTAAAAACCAAACTCCACAACCGGTAAGCCTTACCACAATGAAGTAGCAAATGATCCACCGTCTCTCCATTACAACGACACATAATGCACCAGTCAACAAAATCCATCCCTCTACCCCTCAAATTGTCACCTGTAAGGATCTTATCCCATACAACAGTCCATACAAAGAAAGAAACACGCCAAGGAGCCTTAACCTTCCAAACACCTTTCCAAGGAAAGATAATGGGCAAGGGACCTCTTAACTTATTATAAAACGATCGGATATCAAAATCTCCATTCTTCGTCAACTTCCATCGCATTGCACTTAATAGGTAAAATATAAAATTTTTGAATTTTTAGTTTTTTTATTATATGTTATGAATATATTTATCAAAGGTTATTAATTATATTTTTAAAATGTGCATTGAATGATGGTATGAATAGAGCCACATAGTGCATAGCATAGCTACTGTTGAAAGCTCTGTGTAGCATTCTTATTCTTAACGAACAATAGTAGTAAATTATAGAAGTAGAATAAGTAGCTCCACTCTACGTTTTACTTCAATGTTTGCACTTTGCGCCTAGGCTCTAAGAAGCATGTGCGCTTTACTGCGCTTGACGTTTTTACCAACATTGGGAACTAGAGCCCATGACCCAATTTTTAGAGGTCTAGTATGTTGTCAGTACTACTCCAATGGAAGAGGATAGAATAATTTGGATTCCTTCTACAAGAAGAGGTTTCCAAGTTAAACCCTATCACAAAGCTTTAAATTGAGGAGTCATATCTCACTCCCTTGGATTATCTGGAGGATTAAAGAACTATCAAGGGTAATTTTTTTTTTCATGTAGACCGCAGCAATCAGTAAGATCCTTACAACAGAATTTGCATAAGATGCGTGTGATACAAGTGATCATGGATTGGTGGTTCATGTGAAGGCAAACAGGGAATTGGTGGATCCTTTTCTTTTTCTTAAATAGAATCAGTGGATCATTTGCTTCTATGTTTCCCAATAGCTCCTACATTTTCCAGTAGCCCGAGAACTATGTTATGTTTTGTGGGGGATTACAATGGTGATGCCAAGAACCTTGAAACTTGAAAGTTATTCTCTTGTGATTAATGTGAAGCATCTAGATTAGGGGTGTTCATGAATCAGGTTGGGTTGGCTTTGGGGTAATTTTTCAACTAACCCGACTTTCTCGGGTTGAGAAATCTTCAACGTGTGGTAGCTGAAAAATCAACCCAACCCAACCCAACCTATGGTAGCTCTAAAAACCAACCCAGCCCAATTCATTGATCACTGATCTAAGTGTGGCAGTGACAGCCAAGAGAGAGAGAAAGAAAAAGATAGAGAACTAGGGGGCTGCGATGCTGCTCAACAGTCACCGATCTTAGGGTGGTTGGGGCGAGAGAGAGAGAGAGCTTAAAGACTGAAAAACAGGGGCTCGTGAGTAAAACCCTATCTCCCTATCTCGGCAGTGGAGATCATGCCAGGTGAAAGCAGATCTCTTATCTCTTTTCTTTTTCCTTTTTCAATTTTTTGCATATATGTGTTTATGTCTTGTTGTGGCATCTCCAGGATTTGTCAGTGCCATTTCCCCTTTTTTTTTTTTCTTTTGGGATAACGTATGGAACCTTTCTAAAGAAGAGCCCTTTGGACTCACCTCTAACTAGTAGAACCTACGGGCAACTAACCCCACCCAATGGATTTAGTTACTGAGTAATTTAGGGGTTTTCATCCCTAATAAGCTAAGTAGTTTATGCTCATGCACTAGAGTATAAAAAAATAAATAAATATTGGGACACACATGTAGCCACATCGGCGATGTGCCCATGTCCATTTTGGCGCATCCATGCTTAACATATTTCCTCATACTTTGTTCTTCACATGGAGAAAAAATGAGTGCCTAAAACAAACTTAATATAAATTTTTTTCATATATAATGTGGAACATCACCGCTTCTCCAAAAAAAAAAATGTGGAACATCACCAAGGCAGGGCCCTTTGGACCCACCCCAAGGAAGTAAACAACGGATTCATGACCCCTATCTAAAACAAATCCCATCCAAAAAAAATTGGGACTTAATTAACTTAGTTCAGTTTTCCCTGCATTTTGTTTTCAGATATTCTTCTTGAAAGAGTTCTTTTTCTAAGGTTGGCTATTAATCAACCTTTATTCTATTCCTGAATTACACACACCTAATGTGCCTTGAACCCAAGTCCTCACCCTCCACCTTGCAATTACAAGGGAAAGAGATGGCATTTGAGCTAGACCCTAGATGTCATTGGCAGTTGGCTATTAATCAACCATATGGAAGTTGCATAAACTAAATGCATGACTTTTCAAGCATGGTCTGGTGATTTGCAGATTTGATACTTTCTTTAATCAATTATTATCTACAAAACTATTTAACATTGATAAAAATAAATAAATAAAACACCACCCAAGAATAGTTACATCACAGGTAGTGTGAAAGATTAACTATAAAACTTACACCTCCGCGGCGCCCGGGGGGGTGGGGGGGTGTGGGGTGGGGATATCTTACAAACATATCCCACACCTTGATCTGGGAAATGCATACCAAAATTTTAGTTTCGTGAACATATCACAAAAATTTATTTTCTGTAGTAAGTTTTCTGTCCAAGAAAATGGATAGAATCACACATAAAAATCATATCATTCTTCAAGGGATCTCCTACCATTAATAAAAACGAATCGATATCTCATGAGCAAATGTAAATAAGGGCATTGTGATACCAAAAAAATAAAAATTTGTATGTACCTAAAAACTTGGACATCGGAAGATTGCAGAACAGACTCATTATTAAACTTATGATGCATAACTCTTTTCGGCTCTACATCACCATCTATAGATCTGGTAGAGACGGCGCCCATAGAGCGTTTCCTTCTCATTTTTCTGTCCCATGTTTCCCCTCCAACAGGCAGTCGGCGAATCTTTTCTTCAACAATATCAGAACCATCACCAACATCTTTAAGAATATCTCTATCTTTTCCTATGACAAGAGGCTGCCTCGAAAAGGAATTATTTCGACCTTCAGCCTAAATAATTTAGAGGGAAAAAATGAGATGTATACCAGTCAATGAGAGATTATAGATATGTTGCAATTTCAAAATGAATACAGACATTGAGTTACAGGGGAATTTTGAAGCAAATGTACCTAATTAATTAGCATTAACCAATATATATTGATCTAAAAGGGTCAAACATCTCAATAGAAAATGGAAAATTTTTAAATCATCTATTATTTTGTACATTAATTTTGGACAATTTTTTTAAGTTGAGTGAAGGAAGATTCAGTGTATTTTTCATGCCATTTTTAAAAAAAATTATTGTTTCCATGTCAACCTTATGGTGTATTACACACTAATTTCTATATTGCTATGTGTTGGCCTTCTGCTTGTGACATGATCTCTCCTCTGTCATCTCTTTCCTTTGTTTTTCTAAAAGCACAACATTGCTTCCTTGTTGTTTGTTCCTCATTTTTTAAAACAGCTAATTGACAAGAAGAAAACTTGCACTATTCAAATAGCAAAACCAGAATGATATAAAATTTGCAAGACAATACAAGAAAAGTCACACACACTCTCTATTTTTACTGCCACGTGAAGACCCTCAAGAAAATCTAAGAACTGCAAAAAGGAAAATTAATTAAGAGGATGAAGAACAGATTTAAAATATTGCTGGATAATTGGCAAGATGAAAATTTGCCCCATTCAAATAGCAAAACCAGAAAGCTCTAAAATTTGCAAGCTTTTATTGCAAAACATACAAGTCACACACGCATTCTATTTTTATTGCCAGCTGAAGACCCTCAAGAACACCTAAGAACTACGGAAGAGAAAATAAAATTTAAAGGATGAACACAAGGAACAAACGTTAAAATATTGCTAGATACAAACCCGTATTTCTGCAACTGATGAGCGAACCCGCTTATTTAGAACAACATTTTTTGGCCTGTCCTCCAGTATTTGAGCCAGGTCTGTAGGAGTTCTCTGAATCTGATTTCCCATCTTCAACAAGTTAGACCCCCCTGATCTTTCGTTTGTCATATCACTCCGTTGTTGCTTCTTTGAGTTTAAAGCTTCACAATACTTGTTCAATTTTTTTAAGGAGTCATCAAGCTTTTTTGCTCTACCCCTGACCAAAAAATGTTGAATCTTCAGCAGAGAATGTCTATTTAAATGACAAAAACATTACATCCTAGATTATCCCGATTACATCAGGGTCTATTTATAAGCAACAACAAAACATCAAGAACAAGACATACATTGGTATAAGTTTCCAAGGGCTATATAATGAAAAAGAGATTAAACTTGAATCAAACACAACTTCAAGTATCTCATTCAAAGAGGGGAAGATTAGGATTTGGTAATATGTATGGAATCATACAAATACAGGATAACCTCAAGCACAAATCTTCTGTATTTCAGAAAAATGCAAAAAGTTACCTGGCCTTGACAGAGGCATCTTGCACACTTGCTTTAAATCGTTTTAGATCCTCCATAGCCACAGGAGGGGGAGGCTTTGAGTGAGCAGCTCCAAATGAATTATCTTCCACACTACTCCCAAATGAAATCCCTAGTAGCCTTCTTAGCTCACCGGACCGAGTATATTTCTGATCCCCCATTTTAATAAAATCCAACATCAAACACTCAGATAGCGGGGGCAAATCCCCCATTGATTTAGCACTCCCCCGGGAACTAGTAACAGAACCAAAAACATGACTCTCGCCGTCCTCACGAAAGCTTCCAGACCTATCCAAACTAGCACCAGTATAACTTCCCCTCTGCCCATTTGTATAGCTCCCCCCAAAAGCAAATTCCTCCGGACTAGCTGAACACGACTCAAACCTCACATTTCCCGCCATCACTTAAAACCCAATCAAACAAACTCAATTTGAAGAAGAATTTCTCCTCAACAACTCATTCCAATAACTTTAAAAACCCTATAGCAGTGACCTAATACCCCAAAAAAAAATAAAAAGTCAGCAACTCCAAAATAAGCACTAGTATAGATTCACACTAGTGGCTGTAACTACAATACCCATGACCCAGAATTATTCTAGAACCCATTGTTTACTCTTTTTTTTTTTTTTTTACTTCAACCTAATAGCTGACCATGCTCTATCTAATCCATAAAGTAGCACAGGAGTACAATTATTAAGGGACGTAACAGTTAAAACTCACTCAATTCACTCACTCACTCCAGTTCAGTAGTTGAACAATTCACAATGTAAAGCCAAAAACACTTGAAATTTCAGTTTCCAGAAATAGAAAGTTCAACTCAGCAAAAATAAAAAACTACCGCACCAAGTCAAAGTATCCTTAACTGAAATCCAAATTTTCTTTCTTTCTCTTCCTACATTCTCTCAAAATCATCATATTAAATTAAACACAATCCAAAACCCTAAATTTTCCAAAAAAAAAAGCATTTAAGGAAAAACACTCAAATTGATATAATTTAGAAAACGAAATTCAGCAGAGAAACAAAGCACCAGGGGTATTGAAGAATTCAAAAAGAAAAAACGATTACGAAATCAACGAAACGAGCTCCATAAGCTTCGAAACCCTAACTAATGAAATTGAAAAAGAAACAAACAAACAAAAAAAAAATTCTAGGGTTTTTCAGAAACGAATTCAAAAAAAAATTGCACCACACACGGAAACTGAAAAATTGAAGAGCTTTGAAGCAAAATTGGAATTGAAATGCGAAGCGATACGTACCGGCATTGACGAATCGAGCTTGGAGATCGAATTCTGCAGAGAGAGAGAGAGAGAGCTGATTCTGGGTTTCGTTTTGGACTCGAGCGCTGTCGTCGCGGAGATTCTTCAGAAAGAGAGAGGAAGTTTGTGGGTCCCACAGAAATATAGGGAGAGGTGACTTTTTAGGGTGTGAGCCGTGGAGGACTGATGATTAAATCAGGGCCCTTTATCTTGTTTTGGATATCTGGATTTTGTATTTGTTGAGGTCTCAGTTTCAATGTGTGGGGATTAATTGGGGACATTTTTCTTTTTGAATATACCACTCACTCACTTTTTCAATTTTCCTTCTTTCTATTTGTCCTTCTTTTTTTTCATGAATGTGATTTTTTTTTTTTTTCCTTTGTTGTTTCTTTTTAATTTGTTTCCTATATTTGACAAAAAATAGGTTTTGAAGACCAAATTTATAGTTGTGGGCTTGTAGCAATGAGCATACGTGATTTTGAATAATCTCTTTCTTAATAAAGAAGAGTTTACTATATTTAACAAAAGAAAGTAGATTATTTTAGAAAAAATAAAAATAAAAATCATAGTCACAACTATGAGCATTGATGATTTGAATCATTACTTTCTTAATAAATAACAGCACATTATATCGAGCCAAAATGGGAATATACCCTTTCAATAAAAAGTTTCAACAAAATGCTCAATTTCTGAAATTATTTAGTGATATGCCCATGTTTTGAAAATCGAGTTTCAATGTAAAACTCGATTTTTAGAAAATCAAGTTATAAGCAAATTAAACTTTTTTTTTTTTTAAAAAAAATTGTGGAACTCGAGTTCCACTTGAAAATTTTCAAAAAACTAGAATTCGATGAACTCGAGTTTCAAAACAGGGACATATCCCTAGATAATTTTAGAAAAGGGGCAAGATTTTGTCCTATTATATCACAGAGTTATAAGGTTCTTGAAACATAAAAATAGAGGAATTTGTATTGTATTGTTCAATGATACAAAAGTAAATAGATATATTTATTTATTTATAGATGTATTAGAACTTAATTTGAATTGGATCTAAGGAAAATAAAACTTGGCTCCCCTTCTTCCAAAATCTTGGCCCCTCTCACAAATTAGCCCCAAAACTCCACAAATCTGCCCAAACAATCACAGTTCATAAAATCTTTAGCCCCTTTAACTTGAAATCCCAACTCTATCCCTAGAGAAGTGAATGTAAATTCTTGTGTCATAGTACCAGAATTTTAGGTTGGGTTTGTGTAGGATTAAAAAGTGAATGGATTTACTAAAATTGACATTCAGTTGACTTTGGAGTTGAAGTTTATGCATGGGTCTATTTAGGGAGTCCAAATATTTTGTCCCACTTTTCCTGCTCCACTCTATGCTCCACCAATAAAAACTTGCTACATGTTCACCTAACTAATTAAATACTACCATTATTGACTTATTAATACTACTATTATTAATTAATGGTAGTAATTAATTAATTAGGTGAACATGTAGCAAGTTTTTATTGGTGGAGTAGAGAGTGGAGCAGGAAAAGTGGGACAGAAGATTTGGACTCCTATTTAGGTTGGGTGACACATGTTTTATGTTGTTCGGTTTAACAACTATGCCACATTTCATCAGGGGCGGCTTGATGCATTTGGGAGCCTAAGGTTAAAATTGATTATCTTGTTTTAAATGCAAAATTACTACTAATTAATATGAACTATGTATAATTTTTTTCTTTTTTTAGAAATTTTATAGACAAAAAAAAATGACAAGATTTTTCATACTTATTGATGTGACAAATTGATAGTAGTAAGTAAAAGAGTGGTGTTAGTGGTAGACTTAGATGAGAATTAGTAAAAGTTGCTAACTCAACTCTTATTATTCTTTTTTTTTTTTTTAGAAGTGTAACATTCACAATATTTTTTACAATAAATCATAGGTTTTAAGTTGCTTTTTATTTTCTATTTGAAAATATCACTATAATTATTTTTTTGCCCTTAATAACAGGTTGTAACAATCTACTACTTAGCATTAATTGTAAAAGTGTTGTGAAAAATATTGTGGACGTTACATTTTTCTCTCTTTTTTATTTGCTTTTCATCTAGTAAAAAAATATTATTTTATTTATTGATTATAAATAACCCTATTAGTTAAAATTTGGGGGCCTTTTATATTACTTGGAGCCTTAGACGACTGTATCTCTTGCTCACCTATTCAGCCGGCCCTGCATTTCATAAAAATAATAAATAAAAGAAAATGAAAACCACAAAAAAACTAAGTCGGTCATAAATTAGTTTTTGTTGAGCAAGCAATGTCATTTCCTTGCCATAAAAAATATAGAGCTTGTTTGGTTCATATTTTTAAATATATAGAGCTTGTTTAGTTCATTTTTTTAAAATGTGTTTTCAACCTTGTGTGGGATTCACACAAAAATATTACACAATTGAGCATTTTCTAAAAGAGCATCTTAAGAATTGTGTCTCAAAATTATTCTACAGGTGAGTTGTTAAAGAACACCATTTTTTATAATTTCATATTGTGTTTTATGTTTTCTATATTAACGCTAGCATTTTTTTTAATTCTTTTGTGTATATTGCATATTGGTTTTGAAACTCATTATTAGCATTTTTTTTTTTTTTTTTACATTTCTGTTAGGTTTATACAATCACTATATATATATATATATATATATATATATATATATGGTGCTCGCGCATGGCCAACAATCATGGAGTTCAGACATCGTTGCAGTAGAACTCAATGTTAATCACAATGGTATGGGTTGATTTTGATGGCAATAAGTCAAGTCATCGTCAAATTCCTTAAGTGTAATGCCCCAAACCCATACTAAGGACATAGATACATGGCTTGTCATGTATGTACAAAAATAAAAATAATGAAACAGAGCATAATTAAATATCCATAAATAAGAAATCAAACTATCAAGTCTTTCTTATATAATCCATCAAAAATTAAAACTTTAACAAAAAAAGTCTCCAAATACAATCTCAAATAGTTTCATGGATACTAATCTCACTATCCTAAGAAAATATAATAACACAATCCATTAACTAACATAGCTCCAAATGAAGTCTTCAATCAATGGCTCCAATAATCATCAACCCAAAGAGATTCCATTGTTCTAATATGAAAGGGTGGAAAAAGGGGGTTAACTAGAAGCTCAATAAGAGACCACTTCACATGATAATCTCAAGCAAAATACATATTAGATTGAGCAATACATTTAAACCTTAAAAAAATTGTCAATAGTATGAGATAAAAATGGATAGCTATAATAACAAAGGCTCTCAAAATTTCTTAATCGCAATAGTTTTGCTCAAAGAACCTCGATTCATAAATGGAATAAACTGTTTATAACAATTAGTAGGAACTGTTTTCCACTTTCAAGATATCAATAACAATATATAAACAATAGATCAGTAGCATTGAAAATATTAGCCGAACTATAACATATCTTGCTAAATGATTGATGGGTGAGTCCCATGGGAAACAATAACCTCACGGAGGCATACAATAACAATGATTCCAAAAAGAAAACAATAAAAATGGCTCTGAAGAGCAAACAATGACAATGCACCAAACCACAATAAACAATGCTTTGGCCAAAGACCAACACTTAACCATGTGTTGACAAAGGTTACAAACAGTCTAGCTAACTACTTAAAAACAATTTCTTTATTGTTAACAATATTTATAAATTGTTCAAAATATAAATCATAAAATATATTCTTACTTATATAAAGAACTTTTACATAAAAGGTTCACTATTTTGCAAAGGTTATTTTTAAAAATATACATATATAAAATACAATATTTCGAGATGAATCATATTATGAAATCTACTTCCTCAAATCAACAAAACATGTTTAGCCTCAACTATCGAGAGTAATTTTACTAGAACCTAAACAGAAATGGATAACTTTTTCTTTTCTTTTTTTAGAACTAAAATGGATAACTTAAAAGTGCTCCATATTCAACTCTTAATTAAAATCCTCTTACTAAAATATAATAAATAAACCAACTACATATACCAAGTAGTACTCCTTGTTCAACAAAAAAAAAAAAAAAAAAAAAAAAAAAAAGTAGTACTCCTTAAATATAATGAGCCAAGTAGTTATATATACCAACTACACTAACCAAATAGTTGTCTTTCAACTATTACTTTAATTTGATTTAACATCAAATATCTATGTATAAAAACAATGAAATGCTATACTTTGTAAATGTGGGTTCCAGTTAGCTCAACTGGTAAAGAGCTATTATCAGGAGCGGACGTTATAAGTTGAAACTTTCTAAAAAAAAAAAAAAAAAAAGCCTAGTATTACACTTAGTGACAACACAAAGCACATATGCTAAATCTTGAGCATCATGGCACTCGTGAAAGTGCTTAGGGATGATCTTGCGGCAATTGATCAAGCCATCAAGGACACCTAAGTGGCCTTCGTTTGACGTTGTAGGCATCAATTTGTGATGGTGTAAAGTTAATTTCATATTGATTAATGGTGTTGGTTTAATAACATGTTGTTTGTATGCATCAATATGTGATTGTGCTTTGTAATATGATATAAGATATTGATATGTAATTATAGGATTGTTGGTGATTTGTTATTTGGGTTGTCTTACATGTTTTCTTTTTTTGCTAGGTTATGGGTTTTGTGATGTCAATTGTGATGTTTATGGAAGGAACAATAAATAAAAAACAATAAGTCAAGTGTACTTTTTTTATTTCTAATCTTGAAAACAACCAAATTATTCTCACACTAGAAATATATAAATAAATTTGGAAGGTTAAAAGCGTTTGAGGTTAGAGATTAGAAATTTGTTATGTACTATGTATGTCCTGATCCAACTGCATGATATTAAACAAGGTAAACTATGCATTTCATTAGGTAAGAGATATAGGTAGTTGGAATGAATGTGATGACATAAAGTTAGAGGAGTTGAAAAATGCTACTATGCCAAGATGTGAGCACCCCAAAACGAGGTTTTCAAATTTTAACACGTCACATTAAATACTTCTAGGAGTAGCCCATTGTTAAAACCCTAATAAAGGTGCACTTAGCAAGGAGCTATTGTTTCAAAAGGAATCTGTATAATATGTAAGTGGTAGTTGTTATAAGACAAAACCTATTGTAATAGTATTGTAATGTGTAGTTTAGTTTGTTAGAATACATTACTGATGGTAAATACTAGCAAAGCATAGAGGAAGAGAATCATAACAAAAATGACAATTGTTTTGTTCTTAATCTCTTATTTCTATCTCTATCTTTTATAGGGGCCTTGGTTCTTACAGAGAAATCATAACCAACTTAGCCAATTACTTAATTCCATAAATTCTTTCATTCCTTCCTTAGAATAGTTAAGAAGCTTAACACCCATGTGGACTCCTTATAGCCATGGATTAAGGAATACACAATTAACTTTAGTTTTGTAGGGTTAGTATGAAGAAAGGATTGACCATTTTGGTTTAGAGGTAAGAATCAATTTAAGCCTATATGCATGTGTAATTTTAAATAGATATAAACTTAGAGTTAGTGTACGAGATTGAGAAGGTGTTGGGTGCCAAAATCATTCATGATTCTTATGCCATTTTTAATTAAGGATTTTTATTAAAGTGGAACTCTATTTTAATCATGAAATCTTAATTAAAATACGTAGAATGAAGAAATGTGCATCACGGTTTAAGAAAAGCACAAACATTAAAATAAGCATATTAAACTGCAATCAACTTGAAAGATCAAAACTAAAGTGTATGTGTGGGTAATAAGGGTGTGTATGCATCAAGACATGGCAAAACAAGCTAAATTTCACTGACTAGACTCAAACTTGCCAATTTTGGCCCGACTCAAACTCGATTTTTGGCCCAAATTAAATATGGGCCAACTCAAGGCCTACCTATTTTTTTAACTTTTTTTTTTCCCTAAAAATTATTTAAAAACTAGATAGCAAGTTGTGTTGGACTGCTTCTAGGTACATAACATTATCATAAAAGGCACAACTAACTTGTGTGTTGTGCTCTTTATTTATTTAAAAAAAAAAATAAAGAGTTAAATAAAAAAGAAAAAAAATACAAAAGGAAAGTCAAAGCCTAAATCATCTACTATCTAGTGCCTAAAGTCTAGAGCTTAGTAGTTAGTAGTTAGTGGTGCATACTTTTTTTTTCCTCAAAATAAAAAAAAGTAAGCACCACTAACTACTAACTACTAAGCTCTACTTCTAGTTGTAACATTTATTAACTAAAACTACTAACTACTAAGTTCTACTTCAAAGACTACTGATTATTACTAATATGTCCAAACCTGTCTAACTGCACAAACCTTGCCACAAACTGGAAAAATAGTAAATAAAACAAAATTAAAAGAATTCAATAGTGACTCAAGAGGCCAAAAAGCAAAATGAAAAACCTAACTCTATTGTCTCTCACTCTTACTCTTAGTAGCTTCTACCTTTCTCTTCTCTACCTTCCTTCTCTTTCTCTTAATTTTTTGTTCTCTTCATCTCCTTCTATCAACCAGTAGCTCCTCTTATCTCTCCATAAATGAAAAAGCTCTTCTCACAACATTCGCAAGCCAACTTCCTCTTCTTTCTCACGTACCTCTCTGTCTCTCATCGCTCACAGCCAAAACCTCCATTTCAACACTTGTTGTATTGACCCATACATCCAAAAGGACCACAACCACAAACAATCAACCGTGGTGAAGGTAAATTTTTTCATCCCTCTCTCAAAACCCCAAATGTTTTCAGTGTTTAATTGATTCTTTGATATTATGATTTAGTAATTACTGCTACTAGCATTATGTTAATGTGTTCGATTGTTGAAAAAATTGAAATGTCATCCACTCATTGTAATTTGAATTCTAATATTTTGCTATTCAGTTGTTTAGATCTTTTAAATAGACTAGTCATTAGAATTGTAATTTTAAATATGCCTTTTGATTTGATAAATAGAGTTTAGTTGTATCTCCGTTTGTAAATTTGGAAAGTAATGATGATGTTGTTATTATGGATACTTGTACTAATCATCCTTCACCATCTTTAAGAATTACTTCAAATTCAACTAAGTTTAAGACACCAAATTATGTTCTGAAAAGATAAAAAAAAAAAAAAAAAAAAAACCACTTCTGATGTATGAGATGATTTTGTGGAATTGCTTATTGATGATGATGAGATATGTACAACTATTTGTCAATGGTGTAAGAAAGATTATGTGGCAGATAGTCATAATGGAATAACAAGCTTATGTTGCCATTTTCTCAAATGTCCTAAATAAAATGAAGTAAAACAATATATTGAAAAAGAAGTGAATGTGTCACAAAGAAAGATAAGTCAAGTAGAGTTTCATGAGATGTTAGCTGAGGCTATTGTTAAACATAATTTACCATTGACATTGTTGAGTATGAAGGCATTAGAAGGATTTTCACATATCTAAATTCAATTGTTAAACATATTTCTAGAAATACTACAAAAAATGAGGTTATTAAAGTTTACAAGAGAAAAATGACATTAGAAGTTGAAATCAATTCATGGTAGAATATGTTTGACTTCAGATTTTTGGACCTCTATTACAAGTGAGGGATATATTTGTCTTATAGCTCATTATGTAGATGAGAAATGGGAACTGAAAAATATCATCTTGAATTTTTGTCATATGTCACCTCCACACACAGGAACTCTTTTATCAGAGAAGATTTTTAATTTTTTAGGAAGATTAGGATATTGAGGAGAATTTATTTTCCATTACCTTAGATAATGCATCTAATGATGATAATTGCCAAACTTTCATAAAAGAAAAGCTTAATGAGTGAGGTTTATGGTTATGTGGTGGTATCTTTTTTCATGCGTTAGCCATATATTTAATTTTATTTTTCAAGAACGATTGAAAATAATAGATGCCTTAGTGATTAAGATCCAAGAAACTATGAAATATCTTAAAGAATCAAATAGTAGAATGTGCAGATTTGATAAATGTGCCAAGATACTTGGTGTGAAGAGAACAAAAGGCTTACGTCTAGATGTGTTTACGAGATGGAATGCAACATATGACATTCTTGATAGTTCTATGAGATATTGTTTTGTGTTGAACCGTTTAGCACAGGATGATGCTAATTTTAAGCATTGTCCATCAAGGGATGAATGGAATATAATTGAAAGGATGATTCGGTTTTTGAAATCTTTTAATGAATTACAACTCTATTTTCTAGAATCAATTACCCCACAACAAATTTATATTTTCATGGAGTGTCTCAAATTGAATATCTCTTACTTGAGGAAATGGAGAGTCAAGATTCATTTATCAGTAATATGACATAATAGATGAAATGTAAATTTGACAAATAATAGGATTGTTATAGTGTGGTACTAGCTTGTGTTATTGTTCTTGATCTAAGATTTAAGTTAAATTTTGTGGACTTTAGTTTCAAGAAGATAAAGCCAATTGAACACATTGTTGAAATGAATGTGGAGTAAGTTCAAACACAATTGTATAAACTTTTTTTAGAATATGAATGTCTCAAGTCTATGGCTACTACAAATGTTTCATATTGTCTTGGGAGTTTTAGCCGTGGTGATATGGATGATCATGATGAAGATATGGAAGTATATTGAATTTTGTTTGATATATGTTATGGTATTTTTTTAATAATGAAATTATAATGTTGTTAGGTATTTTTTTAATTGCAATTTTATGTAATGATTAGGAATTTGAGCATTATGAAAGTTATCATAGTGCCAAAACAAAAAATTCTCAATTGGACTTGTATTTAAAAGAGCCTAGACTTAGCAAAAAGCAAAATCCAAAGTTGGAAGTTATCTCCTGATGGAAAAAACATTACAGTCGGTTTCTAGAGCTCTCTTTAATGGCACATGATCTCATTAGCATTCCTATAACTATTGTTGTATCTGAATCAAGTTTTAGCACAAGAAAACAAATTATTACTCCGTATGGATCACATCTTTTGCCTGAGAATGTGGAAGCTACCTTGTGCACTAAAAGTTGGTTATATTGATTTGAAAGTATTTTAATTTATTAATAGAATCATAGAAATTATACATTTTTAACTCTTTATTGATAAGTTTTGATTTGCTTTCATGGTACAATTAAGTTATATTAAAATATTGTATTGTAGATGAAGATACTGGTGAAATTGGCTAACTTGAGCTGCAATTCGCAAGTATGAATATTTGTAGTGCTGAATCTACTGCCAATGTTAAGTAGATTGAAATATAATTTTTATAAAATATTTACTTATTCTTCTTTACTTGAATTGTTATGTTTATTTTTAAAGTTTTTTTTTTTTTTTTTTAATTTAGTTTATCTTTCTATCTAATTTAACTTTATTATTATTTTAAATGCATTAGGAATTTGTGTACTTAAGAAGGCCGTTAACTTGACATGGTCTATGACATTTAGTTTTGTAATTTGTTTTTTTGTTCTATTATGGGAATGATATCATTAGTGAACTTTAAATTTGAAGTATGTAAAGAATTTTAGTCATGCTAAAAAGTTAAAACTGTCTGAATTGCAAGGATATAGAAATTTTTATGTTTTTTGGTTTGTTTTTTTTTTTTTTCCCTTCACATGTATAACAGTAAATTAGTAACAAATAGTTTAACTATTTGATTTGATTCATTCTTTCTAAAAAGTTAACATTTATTTAGTTATTTTTATTTTTTTAATGTGAAAAATATGGGCCAACCCTATTGACTCGACCTGTTTTCAACCCATTTAAAATGGCTTGTTTTTGGCTCGCAACATGAATGACCAAACCCAAACTCAATCTAACCCAACCGTTTGCCATGTTAGCATGCTTGTCTATGCATTCTCATCCTTCAATTGAATCCAATCAATTATGGACATAATTTGATGCGAATCTCAATCGACACGCTTTGAGACCCAACAAAAATATTGGAATACTTGCCCAAGAAAGTTAAAATTCATATTTTTTATAGAAACCCTGACCCAATGTTTATAATCGAAACACGAACCAAAGGTATAAGTGTAACACCTTGACCCAATGATTATAATTGAATCACGAACCAAAGGTATAAAGTTTGAACGCCACAAGGAAGAATCCCTGATAAGTTCACAGTTCTTGAAGAATCAAAAGAAGAGCAAAGCCTTACCCTTTTTTTTTTCTTTTTTTTCTCTGATTTTTATTCAATAATTCTCCTCTATTACAATGAGTGCATGCTATTTATAAGACATGACTGAAAATAGAAAATCTAAAAATGTACTAAATAATAAAACCCTAAATAAAAGTTGATTTGGTCTGAAATTAGCAAATCCAAAATAGGAAAATAGCTAAAAAAACGTTCTAAATAATGAAAGTCTAAAATTAAGGTAGATTTGGTCCGAAATTAGAAGCTCCAGAATAGGAAAAATATCTATTAACTGATATGGAGCTGGAAAATCAATCAGTCATTAATCCACGCCATAAATCAAGCCCAATTAAGCCAAATCAGCCCTCAATAGCTTGAATTAAATTTATTATGCCTTCATCTTCCTTTGGGCCCAACTTAGAATGTTCTGCGTTTGAATTAGCCCAAATCTCTTGAATTAGTCCATTAAGTGCTTCTTTGATCTTCTTGGATCTTGCTTTAGTAATAGGCCCAACTGGAACATGCAATAGATCCTTGAATGCTTGTTGATTCTCATCACATTGACCCATTTTCAACCCATTTAAAATGGCTCGTTTTTGGCTCACAACATGAATGACCTGACCCAAACTCGATCTGACCCAACTGTTTGCCATGTTAGCATGCTTGTCCTATGCATTCTCATCCTTCAATTGAATCCAATCAATTATGGACATAATCACATATTATAGAACCATGTGTGTTATATGAGGCATCAACTGCAACAAAATAAAAGTATACTTCACGGCTGAATATAGAACAGAGGAGATGAAATCAAAGAAATCATACATGCAAAGCCATTGAGACATTAAAAGCTCTATAACTCGTAAAGTATCATGGGATATTCATAGTAGGTCGTGATCATATCAATCTACTATTGATTCGAAAATCTAGCAATGCAACAAAAATTACATAAAACAACATCTATGGAAGTAAGACCAATTGAATTGTTCACGAAAACATAAAACACACACACAAACACTTATTTGACATTAAAAAATTTCTAAGTCATAAATGAAGTAATGCTTCTTATAGATGAGAAGATCTCACCATATTTCTAGCTAAAGGGTGAGTCAATTTGATTGGCCTTCTAGTGACAAGAATTGAAAATCAAATTGAAGAAAAAAGAGAGTTCTTCTCAAGAACCCTAAGAATCACAATTTAACAAGAAAGGTTAGTAGAACATTGAAAAATGTTTGAGGAAAAACAAGAACAAGACTTTCCAAAAAGGGGTTTGTTAAAAAAAAAAAAAAATCGATAAAATTTTGCTAAAGTTTTCCCTTTCTCCTAAGGGTCCATTTGGGAGTTTATAAAATAATGGAATGGAATGATCATTAAATGAATGGAATGAAATTGAATGGATTTAGTGGGGAAATGAATGGAATGGAATGGAATTTAAAAATCTTGTTTGAATGTTATAAAATAAAGGAATAGAAAGGAATGTAATGGAATGGAATGTAAGTAACACCATTTGGAAGTGACATTGGAAGAAATGGAATGGAATCATTTTATAATAACATTACTATTATACCCCTCATTGTAAAGAACATAAAAAGTAATCAATGAGAACTTATAATTGCTTTGAAATGTTAAGTATTTAGTGGATGATGTGAAATTAGTTAGCCACAATTGGATCTATGTTAGATTATTGAATTACAATATAATTTTGTCAAGGTGAATAGATTGCATCACTCTAATCAATAATTTAACAGATGAAGATGATGGTATGAAAAATTGACAATAACACAATTTCTTTATTTCAATTTGCAAATTTTTTTTAGGGGCTGCTAGTTTTAAATTAGATCTTTTTTGGCTGGTGGGCTTTACAATGGATTTGATAATTTAATACATCTCTATCTCCCAATTTCTTATACTGAGCAACATCCCTCTAAGACCAGAGGTGATAAAACTATTAACATATCAATTTCTTGATATAAAACTAAAATAATTCTAGTTTAAGGAAAAATAAAATTTTATTGTAGCTAAAAAACAAGTTATGTATATTTCTATGTTGTAAAGTAATTCACGCATTACACATTTATTCTCAACAAAATAAATATTGTCTAAAAATGCAAACAAATATATATATATATATATATTTTTTTCAACTCCGGTAATGAGTCTTGTCAAAACAAAACAAAATAACATAATCCATTCCAAAACTAAGGTTGGCCAAAAAATCCCACACTTTTTTTAATTTTTAGACCTAGACATCAGTGTCAATAAGACACATTTGCGCTCATGATCTAGGCAATCAAAGAACATCTTCTTATATGTTGGATTTTCCATAAAAAATATGTAGACCTCAATCTTTGATATTGGATCTAAGTCTAATACGCCCAAAGCAGTGTGAACTTCTGCTCCATATGACTTTGAAAAGCACGTTGCCATAACCTCAGTCGCCCTATCAATTGCTATTGATACATTATCAAATGACTGGGAAATTACATTCCCGAATTCATCATTTTCTGTCAGTCGTCTTTTCTTGCTTTTAGAAGACATTGCATCTTGTGATGACATTTAAGAATGTGCAACATTAATTTCTGGTGAACTCTGATCATCTTCCACTTCAAAGTTCTCCAAAGAAACTTCATTTTGAGATATCAAATTATCAATCTCATCAATAGTGGTTGATGCAGCATACCTTGCACGTTTCTCCTTTGCAATTTCAGCATGATCATCGTTTGCTTTATTTTTAGCCCAAAGTTGTGCCATCTTAAAGTAGTTGGGCATAGGTGTTGTCATCCACTTCTTGGCTGTAGGTTTAGACTGTCACAAATCAAGACAAATGGTTAAACAACAGATATAATTATGAAATACAAAATTAAACTCACAAAAAATGGTAATTTACCGCTATGAGTGGCTCCCAAACTTCTGGTTTAGCTGTCCATATATTTAAAGAATCATTCCATCCAAAACCACTCAATCCATCTTTAAATATGTAATAGCATTCATGAAAATTCTTCTTCAATGTCATTTGTCGATTTTTCACCTTATCCTTATTAATCTCCATGTAAAATTTTTCAACCAACTCTTTCACTATGTCATCATATGCCTTAGAGGTAAAAGTTCCATTAACTCTACCACCTATGATCACCTGATGTAAAAAAGTATCCACTAAAGTATCATCCATAACACTACTCCATTGTACATCTTTGCTTGGATCTCCACCATTCTTCTTTGATATCTTATCCATGTTATAATTAATAGGACAAAAAACATATATAAAATATTGTGTAAATATTAATATTAATTATCAAAAGATAGAGAGTAATATTAAAATGAAAAGAGAAATTTGTATAACATTTAGGTCTAAGTAATTGAAACATAACATAGTCTTAAACGACATGACAACAATAAACACAAAAGCTATCGCATTTGGACATAGTTTTGCAACATGGCTAATGCTATAGAATCTCTTATAATATCTCCTTACCTAGCATTCTCATCATCTTCTCTTGGAGTAAGGGTCACACGTTCACGATGAGAATGTAAAATCTCTTCATCAACTTTAGCAATAAGACTTTCATTAGAATCAACACCCATTAAATAATTATGAAGTAAGCAACATGCTAAAATGATTTCATTTTGTGTGTCAACACAATAACTAGGCTCTGTAGTACTTGTTATGATAGAAAATCTCTTTTAAAGTACACCAAATGCTCTTTCAATAGCATTGCACAATGAAGCATGTCGCAAATTAATAATTTTTTAACATTTTCAAGGGGACAAATAGAGTACTCTTTTAAATGATAACGCACTCCCCTATAAGGTGCAATCAGATAACTTCTATTCATGTATCTCACATCAACAAGATAATATTTACCTAATAAACAATAACAATTGTTAATTATATACTATAAATTTTTTAATTATAAAGAATACATTCTAATACGTATTTGAATTCAATTTACTTTGTGGGATTTTCAAATTATCATTTCTAGTTAAAAACGCTCTTTATTATTCTCAAATCTGAAGTAGTTCCTCCCCAACCCAGTAATACGTACGTGAATTTCAAATCAAATGAGCATGCCACCAACACAAGTGTTTGGTAACCCTTCCTACCCCGAAATCTTGGTGCATCCTCATTAGACACTTTGACACGAATATGTGTTCCATCAAGTGCCCCAATACAATCCTGAAATTAAAAATATTTCTCAAAGACATTTACCTTAAAATATACTTATACTAAACTACTATCAAATATATAATATATACATGATATATTTACCTTAAAATATGGATTAAATCTACTACTTTGTAATATTTCAACTGGCACTTGGGTTCCATCAGGTTGTCGAAGGAACTGATCCTCTAACATAATTATTGATCTTAACACATTATGAAAATAACAACTAATGGTCTTACCGGAACAACAAAAAAAGGACATTGTACGAATCTTCATATTATGTGATAGAGTGTAAAAAAACTTGGCAACTTGCTCTTCAACCGTGGCACGTTGTGTGTCTTAAAGATCACCGTTTCTTTGCAAAATGTCACACAAACCTTGAAAAGCTTGTGGACCCATGCGTATTACATCATAGCATTTTTCACTAGATCTAAGCCGATGCATTATTTCATCATGAACTAATTGTCTTTCTATGGTTGATTGTGTAGGAATGTGGGGAACACGTCTTTTCAAACGTTGCCTTAGATGAATAATGTAGCACAAATAATGGCATAAAGCATGAACCAAGGCTAGTTGCCACATATATTCCGAAAAAATTATAGTCTTAAATACTCCATTATTCAAATCCATCTAGGTAAAAAAAAATAGTTATGTTATTAGCCGGAGTCCTGGTCAAAGAAATTATAGGCACATATTCTATTCATTATAAAATTTGGACACTTCACAATATGCTTTTGATAGCTTTTAAACTGTAAATTGAATATTTTTTATATTTTAACATATAATTAAATATATGAACAAGAAACAGTATAAGACTTGAATACATTGAAATGAATATAAAAATTAAAACAAGATTTAATGTGGTTCGGCCAACTATAATCCTACATCCACTAACAATGCCAAAAAAAAATGCAATATTAATGACATGATTTATAAACACTACCAATGCTTATAAACAAACCTTACACATTCAACTCATACTAAATCCCAACACTCTCTTTCTCTCTTTTCTTTTTTGGTTTTGATTTTTTTTTAATGAATCAATCTTAATCACAATCCCAATACATCAATGTATACATTGGCTCTCTCAAACTTAAGATATAAATAGACTCTCAACACACATCTTCTGTACACGTGCATTTTTCAGCCCAAAATATAGAAAACTTGTTCCTCACACAAACCCACACCACATTCTTTAAATAACCTTCTCCTAATGTAGAACTCTCCTTGTAAGAATACTGCTTTGAGCCAAAGCAATATAAGCCTTAGAAGCAATGATACATTCCTCAAATTTGTTCATAAATTTGGAGAAGATTGTTCACGAAACAAAGATAGAAAATATATGATAAGACATGAACTAGGAGGCAAACATAACAGAACCTGTAGAAACATAAGAAAAAGAAAGACTTACTTGTGAGCAGTAACCAAAACTTGTAGTAGTTAAAGAATAACGTGTAACTATGTTGATGAACAATAGTAGCTTCAATGGTGTCTCACGAAACAGCAATAGCTTCACTTTGTAGCAAATAGGCAATAATGCGTGGCTATGTTTTTTTTTTCTTACAGCTGATTGAGAAAAGAATGGCTGATATTAAAGGGGTATTTTAGGGGTTTTAACAAAAATTTCATTAAACCTAAATCCATTCCTTCTCATTCCTCCCAATTTTGAGGGGAACAAAAATTTGAGGTTTTGAGGGAAAACGGAGGAATGAGCATTCCCTCCTAACCATTCCATTCCCTCCCACTTAGGCTCTGCTTAGGAGGAGGGAATGAAAAGAATATTTTTAGAATATTCTTTCCTCCCTTTTGTTTGAGAGTTTTAACGGAGGGAATGGAAAGTTCATTCCCTTGCTTGGGAGTTTAAGTGGGAGGAAATAGAATGGGTAGGAGGGAACACTCATTCTTCTCTATTCTTTGAAAACTTCAAATTTTCATTTCCCCTGAAATTGGGAGGAATGGGAGGGAATGGAATTAGATTTAATAATTTTTTTACTAAAATTTCCAAAATACCCCTATATATTCAACCATTTATTTTAAAATAGGGGTCTAATAGTAATATTGTCATATAATGATTCCATTCCATTCCCTCCATGTTGCTCCAAAATAAGATTACTTAAGATTCCATTCATTTATTTTAAAATATCCAATCAAGGTTACTTAATCCCATTCCATTCCATTCTTTTCTATTCATTTCCCTTACTTAAATACATTACATTACATTTCATTCATTTCCATTCCCTTATGATTATTTCATTCCATTCCATTCTTTTATAAACTCCCAAGTGGAGCCTTAAACTCTCAAACAAGAGAATGGACCTTCCATTACCTCCGTTAAAATTCCCAAACAAGAGAGGGGAAGAATATTCTAAAAATATTCATTTTATTCCATTCCATTCCATTCCCTCCTCCCAAACAGACCCTTAGAAGTAAGAAGTGCCTCTTGACGTTAGAAATTTTTATTTATTTTCTAATTATATAAATTATGTTTTTTCAGATATGGGCATAAGAATGAATAAGGTATGGTTTGAAGAATTTTTTAGTTGTGATTGCCTTATATAATCTAATACTACTAATAACCTCAATACATACCAAGAATAGGGCTTTATTACTTTATTATCAAGGGACTTAAAATTATTAACAAATATAAAATATTGTTGTAGACATCAAAATTTTATGATGTATTTACAGCTGTTTGATTGATCATGATCAAATACTTGTGGTCAAATTAGTTTGCATTTGATGATGTGTTAATAGTGGACAATCAGCAAATGAAATCAAGCCACACGTCAAGTTTTTGAGTTACCATGACTCACATATAAATGACATGTGTCCAAGCCACGTGGCAGCATTAAATGAAGAAAGCCATGTAGCAATGTCAAAAGAAAAGACTCACATGAAAAATTCTTATTAAATGAAAGAACAAATTAAATTCAAATTTAAATTTGTAATTAACTCTCAATAAATGCTGAGAGAATATTCCAAATCAAATGTTATGGAGTTGCTTTTAAATAAAGGCCTCTCAAATGTAAAAAGGAGGAGAAACTTAGAGAGAAAAACCATCATGATACTCTACCAAAATAGAGAGTTATCTTTAAGTCCAAAAGAGCACTCTTGCTCCTTCAAAATCAAGGCTCATTTCCACTTCTTCAAATCAAAGTAGGGATTTTCCTTTAATTTAGTTCGAGATCAAGTCAATGGCCCTCAACTTCAAATCAAAGCTCAAATACATCCAATCACACATCCAACTTGGAGACATCCAAGTACGATTCAAGATCAAGCTTCATAGCCTTTTAGGTCGTAAAGTTCTTTGGAGATCGAATAAGAGGAGTTTTATTGTATTCTTTTACTGTAAAAAGTTATACAGAAGACCGTACTCACATATATACAAATTAATATAAATTGATAATTTGTTACACTATTTCGTAACCATGTGATTTATCTTTTTTATGAATTTTGTGTGTACCATTGCAATGTTTACACAAAACAAGGAAAACAAAGTGTTAAAATAAATATAAAGATAGTCACCTTTCTATTTATTATAATCAAAATACTCTAATTTCACTTTTCTATGCGAGAGAGACTTAGAAAGAAAAGGACAAAGGGGGATTAGGGATATGCCTAATGCTTCCTATCCATCATCAATCAAGATCAAACAAAAGAAGATAAAAAAGTTGGCTCTTGAACCCCACTTCTGTTACAGAAAGAACATAAATAATAATCTTTCCCCTTGAACCTCATGATACATGCAATCCAACATGGCATGCAACCACTCTGGACCCCACCCAAATGACCTCACACTCAACTGACTCAAGGCCAACCCAAGTGATGTTAGAGATAACATTGTTAAAAAAAGAAAGGTTGGGTTAACGAATGTGTTTAGGGTATTTGGTAATAGAGTATTTAGGAAAATTTTGACACCAATTTTATGAGAAATATAAAAATAAAAGAGTTAATTACAAATTACACCTCTAAAATTTGGAGGTATTTGAATTTCACACCCTAAAGTTTCAAAATTTAGATTTTATCCCCTGAAGTTTTGGACTATTTAGATTTTATACTCTGACATTTCAAAATTTAAATTTTACTCCCTAAAATTTTGGAGTATTTAGATTTTACATCTCAAAATTCTGAAATTTCTGAATGTAAAATCCAAATATTCCCAAACTGTAGAGAATAAAGTCCAAACATCCCTAAAATTAGAAGGTAAAATTTAAATTTTGAAACGTCAGGGTATAAAATCCAAACACTCCAAATTTTAGGAGGTAAAATCCAAATTTCAAAACTTTAGGGTGTAAAATCTAAATACCCCCAAATTTTAGGGGTGTAATTTGCAATTTACCAAAAATAGAAATGTGTCAAAGAAGTCAATTACTTTTTTTTTTTCATAAAAGTTTATAAAAATATTTTACAAAAAAAAAAAAAAAAAATTCAAACTTATAAAATAAAATTTAGAGAAGTCTACGGGCACAAAAAATTTGATAAAAAATTTTGCTCCCAACTATTGTGACATATTGTTAGCAGTATCATTACTCTTTGTAAGAAAAAATGTAGTACTACAGACTATTACATAATTTTATTATCACTACTATGATTTGACAGAATATGAATAGTAAAGACAGTGGTAAGAAACCATTCAAATCACACACAATCTAGGTTGCGTTTGGATTGGGCGTTTTCTGCCCAATCCTGCATTTGCGTTTTTCCAAAAGTTTTTTTTTTTTTTTTTTTTTTTCACGCGTTTTGGGTGTTGTGGCTACTGTTCATGTACTGTTCAATGAACAGTAGCCGCAAACTTTGACTTTTCAAATTTTTTTGGACCAATCACAGCACATTGTGTACTGTTTACGGACCCACAAATTTCACTTTTCAGCAACTTTTTCATTAAAAATGGGTCCCACGATACTATTCACACATTTAAAAATTATTTCGCTACAGTGTTTTTCAGTTTTCAGTTTCAGTTTTCAGTTTTCAGTTGTATCCAAACGGACCCCTACTGTATCAATATTATATCGAAAAGTCACGTAATAATTTGTAGTTCTAGAATTATTTGCAATGCTTTGACATTTTCAATCAAAAAAAGTATCATATAAGACTAGCACGTACTTGTACACTACTCAGAGTAAAACTAACTCCAAAACTAACAACCATCACCACTCTCTTCCACTAACCATTTCCTCAAAAAACTTCCAAATGGCTCACGCAAACTCCACCGTCTTCTTTGCCTCTTCTTCCTTTGCCTTCCGCCACCGATCTAGGGTTTTCGCTCTCGATTTCGCTCCGATACTCAAGGTTTTCGGAGTTCCGAACAAGTGCTCCGAACTTGGATTCACTTTCTCCACTAAAAAGTAAGTCACTCACTCCTGTTCTTTCGCTGTTTGGATGCCAAGAAAAAAAAAAAACTTCGTATGTGCATGTGCATGACGAAGCTCCGCTTTGATTTTCGTAAGATTTCATTTATTTTTTACTTTCTCTGTTTTCTCAGCAGCCAAACGGTGATGTAATTGTAGTCTATTTGTAAATCTTACTCTGTTCAAAGTAGGCGATCTGATTGGATTGTTTCTGTTCAAAGTAGGTGATATTCATTTCCGTCAACTTCAGATAGATTAGATTTTTTTTTTTTTTTGGGGCTTTATCTGTTTTCTCAGCAACCAAACGGGGGATATGTGTACTAGATTTGTGAATTTTACTCTGTTCGTTTGGATTGTTTCGGTTCCTATTCCTGGATTCTGAAAATTGATCAATTTTGTTTTGTTTATATCTTCAATCATGAAGCAGCATGTTGATCAAATTAAAAAATAATATACAACGACCTGGTGCTGTGTTTGATTCCTGAGAATATGCTTTGAAAAGTTTTCAAAGTTAAATAATTGATCGTCTGTTTGGTTACTGAGGAAAATAAATCTTTAATTAGTAGTTACTGAGGAAAATATTAAGGAAAAGAAAATAAAAGAAGGATCTATACTTTTGTGTTTTTAATAAAGAGAATATGTTCAAGTAAATAGTGTTAAATATTTGTTCTATTCTTAGTTGACTGAAGTATTTGGTCTTCTATTGTCCTACTAGTTTGCAGAACCTTAAAATTAAAGGTTTTCAATTAATTTTCGATGCCTGTGCTGAAATTTAAAACTTGGATATCTGGGTCTTAGGATTTTAATGACAGCTGAATTTAGCTCAGTACAATCACTTGGTCCAGCTGAGTTTATATGAATTTATAAAAAAAAAGAGTGATATCAGAATTTGTCTGTTTTCTGAGCAACCAAACGGGGGATATGTGTACTAGATTTGTGAATTTTACTTTTTTCGATTGGATTATTTTGGTTCCTATTCTTGGATTCTGAAAATTGATCAATTTTTTTTTGTGTATATCTTCAATTATGAAGCAACATGTTGATCCAATTAAAAATAATATACAACAACCTGCTGCTGTGTTTGATTCCTGAGAATATGCTTTGAAAAGTCTTCAAAGTTAAATAATTGATTGTCTGTTTGGTTACTGAGTAAAATAATTTTTTAATTAGTAGTTACTGAGGAAAATATTAAGGAAAGAAAAGAAAAGAAGGATCTATACTTTTGTGTGTGTGTTTTTTTAACGTTTTTAATAAAGTGAATATATTCAAGTAAATGGTGTTAAATATTTGTTCTATTCTTAGTTGACTGAAGAATTTGGTCTTCTATTGTCCTCTACTTGTTTGCAGAACCTTAAAATCGAAGCTTTTCAATTAGTTTTCGATGCCCACATTGAGATTTAAAACGTGGATATCTGGGTCCTAGGATTTTAATAACAGCTGAATTTAGCTTGGTACAATCACTAGGTCCATCTGAGTTTATATGAATAAAAATAAAAATAAAAATAGTGATATCAGAATTTGTCTTGTTCAAACTCCAATTGATTTTTCTTTTGATAGGTCAATTTTTTATTTTTTTATTTTTTTATTTTATTTTATTTTTTATAATTGAAACGAGGCTACCTTGTAACAATAGTCACGAAGTAGCCTAAAAAATTACAAATGGAAAACTATCTACATATGGATTGAATCTATGAAAGAATGGATAGAGTTACTATCTGTGAGACCTGGCACAAAGGACCACTCATAAAGAGAACTAACGAAGGACGCTTGCAACTGATTTATCAAGTGCAAGTTACTTTGCTGAGGCTAAAGTAGAAGCTGAAATATATTTTTTATTCTTTTATTTTACCGACAGAACATTTGGTTATGGATCCTCCTAACTCTTCCTGTCACAATCTCATAAAATATTCTGGATGGAATAATATGAAACTTTGTTTATATTTTTGGATGTTTGTGGTTTATTCAGTGATGATGTAGTTGTAATTGCATTTCATGGTTTTTGACCCTGTTAATCAGTATACTTGTTGTAATAATTCTTGTATTGATGTATATTATATGATCTTTAGGTGGTCTGGGTCTGGGTCTGATTTTGACCCTGAATGATTTGTTATCTAATATTGCTTCATCTGTTATGCAGGAACATTTTGTATGCATCTACTGATGGTTTGAATGCAGTTGGTTCAACCTCATTGGTCGGTAACATGATTCTTTCCACTTCATATGTTATGTATTTGACTTGTTGTTAGGAAAACTTTGAGTATGAAAAAGAAGCATATTATCATGATTATGGAGGTAGAGTTTTGTTTTCATGAACATTGATGCAATGATTGTAGTTGCTTGTACAATTGATTAATAATGTATAGAATCCTTTAAACCTACAATTTTTTTTTCCATATTTCTGCTTAAAACAACTGAATACATTGTTTGTTCAAGGGAAGAGTACCCACCAATGGAACAACTTGTAATTTGAGTCTTGCACGGTCATCATGCTTTTGGTGTTGTGGGATGTATTGATATTAAAAGATTTAGTTGAGAATTTTATTTCCTCGCAGTTATTTACTTTTCACATTTTCTTGGGATAATGACAAATAACCCACCAGTGGGTTATCTGAAGCTGACCCAAATCAGATTTTGCATTTAAGGCATATTTTTACTAGGTTTGAAGCTCTCTGATCTAAAGGTTAAGCTGGGAAAGTCAGAGCTAGTAGTTGGTGATGTGAATAATCTGGAGGAATTTGGCAACTATTTTGGGGTGTAAAATGTCGATCCTACCAATGAAATATTTAGGTCTTCCTTTGGGTACCAAATTCAAAGCAAAGACTATCTAGAACACCATTTTGGAGAAGATGGACAAAAGACTGGCAGTATGGAAACAACTTTATCTCTCAAAGGGAGATTTAATTGCCTTGATCAAAAGCACTATTTCAAACATGCCTGCTAGTAGATGTGGGTCACCGCATTGAAAAGTTATGGCAAGATTTAGTAAATGCCATTTTGTTAAATAAAATTTGTGAAGTTTTTAAAGCTCTTTTGGGGAAGTGGTTAAGATTGTGGAGGAGGGTAGTAGAGAAGAAGTATAATACTATGTGGGGTGGATGGTGAACTAATGTTGTTAATGGAGAGATTGTAGAGGAGTATGGTACTTTGTGGAAACATATTCAAAGAGATTGGGAAAAGTTTTTGCGATTCATCAAGTTTGAGGTGGGTGATGATACCAAAGTTAGATTTTGTATGAAATTTGATGTGGTGATCTTTCGAAGGAGGCTTTCCTGGAGCTATTTCATCTTGTGCATGTAGGGAAGATTCAATAGATATCACATGCAGTATTGCAATGGCTTTGTTCTTTTAGTTTTGTATTATACATGACTGGGAGATGGAGATGATACTATTTGTTGGACATCAGCTGTATAAAAGGGGTTTGAGGTCAAATATTACTATAGAGCTTTAGTTCCTAATAGAGAATTTCCCATGGAAAAGTATCTGGAAGGCTAAGGTACCAACCAGAGTTGCGTTTTTTTTTTTGGGACAGCAGGATAATCTTAACAATAGAAAATTTGAGAAAAAGGAATATTATTTTAGTAAATTGGTATTGTATTTGCAAAAGAAATTGGTAGACAGTTGATAGTTACTCATTTCATTGTTCTATGGTCAGAGAGTTGTGGATTTTGGTTTTAAGCTTATTTGGGGTACAATGGGTGGTGTAAAGGTGTAATATATTTGCTATAATGTTGGCAAGGCCATTTTGGTTGACATCAGAACATAGAAATTTTTGAAAGGCAATTCCTCATTGAACTAGCTGTTTTTTCATATCGTTGCTTGAAGATGGCAATGTTTGGATTATTTTATATTTCAAACTTATTAGATTTGATTGGTCATTATAATTTCATAATTTATATGTGGGTGTACATATTGTATACTTCCTGTTTACTCGGGCTACATTCTTTATCTTACTAGAATTTGTTACTTACTGAAAAGAAAAGGAAATATAACCCACTAGTGGTTTAGGGTGATTTCACTTTACCTACCCATGATTTGTAACACTTTACTGATGAAAATGTTTCCCTTTCGAATTAAAACTCGGAATGCTTAGATTTTATTTATTTTTGATTGGTAAGTTACACCCACCTAGTGGGTCTTGAATTTATAACCTCACCTTCCAATCCATTATTATGGGAGAAGGAAGTGCCAGTTGAGTATAGTTCATTGGCTTAGATTAATAAGGTAATAACAAGACCTTCACGTGTGGAGAGTAAAGGACCAAACTAAAGCGTATATGATGAAACCCTAGATAACTTTAATTTATTTTGTACATTTACAAAATAATTTAATTCAGCTATAGTATTTTAACATTGCCCACCTAATTGCATCACTAGATGCGTTGTTTGGTTGTCTTTTTCTTCTTCTTCTTCTTCTTCTTTTTTTCCTTTTTTTGGAATCTGTAAGTATGGTCAACTTTGGAAGTATTAGGATGTAATCCTTTTGGTTTGGTTTTTCTTAAAGGATAAATTACTGTAAGTTGGTGGGATAATTGTAATGCAGAAGTCCGAACAAGATGCTGATTATGTCCCTATGCCAAAAGTCCATATAGATCAAGATTCAGATTCTGATGCAACGATTGTACAGCTCAGCTTTGGAGATCGCCTTGGAGCTCTCCTTGACACGGTAAAGTGGCTACTGGCAACTTATGCTATTCACTCTTTGTGAAGAAACTAGTATAAGATAACATACATCATGAATTTCTAAATTACTGTACACGAAACATACTTGGGGTTGCTATCACATTGTGAAGGAATGTGGGACAGGCTGAAACTGCAATTTTTTTTTTTTATGAAGAAAATTTTCTTAGTTGGGTTTCTTAAAAATTGCTAGCCAGTTAGATTCTCAAATAGGGCCATGTTTGATATGCTGGAATTCCACAGATTAATATCTATATATATATATATATATATATATATTTTTTTTTTTAACTGAAAAGCGGGAACTTAAAGGATTACTAGAAATTAAGCAAATTTGGTGGGGGTTATTGGTAGAAAACACATTAACTGAGCACCAACTGTGCTGTTCTTGCTTAGTAATTTAGAATCACTAATGAAGACCTTTAGTACACTGCCTGTGTACTTTCTTGTCCTTTTCCTTCTTTTTTTATTTTTATTTTTTATTTTTTTATTTTTATTTCTTATAAATATAAAAAGAAGTAATTCAGAATCACTAATGATAAGTAAAGGAGGCCTCATAGTAGGGTCATAACTGAGCATTGCTCTCCCTTTCTGATGAATTTAATACTAAAAGATTCTTGAAAACTGTTAAAGCTAATGAGTTTCCTTGGTTTATTATGCTTGGGCAGATGAAATCATTGAAAGATTTGGGATTGGATGTGTCAAAAGGAACTGTTGCCACTGAGGGATCTGTCAAACAAACAAAATTTTTCATTAAGCGATTGTAAGTTATCCCTTCCCACCTATTTTTTATCCTTGTTTACTATCTCTCAAGCTGTGGCATATAGAATAGAACGGATCCAAAGAAATTTCTTGTGGGAAGTTTTGAGGAAGCTTTCAAATTTCCACTCATTGCTTGGAGTAAGGTGTGTTGGCTAGTTGAGGTAGGAGGTTTGGGGATACGGAGGATTGGCTTGTTTAATCAAGCCATGCTTGGAAAATGGTTATGGTGGTTTGGATGTGAAACCAATCGTTTATGGTGTCAGGTTATAGCTACCAAGTATGGAGAGACTAGTGGAGTCTGGTGCACTAGAGTTGGTAGAGGTTCGCAGGGGTGTGGAATGTGGAAGAATATTAGAAAAGGTGCTGAGAGTTTCTTTGGTCATGTGTTGTATGTGGTGGGAGAGGGTCTTCGTATTCGATTCTGGTATGACCTTTGGTGTGGACACATTCCCTTAAAAGATCTTTACCCTGATCTTTTCTCTTGTGCCTTGGGTAAAGATGTCTAGATTTCTGAGTTGATTACTATTACATCAGACGGTGGTAGTAGGAGTTGGAATATTCAATTCCATCGGGCTCCTGATGATTGGGAGGTGGAGAGAGTGGATGCTTTTTATGAGCATATTTATTCCAAAATGCGAAGGGGTGTGGGGGTTGATAGTTTGTTTTGGAAGTTAACCCCGAATGGTGTTTTTGATGTGCGCTCATTTTATAATTCCTTATTTGCTCCTACCATTTCTTTCTCTTGGAAGTGTATTTGGAGTTCTAAGGTACCTAAAAGAGTTTCTTTCTTTTTATGTACAGCAGCTCAGGATAGTATTCTTAAAAAGGAACCTGCCTTTGGTTAATTCATGTTGTTTGTGCCACTGTGATAGAGAAACAGTGGATCATCTTTTACTTTATTTTAAGTTAGCAAATGCCTTGTGGAGTGAAATTTTTTGACATTTGGTATACAGTGGGTGATACCAAGGACGGTTGTTTCTCTTCTTTGTGCATGGGAGAATTATTTGGGGATACACTCTTCTTCGATTTGGAATATGGTGCCAGCTTGTTTGATGTGGCTAATTTGGAGGGAACGAAATACCTGCACTTTTGAGGATGTTGAGAAATCTGTTGATTTTTTGAAGTCTCTTCTAGTTGGGACATTGTTTGGGTGGTCTCGTATTTGGGGTTTTACGCAATGTATTTCTGTATTTAATTTTTTGCAATCTGTTAATGTTCTTTGTGATTTATTTTTTTATTTTTTTGTATTTGTTTCAAGTACAGTCTGTTCTTCATTGTGAACATGATGTACTTTTTATTAATGAAATATCTATTACCTATAAAAAAAAAAAGTTATCCCTTACATGGTGGTAAAGAGAATTTGTTAATTAGTCAAGTGGTTAATTTTTCTTCATCTGCAACCAAAATTCTTTATTCTTTTCCTCTAATTTTCTACCATTAGAGACAAATATCTCTCTTCTAAAAGTAGTACGTGCAATTAGTCCAACCTATTGCAAGACAAAAAATTTGTTGTCACTTCTAGATTGGATGAGGCTAAAACGTAATTAGTCAAGGGCCCTGCTTTAGCTTGTCGGAGACTGTAACATAATTTTTTTTCTTAAGGGGGATCCTAAAACCTATTTTGTGTGGATTTTTTTTAAGCATCAGAAGCTTTGCTCTAAAATTGATGTCAATCCTTTTCTTTGTATATCTTTAGGCTTCTTTGTGTTAATTATTATGTACATGAAGTAGTCTTTTTTCAATAAAATATTATTACTTTTAAGAAATAAAATAAAAAGTCAAGCAGGTCAGCAACAACGGTTGGACAAAAACATGTATTTTAACCAAAATCCAATGGGTAATTGAAGCTAGTCAGTTCACATTCTTAAAAGTCCTGTCATACTGCAATATATCCATAAGTCTAGTCAGTTCATCTATTGGATGTTGATATATAAACTTCTGAGCCAAACAGAATATTTTGAAGCTAATAGTGTAGAGAAACTAGTTGCACTTTCACATTGTTCTTATTGTTTCTCTTCTTAAACCCTTTTTTTTGTTTGCATCAAGAATTTGTGAGTGGAGATTAATAAGACGCTTTACATAATTTTCTATATTGACAATAGTACCAACACTAGATATCAGAATACTGAAAAATTGACATCAGCCCAATGGTCTAATTATTGTACTGGTACTTGTTTACTGCAAGTTTTTAGCATTTACAGATTGAATTTGGTTATGCTAGAGACACTGGGCGCAAAGTTGAAGATCCTGATATGTTAGAGAGGATTCGACTTACCATCATTAACAATCTTTTGGAGTATCATCCCGTGAGTATACTCTACAATATTTAAGTTCTATTTTTGTTTTATCCTTCGGAGTTTTGAGGGATGCAAGTTGGAGAGAGTCTTTTTCCCCCAGTTATCTTACATTTCTGACAATTGGTTTTTCATCAGCAAGTGTCAATTTTTACTCTTAATTTCTTGTAGGAATGTAGCGTACAACTAGCTCTGGGTGAGGCTTTTGGAATAAAAGCTCCAGAGAAAAAGGTGATTTGTTGAATATCCTTTAATATTAGAACCTTATCTTCTTAGTAAAATTTCTTTTTTATGCTTCTCTACATTGGACATCCTTTTCAGAGATTGAGCTTCCAGTACGGAAATGCATTTCATTCAGGTCCCTGGTGAAACTATGTAACTGAATAACATTTAGATTACTTGGGTTTTGATTCTAACGTGCAAATAATAGATTTCTTTCATTGTGGTGTGCAAAGTATTTTTGGTTAGCCAATGAAATTGTTATTAGAAAAAAAAATTGAGGCTTGGAGTGGAATAAGCCTTGGCTTGTGTCTTCTGTATAATTGTGATAGAGACGTTTACCTAGCCTCATGGGTGATAGTGTGAATCAATTGATGGCAAAAATGGTTGAAAACTTGTATGTGTATTTACATACATACATGTACATGAGCACGTGTACAATTCCTTTCATGATTGTCACTTTGAAAGCATTCTATATCCACAGATGTGAAATAAAGAAGAAATATATTGCATGCTTGACTGTAAATGCTAGAAGGGACACCTATATGTCCATTTACTCCCCCAGCCCCTCTCTCTTGTTTTCAAGTTCTGCTACTTTCCATTCTCATAAGGAAGAAGTTTACCTCCAAACTGGTTTGGAATCCTCTTGTATTCCCATGTTTGGTTGCAATTAACTCATAGGAGCAGATATTTGGATTCCTACCAAACCTCACTTTTGTGGGAATGTGGATTCACTCTTATAAAGGTGGGTATCAATATTCCCATGGCATGAAAAAGTTATATTTTCTTTAAAGTGATAGTTTTATCCCCTCTTTAATACCCTTTAACTATCAAAAATATGAATCTCCACACATTTGCATGATATCAATGCACATAGGGAGGGCATCATTTTGATTAATAAGGCATGATGTTTTGATAAATAATGAAACAAGAGTTTGAAATAATTATTTTGGTCTTGTACGTGTCATTCAGAAATATTTGACTATTATTTTGTGAAATTGACTTTATTCATAGCCGATATTATCTTTCTCATTAATTATTTGTAGGGAGCCATATAAAATTGATGTATACACTTGATATTGTATTTATAAACCCAAAAATATTACAAAAAGAATAAATAATTCCTATAAGATTCCTAGGAATAAACCAAACGTGGGGATCTCATACATCCAGGAATCTTATTAGATTTTTAATTTTTTTAAAATTGAGAATCTTATTGGATTCCTAATCAAACCAAACTTGAGTATGTTTACATCCCAAAGCATCTAGATTATTAGGCATCACATTCTTAGGAATATAGATGTTGGGGAGCAATATTAGATTATTTGAACCAAATGCGACATTTTAGCTTATTACTGGTTTGATATTGAATGGTCTTTTTTATTTCCCATGTGCCATGGATGAGGCAAATTTAACAAAATATATTTAGTCATACGATATTGATCAATCAGAGGTTTCATGGCTAGAATCTAGCGAGCAAAACTAACTTCTATTTAATGTGCCTTTTGTAACTGTAGAAATTTCAATTGAAGTTATTGATTTGTTCTGCAGCTTGATATTGATATTGCAACTCACATACAAGTCAAGGAAGATGGACCTAAGAGGAGGTTTTACTATCTTTTAGCATTTTGATTAATTGGTCTTTTTCTAAATTTTTTTTTTCTCTTCTGGTTCTATCTTTGCATGACTCACCCAGTTGGGAGGTCATGATCTGAATGAAGTTTTGACACTTATTTGAAAGAATGGGTGCATTGATGTATCATCTCATAATGCATCTTGCTCTGCAATTTACAGCTTACTTTACATAGAGACCGCAGATAGACCTGGATTACTGGTAGAAATTATCAAAATCATTGCTGATATTAACATTGATGTGGAATCAGCAGAGATTGATACAGAAGTATGCTTTCCTCTCTCTCTCTCTCTCTCTCACATATTTTGCTAGATCAAGTTCTCATCTCTCATCTTGCAGGGACTGGTAGCCAAAGATAAGTTTCATGTCAGCTACAGAGGGGCAGCATTAAACAGTTCCTTGTCTCAGGTAATTAGTTAGGTATCAACATGCTGGACACTTGGAAGTTTCCTTCCTGTTGTTGAGCAATTACTAAATTTTTTTTTTCTTCAACTTGTATTTTCTAGGTTTAGAAAAAGTTAGATTTTATCTTTTAAAAAATTAAGCCATTTTTAAGACACTTATGATACAATATATTTGAATGTGCAGGTATTGGTAAATTGTCTACGCTATTATCTCCGAAGGCCAGAAACTGACATAGACAGTTACTAATACGAACCATTTCTTGGCTGTAAGCCCAAAATAACTGTTCTTGTACTAAATCATCCTTGAGCTATAAAAGTCCCCTGTTTAAGGTGTGCTACCAGATCATCTTTGAGCTATAAAAGTCCCCTGTTTAAGTTGTGTTTCAAGAACTTCAGCTATGGTAATCTAATTGCATTTTGGGATACTTTGCCATTAACTCTGGTCTAGTTACTTTGAAAATGAGAAGTTGTAAATAGTATGTAAAATATTGGCACTAGCCATTTGTGCAGTTTTACCCTCCAAGGACAACTTTTTCCACAACTTGCTGTTTTGGCAAATTGTGATTACTGATTAGAGCAATATTGCTCACTTTATCTATCAATGACATAACTTAAATTATGCACCAATCATAATGAACCATATTAATAGTTATGCAAAAAGTTTGTGAAAAATGATGTGTGATGTCTTAGACATTGATTTGCCCAAGCCCCAATACGCATGCTAACTTGCAGGAACAAAAGGATGAAAAACTAGTTGGTGCGTTAGTGTGGTGTAATTAGGACTCTAAATCTGGCTTTCAAGCATTGGTGCGTTAATATTTGCTTTTGTTTTTCATTTTTCCCAATTTAGACGTAGTAAACAGGCACAAGGAAAACTATACAGTTTTTGTGATAATAGCACACATGCGTGCATACAGATTTGCTCTTCTTTTATTATTATTTTTATTTAGTTTTCTTTTCCAAAAGGGAAAAAAGAAAAAGAAAAAGAGAAGACACAGTCGAGTTTGTTTGTTAGTTTGTTAGTACATTGTCTCTATCTGCAGCATATTCTTTTGCATCTAGGAGGTATTTATATAATTTGTTCGGAAGAAAAGTATTAAATGCATACCTGCTATATAGAAAGTTTATCCCAAATGGAAACTCCAATAATAGGTAAACTAGCAAAGTTGTAGGACCTATTCGGTTCTAACATGACATCTCCATCTTCATCGACCTTGAGTAGGCTCTATTCATGTATAGTTTGAATAAAGTGTTTTCTCAGTTGAAAAATGAGAAACCTCAATCTCCAGTCTCAAACTTAAGTTTTGCATAAAGCTTTTATCTCATGTTTTTGTTGCATGCAGTGGAAACATAAAATCCTTTTTTTCATATTGCTAGTGTGGATGACCATAAAGTATCTCAAAGGGAGTCATTTTAGTTGTTTGGCAAGAAATATTATACTCAATATCCATACTTTTCCCATGGAAGCCGAAGTACCCATTATTTATGTCTTGAGCTTGCAAAACCAAATAAGTAGTATGTTGTGTTGCAAGCTTGAGGGGAGTGGGCGATCTGGCTGTGGGTGTTTTGACTTTTGAGAGGAGAAAGAAAAAACGAATAAGATGATAATGAATATTTTAGTAGAATGCGTGACAAATGAGTGGGATGAATTCTATATTTGAAACGTATGTAACAAGCTTCACTTTATTAAAAAAATTTGTTTAATTAAATTTTTTTTTTATATACAACTAAATTTTAAACTTTAGCACATATCTTTGGAAAAAAAATACCAAGACACCCCCATGAACTTTGGACTAGTGGCCAATACACCCCTAAACTTTTATTTTAACTAATTTTCTCCTTGAACTTTGTACATATGCCTAATTGAACCATCTATTAAGTTTTTTTTTTTAAATCACTAATGTCACTCATATGATTCCATTCCGACCGAAATTCAAGATTCGGCTGATATGGATGCTGAGCTCGGTGAAGAAAAAAAATAAAAAATAAAGAAGAAGACAAAGAAGAAGAGGAGATGACGATAAGAATAGAGATTAGAGGAGAACTGGAGAATAGTTTGTTTTTGATGTCTGATGAGTGATGAGAGTGGAGATAAAACTTGATAAATGTGAGATTTGAAAGCTCATTCCCGTGGGTACCTGTGAGGTGAACATGTGGTTGTGAACTTTTTTGGGTTTTTTATTTTTTATTGTTTTATTGTTTTATTTAATTTCCTTAAAGCTTGCACGCCACACAATTTTTTGCCATTCATAAGCAATAACATTGTTGGAGAAATTGAGACAAGAGAGTGGCTGCATTGCTGGAACTACCCTCTGCCTCCCACAAATTCAAGCCGAAGTCGTCACTAAACTCTTTGCTGAAACCGATGTTTCTGGTTATATTTGTTGTTCGGGTATTTCTTTGGTGAGGAGGAAGGGAATTTTCTGTGTTTTGGTTTTTGCTTGTAGGAGGTTGATAGTGAGTTTCCTTCTTGAGATTTCTTCTCTATATTTGTTGAGAACCTCTAGAATTGTTTCTTTGGGTTTTTGTTTTGGGTATTAATGGAGGGTGGTTTTCTGGTTGTGGAGGCTATGAGTGGGTCTTTGATAGTGAGAAGGGAGGATAAGGTTGGTGGTGGTTTCTCTCTCTTCTTCAATTTGTTGGATGTTAGAGCATCTTCAGCAAATTCATCAAATTTTTGTACTATTTGGAGAATGAACAGTGACTTTTACCTTTATCTATCCACTTTTTCAAATACACGTTCCAACAGATTCTCTATCTTACTTAAATATTATTTTTTCATTCATTATTTATTTATTTTTAACAATTACACATCTTCCAACATTTTTTTATTCAACACATAATTATTATAATAGAAAAAATGTATTTGAAGAATGAACAGTAGCCCATCAGCTATACCAAAAAAAAAAATCTAACTATACCGAAGCTGTTGGAGCATATACAGTACACAAAATCTCCAAATTTTAGCTAATAAAGCTGGATACCGATACTCTTAGAGATGCTCTTAGTGATTTAAACAGCAAAATTAACAAATGGTTCAATTTGGTAGCTGTATAAAGTTCAAGGATTAAATTGGGCTAAAATAAAAGTTCAGGGGTGTCTTGGTATTTTTTCCCCTATCTTTAAATATATTATTTTTATTTTAAAATAAATGATTACTATCAATTTTTTTTTAAAAATATATTGAATTAAATGGACTTTAAAATAAATTTAAAAAATCTATATTTTTTTGTTTGACGGACAAAGACATGCATGTGAGAGGTGTTCTCAAAGTGTCCATGTTTGACAGGCTGTAGGAATGGTATTATTCTTGTGAACTACTGTAGCCCAAAAAAAAAAAAAAAGCAATGTCATTCTTCTTTTTTATTTATTTCCCCCATTTGTAGCAGTTGGAAAGTTCATGGATTTAAGTCAATTTTACAATATTACATTAAAAAAAAAAGAAGTGTTTAGGCGAGGGATTTGTTTAGCATACCAAAATCTTTTGATATACGCGTTGTGCAATTATGTAATCCATGAACACAACTCAACATCACTTTAATTAATCAGTCAATCAATCCTCCCACTAGAAAATGCCAACAGGCCTAGGCAAAAAAAAAGCAATGCTATCCTCTCTGGACGTGCTAGTCTTTGTCCCCAAGCTAAGTCCACCATGAATTAGAAAACCACTGTCTATCTATACTCTCTCTCTCTCTCTCTCTCTCTCTCTCTCTCTCTCTCTATATATATATATATATAGCAAGAAATTCATACTTATTATTCATCCAGTAATTAATAGGCTTATACTTCTCTCCAATTGGGGCAACAATTTCCTCTCAAAGACCATTCTTGATCCATAACCAAAGAATGCAAACAATGATTCAGAAAATTACACTTTTTTTAGCTTTTGTTCTCCTCCACAACCATGTAGTCTTTGCTTCTGACCCTGATCCAGTCCTAGACTACTGCGTAGCCATCAAGGAATCTGCAACTAGTAACCCCTCATGCAAGAACTCATCAGCTGTCACAGTAGAAGATTTCATATTCTCAGGCATAAAGACTCCTGGAAACTATCGGCAAACTGGCTTCGCATCTGTGGCAGTAAATTCAAATGTCTTTCCGGGATTAAACACGCTTGGTATGTCATTTGTAAGGGCAGACTTTGATGTTGATGGAATCAATGTGCCACATTTCCATCCTAGAGCAACTGAGACTGCTTTTGTGCTGGAGGGAAGGATTTATTCAGGATTCATCGATACTAGCAACCGGATTTTTGCCAAAGTGATCGAGAAAGGCGAGGTCATGGTGTTTCCTAGAGGTGTAGTACACTTTCAAATGAATGTTGGAGATAAACCAGCGACCATTTTAGGGAGTTTCGACAGCCAAAACCCAGGATTGCAGAGGCTCCCAACTGCAATTTTTGGTTCTGGAATTAAGGAAGAGCTTTTGGAGAAGGTTTTCGGATTGAGTACTAAGGATATTGCCAAGTTGAGGAAGAGGTTTGCTCCCCACTGATTGCGCTGTGCACTCAAGTCAAACTTGTTTAAAATACTTCAAAAGTGCAGCATATGTTACGAGCTAAGTTATGTCTGCAAAAAATAATGTAATAACAGCATCTATATAATATTTATGACTTATAATTTTGGTGATTATTAGTGAAAAGTTATCATATTTAGTCCTGCTTAGTGATTGTTATTATCCTGTTTTTTGAGACATCCGCAGGTTGTTTCAATTAGTTTCTAGATTGATTGTTCTTCTTGATGTGGGGTACAAAACAATGCCATAAATTCAAGTAGCAAGATGATACATTGGTTAGGAGTGTTTTACGAGGCAAGAAATTCAAATGATTTTCTTTGAAGTTAAACTGTACCATACCTATCAAGATTTTCATAGCTTTTTAATTTACTTTTTTGGGGATTGTATTCACTAAGATTTTCATATTTTACTCATTACATTGGTTACTCTGTTTTTATTCATTCTCTTATGACTTTGAAAGTAGGGACAGAGCCTAAACCTCAAGTTAGGGGGCCCAAAAAAAAAATCATTATGAAACTTCAAATAAACATCAATTTAGAATTAACAAACCATTAACAAAGATAAAGACACAAAATCGTTATTTCCTAATACATTATAACATTATAATGCAATCATTTATGAAAAGTGAATTCAACATGTTTTTTTAAATCTTCAAAATCATTTGATAATTTAATCCAAACTAAATGTCTCAATGATGTTCCTTTCAATAAATAACATCAAAGCGTCCGTCAAAAACTCATCTTTCATTTTGTTGCGAAGTTAGTTTTGATGACATTCATAACTAAAAATGCTGGCCAGTAGAATCTAGAAAAGTACAAGTGGGCAATATTCTAATTTTCTAGTTCTCACTATCAAGTGGGTAGTATTTTGATTTTCTAGTTCATATTGATGTACCGTAATAATAATAACAATAATAATTATAATAATAGTAATTAATAATTTTCATTGACATTTAAAATAAAGGGGTAATTTTAATAAATTCACTCGTGGTTTGGCTCAAATTCATGTTGCCTATCTATTGTTTGAAAAATGTCACTTTGCTCACCTGACATCCGTTAGCACCACATAATCATCCACAGATTTAACTTTCATCTTTATCATTCCCATTGCTTATAGTTTTCTTTCTCCAGACTCTTCCTCTCAAATCTCTTTTTCACTCTCTCTCTCTCCCTCTCACTAACGCAAAAATCATATCAGAATTTAGAGTACTCTCTTCAACACTACGTAAACAGAGGCATAGAATTTTCCTCCCAAATCATAGCCATTCTCTGGTGAAATTGCTATTGACGATTTTGCTGTTGAGTTAATTTTTTGGGCATGCTAATTTTTTGGATTTTAGCAGTGGTGGAAGTGTGGAACCACATGTAGACCCGGTGAACCCCAAAACTTTTAAATATTTTTTAGTTCCCCATATTATATAATATACTTACAAAAATAGCCTAACAAAAAATACTACTTGACCTCTCAAATTTTTTATTTATTTATTATTTTTAATGTTTAAACTTTAGTGTAAGTTATAATCCTCCCAAAATATATGTCAAGTGTGTGTATATATATGGGTAGTATATTTTTGTGTGTATAAAATGTAAAAATATCTCTCCAACTATGATTCCTTTCTTAATATACCATTTAATTTTCAATTATTTTGATCATGTGTGTACAATTTTTAATTGATTTACTCACAATCTTGATGCAATATACTGTAACCAAATTGTTAAAAGGTAAAGTTCATGATCATGAGAATTGAGAATTAAATATATAGACACACAATCACACTTATATAATATTCTTTTCAACTAAAAAAGATTTCTAATCAATACATAAAATGTAAAAGAGGTGTTGGAGTAATTACATACAATTTATAAGCAACCCCCAGTGGCAGCGCCACGTTAAGCTCAGGGTGTTTCCAGGAAAACCCTGACCTGAAAAAAATAATAATTTATATATAATAATTAATTTTTTTTATTTGTTTACCCTTAAAAAAAAAATTAGGAATACCCTCAATCAAAATTAGGAACACCCTCATGCCTGATGCCCCCAAAAAAAAGAGCCCAAAAAAAAAAAAAAAAAAATTGTAACAGAGCAAGTGGCAAGCCCATGGATTCTCAAAAAAAACAATGGACAGCAAGCCCAACAGAACAGAGGTAGCAAATCCACGGATTCTCAAAAAAAAAAAAAAAAAAAAAAACCAAACCCCAATATACGTTGCAAATCACTAAATTAGAAACCTCAAATCGCTAAAGCAAACCAAAAGACAAAAATGTCAACAGATCAACGTTGCAACACAAGCCAACAGACGAATTAGGCATCGCCACATTGGAGATCGGTCAGCCAAGCTCTAGTCTAGAGCACATCGCATCGGGATTCGGGCATCAAAGATCGCCAATTGGTCACATCACTTGCTCGCCAATCGAAGATCGCTCGTCGCTCGCTCCTCAACCTTAGGCCTTCCTGCTCTGGTGCTCCCTCAAGGTATTTCATTTTACTAACTTCTCTCTCTTTTTCTCTCTGACTCTTTCTCTGTCTCTCACTCTATCTCTCTCTCTTTATTTGAAATCACTAAAATGAAATGAATGAGAGTCTCTCTCTCTTTATTCTTTAAGACTAACTTTATCTGATTCTTTTGAACTGTGATTGGCTAAATCTTTAACTCTATTAATATTTTACCTTGTTTTTGACTTTTTGGCTTCATCTTATCCGTTGGTGTTGGTGAGATATTAATTGTCTTTTAGTGTAATGTGTATTGTGCTTTGTGATTGTGAAATTTTCTGATTGGTAGCTAGCTTTTGTGATTGGGGGCATCAGGCATGAAGCTTGTCTGTTAAGCGGGATGGGGGGTGGATGGGCACATGGGGCCGGGTGGGATATTTGAATTGGGGGAAGTAAATGCACATGGGATGTGTGCTTAAAGAGTAGGACCGAGTGCAATTTTATTGCACAAACAAAATTGAGAGGGGCCCTAGCCCCATGCTAAAGAATGACTATATCACTATTTGAAAACATTATAATTTAGAGCGGTAATAATTACACGCAACTTAAAGTACACAAGGTACAATTTTCTCCCTAGCACCACTGTCTCTCTCCCGTGGAACAATATATATAGGAAAAGCACAACTAATTACCACCGGACAGTATGATTTTAGAGAGGATCATAAAAGGCTACGCTAAAAATCCCCACTTTTAGTGCACGTTCCAACTTCCAACCCACATTATTATTCTCGCATGCTGTTTTGATTGGAGAAGCAAAAGGTTCTCCAAGTGAAGTGTATAGCAAGTTAGCTACCACTACAAAAGGTGAATGATAAATAAACAATATGATTTTTGTATGGATTTTGTTAATGAGCATTCATTTAAGAAATGCTTCTAGGAAATTTTTATTTATACAGAAAACATTTTTGATTGATTTTCACCCAAAAAAAGAAAAAAAGAAAAGAAAACAATTTTGATTTTTTTGACAATATTTTATATATTTTTTCATAAAAGTGGTATCAAAGTTTTTTTATTTATATATATATATATAAATAATTTGTTAATAAATGCCCTAAAAGCATTTAGACCATTTCTTAAATTTTATACATAAATACACATTATAATCAAAACAATTTCTTTGTTATCAAGATGAAAAATAATCTCTCTTTTTTCAAGAACTCAAAAGGTGAGGTAAAGAAAACATTCATTCTTAAATAGCATTAATGTATATTCGAAAGTGACAATTACGCCAACGAGGTTTGTTCAGTTGGTAAGGTTCAAATGCTTTGCCCAAAAAGCCTAAGTTTGACCGTTTGAGAAACTCCCCTTACCTAAACTTTTATTTGACACCCCCCCCCCCCCAAAAAAAAAAAAAAAAAAAAAAAAAAGAGAAAAGAAGAAGAAAATTACAAATATTATTAAAGTATATTTGAAATTGACAATTATTACATAAACAAACTTTATTAAAATCCAAAATTTCTCATCTTGTATCTTAAAAGTATGACCTATCTAAAAATGATACCACATTCAAAAGAAAGAGGACCTATGATGGGAATCAAATCACTAAATCATATCAATTCAAATCAAAGCAAGAAAGAATAAGAGTCATGCCTTAGTGGTTTCTACATAAGATAATTTTTGTTGTGGAAGGGTCTTATCCTAATTTTTTTTCCTTTCAATGTTCAGACTAAAAATCTTTTTCAAATCCTCTGTTCTTGACAGGTTATGCCCTCAGGAAAGATTGAGATAAACTCTAGTAAGTTAGTAACAGTTACAATGTGGTTGAGTTGTTTTGGTGAAAAGAAGTCAGGTGCTCAGAATGTTAAGGTGATGGGAGGGAAAGATTTTGAAGATCCTGGATTATGGTTTTGAAGTAGCAAATAGAGAGGATAAAGGGTGTCTCATCAACTAGTGTATGGGATGGATAGTTATGGAGATATGGTTGAGTTGTGGTAAATTGGCTGGATTGAGAGTTCGAGGGTAGAGTGTTAGTATATACGTTAATCTAGCTTACTGGACTTGGACCCAGTGTTACACAGAATATATGTTAATATACAGACTTTTCAATTTCTCTCTCTTTATATTCTTAACAAGTAGGATAACATAATTGTGGAATGGCAAGGATGGTTGTAATTGAGCCAATAATTTGCTATCAAAAGCAGTTTTGGGATTAAGGATTTGTAGAGTCTGTTTTATTTGTTCAAGAGTTGCAATATGTGATTCTAGTAAAAAACAGCACCATATCTTTGTACATCCCAAAATGAATATATATATGGTCTATGATGTTAAGAAGTGCAGTTATGAAGTGATGCTTATTAATCTACAAAACTCTTTGGCCACAAAAATGAATAACATTTTATGAACTTATAATCAGTGGATAATCATAATGGTGCTAGTGTTAGCTATAAAAATATGCTATTATATTAATAACAAATTATGGAAAATTAACAAGGAAAATATCATAATAGGCCCCAGGTTTATACATGGTTTCAAATTATGTATCAAGTTCTTAATTTTGTCAAATAAGGTCAATTTTGTGAAATAATTTTTATTTGAAACTTTTTATTTTTTTAATTTTGTTATTTTAGGTAGAAATAGAATAGAGAAAAGCGGAAAATTATTCAAATTATGAAGTTTCACCTAGATCTTGTTCACACAAATCAATTTGGTCATTATTGGACAGAGGGTAGAGAAATATAGATCCAATTAGAGAGAGAAAGCTTCACATATATTGAGAAAGAGATTGCTAGAAAATCAAAATTAATTATGTGAAATACAAATTTTGTCAATGATTTCTTATTTATCTCTGCTCGGTAACTATCTAAAATAATAAAAATGAATAACACAAATGAAGATGAGCTTCAAATTGAATCAGTTTCATAATTCTAAGATTCTAATTGACAAAATTAAACACCGAACACTTAATTTGAAATAGGATATAAAGTATAAACTTTTGAGATTTTTATACAACTTTTCCAATAAATCATGTTCATAGCATCGTACCTAAGGTATAAATCATGTTTTCTATTTTAAGGATAATTAAATTTGATGCAATCATGTATATGAATTTAATCAAACTTTTAAGATAGGTTCTAGAAGCAATTACATAAGACGAGGGGACAAAATTATGGTACAGTGCTTATAAGGGGCTATTACTTTACATAGATTTTTCCTCTTAAAATTCAGTCATGTGACTATATTTAACTTAAAATACAATGAGGAAAAAGTTATATAGCTGAATGAGTAAAATTTAAAGAATAATATTTAAGTATTTTTCCAAAAAAAAAAAAAAAATCTAAGTATTGATTTGTGGATTTCAAAAGAATGGGGTCCACCCCATGCATCCCAGCTGATATGCGTTGACCAATTTATGTTTTAGACTTTAGAAAGTAAACGACAGACAAAGCCAACAAACTTCATTTCCACTGCTTTTGAAACTCTCTCATATCACAGGAACATGGCAAAGAAACCTGTCAAGTACTAGTGGTACAGGTACTCTGTCTCAGTCACTCTCTGTGTTTTATGTACGTATGTATATAATATAATATATTTAAGAATGTAATTCTGAATTGAGTGTTGGGTACGTACAAGGTGGACGCGTTCACTGACTCAGCTTTCAAGCAGCAGTGTGTTTTTTAGAAGAACAGAGAGATGAGCAATGGTTGCAAGCTGTGGCGGCTGAGTTCAACACCCCAATGACTTGTTACTTGACTCGGCCAACTGGGTCCGACTCTCTTGGCTCACCCAATCCTAGGTTCCGTATCAGATATTTCACTCCATTCGCTGAGGTCACTTCTTATTTTCACTTCTACTTTTAAAAACAGAGTTTGTTTCCTAGTTCTATCTTTGGAAGATGTTCTTAGTCACATAGAATAATATGGAAGAAAAAAAAAATACTAGAGACCGAACTTAACTAATTACTAAGGCTTTGTTGTTGTTGTTGTTGTTGTTGCCTTAGGGGTGTTCTTAGTTCATCCTATTTTATTTAAATTTTAGACTTTTGGATTAAGAATTATAGTCAAATGATTAAATTTGCTACTTCTTTTTAAAACAAGTAACGATTTATCTTGTTTTATAATTTCATGTGGTGGCTCAACTTATTTCGGTGAAGTCCAAGTTACATGTGAGATGAGAGAAATTGTTAAAATAATAGTGTATTGGACAATTCTGTGTTTGGTCTCACTTATTTGAGGAGAAAATAGGTAACTAACATTAATTTCCTAACTATCTAGTTAATAGGTTCAGTTTTGAAAGTAATTGGTTTTCTAACATCTCGAGTCTCAAAGACTCGATTTAGGGCCTATAAATCGAGCTTTTGAGACTCGATTTTTGTCGATTGATCACGTCCGATGTGGATTTTTTTCCACGTAGAGCCTAGCTGGAAATCGAGTCTTAGAGACTCGATTTCTAACTCAAAAATATTTTTAAAAACTTGAACACTCATAGATAACCCAAAATACCAAAAAAAAAAAATTTTAAGAATCAATCCCAAAGCTCAGATCAGAGCTTAGAGGCAGATCAGAGGGAGAGAAAGAGCTGGGTCGCGCGAGCCCAGGCAGCGCCATCCCAAAGGCTCAGATCAGAGCTTAGAGGCAGATCAGAGGGAGAGAAAAAGCTGGGTCTCGCGAGCCCAGGTGAGACCCAGGCAGCGCGCGGCTTGGGTCTCGCGAGACCTAGGCCGCGCGCTGCCTGGGCTCGCGAGACCCAGGCCGCGCGCGGCGCCTGGGTCTCGCCTGGGCTCGCGAGACGCGGCGCCTGGGTCTCGCTGATCTCTCTTTCTATTTCTGGTTTTTTTTTTTTTTTTTTTTTTCCTGTCGTTGTGGTTCCTCACTGAGTTGGTTGTATATATAACACTTAGAAATCGAGTCTTAAAGACTCGATTTCTGTGTTCCCACGTGGTAAAGTTTGCCACGTTGGCAGTAATCAGAGCATAGAAATCGAGCGTTTGATGGTCGATTTATTGGCCAAAATCGAGTTTAAAAGGCTCGAGATGTTAGAAAAAAAATTAGTTTTGAAACCTTAACTACTAACTAAATAGTTAGTTTTTTAGTGCTAGTTACCTATTTTCTCCCTTATTTGAGGGTGTCTAGATCACACATGAGATAGAATGATAGAAGAAGCCAAGAAGGGTTAAATGATGATAAAAAAGTTTATTACTATACTTCTAAAAAAAAATTTGTGATAGGGATTACGGAGCATTATTTTACTTGTATGTGATTTAAGTGCATTATCATAGTTAGATTCAATCATAGGATTAGATATACCTTGTTGTATTTACGATTGTTTGTTTACTCATAAAATTGAACAGTATATCATGATCTAATTGCATGCTAGTGTTTTCCTACGTTTTATATTGATATGAAATGATTAGTGCTGCATTTTGGGTTCTAATTGGTGTATGCGTGTCTTAATCATTTATCTAATTGAGGTTTTTATAATATACTAACGGCTAAGTAATTATTGATCAGAAGTAATTAATACAATAAATATTTTGAATGCCCTTTTGCAGATTGAGCCTCAAACTCGGATCGGAGATCGGTCTTCCTTGCCTTGATGTGCTGCCCGATAGCGTCGCCCCTCAGCCTCAAGCCTCCCTGCTCCCTCAACCTCAAGGTATTTCATCTCTATTTCAGTCTTTCTGCTCTTTATCTGAAGAGTGAAGAATGAAAGTGAAAAAATTGAAATTATGAAATGAGACTCAAACTCTCTCTCTCTCTCTCTCTCTCTCTCTCTCTCTCTCTCTCTCTCTCTCTCTCTCTCTCTCTCTCTCTCTCTCTCTCTCTCTCTCTCTCTCTCTCTCTCTGAGACTTTGAACTATGATTGTCTAATGCTTTTGCCTTTTGCTTAGCTTTACTTTATAAATTTTTATTAATATTTGCCCCTGTTTTTGGAGTTATCTGTTAGTGTTGGTGAGATAAATTAATTGTCTTTTAGTGTTGGTGTTGGTGTCTTTTGGTGAGATACAATTAATTGGCTTTATCTAATTGGCTCTAGTCTTGTGATTGGGGGCCACGGGGCATTAGGGCTTGTCTGTTGAATTGGGGGGTGGATGGGGGCATGGGGCTAGGGTAAATGCACATGGGGTGTGTGGCTGTGTGCTAGTGCAGCAATGCAACTAATAAACAATCATTTAATCCACCAATAATTAATTGGGGAAGCAACTAATAAACAATAATTAATAATTTAATTAATCAATACATTATAAAAGACAAACAAATTAAATTATGTTACTATGTTAGGCTAAACAACAATTAATAATTTTATAATTAATGAAACAACAATATAATGAATTATAGTTTATAAAGACAAACAAATTAATGAAACAACTAAACAACAATAATTAAAAAAGATTTACTAGAAAAATTCCTGGGAAAAATTCTAGTAAGAATTTTCTAGTAAGGATATAACAAAATAGTGCTTCTTAAGGAACTCTTTGGGAAAAATTCCTAGAACCGCCACTGCTTGAATGGTGCTTCTGTGATTGATATAAAGAAAACTACTATTAATGATATCCTCTTCTAATGTTCTTGAAATCAACTTTATATTTGTTTTCCTTTTCTTCTGTACATTAGTTAGTATCTTATTTATCTTCAATGATATATGCATTGCAAAACTTTTAAAAGATTAATGTTTACTTAAAATGAATGACATGAACAATTTGGTGTCTCATTGGTTGATCCAAGTGAAAACCATGATTTTCTTGCTCAAATCTTTGGACTTGGATGTGTGGTTAGTTGGAATATTTGCACCAATCCTTGTGTATTTAATGGAGAAACTTTATATTTTTTACTGATTTTTGACTGCTTTGTAAGTACTCAAGAGTCAAGCTTATCAATTTTGCAGGTTGTACTCCCATCAGGAGAAAGTGTGGTTAAAATACAGCCAGTGTTTGATACTATACGTAAATGTCCTGGAATGGAGATAATTGTTTCAGGGGCTGCTCCCTCAGGGTCTGGGTTTGATTTTTACAGTCGTTCTTTTGCCTGAAACTTGGGATCAATGAGGTAAACTATGTCAGCCTTTGGTCTCAACCGATTGCTATGTTTGTGAAGTGCATGATGTTAAAGCTAAATATCTATTGCATCTCTTTACTGTGCTAATAATATATTTTATAATTTTGTTTGCATGATCTCTTGAGATATATAATTCAACAAGTTATGGAAGGGACTTTTGTAAGGTCAATAATGTTTAATGTAATAATTATTGCTTGAAGTTGAAGAATGGAATTAATGATGCTAATGCCATAAACAAAAAAGAAATGTTATTTAACCTCATTTTATCTTTACTCTTTCAGGCTTCTGTTTGTGGAAATGCACATTGTGCCTTGGCACCATACTGGAGCAAGAAACTGGGGAAGTGTGATTTTGTTGCTTATCAGGTATTTTCACCATCTCTGTCGCAAACTCATAACTGTGATTTTGTCTTGGTCGTAATAAATAACAATGTTTACTCCGTTCAGGCATCATCTAGAAGTGGAGTGCTAAACATTCATCTCGACGAACAAAACCAGAGAGTGCTACTGCAAGGAAAAGCTGTCACTGTCATGGAAGGGTCTCTTTTAGTTTAGACATTTTTGAGTTAAAACACTATATATTGCATATGTTTTACAATTGAAATAAATGTCTATAACTGTATGGAAGAATCCCCTGGAGCTGGAGTTGAAATTTCAGATTGTATAACTGATTTAAGTTCTTGTTTATATGAATATAAATTACAAGGAAGAAGCCTAAATAGCTAGAGAGTGTGCGGTAAGATTTACATGCCTTAGAACAACCTCATTTTTTCCCAACTGTCAGAGAACTAGGTGGCTACCATCGATATTCTCATCATTATTTTAACAACTTGTAAAGATGATAAGTTATGATTATATTAAATTAATATCACTTTCACATGAATCTATTACTCATACCATTTTTATAATATACTAATTACAACAAGTCAAATAATACCAACAATTATGAAAAATGTTATATGGATAGACTTATTGTTAAGTACATGGTATTTAATGCTCAATTAATCTTATATTTGAAAGATTTTTTTTTTTTTTTAATTCATGCATTATGCAGGCATAACTTTTGACCCGCAACCTAACCCTTCACCAATTTGAGGAGAAAACTCCATTTTAGACAGAATAACCTTATGGGTTTTATTTTTCTAGTACTTCTTTCTTTATTTTCTCTGTTCCCTTTCTTTTAGCACTTTTAAATATAAGTACACATAAAACTTTCAAATAGGATAAAAGTTCACCACAAACTTTCAACCTTTTACTTGAAGTCACATGTATGTATAGAGAGCTATAAATTAACATCTAGTATTTTTAATTTACAAAGGACACCTGATGATTCAATATCTTTTGGAAATTAGAGTCACATTCAAGACATATAAAGCATTATCCATTTCATAACACTAAACATCACAAGACACAGCACCATAATTAACCATGACAGGCACTAAGATTACAAAACAAACACGAATTAAAAAGTCATTCTAACAAACCTCACCTAATTTATCTTACAGAGCTCATTCTTTGAGCAAATCATTCAACAACTCATTCCAGATATCAGGCACCCCAGGAAGGCACCAATGGCTGCAGTCAGAGGAAAAGTCCCTTGGATGCTGCTTCTCTGCTTGGTCCATTACCCTTCCATACACAGAAGGGTGCCCATCTCTTCGAAGGGCTGACATTGTCGTAATATCTTGAAGATATACTGGAAATCTCATCCTTCTCAACACCCCTTGTAGTACTAGCATTTGTCCAGGAACATGCTGGTGGCTCAAGAAAGCTAGAGGCTGCTTTTGGTTATAGCATTTCCATCCATTTTCTCTGCCAAAAAAATGAAAAGATATATCAAATTAAAATGACTTCCACAGAAAATAAAAGAAATAAATAAGGGCTTGGCTTGTATCCATTATACTAGATGTGACACAAATATGACATATGTCCAAAATTGGTCATGTGTCAACCTTATATCTCATTTAGTGCATCAGACGCGATACAGACATGACATGTGTCCAAAATTAGTTACGTGTCGTATCCTGTCCAATGCACTATTTTGCCCAATATTAAAAAAGAAAAAAAAAGTGAAGTATATGATTTGCATTAGAAATTTCATTAGGTACCTGTTATGTCTAGGTGACATGCTTCGGAAAATGACTTTGGTTTTGCGAGGGTCTAGATTCAAGTCTACCCATCTAGCCCATGTTGTGAGTCCTTTCTCGTATGCAACCATTGGATTCATACTTTTAAATAGGCCATTTCCCTCCATGAAATAGTCCCACCTAAAATTGTTTGTAATCCTCACTTAGAATCATGAATTCTTATGACCAAAAGATGAATAAATAAATAACAAAAAAATTAGAATCATGAAAGTATGAAACCCTTGAGCATACTATTGCATGATAAATAAAATTGAATTCAATCATTACACAGAAAGCCTTTTAATGAAAGGATTTAAACTATATTGTTAGTGAATTTATTTGATTACTTAGGAACTGGATGAGTTAAACTCGCATGCCTGACCATTTAAAAACACCTGTATCCCCTTCTTACCCAAAAAGAAAAAAATAAATAAACAACAACAACAACACCTGTATCCAAAAATTGGCAGTAATTTTAATATTTCCCTTTTCCATTTTATATACAGAATAGATTGAAATGCCAAAATGCAAAATTTTCTTTAGCCTCACTAACTAATAAACTTCCCACACATACGGACAAAGAATTTAGGGCAAATTAGACTCCTCTCCCTTGAGGTTTGGGGGAATGACATTTATCCCTAAACCTGAAAGGAAAAAAACGCTCCTCTTCCTTCACGTTTGAAGAAAATAACATTTCACCCATTCCGTTAACATTATCAATAAAATATTCCAAATTGTTAACAGATTCTTTTTCCACAGTTTAACCATTGTTAGTAAAAAGGCATTCATATAAAAACATGGAAAGAGCATATTATAAAACACGTTAAAACATATTTTTTAGTTGATTTTAGTCTTCTTTTTTTTTTTTCTTTTTTTTGGTAAACTAGTTGCTTTGAGTCACACCTTACCAATTGATATTATTTAAGTTTGATGATTCTTGGATTTTTTAATTGCCCATCTCAGGCTCTCACCAATGCTCTGCTTCAAAATTTATGAGATAAACGTGGAGGGTAATTCTGGATTTAGTAAAACTTTTAAGGGTAAATGGAGTGTAATTTTAGAAATCTGTCCTTAACCAAAGGGCAGGTTAGTATACAATATTTTTAACTTTAATTTAATTTTGTTTGGTTAAATGAATGTTAATGGGGAAAATGTTTTTTCTCTTCAGGTCTTTGGGGAGAGTGTCATTTCCTCAAACCTCAAGAAAATGAGTGCAATTTTCTCAATAATTTAATGAAGAGTGAAAAAGGAGTGGGTGTTGAGAAATTTGTCTTACGAACTCCATTGATCAGAATGAGTCCACCAGTGAGCTGAATCAAACACAAGGATGTCAACCCCTCTCCAATACTTTGCATTATCTTCTATCAGATCCAAATGTAAGATTCTCTTGTTTTGAGGCCCTTTCTTCAATTCCACTAGTAGTGGTGCCCAGCTAAACTCAATTGATGTCTCAAAATCCTGTATTTGAATATTATATACCAGTGTTACATATAATTGAAGGGAAATTATTATAAACAAGTTCAAAAAGGTTATCATCTTTATGTATAAAATTACCATAGCATGGAAGGCCATGGAAGGACCACTGTATGTCACTCTCTTTCTACCAGTTGGAATAACTCCTTGTACTAAGCAGACAAGAGATTCCCATTGATTCCTCATTATAGAGTCACCCACCAGCATTATTCTTTTCCTTCTCATTCTTCCAAGAAAATTCAATGCATCAAATCTGTACCATGATGTATTACTCTATTTTTAGCAAATATAAATGTGAATGAGTAGTACTTGTTCATTTGTTGCCACAACCAGGATATAATTGACAACATATAACAAATATAACAAACACTAAGCAGAATTGTGATGGCAACAGTATAGAGAAAATGCAATAGCTAATATGCAACATGTCAGGCATGTTTTGCTTATCAACATTGTCACAATTAGCATAGAAAATGAATAGCACCCTTAGTGATTAATCACTGATATGTCTTAAAGTATATATACTATGTGAACTAATTTACACATTTTTTTCTCCATGTACCTTGGAATAGAACAACCTTGAGGCTTCCACTTCCACTTCTCATAGTCAGAATCCGGCCGTCCATTTTTCTGACAAGTCACTGCTGTACTAAGATATGGGCAACTTGAGTCATAGAGAGGATAGGATAGATCATAAACCCATTTGCCAGTAGAAAAGTCACATTTGTTTCTTGAATCATGGCGGCTCTGCACCATGATTACTTCGTTGTCTTCCTCGTTGAGCCATGACTCGTCGTCTAGCTCAAGTTCCCATGATTCACCATGAAACAAGCATAGAAAGATACTGAGGAAGAGGATAAAGCAGAGGAGTTGAAACTTTGGTTTAGCCATTGATGCCAAAGGGAAGCTTGGAGTGAAGGTTCCCAAGTGAAGAAGCACCTTTTAAGTTGGAAGGACGTTATGTTGACTCTAGTGTTCCATTAAGGCATGACTTGCGCTGAGTGGACCACATGCAGTGTTCTTTACTTCTTTTTACTCATTGCCGTTGTTTCCTCTAATTGATGTCTATGATTTCTTGTCATCATTGGAGCGACCACCACATAGGATATACATGGTAATGGTAGTAACGTCTTCTCAGTAACTGATCAATGTTTGATAATTGTGTAAACTTTGTTATTACCCTTTAATGAAATGAAAATGTTCTAGCTCGATATTTTGACAAAATAAATGTTTGATATGGTTGAAGTATTAATTCTTTTTGGATAATTTTAAAATGAGAGGAGGAGGATTCAAATCCTAAAAGTCTGTTTGGTTTCAAAAAGTGGTGTATCTACTTTTTATTTTCTGTATTCTATATTTAAATCCTGAATTTGAATTAGGGGTGTCCAGATCTGACCTACACCCACCGAATCAACCAAACCGCTTGTCCCTTACCCGATTTCAACCCAAACTGATGTCCCATTAGTCAGTAGTAGGTTTCCGCCTCCAAGAATTGATGCAAGCGAGTAGAGTGGCGAGTTTTCTTCTCCAAAACCTGAGCCGACTGATGCTATATACGAAATCCAACCAACTTCGACAAGATCAAAGCTCGAATCTAAGGAGATCCAGCTAGATTTGGTGAGATTTAGCCAGATCCGGCGAAATCACAGCAAAATTCGGCGATTTTTTTGCTGATTCTGGTGACATTTGCAGACTCTGGCGACTTCCACCACTGATAGAACTAACCTGAGCACCACCCAAACCCAAAACCGACTTAATCGATTGATGTTGGTGGTCGGTTTCAGGTCCCTTTGCCCTCCACCCAATGCTAGCGAGTTGGGTCCAAAACTGAACCAGCCCGACCCGTGGATAGTCCTAATTTGAATATAGAAAAAAGCACTAATTTTCACATTTGGTAAGTTGTTTTGGATACATAATTTGGGTATAGAATACATTATATCTGAGTCTAGTTATTGTTTTCTATTTTTTGTTTTAAATGTAACTTTTCTTGCTTACACACAATCGCATCACTCAAAAAAATATTTTTGTGTTTTCACAATATTTACAAATATGCCACTATATTTGTATTCATAGAAAATGAAAATGTTGAAAAGTTATTTTCATTTTTTGTATTCAAATCCAACTTTTAGGATACTGAAAATGAAAACTGAGTACAAATGTTAAAACCAAACCAATTTTTTAGTAGTGGATCTCACAAAAAACTAAAAATAAATACAGTGCATTTTTTTTCAGCTAACCAAATAGCTTCTAAACATTTCTGTTGAAAACATCAGTTAATGTCATTAAATTACAAGACCCTCAATTAGTTTAGGTATTGTAAAGTGAAAATTTCGTTTAATTGAGCTTTTCTAGTAAAACGAATATTGATGATTATATGAGAGTACTTAAAAGAAATAACAAGAATCGAGCCTCTTTATTCTTTTTCTTTCTTAGAAAACTTTTCAAATCCAAAAAAAAACTCACGTCCTATCATTAATGTTACATGAAGTTACGATAAATGAAGTGCCAATAGGACTTAATTATATCACAATCCTGTGTCATTTTTATGAGGAAACCGAACTTGCAGGTGTCTTTCTTTTTCTTTTCCCTTTTTATATCATAAGTCCCGCCATGTATGGTGATGGTTAGGACTTTCTCTTTATTGTGTTTTATGGATTTAAAAGAGAGAAAGATAAAGCAAAAGAGTTAGGTTGGTTTTTGGTGGTTAAAATAGAAACAATTAATGATAAAAAAGAAAAAGAAAAAAAAAAGAGAAGCTTTAGACCCGAGAGTTACGGGAATGTAGGCCATGGAATAATGACTTGTATTGCTTCTTTCGATGTCAAAAAAGATTAAAGGGATGACCACACAACCAAAGTGAGCATGCTCCAACTGAAGAACCACTGCACATTGTTATTATATATCTTTCTCTCTTTTAAGTCAAAAGTTTTACCTAATCCTCATTAAAAAAAAAAAAAAAAGTTTTACCTAACCATACCTAGGCATTATGACCATGGAAATTTATTCCCCCATTCATCGACAATGGTGCTACCTATACTAAATGGTAAAAATGCTCAAATATGGTAAAAAAAAGAACTATTGGGGTTAGTTTGGCAAAAATTAAAAAGTTAGTTTATTTTACTATTCAGTTTATTTTTGCTATTATTCATGGATCTCACTGCACTTTTTGGTACTGTTCATGAATCTTACTGTATTATTTCAGCTAACTTATACATTTATCTACAGTACTTTCAATAAAAAGTTTTTAATTTCAGCAAAATAAATGGATCCCAAACACACCCTTTGGTGTGCGTTTGGCTTCAAATTAAAAAACCAGCTTATTTTTATTACTATTCATATACCTTATTGCACTTTTTGGTATTATTCATGGGTCCTACTGTATTATTTTTGCTAACTTTTACTTTTATCTATAGTACTTTCAGTAAAAAGTTTTCAGTTTTAGCAAAATAAGCAGATCCCAAATATACATTTACTTTACGGAATAGTTTTGAAATTAATGATGGAAATTAATTTTACTAAATGAACTCTTGCTTGGAGGTGTGCATAGGAGGATTACCGAATGTGAGCCTACCAAAGAATGGAATGGAATGGATAATTCATAAAATAATGGAATGAAAATTGTCTATTTTCTTAATAAGTTTGGGAGTTTATTAAAAAAAAAATAGTTTAGTTTTTACCATTCACCTCTTTTCTTCTTCTTCTTCTTTTCTTTTCTTTTCTTTTCTTTTTTTTTTTTTTTTTTTTTTTTTTTTTCACAAAATAAGGATAAATTTGGTGTTTCATTTCTATTGATTAAAGTATAAGTGTTCCACCCGCTACTCATTAAAATTTTACTACACTTCCATGTAATTTAATTTGAATGTCTCTGAAATGGGCCCCAAATTTTTTTCTTCAATTGAGTGCATCTCTATTCTTAAGAAGCAGTAAGTTCTACTTAGCTCAATTGGTAAGGTTTTTTTTATTTTTTATTTATTTTTTTTATTGTTGAATAAAAATTTAAATTTAAATCATGTTTATACTAAAAGCCAATTGATCTCTTAACCTAATAATAAATAACAATAATCATAAAACATGTATCATAAGTTTAAGTCCTATCAAGGTTTGCCGTCCATAACAAGGTTCCTAATCAACTTTTCTAAAGTGGATCCCACTGTAACAATGTAATGCAATCTTCTGTTGTTGTGTTTGATCTATTATGATTGGAGTGCATAACGTGGGTGGCAATCTTCTTCCTTCTCAATCTAAGTAAAAGGGAAATTTGATTCCAATTCGTTCTTTTATTTATTTATTTATTTTTTAAAGATAGATAATGGGGAAGGGGGAGCTAGGTAAGGTTCAAACTATGACATTATCACTTGAACTTTTTTTTTTTTTTTTTTGGAGAAAGAGAGTTTTAACCTATGACATCATTCCTGATAATAGTTTTTTATCATCAAACCAAGACACTAATCGGTTTTTGGTGTAGGCAGAGATTGAACATCAAATCTTTTATTCAACTATCAGAAACTTTATCAATTGAGCTAATTGGAACCCACATTATCACTTGAACCTTAATCTTAATCAATTAAGAAACTTTATTAACTGGACCAATGACACCTTTAATGCAATGTAATATTTTTACTCGTGAGACCTTTAAGGTAATGTAATTTTTTTTTCTCTGTTAATCTTAGTAAATAGGATTTTTGTTTTTGGTTGCTATTAAGGGCCCTTTGAACACTTCCTATTCCCTTGAGTGTGTATAGTCCTCTTGTAGTTCCAAGGGGTGGCAATTCTTATTCACGTGTCGGGTTCGTATCGTGTCAACTCATGAGTATCTGACTATATAAGTCAACATTAACCTGACATGTTTATTAAACGGGTTAAGATTTCTCAATCCTAACACGGCTCATTTATTAAACAGGTTAGTCATGTCAACCTGTTTATTATATTTTATCAAAATGAAAAAAGAATTATGAAAAAACAAAAAAATAAATATTTTAAATATAAAATTCAGAACTAACGAGTAATTGCATCATAAATTATCATTCAAAACTAAAGTATATCCTAATATCACAAATAATCAATCACAATATGTCAAAAAAAATAATAATAAAGCACAACAACTAATAAGTTTAAATACCAAATTTAAGCGAAAAAGATCCCAAATTTCTCTTTTTTTTTTTTTTTTTTTTTCTGAGACTAAGCTAGACAGGGATGGCTTTCAAAGATTGAAGAGGAAGTTAAATGTTCAGCATGGTATAGAAGTTCCTGGAGTGCTCTTTTGCCCAAGCCGTTTGGCTGCAATCTTCACACTTGAGGGATTTCAGCTTGCTGGATGATATGGAAATACAGAAATAAACTGGTCTTTAACAACTATGCACCTTCCCATAAAGATCTTTGGTCTCGGGCAGACTTGTACAGAGTGGAGTTTATGGAAGTGCAAGAGAGAAATATGCAAGTAGGAGGTAAGTCAGCAGCTACTTGGAAGCTTCCTCGGTCAGACTCAATTCACAAGGTAAATGTGGCTATTTCCCAATCCAAGAAGTCTGCATCAGTGGGTTTTGGCTTGATTATCCGAAACAAAAGGGGTGAAGTGCTAGCTGCTTTATGTGACCGTGTGGACAAGAAGATGACTCAACTTTGTACAGCAGCTTTTGTAATGAGGAAAGCGTTGCTTTTCTGTCAAAGCATCAGTTTTTCTAAAGTAGAGGTGGAATGCAATTTTGCTGAACTAGTGGAATTGTTAAATTCTGACAGGATTTGCTCATTGGAGGTTGCATGGACCCCTGAAGATATTTCTTGTATTAGAGAAAGTTTTGTTATTATTTCTTTTTTTAGTATTCCTTTACAATGTAATCATGCTGCATTGGCTCCAATTAGTGATGTAAAAGAGGAAGAGGAGGCCATTGTTTGGTTAGACGAATGCCCATATTTTCTTTTCCCCATTGTACAAAGTGATTTACAGTAATAAAGCCTATTATCGTTTCCTCTCAAAAAAAAAAAAAAAGTTTAAATACCTAGAGTTTGAAGGGTATATTAGTAAAATGTTATTTAATTAAACGGGTCATACAGGTCAAACGGGTTCTATGTGTTGAACACTATCCCAACTCGTTTATTAAATGGGTTAGCTGTGTCAACCTGAATATGACATGACCCATAAAGTTTCAACTCATAACCTGCTAATTTCATGTCATGTCAGGTTTGCGGGTCATATTCAATTTTGCCACTTCCAATTCTAATTTCTTTACTAATTGATCTGATGATACCTTTAATGTAATATAATTAGTTTTTATTTTTATTTTTAGAATACTAAGTATTTTTAATACACACACATGGAGAGAGGGGAGAAGGTCTTAAAGAAACTGACAGTAGTGCATATTTAAAAAGGTCTGTAACATAATTAGTTTTATCAAATAAATATAATTTTCCATAAAGAAAAACATTTTTATTGGGGTTGATCGTAATACCCCTAAAGCATCCAAATTAAAAAAATACTCTCGTAAATCGTAACATCCAAGAATACCAAAATACCCATAAAACCTATCAAATGAAAAATATATCCCATAACACTTAAAAAATAATATAAATACCGCCAAAATTTCCAGAATTCTACTAAAGCCTTCAAAATTATCAAAATAAAATAACTTCAAAAACTCTAAAATGATAAAAATACCCCTAAAACCTCTAAAATTCTCAAAATATCTTGAAAATTCATTAAAAAAAATCTATAAAATCTACAAAATAACTAAAAACCCTTAAAACCACCAAATGAATAAAATACTTCTAAACCTACAAAATGAAAAAAAGAAAAAGAAAAAAAAAAGAGATCAAATACCTTTAGAACCTCCTATATGGTTGAAATATGGGTTGATTGAATTGACCTTCCCTGAGATTCTTCGTTATTACACTTACCTCCCCTCTAGTTTGAAATGAGATATTCACCTCCCTTAAAATGCAAACTATTTACATTGCCCTTCACTTGATGAATAAAAAAAGGTTTTAAAAAAAATCTTGAATTTCCTATCTGCCCTCCACTTAAATTGTCCTCTACACCCTCTTGAATAGGAATTCTAGATTTATTAATGTTTTTATTTTTAGAAGCCCTTTTTTCAATTATCCGAGAAAAGTCAATGTAAATAGTTTGCATTTTAGGAAAGTTGGGGTCTTATTCCAAACAAGATTGGGAGGTAAGTGTAATAACATAAAACCTTAGAAGATGTCATTGCAATTTTTCATTGGATCGGAAATGCCTATAATACTACCAAAATAACAAAAATCCTCCTAGAACAATTGGAATAGAGACAAAATCTCTTGAAACCTCAAAAATGACTACAAAATACATCAAAACTTCAAGAATCACTCCCAATCTAAAAAAAACTTGTACAAAAATAATTTCAAGTTTTTAGAGATTTCAAGTGCTTGTAATTATCAATATGAATGCATAATTATGTAAATTCATTAGTTGGGCCTTGCCCATAATAAATACTAAACATGTTAGGTGGGTAATGGACATTAACTATTTACTTAGGCCTCATTTTTTTAATAACAATTTTTTATATTATAATTTAAGTGAGTTTATTGATACTTTTTATTAATTTTTCTTAGTAATTTTTTTTTAACACTTATACTCTTAGTTTATTTTTTTTAATAGAATTTACACTCTTATTAGCATAATTTTTAATATTTTTCTTCAAATTCTGCTCGTTTTTAGTTTGATTTTAGTTGTTATGTATTAACATTTTTGAAGTGATAAATACAAGAAAATTTTAAGTTATTATTTAATATTATATAAAAATACAAGAAATTTTTTTGATTTTTTGATATATAAGTTATCCTTGAGGGAAAAAAAAAGAAAAAGAAATTGAAACCCTATACTCATAGAATAAAACGACACCGTATGCCCTTTTGCCCATCCTACAGCACTTGTAATTCAATAACGGCTACCAAATTTAGGGTTTAACGACAAAACCCTTTAAACCCTTCTCTCTCTGTCTGTGAAATCTCAGAGCTTCGATTCGATACCAATGGCGGCCTTCAACTACTTCAAGAACATGTACGACGTGGATATGAAGCCCCGCCTCCTTCGCACGCTCATCAAAGAGCGCGTCCCCGACGATAAGCACCCATTCGAGAACCCGGCGGAGCTCTCCACCGTCGTTTCGTTGATCAAAACCCACGGCCTCTTATCAGAGTCCTTCAGCAAATCCACGGACCAAAAGCTTGTCGATAACTGGAAATCCGCCGTCGATTCCTGGGTCGAGCGCGTGCTCTTGCTCGTCTCTAGCAATATGGTACTCATCAATATAATAAATTATTCTATTTATATGTGGATTTTTTTTTTTGATAAAAAATTAAAATGTGATATATGTATATATTGCTTAGCGCAACTGGTTATGGCGGGTGGGCTCAGTGGCTGAGGTTTTAGAGGTTACATGTATATATGGGTACAATATAGTACACTTTCTTAGGGGCAATACATTCGGTTCCCAATTAAATTCTTATACATATCTACAATTCTACACTTCATTTGTTAATGCAATCATGTGTTTGAATTTAGCTGGGAAACATAAACTATAACACCTAGGGAACTATACATAAGTTTTGCCCCATATATATAAGTTGTTTTAGGTCCACAACATTTGCCACAAGGCCCACAACTTGCTGAAGTGGTTGATAGACAAACACTTTCACATGAATCCACCCCTTTTTCTCCACCGCTCATAGTCAATTACATCAAAGTTGTGGCAAAAGTTTGGACAAGTCACAAGAGTGAAAATTTTCTTTATGTGATCTTAGAGATAATGGTGATACAAACCCATAGGTAAAACTCACCCTTGAAAATCGGCTTGCAAGGGGAGAGTGCCTAAGAGCTTATATATAGATGGTGGGACCCTAGGATCATAACAAATGACTTCACTAGTGCAAGCTTTGTACTTGTACTGGGCTCAGTTGAATTGGTTATATTATGTTTGTTTTTTACTTGAACCAAGTTAGGTGCAATTATTTGAAGTATATGCAGTAATTTTGCTTGTGAATTGTCTTGGTGAATGGGGCATAAAAGTAATGGAGGCTCTGAAAGAGCATTTCGTTGATTTTTGGAGCTGATAGGTCTGAACTTTAGCATTGATGGTGGTTAGGGCTTTGATTTAATTTCATGGCTTTGTTCTGGTGAGCCTTTGGATGGCGCAGGAAACACATCAGAGGGACATAATTTCTGTGGCACATCCAAGTGCATTTGGGTGGGTTGAAACTAATTAAAGGAAATATAGAAAGAGATGTGGAAGTGAGACGAGACAAAGAGAGAGAAGACACAAGGGTTACGTGGTTTAGCCTTGACAGCCTACGTCCATGGTGTAAAGCCTTGATGGCCGCATCTTTATTATGTGATGAGGTACATGATAGAGAGAGCCCTAGTAGGGTATATATTGATTGATTTGGTTAGGGTGGAAGGAGTGAAACAGTCGCACATTTGAGGAGATTGAAAGATCTATTGTTCAATTGAAGTTGCTGCTTCGTACCTTGCTTGATTTGTCTTGGACATGGGGTTTTACTAATTGTACTTCAATTTCTGATTTCCAACTTTTCCTTAGATTTTCTGTTTGAGTTTATTGTATTTTTATAAGATGCTGTATGTTCATCATCGTGAACACTTCTCATTTTCAATAAAATTCTATTAATATGTATTTATATATATATATATATATATATATGCTACAGGTCTCAGGTTAGGTGTAGATGGGCTTTACACTAAAATAAGATAAACCCAATATATCTTTAACACTCCCCCTCAAACTCAAGGTAAAGGCTTGATGATTACTGCCTTGAGTTTGAAATAAGCTTGTGAAGATCTTGAATGATTTGGGTAGCTCGGATACCATGTTGAAATTTGAAATGAAATGGAGAAATACTGTAGTGAGCGTGATCGAAAGGCTGATCTAATGGAGTATTGATGGAAGAAAAAGACAAAACTTGTCATTGAGCCAAGATCGGATTTTGCTTTGATAACATGTTGAAATTAATTGAAGGAAATAGAGAAAGAGACGTGGAAGCATGACAAGAGACATGAGGGTTATGTGGGATGGCCTTGATAGCCTACGTCCAGAGTGTAAATCCCTTGACAGTTACATCTTTATTATGTGATGAAGTACATGATATAGTGAACCCTAGTGGGGTAAATATTGATGCTACAGGTCTAGGGTTAGATTTAGATGGGATTTACACTAAAATAATATAAACCCAATATATTTTGAACAGGGTAGATGGGTTAGGTCCTGTAGGAGTCAATCCTATCACATGTCAGCCATTTGTGCTTGAAGTATTGAATTGGGAGTACTTATCTGATGGGTATCACGTAAGAGATCAAATTTATGAAAAATCAATTGTATTTGATGACTATTTGGGCTATGACACATTTTGAGAATTTCCGGGGTAGAAGAAATGTATGAAAGATGTGAATTGCATGGCTTATTTTGATGAAATTGTTCTGCAGTAAACGTGATGGATGTATTAGGATTCACCTATGGTGGAATCTTTTTTCAATGTTAATATGGCTAGGTTTTTTTTGGTGAATGGAGGACATAGGATTGATGTCATTGGAGGGAGCAATGCAGAAAATATTGTCTAACTTAACTATTAGTTAATACTTAATATTTACCTTGTGAGGGGGAAAATAAAGAGAGATTATTATTTTGATAAGTATAGTTGCTTTATTGAAGAAAAAACAAAAACTTTATGTTCACAATGATGAACACAATGGGTCAAGAAAAATACACAGCAAAGCTAAGAGAGTCATGAAACTCTAGAACAGAGGTACAATGAGTAAAGCCCCAAACCCGAGATCACTCAAACAGCTTGCGAATTAATAATGATTTTAACTGTTCAAGGGATCTTTTGACATTCTAAAATGTGCGAGAATTGCTAAAGAGAAATTACATATTTTTCATTTTACTAGATTGTAGATCTTCCTCAAATGTTTGCTTATTTTTTTGTATGATGTTCTAGCCAGATAAATGTTGGGCAGGAATCTGCTTGCTGGGAATGACTTGTCAAGAATGTAGCTCTCATCGTTTCTTGGCATCATACACTCTTTGGTTCCACAAGCTTCTACCTTATATTCAGGTATATAAGTCTAGTTCTATCATGCATTGTAATAGTCATATTAAAATCATTTATGTCCATCTAAGAATTTATGCTTATTAACTATTAAAAAGTCTATAGAACTCTTCATTATTATAATATTATGGTATATTTATTAAATATGAAGCAATGTATGGGGCACTTACATTCAGCTTAAGCCAGAACTTATTATGACATATTTCTACCTTACTTGCCAGTCAGCTTCTCTAAGGCTGATGATTTTAAGGCTAGACTCTGATAATGTGCTTGCATCTTAGACTTGGATTTTTGATACAATCGATTGTACACCATGCTATATTAGATAGTAATTATGAAAATGAATGTCCATTCTCCTTTGTGGGTTATTATAGGAACCATTCTGGTTACTGAATTTTGCACATCATATCTAATTAAGCCATCTTAATCAGTCTACACTTCTTTAATAAATTTCTAGGACAAGTGTCTTAAATCACTATTCTTTTATAGATCACTAATACGCTGAGAAACTTCTTGCAGTTAAAGATTGTGACTTGCCTCTTAATGTGCCAAAATATTGTCTTTATTTCAGTGCCAAAAGTTAAATTTTAAATTCCTTATAAATCTCTATTGAAATGGCTGCCATATCTTTTGTTCTACTCAGTCACCAGGAGATTCTCATTTTGTAAAGGTGGCTTCTTGTGCTTCAGTATCAGATCTGTTTACAAGGTTAGATATCCTTTTTTTTTTTTTTTTTATAAGTACAAGGTTAGGTATCCTTTCTTAGCATTATATACACACTATTTCTTTTGGATGATGTGGAACCTCACCAAGGCAAGGCCCTTTGGACCCACCCTTGGGGAGTAAACCACGGATACATGGCCCCACCCACTAGAACTGTGTATCAGGTAATCCAGGTGTACTCCTAGTGGGGATTGAACCTAGGATGTCTGAGTTTATAGCTTGTCCCAAGCCTCCAACGACTAGGCTGCACCTTGACGGGTGTATATGTGTACACACACAAACACACACATTCTAATTGGGGCCTAAAGTTAATATTAGATATTGTTTTGTAATTCTTTGTAACTAATGCCTAGTTCCCAAATTATGCATGAACTAGGGAAGGCTAATGAGTGTAATGTAAGTTTAGAAGGTAATAGGTTGCGGTTGATTTTTTGGGTGACTTGTGAAAAGAATGGGACAGAAAAGGTGGATGCAGATTTCTGTTCAGCTGCCTTGAGGTGAGTTGCGTACTTCTTGGGGTTAAAATATTAGAATTCAGCTTAGGTTGCATTGCTTTGAGAAAATATAAATGGGAGTGTGAAATAAAGGCTTGGGAAGGAGTTTGGAACCTTCTAAGTGGTTTGGGGTTGTCAAGAATATTGGGTTAGCATTTTGGGCTTGAAGGACCTGGGGTGTTTCCTTGAGGTGAGATGTGTACTCCTTGGAAAATATTATAATTAAGCTTAAATTGCATTGCTTTGAGAAAAATAGAAATGGGAGTATGAAATAAAGGCTTGGGAAGGAGTTTGGAACCTTGTAAGTGGTTCAGGGTTGTCAAGAATATTGGGCTACCGTTTTGGGCTTGAAGGACCCGGGGTGTTTCAAATGGTATTTGAGCAATGTCCTACTCATTGGTGGCACCACACACACCATGAGCCGTACCGCATGATGGGTTGTGTGTGCAAGAGTGCATGTGTGCTCTGTGGTGGAACCCAAGTTACCAACACTCTCTCTTGGTGCTATCTAGAGCTACCATTGTTTGATGATAGAGTTGGTACCTTGGGGGCTCATGAATAGCTCGTGACCGGGTGTATGGTTTAATTTCTGCTCTTTCTAGATACAATTCAGAGCTACCATTCTTTGATTCGGGACTTGGTAACTTTGGGAGCTCATGAAGAGGACGTGACATCTCCAAAAAAAAATTTTCATTTGATATAGCATGGGCGTACTTTTGGCCAGAAATGAAGCTTCAACAGTGTGCCTGGATTGTGATAAAAGGCACTTTCAAATAATAAAGGCTGATAATAATTTTTTTAGGTGCATTTGTGTGCATGTTCACGGTACAATAAGCTTTCTTAAAGTACATAATTTTTATTGTTGTCTTCTAAGGAGCCAATTAGATAGTAGCAAAATTTCTCATAATGTGGATCGAGTTAATTTCATTGACCAGATGCATTTGGATTGTGTGTGATACCCTGTTTTGTCTAAATTTCAAATGGAAGGTGATGGCTTATGGGATTCCTCACTCTGGTTATTAGTTGTCTCAATTCTAATTGGGGTAGATATTTCTTTATTAAAACAGCTGGTAGCTACCTATGATTTTCGAAGACTGCTTTTATATCACTGATGCATGACTTCTATATTGAACCTTGCTTTATCTACTTTTATGCTATGAAATCATATATTCTGATTAGCAACATATAATTCTTAATGTCTGTCTATAATACTCGTAGCCTATATGTGTTAGTGTTATTATGAGTTCATAACTTGTGAAGCTTTTTGCTTTCCTGGATTAGGTTGGGCGGTTTTCCAAATATAAAGAAGGATGGGACTTCCCATGCTGGGAAACTTATACAACCAGTTTTGAAGTTATTAAATGATGATAGTTCAGAGGCTGTATGGGTAAGTAGTATAGTTAGAACTTCTAAATTAATTAATTTGTTTTACAATACTGCTTCAGTCCTCAAGGTTTGCTGGAGGAAATCCATTAATATTTATTATTTCACATTTTTTAAATTAATCAATGTAAAAGTTTTCACTTAAAAACTGAATCACACTCTTTCAATCTCCATTGAACACTACCTTTAAAGGGGTTTTTTTTTTTTTTTTTTCCTCCCTTTTTTTTGGGTTACATTTGGGGCTGGAATCTAAAATCGAGATGATAGAATTGTTGAATTATTAGATAAAGAGGATATTTTAGTCTTGAAGAGGCTATTTTAGTCTTGAAGTATTTTATCAAGTTTGTGTTTTCTCAGTTATCATAATCCATTCTCTCTCTCTCTCTCTCTCTCTCTCTCTCTTGCACACACACGCACACAGGTAAAGGAAACTTAACAGCATAACCCTCTTTCTTGAAAACTGTTGGGGTCAGAGATGTATTTTCTACTTTATGGCCCATTAATGTTTATCTGTGCGTGTGACTAAATTATTTTCCACAATCTTATTTTATCATATTGCATAAAGATATCATCTTTGTTTATCATTATTGCTCTAATTGATTCACACATCAAGTGGCATATTTTCAGTCTTCAAGTTTTATGTATCATCTCCATCTTGGTGCATGCAGGAAGGAGCAATTCAAATGTTATGCACTATTATAACTTATTTTCCATCCTCTGTGCATCGTCATTATGACAGTGTAAGTTTCTTATCCTTTGTTGCAAGACCTTCAACTATCAATGTCAGTGTTGTACAGGCCAAATATTTTGTGAATGTCGATATATATTTTCCATATATACATAAAATGAGATGCATAAATTGAACTATTGGCACCACATTCTATTGTACTACATCATCTTTTGAATGAAATAAGAGCAGGGTTCATATCTGCATGTGGTGGTAGATCATTTGCTACTCCTCGGATGCGAAAGTAATTATGCATAAATCTCTTACTGTAGAAGCTTTGAATAGATTATATACTAATTCCTTTTGTTTGAAAATATAGAAGAAAGGGGTCTGTGCACCGATATATTCCATAGAAGGGCCAAGCCATAATAAAGCTTTATGTGCACTTTATAATGAAATCAAATGTCAAATTGGAAATATATGCTATTTAAATAGTAAACCTCAACTTTTCACAAAAGATAATCTAATTTTCAATGTTTTTATGGAGGAATTTCCATTTGATGCTTAAGTTCCATTCAAGTGATTACATTAGTAGTCATAAATTTTCTACTTCCGGGTTAATGCTATATGTAATTATTAGAATTATGATTAAATGATTAAAGTTACCATATCCTAATAGTTTAAATTTTTGAGAGAATCGGTATTTTATCATCGTATCAGAACAAGAGATCCTAAGTTTAATTCTTGTCTCTATTCTACCTCTCATTTAAAATGTTAAAAATCCCACATGTTAAGCCCCACTTACTAAGGGGGAGTTTAGACCCACAAGTGAGGGGAAGCGTTAGAATTATGATTAAATGAATTTATTTTTTTGATAAGTAAGAAAGATGTATATTCAAAAAGCTGCTTTATGCAAAGTAGCACAAAGCAAAATAGAAATTACAAAGAATAAAGAAAAGCAGAAACAGAAAGGAAAATCTAATTACAAAGAAAAAGAGAGCTAAGGAATAGAGAGAGAGAATCACTAGATAAGAGTTGCCAAGCCTTAGATCAATAAAAAATTGAACCAGTGAAAAGAGCAAGCAGCTGGTCATCGGATCTATCTAAGTCGTCAAAAGTCCGCTGATTGCGTTCCCTCCAAATACATCACATCAAGCACAACGGAACTAAATTCTAATAATAAATTCACCATTTCTTAGCAGCTTTAGCTTTTGGGACAATTGGTAACTTTATCAGTAAGTTATTTGTATAATTACACTTTTTATAAAGATATTCAGTATATTTTTGTAAGATATGATTTAAAACATTGTTTTTCTCCTTTTTATAAGTAAGATATTTTATTGGAAGAAAGGAGAGCTTGTAATGGTGAACTTCCTTGAAGAATTTACAAACGGACATCCATACGGTCCAAAAAATCAACTATTAAGATATGATTTGATACACACCATGAACACAACTTAATCAAGATCAAGCACGATACAAAATTTGACCCTATGCCTTAGTGATTTCACGTAAGTCCCACTTCATTATAAATATCCACCATGAGTCAAGTGCTCCGTCATAGTTTCACTCTTTGTAGTGGCTGTTACTGATGTCTTATTTCTTCTCTGTTACACTTAGTGTTACAGAATCTTAAAAACAATAGTTATAGCAGGAGCACCTCATATTAGAAGCATTTACTACAAAATATTAGATGGTTGTAAACTCAATAATGATGGGTACTCATTACTCTTTGCAGGCTGAAGTTGCTATTGCTTCAAAACTTTTGTCAGGAAAATGCGGTGTTGATATGCTGAAGGTAACATTTTTCTTTTTGCTTAGTATGAGCTGTTTCTGGCATATGACTAAGATGTATGTGAACTTGTTCTGAGGTATTTCTGTTTGGTCTTCAAAATTCAGAAGCTTGCTCATTGCCTAGCATTACTGCCAAAATCAAGAGGAGATGAGGATAGCTGGTCCTTAATGATACAGAAGATTTTATTATTATTAAATGCGCACCTGAATGATGCCTTCCAAGGTCTAGAAGAAGGTACATTTGAATTCAATCTTGGTTATTCTGGAACTAGTTTTGGGACTTGAAAGTGACATCTTACACATCTTGCAGAAGGTAAATGTAAGGAAGCTGTTAGATTATTGGTTCCACCAGGAAAAGATCTCCCCCCACCCTTGGGAGCTCAGATATTGTCAGGAGAAGCCTCAGACAATTCAACAAGGAAGTCTGAGCAATCACTGATGTCCAGTGTCTCTATGCTGATGCTCTGCTGTTGTACAATGCTTACAAGTTCATACCCTGTGCAGGTAGAGTTAACTCCTTAAGAAACTTTACTGAAAAACAGGAATGTAGATCTACTTTGTTTACTTAGCAAAAAAGGAATGTAAATCTACCTACCATACTTAAAATGTTTATGGATGTGAAAATTTTAAGATATGTCGAATGTTCTGGTTAGTAGGTAAATGTTCCTGTACGATCATTATTAGTCCTTGTTGAGAGAGTATTGATGGTGGATGGATCGGTGCCACACGCTTTATCAGCCTTCATGACTTCTATGCAGCAAGAGCTCATATGTTCAGAACTTCCAGTTCTGCACTTACATAGTTTGGAACTCCTCATTGCAATCATAAAGGGTACGCGCAGGTAAGTCACAATTCTTTTCCTATATAGTATGTATATATGTATTGATTATTAATTTGTAAACTAGTTGCTAACACATGTAATGCATGGGAACGTTCGAATTTATATATATATATATATATATATGAAACATATTTAATTAATAAGTGCTAATGATAAAAAGTCAAATTAGAGAATGTGTAGAAAAAACTTAACTAATTCAATTAGAATTCTTTTAGGGAAGATCAAACATGATTTAATCCCCCTCCTCCCCTGGGTCTCTACACAGTTCCATCATTGTATTTAAATAAGGCTCCAACAATAGTTTGAGAAGTGCATTTGAATAAAATTTCTGATTAGAGATGTTTCCTTACAGCTTGTTGGTAATTCCAAATACCCTTAGGGACTCGTCAAAAACTTTCCAAGCACCCTTGGTTGGTGAAGCCTTGGGTTTTTGGTCTGTTTTTTCTTTCTATTACTTATTTTTGAACCCTGTTCTGCTTCACTTCTTAATATGATTGTTGCTTGAAAAGTTTCTAATGATACATTGGAAAGTTTCTGCCAGCTTTAAAACAATCCTAACCTATATAAACCAGGGAAGGTTTTAGGGGCTTTTGAATTCTTGTTCTGTCACCTTCAATATATGTTCCCAGTTGTTTTTCTTACCTTTACTGTTTCTCAATGTCTTTTTAATGTTGAAACTCACTTTCTGCCCATGTCATTATGTTCATTTGCAGTCAACTATTACCATATGCTGCTTCTATTGTGCGTCTGATAACAGCATATTTCAAGCGATGTGCATTGCCAGAATTGAGGATAAAGCTCTACTCAATCACAAGGATATTGCTGATATCCATGGGTATTGGTATGTAGTAATTCCTTAAAGAATCTTTGAATCACATTTTTGTTTGTAATACTGCAAAGTTGCCAAGTGCTAATATTCATGTACAGAGCATCAGTGCTTTGTTGTTGCCAAAGAAGTGCTAGTACTTGAAACTTAATATTCAACTAGTTCTATAGATTAGAAATTCTGTGCAGCTAAAATTAAATCCTTTGACTTTTATTTGTCCTAGTAAATGGAAAATCCTAACAAATCCATTAACTTCATTTTCAAGGAGTGCGTTGTTGTTGTAAAACTGCATTATGACAATACAGTATATTTTCTGAAAAGCTTATAAATACATATGTAAATTCTTAAATTCAATTGTCAAAGTTGTTCCAAACTTTAAAATTGGTCAGATAGTTAATATTATAATATTATTCTTGAGTGTTATGGGATATAGATGATTTGACATACCGGGTGGCCTCTGAACATTTTATTTTATTTTTTGCTTTTACAAATGTATTTTATAATTTATACACCCTTGCAAAATATCCCTATATAATTCTTGGAGAAAAATAAATTAGCCCATGATGGCCCTACGAGTGAACCTTAAGTCTCCCAAAAAAACTAATATACACAGCCATGAAACAATACACAGCCAGTCCTCAGGGAAACGAGAAGCAAAGTAGACTCAACAAATGGCGTACCTCCCTTTGTCTGCAAAATTTTAGAGGCCATGGGACCATCAAGCTGAATACCATACTTCCCTAAAGCTTGTAATGAAACCTTCAAACTATTAAAAACCAGAAACTTTTTTATTTGGCTAAAATGCAAAATTGACCCTCTTAAGTTTCTTCATATTTCATTTTAGTCCTCTAACTTTGATTTCATTCATTTCAGTCCTCTAACTTTCAAGTTTATTTAATTAGGGCTTTTCTATCAACTTTTTCTATATGTTGTGGTTAATTTTTAAATTAAAAAAATTCAATTAATGATTGAAAATTTTTTTCCATTTTTTTTTTTTAATTTTTTAACAAAAGTTGATGGAAAAACCTTAATTGAATAAATTTGAAACTTAGAGGATTGAAATGAACAAAAGCAAAGTTAGAGAACTAAAATGAAATCAAAGAAACTTAGAGGGTCAGTTTTGCATTTTAGCATTTTTATTTTCATAGTAAGTATTTGGTAGATAGCAGCTAAGCAACACCAGCAAGCCTGAAATTATTCTACTTTTAAAGCACTAATTATTCTTCTTATCCAGCACTATTGACTTGTTTTGTTGTAGATTTGAGGAAGTTAAATAAGTGTAAGGATTTAGCTTTACTTTGACATTTCACTGTTGAATTTGTCAATATGTTTGAAAGGGTGGAATTAGTAGCTCAAAGATGCAAGGAATATTTTTTTTTTGTTTTCCTCAATGACCTGGCCACTTTTATGACATGGTTGTGTTGGTTATTAAATTTGGAGGGGGTCTTTGATGAGGTAACTAGCCTATTTTTCTGTCTGTCAGCAGTTATTTTGTCATGGTGTTAAGGGTGAAATTTTTGTTTGGGTCTTTATGTGCTATTGTGCGTATTGTTTACTGTTGCTTTGGACAATTGTTAACTTAGTATGGTTGTGTCTTTTAGGTTCAGTCTTTCTACATCATGGCTTTATTGTTGTTTTTGTTTACTGTAGATGATCTCTTTTATCATACAACAACAACAAAGTCTTAGTTCCAAATTTTTTTGAGTTAGCTATGAATCTTCAATAGATTAGTTAGGGTTAGTCACATGTACTCTTTTTCTCCATTTTATTATATCTAAAATCATATTAATCATAGTCTCTATTACGTCCTTTTTTTATTTTTATTTTTTGATAAGTAAGAATGCAATTTTATTAAAATCAAATATACTTTATGTTCACGATGATGAACACTAAGTGTCAAAAAAGTACAAAAGTCTCAAAAGGAAAATCCAAGAGAAACTAGAAACTCTAAAATAGAAAAACATTGTGTAAAACCCAAAATCCGGGACCAATCAAACAAATTTAATTGATCCGTGGAGCTCTCCATATCTTCAAAAGTAAGTCTATTCCGCTAATTCCAAACAAACCAAGCCACATCAAACAAGCCAAGACACATCAAACAAGCCAACACCATGTTCCAAATATCCGAGCCATGTTTGCCAAACCAATGCATTCTTTTTAACTACTTCTACTAACGTTATTTTTGGTCTTCCTTTACCTTTTTCTACTCCCTCAACTTGAATCAACTTGCTCTTTCTTACTAGTGCATTAAATTGTTTGTTATCTCTTTTACTATAAAAGATATAAATAAAGATGTTGAGAATATATTTCCTACATCTGATTAATATGACAAATATGTCAAAACATGGAAATATAGTCACAATCAATATTTTGAGGATAAACTTTATAGTTAAACATGAAGAGTTATTATACAATTCACACAATTTGCGGTATCATAATCTTCCCCACTTAAATCCTTGATGTCTCTATTTGGACTTGGGTTGTGTTGCAGTGCCCTAAAGCCATTACTAGTTTCACTTTAATACCGTTTGCCATTATCATAGAAAAGCGCTACTTGCATATCCTTTATACCATAAAAGGACTATTCACAATTAGTGCTTCTCATAATTGTTTATATATCCAGATAAACCAATTAAAAACCCAATGTGGGATTCAACACACGCCCATACAATGCAATGTAATAAAATCCACACAATCTTGGGTATCATAGCTAGAGTATGTTACAGGTTTGCATTTTTCTATTTTCTCTTTTGAATAAGTAAATATAATTTTTATTGAGTTAATAAACATAGAAGAATAACTTAAGTACACTGGCTGTGTGCCAAAGCATTTTCCTAGCATTACATCGGACATAATTTGTTCAATAGGAGAGGTCCCTCAAAAGTACATGTATCCCTTTTGTCATATAGTTCATCTGGGGGTGTGTATTAGCTTTTAACTATCGAGTGATTGGCATCACCCTGCTTCTATCCTCATTTACTTTTTATCTTAAAATTAATTTCTTGCACGCTTTTGTGTGCATTGCATATGTGCAGCATGGATTTTCTAGTATTTTCTTATGTTGTTGTAGTTTTCATGGTTTCACATTTTGCAGTTTTACTAATTCATCATCATATCATGATCAGGGATGGCTGTATGTCTTGCACAGGAAGTTATCAACAATGCATTTGTTGATTTGAATCTCATTACTAATGAGAGTGTTGGAGCATCTGCTAGTACTAACCTGAAGGCCTCTTCTGAAGCATTGCTGCAGCCATGCCATAGAAAAAGGAAACATGGTACTTCAACTGGATATCCTGAGGAACAGCATGACCATAGTGGTTTGCCAGTTGCAGCCCCTAAGGTCCATGCAATATCTCCAATTTCTGTGAAGATAGCTGCACTTGAGGCATTAGAAGCACTTCTCACTGTGGTATGTGTTTTGTGTGTATGAAGAATGTCGTATCAGGGTAACTAAATAAATTAGAATTAAGTTATCCTCAGACATCCTAACAATCAATAGTTACAACTGGCAGGTTTTTCCATTAATCATTTTGTGTTATTGTTCTTGCATTTGTTGTCACCCTACTGAAGCCGTATCAAGTAGGCTGCTAGTGTAAAAGTTTCAATTGTCCTATTTGGATTTGTTTTTTTTTTAAGATTTCCATAATTTCCCTGCTAATGTCACTATTTATTTTTCTGAAGCTGGTGGTATGTAATCTTTTAGGACTTAGAAAACTATATGGAGATCTCAACCACCATATTATGTAGGCATTCCCTCATTGGCTTTCAAACATGTATTTATGCATATTCTGGTAGATGTAAACATAAGTACCTATACTAATTCATGTCAATTCCTGGATATAGGGCTGACTGACATTGTAGAAAGAATGATTATTATTATTTAATAATATTTAGAGGTAGAATCTTTACTTACACCTCAAGAAGTTCATTTTATCCAGTGCCTGAGGCTGATCATTGAAAATGCTGTCCTATTAACTTATTTACAAGGGACAGAGAGAATGACCCAACAACTGATGACTCCCTAGATATCTTGTCAAATACTAAAGTTATTATGGTGTCTTGGTTCTTGTAGTTTGCTTTAATGCTTTAGCAGGTGAAAATGCATTTGGAAAATGTCAAATAAGTCTTCAAAACTGATGTTTCATGGTTCTTTGAGCACATGAATTCTGTTGAGTCCTGCTTGTACATTTGCCATATGTTGTACTATTAACCATATTGACTCACATGGGTCTCTTCTATAATGTGCCAGTCCAAGACATTCCTCTTGCCCAAATAGGTTGTTCTATTTCATATTTTAAATTTGATGGAGGTTCTAGTAACTGGGAAAGCTTCAATCAGTACATCAGTCTGCACTTTGAAATTACACCTTTTAGCAATTACATTGAAGCTAATTGTAATCCTGCTAATAATCTCTGGCAGCTAGAAATTTAAACTTATATTTCTTATCAAAAATATTTTTTTTCCTCCCTAAAGTTCACATGAAGCTTGTTTTGCGTCCCTAAACTATTGAAAATGTACACTAAAGTAGCTTTTTTCAATAGTTTAGGGATGAAAAAAGATCATTTTAATGTTTTAAGAACAGAAAGTGTAATGTTTTCAATAGTTTAGGGACGTCTAAAAGGAAAACAAGACATTTAAATTGGGATAGGAGTATTGCTTATGAAAGAAAAAAGTACTAATGTTAGCAGTCATTGCCATTGTTGCATTGCTAGTATGCCTTCAGTCTTTTTAGCCGGATTGCGTAGTGCAACTGGTCTAAATTATTTCCCTCTATACTCTAATATAAGAAATTTGCATTCTAGCAAGGTCATTTGTGTTCTTAATCTACATATGAAGAAAATATTTAAATCCTTACATGAGCAACTTGCTGTTAGTAATTCTTGATTTTCACCTGGAATGAATAATATTTTGTGCTAAATGTTTTGTAATTTTCCCAGGGTGGTTCTTTGAGATCTGAATCTTGGCGATCAGATGTTGATCTGCTTTTGATAAAAACAGCAACAAATTCTTTGAAATGGGGATGGGCCAGTGAGGAGAAGAACATTTTCCAGCAGAATGAACCTACTGGAATATGGGTAGATTTTCAGCTTGCAGCATTGCGTGCACTTTTGTCATCTCTTCTTTCCTCAGTTCGTGTCCGCCCCCCGTATTTAAGCCAGGGTCTTGAACTTTTTCGTAGAGGTAAGTCTCTTCAGCAATGGGCATTGTCCTTTTCCTCATCATTGATATCATCACATTAATAATAATAGCAGCGGTATGTACTGACATTTGCAGACAAATGTGTGAGTTGATAATACTTGCAATGCTTTGAATCGACAATCAGAGAACATGTTTATGTGACAATTAGCTCAACCATGCTTTCCTTAACAAGGATATTTGATAATTGTGAATAATATTAAAGACGACTGGGCGAATGAATTCTAGCTTAAACGGCATCTCTTTCCATTTTAAAAACAACGTGGAGGAGGTTGTGTGTTCAAAACTTGCCAGGTGCATACATATATACCAATCAAAAAAAGAAGAAAAAAAAAAGGAGAAAATAAAGATGACTAAATTGAAGTAGTGGGAAAGACATTTTATAAATTAGTGCATTAAAGTAAAGAGCCTAGATGACCACATAGATAATTTAAAAAATGAGGATTTATATAAATGCTTAGTCTTGTGCTATGGAGACATTTGCAGGGGGAGCAAAATGGATTCTTAATTTCTCATAGAGGGGCATTATGCCTGCCTTCCAGCAAAATGCAGAAAACTTGCCACAACAATTAAAGAGTGTGAGAGATAAAAGTCAAGGAAAAGTACTTAATGTATTTTTTCATATGGGCACTCATGTTTTTAAAAATAACAACAATAAAGTCTTCGTCCAAAATTTCGTAATTCATTGAGCTAATTATGTCTTCCAGGTTCCCTTCCTTTATCTTCTTCTAGGCATAAAAAGTGACCAAGTTTATCAAACCTTAAATTCTTCACCCTCCTAAGTAAAATGTATATCCTATAGGCTGTAACAGGAATTGTCTCATGGTGAGTCTACTGTAAATTTACAATTGTCCTGATCAAAGTAAAATTTTCTGCTAAAAAATCTGTTTAATTTTAGAGATGTGACAGGATTCAGAGCTTACCTATCTCAGAAATGGTATGTCAATCATAAGCCGGACACAGCCTCCTATGAAATTGTCTGTGGTATTTATAAAATAATGCAGTGAAAGATTTTGGAAGTATATAAATTTACTACTGGATCTATATGGAGCAGAGTGGTAAAAGGAGATGCAGAACCGAGCCTGAACTCTCTCTCATACACACACCAAAAAAATAGAAAAACTTAATCCTTATCAAACTTTAATTCCTCTTAATGGCTAGGGAGAAAGCATAATTTGACGAGGCACTTTTATTATGAGTAAAATAGCTTTAGCATAGTGATGATGTGTGCATTTGAAGTAATGTGGGCTGCTTTGGTCCCTTCAATGTGCTATGTAATATGTTTCATCTAGTTCTTTTCACCAATTTCTTTTAACCACATGAAAATGGATTGCAGGCAAGCAAGAAACTGGAACAAAACTTGCTGAATTCTGTGCTCATGCTCTTTTAGCCTTGGAGGTGCTTATACATCCCAGAGCCCTTCCACTTACCGATTTCTCCCCAACTAGTTGCTACTCTGAACAAGTTAAATTTTCTGGAAGTATGTATTCTGGTGGTCTGAACCATGGTGGACCATTTACAAGTGGCATACAGGGTATAAGGGACAATATTTCAGACTTGGATCATGATGACCTGTATGAAAGCTGGCTGGAGAATGGCAAAGAAACTGCGGATATAATGTATACTGAAGAGCCTATGTTTGGAGGTGAGGAAAACCTTAATGTGGAGGGTTTATCTGGTACAAAAGTTCCAGAGGAAAAGGGGCTGGAGCCAGATGCTACTAATGTAAATGTGAGGATGGAAGGCAATGAGGATGAGATTATGGTTGAGACTGACCAATCTCATGAATCCGCAGCACAAGTTCAGGAACCCGTTTCAGCCAGAGGCACCACAGTTGGTGCTTTGGGCACAGAGGTTGCATCAGATCATGCAGGTAATGTATTTACATCAGGCCAGGATGTCTTGGTAGCTAAAGGCGATGGATTTGTGAATACTGATGCTGCAATAGCAATTTCTGAGAAAATTACAGGAGATGGGTTAGATTTTGATGGTCCTGAAATTCTTTGGGGAAATTCAGAGTCTGACGATGAATAAGCTGGGGCCTTTGTTGATTTATTTTAGGAATATTAAAAGGGATGAGTAAAAGATTAGTGTATTTGTATTCAGCAGAAGTTTCAAGAACCTAGATACTAGATTGTAGCTAATTAGCCTCAGCTCAAATGTCATTCCCTTCTTTTGTAATTCCCTTCTCTTGTAAGACTAAGTGGAAGGTGACTTTGTGGGTTTAAAGACTCACTGAGTATGCCAATAGTTTATACCCAAAAAAAAAAAAAATTCCTAAATTGTCATTTTATGTAATTCATTAGTCTATATAATTCAGGTTAGAAAAAAACACATTTTTAACATTTATATAATTTAATTACTTTACAACCAAAAGCAAGTTCTATGTAATTTATTCTAGATTTTTATGAATTATTTATTTATTTCTTGTTTGTGGCCGTCTATCTAATAAATTCCTCACTCAAAGGTAGCACCTGGCACATTGTATGTCCTGAATCATTTGTATTAGCAAGAAAGCTCGTTTTCTATTATTTTTGCTATTCAATTCATACTTAATAATATCTGCCATAAATGGATAATTATTAAATCTACGTCCCTACATTACATTCAAAGATTAAGTTACCGAGGGTGAAGGTGTCAAACACCTATTTTTCCTGGTCCTAACATAATACATTCAAAGATTATGTATAAACTACAACTAATTAAAACGCACAAATAAATTAAAAAAATGAAGGAAAATTAATGTAGTTCACGTTATCATCCATTACAACAATTAAAATTGACATAAACATCAAGAGAAATCTACTAAAATCCATTATGCTACATTATTTTTTCTTAAAAAAATGAGTAGGTTATTCAATTTATTTTATATGCCAATTTTTTAACAAAGACTATTATTTTATATGAATAATTGGTGAATTTCATGTGAGAAAGATGCATTAATCTAATCTACATGTCGTGTGAATAATGCTTAAAAATGAAAATCAAATTTAAAATTTTGTTTTTCTCATTATGTTATATTTTGAAAATAAAATTACTACATGCTAGAATTTTAAACATTATGTATGTGAAACATTTTTTTTATATATAATAAATATGTATGGGAAAATGAAATTATTCACATAAAATAACACATCATAAAATTATTCGCATAAAAAAATTCATAGAATTATGCTCTATATAATTGCATTGCAGTGGTTATGTTTTCTACCTTTGAGTTAAAAAAAAAAAAAAGAAAAAAAAAAGCATTATACTATTGTAGTTTTCCATAGCCTAGACTATCATTTCCATGTGCTGCATATTGATTGAAAATATTATGATACGTGATGCAAAGGTGCAAATCACCATGCAAAGAATGAGTTGACAAATGCATATATACCACTAAAATTGTACTACAACTATCACATGTTTTATCAATTAGAAAAAAAATCTTCAATCTATAATACAATTAAAACAAAGGCAATGCATTTTTATTTTTTGACAAACATAACCAATGATGACAAACTCTAAATTAACCAATATAATGCAAAGTAAAAAGGAGAGGAAGGAATTAAACTCACTAAAACGATTACTTGCATGCACGGCTCCTTGAATAAGTGTTGATCAGCACCATAATTTGATGCTGTAAGGGACAACTATATTCTCCACTCATATGGTTAACTCATCATCAACTCTCCTTATGACTTCTGTGGAGCATTGTGTCGTGGTTGTGGTGTTTTGTCTCTAAATGTTAAGTAGATGACAGAAATGTTGTTAGATTACCAGGTCTTTAGCTTTGTTAGTTGAATGAGATGATTTTGGTGAATTGTTTTTGTTGATGAAAGGTGTTTTTGAGTGAGGAAATGTATGCGTTAGAAATATATGGCTTAATAATTAAATTCGACATTTCCTAATAGTTTAAACTTCTAAGATAATCGATAATTTATCATGGTATCAAAATAGAATGTCCAGAATTTGATCTTTGCCTCCACTTAACCTCCCTTTTAAAAAAGTTAAAAATCTCACATGTTGGGTCATACTTTTTAAGCGAAAGTCTGGGTCCACACTTGAAGAGGAATATTAGAATTATATTGTTAAATAATTAAACATTCATACTCGACATTCAACCCACTAATAATTAAAAAAAAAAAAAAACCTTAAAACCAACCTCAGATTAACAAACACCTTTCAAGTCAGCCTAATTCAAGTCATGTGGGTTGGTATGGATTGCAATTTGAATCCGCCCTACCCCACCTAGAATGAGGCGGATTTTACATGCCCCGCATTGCAAATGGGGCGAAGACAGGATTAAATCCTACCCATGTATGTAAGGGGTTTGGGATAGGGTGAGTATTAGATGATCTTGTCTTGTTTATATATAAAAATTAGAAAAATACATATATTTTTTTAATTTTTTTTATATGACACGTATATGTTCTTTAGTCTTTCAAACTTTAAATTTATTATGTCTTTTGGTATTGTGTCATTGAATTTCTATTTTTATGTTTAAGATTTAAATTGTTTATAATATTTAATTGTTGTATTGTTATATTTGAAGGAAATCCCATTTCATACCCAGATTGGAGTAAAAAACAACGCTAATTGATTGTGAAATGTAACGAATGACTTGCTATATCTGTTGGGACTTTTGTTGCCTCTCTGAGTTATTGGAATTTTGAGCAACTTTTAGCTTTTGGGGGGGGGGGAAGGGGTGTCTTTTATTTATTTATAACAATAAGCTTTCAGCATTGTCTTTTCATTTAGTTGGGTTTCAATAATTTAGCTTCTTGGTTGATTTATGAAGGATGCTGTACTCGTTGCTTTGGAAGTATTTAAAACTTGTTTCATTTATTTAGCTTGAGCCTTGAGGTTGCTTCATTAGGTAGCACACAATTTTGAATGAGCAAAGTCAGCAAACTCCACTGTCGAGAGAAAATTCTGTATTTCCTTTCCATTGGCCAAACCTCTTGGAATCAATTATGTCTCCTAATTATGATTTCTTATTTTATATTGAATGGTTTAAACAAATATTCCAGATGTTAATTTACTTTTCTTTTTCCTTGGAAAACTTATTTTTGCATTTCAGGGGATTTGAAATCTAAATTTGGCCCCAATATTATTTGCTGGATTTTTTTAAAGAGGTATTATGTGTGGAGATAAATTACTTGTTTTGTGTTGCTACTTGCTTCACACCTTACAAACATATTTTAAGTAAATTATTATTTTTCCCCTTCAAGTAAGATTAAATGCATTATTAACTAAAATTAAATGATGTAGTATTATTGGGGAGCCATAGTCAATACGCATTAAACAAAGCTCATAACCAATATTGGTGGCTTGGCTGCTGTAACTTGACTAGAAATTAAAAAGTTGGTAGGATTGACTTTGTGCAAAATCTGACCAAGGAGAGGACTTGGTGAGTAATGAGTATGGACCTTGTGAGATAGCGAAAATTATGAGTATGCTTATAAGTTATAATCTAAGATACTTGTGCACTATATAGTGGCTTATTATTATTGCTATGTTAGGTAGCGAGTTCAGGGCTGTTTATTCTTGAACAAGTTTCTATAATATTCTCAAGGAGCTAAACCTCACACGTGAAGTTTTATTGAGTTAAATATATATATATATATATATATATGTGTGTGTGTGTGTGTGTGTGTGTGTGTGGTGAAGGGGGGGGGGGGATTTGAATGTATGATGATCGTTCTATCATAATTGTTTTTTATTATCAAACTAAGATACTAATTATATTCTGTTTTGATGATTTGAATCCAAATCTTGTGTTTGATGACAATTTTTTTTTTTTTTTTTTAATTGAGCTAACTAGAATCTATAGTTCCATTGACACCAAGACAAGGAAGTGTACAAATTTAAAATCCTGAAGAAAGATTAACCTAAAAAATCTGTGAATTAATTTTTTAGTCATTAAACAAAATATGATATATATAAAAAAAATTATTTAATTTCATATTGTCTAGGATGTGGGCTTGGATATCCACGCTATATATTTTTGAGCTAGAAATCTTTTTTTTTTTTTTTTGAGAAAAAGCTAGAAATTGAATATTTGTTATGTTTATTGGTATCAAATATGTTATTTGTGTAAAAAAAAAAAAAAATTAATAGCTCATATTATGAATACACATATACAGATATCCAAGCACTAAGTAATTCATGTTAAATTTTCGTTTAAATTTGGATTATCTATTTATTTATTTATTTTTTATGGTCTTGAATAAATTGTTCAATATTTTATAGTCCAGAGTCCAGACTATATATTCATACAACTTTGTTCACATTAAGTTAGACTGAGTTACATGCCTACCTAACAAATGGGAAAAACAAATAGTTAACCTTATGTTAGATTCATGCTACATAAGATAGTTTAAAATTTTAAACTGACGGATTTTTTTTTTGGTTAGAAAATGTGGATTTTTCTGGAGCAAAGAATTTGTTTGTGTGTTTTTTGTTTTTCTTAGAAAGGAAAGGATGATGGCAATATGACATATTCTCATGACTTTTTTTTTTTCTTTTTGCTTCAACATGGCTTAAGATAGAGGGATCATCCCAATACTTTTGGTTTTGCAAATGCATACAATAAATATGAATGCAATGATGATTGTATAATTGCTATCTCTTCAATACACCTATAAGGTCATAACTCATTCATCTTCAATTATACATCAAATTTTAGAGTAATGAGCTTGGGATTATTGGAATTCACCAAGAATTTTGGACATCCCAAAATTTATTTATTTATATATTTGTTAAAAAGAAAGAAAAAAAAAAAAAAACACTTATTAACATGTAATAATTGTTATTTTTTTAAGCAAATTTTTATTTTTGGTGAATGGCGTGTGCTACACATTGTTATATAATTTTTTTTGAGAATCAAATTGTTATATAACTAAATAGGTCAATATGTTCAAATCACCTCCACCAACCATCCATTATTCCTTTCACATGGTCATTAAAAACAACATATGTATAGAATATGACACTTCTCGTTTTCATTCTTTTATTGAAAATTAGAAAGTGGAGAAATAAATCAGTTTGTGAGATGACTTATATGTTAGACCATTTACAGTTCATAGTCAAACCATTAAATTATCTTCATGAACCGAATATATATATATATATATATATATATATATTTATATATTTTGTTCATACTTCATAGTCAAACCATTGAAGGTCATCAATTGCCTATGTTTCGCTTGTGAGTAAAATTATTAAACCCTAGAAAAACTCATAAAAAGTCAACAATGATGTGAACTTACCAACCCTTGAAAGTTTTTTATTTTTTTATTTTGGTAGTAAACTAGAAAATAAACAGCTAAAAGGCCATATGAAATTCAACTTGCTAGGGTTGGTCGTGGTGCAATTGCAACCCTAGCAAGTTGAATTTCATTGAATTAGTCTACTTGGTATTCAAGGAATAAAAAAAAAAAAAAAAATCTGCTTCAAGTGTCTTTTTGGTTAATTCTTACCGAAAATCCTAGAAATCAACTCATCAAAGCTTTGTGTGTGTGTTAGGGATAACACAATATTAATACGTAACTTTTTTCCTTTTTTTGCTCTCTTGTAACAACTATTGTAATTAACTATGGCTTCCAAAGATAAGCATCTGCATTTTTTCCCCCTTTGTGGCCAAATAAGAGTATCTATTGCTAAAAACAAAACAAAAAAACAAAAAAAAAAGAGTATGTATTGCTTCCCATCACACAAAAGAAAAAAGAAAAAAAAGTATCTATTGCTATAATTTATAACCTTGCCCAAAATGACAAGTAGATAAACCTCAATTCCAATCTCTCCTTCTAACTGTCAGTATGCAAAAAAAATATTGCAAAAAAATTATCTAATATCTAAGCCTAATACTTGAGAAAGGTTTCCTTCATAGAATATTTTGTATTTTATTTAGAAGAAAGGCGGCTTAGAAGAAAATTTGAATGAATGGAAGAAGGTGATTCTCAAACCAAAAAAAAAAAAAAAGAAAAGAAGGAAAAGGAAGAAGGTTAGGGCCTGTTTGGTAACTTAAAAACTGTTTTGTATTTTTAGTTTTCAATTTTTGTAGGTATTATGCAAAATTGTTTTCAGAATGTGCTTTCTCAACCCAAAAAACAACTTGGTTTGTTTGGCATGTATTTTTCATTCAAAAATTAGTCTCAATTTCATCCAATAAAAAATTATACAACCCATAACAAACCCAAAATTGAAGCCTATCACAAAAGAGTGAAAGACATGTATTGCAAGCCTTTGTTTTAATGTTATTGCTAGTGGCTCTAGTTTGTTTGCGGAGGTACTACCCCCAAATTCGACACAAACCCAAAGCCTAAAGTTCTTATTGCAACCACCTAGATCCAATCTCAAAGCTAAAACCTAGAGATCTAATCACACCCTTGTCACAAAAGCTGTTGTGGAGCAACCACAACCCCCTTTGTCATCGTTGGGAGAGAGAGAGAGAGAGAGATGTGTAAGAAAAACATTATTATTTTAATAAACAGTAATTTTAACCATTATTCCTCAAACAGGAAACACCCCTAGAGGTGTTTTCAAAAAACAATGTTTTAATAATGATCTTGAAGAATAGTTTTTTTGAAAATAGGTTTTAGGAAACTTAAAACAAAAACCTGTAATTTAATTCTAATACCAAAGAAGCCCTTAAATGTCATTAAATAAGTCATAAAGTCAATGGAACCCGATGAACCCAACAAATTATCCTATGTGTTGTTCACATCCCACCTTCTCCTCCTTTGGCCAATTAATTGGAAAAGAAAAGAAAAACTTGAGTGAGTTAATGCGAATGGGAAGTTCACCATCATGTTTAGAATTTAAAAAAAAAAAAAAAAAAAAAAAAAAAAAAAAAAAAAAAAAAAACATTCATCAATATTCTATCTCCCTCTCCCTCACTAGGCACAACTACGGGTTAAGTTTAGTTGGTTTGAGGTTCGAACAACAACTAAACCAAACAACAATGAGTGAAAAATAATAGAAATTGCCATTTTTTTTTTTTTTGAGAAACAAACACACACACACACAAGGGAGAGAGAAATGAGTTCTAACACAATGACACATAAAAATTGTCATTGACTATAAAGAACCACGATCTTGATTGTTCGGTTTCCCATACGTGCTGGTCGAATTTAAAATGATAAATGACAAAGGACAATGGGGTGGAGTTCATTAGATCTTTGCTTGATTTGGAAGCCCTTTTAAATCTCTATCAATCGGTTTGGTTACGTTTGATTTCAAACCCGACACTTGAATTGAGTAAGATTAGTTTTTGGATAGTTCAATCCGTCGCCAATTGTCTCCTTCTGTTGAAACAATTTGAATCCTAGCAAGTTAGTTCAAGCTGAGATTGTGTGTTAGTTTGAATGTGATTTCCTATCCTTCACTATCAACCTATCTTTTCCCCTCTCTCTCAAATTCTTTTTTTGGGGGTCAATCTTGTAACATCAAACTTGAATCCGACTGATATAACTAAAAGTCGGGTCCAACTGTACTGATCCATCCAGAGTCCACACATGAATGTGCATCACGTGAGCTTTTAATTTTAAATTTTTTTTTTCCCTTCTGCTGGCACGTGAGAGTTTGTTGTAGTAGGTAGGTCTAGATTTTATTCACATTGTACCAATTTCCCGTAAAATCTCGCGTGCACTGTTAACAATTAATCAAAACGAACTCCCCAATTCCCAAAGTAAAATAAATGGTCTTCCCTCCTAACTTTCAATTCTAAAATAAGCTCTACCGTGAGAAATGATATACTTCTGGTAGTAGATTATGTTATTTGTTTATTTTTTCATTAAAAAATTTTTACAGTAATTGTTTGAAATTATTGAATTAGTAATCAATTTTCGTTTAAATTTTTTTTTTAATTCAGTAATTTTAAGTAAGTGTGAATCTTTTAATGAAATAATAGATTACTTCATTTGTCCACTACGAAAATCTTATCATTTCTCCACCACGCTATATTCGATGGCAAGAGTTTTTATCTCTGCACTTAGAAAGAAGAAGAAGCGGTCCGAATAATAGCTCCTTACCCATTACCATCTTGTAAAATGAGATTGATGAGGTCACCGAAAAACTCATTTTTTTATTCTGAAAAAAAAAAAAAAAAAATCCAAAATAGGCTCCTCCGGCCGATCCAAAACGCTAAATAATAAATAATTTTCAAAAATGGCGGTAGGGCCTAAAAAATAATTCAACCATTGAGAAGAACAGGAACTAACAAACAAACAAAACAACCAACCAGCCATTTGTTTCATATAGACTATTATTATTATTATTATAAATACAATTTCCCTCTCACTCTCTCATTGCTCTCTCCATATTCACATTTTTCTTAACTAAAAAAATCCTAATTCCTAAGAGTCTGAGTAGTGATGGCAGGAAAATGGGTGCGGATGGTGACGGCGCAGACTCCGACGAACATAGCGGTGATCAAGTACTGGGGCAAGAGGGACGAAACCCTCATCCTTCCTGTCAATGATAGCATCAGTGTTACTCTTGATCCCGCTCACCTCTGCACCACCACCACCGTCGCCGTCAGCCCTTCCTTTGACCAGGACCGCATGTGGCTCAATGGCAAGGTTCTATTCCTCTCTCTCTCTCTCTCTCTCTGAATTCTGTGTTTGTTTCCTTGGAAAAATGTTAAAAGAGATTTGAATTGACTTCATGCTTATTATTGATTGATTAATTAATTAGCTTTCTGAGGATACAGACTTCACTTTGGCTTTAATGATGGGTAGATTTGTTATCATTTAACCCCCCAAAAAAATGGGTTTTTATACTTATTATCAGTTTGGCTGATGAGAAAGTGTTGGAAAATGAAAGAAAAATTGAAGTCAAGAGTGGCACTCTCCCCTAACTATCGAATTGTCAAACAAAATGAAAGAGAAGTTGAAGATTTGAATGTTAACTGATTAATCATGTTGGATTAATACTAGTGGTATTTACTATTTAGATTTGATGTTAATCGTAGTTTAATAATTTTTGAGGCTAGAAAGCAAAATTCCTTTGAAAAATTGAATGTAATTTTTTATTTCAAATGTAAAACAAAAAAGTTGACTTTTTTTTTCTTTTCAGCTATCAAATATTCTTGTGATACTTTTACTTTTCTAATTATTTTGTGGCGATTTTTGCTCTTCTTGGTTAGTGTAGGAGATTTCCCTTGCTGGAGGCAGGTTCCAAAGCTGTCTGAAGGAAATTCGCAGTCGTGCTTGTGATGTTGAGGATGAGGAAAAGGGTATCAAAATTGCAAAGAAAGATTGGGAAAATTTGCATTTGCATATTGCTTCCTACAACAATTTCCCTACTGCTGCTGGGTTGGCGTCTTCGGCTGCTGGGTTTGCTTGTCTTGGTAGATGATCTATTTACCCCTATTTAGTTTTTTTCTTGTCAGTTATTATTTTCTTGCAGCATGTTAGTAGGTCAGGTTCCATTAATTTGAGCAGTCAGCTTGGTTATTCCTGCAGTATGAATAATGATTGAGTTGGTTCACTTTTTAAAAAATTAGTAACATCAGAGGGTTTTGGTGTTGAGCTGCTTTATTGTTATATTGATCAAAAATAAAAAAAGAATCAGAAGGACAATATGGGTTTATTCCTTAAGTCGAGCCTCATTAAAAATTATTGATTATACACATTTTAATGGATCCGTTCTATTAATCGCACCTCCAGCTTAAGTGTATTCTGAAAAATGCATGACCATTCTTCTTATCTTTTAAAAAGCCAAACTATCCAATCATGACTGTTCAATATAAAGATTCATCATTTTTTTTCTTCTTATTTTTTTGGCAGTGGGAAGATTTTTCACCCGCCTCCAAATTTTACCTGTGTTTCTTGTTGTTTTGCATGGACTTCTTGGAAGCTATGTCCAAAGAAAAATTACAAAGGGATATAAGAAAAAACATGCATCTGAAGAAAAAAACTTAGTATTACATCATTAAACAGTGAATCACAGTATCTTGTAGAAACTGAAGAACTATCAATTAATTAATTATCCTATAGTTGAATTCACATATTTGTTCCTGCAACTTATTTTTGGAGACTACCAAGTTAAAGGAAAAAATTTATAAGACTGCTATAAGACCAATTATGCTCAATGGTACTTTATGTTGGTTTGTTATATTCATAAAATGATTGTAGTTGACATGAGAATATTACAATTGATAAGTGGAAATACAGGGAAATATGAGATTCGAAATGAAGAAATTAGCTTAAAGATAGGGGTGTCCCTTATTGAGGAAAAAAAAAAATGAGGAAAAGTCACTTGAGATTGTTTGGTTGTATTCAGAAAAGAGTGATTTAAGTTGAGGGAACAAAAAAGCTAGACAAATTCGTTGACTATTATCTTGAATAGTATCTTGAGGATTCATAACAAACCCAAAAAAATTCGGACTAAGGCTTGATTGATGTTTTTCAAAATTTGGAGACTGCCAAATTAGACATCCTGCATCATCAAGTTATGGTAATTCTCAGTTACTTTTCAAATGGGCCAACGTAAGTCTTGAATGGAATAAATAAATCCAATTCTGAAACTGTGCATAAGTCTGTACATTTTCCGATAATATTCAAGTTAGAACTTTGTTGGTAAAACCCTATCATATGCCCCAAAACAACTTGTTTGTACATGCTAGAATATCTTTTGTTCTTAGTTTTGCGTGTGTTATTAGAGATAAGAATATCTTTTGCTATTCTATAATTTACAACTAATTTCAACTTTTTTGATTTTTAGCGTAATTATAATCGAATTTAAAAAGTTGACATATTATTGCAAATCACCTCATAGTAACCCCTTTATTCTAAGTGACTTCAAAAGACTACATATTATAGCATGTTTATAGTTAATTATTTTTTTCTATTTGCAGTTTTTGCACTTGCAAAGCTAATGAATGCTAAAGAAGATCAAAGCCAGCTTTCTGCTATTGCAAGGTATCTCATTCTCTGTTGTTATATATTCAATTTTAAGCCAACTGAGATTTGTGCTCAAATACCTCCCATGATAATGGGTGGAGAGTAAGGTGAGGTCATGGATTGTCATGGGCTCACAACCTGTTGAATGTGAATGTGTGACTTACCAAATCAATTTTAAGGTGCTATTTGCTTTATCTTTATATTGAGTATACCTCCTTTGTACTTGGTGTTCATTAATTTCTAATAAAATTTACTACTTATGAAAAAAAAGGGTGCAAGTTGCTTTGACTAAATGTCTTGTACGTTTATATTTCTGTAATTGGCAATCACATTTTTAAAATTTCTTTATTTAAATTAATACAGACAAGGTTCAGGCAGTGCTTGTCGCAGTTTATATGGTGGCTTTGTCAAGTGGATCATGGGAAAAGTAAGTTTTGTTTTCCCATATTCATCTTATGTGCCTCTTGTCAAGAAATCATTATATTGTTTTGAGTGTTTAGTTCTGATTCTATGTACCTTGATATGTTAAGGATGAGGATGGAAGGGACAGTCTTGCAGTTCAACTGGCAGATGAGAAACACTGGGATGATCTTGTTATTATTATTGCAGTGGTATGTCTTTCTTTTTTCTTTCCTTCTATTCTGTGAATACATCAAAGTTTTTTAAGAAAATGGATGGGGTGCAACCCAAGCATTCGGGAAGTATACAGAGGGGCAACCCTAAAGAAAAGAAATAGAAAGAAAATTGGAAACGTGGGCAGTAGACCCTCTTTTCCTCCAGTTTATGCTGTACTTTTTTGTTTCTAAAGTTCTCTCAGTAGTTTGGCTTGCCAAATTCATCTCTGAGTTGATTATCTGTTGGATGTCTCTCCTGTTTTGTGATGAGATACTTTAGGTGTGTTTTAAATTGTTGAATTTAGATATGATGTAGGTCGACCTTTCTGATCAGTCAATCTCCATGATCATTCTATTGATTTTCAAATAGGAACACTACTGTCTCAAATGTGTCTCCAATCAATGTCAAATATTTGGTGACTTTTTATTGGGCAGTATATTTCAAATCCATATCTGCAGTCTTGTTTTATTGCCTACTAGCTTGTATTTTTTCTACAAGAGACAATCATGTTTCGGTCTTGATTTTAGGTAAGTTCAAGGCAGAAGGAAACAAGTAGCACCAGTGGAATGCGTGAAACTGTCGAAACAAGTTTGCTATTAAAGCATAGAGCAAAGGTAGTTTTTGTATATCTTTCCTCCTCTCTTTTAAAAGGTCACTGTTTTCAGAAATAGAAAATTTGTGGGTTTAATTAGAGTCATTTCATGAAACTAGCAAGGGCTTCACACATGGTACATGGTTCTCTCTTTTTAAAATATTTTCTATTGATTATAGATTTGATGGTTGAGATAAATTGGATTACTTGAAAGGAGAAAAGATAGGAAAAAGCTAGGAGAGAGAAAAGAGAGGGAAAATTTTGAGATAGGAAGACAGCAAAAAATCATGGCTAAAATTACTTTTATACCCCGAAATACTTGAAGGTGAAAATTAGATTTGGTTTGTTGTATAGAAGAAACCAAGAGAGAAATTTAAGAGTTAACTCAAGTTTTGCTGTATAAATTAGTATAGAATATTGGATGTAGTAATATATTAAAACTTGCATGGTTATTTTCAGAAAAGTTTCTCTTTGATTTTGAATTTAATCACATTTTCTGCCTTCCTCCCCCTCCCCTCTTTCTCTCAAGGCCTTTTTTTTTTTTTTTTTTTTAATTTCCATTGTCTATTCAGCTTTCTGAGTTCCACTTTTGGCATTGTAACAGGAAATAGTACCCAAACGCATAGTACAAATGGAAGAAGCCATAAAAAATCGTGATTTTGCATCTTTTGCACAACTGACTTGCACCGATAGTAACCAGTTTCATGCCGTTTGCCTAGACACATCTCCCCCAATATTCTACATGAATGATACATCCCATAGGCAAGTTCTGCTTTAAATTTTTGGGTATACACCATCAATTATTTCTATATTTTTTTCATTAATCCCCTGAATTTAATATTGATGAAATGAAATCACTATTTTTCAGGATAATCAGTGTTGTTGAAAAGTGGAATCGTTCTGAAGGAGTACCTCAGGTTTGATCCCCCCCACCCCCACCCCCACCCAAATTTCTTTTCTGTTTAATTTTATGATTTGTCTTTCAAAATAGGTCGAACCTTCCCCTTCTCATCCTGTTACTGTCACATGTTGATTATTTTGATATCAGTGATATAAGAATGTAAAATATGTAAATGATCAAGTACCTTGGCTAATCCTTTTGTTACCAAACAATATAGGTTGATTATGTTGAATGTATAATTAAGATTGAGAGAACTGACAGGTGGCATATACTTTTGATGCGGGGCCGAATGCAGTGATGATTGCACGTGATAGAAAAGCTGCCAGCCTTTTGCTTCGGAGGCTGCTTTTCCATTTCCCTCCAAATGCAGATACAGATTTAAACAGGTAATTTGCAGCAAGGTTTTAGTGTTTTACAGCTAGGAGATAAATTGGTGAAAAATCTATGAACAATTTCTTTGCAAATGTCTAGAGATATTTTTTTTCTTTCGCACTGCCCAGGTTGAGTTTCATGAGGGACCATTTTTTTCACTCATTTTTTTTTTCTTTCAGTTATATTATTGGTGATAAGTCAATCCTACAAGATGCTGGGATTCAAGGGAAAGAGGATTTGGACGCTTTGCCACCACCATTCGAGACAAAAGATAACATTCCATCCCATAAATTGAGGGGGGATGTTAGTTATTTCATCTGCACAAGACCTGGGAGAGGTCCAGTTTTGCTTTCTGATAAGAGCCAGGCTCTTCTCAACCCTGAAACTGGGCTACCTAGGTAAATTTGGACGAATCGTTTCAAGTGCTTTATGTATTCTGTATCAGGCTAAATCGACGCTCTGAGCCTTGGGAGTTTTTCAATTAAATATCTTTTATATTGCGCCTGTGGTCACTGAAATGATTGTCTAAATTGTTCTTCATGAATTTCTGTTTATGGTTCTTCTGTTGTGTAGTTGTAATTTATTTTTTGCTGTTTAATTTATGAGGGTTACGTACTCATTATCTTTTTGACTTGGTTAAGAATAAGTTGTCTATTGCTTTTCGAGAATTTCAAATGTAACTCGCAAGGCTTGTAACTTTTTGGGTAAATCCCTAATAATTGTTTGAATAAGAGGTTTTTTTTTTTTTTTTTTTTTTTTTTTTTCAAATTTCTTTTTCTTTATCATATTGAAATTCAAATATATCGGTACAATTTTACCAAAAGAAATTGATAAAATTAGCCCACGCCAACAGGCAATAGTTATAAAAAGGAGAGAGAGAGAGAGAGAGAGAGAGAGAGAGAGGGAGGAAAGAAGAGGAGGGGGTATGCTTCATCTTCTTTCTATTGGTTAAATATTGCTTAAACACAAGTTTATCTATGATAGGTGTACTGTTCAAATTATTTAGCTGCGTGAGAAGAGGTGAATTTTGGCAATGGTGTTGCCGAAATTATGAGAAAAAGTAGAAGAGAGAAGAGAGGGAGAGAAAGCAATTTTGACAATACCCTTGTCAAAATTGCTGCTGCCCAATTTTTGTGCCTGTGTTGGACTGCCCAACTGACCAAAAAAGGGGAGAGAAAAATTTGAATTGTGGCAATACCACTGTCTAAATAGAAGAAAGGAGAAAAAATTTGGATTGTTTGTGGCAATACCATTGCCGAAATAGAAGAGAGGAGAGGGAAATTTTTTTGGATTGTGGCAATTAAAGTGCCAATTATTAGAGAGGAGAAAAAAAAAATGTATTTTGGCGAAATATAGGAGGGAAGAGAAAAAAATTGTTTGTAAAATGTGGCAATACACCATTGCCAAAATTGGTGAGAGAGAGAGAGTGGGAGGGAGAAAATTGTTGTCAGGTAGTTTTGTTTGACCGAAACAATTCCTTATTTGAGAAAAAAAAAAAAAAAATATGCCGGAGATCTCTAGCATTATAACTTCATTTCATTGCAAAAACTAAAAATTATACGTCATATATGACCTCATTTCATTGCAGATGGCCTATAAAGCAATCTGTGAATCGGTTCTCTGCAAAAAAGATCTCAGACAACTTATGCATAGATTTTGCATGAAAAAAAATATATATTAAGATGCGAAGTAGCAGAGATTCTTATTCTTTATGTGAAAACATGATGGTATGCAAAGATTCTCACCTCGAAAATCAATACAACATACAACTGGATAGTTACGGGTGAATCTAAAGAATTAAATGCAATACAAAAGAGTGCCCACAATATATATATATATATATATATATATGCCATCTATCACCGCTCTCATTCACATCTTACCATGGCAAGAGCGAGAGGCAATTTGCTTTTACCTCCTTTTCTTGATTACTATGAAAGCGGGAGAAATTCTGACATATATAAGCGAGAAACTCTGAACTCGCAAGCGCAACAATGTATTAAACTATGAGCACTATCCATCAAACTGATGATTAGTCGTCGTAAATTAGATCGAATATTTAAGTCATGCCTATTATGGGGAGTGGAACAGTCTCCACTCGGGCCTTAAGCCCAAGAAGTAATTAGGCCACAGAAAATTCGTTGGGTTTGACCTGTGTGCTGAGAGAAAGGCTCAAAGGGTGATAAACCACGAAAGAGCTAAAAGCTGGATCATCCTATATATTGAGGACAAAGTTGAATACCACGGTAAACTCATTCCCGCGGAGAAAGAGAAAACACTAGCTTATTTGAGGCATGTATCACATATAATCAATGTATGACATCCAGATGACACTACAACTACGGGAAACTTTAGAAATGTGCAAGAAAGAAGAAAATTTTTACCTTCGCATTAATGAAGGGGTTCTCACCTAACCTCTACCGCATTAATTGCGCATAAGACAACTTGAACAATATACATAACCCCTGGGCAGTCAAAATTTCAAGATAAGAAGGAGAGGAGACTGATAAAGTAGAAAAAAGATCTTTGAGATTTTGGAGGGGAACAGGTAATGATAAGAACAAGGACTAAAGCTATAAAGGGGGAGGCAAAGGCAAAAGGTGGGGGGATCCAAAAAGGAGAGAGAAAAAGAAATCTAAAAAAATAAAAAGGGAAGGAGAATGTATGGGATGCACCACGGGAGTGTGAGAGTTCCCTATTGTAACACCTCAATATAAATTGTAATGCTTGTAATTAAAGAAATCAACTGCTTGAGTTTCCTATTGTGCAGTGTCTAACCCTTATTGTTTATTTTTACTAAAGCTACGTAAATAGTAGTAGTGATCCATGGAGATCTCCCCGGGGATAGACTTTAGTGTCCTCACAATTGGGGTTGTTTGTGGGAAAGCTCTACTAAGTAGAAGACTCAAGTGTTGGATTGTGGGACATGATGGCAAACTAATCACAGAGTGGTCCAGCACATCTGGAGCGACCTAGCATTTCAGAAGACTCTATCTATGTGGATCGATGTGTGCGTTCTGAAGTTCACAAGGAGACTCGGCATCAGCCAAGCCCAACTCCACGAGGAGAAAGATCAGCTACCAACACAGAGGGGCCACCTTACGCTAATAGGGATGCGGAGATGTAAAGGTTAAGGGACCAAGTGGCTTTGCTGCAGAGGAATGCTGAAAAGGACCAAGAGTTGCTTCGTTGTAAGGATGAAGAGTTACATAATCGGAGAAGACCAAGTCCACCACCTAATCATTTTGGTAGGGATGGATGAGAGGGGGGGTGGGGAGTGATAGAAACAAGAGGACGGATAGGAAATCACCCCATCATTATGAAGAGTGAGAAAATAATCTTTTCAAGGAGAGAACAATTTCTCCACCTCCTCACAAGGTCAAAAGAGAAGAGCAAGGTGGGGAAGGGGGATTTAGAGGACCGCTCCCTCACTCTAGGGTCCTTGCAACACCGTACGTTTCCAGTGAGGATGCTATGAGTAAGGCTCTGAATCAAATATCTCAATCCCCCCATTCTCAAAAGAGATAAAAAACAGACCTGCCAAAGAGGTTTATTAGGCCAACTTTTACAATTTACGATGGTAAGACAAATCCCATGGAGCATGTCAGTCATAACAATAAAAGTATGACCATATATTCTAAGAACAAGGCCCTGATATGTAAAGTTTTTCCTTCTAGTTTGGGGCCGATAGCTATGTGATGGTTTGATGAGTTGGAGAAAGGGTCTATCTGAGGGTATAACGAGCTTATCAAAGCATTTGGGGCTAGATTTGTGACGTGCAGTAGGACCCTGAAGCCATTTGCTTCACTCCTTTCATTATCCATGAAGGAGGGCGAAACACTTAGAGCTTATTCGGATCGCAATTGGGAATTGTACAATGAGATCAGATGAGATAATGGGGGAATTGCTGCAAGTACCTTCAAAATGGGCTTCTCATTGATTCTGACTTGAGGGCTTTGTTGGCATTAAAACCAGTCACAGATATGAATAAGCTAATGGAGCAGGTAGAGGAATATAAGAGATTGAAAGATGATCAGCTGCATGATAAGGCAAAGGCAAAGGCACTCACAATGGAGAAGAGAGAGGTTAAGGTGGAGCAAGCTCCTCGACCTTGGAGGGATTTCTTTCCCCAGGCTCAGAAACCAAGGTTTGAAATGGTTAGCTCATTATATAAAGAGCCTGTATATCGAATTGTGGAAAAAGTTAAGAATGAGCAATATTTTCGTTGGCCAAACAAGATGAGTGGGGATGTAACCAGACGGAATCAGAGCCTTTATTGTTCATATCATCGGGATTGTGGGCATATGATTGAGGATTGCTGAACCCTAAAGGAACACTTGCTCCAGCTTGAGAAGGCAGGATACTTGGGAGAATTCTTATTACGAGATGATTCACACCCATAAGACCAAAAAAGGTGGGACCACCTTAGGAACATCGACACTAGCTCAGGGGCTCATTGGGGTAATACATGCAACTAGAAAGCAAGTGGAGACTGTTAAAGCACCACCTAGGGTGTTAACCGTGAACTTAGCCTCTGACTTAGCATTAGAGGGACATGTGCCCAAGAGGAGACGCTAGGAGGCTGAAAGCATTGACTTTATGAAAAAAAGAACTGAAGGGTACTGTTCAATCCCATAAGGATGCTTTGATAGTTACATTGTGGATTAGGGGTTTCGATGTTGAAAGAGTTATGATAGATCAGGGGAGCGGGGCAGAAATTATGTACCTAGATCTATACGAAGGGTTAGGACTTACTCTTTAGGATTTGATGAAGCATGACAGCTCTCTAGTGGCCTTTGACAGAAGCATTATTGTGCCAGCCGGGCAGGTGACCCTACGCATGGAAGTAGAAGGAGGAAAAGAAATGATTCACTTTATATTAGTACATTTGTACTATCCCTACACAGCCATCCTTAGACGCCCCTGGATCCATTCTATGAGCACAATACCTTCTTCCTTTCATCAGAAGGTGAAATTTCCAACCGAGTAGGGTATTGCGGAAGTATGCAAAGACCAATGTATGGGACGAAAATGCTAGATAGCTACTGTAGGGCATAAGTAGGAGGGAGAGCATGGAACAACAAATCCCTTATAGCAAACTACAGTCCACACCCGAGGGCACTTGTGAACAGTTAGAGAAAATATGTATTGACCTCGGGGATAGATATTTCCAGGTAGGAGCTAACCTTCCTATTTTAAAGAAAGTAGAGTTAATCTTGTTTTTAGTAAACAACTTAGATGTGTTTGCGTGGAGTCCATATGAAGCAACTGGGGTGGATCCGGAGTTTATTTGTCACCGGCTTAATGTTGACCCTTGGTCTCCACCAAAGAAGTAGAAGCCTCGTAGGTCCTCAGATATCCATACTAAGGTAGTGAAAGAGGAGGTAGAAAAACTGAAAGAAGCTGGGGCAATTAAGGAAGTTTATTATCTTGAGTGGCTAGGTAACATAGTGGTGGTAAAAAAGAAGAGTGGAAAGTGGAGAGTATGTGTGGACTTCACAGATTTGAACAAAGCATGTCCAAAAGACCCATTTTCCAGTGCTTAAAATAGACCAACTTGTTGATGCAACTTATGGGCACCCCAAGATGAGTTTTCTCGATCCTTTCCAAGGATACTATCAAATAGCTTTGGCTCTTGAAAACCAAGAGAAAACTTCTTTCATTACCCCTACAGGTAATTTCCACTATAGAGTCATGCCATTTGGGTTGAAAAACGCAGGATCCACCTATCAATGAATGGTTACTAAGATGTTCAAAGTGCAGTTGGGCAGAAATATAGAGGCATACATTGATGATATGGTAGTGAAGAGTAAGGCCATGGAAGATCATCTCACTGATATTGCGGACACCTTTGAAACATTAAGGAAACACCGTTTGAAATTGAATGCCCAAAATGTGCTTTTGGGGTCAACTCGAGGAAGTTTCTGGGCTATTTGGTAACCCATCATGGTATCGAGGTAAATCCGGATCAAATTATGGCCTAGTCTCCTTGGAACCCAAAAGAGGTACAACAACTTATCGGGATGATTGCAGCTCTTAATTGGTTCATATCATGGTCTGTAGATAGGTGTCGCCTTTTATCCAAGTACTGAAGAAATGGAAAGATTTTCAGTGGATAGATGAGTGCCAGCAAGCATTTGATGAGCTGAAGTTGTACCTTTCTCAAGCTCCCAATCTTGTTAAGGCCCGTACTCAAAGAAACATTGTATATGTATTTAGTTGTGACTGATCATGCGGTGAGTGCTGTTCTGCTAAGGTTTAATTAGGGAGTTTAAAAGCCAATCTTTTATGTCAGCAAGACTCTTTTGGAAGCAGAAACTAGATATCTCCCTTTAGAAAAAGCTACGCTAGCTATAAGTCATGCAGTACGGAGGTTACCCCACTATTTTTAGGCCCATACGGTAGTTGTGCTAACCGAGCATCCTATGAAAGCGTTGCTCAGAAGGTTAGATTTTACGGGAAGAATAGCCAAATGGGGGGCTTCTTTGGGAGCTATTAATATTCAATATAGGCCCCGAACCTCTATCAAAGGGCAGGTCTTAGCAGATTTCATTGCGGAATTCACTCCTAGGTATTCTGAAGTTTTGAAAGTAGGAGAGGGCAAAGCAGGGGACCCCTGAGAACAAGTATGGCAAGTGTACATCAATGGAGCATCAAACTACCGAGGAGTAGGGGTAGGAATTATACTCATATCTCCCGAAGGGATTAGAATAGAAAGATCATTCAGACTTTGTTTTCCCACATCAAACAATGAAGTGGAGTATGAGGCACTCCTTGCAGGGTTGAGGATGTCTAGATGAATAGGGGTAGACTATATACACTTAAAGGAGGCAGCTGTGTTGAACCTAAGGATCATAGAATGATAAACTACTTGAAGGAGGCCGGGGTACTAAAGAATCATTTTAAAAATGTAGAGTTCTCCCATATCTCTAGAGGGAGCAACGGTCATGCCGACTCTCTAGCTACTCTGGCTTCTTCGATGGCAGATCCCTTTCCAAGGATTATCTCGGTTGAACTTTTACAGTCTAACTCCTTTTGATGGGGGCTTAGTCTTGAGCATACATCCATCCGTAAGTTGGATGGATTCCATTATAGCCTATCTTCGAGATGAAATTTTACCCGAGGATCAGAAAGCGTCTGAGCAAATCAGATGAAGTTCTCCAGGATACTGGGTCTTCAAAAAAGGGAAATTATATAAGAGGTCATATTTAGGACTTTATTTGTTGTGTGTTCATCCCAAAGCAATATAAGCATTTCTAGAAGAGTTGCATGAAGGGATATATGGAAGACATGCGAGAGGAAGGTCGTTAGCGTATCGAACCCTCATGCAGGGATATTGGTGGCTGAGCATGCAGAAGCAAGCATTGGAGTTCTCCAAAATTTATGATCAGTGCCAAAGGTTTGCTCCTAGTATCCACCAACCCGGGGGACCTCTCAACCCTATATTCAGCCCATGGCCTTTTACCCAATGGGGGCTAGATATAGTAGGACCCTTTCCAAGGGCCACGGGTAATAGGAGGTGATTGCTAATAGGAACAAATTACTTCACTAAATGGGTAGAAGCCAAGCCCCTTGCAAATATTTGAGATATGGATGTCAAGTGGTTCGTAAATGGTTTGGTGTACCGAAAGTTCTCATATCAGATAATGGTTTGTAATTTGATAGTAAGGTTTTTTTAAGGTATTACTCGGAATTGGAGATTACTAATAGGTACTCTACGCCATCTTATACTCAGAGCAATAGGTAGGCCGAAGCAACCAATAAGTCCATTGTGAATGGCTTGAAGAAGAGGCCAAATGATTCGAAAGGACGATGGACCGAAGAACTTCCAAGTGTGTTGTGGGCATATAGGGCCATTCCATAGCGTTCAACTGAAGAAACTCATTTCTCAATGACCTATGGTGTAGCAGCTGTGATACCCGTGGAAACAAGACTACCAACTACTTGGACTGACGTGTTTGAAGTCGGGGAGAATGATCAATTACTCTGCACATGTTTGGACTTGATAGAAGAAAGCCGAGACGTTGCTTAAGTTAAGCTAGTGAATTATCAACAAAGAATCAGTTGCGGATACAATAGAGGGATCAAGAGCAAGGAGTTCATTCTTAGTGATTTGGTGTTGAGGAAGGTTTTAGGGAGCACCCGAGATCCTGCTTTGGGGAGGCTTGGTCTGACTTGGGAAGGGCCTTATAGGGTCACATCCATTGCTGAAGTTGGCGCTTATTGGCTAGAGGATTTGGATGAAAAACCTATAGCTAGACCATGGAATGTATTTAACTTGAAGAAGTATTACTTTTGAATATTATATGGGAAATATGTATTGCTTATACTTTTGTTTTATTTCAGTCTAATAAGCAGTAGTAAAGCCTGCAAGAGCTTGACCCGGGATATTGAAATAATAAAGGAAAACCAAACCCCGTCGTACTAAACCTTGTCTTTGTCATGGGTGGGTTTTAAGCTGAGCTTTCTATCTTAGTTTGATTCCAGAGTCACTAACAGGGAATGAAACTAAAACTTCTCAAAAAGGCAAAACCCTATGGTACTAGACCCTGTCTTTACTTAAGGTAAATTTTAAACTGATTTTCTTACTTTAGTCCGACTTCGGGGTTGCTAGGTAGAGAAAAAAATTAAAATTTCATAGAAGCACTATCAACAAACCAGATTAAAGCTTGATGAAATAAGGAAAATAAATTCTATGGTGAAAAACTTATATCAACATCTCAGGTAAGAAACGAGTTTAACTTTTGCTTATTTTTAAATATTTCTAAGAAATAGTAGTTGGTTTTTAAATTGAATCTCGAATAGCAAATGATGTAACTCATACGGGATAAGCTATGGTAGTAAAATTGGTGAATATCTAATGTAGTTTAGGAAACATGAATGGGACGCACAAATAAATGCAAAAACTTAGAAATATTCTTTTGCATAGAAGTCTAAGATACTTAGCAAAAATAGATACAAAGTTATTTTTAGCCTTTTGAAAACCGGGCAAACTAGAAAAGTGTTCAAAAAACAGTCTAAAAAAAAAAAAAAGATGATAAAGGACTTAAGCACAAGGCAACTCTTCAATGGTGGACATGGCTACTGAGTTATTCAACTCTCCTCCTGACCCCGCAATAGGACCATCTCTTTCTACTTTGCAGATGGGAGACTCGTCGTTGATAATAGCTTGAATCTCTGGGTACGGGATGATGATAAGTTCCTCGAGAATTGGAATGTTGCTCTCTTGGCTAAGTGAGGATGAAACCTCCACTTGTAGCTTGTCTAAAGTAGCAAACCATCCCCTATAGAAATAGACCTGCAAATTTTGTTGCACTTTAGGCTTCACGAAGGCGATGTAATCATGTTGGCCTTGATAGTAGGCTTCTTGAATCTTAGTATCATCAGCTGCCTCGTAGCCTTGTAGAGTGACATCTTTTTCTGCAAGGGCCTTCTTCAATTCCATCACCTCCTTTTCTAGACCTTCTTTCCTCTCAGTAATGGCCTTGGTGTTCTCCTTGGCCTTGGCTCGAAGCTTCTCGGTTTTTGAAACTTTGTTCATCATATTTGAGATCTTCTTTAGGAGATCTTCATTGTCAGTGATCGGCTCTTCAATCTTGGCCTTGGCTACTAATTATCTTTCCTCCATTACCACGAAGCATTGATATCCCTGCCAAGAGTTGTGCAAAAACAAGATTAGACTAAAAACAAAAAGAGAAGGGAGGAAATGAGATAAGGATTGCTTATTACCATGATAGCTTCCCTCTTCATATTGAGTAGCAAGGATTCATCATCACACTTCGCCCAATGTTTCATGTCCTCAGGAAGAAGGAGAGCTTTCCCTACGCACTCGGACACTTTCCCTTCACGACCATCCCTTTAGGGCCTTACTTTGTCTGTGACAGGAAGAGCTTCCCCGTCCACCATAAATGTCTTTATATAGGCTGGTGCACCTATGGCATCAACCTGGGAGTCACCCAAGTCCAGAGGAGAATTCTCAGAATCAGGGATGGTTAAGGGTTGCTCGGAGCTTAACCCCCTTGGACGCTTATGCCCAGCTCTAATTTCATGGGTTGGGGTAGTAGTTGCCGTGACAACTGGAGGAGCCGGAGGAGGTGTAGAAGTAGTTGCAACCTGGGGAGGTGTTTGACCTTGAGGCCTAATGAGTGTACCCAAAATTTGAGCAAGGGTGACCCTACCTCTTTGAAGCGGCATCTTGACAAGAGAGTCTTTTAAAGGGATAGCTACTGGGATGTTTGGCACCTTTCGGGATGGTGAAGGGCTGTGGGTTTCAATGTTGCCCGTTTTCTTCTTTCTTTTACGCTGGGGACGATCAACCGAGGTGGAAACAACAACAATGACTCCTAAGTCCTCAGGAGTGAAAGGAGGAGGAGAATTGCTCCAGTATCACCCTTCTTCTTGAGGTGCACGTTCAGAAGGGGAGAGGATGTATCCCTTGTAGCAAACGTCTATGTAAGGGAGTAAAGGGTGCCTTATAGTGATAGCCTTTCCTGTAGTTTAGAAGCTCTGATACACAGGGGAATATCCGAGAATTAGGTAAGCTACACGAAGCTGACCATCGGTATGAATCTCAGCAGTCTATTCAAATTTATGGAGTTGATTAGCTGCCTCTTCTTCTTAAATGCGTGATCCTCTAAGAAAGAAATAGGCAAACGTTAGTCACATAGAATGTTAAAAGTAGCTCGGAAATAAAACAAATTAAAGGCAATGAGATAATAGAAAGAAAAATCCTACAAAATATGCCCACTTGCTTTACCCGCACTTGTGGCGCAATGGATCCCGTGGGGGTACCAGTTCCCCAAGACAATCAAATAGTCTCCTTTTGTTTCCTTGTCGAAATCTAGAAGACTAGAAATGAGCCTCACCTCTCCGTGAAGAATTTTAAAGTAAAACCCAAAGATTTTACTATCTTGAAAACTATAGATGTAGTTGATATCGTGCTCGATAAGTTTTAATCCGAGCTTTTTGTTAAGAGTGTCTACACTACTAACTATCTTAAAAATGTTGGGAGTACATTGGTTAAGACAGACCTTAAAATTGGTGAGAAGATCACTTATGGGAATCCTAACTCCCCCCCTCTACCACGGCAAAGAGTGGGTCACCACTTTGCCTTCCCCTCTAGAGAGTATTGCCTTAGATTCTGAACAATAGCTCACGTCTACATCCTCAAGGAATTTATACTTCCTCCTAAACTTAGCTAATCTTTCAGGAGTATCTACCATAGGTTTAAACTTCGCCATTATAGGCAAAGTAAGAATTGAGAAGAAGGAAATGACAAATACTAAATCTAAAGAGTGAAAGAGAAGACAGACTTACGATGTGGGAGAAAGGCAGAGAAAGGGAAGGTCGCTGGAAGTCACCTGAAGGTTGTCAGAAAAGGAAGTAGCAAAGAGAAAAGAGAGAGAAAATTTTTAGAGTTTTAGAGAGAAAACAAAGGAGGAACTAGAAAAAAGGGGCTGAAGCCTCCTTTATATAAGGAAAAATGGGGGAGAGGAAGGGACAAAAGAGACCCTTTTCCCATCCCTTTTTCTGTTTTCCAAAAGGCCCATCTATACCCGTTCATTAAAGACACATTGTGGGGAGGCTTGGGCAGTTAATGATTGCCACAATTTTATTAAACCACGATGCCCACGTCAGTAATGATGACTTCGAGATCTTGGGGTGCTATTGTGGGGAGTGGAACAGTCTTCACTTGGGCTTTAAGCCCAAGAAGTAACTGGGCCATGGGAAATTCGTTGGGCCTGACCTGTGTGCTGAGGGGAAGGTTCAAAGAGTGATAAACCACGAAAGAGCTAAAAGCTGGATCATCCTAAGTATTGAGGACAAAGTTGAATACCACGATAAACTCATCCCCGTAAAGAAAGAGAAAGCACTAGCTTATCCGAGGCATGCATCACAGATAATCAATGTATGACCTCCAAATGACACTAGTTTCCAATTGTAGAGTGTTTAACCCTTATTGTTTATTTTTACTAAAGCTATGTAAATAGTAGTAGTGATCTGTGGAGATCTTCCCAAAGGCGCACTTTAGTGTCCCCACACCTATGAATGTAAAACTTTTTATTTATTTATTTATAAAGTGGTGTGTCTAAGTTAATAATTTTATTTTATAATTAATGAATACAATGCATTTATAAATCCTCTTAAATCTAAAATTGGTTAGTTGGCTTTTTTTTTTTTTTTTTTTTTTTTTTGAGAATCGGTTAGTTGGCTTTTAGCACAACATAATGTTGTAATTATTTTGAGTACCAAATATAAATTTGATTATTTTGGTTATTAAGTTATAGAGTTGAAATACAAGATTAGTGTGAAGACTAGAGAAAGAGTAAAGTTGGCTTCTCACATATACATTATTTTACTAAGAAAAGTTAAAAATAAAATAAAAATGAGTAGAGAGGAAAATAATTGTGAAATCAAATTTAGTGTTGGAAGAAAGATGAAAATATCGGCATTGGTGCTGTCAATTTAAAAGGAAAAAAAAAAATTCAACATTAGTGATTAGTGCATGGGTAGTATGGGATTTAAAGGCAAAGAATAAGCTGAGAAGGAAATAGGAGTTTTTGGAGGATTTCTAGGCAACAATAAAATTGTGTATATTAGAAATGTTCTATTATTAAATAAGTGTTTCCTACTGTCAATATAAACATTGAACATATTAAAAGGTATAATATAATAAAAATTTATTTTAAAAAAAACTTGAATACGTTTCATTGGGATGTCCCTTATAATACACATACACATGACCCTTAAAATATAGCCACGTAGGAAAAAAAAGTAAGAGAAAAAAAATTAGTAATTATGGCAATTTAGTTGCCAAAATAGGAGAGAGAGAGAAAAAAAAAAAACGTAATTGTAAAGTTGCCAAAATAGAAGAGAGAAAAGTGGTATTGTGGGCATTGAGTTGCCGAAATAGGAGAGAGAAAAAATATTATTATGGGAAATTATTATGTACTCCTGGAGTACCATAAATGCATACTCCCTTCTCTCACATGAATGGTGGGTCCCACTAATTACATTCATGGTGGGACCCACCATTTATGTGAGATGAGGGAGTACGCATTTATGGTACTTTGGGAGTACCTAATAATTTTCTATAGTGTCAATTGAGTTGCCAAAATAGGAGGTGGGAAGACAAAAAAAGTATTTGTGGAAATTGTGTTGCTGAAATAGGAGAGAGTGAAAGAGAGAGAAAAAATTAAAAGGGCAAAGGTGTTGAAAATAGGAGAGAGGAGAGATTAAAAAAAAAAAAAAGGTATGAGAAAAAATGATAAAAAAAATTAGTAATTGTGGCAATTTGGTAGCCAAAATAAGAGAGAGAGGTAATCGTGTAAAGTTACCAAAATAGGAGAGAGAAATAAGGGTATTGTGTGGCAATTGAATTTCCGAAATAGGAGAGGGAAAAAAATATTATAAGTGTGTCAATTGAGTTGCCGAAATAGGAGGTGGATAGAAGAGAGAGAAAATGGTGATTCTGGCCAACACCAGGATGAAAAAGGTGATTGATTTGCTTGCACATTGTAAAAAAAAAAAAAAAAAGATTCTGCATGTGTATGATTTGTCCGCACAATGTGAAAAAACATAGGTTCTTTGCATGTGGATTTGCTTGCACTAAAAAAAAAGAAAAAGGAAAGTAGAAGTGAATCTCCGTGTATATTTTACTAACTTGTTTGTTTCAGAGTATTGTCCCATCTCAATATTTGTTGTGTTGTATTTAGTCAATTGGCATATCTAGTTGTACGGTTCAAACTATTAGAATTTAACTTATATGTGGAAGAACTTGCATTCTATTTAAACAATATTAATGTTGACCAAAGTCTCCTTACTTCTTATTCTTCACTTTTATTCCCCTCAAAATTTTATCAACCATTTTCAATTCATACATGTTATGCATTCTACAAATAACTTTAAAAACAACACTTGTTTGTTATTTATCTCTCACAAGGTTAGTTACATCTCTAAAGTGGTTACTTTTCTTCATGGTTTTAAAAATTAGACCAATTAAAGAACAAAAAAGGTATTTGTTATTGGTTTTCTAGTTCAATTAGGGTCGGACCGATGGTTGAACTGATGACGTTATAACTAATTAATTAATAATTTTAAATTATGAATATATATACATATATATATATATATATATTCATACGTGTAATAAATTCTACAAACAACTCTAAAAACAACACTTGTTCATTATTTATCTCTCACAAGGTTAGTTACATCTCCAAAGTAGTTACTTTTCTTCATGGTTTTAAAAATCAGACCAATCAAAGAGCAAAAAAGGGATTTGTTATTGGTTTTCTAGTTCAATTAGGGTTGGACCGATGGTCGAACTGATGACATTATAACTAATTAATTAATGATGAGATAAAACCCTTTTTCGTCCCTACATTTTCACACGATTCTCACTTTGGTTCATAATTTTTTTTTTCCACCGCTTTTAGTCCCTATCCTGAAAAACACGTCTCGTTTTAGTTCTTGACATTACATCAGAGATGGAAATTGCACAGTTGGAAAACAGAAAAAATTAAGAATATTAAAATAATACCCACAAATGCCACATCATTTTTTAAAAACAAAAAATTAATTTGTAAATTTTAACTAAATGAAAAAAAAATAAACTAAAATAAAAATAGAAACCTAGAAAAGTAAGAAAATTCGAAAACCCAGAAAATTCAAAACCCAGAAAGAGAACAAGAACAAACCCAGAAAATTACTTTTTAATCTCACTCTCTCTCTTTCTCTCACTTTCAGAGTTTCTTTCTTTCTCCCACGCTCTCTCCTCTCTTCCTCTCACCTTGAAAGCTTCTCCTCTCTTTCAATATTGGCTTTTGGGCCTCAGATCAACATGGCACAAATCGTCATGGAGGCTTTGGTCCGGTGGGATTCAAATCGCCATGGTCCGGTATCTGCTCATGGGTAGTCGTGGGTCGCCATGGGTGAGGTGGTCGTGGCTCGTCGTGGGTCGCTGTGGGTGGGGTGGTTGTGATTTGCCATGGGTGGTCTTGGCTCGATGTGGGTCTGTTGGATTTGATGGGTTGGCTAGGTTGGATTTGATGGTGGCTAGGTTGGGTTGGTTTAGCTGGTGGGTTTGTGGCTTGGTAGAACTAAAGGGTATGGATCTTGCGACTTGCGTGGGTCTCTAAAAACCAAATGGGTTTGCTGAGAGCTTCGGGAACCATGATGGGTTGGCCGAGGAATTGACGGTGATGGAGTAGAGTGGCGGTGGTGGAGGTGGTAGGAAGAAGAGAAAAGAAATGAGCTCCGAGGATGTTGGTTGTTTAGTGGTTGTTGGTTTGTCTCTCGCATTCGTTTTTCTTGCTTTTTTGTTTTGTTATGTTGAGTCATGCTATCTTTGTTTGGTTGCTGAGAAAATGGAGGAAAGTGAAAGCAATGATATGAGAAAAAAGGAAAGATTTTTGAGTCTTTTTGGGTAGGTTTAAGCTTAATTGAGTACTGGGTCTAAAGTAATGAATCAAGTCAGTGGTTTGGGTATGGAGGTTTGGTAGTGATAGTGGTATGAATTTTCTGGGTTTGTTCTTGTTCTCCTTCTCCTTCTGGGTTTTGAATTTTCTGGCTTTTCTGGGTTTTTATTTTTATTTCAGTTTTTCCTTCTTCTTTTTTTCTTTTTTTTTTTCATTTAGTTAAAATTTCACAAAACATCAAACACAAAAATCAAATCCAGATTTTTGGAATATGGGTTTGAATTTAATTTTTTGGGTTTTAAATTTGCTGGATTTGTGTTTTGTTGATCTTGTTCTTGTTGGGTTTTAAATTTCCTGGGTTTGTGTTTTGTTGATCTTGTTCCTGGTGGGTTTAAATTTGTTGTTCTTACTAGGTTTGGTTTTTATTTCTGTTTTTAATTTTTTTATTTAGTTAAAATTAATAAATTATTATTTTTAATTTAGAGGCTGATGTGGAAAGCCACGTGGACAGGATGCATTATTTTAATATTTTTAATTTTTTTCGTTTGCCAACTGTGCAATTTCCATCTCTGATGTAACGTCAGGGACTAAAACGAGATGCGTTTTTCAGGATAGGGACTAAAATCGGTGAAAAAAAAATTTAGGGATCAAAGTGAGAATCGTGTGAAAATGTAGGGACGAAAAAGAGTTTTATCCCATTAATAATTTTAAATTATGAAGAAGGCCTATCAAAGCAGCAACAAAGAAGGTCTAGGCCTGGCCTGGCCTAGATCCTAACATCATAGACCTGAGGATCAAGGAGGGTTGCAGAGTGACTCAGGCTGCCTATCAAGGTTAGCAAAGAATCCTTTACTGAGGAAAGTGTTATCAATAGAGTGGAGGATTAGAGCTCCTTCCGAAATTCTCGTTAAGGACTCAGAAGAGACAGCACAGAGTCGAAAGTAATAGTCACCTCTGCATTAATTAGATGTTCCTACCTAATGTTAGTCGCATTAAAAGATAAATGATTGGTTTGAACAGTAAAAACACCTCAAAAGTCTTCATTCTTGATTAAAAAGTAAGGGGAAAGGTGTCTGATGGGACAAACATCCCTTGACATCTAGCAAGATAATGCACAGTTGGAAAGGAATGAGCCAAGGAGATAAAAAGGTGGACCTTTCCATGAGGGAAATGGACTTGGTATTTTAGAGAAAAGAGAGAGATCGAGAGAAAAATAGAGAGCTTTGTATTAGTCTAACAACTATTGTACAGCTCAGCAAAAGCCATTTTTAGTGAAATATAGCCAATCAATTCATCTTGTTTTTTAGTTTTTCTGTTTAGTCTTCCCATTGTGGATTACTCTTTTGTTCCTTACAAATTAGTTGTGTCGATCGAATACATTGAATTTATTCTTCATTTTCAATGTTTTTGACCGCCCCTCCTACCACACACACGTGCATATAATAATAATAATAATAATAATAATAATAATAATTTTATAACTAGTAATATTTAGTTTTAAAAATTTTAAAATAATTCACAACACATAAGATCAAAGTTATACTAAAGTTCATTTATTATTTATTTATATATTAGCAATTATAGTATATTTATCACATATATAACAATATATTATTATTTAAAAATAATATATAATCCATAATTGTTTGGTTATTTATAATTATATAGGTAATATTATATATTAAAAAAATTAAGCAACTATTATATTTAAGCCAAATGTCTGTTTTATATTACTATATAGCCTTATAGGAATAGAAAGAGACGGACGAAAAAGAAATGGAAAAAAAGAAAAAGAAAAAGAAAGAAAAGTATTAGTCTAAGCCTCTTCTCAAAAAAAAAAAAAAAAAAAAAGTATTAATCGAAGCCCTCACGTTGAAAGTCACCACTCATTAAATCCTTCACCCACCCCGCCTACACTACTTCTTTCTTTTTCTTTTCCCTAATGATCCAGCGAGTCTAGCCCCACTTCTTTTATTTATTTATTTTTGCTGAATACTAGCCCCACTTCTTTAAGCTTTCTATTTATTTTCCCTTAAATTCCGATTATGCTTCTTCTTCTCCATCTCTTAGACACTCTCTGTCCTAAAAATTTCAAGAATTAGTGAAGTTGAAAACGACCAGGTAAAGGTAATCCACCGTAAAAAAATTATCAAGATAACCCTTTAATCTTTACTTCTACCTCTCTGCAAACATATGTGCGTGTGTTTTTTTGAAAATATATTTGATTTTTTTTTTTTTTTGAGAAAACACTTTGTTTTCTTTACATTTAACTAAACCGTTCCAGAACTGGTCCAACCGTACTAGTTTTTGGTTTTTTTGATTAAATAGCTGGTTTTTTATTATTTCTACTTTTTAGATTATTTTTCGATTTTTAAGCATAACCGAATCGGGTTGATGCTGATTCCTGTTGAATCGGCCGGTTTGATCCGATTTTTAACTAAAATTAAACCTAAACTTAATCCAAATTAAACCATTCACAGCCCAAAAAAAAAAAAAAAAAACCCAATCACAGCCCAATCCAAAATCAAAACAAAAGCAAACAGCCAGCACATTCACACAAACTTTTCACAAATTTCAATTTTGACCCCAAAACTTTTCAAAATTGCAAGAATGCCACCAAACTTTTTCAAATTTACATTTTGGCCCTCAAACTTTCACAAAATTACTTTTTTTTTAATCCCAAACTCTCATAAATTGCATTTTGCGTTGGAAAATACTTTTGTAGCCCACTTAGAGGAAGATGAGAAATGGCCAACTGCATTTAAACCGCATCAGTTAGTATAAAATTTTCCTTTTATGTTACACTAAAAACTTACTTTTTATATTTTACACACCTATTTTTACAAAATATCCACATCGGTCTATCTATTCTATACATTTATTCAATAAAATATTTATTTTTTTACAATTTTTTATTATTTCCTCACTCACTACTCCTCTATCTCACAGACCCAACACTACCAAAAAAAAATACTAAAATATTAAATGCATGAGCGATAATAACCATGTATATATGTACGGTTATTATAGCACTTGTATATTTATACACAATTTTACACCCACTGATATGGGTATTTTTGTTGGTCAAAATATGCATATCTCAACACTTTTTCTATTTTGCACTATTTTGCACTTACTAATGCAAGTGCTCTGTACGTAGTTCACCACAATTTTGGCATTATCCTTCTTATATATGGGGAGTTTGCATTACACATACATTGAACCACGTGGCAACCCTTGGCCATGTGTGTTTACAGTATTAGTAGCCATAACACTGAAATGGAAGATAAATCTAGATTGGCCCAAAAATCTATATTAATTGGATATGATACAATTCGTATGACACTATTATATCGTACAATTTATGACCATTTATACAGTGGCGACTCCAGGAATTTTGTTTAGGGTGTTTCTATTCCACTTTGAAAAAATTTCGGATGTTTCGAGACGTTTCGGTAAATACCGGCCAAAATTCAAGATTTGGCCTTAAAAAAAAAAAAAAATTTCTTAAAACCAAAACAAATTTGCATTCTGTACACCCAAAAACCTCAAAAGGAAAAAAAAATGAAAAGAAAATAAATAAACAAAGGAACTTGTACAATAAACTATAAGTTCATTTGAAATATTAATAAAATTATTAGTTATTATTATTTAGTTATTTTATAAATTTGTTTGTCTTTTATAAACTATAATTTGTTATATTGTTGTTTCATTAATTATTAAATTATTAATTATTTTTTAACCTAATATAATTTAATTTGTTTATCTTTTATAATATATTAGTTAATTAAATTATTAATTATTAGTGTTTAATTGCTTCATTAATATTTTTTTACTAACTACTAGCAGTCTAGCTAGCACACACCCCCATAATTTAATTTTTTTATAATGTATAAAGACAATTAATTATGCCTCATCCTAATGCCCCTATCAATTAGAAAATTTCACAATCACATGTTACACTAAAACACACACACACCAACACCAACAGATAAAGACAAACTGAAAAGCCAAATTCAAAAAGTAAAAAACAGACAAAAAAAAAAAAAAAAATTAATAAAGCTAAAGTTCGGTTCGGCCATTCACAGACAAAAAAAAAATAAAAAAAAATTAATAAAGCTAAAGTTCATTTATTTCCTAAGAGAGAGAGTTTCATAATTTGCATTCATTTCAGTTCAGAGAGAGAGAGAGTGAGAGACTGAGAGAGAGTCAGAGAGAAAAATGAAATACCTGGAGGGAGGGAGCACCGGAGCAGCCGAGCAGGGAGCGAGCGACCCGATCTCAAGCGGCGTTGACGACAATGACGTAGAGGGGCGAGCGATGACTGGCGGAGGGGCGAGCGAGCAATCCGATGAACCTTGAGATCTCCGTCTGTTGCTCGGAGCGAGCGAGCGAGCGATCCGATCTCAAGCGGCGATGGCATTGAAAAGAACCCGTTGCTCTGTCTTTAGGTTTGGATTGGATTTTAGTGATTTTTTTTTTTTTATTATTGATACTTTAGTGATTTCTGAAATACGGCGTTGAAATGAAATACTTTAGTGTTTTTTGATTTAGACCTTTAGGACTGAGGCATTGCTCTGTGTTTTTTTTTTTTTTGGGGGGAGAATCCGTGGGTTTGGTACGTTGGGCTTGCCGTGGGCCCTGTTACATTTTTTTTTTTTTTTTTTTTTTAAATTTGAGGGTGTTCCTAATTCTGTGATCGAGGGTGTTCCTAGTATAAAGGAAAAAATAATAATAATAAATTCAGAATTTTTTTCAGGTCAGGGTGTTCCAGTTGTAAGTGGCACCGGCACCGCCACTACATTTACAATATGTCTATACGATACACAACTTTTTGAATACAATACGATATGTATCATGTATGGACGATATTGACAACTATGGACCATAGTTAAGGTGTCACTTGGCCGGAAGGCCATAAGCAAAATTTTAGATTCATTGTCAAATTGGGAAAATTAAATCATTTCAAAAATTCATATAAAACTCATTTTTCATGGACCACAAACTTGCTCCTCATCCATTATTCATGTCAAGAATTGTTCAAACAAACAAAAGGCTGTTCCTTGGATTGGAATGTTCACTCATATCTTAAGATTGTGGAACTAAACAAAAGCCCGTATTTAGAATGGTGAAACCTCCGTCTATCACAAGATTATGTCCACTCACATATTTTGACTCATCACTTCCCAAATAGAGAGCAGCCTCTGCCACATCCTCTGGCTTGAGAACCTCACCCTTTAAGCTTGAAAAAATATTGGAAATTTTATTAGTATCCAGCTGCGTTAAGAAATCCTTTAATAACGGCGTAGCAATCGCATACGGTGACACACAATTCACACGAATGCCAAACTGTCCAAGCTCCACTGCTGTATTTCTCATTAATCCAACCACACCATGTTTTGAGCTTGTGTAGCCATTCGTTGCACCTCCTCCTATGATTGAGGATGTGCTAGCAGTTGTGATTATACTGCCTTTTCGAGCCGGGATCATCACACGGGCTGCATGTTTTGTGCCAAGGAAAGCACCAACTAGGTTGACACTAACCACTTGCTCAAATTCAGCCTTGGTGGTGTCAAGGATGTTGAGTTTGGCTGCTCCAGCTATACCAGCATTATTGAACATAATGTCTAGCTTACCGTACTTGGAAACAGCATGGTTAACAGCATTTTCTACTTCCGTTTCCTTAGTAACATCACAATGGACAAAGGATGAGGATTGAGGACTTAGTTCTTTGCATATAGAGTGACCCAACTCGTCTTGGATGTCTGCGATTACAACTTTAGCTCCATGTTTGGAGAAGATTCTTGCAGTGGACTCACCAATGCCGCTAGCCCCACCAGTGATTAGTGCCACTTTTCCTTCTAGCCTGTGACATATTTGCATGATATTATCTTTCAAATTTAGTCAATATTAATTAGATGGCACATCTGCATAAGATATTTGTTACAGCCACAAGGTTATGCATGCAGTGTCTAACAAAAAAATAGAAAAATTATTTACTCGGAGAGAGGGAAATTTAGGATTTATTTTCATAAAATATTTTTGTTCTTTAATAAATTAAACGCATAGAGGCAAGCTAGATTGCTAAAAATTTTCATACCTTCTTGCTGCAGCCGAAACTAAAGAGAAACTTCCCATGGTCGACGAAGTTAGAATATGTGTTGCAAAAACGAAAAATGAAACCCGAAGACTGCTTTGTGATCTCTCCTTGAATGTAACCAACTTATATAGCTAGAGGCAATGTCCCACCCCTGCATTCCCACAACATGTGTTTTTTTTTTTGAAGAAACGTGTTCTAGCTGGAGGGGACCCGTGAACAGTATATAAGACCCACGTGAACAGTATATAAGACCCACAAGAACTGGACCCACATCATGTTAGGTAGAATAGTTTGCTGTTCTATCATTTAGGTAGAATAGTTTGCCGTTCTATCATTTAGGTAGAATAGTTTGCCGTTCTATCATAGTCAATTTCAACAAAAACATGTGGTACGCTTGTACTATCTTAATGTTATGCATAGGTATATTTAAAAAATATGTACTAAGATATATTATATAATTCTTTTTTATATAATTTAAATAATAGTAGTAGTTATTTATATATATATATATATATATTTTAACCCTTTAAAAAGTCTTGTAAGAATATTATTAAGTAGAAAATGCAAATTGTACATTTTAAAAAAAAATTAATTTTTTTATGTTTATTAATTCTAAACTTTTTAGTTTTTATACGCAATAATTTATTTAGATGGATATTTATGATGTGATCCCACATTTGATTATAAAATTAAGAAATAACAATCTCTTTAAAAATAAATAATTTAGGATACTTGGCGCAAAATTGGAATTCAATTATAAAATTTAATTGATTTTTTACTAAACTTGACCGTTAATATATATAGATTAGGGAACACAGTTCTTACATTTTTTTTTTTATTCGTCTATTTTCACTCTGTTACATTTTTTATTTTTATCATATGAGTTTATTTGTGCATGTAATTTCTACCATTTTTTGAAAGTAATGGTGGTCTAATCTCAAGGAAGGAACTGAGGCAAGGAGATCTCATCTCTCCATATCTCTACATGTTTGATATGGAGTAAAAAGAACACAAGACTCACCAATGTTTTCCTAACTGAGGAAGCTAGGAAAATTTATTTAAATTATTTTTGTTTTTGTTCTCTCTCTCTCTAGTTTTTTTTTATTTATTTTTTTGTTTTTTTTTTTTTAATTTTATTTTATTTTATTTATCTAGATAGCGATCATTAGCTTCAACTGCATGTTTGCACAAACTGCGAGAAGCATATGCCACACTCTCTGGTTCGATGAGACTTCTCTTAATAATATCATCTATATTAATTTGTTATATTAATTTCATCATCTATGGGTTTTTTGCCATTACAATAAATCATGAAGTCAGAATATATGTTGCGCATATAGCCGCATACTGCTTATAATAAAAGATTTCAAGAATGAATATGTGATTGGAAGAAAGAACTTTAAAGTTTAAATATGATTATATCCTGCGAGGCAGCTAGTGTACATATTTAAATTTTGGGAATAATTTGGGACTACGCAATGCGCAATTTGTTTGCTTGCTTGCAACATTATCATTTCTAGTTTGTATTAAACAGGTTTTTTGTTTTAAACTTATATGATTTTTTCATACATATGTCTATATATATTATATAGGCTAGCAGTTGCAGCATTACTCGCACCTATTATCAATTATTGGTGGGCAAGGTGTTCAAATTGTGGCTTGAATTTGATAGTCGGGGGACAGCAATTTCGTGAATAGTAAATAAAAAAAATGCCCCACATTTTTTTCATTTACTATTATCCGAGTTAGGCAATTGTCTAGGAGGCCCTGAATGGAAGAATACCCCACATTTTTTTTTTTTAGCTAATAGGAAAAAAAAAAACTAAAAACTATAAAAAAAAAAATGCTAAAGATACTATAAATTTCATTTCATTACTATGTATTTTGTCCATATGAACTGGGTAAAAGATTTGTTTTTATCCGTATAAAAGGAGTTTAGAAAAAGGCTTTGGTTTTGTCTGTATAAAAAGAAGAGTTAAACTTGTATCTAGTGGCCAATTTCATTGGACACGCTAAGATATGCATACATATTCAAAACTGGACACGTATCTCAACTAGTTCTATCAAAATTTGTATCTTCATCAATTTCAACAAACACATGAAAAATTCTCTTTTAATTTAGATACTAGTACATCAATATAAATTATACAAAACTCCAATTCTAACCAATAAGTGAAAGTGTCCAATACTAGTAAAATTGGACACTTTCACTTATTTTTCTTCGTCAATACATTGGTTGAAAATGATATTTTGTCAATACATTGGTTGAAAATGATATTTTATCTACACTTTCACTTATTTTTCTTCGTCAATACATTGGTTGAAAATGATATTTTATCTCACGTATAACATGCTGAATTTCAACGCAATTTTGCATTGTTAAATCTCACCTAAGCAAGGTGCAGAAAAATAAATCAACCAACAGCCAAAGGGGTATGGCCCTAGCAAGGTACATGAAAAGAAAAGATAAGACATTGTCATATCCTAAGAATGTGGCCCAAGGAAGGTTCAGAAAAATAGAGCCCTAATCTAGAAGTACTATATCTCAAAATAATTATATATTTTCATACTTCGCGTGAGTTTGTGATTAGTATTTATAAATTTACTGTCATTTTTTGGTTTATATCATATCCTCATTTGGGACCAAATTGATGGCAAATTAAAATTTTAAGGACAAAAAATGAACTTATAAAACTTGAGGATTTAATTGGTAGTAAGTATCCCAAAATGTAGGGATTAAAAAAAAAAAGGTAGTTAAGCCATGAGTTTACTGAAATAAACAAAACAGCATACACCAATAGTCATAAAAAAAAATTAAATTAATTAAAAAAAAACAAAAAAAAAACCCACTAACTAAGCAAATCGGACTAGAATTTATTTATTTAGTTTTAAACCTTTTCTATTGCATGATCCAAGGCCCCGAAAGTAAGATAGGCCACCCTTAGCCTAGATCAGCCACTCAATGGCCAAGATTTGACATCTCATGGCCAAATTAGAACCAAAGGGCCAACTCAGATCCACTCACCTTAAATTCGGAGAATAAATTAGGACACTCTTAAATTCTTAATAAAGCAAAAGGTTCTCTTTAAAAATAAAAATGGCAAAAGAATTTTTGGACAACATATAAGATCAACATTCTGTTAATTCTGCATCAAAATTCTGTTGCTTCGTGCCAAATAAAATTGTCTTTATGATAACTTGGGTCATTCCAACAGCATAAGGAAAAAAGTGTCCAGCACCTGGTAACTCATGGTATTGAATCCATGGAAGTTTTTTGGCAATAAAGCGCTGCAATTCAACATCTACAAGCTTATCTTCATCACCTTGCCACAAATGAACTGAGACTTCATTGTTAGGGAAGGGATTCTCAAGATCGATAGGACTGAATTCCCAATTCCCAAATCCAACCAGCAAGGTACGATGTACTGATTCAAATTCTTCTTGCTGAAATACATGTGCCTGCAAAGACCCATTTAAGAGTGCATAATAAATGCTTGTTCTATAAATGTTTATTTTGACGCATACCTAGGGTAAAAAAAATATGGATAAAATTTAGTTATAAAATTGGATATAGTTTAAGGTTACAATTTTCTTTTTTTAAAAATTAATATTACAACATATTTTGAAAATCTAACAGTTGGATTGCATGTTCTTACTCTCTTAATCCACATGTCAAATTTTGTACCAATCGGACATTATTTACTATATAATCTACAAGCTTATATTTTATACATAATTTTAAACTACAAAAACTAGTAATTTAAACAATTTATTGTTGACATAGCCATTGATCTTTAATTTTCTAGAAATTTTACAAACATGGAGGATATAAGAAGAAAATACAATTCAATGGTGGATTTATCAAAATTCACTTCCAATAAAAAAAAAAATTGAGCAAGGTTGTTGTCTTAAGCTACTATAACCAATTTTGTAACTATATTTTGTCCAAAAAATAATTAGAATTGTTAAATGGGTTATGTTACCCCCGCACACCCTTGGTGCGGTGGTCACTCCACAAGTATAAATGCTTATGGGATGTGGGGGGTAAGGGCCAGAGTTCAAGTCTCCAGAAGGAAGCTTCTCACACATATACACTTAGATTATGCTAGAGTAGAATTCTATCTTGTATCAAAAAAAAAAAAAAAAAGGGTTATGTTAATGAGTATCCTTAGGGCAATTATTAATAAACTATTTTCAAGAAAGTTTTGACTTCATTTTTATAGAAAATAGAAAAAGCTGTTAAAACATTAATTTTTTTTTCCATAAAAATTTTTCTAAAATGGTTCACTAATAAATGCTCTAAGCGAATTCTTTACATTTCCCTATGTTAAATTACCGATCATCTCAAAAACTTAGTTGTTAGAAAATTCTAAATTTAATCATTAATCTAACCATAATTCTAACATGAAAAATTGTTCTCATTTTGACAAACTCAATGTCGCAGGGTAAGAAATTGTTTTTGGTCTTAAGATACACAATAACCCATTGGAATACTCTCTCTCTCTCTCTCTCTCTCTCTCTCTCTCTCTCTCTCTCTCTCTCTCTCCAAATGTGATCGAGCTAGCAGAACCAAAAAGCTATTCCAAATCTCAAAGTGTAACATACGAGCATTCCCATCCGGTAATGCAAAAAAAAAAAAAAAAAAAAAAAAAAAAAGCATTGTGCATACTCAAAGTTATCTATCTAGTTTGCATTCTCATTTTAATAATACAACTCTATTTTACGACACATCATATTAAAATAATTTTAAAATATTCTAATTTTATAATAAGGCCACGCTCAACTCACCCAAAACAAAAAGCACAATACCAGACACATTATTAAAAAAAAAAATTAAAAAGAAATTAAACATACTATATAGTAATATCTAAATATAGTTCTTACTATAAAAGGTTGTATTTTACATTTTGGCTCCCAAATAAGAATGCTCTAAAAATTGTAGATTTAGATATGTACCATACAATTACCACATCATGTGAGATGTAAAGATTGATTGCATAAAGGATTATGTTAACGGATGTCCTTAAGGCAATTGTCAATAAACTATAATAAAAAAGTTTTGACATGATTTTCATGAAAAATATAAAAAACTGTCAACAACATTTTTTTTTTTTTTAATCATTCTCTCAATAAAATATTTCTAAAAATAGCTCATAAACTAATATTTTTAGGGTATTGGTTAACATTTCCCTTACGTAAATTCTTTTTAACCTTTTAAACTTTTTTACCTATAAACTTTTAGAGCATTTGCATCAATCCGGTTAAATTTTTCTGTTTATTTTATACTAAGAACCTACTTTTTCTATTTTACACTACCATTTTTTAAAACACACACATCAGTTTATCTATTTTACCATCTACTCTATTTAAATAATATTATTTATTCTTTTTTATTAGTAATTATTAATATCTCTATTTCATTTATATATTTTTCTCTCTTTCATTTGAACCGTATCTCTCAAATATCAATTCCAAAAGTCTCTCTCTCAATCCTTCCTCAACTATCTTCCTCTCTCAAACACTCACACACGACGATAGATCTAGCGGCAACAGATTGGCTCCGTTGGGTTTTTCATATGGGTTTTCTGTTGGCTTTGGTTTTGATTTTGGTTTGGGATGATTTTTCGTTGGGTTTGAATTGATTTTGAGTTGGGTTTTCCGGTGGGTTTTGATTGTTTTTGAGTTGGGTTTCTAAGTGAGTTTGGCTTGATTTTGAGTTGAATTTTTTAATTGCTTGCACTGATTTTAGCTTAATTTTCTATGGATTTTGGGTCAACTTTGCGGTGGATTATCAACTATTCAAATAGTTTTTGTTGGTGTTGGTTGGGTGGTGGTAGTGCTGAATGTACGGTTTCTTTTTGAAAAGCTATAAATCTACTGCATTGAATGTACGGTTTCTTTTTGAAAAGCTATAAATCTACTGCATTGAATGTACGGTTTCTTTTTGAAAAGCTATAAATCTACTGCATTTTTTTTTGAAACCAAACGATAGATATAAATCTACTGCATTAAATATGAAGATATCCTTCCATTTTCTGCCTTTCCACATGTACATGACAACTCATATATAAATTAATAGCTGAATAAAAATATTTTCTAATTAATTTCATCACGGTTGACCATCCCCAAATGGCCTACTATTAACTATAGTTTCTTTTGTTAGGGTCACCAATGTCCAACAACTCCCATTTGTAATCTCATTGCTATCTAATAAAGACACATGGCCCACTAAATGCATGCCACATTACCACTACACTACAAGTTACAACCAACATTAATATTATTGATAGCCTCATGTTGTTTATGAAATATGAATACTTTTTATTCATTACTCTTTTATGGTTAAAAGTTGTACAACTATGGAAGTACTGTTAAATGATTTTACAACCAACATTTAGATCAGTGAGCAGACGAAATTTAAAACTATAGTACTATAGTAGTACTTAATTTTTTTATGTTATCTACGAAATCACAACGGTTTCCTCTTCAAGTTGAGAGTGCCAACTGCAAGATCACAATAGAAATATTTGTAGAAAACTAGGTAGTTAACAACGTTGTTACTCATAGAAGTTTCCTAAAGCAATTTTTTGGGCTGAAAATATTTACTCTTAACGAATAAAAGAGAACGTTCAACTACGTACGTACCTTGTTGATTTGTGTCCCAATCTTTTCAGACATTATTTCTAAATCGTGTGGAGAGAAAATATCAGGGTTTCCGGGTACAGCACTTAATGCAGGAAACCACTTTTGTGTGTTCCATAAATAGGTTAGCCATGGTATGTAATGAACAACTCGAACTGTCCACTGGTCCAGAGGTAGTTGTTTGTAATAAGCCTCTGTAGACAATTTGGGAGGCAGACCATGCCACCAGTAGTTGATAATTGGTGCAAGTAGTGCTACTCCTGCTAACCTGTAGACGTATGACAAAATCAGATTACACAAATTTGTATTTAAATTTGTTTTCTGTAGAGTTCAGAATAACAGGACAACTTTCTCAAATTGAAACAATAGTACATCATAACTACTTCTAATTGAGATGTAATTTAATATGAAATATGGTTCTTTAGAAACCTTTATTTAATTAATTTTTTTTAAATGACCATTTTTTTCTTCACATGACAATTTTACTATGTTTTAATTTTCTAGAGAAAAATGGAATAGTATTTTCACCAATCTTATTCATTGTATTAATCAATTTCATATCAAGTTTCCCAAAACCAAAGGGTCATTTTAATTATTGTGTTTTAATAACAATTTTACTATATACACACAATTGAATGAATATTATCATTAATTTTCATATCAAGTTTGCCAAAACCAAGGGTCATTCCAATTAGTGTTTTAATACCAATTTTTACTTCATACACACAATTGAATAAATTTTATTATTATTCACTTACTTTATACACACAATTGAATAAAAGTTATCATTATTTCTCTCTCTCTCTCTCTCTCCAATATTTTATTAAAAATAGTACACACTTTATATATATATATATATATGTGTGAGAGAGAGAGAGAGAGAGAGAGATAACGGAGCAGAACAGTTTTAAATATGAATATCTTAGTTGGAAATATTATGAAGTGTCAGTTAAAATTATAAGGCTTTTAGTAGTACACACTTTTTTTGTATGCATTATACCTATGTGGTCTTAGTCATTTATCTATTATCATAAAATATATATTAAACAAGATAATACCATATGTTAATGTTTAAGATTAAGTAGGTATGTTATAAGAAGAAAAAAAAAAAAAAAAGAAGAAGAGAGTACCATAGATTTCACCATTATAAGATTATATGCACATTCGAAATATATTCACAATAGTTACGTAGGCATAGCAAGATACTACTCTAGTACTAGTATTTGAAATGTGGCTATTTAGAGTATTCACAATGGTCTCCTTAAGTGTGACTGTGTGAGTCTTTAGAAAATCAGTGGACCCCAATATACCCATCACACAATTCTCTAGATTTTGATTGATGAGAGAGCGAATTCGGAAACAAGTTTTTGGAGTTTCTGAAAATAGACACATGAGTAAGCATTTTGTGTAATTTTTAGTAAGTATTGGGGCCCACGGTCGAAAAATGTCACCTCAGTTTTCAGACTCCATGTGCCAACACTGCTACCAATGGCTCTAGTGACCCAGTTAAACAAAACACCGAGTACTGACCTACCACAGTTATCACACAGATCACTTTCACAGTCAAACAGTGGGGCCGCGTTTTGGGGCTTTTGTAATTGAAAACCATGACCGGGTTAAGGTGCCAAACGAGGAATAAAGTATAATATGTTTTATTAATATCATTTTAGTATTTATTTTGGTATTTTTTACTTAATAAATTAGTAACATTTATTTTAAAAAATCGAGTCAGACTATTTCAATAAATTAATTACAATCTTTTATCGGAAAGATAAATTAATCATTTATTAGAATAATCTGATATGATTTTTGAAATAAGTAACACTTATTTATTAAGTAGAAAATACCAAAACAGATGCTGAGTTGGTATTATCTAAACATGATATACTTTCTCCAAACAAGAATATGTGATTTTTGAGATATTCTGAGCTATGCGAAATGAGTAACGAGTGATGAGGTGATAAATGAGGAGTGATGATATTTGATTTGAGTGATTAGTTATAAATGTTTTGAAAAGTTTAGAAAATAATAATAAAAAAAATGAATGAAAAAAAATGATATTTAAATGAAATATATTTTAGAATAGAAAATTTGACATAATAGTTTTTTTTTTTTTTTTTTTCAGGCCTCTTTTTCTTTTGTAGTTTTTTTCTTTTCTTCATAAGGATCAAGGTTAGCAATAGTACACTGCCAAAATGCGCTCATAAAAGAACAGATTTATTGTTAAAGGAAAAAAAAGATCTTTGATATATATATATAAAAGCTGGTTCATACCTATGAGGAATGTACTTGAGGCAGCCCCAAACCAGATGGCTCCCAATAGAATAACCAATTACATAAAATTTGGAACCGAGTTCCAACTCATCCACAAGCTTCGATATCTAAAGCCAAACTTTTCAATGTTCGTTTTGGATGTGGATCACTTGCTCCATAACCGGGTTTGTCAAAAGACAAAATGTGTAGTCCAAGTTCTTCAATAAATTCCTGAAAAGTATTTCCTTTAGTACAGAATAATTTAGAAATTCAATGTAAATAAAAGAACACATTACAGTACTTTTTTTTGGCTGAATGAACACAGTACAGTACAGGACTATGTCTACAAGCACTTAAGCCGTGAACAAAGATAATCTTATATTTGGCCACTTGTGCTGGCACACCATGCTCCTTGTAAGCCAAATTCCTTCCATCCCTAAGCTTTATTCTAGGTGCTGTGATGGGTGGTCCGCCAGGTGAGCCACAAATTTTGGGAGGTGGTGGGCGGATGGCTCGATAAGCCCATCCTATTGCTGGCAATCGCATCAATAAGACCACAGCAAACATGGATATCTCTGGTCTTTGAAGTTGGGAAGGGAAGACTTACCCTGAAAATAAGTAAGGATATATATATATATCTCTGTGTGTGTGTGTTTGGGGGGGGGGGGGGGGGGGGGGGTGTGGGTGGGTTGTGGTGAAGGTAATTGAGAATAACTCCAGCCACAAATAATTGCAATCATGGAAATCTCTAGTAGCTGGCATTTTCCTTTTCCTATTTGCCCTAAATCTCTAGTAGCTGGCATTTTCCTTTTCCTATTTGCCCTAATAGTGGGGGCCCTTTGCTTAAGCACTAGCATTGAAAGATGCTAAAGCCATATTTAAGGCATTTTTGACATTTTAGAGGACAAAAACACTTAGAGCATTAGCATTGGAAAATTCCAATGCTATTCTATTTTACCATTCTAAAACACCACTTTATCAATATACCATACCATTTTACAATTCCTCTGCATCCCAAAACTCTATTTTTATTAAAATATTATTTTTTAACCAATTTTTTATTATTTCTTCCCAACCGTTCAGCTTATTTTCCTGGGCTTTTCAACAGCCATTTTTATTCCTCTCTCCCAGCACCGATTCAACACACAACGCACACCCATTATACAACGATCAACCTATCCAAACCCATCATCACACCCACACACACACAAACACAAACATCAAACCAGCAACAAAGCCACGCACAAACATCAAACCAGCAACAAAGCCACGCACAAACACAAACCAGCAACAAAGCCAAGCCACGCACAAACAAACACAAACCCATTCAAAAATCGGGCCACCGATCAAAAACCCAGGCCAGGCCACCGATCCACGCCGCCGATCAACCAATCCACACCGCTGATTTGAAACCCAAGCTACCGATCAAAAACCGAAGCAAACCCATTAAAAAAAAAATCATCACCGGAGCAAACCCATTCAAACCCATTCAAAAAACATCATCACCGGAGCAAACCCATTCAAATAAAATCATTACCGGAGCAAACCCATTCAAAAAAACATCATCACCGGAGCCACCGGAGCAAACCCATCCAATAAAATCATCACCAAAGCCATCGGAGAAAATCCATTCAAAAAAATGAGAGAGATGAGAGAGCAGAGATGAGAGAGAAGATGGAGAGCAGAGATGAGAGAGCAAACCCATTCAAAAAACATCATCACCGGAGCCACCGGAGCAAACCCATTCCAAAAAAAAATCACTTGAGCCATCGGACCAAATCCATTAAAAAAAAATGAGAGAGATGAGAGCGCAGAAATGAGAGAGAAGACGGAGAGCAGAGACGAGAGAGAGAGGGGCACAGACAAAATGAAAGAAATGAGAGACAGAGGAGAGAGAGTAGAGATAAAATACTATTTTTTTTTATACAATTCTGCTACAGTGCAATTCTAAAGATAGAATTGCACTGTAGCAAGTATTGTAAAAAATTTACAATACTTGCCTTTACCATTTTCTGATGTAGATGGTTTTAAGCTTATAAATGCTATATTTCCTTTAGATATAGCATTAGCATTTTCCAATGCTAATGCTCTTACATCAAAGAATGCTAAACCGCACTATTGCAAAAAATTTTGCAATAGTACTACAGTACAATTCTAAACTTAGAATTGTACTATAGCAGAATGTTAAAACATATATATATATATATATATATATTTTATTCCCTCCGTGTTTTTCTCTCCACCCAGAAATCTTTTCTCTCTCTTCCTTCTCTTCTCTGTTGCTCCATCTCTGCTCTTTCCTCTCTATGGACCCAAACGCCACCTCTGCTCTCTCTTCCTTCTCTGTTGGGTCCGGTGTTTGGGTTGTGGTTGATTGGTGGTGGGTTGATGATATTTTTTGAATGGGTTTGCTCCAGTGGGTTTCAAATCGGCGGTGTGGTTTCTGATCGGTGGTGGGTGTGGTGGCCGTTGTTGGCTCTGGTTTGATGGTTTGTGTGTGGCTGTGTGTGGCTCTGTGTGTGGGTCACTGTGGTGGTTGTGATTTTTTTTTTTTTTTTTTTTTTTTTTTTTTTTTTTTTTCTGGCTGTGACCGGTGCTTAAAGGGGTTGTGGGTCGTGGTTGGGTCCGGGGTTTGGGTCGTGTTTGGGTAGTGGTTGGGTTGTGGGTTGATCGGTGGTGCGTTGATGATATTTTTTGAATGGGTTTGCTCTGGTGGGTTTGAAATAGGCTGGGTTTCAAATCGGCGGTGTGGTTTTTGATTGGTGGTGGGTGTGGTGGCTGTTGTTGGCTCTGGTTTGATGGTTTGTGTGTGGTTGTGTGTGGCTCTGTTGATGGGTCTATGTGTGTGGTTCTGTGAGATGAACCGGTGCTAGAGGTTGAGGGAGGCTGAGGAAAAAAAAAAAAAACGGTTGGAAAGCCTAGGAAAGTAGAACTGAAAAAAAATATTGGTTAAAAAGAAATAATAAAAAAAGATTAAAGAATAATATTTTAATAAGAATAGAGTTTTAGGATGTGAAAAGTATTGTAAAATGAGATGGTATAAGTAATAAAGTGATTTTTTGAGATGGTATAATAGTATAGCATATCATTTTTCAATGCTAGTGAGAGCTTGAAATAAGTTGAACAAGGAGGACTTTTTGGATCTTGCCTTGCCAACGATATTTTGATATGGCCGGATGTAACAATTTTGTCCTTTAATTTTTTTACGAGGTAAAAATGCTCTTCTTGCAATTTCTCTCAATTTTCTATTTCATCTCCCACCAATACTTACTTTATTAATATTTACCTTTTCTTCTCCTCCACTATACCGATATCATAAATAAATAAAAAAACTAAAAGAAGAGTTCAATATTCAACAAAAAGACAAGAAAGAAAGAAGAGTTCAATGAATGATCAAAGAATGTCTACAAGAATATAGTGTTCAAGAAATTATAAATAAGGTACATATATTTCTTTTGTTCTTAATTTATTTTTCAAATATATTGAAATATGATGTTAATATTTATTTGACTTAAATGAATTACTTCAAGAAAGTATACTATTTTATTTTATTTATAATTTATATTTCATTTATAATTGAATATAATGTTGATTTTTTTTTAATCCTTATTACAATATAGAACAAATGAATGATATTGTAATTGCAAATGAGATTTATCAAAGTGTTTCAAGGAATTGTATTGACTTAAATGAGCTTCAAAATGATGGAGAAAATTGTCACACCCCAAACCCGGTACCCGGATTTGTGACCATGACCGGCATGCTAATATCAAGTTTAAACCTGATATTAACAAGAACCAACTTAACTTTTTGAAAACTTTTACAAAAGCTTTCCTCATTCTTTTAAATTTTGTTTCTTTACTTAAATGATATAACCTTTGACTTGACATTCAGAGCATCTACATTGTACTCCAAAGAATAACATAATCCACCAATCATTTAGTTTCCACACTTTTACATAATACATAGCTTGATACTTTAAGGTATACACAACTTTCATTTGATCCTAAAATACACAATAACTATAAAGCTAAATGTCAGAATGCTAATTTAGGATCTATACATATCAAACTAAAACCAGCTCCTTTCAAAACTCGACTAAGGCTCCCTCTGCTCCAAAATAACACCTGCTAACTGAAAGAGTGGAAGGGGTGAGCTACACAGCTCAGTAAAGGTAAGATATATGAGAATTCAATAAGGATGCATGTAACCAAATCATTTCATTCTATGAATATTCGAACAGGAGAACATCTTTTCATGCATAGTATTTTATACTATTTATAATAATAGCTTATACGCTCATCATAGAAAATAATTGTTCTCCTTTTCTTATCGGTTTAATATTACTAAAACCTTTCGGATTAAACTTCTTTCACTTCCTACAAAGTTGCCATACATATATTCTCATTACAATATAATTATTTTAACTTAAATCAGATAATTGGCAACTCTGTATTAAGCTAGAAACATCTTGACTAGTAAGAGAACTTTTCTTTATAAACTTCTTCTCATAGAATACTATAACTTTCATGATCATAAAACTTAACGTTTCATAAAAACATTTATCTGATAACTTTTAAACATAACTTGTACTTTCATCAGAAACTTTACCTTTATAGCATATCAGAATTTTCAGAAACTTTTATCTTCAATGAACAGCTTTTCTTTTCATTAGAAACTTCTTCTTGCCATGAGAGTTTTCACTTTTCACAATGCATTTAAACAAAATAATTCTCTCATGATTAATAACATAACATAGCTGTTCATAAATAACTTATTGGTTAGCCCGTATCTGATAAGTCTGTACTTATTTGGGAGGCTTCTAGCACCACGGTGCTAGGCATCCAGCATTCCCCACAATGCCAGGTATTCCCGGGATCACATCATCATAATACATATCTTCCAACCATGGGGGTAGGTTGGCTTCCCCCACAAGTTGGTTGTAACCAACAAGGGGCGGGTACAGCAGAGCCAGTCCCACTTAATGGCCAAATCATATAACATTTTCCATGGAAAGCTAGTAATTAACCCCTACTAGCAGAGTTCAGATCACCAGAGGACATAACCCGAAAACATTTTATACTTTCCATCATACTGCAATTTCTTATTTTGCATAACATTTCATAATAATAGCATTTTCATTCTTTTCATTAAACATCATGTTCGTGGAATCAATAATAGCATCAATATGCTTAAATCATATACATAAGTTTTTCGAAAACTCACGAACATAACTTTGTCAGAATAATGATTACATGCCATATCTCTAATCAAAAATATTTTAATGCATAATATACTTTAAAATAACCTCATGACTTACCAAATGCTCATATAACTTACCCCTTACCTGGAAGTAGAGGAACCGAGAGCCTAAAGTCGAAGGAGCTTTGACTTGGATACTGGTAACACCTAAACCATAAATCGAAGCTTATTACTATCCATAATTTCCTTGTCATAGACTTACACAATCAACTCAAAGCCTATTTCTTAGAATTAAGGAAATCCTAATCCCACCTCAACGAGGTTCCCACAAATACGAAATACAGTCATCAGACAACAAGTACAAAGTCCTAGAGAAACCAACATTCTTATATTAATCCCATATCTCTAAAAAAGCTAACTTTATTTCAAAAGGTGCTTTAAGGTTAGGGTAATAATGCATGCATAAATACAAAATCTTTTAAGCACGGTCATGTAACTATATACATTCATATGGTAACATATAACACGTCAGACAAAACAGCTTCATACATACAACTGTCTCATGGTTTAGAACCCCTTCCTTTGGGTACTAAACCTCAAAACAAGTTACACAAAATTAATCTATGATCGAAACATACCAAAAGATAAGCGTATCAAATTATAGCTCAAAACATTCACCCTAACTTGATAATTAAATCCACAAAGTTAGGCATGTCCCTTACTATTCACTGTTCTATTCCAGCAGCATAGGCTCCATTTGTAAAATACAAACGGGCTACTCAAACACATCCAATTGTCATGAAATTTTACATAACTACTCCTCTGTATGTCCAGTATATACCATAAAAATTTCGGAGTCAAAGCATAAACCCATGATTTACTAAAAATCACGCAAGACAGCATACTCAAATCTGTCTTGTCAGAAATTCATGCAATTTATAAATTAAACCATTATTTTTATGTTCATCCAAATGCTGTGAGACCAATTCAATAACAACCAAAAGTGTCTTAAGTTTCATATGAATTATCCCTAGCATCCAAATTCCCTATATACAGTTTAATACATAATTTAACATGCATGAGCACAGAATCTGTCACAGTGACAGCTTCAGTACATATTCTTATAAAATCATCAACAAATAGCAATAGGTCTTAATTTAATTTGGGTATTTTTATACCTATAGTATACATATTAAAATACCCTAATAAGCATTCAATTGATCAAAATATCATCAAACCTTCAATCACTAAAACAGAATCATAATTCAGCCTATAAAATCAGGATAGAAGATAAAGAAATAGAAATAAACAAATGAAGGTTTGATTACTTACCCACAAACTTGGAAGCTGAAATTTTAGTGTTAACCCTTTAATTTCTTCTTTAGAGAGGAATATATTGTGTTGGTGAGAAAGGGAGGGCTGCCGTGTAGAAGCAACAGAAGAAGAGAGAAAGAAGAACAAAGAAAGAGGAAAAGGAGTAGAGAGAGAGGGGCTGGACTTCTGATCTGATGCAGCCAAGAAAATAAGGAAAGTGTGATGACTTTTGGGGCAGCAAAATCAGATAAGGGAAGTGGAAATTGGGGTGGATACGTGTATGGCTAGAAAAATCCCACCCACTTTTCATTTCTCTTGCATTCACACAACTTTCTTGCATTCACACTCATCTACAATAATAATATTATTTTAAACATACACACACATATATATGTATATATATATCCTTACCCTTATATACTAATTACACACCAACAATTATATATCTAATAACTTAAACCACTTAATATAATTTTGCACATATTTAGTATATATTTAAAATACCGATAGCAATTCAATTATGTATAATCTTTACAATTCTCATTCAATGGCATTATAAAATAATATGCTTATTAAATACTCTTCTATTATTTTTTTGTAAGTAAGTGGCTTAAAAATACTAATAATACTTAACCACTTAAACACATAGTTTAATTATAAAGTTGGGTCGGGGTGTTACAAAAATAATGGCATTTGTGGGGGAGGAATTAGTGGTTTGGAATAAATATCCAATAGAAGAAATATGAGTTATTGAAGAAAATGAAGATATTAACTCAATAGAAAATGAGTTTAAACTTTTTGTTGGTCAATATTTTCTTAGTGAAGAAGAGGTTTTCATTTTCTATAAAAATTATGCAAATCGATATGGTTTTATAATTCGAAAATGTCGTTTTGTCACAAAAAATGGAGAAAATGTAAGACATGATTTCTTTTGTCATCGAGAAGGTAGACAACAATTAAAAATAGTGGATTCATCTAAGAAGCAATGAAATAGGATATCTACAAGATGTGGATGCAAAGCTCATCTAAGAATCACATTGCGAAAGTCATTTGACATTTTTCCACGAGAATGGCATGTCACTAAGTTTGTTATAGATCACAATCATGAATTGTTGTCCCTTTCGGAAGTGAGATTTCTTCCAGCCAATCGAGTTATCACTATGAAGATAAATATCGCATTCTCTTATTGCAAAATTGTGGACTTTCAGTTAGGCAAATAATACATGTTATGGAGCTTGAGAAAGGTGTGAAGCATGGAGATCTTCCATTTTTTAAAAGAGATATCCATAACCTTTATGTGAAAATGAGAAGGATGCATACAATGAATGATGCTATGGGTCTCTTACAATTGTGCAAAGTTAAAAGAATTCTAAATTTCAATATGCATATACAACTGATGAAGAGAGTAGGTTGGAGCATATTTTTTGGGCACCTACTCCTTGTTTTGATTGGTACCAAAAATATGGAGATGTAGTTGTTTTTTATACTACTTACAAAGTAAATACATATGGCATGCCTTTTGGTATTTTTGTTGGTATCAATAATCATGGAAAGAATATTCTCTTTGGTTGTGCACTTCTTCGAAATGAAACAACTAGTGCATTTCAATAGTTAATGAAGGTACGTAAATTATTTAATTATCTTGTAAGGTTGTGCAATTATTTTTTGATTTTATTTGATTAATTAGTAGTTTAATAGTATATATCCTACTATATTTTTTCAAGTGCTAATAACTTTGTATTTGATTAATAGAATTTTGCAAATTTAATGAAGAAGTCACCTAAGGCAATTTTAATAGACCAAGATCTATGGATCACAGAAGCAGTATCAAAAGAATTGCTATCCACAAAACATGTTTTTTGTATATGGCACATTACTGCTAAATTTAGTGGTTGGTTTACGGAAATTCTTCATAGTCAATATTCAAATTGGTGCATGGATTTCTACAATCTATATAAGTTAAACTCATGTGAAGAATTTGAGCATCAATGGTCTCAAGTTATGGCAAAATATGACATGCTTACTAACAAGCATGTAAGTGGTTTATATCAAATCAAGCATTTTTGGGTACCATGTTACCTTTGTGGCTATTTTTTTGGAGGAATGACAATAACCAGAAGATCCGAAAGTATAAAAGCATTTATCAAATGGTTTGTTAGTTCCTACATAAACTTGATGCAATTTATTGAACAAGTAAGTCATTATTTATCGTTGCTTTCTTTTATTGTAGAATTTGATTTATTTTTTTATTTGTTAATATTTGTAGTCTTTAGGTGTCTTTAAATTATTTACAATTTGTAATTTTAGGTTGACCTTGCCATTGAAGATATTGAGCAAACACAATCACATGATACAATGTTGGAAAAATATAGAGGTTCTTCTTTAAGGACATTGTCACCGATAGAAGAACAAGCACATAGTGTCTTGACACCCTATGCTTTCAAAAATTTTCAAGAGGAGTTTGGAAGAGCCACACAATATTCGGTGCTTCAAGAAAACGGTATTGAATTTGTGTTGCAATATTATGAAGAAAAAACCAGTCAAAAGCACTTGGTCTTATGGGATGGTGAGATGACTAGTTGTAGTTGTAAGAATTTTGAATTTTGGGGTATACTTTGTCGTCACACACTTAGTGTATTCATTCACAAAGATTGTTACCAAATTCTATCTTTGTATCTTCCACCACGTTGGTGTCGTGAAACATCATTAGGTGGAAAAGAATTGATAGTGTTGAGTGATGAAAATTTAGTGGACAATGAAAATATGGTTGATGCTAATGCTAATGATGCTATTGATGGAGATTGTTTTGTTCGTTGTCCTCTACTCTCAAATATGAAAGGTCACCCAAAGTAAAACAGGATGAAAGGTGGAAAGAATTGGGAAAGCAAAAGAGAACTTGTGGGTTTTGTAAGCATGTTGGCTATAACATCTCTACATGTCTGAAGAAGGAGAAGGAAAACTCGACTTCCTCAAATGGTGCAAAGAAAATGAAAAATTGTACTTCAATAGATATAGGATTGAACCCAATATTTTATTTGAAATGTTAGGTCTTTTGCTTAAAAAATCACCAATATGATGTTTGTCAACTTTTTATTTTTGTCGGTGTTATATTATCATTTTGAAAATATTATGCCAATGAATATCATGCATTTTTGAAAAAATAGAAAAAATTTCCATAAAAATAGTAGTGTTTCACTAAAATTGAAATCTAATGTCCCATATCATATCATGTATCATGACACTTTTTCAATCCAAAGCAAATCGGTCTTTTCACGACATTTGAAACACAAAATAGCGAGGTACTATTTTTAAACTTAAAATAATTTTAAAAATTACTATTTAAAATAAATGTCTAACCCACTACTAACCAATAAAATATTTTTATTTCTTTCATTTTGGATTTTATTATTTTTACTATTTAAATAAAATAAATGTCAACTCCATGTAAAACCCTAAATCTATGGAGAAATATAGCGGGACACCAACACAACCCCACCAATTCACATGGGTTTCTCCCAACAAAAAGTTGGTGGACTGAGGGTGGGGCCTCTCACATACTTACTCTGATAAGACTAGTGGTACAAGACCAGGAAAAAAAAAATGCAATGACTCAAACTCGCACCATCAAATATACAAATAGAAATTGTGGACTCAAAAGGAATTGGTCATTGTTGCAAGAAACAAGATTTTATTGTCATGATATTTATTGACCTCATATCATCTTGAAATGTTACAAGCATAAAGGTTATAAGAAGAAAATGTAGTGCGAATGTGTATTTGTCAAAATTCACACTCAATAAAAATATGAAATTTAAAGATTTTATTGATGTTATCTTTATTTTTCCTAGAGTTTTAAAATTTTGATTTTACCTCTTAAAGATGTATATTGTTTACATTAGTAGCCTCTTCATTTATACTTTTCCACAAAGTGTCACAAAATAATGTTACACGTGTTTGGTTTGTCCAATAAAATAATGTCACGTGACAGAATAAAAATGACGTGAATAATAGACACAATTGATACTGATGATGAACTGATCGTCAGTTGATTATGATCGTCCAGATGGAAGCCGTTCCTCACCAAATCAATCTTCTGTAATCTGTGGACCAACGAAAGGAAGCAGTTCACCGGCGTTGTGCCTGCAAAAAGGTCTCCGATGCCAAAGTCAGAAAGATTGACAAAGGAGAGCAATGAGAGTAGTGTGCTAGAGTGTTTTCTTACCCCACCCCTTTTGGGGTTCAGTCTTTATATATGTGTGCTTGCAGGTCATTTCTTCTAGCCGTTGGTGGAGTCTTGATGGAGACTTTAATCTTGCCTTGTAATGCCTTTGCTGGGTGTTAATGATGAGCTGCCATTCCCAACGGTCTGAAGGTTGATTAATGTCTCGTAACCGTTCCGCGAAGAGTGGGAACGAGTGTTCAGGTCTTTGAGCGACGACCTTCTCTCTCTGGACGATTTTAGTAAGGTCGTCCCTATCTTGCATTGTATGGACGATTACCATTTTGGTCGGGCGTATCAGCTACCCCCCTATTCCATTGTCGTCCATTTCTTGGACGATTATAGGAATATGAAAAGATTGTTATTATCATTATTTTTTATTTTTTTTTTTTTCAGTAATGGGGCTTGGAGTTCTGCTCCGCATTGATTGTGTAGTGGCAGCTGTGGCTCCTCTCAGTGCCACGTGGTTGATTTCTATTGGTGGGAGTGCCTCGTTTCGGGTGAGTGCCTTTTCAGTTTTCCCGCACTTTCCAAGGCAGAGACCTTTGATTTCTTTTGGCTTTTCCTTTTTCCATTTCCCCATTCTCTGTGCGGTTGATCTCTCCTACGCGTATTTTGCTCCTCACCTCCTCAGTTTTCTCCCTAACTTCCAGGTACGCCCACCCCCATTTACACTTTTCTTTCCTTTCTGGTTTTTCCTTGCATTTGTGTCACTTAAGTTCCTTTTTCTTTCTGTACTATTTTCTCTTCTTACTTGGTGGTGTTAGTTTTCCCTTTTTTTTCTTTAATGGTGGACACTTTCGAAGCTAGGCGTAACTTCCCTTCTGTAGCTTTTCTCCTTGCCCGTCTAGGTTCCTTGGTAGAGCTTCCCGGTGACCTATTGGGTGCGCCTTCCCTTGCCGGTTCATACCCAGTAGTTGAGGAATTTGTTAATAGGGGTACCGGGTTAGGTTCGGCGTTGGGTGTTTTATACCCTCTTCTGTTAGAGTCTCAAGCTTGGTTTCGGTCTATTAGAGGGCACCCAAGAGAGGAAAATATGGGTTTAGAAGAAGGGTTAGGTGATTTAGAGAGGGGTTCGTCCTCAAACGTGGTCGAGGAAGAGGCTGGGATCGGTGCTACGACCACTACTCTTTCCCGTGCTCCCTCGTCCTCCCATTCCCCTGCTCCAGCGACGGTCCGTCGATTTCATGCCCTGAAGGAAAATTGCTCCTTGAAAGTTGAGGTTTTTAGTAAATTTAAGGACAGATTCCAATTTTCAGAGAGAACTAAGGCTCGTCTACCTAGGAAGGGCGAAAAAGCTTGCGCCTTTGCCCACGGAGAAGTTTGCTTTTACGAGGCTGCTTTTTTGTGTGGCCTCCGATTTCCCGTCCATCCGTTCATAATGGAGCTTCTTTACCATTTTAACCTTGCACCGGGGCAACTTATGCCTAACTCCTGGAGAATAGTGATTAGTTGTATGGTGATTTGGACGACCATTGCTGACGGGGATATGATCTCAGTTAACGAGTTCGTCCACTTGTATCGTTTGAAAGAGTCCAGAGAATTTGGGTACTATGAGTTTGTACCCTGGAATAGGAAGGCTCGTCTGGTAGCTGACCTTCCGTCGTCCTTTCGCTACTGGAAATCAAGATACTTCTTTGTATCTGGGGACGGTTGGGAAACGTTGCCTGATGATCTGTGGGGGAACATACCTAGGTTGCTGCGACGATGGGAGACCCCTTTGATTGGTGCGTGTACCCCAATGTTGTTGGCCCCCTTTTTTTTTTTTTTTTTTTTTTTTTTTTTTTTTTTTTTCGTCCTTTGCAGTGAAAGATCGTCCAGAGCTAGAGGCCAAATTTGTAGAGCGAGTGCAGGCTGCAATCAAGTACGCAAGGACGATAGAAGATTTTAGTGAGCTGATTGATCCGCGTACCTTAGCTCGTCACTGTCTGGGACCAGAACCTTCCCTCTACGTACTCAGTACCCTCGACCGTGAAGAGAGAAAACGTAAGTTGCATTTCACGTCTTTTCTTCGTGTTTATCTGCATTCTTTTTATTCGTCCTTACGCCTCTTTTATTCGTCCTTGATCTCTTTTGTGTAGAAATGACATCGAAATTTAACAAAGAGATGTATGACAAAATTAAGGGCAAACAGAATGAGCCCCTTTCCAGCATAGGCCAGAAGAGGCTGAGAATCACAGATAAAGAAAAGGAGAAGGAGAAAGAGGTGGTGGAGAGAGGGTCGTCCACACCTACCCTTGATCTAGAGGAGGGTCTGGCTGCATCTCCTGGTATTTCAATTGAGAAGGTGGCTCGTCCTTCGAAGAAGCAGAAAGCTGTTAATAAAGGGAAAGGGAAGGTTGGTGCCAACGTTTGGTCGGACGATGGGACGGCCATGGACCGTGCCAACGAGCTTTTTACCCCTGGTGAGATGAGGGAAGTCACGAGCATTCCTTCACACGAGATGGTGAGCCGCCCCGTTCATAAGCTTGTGCAGGTGAATCATCATACATCTTGTCCCTTTCTTCGTTTTTATCTGCTTGACCATTTTTGTTGCTTTTGATTGAACTAATTTTTATTAACTTTGTACTCGTCCATAGGTGTTAGGGGAGACCATGCACATCACTACTCAGTATTTAGCGAATGAAGAGAAGGCCGTCGTGGCCAACTCGAAGGTAGAAGCTTTGGAGGCTGAGGCCGCTGGTTTGCGGAAGGATTTGATCACGACAATGGATTCTCTCAACATTTCCAAGGAGCAGGTTCGTGTATTGACGGAGCAGCTGGACGTTGAGAGACAATCTGTGAAGTAGAAGGACGAACTCCTAGCGGCGGCCGCTCAGAAGATGAAGGTTGCAGTGACCAAGGCCGTCACTGCTTTCCAAACCACTGAAGAATATAACACCATTCTTTTCCAGTGGTACTTCAAAGGGTTCGAGCTGCTGCGAAGGTATTTGGTCAAGCATGGTCCTGGCGTGAACCTTGACGATTTAGACTTTGAGGCCGTCGATAAGGAGATTGAAAAGGATGAGGCGGCTCAAGCAGGGGCGTCTACCCGTGTTGAACCATCTCAGGCCACCCAGGACGATGATATTGCCCCTCCAGCTTAATTCTGCCTTAAGGAAAATTTCTTTTTTTTTTCTTTTTTTTTCTTTTTTTTTTATGCACTAAGTTAAGAACTGCTGTTGTTTGGATGCCCCTCCTGTTTTTGGGGCCCCCCATTTTTGCTTCTAGAACAATTTAACTCTATGTTTGATTTTATAAATGTCTGTGTTTGTTTTTGCTCTTCATGATTACATGAGTTGTGTGAGGATTTTTGTACCTTCCTGGGGGTTTTGGAAATGTTTCCCCATAATCTGACTTTTTGGTTGTCCTGTATGGACGAGATTACATTGATCAACTTGAGGGGTTTGATCCTCTTGCTTTTCTGTACAGACAAAATCATGTTATGTGATGCACATGGATATCAAGGAATTTTAGCTTTTGAGACGATGTGCATCCCCTTAAGGAACTTTTTGTCGTCGTTATGCTTTTTTTTTTTTTAGAAATGATGTAATTCGTTTAAAGAATTTTGTCGTCATTAATCTTTTTTAGAGACGACGTAATTCCGTTAACGATTTTTATCGTCATTAAGCTTTTTAGGGACGAGGTATCTCCATTTAAGGAATTTTATCATCGTTAAGCTTTTTAGGGACGATGTACATCCATTTAAGAAATTTTATCGTCGTTAAACTTTTTAGGGACGATGTACATCTATTTAAGGAATTTTATCGTCGTTAAGCTTTTTAGGGACGATGTACATCCATTTAAGGAATTTTATCGTCATTAAGCTTTTTAGGGACGATGTACATCCATTTAAGGAATTTTATCGTCACTAAGCCTTTTAGGGACGATGTACATCCATTGAAGGAATTTTATCGCCGTTAAGCCTTTTAAGGGATGATCGTTTGGGCTTATCTTTGAAAATAGTGGCGCATGATTTGCTCAATAACACTTAAGGGATGCTGGACAATACTTATAATTCGAATAATTGCTTACATAAGATAGAAGTATCAAATTGGTTTTACAATGAAGTTTATGGTTCCTTTTCGTAATACCTCTTTAGATGTTCGACGTTCCACGGACGAGGTAGTCTTTTTCCTTAAGAATCCTCCAGGTGGTAACTGCCTTGACATGAATAATGGACGACTCTGTAGGGTCCTTCCCAGGACGGTCCCAATTTTCCATGTGCTGAATCCTTTGTCGCAAGGGTGACTTTTCTAAGGACGAGGTCACCAATGTTGAATCTTCTTAGCTTCACTCTTTGATTATAGTATTCTGCTATCTTCTGCTGGTACTTTGCCATTCTTTCAACTGCCTGATCTCTAATCTTGTCCAGGCTGTCTAAGTTTTCCTTCAATTGGTTCTCATTGGTTTGTTCGTCAAAAAATTCTCTCCTTAAGCTTGTAAGACCAACTTCGACTGGTATAACTGCTTCTGTGCCATATGTCAGACTGAACGGTGTTTCTCCAGTTGGTGTCCGCGCTGTCGTCCTATATGCCCACAAGGCGCTTGGCAGTTCTTCAGGCCACATTCCTTTTGCCCCCACCAACCGGGACTTGATGATCTTGAGTAGGGTCCGGTTGGTTACTTCCGTCTGTCCATTGGCCTGGGGATGACCTGGTGATGAGTACTTATTTTTGATGCCCAAGCTCGAGCAAAATGACCTGAAGCTTTGGCTGTCAAATTGACGACCGTTGTCTGATATGATCGTCCTTGGTATCCCGAACCTGCAAACAATATTTTTCCAAACAAAATTTTGTACCTTCGCTTCGGTGATTGTTGCCAGAACTTCTGCCTCCACCCATTTTGTGAAGTAGTCGATGGCGACGAGCAAGAACTTCACCTGTCTCTTTCCCTGAGGTAAGGGACCCATGATGTCGATCCCCCATTGTGCGAATGGCCAGGGAGACGATATTGTGGTCATTTTCTCCCCTGGGATTCTTTGAACATTCCCATATCTTTGGCAACTGTCACACGTCCTCACGAAATCAGCTGCGTCTCGTTGCATTGTTGGCCAAAAGTAGCCAGCTCTCATGATATTTCTGGCGAGGGACTTTGCCCCCGTGTGATCTCCGCAGATTCCACCATGCACTTCTTCAAGGATGTACCTGGCTTCCTCCTTTTCAACACACCTCAAATACGGTTGGGAGTAGCCTCTTTCGTAGAGTTCGTCATTAAGTATCGTAAACCTGGCTGCTCGTCTCCTTACCTTTTTAGCTTCCTTTGGATCATCCGATAGTCATCCTTCTTGAAGGAATGTGACTATCGGGCTCGTCCATCCATGGTCTGTGTGGACGAAGGAAATTTGAAGTTCCAGTATGCTGGGGTGGTTTTGTTCTTCCGTCTTCCAATCGAACCTCTTACCTCCGCTGTCCGTTGAGGCATTTCGGGCCACCTCATCAGCTTCTGTGTTCTGATCCCTGGGGATCTGGACGAACTCTATGTAATTGAAGGAGCTGATCAATTGGTTCATCAGCTTGAGGTATTTCTGCATCCTTGCCTCCTTTGCTTCGTACTCCCCCCTTACTGGTCCAATAACAAGTTGCGAATCGCTCCTGAATACAACATTTTTAGCTCCTAGTGCCCGGGCTACTCTCAATCCTGCCAATAATGCCTCATATTCTGCTTCATTATTGGTCATAGGGAATTTAAGTTGGACTCCATACTTGATGACATTCTTTTCGGGAGAAGTGAGGACGATGCTAGCTCCGCCTCCGCGTTGAGTGGACAATCCGTCAGTATTAACCGTCCAAATGTTCTCTACGTTTTCAGGGACGGTGAACTCCGCTATAAAATCGGCCAGTGCTTGTGCTTTTATCGCCACCCTTGGACGGTATTTTATGTCGAACTGGCTGAGCTCGATTGCCCACTGCACCATTCTTCCTGCTGCTTCGGGCTTGTTCATTGCTTTTTTTATGGGCTGATCCGTCATCACGACGATGGGATTGGCTTGAAAATATGGACAAAGTTTCCTCGAAACCATAATCAGGGCGAAGGTGATCTTCTCTATACGTGGGTACCATGCCTCGGCCCCCTGGAAGGCCTGGCTAACGTAATACACAGGAAGTTGCAAACCACCATCTTCTCTAATCAATGCCGCGCTGACAGCCGTGATTGAGACGGCTAAATACAGGAATAGATCTTCACCTTCTTTGGACGGGCTCAGGAGGGGCGGGTTGCTAAGATAACTTTTCAGCTCTTGGAACGCCGTTTCGCATTCCTTCGTCCATGAAAACGCCTTCTTCAAAGTCTTGAAGAATGAAAGGCATTTGTCCGTCGCCTTCGAGACGAACCTATTGAGGGCTGCAATTCTCCCTGTTAGGGACTGCACTTCTTTGACTGTCCTGGGTGAAGACATTTCCAGGATGGCCCTGACCTTTTCGGGGTTGGCTTCAATCCCTCTCTGCAATACTACAAACCCGAGAAACTTTCCCGAGGAAACCCCAAAGGCACATTTGGACGGATTTAGCTTCATGCTATATCATCTGAGAGTATTGAACGTCTCTCTGAGGTCGTCCAGATGGTTCTCTTCTTCCTTGATCTTGACGAGCATATCGTCAACATAGACCTCCACATTTCTCCCGATTTGCTTCTCGAACATCTGGTTTACCAATCTTTGATAAGTGGCCTTTGCGTTTTTTAGCCCAAAAGGCATGACCCGATAGCAGTAAAGTCCCTGGCTGGTGATAAAAGCGGTCTTTTCTTGGTCTTCTTCAGCGATTTGTATCTGGTTATATCCTGAAAACGCGTCCATAAATGTGAGAAGTTTGTGTCCTGCTGTGGAGTCTACTAGCTGGTCGATTCTGGGCAGCGGGAAGCTATCTTTTGGGCATGCTTGGTTCAGATCTGTGAAGTCGACACACATTCTCCACTTCCCATTTGCTTTTTTGACCATGGCTACGTTGGCCAACCACTCTGGGTAGGGACTTCTCGGATAAATTTTGCTGCAAGCAACTTATTTACCTCGTCCATCACTGCCTTATTTCGCTCGGGAGCAAAGATTCTCCTTTTCTGCTGGACAGGTTTCTTTCCTAGATCAACATTCAAGTGATGCTGGATGAGGCTTTCTGGGATTCCTGGCATATCCTTGTGGCTCCAGGCGAAAATATCGAGGTTGCTCTTCAGAAAGCTGACGATTTCGCCTTTCGTCTTTTGACTCATGCTCGTCCCTATTTGGGTCGTCCTTGGAGGATTCCCTTCAGCCAGATCTACCGTTTCAAGTTTCTCCATAATCTCTAGCGTCTTCTCCTCAATTGTCCACGTATGGTTTTCTTTTAAGGCCAGGACAGCATGGTAGCATTCCCTGGCTAGTACTTGATCTCCCTTAATCTCCCCAATTCCATGTTCTGTTGGGAACTTCACCTTTGAGCAGTAGGTGGAGATAGCAGCCTTCCAGCGATTAAGCATTGGTCTGCCAATGATCACATTGTAGGACGAGGGTGAGTTTACTATCAGAAAATTGTGCTGGTTGGTTACCTGAAGGGGGTATGACCCGGCCGTTACTGTTAACGTCGCGATTCCTCTGGGGTATACTTTGTCTCCGCTGAAACTGACGAGGGGAGACTCAAAAGGACGGAGCCTTTTTGGGTCCAGCTTTAGTTGTTGGAAAGCAGGAAGATAGATTATGTCTGCTGAACTTTCGCTGTCGACCAGGACTCTTCACGTGTTGAACCCCTCGATCATGATCATAATGACGAGCGGGTCATCATGGGGCTGCTTTACACTTCTGGCATCTTCCTCAGAGAAATGCAAGTCCTCACTGGTGCGTCTTTGCTTTGACGGTGGTATGTTGTGGACGCTGTTTACCTGTCTTTGGTATGACTTTCTGAGAGACTTGAATGATCCTCCAGTGGTTGGTCCCCCGGCGATGGTCTTTATTTTCCCTAGTGCGTTCTGTAGATGAGGTTGTGGGTGATCTTCGTCTCTTCGTGCATTAACTGGCTGGCTTTTCTGTCCGTACCTGCCAAAATCCCCCCTTTTTACATACTGTTGTAGCTTTCTATTACGGATGAGCTCTTCAATCTGCTCTTTTAGGTCGCTACAGTCCTCCGTGTAATGCCCATGATCTTTATGGAAACGGCAGTATTTCCTCTTGTCGCGCAATCTAGGTGTTGAATGGAGTGGTTTTGGCCACTTTAGGGACGGTTCGTCCCTTATTTCTGTTAGAATTTGATCTACTGGCATCACCAGCGGGGTGAACTTTGATGGACGAGGGTTTTTGTCCTCTCTCCTTCGATTTCCATCGTCATTCCGTCTGTCAGCCCGATCCCGTTTTAGCCCTCTTCGATCGTCCTCCTTTTCTTTCTTCTTTTCCCTACTCTTATCTGCTCCGTCAATAGCTGCCAGGGCTTCTTCCGCGTTCATGTACTTCTGAGCTTTTAACAGTGCCTCGGTCATCGTCTTAGGGGGGTTCTTTGCCAAGGATGCCACAAAATCCCTGGACTTCAATCCTGCTTCGAAGGTCGTGAGATGTACCTTGTCATCTGTCTCGTCTATTTCCAACATTCCTCGGGTGAAGCGTGTCACGTAAGACCTTAGTGGTTCCTTCTCTCCTTGTTTGATGGTAAGCAAGTGGTCGGCAGTTCTCTTTGGTCACTGTCCCCTTATGAAGTGACGGACGAAAGAGCTGCTCAACTGCTCGAAATTGTCAATGGACGATGTTGGCAACTTGTTGAACCATTCCCTGGTTGCTCCTTTGAGGGTTGTAGGGAATGAGCAACATAAGATCTCGTCAGGCGGCTGTTGGAGGCCTAGGGTCGTCCTGAAGGTATTCAGGTGATCCAAGGGGTCTTTCAGCCCGTCGAAAGGTTCCAGCTGGGGTAGACGAAACTTGGAGGGTACAGGGCACTCCTAGACGGCTATGGTAAAGGGCGAATCCGTCTTCCGAACGATTCTCTCCAAGCTTTGGTCCGTCTTTCCTTTTATGGCGTTTCTTAGTTCGTCCATCTCTTTCCTTATTTCTCTCAAAAGATCCGAGCTTGTTTCCTCCGGAGTGCTGGTTTGCCTTCTGTTGCTGTCTTCGTCGTCTCCCCTATCTGCACGATTGCTTTCCTGCAGTAGTCGTTGTTTCATCTCTTGGTTCTGTCTTGTGAGTTCTTTCACGGTTGCTGACAGCCACTGGATTTGTAGGGCCAGCGCAGCAGGATCTGGATTTGTACTGGATTCCATTTGGACTGGGGACAGATCACGTTTTGAATCGTCGTTTCCCACAGACGGCGCCAAACTGATGATGAACTGATCGTCAGTTGATTATGATCGTCCAGATGGAAGCCGTTCCTCACCAAATCAATCTTCTGCAATCCGTGGACCAACGAAAGGAAGCAGTTCGCCGGCGTTGTGCCTGCAAAAAGGTCTCCGATGCCAAAGTCAGAAAGATTGACAAAGGAGAGCAATGAGAGTAGTGTGCTAAAGTGTTTTCTTACCCCACCCCTTTTGGGGTTCAGTCTTTATATATGTGTGCTTGTAGGTCATTTCTTCTAGCCGTTGGTGGAGTCTTGATGGAGGCTTTAATCTTGCCTTGTAACGCCTTTGCTGGGTGTTAATGATGAGCTGCCATTCCCAACGGTTTGAAGGTTGATTAATGTCTCGTAACCGTTCCGCGAAGAGTGGGAACGAGTGTTCAGGTCTTTGAGCGACGACCGTCTCTCTCTGGACGATTTTAGTAAGGTCGTCCCTATCTTGCATTGTATGGACGATTACCATTTTGGTCGGGCGTATCAGATACTTATAATAAATTTCACAAATACTTATAAAAAGTTGCATTGGTAGCATTATTTAATCATTAAACTTAGATAATTGTTTGTAGCAAGGAGCCAAGGATCCATAGTCAAAAAGTTATTCACTGTGTAGGCCTTTACAAAAAATAAAAATAAAAAATTTGTTGTGTGGCTCTTTTTTTACCATGTATCCTATCCACATGAGGACAACAGGTAGAACTTTGTTTTAGAAATTTTGTCTTCCTTTCAACTACTACACCGCTTTAAGGGAGGAAAGTCTTGGTCTTCAATGGTAGTGTTTCTTCTCTTTCAGTTTCACTACATTTTTTTTTCTTTCTTTCCTTCATTTTCTCTCAGATTCCATCTCTTTCTCTGTATTTTTCTTTCTTTCTTTCATTTCCTCAATAGACAGAGACCACAAAAATCAAAGAGAACTCAAGCACAAAATGGGGATGGCTTCAAGGAACACCCGATCACGAACCACGCCTGGCCGACGCACCCATTTCAAGGCCCCTCCTGTCATCGGCAACAAATAGTTGTTCAGTTTTGAACAGTTCCAGCACCGAGATTCACATTTATTTAAAACCCATATCGATTTCTTTTTAAAAAATATTTAAGTCATAATTTTTTTTTATTGATTATATGTTCTGGTTTTGTTCTAGTAACATTTGAAATTTGTATGAGTTGTAATTTTTGTAAGAGGATTTTTTTTTAATGAGAATTTTTGTAGGAGGTTGTTTGATGGTAGAGAGGTTTTTTCTGTCAACTTGTTTGAGTTGTGTAACTTGTGTTTCAACTTTCGAGGAGGAGGAGAAATGAGTGAAGGGTAGTTTAGTCTTTTTAGAAAAATATAATTTGTCAGATGCTTTCTCTTGTTCCCATAAAAGTCATTGATGTCTTGTGGAAAAGCAAAACAAAATTAATAAACTATTCCCTTATATGTACAGTTAGTGTGTGCCCTTAGGTACACGTTAACCAGACCCTTTATTTATAGATTGAAAAATATTAAAGGAGTAATTCTACCATACCCCCCTAAAAAAAAGGGGATATGGTACCCACTAGTAAATAATCTGCTATACTAGGTTACCTTTTTTCTTATATTTGATAGTTTCATCCTCACATTGCGTAGTTTTAACGTCACATTTGACAGCTCTTTTGTCACATTTGGTGGTTCCCTTACTTTTTTCTTACATTTGATGATTTCATCCTCACATTGTGTAGTTTCAATGTCACATGTGACAGTTCTTTTGTCATATTTGGCGGTTCCCTTACTTTTTCCTCACATTTGACGGTTCCATTATCACATTGTGTAGTTTCAACATCACATGTGATAATTCTTTTGTCACATTCGGTGGTTCCCTTACTCTTTTCTCACATTTGATGGTTTCATACTCACATTGTGCAGTTTTAACATCACATGTGACAGTTCTTTTGTCACATTTGGCAGTTCCCTTACTTTTTTCTTACATTTTATGATTTCATCCTCACATTGTGTAGTTCCAATATCACATGTGACAGTTCTTTTGTCACATTTGACGGTTCCTTTACTTTTTCCTCACATTTGACGGTTTCATTCTCACATTGTGCAGTTCCAATATCACATGTGACAGTTCTTTTGTCACATTCGGTGATTCCCTTACTTTTTTCTCACATTTAATGGTTTCATACTTACATTGTGCAGTTCTAACATCACATGTGACAGTTCTTTTGTCACATTTGGTGGTTCCTTTACTTTTTTTTATCATATTTAACTGTTTCATTCTCACATTGTGCAGTTCTAATATCATATGTGACAATTCTTTTGTCATATTTGGTGGTTCTCTTACTTTTTTCTTACATTTGACTATTTCATTCTCACATTGTGTAGTTCCAACATCACATGTGACAGTTCTCTCATCACATTCGGTGGTTCTTTTATTTTTTTCTCATATTTAACGGTTCCATCCACATATTGTGTAGTACCAACATCACTTCTAACCATATTTTTGTCACATTTGGTAGTACCCTAATTTTTTTTCTCATATTTGATTGTTCCATCGTCACATTGGACAGTACTAATATCACATATGACTGTATTTTTGTCACATTCAATGGTTCTTTTCTTTTTACTCACATTTGACAGTTTTATCGTCACATTAAGCCGTACCAACATTACATATAGATGTAGCCAACCCAACCCAACCCCACTGAATTACCTAATAATCAACAAATATATATATAACAAAAATACTCCTAAAGTCTTTAAAATTCCGAAATACCCTTAAATATACTAAAATTACCAAAATGCATTCTAACAATTGAAAATTACCAAAATGACCTCGAAACTCTAAAAAATTATTGGGATATCCTTAAAACCTAAAAAATACCAAAATTACCCTAAAATCTAAAAAGTGATTGAAATACCCTCTAAACCTAAAAAATAATCGAAATACCCTTAGATACTAAAAAAAAAAAAAAAAAAAAAAACCTAAATGACAATGAAATCTAAAAAATGACTAAAATGACATTGTAACTTAAAAAGTGACAATAATGCCCTTATAACCTAAAACTAACCGTAATGCAACTTAAATATAAAAAATTACCAAAATACCCATAGAACCTTAAAAATTACCGAAATGGCCCTGAAACCTTAAAAAATTTTGAAATACCATTGATACTTATAAAATGACCAAAATACCCTCAAAACCCTCAACCATTACCAAAATACCCTTAGAACCTAAAAAATTATCAAAATACCTTTAGAACCTAAAAAATGACCGAATGACCCTAAAACCTAAAAAAATTTCTGAAATTACCCTAAAACATTAAAAAAAAATGATCGAAATAACCAAAAAACCTAAAACAATGACCAAAAATACCCCATAACACTTGAAAATGACCAAAATACCTTCGAAACCCTTTAAAACTACCAAAAGTCCCTTTGAACCTAAAAAATAACTTAATGACACTGAAACCTAAAAAATGACTAAAATGACCCTGTAACTTAAAAAATTACTTAAATACGCTTAGAACGTAAAAAAATGACTATATTTTTGTTACATTCGATGGTACTCTAATTTTTTTCTCACATTTGACAGTTTCATCGTCACATTGGATAGTACCAACATCACATCTGATTGTACTTTTGTCACATTTGGTGGTACCATTATTCTTTTTTGACATTTGATAGTTCTAACGTTACATTGGGTAGTATCAAATCACATATGATCATACTTTTGTTATATTCAATAGTACTATTATTTTCTTCTAAAAAAAAATGACTATATTTTTGTCACATTGCGTTGTTTTAACGTCACATTTAACAGCTCTTTTGTCACATTTGGTGGTTCCCTTACTTTTTTCTTACATTTGATGATTTCATCCTCACATTGTATAGTTTCAATGTCACATGTGACAGTTCTTTTGTCATATTTGGCGGTTCCCTTACTTTTTCCTCACATTTGACGGTTCCATTATCACATTGTGTAGTTTCAACATCACATGTGATAATTCTTTTGTCACATTCGGTGGTTCCCTTACTCTTTTCTCACATTTGATGGTTTCATACTCACATTGTGCAGTTTTAACATCACATGTGACAGTTCTTTTGTCACATTTGGCAGTTCCCTTATTTTTTTCCTCATATTTGATGGTTTCATCTTCACATTATGCACTTCCAACAACACGTGACAATTCTTTTGTCACAATTGGCAGTTCTCTTATTTTTTCTCATATTTGATGGTTTCATCCTCACATTATGTAGTTTCAACATCACATGTGACATTTATTTTGTCATATTTGGTGGTTCTCTTATTTCTTCTTACATTTGACAATTCTATCTTCACATTGTGCAATTTCAACATCACATTTGACAGTACTTTTGTCACATTTGGTGGTTCCCTTTTTCTTTTCTTTTTTTTAACATTTGATTGTTCCATTCTTACATTGTGCAGTACCAACATCACATGTGACTGTACTTTTGTCACATTCGGTGGTTCCTTTATTTTTTTTTTACATTAAATGGTTCCATCCTCACGTTGTGTAGTTCCAATATCAAATGTAACTTTTCTTTTGTCACATTTGGTGCTTCCCTTTTTTTTTTTTTCTCACATTTAATGATTCCATTATCACATTCGACAATACCAACATATCATTTGACAGTACTTTGTCACATTTTGTAGTTCTCTTTTTTTTTCTTCTCACATTTGATAGTTCTATCATCACATTGGGTAGTACCAATATTATATCTAACTGTACTTTTACCTTTGGGCTCACTCCTGAAGTCACTTTTTTACTTACTTATTTATTTATATATATGTTTGTAGCAAAAAATGAGGATGAAGATGGCAATCCTACATTGGAATGGGTTAAGATACATATAGGGATGATGACAAGTATATGTCAAAATTGATGGTTCCTTTTTTTCCTCACCAATTACCATTATACCCTTGAAACCTAAAGGAAATGACCATAATACCCTAAGAACCTAAAAAATAACCGAAATAACCGCGAAACCTAAAAAATGACCAATATACCCTTAGAACCAAAAAAAATTGACTGAATGACCTTGAAACTTAAAAAAAGACCAAAGTTACCATAAAACCTAAAAAATGACCAAATTAGCGATGAAATCTAAAAAATGACCAAAATACCCTTAAGACCAAAAAAATGACCACATGACCTTGAAACTTAAAAAAATGAGCGAAATTACCAGAAAACCTAAAAAATGACTAAAATAACCACGAAACCTAAAACATGACCAAAATACCCTTAGAAAAGAAAATGACTGTAATGCCCCCTATACCTAGAGAATATCTAAAAATACCCTTAGAAACTTAAAAAAGACTGAAATACCCTTAGTACCTAAAAAATGACCGAAATGACCCCGAAAACCTTAGAAATGACTGAAATTCCCTCAAAACCTAAAAAATGACCAAAATTCCCCCAATTCCCTCTAAAATTATCAAAATACCCTTAGAACCTATAAAATGATTGTAATGCCCCTAAAACCTAAGAATGACCAAAATACCATTGAAGTCTATCGAAGGTGATCGAGGTTAACCAGTCAAGGACCTTTTGACGGTTAAACCAGTATTTCTTCCAATGACTCGAGTATGAAAAGTGGATGAATACCTTCCTTAGCTTGGTGAAGCTTGGTCCTTTTTATATAAAGTTTGGAGTGGGTTTACTTGTTAGGTGCCACTAATATAGTGGGAGATGGGTGGACTTAGTGGGGAGAATGGAGTGAATTTCGAGGAATTCACCCCATATCTCGGAGTAATGGATGGTGCAACCGTTCTTGGTTTGCAGAAAATATCTTAGAACTTACTAAGTGTTGATCATCCATGATCTTTTGTCCGTCGATCACTTGTCTGTTATCCTAGATGACATTCCTCCTTTTTGGTGTTACTTCTTTCCTCTTTCCTTTCTAGATGTGGATATTTAGGACTGACTCCTATGGACAATATTTGTACTTTTTAATTACCCATCATCCTTAAAGCCTAAAAAATGTCTGAAATACCCTCTAAACCTAAAAAATGACTGAAATACCCTTAAAAACACCTTGTTGAACTCTAGTTTTATAGGCTCAAGTTCTACTGATTTATATATTTTTATTTTTATCCTAGTGAAATTGGAATTTATAGAGTCAAGTTCTTCTTCTTTTTTATTATTATTATTTTTTTTTTAAGTTTTTCTTTAAACAACCAACATCTTAGTAAATCTCCTATAGCAACATTTTAAGATATAATATAGACAAAAAATTAATAGTTTCAATGGAAAGACCATTGTTTTAACTTTTAACACACAGATGAAGTCTATGCATAAATGAATTAAGTTTCGCCAATAATTTTTTTTTGGCTAAAACTCTATATTATCACATTAGAATCTATACCATTGTTGCTACATTTTTCCAACAACTAATACTTTATAACAACTAAAAGTAATTTGCTCTTTCACAAGTTGTATATGCTTAACAACAGTCCACAAATATCTTGCCGATGGATGGCATCCACCTTTTCCTTGAACGTTCCAACTTTGGCAGATGACTGGCTTCACTGTCCATTTACAAGTGTAGATAATGTATTAGAAATCAATAATACGCCAATTAACATAATAGTTCAAAAACTAAGGTGCTAAAAAGCCAAGATTTTCAGGTCTACAAGATATGGAGCAGTAAGATTTTGAGGGGGTAATATATTTAGTAGATTATAAAATTGGGGGTGAAAAATATTTGATGAATTAACTCTCCCAAGACTACAAACCTAAAATAATGAAGCATGAACCAAGTGTTCCGTGTATGAGAAATTACAATTACAAGGAAAAAAGAATTCATTTATAGATAGGACCATCAAAGCACATAATAAGCTCATGAAAGGCTCTATTCCAGACCTTCACTCATCTGACCATTCCCTCATCCTACCCATTAGCTCTTAACAACTTAATAAGTTTATTAGAAAGGGGAAGAATGGTAAAATAAGAATTTAAGTTTATATAACATTGCACAATACTTAACCAGCTTGACTACTCAATCCAAAAAAAATCTCAAGTGTCAACAAATAAATATAGAAGGAGAGGCTTTCCACTAATAACTTTATTATTATTATTTGAGAAAGCACTAATAACCAAGTAAATACTAATTGAAATGTAATGTTTCAATTTTGAGTTCTAAATTACAGACTTGTCTTAAAATAGTGAATAGAAATTGTCCTCAAGCTTTAAATGTCAAATGTCTTTGTATTTTCCCACACTTTCTTAGCAACATAACAAAATGTTCCAAAACAAAGCAGTGAGTTTGAGAAAAATACCTGATGGTGAGCTAAAAGAAGATGCTCCACTTCAGTTTCAAGCTCAATCAAGCCCTCTTGGAATTGCTTCATAGTCTCATCCATTTTTAAGTTCTAAAAAGAGAAACACACACATACAAAGAATAGACAACAAAAAATTAAAAAAGAAAAAGAAAAAGAAAAATGAGAAACAAAAAGACATAATTTTTATTAGGGTTTTTTAGTTTTTCTCAAAAAAGAAAAAGAAAAAAAATTGCAATTAGATGTAATTAGAACCTTGAATGCCTAATCATCAACCATAATAATTAATACATGCTTTGGTTTAGTGAAGCTAAAATTTGAGCTCAGGGCTTGTCAAAATATAGAGAGTAAAATAAATAACTTCTTGTATTCTATGTTGCATGGACAGGCCTATTTTGGCCAAGTACCCTTGTCCGACACGGTACTGGTAAGACACTTCCCAAATCCGTACCCAACGCGAACCATAATTTTTTTTTATTTTAAAAATCTGGGTACAACCTGGACATGGTTGCGACATGATTGCAACATGCCGGTACGTCCCAAACATGGCAAATCTTTAAAAAAAAAAAAAAATCAAGAGTTTGACAACTGGACAAACCACTCACCGTTGATCCTGGTCTAAGCATAACAATCAACTAAAAGCCCTAAAAGACATCTGCCTCTCAGTTCTTCCTTCTCTTGCACCAAAGCCCCTCAGCGCCTCTCTTTGCTTTGTTCTTGCCTTGTTGATGTTAAGCGAGTCACTCCACCATAGATCGGCGACAAAAGAACCCTCGCCAAAGTTTCTCCTGCCTTCAGGTTTCAAGAGGTAATTTGCAAGCTAGCATAATTTTGGGAGAGAATATCGTTAGTTAGTAAGGTTTTGAAACTATTTAGGAAACTAGTATCTCGAATCTGTGAAGCTCGAGTTCGGTGACAAAATCGAGCCTCAAGGACTCAAGTTCTGGTGCTAAGGTGGAATAATTCATCCACGTGGAACTCAAGTTTCTCAAACTCGAGTTCTATAGAAGTATCTGAAGAACGAAGATGAAGATGAAGACGATCTGAAGAACTGATCTGGAAAACACATGAAGATTCGAAGATGATCTAAAGAATCGATCTGGAAAAAGCATGAAGATGAAGACGATTTGAAGAATTGAAGAACCAGATCCGAAGGAAGAAGAAGAACGATCTAAAGAAGATCTGAAGAACCGATCTAGAAAATGCATGAAGATGAAGACAATTTGAAGAACCGAAGAACCAGATCTGAAGGAAGAAGAAGAAGGATCTGGAAAACTCGAGTTTTAAAAACTTGAGATGCTATTTTTCCATATTGTTTTGCAAACATCACCACTAACAAAATTGTTAAAAATTTAAGGCCAAATGGAAAAAAAATTCCAGGTTTCGATTTCTCTCTCTCTTTCAGTCATTCTTTCTCAGCCAAAATAGGAAATTAACCCTGATTTTCAAACATTATAATTAGTAAGCCACGTTTTCAAACTATATTTTTTACTAGCATCTCGAGACTAAGAGGCTCGATTTTGGACTATAAATCGAGTCTTTAAGGGTCAGTTTTCATGTTCTGATCGGGTTTGAGTTGGCACTTTTTCCACGTGACATTCACCTATAAATTGAGTCTTTAAAACTCGATTTACATCTATAACATTTATAGTACAAATATTTTCAAGTGTTTGGAGACCCAGACCCAGTTCTTCTCCCACTCTCTTTTCTCAAACTTCCAAAGTCCCAAAAAACCCAAGAACAAAATCAAATCAAACTGACCCAGGCCAGCGCGACCAAGCCAATGCGACCCAGGCCGCAAAACCTGGCCTCGTGACCCAGGTCGCGTAGCCTAGGTCGACGAGCTCGGACCACGGGCGGCGCTGGGCGAGGTTGTTGCGGACCAATTCGGTTATTTTGCTGAGGAAGTTGCGAAAAGCTGGGGCGGTGATTGGTGGTGGTGGCGGTAGTGTTTGAGATTGGGAGAATTGGGTGAGATGTGGTGGAGGACATGGTTGTTGACTTTGTGTTTGTTTGTTGGACCTAAGAATTTGGGAATTGGAAAATAGAGAAAAAGAGAGGAAGAGAAGGTGTGTGCTTATAAAACATTATACTTGTTTTTTAAAGGGTGCCTATAAATCAAGTTTTAGAGACTCGATTTCCAGGTGATCGCCATGTGGAAAAAATGCTACATCAAACGTGATCAACCCATGAAAATCGATTCTTTGAGACTCGATTTATAGGCCCTAAATCGAGTCTCTTAGACTCGAGATGCTAGTAAAAAATATAGTTTGAAAACAGTGTCTACTAATTATATTGTTTTGCAAACAGGGTTAATTTCCCATTTTGACCATCTTTCTCAGTTTATTTCTCTTCTTTTTATGGTTGGGTTTTATCATTTTCGCAATTTTGCCTTAAACTTTTTTTTTTTTTTTTGTTGATAAGTAATAAGTTTTATTGATATCAAAAAGGTTCAAGTACTAAGGAAGTGTACAAGGGGTCAACAAATCAAGTACAATTCCTTACACATTTTCTTTTATTGGTTTTACTGCTTTAGCCTTCTACATTTTCTATTATAGGTTTAGTAATTTAACTATTTGTTTTGTTGACATTGTTGTTTAGTAATTGACTATTTCTAATTTTATGGATTTTTCTATATGGGTTTAGTAAATGACTAATTGTTTTGTTGTTTTGTATTTGCTATTTTATGAGTGATATTGTACTTCTTTGCTGTTCTTAGTTAATTTAAATTCTAAAATAAATATAAATTACATCTAAAAAAAATACCTAAATATAAATATTAATTAATTAAGTAATCGTCGTACCCTAGACGTGTCGTACCCTTGTTTTTAAAAAATTGCCATATATCGTATCCATGTTGTTGTCCGTGCAGCCTAGCTTATATTATCAATGTGTGTAAATTACATCAAAGCACTCTTATATAGCCTAAGAAAATATCACTAACAAACTAACTAATTCGGTAATTCCTAACTAATTAAAAAAATCACATGTGGAAAATATGAAAAATGTGTAGACTAAAATAGAATGTACAAAATACAAAGACAAATCCACAATACAAATTCTAATAGGCCTCCTCAAGAGTCAAGATCGAGTGTACACACATGAACCTAGATGAAGAAGAAGAAATCCTGCATAGCAGAGTAAAAGGCTCAATGTGAGCTCCAAGATGCCATGATCAAGTGCAACGGGAAGGTGCCAGTGAGGCGCCACTGATCGCAGGCAAAAGATGCCAAAAAAGGGCAATGATGGAAACCGGAATGACAGCTGCAAAGACACCAACACTGGCTGGAGAACAATAGACCCAACAAAGTATTGCCGGCAAACACCAACACATCAATGGAGAACAACAAAACCGGAAACAAATCCGTAAGCAACGCAGAACTTGCTGCAGAAACTGGAAACAACGCAGAACTTTCTACCAAGACCAGAAATGATGCACTCCAAAAATATGATGAGCAACAGGGCTCTAAAATAGACAAGCACTATAGCTCCAAAACAGAGTAGAGTGCCTAGAGTACTAGAAATGGATTGACAGAACCTTTCAAATGCAGTGAGGTAGCAAACCATAAGTCTAAAATCTGGCATCAAATTCTTAGAAGACATGCCAATACCAATGGCAACAGAAACCAATGAAACCCAACTGCAAACTGAGTAAACCATGCACCATAGCAAAAACAAAGTGCAACATCCACAGTTGAGCGTTCTAAATCTGTAGCACCATACCAATGTGGAGGGCAGCTTGATGTCACTCATAAAACTGACCACAAGAGCCAAGCCAAAAGAATTGAAGCTCAGAACAATGTTGTGATCAAGACCCGTTATAGATTAGAAATGAGTTAAAAACCAAAGGGGCATGCTTCAAATCTCAGGAAAAACAAACTCACATGCTTTTCTCCACACTGAGACCTTCAAGCATCAATAACATGCTGGCCCAAAATCACATAAGTTCAGGTCATAGTTTGCTGAGTGGAGAAACAGCACCAAGCATTCTCTTTGGCAATTTATCAAAAGAATGATCTTCAAAATGGCTAACATCCAATCTCCAAGGAAGGTTAAAGTAAAATAAGAGGAAGACGAAGCAAAACCTGTTCTTTGAATAGTCAGAAATCTCACAGACCATAAATCTTCCACAATCAGTCCAACGATTGAAGAACTCCTCCAAGCCCTAGATCGAATATCAACCATTGGTTGAAGATGGAGAATATGATAACGGTCTAGTAGAGACTCGAGTGAAGGAGATTCCACAATAAATGTACAGAAAATACGAAGACTATTGTACAATACAATTTCTAATAGGGCCTTCCCTTGCAATGCCGAGAACAGAGGAGACGAGACCTTTTGCTTTTGTTCCTTCATAGTTCATATCAATGAGCAAGGTAAAGTTTTCTCTCTAATCTTGTGTTTGGTTGCCGCCAAGAAAACATGGCGATTTCTTTTATTCTTTTTTTTTTTTCCTTTTAAATTCATTATTTTGGATTTTTTTTTAAAATTTATTCTAAAATGGACCTTTTCATTAGTAAGATCAAAATGAATATTTTTGAAAAACAAGTACCAAATTGAATGCATTAAAAACATAAAGACCAGATTGAAAAATACCCCCCCCCCCTCCCCCCACCCCACAAATTATAGGAACTTAAAGGTATTTCTGTCTAATATTTCAATCAACCTTCATATTTAAGAGCTTGTTTATAAATACGTTATTATGTTTAAGTTTGGCCTGTTTCTAAATCAAACCTAAAAATAGGCTTGAACTTGTTTACAAATCCATTTTTTTAATGAAAATGCTTTATATTGAAATAAACAAAGCTTAAAAAGGATGAAACTTGTATGGATAAATGTATAATATCTCTAAATTGTTCTCTAGCTAAGGATAATTTATGAACAATTATATTCCCTAAAATTTCAGTCATCGGTAACAATTGTATATAATGTACTAGTCGCTAACATGTGCGATAGATGGTATATTTAAATAAATATTGAAGAGGAAGAATATTTGGAGGTGACAAAATCAGATTGTATGGACGGACTGCTAAGCAAATGGACGGATCCTACATGGACGGACCAAAAGTCCACATGGCACTTAGTTCATTATGTGAGCCCCAAGGAATTCTAAATGGAAATGACTTGGGCCCCACGGTTAACCCTAGTCTATAGAATCCTAATGCGAGTAGAATTCTAATAAAAAGAAGATCCCAGAAGATACGCTCATTAGTGAGGATCTTCCTATATGGAAAAGACTTGCTACGCAAGCATAATAGTTCAAATCTACGCCACTATAAAAACCCAAAGACCCTCAGAAAATAGGTACGCATAATTTACCTGCTTTGACACTCTAGAGTTGTGAGAAATTCTAACTTGACCTTCAAAGTGTATTTGGCTGGCACCACACCGGTGCTCTCTGTGAGATCTTCTTTTTTTGTGTTGTGCAGGTGTTGTTTCGAGCACGTGAGGACCGTGTTGCTTATTGTTGATTTTCCGGCATCATCAAATATTAAAACTATCTAGTTTATATGAAGGTACGATGACTTGAAAATGATAACAAAAAACTTAGGTTACATGAACGCAATTCATAGTTAAATCCATTAATATAAAAGTGTCTTACATTTGCTTTGATAATTACTAATAATTTTAGAATACAAAAGAATTACTATGCAATATCTATACTATTATTTAAGAGGCTTTCCATTTTTGGATTCCCCATTTTTTAGTTCAAGAATGCCTCTACACCCCTATGTTTAAGTAGAGACAAAACTAAATGACAATCTGTTAAAAATGCAACTCTAACTTCCACTAAAACATTGCCTAAAAAATAAGACAGCTCTCTTGTTAATTTTCAAATTGTTTTGTCCACTTATAAATTGTCAAAATAAAAATTATATATATAAAATAAAAACACAGAGTTTTTTTTTTTTGCTAAAAAAAGAAGCCTCATCGCACATATGAAGTGCATGTAATGAGGCTAGTAAACATATAATTGCTCTTAAGCCTATGACTTCTACCTAAGTCATTGTGACTCCAAAAGTTCTTATATGTAGGCACTTTGAACAATCCTTTTTATATGAGATTAGTGAAAAAGGTTAAAATCATCATTATGTGCAAGGATACAGTGGTAATGATATGGAAGATAGATGGAAAATTCTTCAAAATAGTTAATGAATGTAGGCCCAATAGTGTAAATCTGGAAGACATTATGTCCTCATACTGCAATAAGCAAACTAAGATTATGATAATTGGTGAATAGCAAATGAATATGGTGGAATTCGGGAAACTAATTTATAGGTTGAAAGTTTCAACTCTCATCTTCAAATAAGAGGCCATATTTAATTTGAAAATTGCATAAGAAATTTTAGGGCAAACCTTATTTTGGGTTCTTGAATTTGTTGGATCTTATTCTCAAAACTTTTATTTCTTACCCAACACCGCTAGTTTGATTCTAGAGAAGAAAACCTGTGCCCCATTTAAGATAGAAAATTTTAAGTTTGAAAAAGGTAAATGGAAAAACAAGGTGAACATGAGATAAATGGAAGAGGAACATGTTAGGACGTCTACACTTTCATATAAATCACCAATCCAAGTTGAAGCTTAATCCTTTTTTTTTTTTTTTTTTTGATAGGTAATAAAAACTTTATTGATAAGAAAAGTAAAATGAGTTTACGACAAAAAACTCACTACAAAAAAACAGATACAAACAGATCAAAGGGAAAAGCTAGCAGAATTAATGAACTCAAGCAAAGAAGTACAATGCGTAAAACCCCAAATACGAGGCCACTCAAACAAAGTCCTAGTCAATAAAGACTTCAAAAGGTCCACAATTCTTTCAGTGTACTCAAAAGTTTAGGGCATTGTGTTCCTTCCAAGTTAACCACATAAAACATGCCGGTACCATATTCCAAACATTGGAAGAATGAATGCCCTACCAATTCCACCATGTAGAAAGTAGAGAGACTACTGTCTTTGGCATCACCCACTGAACCCCAAACAAGTAGAAGACTTCACTCCACAAAAGGTATTGACAAACTTGCAATGTAATAATAAATGATCTACGGTTTCCTCCTCACACTGACATAGGCAACACCAATTAACAAGAGGCAAGTTCTTCTTAACAAGGTATTTATTGTGAGAATCCCTCCCCTAGCAGTTGTCCATAAGAAAAAAGACACTCTTCTAGGAACCTTAACACTCCAAATGCATTGCCAAGGGAAAAAAACTAACAGAGCTTTCAATAATGATTTATAAAAAGAACGCACATCAAAGACACTACTACGATTCAATTGCCAAACCATGGTATCATCACCCCTCATAGGTATTTTGGGTGAGATATAAAGAAGGCATAAAACCTTACCATCTCCCAACCCTGAAACTCACGGTGGAAGAGTAAGTTCCAGCTTCTATCACCCCAATCAGGTGCAATGTCAACCATATCAGAAATCCTAGCTTCTTTATCCATAACACAAGCAAACAATTCCAGATATAATTCTTTCAAAGGAGTAGGACTACTCCAAGGATCATGCCAGAACCGAATACGAAAACCCTTTCCCACCGCATACAACACATGACCAAAGAAACTCTTCGCCCCCTTCCTAATGTTCTTCCACATCCCACAGCCATGCGTTCCTCCAACGGCTCTAGTGCGCCAACCACCACTACCTTCCCCATATTTGGAGGCTATGACTTGATGCCATAAGTGTGTGTGGCCTCCTTCCCAAAGCACCAAAGCCACTTCCCTAGTAAAGCTTGGTTAAACAACCCAATCCTTCGGATCCCCAAACCACTTGCCTCCATTGGCCACACAACCTTTTCCCAAGCAACAAGTGAATATTTAAATACATGAGTAGATCTCCCCCATAGGAAAAAAGTTTATCATTTATGTTTTTTTGCTTGCTTTGTTTTGCTTTTAATGTCAGGTTGAAAATTTCTATTTGGGAATGCTTCACCACCCAAACTTGGTCTTACTGATTGGATTTTCTGAAGGCCAGCACAATTTGTTTCTTGTTTATGAGCTAGAAAGCATGGGTTTGGCTCCAGGGTTGCTGCACCCACACCAGACACTCGGCAACACGCCGATTCACACTAGAAACACCGATTTGCATTCTTTTTTTTTTTTCTTGATTTGCGCCAATTTGGGCCGATTTAGGTCGAGTCGCGCCGATTGGCGCCGATTCAGGCCAAGTCGCGTCAATTTAGGCCGAGTCGCGCCGATTTAGGCTGAGTCGCACTGAGTACGACCGAAATTGGCAGAGAAACTGGCTGAAATACATGTTAAAAAATAAAATAAGATAAAAACTTGAATTGATTTCTTATTTAGTTATTAACTTATTATATATTTGTCAAATTTTTTGTACGTTAAACAACTTAAATTGAAATTACTGAATTATTTGTAGTTATTATTGCTCTTAAATTGGTATATGTTTACCATTATATGAATATATATTTAATAATTTGTAAATAAAAATATATTGAATAATTTATTAGTAAACGTATCCCACTGCACTCACACCCTACTTTTTCAAAAATTGCTGAGTCCCATACCTGCATCCGCATCCGCACCCAAACCCGAATCCGCATCCGTGCTTCATAGCTTATCCTCCTAGAAAACCCATTAAGCCACATCAAAAACCAACAAAATCCAGAAACCCAAGAACAATAACACGAGTAACTCAACCAAACAAGTAGCAGCAACTCAAGAAAATAACCTAACCAAGAACCCAACAAAGATCTTATCTCAACCAATTTGGCAAAAGAGTTATTGCTTTTTGCTTGCTTCTGTTAAACACAAGAAACCATAAAGAAAAACACAAAGAAAAGAAACTCACTAGATGTTTCAAGAGTTCACAGATCTAAAGAACGTGTTTGGGTTCAACGAGGTGACCCCCTACTCGAAGACTTTCGTTGAACCCAAACACGTTCTTTAGATCTATGAACTCTTAAGCCACACCTCTCCGAAAAAAGGATCAGCTTAAGCTAAGCCAAAAGACAATTTTGTCCTTAAAAATTCTATTAGAACATTCAAGGTGGTCGGAACCTGTGTGGGTGAGAGAGGAGAGTAGGTTTATTTTGGGGAAAGAAAATTACCCAGAGAAAAAATACCTAGAGTTGGTCAAAAACGGAGGAAGGGAGAGGTGGGGCATTGTTTTGCGATGGTCGGAGCCAGAAATGGGAGGACAGAGGTGCAGCAGCAGAAATAAAAGCCAGTGGAAGGAATGAAGAGAGAAGAAAAGGTTTAGCAAGTGTTTTTTTTGTAAGAATCAAAAATAAGATTTGGAAGGGGGGAAGGCGAGAGGGGCGTTGTTCGAAAATTTTCATGACAACTAGCATGGGGGACACGTGCAAGGCACGTGCCTCTTAAGTGAGAAAATTAAGATAGAGTTTTATTTGAAGAAGTATGAAACCATGTAAAGGCAATATCCATAAATAAAATATGTATGTCATAATGTTAATCTTATTTGTATTAGAATTTTGATTTCATAAAGTTAGAATAGTTATTTCACATATGAATATCTATTTTGCTATAAAAGTTTCTTCGTACCTAATTGCTAAAGGCAATATCCACTTACTAAAAACTTTTAAAAATGATGACGAATATCATTATCTTCCAATAATAATCAACTGAGTTTTGTTTAAATATTGTCACAATATTTAGTTTTTTGGAATGAATGATGTTATATGCTACAATTGAAGCCCTTTATCCAATACTTGCGATCATCCACAATAAAAATTTTATTATATTCATACTCCCTTGTTTAACTTTACATTTTATGAGCATTGGTGTGATGTTTAGCTTACTTAGTTTTTAATGAACACCCATTTTAAGCAATAATATATATATATATATATATATATATATAAAACAAAGGCAATGTCATCAAATTTTCCATTAGAGAAAATCATATGTCTAGAAGATTTAAATCTAAAAAATCAATATTCTTTAGATAACAAATAAAACATCCTATATCACAATTCCAACTTTCCAAGCATTATTACCACCTTAAAGTCAAAATACTTGAAGAAATTTTTTGGGATATTAAAATTTATCATGGTTGTATTTTAGACATTATACAATGGAATATTTTATGAATCATAAATTTTCAATAGGGTTTAACTGAGAGAGCAAAAGGGAAAAATTGCTTGATTTTAAAGTGTAGGGGGGTGGGGGTGGAAATTGTGAACTATCCCAAACATAAAATATTGAAAGTGTTTTTTCCCTAAAGTTTGTTTGTTTGTTTTTGTTTTTGTTTGTTTGTTTTGTGTGTGTGTGTGTGTGTAAAAAAACTTTGTTTTTTTATTACTTAAAATGGCATATTAAAAAAAGAAGAAGCAAAAATACGAAAAGTTAACCCAAGAAAATTATGTGTGAAATAGTGAATTTTAGCTCATTAAAATTGAAAAAAAAAAAATCTAGAAGTACAAAAAAAATGTCACAATATTTTCACAAGACCTTTTATTTTTTCCTGTAGTTGATTCTAGTATAATATTTTTATTATTTTATTTTAACCTATAATAAGGAACTTACACCTAAAAAATTGAGAAAATATTGTGACAATTTATTATGTCAATATTTTATTATTTTAAAATTAAAAAAATACCATGGTAAATAAAAGGCAAAGTCAAAGTTTCAAACCAAACCTGGAAATTTAAAAAGAAAAAATAATAAGAAGCAAAGAAAAAGTGTCAAAATTGGGCATTTAAAAAGACCAAAGAAAAAAAAAGCCAGAACAAAACAAAAGTGTCAAACGGTAAGTTTTGTGGTTTTGCCTTAATGATTGAACAAACCAAAATGTTACTATTGAAAACCTATTTGCTCTTTTTATATATACTTGTAAGGGTTGCACGTGCTGCTCTTTGAGTGAGAAAATTTAAGATAGATTTGTGTTTTGAAGTAGTATCAAACCATGTATTTAAATTTAGAATAGTTATTTAACATATGGCTATCTATTTAGTATAATAATTTCTTAGGAGAAGGTATTTCGTATTAAATGATATTACATCAGCGATATCAAAATCCAGTAAGTGTGAGACATGTCAGCAGAAAATAACTAACCCACTTCCTTCTTTATCATTTTATTTTATGAGCCTAACTTCGATACTTAACTTACTTAATTTTTAATGAACACATTTTTAAGAGAGAAAAAATAATAATAATAAAAAAACAAAATAACGAAGACATATGTCATTGAAGTTTCTATTAGATAAAATTATAAATCTAAAAGATTCAAATCACTAATAAATTAGTGTTTTCTAGGTAACAAATAGATTTAGTGAGGCATTTTAGATATTGCACAATGTAATATTCTAGGAATCATAAGATTTTGTTAGGGTTTAACTAAGAGAGTAACAACATAGACTATATACTTGTCTACAAAATATAAAGGTGGAAATTATTCAACTTTAAAGTTGGGGGGATGAAACTACCCCAAATATAAAGGGGGAAATTACTTTTTTCAATAATTATTTTTTGTTGGTAAAACTGTGAGTATTTTACTTTAAAAAAAAGTGTTAAAAAAAAATTTCAACCAAAGAAAACTATCCATAAAACTATGAATTTTGGCTCAACAAATTGGCTAAACAAAAAAAACAAAAAAACAAAAAAAAAAAAGTCAAGAACACAATCAATGTCACGATATTTTCTCAATACCTTTAATTTAGCTATGGCGGGCCATGGTTTGATATTTTATAATTTTCTTTTAGAGTAATGCTACATTTACAACATTTTCACAACAAATCCTAGATGATAAATTTTATTGGTTTTTAATTGGGACAACCACTTTAAACTATGCATTAAAAAAAACAATAAACAAAAAACCAATAGAAGAAAATTGTGCGTGAAACAGTAAATTTTTGCTCACCAAATTTGACTAAACCAAAAAAGAAGTCTAGGAACACAACAAAATGTCACAATATTTTCACAATACCTTTATTTTCAACCGAGGTAAGTTTCGGTCTAATACATTCTTGTTTATTTTATAGAAATGCTATCTCCATAATATTTTCATAACAAATTCTAGATGGCAAATTGTTATTGATTTTAAAATGGACCCACAACTGATATAACTTTTTTATCCATCAATAGTAGCTTACGTATGATTTGTTGTGAAATTAATGTGAAAATGTTGCGGACTTAGCATTTTTTTATTTAATCCATAAGAAACTAAGATCTCAACAATTGTGAAAATATTGTGACAACAAGTGTTACAACATATTCACAAAACATTTATTTTCAGTTGTGGTTGGTCAAAGTCTCATATTTTATTATTTTATTTCGACCTATAAAAAATTGACACCTCAATAATTGTCAAAATATTGTGAAATTTGTTGTGTCGATATAACAATATATATGCCAGCTCATATAAATATTTAAAAGGAAAAAAAAGTACAAACTGATGACTGAAGAGAAAGGGGAAAAAAAAACTGTAGGCACTATAGCTACAATGAAAAATTGAAAAAACCAAAAGGACGCTGTAGCTACTGGGCATTTGCGCATTCACAATATTTTGAAATTTGTTGTGTCTGTATAAGAATATATATGCCAGTAAAGCACAAATCAATGACTAAGAGAAGGAGAAAAAAAAAATTGGTAGGCATTGTAGCTACAGTGCCAATTGAACAAACCAAAAGGGCATTCGTGCTTTTTATATAGAGAAATTGTCTTTTGGTTTGGTTTAGTGGAGTAAGTTGAGCTGGCTTGTTGGCTTTTTTGGGACGTGTCACTCGTTTACTAGATATGAAACACCAATTGGCTTTCTCCAAACTACCAGGTGACCCTCTTTCCATACCCAAATGGTTCTTTCTCCTCCGTATCCTCCAGGAGAAAATTGGCATATAACACCCATTTTCTAACATATTCGTTAGTTAGCATCGTTTTCAAACTAATTAGCAAATTAACATCTCGAGTTTCTTAGACTCTATTTCACTATTGCAACTCGAGTCTCACAAACTTAAGTTCCATGTGAACTCGACTCTTTAACACTCGATTTCCCTATAACAAAAACAAAAACACAAAGATCAAAACAGAAACCACAACACCTAGAAAGATCAAAAATAGAATCACAAAGCAACAAACCCAGTGAGATCAAAACAGTAACATGAAGCAACAAACCTAGGCTCCAAGCAGTGACGGGGATCGGGATGAGGTGGTGGTGCATTTGATGGGTTTGGTTTTCCAGGTTTCGATTGGCGTGTTTGTTGGGTTCGGTTTTGTAGGTTCCGATTTATGCGTTTGTTGGGTTTGGGTTTGGTCTTGCTAGTGAAGACATGTGAAGGATTTGAAGGTGAGACCTAGAAGGATGCTACACAGTCCTGTGAGATATTAAAGGCGAGAGTGAGACTCAAAGCTCACACCTGAGGAGTTGAAATTGTTCATGAATTTTGTTTTTTTAGTTTTGTTTTGAGGAACTCAAGTTTTTCCTACTCGATTTCCACTTGCCAACACATGGAAATTGAGTTTCCAAGACTCAAGTTGTTATAGTAAACTTGAGTTTAAGAGCCTCGAGATGTTATTTTGCTAATAAGTTTGGAAACATGCTAACTAACAAATATGTTTGAAAATTGGTGTTATATGCCAATTTTTTCCGAAAGACATTGGGTGTTTTTGGGAGAGAAAAAGAGTATTTTTTTGGCTGAAATTTTTGGGTTAAAAATATTTATTTTCTATACTATTATTTAAGAGGTTTGGATTCCTTAATTTTTTAGTTCAAAAATGTCCCTACACCCTTATATTTAAGTAAAGAAAAAACTAAAGGACAATATAGTAAAAATATAACTCTAACTTCCACTAAAACATGACCTAAAAAATAGGATCACTCTCTGTTGATATTCAAATTACTTTATCCACTTATAAATTAAATTTTCAAAATAAAAATTATATATAAAAATCAAAACGGATTTTTTTTTTTGGCTACAAAATAGGACCACTAAGACTCATGTCACTCACCATGGCTTTTGAGTGGAGTTGTGGTGTGTCTTTGTATTAGAACTCCTTTTCCTCTCCTTTGTGTGTGTGTATGTTTGTTTCTAATAAAATAAAATAAAAAGACTCATGACACTCCTAGTTGTATTAGTAGTTCTAAATGCGTAATATTAATGAGAAAACGTCTAAACCTCAAATTGGAATGAATGAAAAATTATGACACTAAAAAAAAACCTTATTGCATGCGTGAAGTGTGTGTGATGAGGTTAGTTTTTTAATAATGTTGATGTGTAAAAATATGGGAAACACACACACACACACACTAGCATTATTTAGTAAATTCATATTGTGTGAAACCGAGGTATTATGAAATGCATATATATATATATATATATAGTAATAACTTATTAAAAGAGTGCAATAAATATGTTTGTTTACAGAACTCATAAGATGATTTATTTTTTTTTTTTTTTTTTTTTGTATATTATTTTTTGTCAATATCATGAAACAAAATTTATATGTTTTTCTTCAAACTTGCATGGATTTGAATTTGTCATTTATTTTTTTGCAAAATTTGTCATTATTAAAAAAAATATATATATATATATTTTTTGGGTTACTTTATCCTTTTTCTTTTTTTTTGTGTTGATCTTATCTAAATTAGATTTTTTTTTTAATTAAGTTTACGTTAATGTTAATACATATTAGCTATCATTTAATACTTTATCCACACACAAAAAAAAAAGTTTAAATTAAGCTAAAAGTAAAATTGTTACTTTATAAAAAAATTGAAACAATACTTATTGTTACTTTATCCAAATAAGTCGATAAGAACAAATAGAATTAGAAATATATATATATATATATATATATATTTTTTTTTTTCTACCTCAACAGTTTGTAAAACTGTTGTATGAAAGTTTGTGGTTGAGCATTATTATTAAAAGAATCAATGATATTGTTAAGAGTGACAAAATGTAATTTTATAGAACAAAATTACTTTTGAGGGGCTCCTTATTGTGATGTTGGGTTGCTTCTCTAGGTTGTTATGCAATTGGAATACCATATAATGGTGGGCTCGATAGTTTATCCTACAAAACTGTTAGTCAAATACGTACTTATGTTGAATTTTTGGGTAAATTACACCCCCCAAGGTTTTATGAAATTACTCCCTGCAAATGTTTCGTGAAGTTACGCTCCCCTTCGAGGTTTGCATAAATGTAATGTTTAAGTCCATACCACCAAAAAAAAAAAAAAAAAAGTCCATACCCCCTAGAAATAAATCCTCTCAAACTTTTTATTTCATTAAAAGCATATTCCGTTCAGAATAAAAACAAAAACTTACCTTACTAAGAATGATACTCTCCTCCCTTTAGATTTGTGAACGAATGATATTCCCCCGTAGGTATGTAAAAATTAATAAGAATTGTCTTTAATATAATATTCCATTTGTAAAAAATGGATGATTACATTTATTCAAATCTGACGAAAAGTGTCATTTCCTAAAACGTATGAGAGAGTCATTTTGTAATATGTAAAAAGGTTGGCGTAATTTAACCTAAATTTGAGTTGTCTATTTGTTATTTTGTGATGAATGCTTGCCTTTTCTTTTCTTTTACTGTTTAGGAATTATGAGGAACTATAGAACTTATGGTTTGAGCATTGAAACAGTTAAGCCCGAATTTTCACCATCAATTAGATAAATATACGTAATTTTTATTTTATGGGTTAGTTACTAGTTTGAAAAATACTCAAATCAATTAAACAAAACCCAAAAAATAATCTCAAAGTACGTTACATTAGCATTCATAACCAAACAGAGAAAAACACTCATATGCTTCCACGTATTACATTATCATGATTAAACATAGGCATTTGTAACACATAACACCTAACACCTAACCATTCGTAGTACAAAATACTTGACATTGTTCCATAACACAACCATAATACTACTACCTTCCAGGTTTTAATACAAAAACATCCAGCCAACGAGGGCTTGGCTGAGTGGGTAAGGCTCGAGCGTTTCGTGCACCACACCTAGATTCAAGTCCCGCTGCCTGCAGGAGTCCGTTGGTGGGCATCCTTAGTGGGGTTAAAATCCCACACAGGCCTCCATGGTGAAAGTCCGGCATTGGCCTGACACTCTGCCCGGGGGTGTAATATAACCATAAATCCCCCCATTTTTATTTACCAAAAAAAAAAAAAAATACAAAAACATCCAGAACACTACATCATTCCATAGTAAATATCCATAATACTTTTTTTATTTATTTAGTAATAAAACTTCAATAAATAAAATAAGTATGGAAAAAAAAAAAAACAAACAAACAAAAAAAGAAAAAAAGATTACATAAACCTTATCTAGTGACCATCTCTGTTGAAAAATTTTTCCAACCAAAGCTTTCTACGCAAGAACAGAAACAACTTCAGCGGGAACTGCTAGAATTTTTTTGTTATCCGTCTGCATAACAAAATCAAAATAATGGAGTATATGAGGTAATACTACATACTCATGTGCCTGAAACAACATTTGCATCAATTCACAACACTAAATTCCGAAATGACAATACACCAAGTACCCAACAACTTATCTCCCGTCGTATATTTTTAAAAGCGCAATTTTTTTTTAATCATTGTGTTAGCAACCCACATGAATGACCATCATCAACAACCTAAGCCCACACAAAGCAAAAATTTTCCATCGTGAAATCCATATGGAATTTGAAAAAACAACACATCACTAATCTCGACCTCAAATTTCTTGAACAAACCTAGAATAAGAAAACAGCACCAACCCAACAACCCAAACTCCTCCCCCCAAAATATAAAGAATGTATTACGATGTAACACCCAAAAATAAATAAAAAATAATAATCTGCAGGTGAGATATAACAGAACACAAACTGATAAACCAGAGTACAATGCATATCTGGAAACATAAACTGAAGTTATTGTATCTTGATGCAAACCTTGGACATATAATGCTAGATAGGAACATATATTTTCTGCACATTATTTAATAATGCTACATATACTTGGAAATATAATAGCATTCTAAACTCAAATTGAGGATGTAGAACTGCAGTGTGTGAGCATCAGGTTTTTCACCCAAAACAATCAGCATGGTCATTTCAGCACTAGGACTCATATGAACAAATAGATAAAAAAGGATTGGAGAAAAAAAATTGTCAAACTTGTCTTATAGACTTTCACATTGGGGAGTCAACAAGTTCCTATAATCTGACAGTTCAAACAAAAGTCCTAGTATCAAGGTACCTACGGCTAAAACCACCCAAATAGCCTCTTGCACATAGTTTTCATAATCAGACTGGCCCAGACCGGACCAGCTGGTTTTTTGGCAAGAAGTTCGGGGAAGTTGTGTTTCTGGAAAAATTTAAATTAGAGGCACGTGCAGGGACTCAAACCCAAGCCCCCCATATGCAAGAACTTGTGTTTGACATGCTAACCATTAACGCAAGTCAGCTTCTTGGGTCTTTATGTTACAAACTATTATATTTATTATATATAATTGAACTAATATATTTTATTTTGTCAAGATTTGACCTTGGTTGAACCCTGGTCCGACCTTAAAAAGCTTGAACCTCTCACTTTCATGGTTCTTTAATGTTATTTATTTATGTCTTAAAAAAGAAGCATTGTAGCCAGCGGTTCTAAAACCTTGCACTTTGTTTGGTTTGGTTGAAATGGGGTAAAGAAAAGACTGGGGGCTCAAGTGTTTTCCTCTGGAACCACAAAAAATAATCTGCCTGAAACAGGGAGAAGATGGAGAGGAGAGAAAAATGCAAGGTGTACTGCATCTTAAGAAAGAAACTCAATACAAAAGTGTGTGCGGTTAAAATGAAATTCTAATCTAGATACACAGCACATCAATCATACCTTCTTGGCAATTTTGGCTGGTCACTCCTTAAGCGTAGAATCTGCACTCACAGTTGCATGTTGGGACCGCAAAACAGAAGGAAAAAAATGCCCCCGGGGGGGGGGGGGGGGGGGGAGTTGTTATTAGTATCAAAATTATACGACTTTAGTTCACATTAATGATGATGATGATCTCAGGAGGCAACATGTGTAAATGACAAATTACAGAGGCTGTTTGAGCCCGTAAGATGCCATCTGTACCCAAATAATCAAAATTATATTATATTACTAAAGCAAGTACCTCCATGGATTTCATCTCATCCAGCGCAGCAATCTCTATTTTAGAACCCAAGGTTGTGTTCTCTAAAGATTTCAGTGCATCTCCACCCTCTTCAGCTTCCCTTTTCCGTTTTTTGGACAATGCAACTTGGTAATTCGGTTTTTTCGACACTGCAGCCTGGTAAAAGCAATAATTTTAATTTACTGACGAAATCAAATCCATTGTGATGTCAAGATTAGGGAGGGAATCTAAATTTTTACCTGACGCTTTTTGGTAGCGCCAGACTCAACAAAATAGTCTCTGTTTACTGGGTCTGACCTAATCCAAATCTCAGCAGAGCAATTTGTACATTTGAGGCATATCAGGCAGCATTCAAAGTCTAGATACCTCTACAATGAGAAACCAACCATTAAAAATTCAGTTCACTAAACATAGGATATTCAAATCTTGCATGAAGAAAAGAGTAGTGGGATAGAACATGGGGAAAACTAGGAAACAATAACTAAAAAAAATTCATAATATAAGGTACCACCTGTTCATTTTATAGAATAAGACAGCTTATTTATCAAATCAAGATATTAATCGGTTTTTTGTGCAAGCAAAAACTGAACCTCTGATCTCCTATTCGTCTATTAGAAACTTTATCAGTTGAGCTAACTAGAACTTTAACATTACATCAAGTTAGTTTTGAATTTTTCTCTTAAAAAAAAAAAAAAAAACTTGGATTCTTGCCAATAGTCTACAACCTAAATGGAACCTCCACTTTCCTTTTAAGTATGGATAGTGGCAGCAGTGGGTGATAACCGAGATGTGGCGATTCTTTATACCATGAAGTGTATGAGTATTATTATTATTATTATTTTGAGAAAGAAGAGTATGAGTATATTTACCAATGAAAATAGAAAGTAAAAACCTCTCTCTCTCTCTCTCTCTCTATAAGAAAAAAGAAAAAAGAAAACGAAGTGAAAACTAAAAACCAAGGTAAAAGGAAATCAACTGTGTCCAGTCTTCACTGACCTCTCCTCTCTCTCTCTCTGATAAGAGAAACTTCTTTAAACGCACTCTGCTCTCCATTCTCACTGTCCCTCTCTCTCTCAAACTTTTCTTCTACCTCCTCAGCCCAACCTATACTATAGGAATATAGGTCTCAGTCGCCGCCATTATCAAAGTACTCTCTTACTTTTTTCCTAGCCTTTTTTCCTATGTTACTACTTACACTACATAAAGATTGCATATAAGCAAAAACAGAGCGCGTTTGAAACAAGTCTACTTCCTTTCCTCCTTTAGCACTTGAATTTACTCAAACCCACCGACCCTTTTCAGCTATTTCCTTTACTTCATTATATCTTCCTTATTAACTGCGCTTGCCAAGAAGGAAATAGGAAGTGAAAAGGTCGGAACTTTTTTTGTACAATCTTTAATTTCTTATGGATTTCTTGCTCTTATCCCTATCACCTTCACTAAAGAAGTTGGTGAGTCTTCGTTGAGCTCAGGTGAACCTTCTAAACATTATACATTAGGTCCAGCTTTTGTAGGTCCTGCACCTAACAAATTCCTGCAATATTTTCCTTCTTGTAAGAATGGATCACCAATGTATCAAACAACATATTTTGACTGGGGCATCTGGAACAACATAATCTCGATTGCTTCATGGTATCATTGTGATCAGACCTGGTCTGCCTGGGTTTCTAGGATGCATGCCATTTTGAAAGACAAGTGGGTTGATTTGGGTATTTGTGAGGCAATTTGCAGCTCTCAATTTGAAATGCCTCTTAATCAGCCCCTAATTGCGGCTTTGTTGTTATTTTGGTCTCCCGTGACCAATACTTTTCACTTTCCAGAGGGGTTTATGACCATCACTATTGCTGATGTGGTTAGTATGCTGGGATTATCAGCAATTGGGGATGTTCCTTACCCGGCTATGCTCCTCTAGGTGTTGAGTCATATCATTGCCCTACTAAAGGAAGTGAATTAGGATATCAAGCACTTTTGAAGAGAGAGGTGAGATATGATGACAAGATCACTTTCCAACAGGAGTGTTCTTTCTATCTCTATTGGATTTGCAAATTTCTCGTTTGCAATCCATCAAAACGTATTCTTCAACAATTTGTGCCACTAGCTGTTGCGCTTGCTAAAAGGAAGAAATTAGCCTTGGCCCCATATTTTGTGGCCAATCTATATCGAGCTCTTTATTCTCTAACCGGAGAAAACCTTTCAAAGTCTATTGGTGGTCCTCTTTGGTTCCTCCAGATTTGGGCTTATGCATGTTTCCCTATCTTAGCTCCAATTATTACAGATTATGGGAAATCTAAACCTATTAATTATGCCCAAATGTGGATGGAGGCTAGGTATGAGAAAGGAATAACCCCAACATTCAAGAGGTGCTTTGAAGTTTTCTTTGATATCCATAGGTCAAGATTGGACTTCAATTTCATGCCATTCTTTGAAAGGAAATTTGGCTCGAAGGAATTTCTGATAGTGGCAGCAGTCATATATATATATATGACTCCCTCAAATCAGCCATAGATATTGAGTTTTTTCATAGTTTTTTTTATTTTTTTTTATTTTTTATTTTTTTTATGTTTCCTGCTATTCTTCTAACCTCAATGGGAGGATCTGCGTTTTTCTTCGTTGAATCCAAAACTTTTGAGTTTTCAGTTAAGGAAAATTTTGGATTACTTATCAAAAAATAATTATAAAGTCTAGCGGTAGAGTGAGAAACTTAGCTTTTTAATTTTATGAACCTCACCAAACTAAGATATAAGTGAAGGAAGGCAGATAGATCTAGGAAACCAAAAGATCGAGAGAGAGAGAGAGAGAGAAAGAAATACGGTACCGCATCAAGAACCTCCTCCTTGCGGACAAAGAGATTGGTGCCCTGGTAAATATATTGGTAGCAGGCGTTGCAGCGAATGTTGATAGGGAGCACGAAGGGGGCATTTTCCACCACTGGTCTTGGCAGCTTAGTGGGCCTCGGTAACGGTCTCTTGCATCTAAGCGGCGGTCTACATCTGACCATCCTGGTTCTAGAGGAGAAGCCAAACAGAACGTTTTTTTCCGAATGAAGAAACTCACAGGTTAAGCCGTTTGGCAATACATCTTCTTATGTGAAAACATTAGGTCAGGCTGTGGCGTAAACCACTGGTTTTATGCCATCTAATAGCCCTTTGCCATGTCACCAATCACTTAAATCCCTAACAGAGAACGAGAAACAAAATGATTTCCCAAAAAAAAGCTCTTGCTGCTTTCCTCTGCTTCACCATGCCGTATCCCCTGTCGTGACCACGAAACACTCTAAAGTATGTTTGGTTGCCAAGAAACTGAAAAAACAAAAACGAAAAAGAAAAAGAAGAAGAAACCCCATCTCTTTCTAGTTTTACTCAAGAGGATGGGGTAAAACCCAACAACAACAACAATAATAATACTAAAAAAACACAACAATTCAACACAACAGACTTAAAATTCTTCACTTATTTCCCACCCACATCTTCGATTTTCTTTTCCTCACGTTTTCTCAGCAACCAAACAAAAAAAAAAAAAAAAAGAGACAGTCAACAAATCAATAAAGACCCACAATTTTTTTCAGTACCCAAAAGAGAAAAGAAAGAGAAAAACTCAAAAAGGGTAGGAAAGGAAGGCTAAAAAACCAGTGAAGCAGTTGAGTTTGATGTTGGCTTGGGCGCGTTCAGCGAAGAGCTCAATGCTTTCAGGGTTTTGCTCGATGGCCTGGAAGTAGAGCTCAGCTGCTAGCTCGAAGTGGTCGTCGATGTAGGCTTCCTTGGCCTTAATTTCCAGATCGGACGCCATGGATGGCTTGCACACAGAGAGAGCGAGAGAGAGAGATGGGAACAGTCTAGAGAAAGAGGAAAGGAGATCAGCGTGATTATCATTATTATTATCATTTTGAAATTGTTCTGTTTTTAAGTGATGGATGACGTGGTAAAAGACTATTGGATGGCGTAAAACAAGTGTTTTACGCCACAGCCTTACCCGATGTTTTCTCTTTTTTGAAATCGTTCTGTTTTTACGTGATAGGTGACGTGGCAAAAGGCTATTGGCCGGCGTAAAACACCAATGTTTTCTCTAAAAGAAATCGCCATCTTTTCCTGGCGGCAACCAAACACAAGATTAGAGAGAACTTTTCCTTGCTCACTGATATGAAGGAACAAAAGCAAAAGGTCTCGTCTCCTCTGTTCTCGGCATTGCAAGGTAAAAGGCCCTATTAGAAATTGTATTGTATAATAGTCTTTGTATTTTTTGTACATTTATTGTGGAATCTCCTTCATTCGAGTCTCTACTAGACCGTTATCATATTCTCCATCTTCAACCAATGGTTGATATTCGATCTAGGGCTTGGAGGAGTTCTTCAATCGTTGGACTGATTGTGGAAGATTTATGGTCTGTGAGTTTTCTGACTATTCAAAGAACAGGTTTTGCTTCGTCTTCCTCTTATTTTACTTTAACCTTCCTTGGAGATTGGATGTTAGCCATTTTGAAGATCATTCTTTTGATAAATTGCCAAAGAGAATGCTTGGTGCTGTTTCTCCACTCAGCAAACTATGACCTGAACTTATGTGATTTTGGGCCAGCATGTTATTGATGCTTGAAGGTCCTAGTGTGGAGAAAAGTATGTGAGTTTGTTTTTCCTGAGATTTGAAGCATGCCCCTTTGGTTTTTAACTCATTTCTAATCTATAACGGGTCTTGATCACAACATGGTTCGGAGCTTCAATTCTTTTGGCTTGGCTCTTGTGGTCAGTTTTATGAGATTGCGACATCAAGCTGCCCTCCACATTGGTATGGTGCTACAGATTTGGAAAGAGATTCTCATCTTTTCGCTGTGCATTTTCCTGCACTTACTGCATCTGTTGTGAGGTTCACAGGGGCCGGTGGTTGCTTGGTTGTTGGGACGCCTACTTCTCTTTCTGCAAATGTGGATGTTGCACTTTGTTTTTGCTATGGTGGTTTACTCCGTTTGCAGCTGGGTTTCATTGGTTTCTGTTGCCATTGGTATTGGCATGCCTTCTTAGAATTTGATGCCAGATTTTAGACTTATGGTTTGCTACCTCACTGCATTTGAAAGGTTCTGTCAATCCATGTCTAGTACTCTAGGCACTCTACTCTGTTTAGGAGCTATGGTGCTTGTCTATTTTAGAGCCCTGTTGCTCATCATATTTTTGGAGCAGTGGGGCTCACCTTTACGCAGAAAGTTCTGCATCATTCTGATCTTAGTAGAAAGTTCTGCATTGTTTCCGGTTTCTGCAGCAAGTTCTGCGTTGCTTACGGATTTGTTTCCGGTTTTGTTGTTCTCCATTGATGTGTTGGTGTTTGCCGGCAATACTTTGTTGGGTCTATTGTTCTCCAGCCAGTGTTGGTGTCTTTGCAGCTGTCATTCCGGTTTCCATCATTGCCCTTTTTTGGCATCTTTTGTCTGCGATCAGTGGCGCCTCACTGGCACCTTCCTGTTGCACTTGATCATGGCATCTTGGAGCCCACATTGAGTCTTTTACTCTGCTATGCAGGATTTCTTGTTCTTCATCTAGGTTCATGTGTGTACACTCGATCTTGACTCTTGAGGGGGCCTATTAGAATTTGTATTGTGGATTTGTCTTTGTATTTTGTACCTTCTACTTTAGTCTACACATTTTTCATATTTTCCAAATGTGATTTTTTTAATTAGTTTGGAATTACCGAATTAGTTAGTTTGTTAGTGATATTTTCTTAGGCCATATAAGAGTGCTTTGATGTAATTTACACACATTGATAATACAAGCTAGGCTGCACGAACACCGACACGGATACGGTGTACAGCAATTTTTTAAAAACAAGGGTATGACATGTCTAGGGTATGATGATTACTTAATTAATTAATATTTATATTTAGGTATTTTTTAAATTTTTTTTTAGATATAATTTATATTTATTTTAGAATTTAAATTAAATAAGAACAGCAAAGAAGTACAATATCACTCATAAAATAGCAAATACAAAACAACAAAACAATTAGTCATTTACTAAACCCATATAGAAAAACCCATAAAATTAGAAATAGTCAATTACTAAACAACAATGTTAACAAAACAAATAGTTAAATTACTAAACCTATAATAGAAAATGTAGAAGGCTAAAGCAGTAAAACCAATAAAAGAAAACGTGTAAGGAATTGTACTTGATTTGTTGACCCCTTGTACACTTCTTGTGTACTTGACCTTTTTTGATATCAATAAAACTTATTACTTATCAACAAAAATAAAAAATAAAAAAATAAAAAGTTTAAGGCAAAATTGCAAAAATGATAAAACCCAACCATAAAAAGAAGAGAAAAGAACTGAGAAAGATGGTGGGAAATTAACCCTGTTTGCCAAATAATATAATTAATAAGCACTGTTTTCAAATTATATTTTTTACTAGCATCTCGAGTATTAGAGACTTGATTTAGGGTTTATAAATCGAGTCTCAAGGACTCGATTTTCATGGGTTGATCATGTCTGATGTGGCATCTTTTTCACGTGGCGACCACCTAGAAATCCAGTCTCTAAAACTTGATTTATAAGCACCCTTTAAAAAACAAGTATAATGTTTTATAAGCACACCCACCTTCTCTTCCTCTCTCTTTCTCTGTTTTCCAATTCCCAAATTCCCAAGTCCAACAAACAAACACAAAGTCAACAACCATGTCCTCCACCACATCTCCCCCAATTCTCCCAATCTTAAACACCACCGCTACCACCACCACCACCAATCGCCACCCCAGCTTTTCGCAACTTCCTTAGCAACATAACCGAATCGGTCCGCAACAACCTCGCCCAGCGCCGCCCATTGTCTAAGCTCGTCGACCCAGGCCGCACGGCTTAGGTTAGTTTGATTTGATTTTGTTCTTGGATTTTTTGGGACTTTGGAAGTTTGAGAAAGGAGAGTGGGAGAAGAACTGGATCTGGGTCTCTAAACACTTGAAAATATTTGTACTATAAATGTTGCAGATGTAAATCGAGTATCGAGTCTTAGAGACTCGATTTACAGGTGAACATCACGTGGAAAAAGTGCCAACTCAAACCTGATCAGAACATAAAAACCGACTCTCAAAGACTTGATTTATAGTCCAAAATCGAGCTTCTTAGTCTTGAGATGCTAGTAAAAAATATAGTTTGAAAATGTGGCTTACTAATTATAATATTTGAAAATCAAGGTTAATTTTCCATTTTGGCCGAGAAAGAAAGACTGAGAGAGAGAGAGAGAGATCGAAACCTGGAATTTTTTTTCCATTTTGCCTTAAATTTTTAACAATTTTGTTAGTGGTTATGTTTGCAAAACAATATAGAAAAATAGCATCTCGAGTTTTCCAAATCGTTCTTCTTCTTCCTTTAGATCTGGTTGTTCGGTTCTTCAAATTGTCTTCATCTTCATGCGTTTTCCAAATCGATTCTTCAAATCTTCTGTAGATCGTTCTTCTTCTTCCTTCGGATCTGGTTCTTCAATTCTTCAAATCGTCTTCATCTTCATGCTTTTTCCAGATCGGTTCTTTGGATCGTCTTCGAATCTTCATGCATTTTCCAGATCGGTTCTTCAGATCGTCTTCATCTTCATCGTCGTTCTTCAGATACTTCTATAGAACTCGAGTTTGAGAAACTCCAGTTCCACCTCAACACTAGAACTTGAGTCCTTGAGGCTCGATTTTGTCACCGAACTCGAGTTTCACAGATTCAAGATACTAGTTTCCTAAATAGTATCAAAACCTTGCTAACTAATGATATTCTCTCCCAAAATTATGCTAGCTTGCAAATTACCTCTCGAAACCTAAAGGCAAGAGAAACTTCGTTCTATGACGGAGGGAAAGAGAGGGAGCTTAAGGGTCGCTGGCGGGGGTTCTTTTGTCGCCGATCTACGGTGGAGTGACTCGCTCAACATCGACAAGGCAAGAACAAAGCAAAGAGAGGCGCTGAGGGGCTTCGGTGCAAGAGAAGGAAGAACTGAGAGGCAGATGTCTTTTAGGGCTTCTAGTTGATTGTTACGCTCAAACCAGGATCAACGGTGAGTGGTTTGTCCAATTGTCAAAATCTTGCTTTCTTATTTTTTTATTTTTTTATTTAGATTTACCATATCTGGGACGTACCGGCGTGTTGCAACCGTGTCGCGACCGTGTCCGGGCTATACCCAGATTTTTAAAATTAAAAAAAAAAAATTCCTGGTTCGCGTTAGGTACAGATTTGGGAAGTGTCTTACCAATACCGTGTCGGACACAGGTACTTGGTCAAAATAGGCCTGTCCATGCAACATAAAATACAAGAAGTTATTTATTTTACTCTCTATACTTTGACAAGCCCTGAGCTCAAGTTTTAGCTTCACCAAACCAAAGCATGTATTAATTATTATGGTTGATGATCAGGCATTCAAGGTTCTAATTACATCTAATTGCAATTTTTTTTTCTTTTTCTTTTTTGAGTAAAACTAAAAAACCCTAATAAAAATTATGTCTTTTTGTTTCTCATTTTTCTTTTTATTTTTTAATTTTTTGTTGTCTATTCTTTGTATGTGTGTGTTTCTCTTTTTAGAATTTAAAAATGGATGAGACTATGAAGCAATTCCAAGAGGGCTTAATTGAGCTTGAAACTGAAGCTGAGCATCTTCTTTTAGCTCACCATCAGGTATTTTTCTTAAACTCACTGCTTTGTTTTGGAACATTTTGTTATGTTGCTAAGAAAGTGTGGGAAAATACAAAGACATTTGCCATTCGAAGCTTGAGGACAATTTCTATTCACTATTTTAAGACAAGACTGTAATTTAGAACTCAAAATTGAAACATTAATGCTTAAGAACACAAACTGATAAATTTTTGCTGTTATTAGGGAACTAAGAAACAAAATTGCAAAGCTCAACTAAGTCCAATACAAGTTGTTTGGCTCGGTTGAGTTAATAACCTATTTTTTATTTACTTGAAGAAAAAATTTTAATTTGTTGTTATTGTTGTTTGGTTTTTTTTTTCCCCCTTTGATTAAAATTATGTTTACCTAAAGAAAGGGGAAGGGAAAGGAAAGGAATTAGAGAAGAAAATAATTCAAAATTCTTCCTTGGAAGTAAACAAAAAATTTCTCTTCGAAATAGATGAGATTTGGAGAGAAAAATTGGTTGCAAGGTGGGCTATGACTTCTGGAGTTTTGTTTTCCGATCTTTTGGGATGCATAGGGTTTAGCAGAGAAGGTAATTGATTTATTGCTTGGTTGGAGAAAATGGGTGATAAACATTCATCAGACATGGAAAATGGTTCCTTTGAGTTTGATGTGGACTATATGGAGAGAACGCAATAGGCATACATTCAAGGATGAGAAGCACACAGGAAATAAGTTGCTTGTATTTTTTCTAGTTCCTTATTTGGTTGGTCTCAAGGCATGTGGTTTTATGAAAAGGGATTCTATTGTTGTGTTTTTAGATACACTGCCTTTTGTAGATAATTTTTTCATTTCTTGTAATTCTTTAGGCTCTTCGTGTTCATTTTACATGAAGTAGCCTCTTTTTAATAAATTATTATTATCTATTGTTAAAGATGAGAATAAAATAATATAGAAAAGTGGTACCAAAACAAAGAGAAAACACAAGGGATTACGTGGTTTGGCCAACAGCCTATATTCACGGGATAAAGCCATGGCAGCTACATCTTTACTGTATTCTCAAGTGTTGATTACAATGAACCATAGTAGGGCATGTATAAGAGCTAGGGTTAGCCCTACATGGGCTTACAATATAATAGGCCTCTTGACCATTTTACATTAACATTAACTCAATGTCTTCAACACCTAAAAATAAAAATAAAAATTATTTCTTCTTTTTACTTTAAAGGAGGTAATATAGCTTTTTATTTTTTTCTTTCTTTCTTTTTGTGCATGTGTATGTGTGATGGATAAATCTTACTTTCTTTGTGAGGACATGAAGGGTTACTGATTCCTTTGATGAAAATGTAGCTAGTTGAAAATGACAGAGTGAGGAATGGGAATAGGGAGGCACTTACTGCATTGAGGAAGAGGGCTCAGGCTACAAAAACTAGCGTTCCATCTCCTTTTGAGTCAATAATGAGAGATATTGGGGATCCCGAATCCAGGCCCTTGGTGGAGGTATGTACCACCTGTGGCTACCATGACTCTAATGAGCGGACATGGATGATGTTCCCCAGGACTGATCTTATTGGTAGGATTCCATTTCATGCTGCTCATACCATCTTGGAGACAAGTTTTTCTCAAACCTATCTTATTTTATTGCAATTACGTGTTTAAGTTGCTTTTTAATATGGCAGTTATAGATATACACACACTCATCACATACCAAATGAGGTGATTTAGTAAGGAGTTCCTAGGCTTACTAAGTTTTTGAGTATGTTGAGTTGTTGAAGAAATACAAAATTAACATACATCAGAAATGAAACTTTTGTTCTTTCTAGAATTTGCGTTCTTTCTAGAATTTGTGCTCTGTTACTCAAATATTACTCGCATACTACTGTAAGTAAGCCTCTTTCTATAAATATTAACTCAAGTCAAACAATAGCTCTGTTCCAACTCTCCTGGTAATCTAACCAAATTAAATTTTGAATTCCTCCATCCAGGAGTTTTTTAATTTAATCTCTCTGCATTGTTTGTTCCCCTAGTAAACAATAACATTTTGGATTCATTTGAGAAATGCAATAGAGAAGGCTTAAAATTTTAATTTGTTAGAGATACTTGTAAATATATAGAATAAGACCAATTAAGAAGCAATGGCAAGCTTGAGACTAATAGGTATTAGATTGATTGTTTTGGATTTTGAACCCATACTTGGAACTGAGAACCCTGTTTTGATAATCCACATGCTCAACTAAATTTTTCTAATGATAAGTTGATATCTGAAGTTAGTTACAATATATATATATATATATATATATGTATATATATATTGGGTGCATGTGTGGCTTACCAATAAAAAACTAGTTACAAATAAAGGAATAGCTAGATGTTTTATATGTTCAAGTATCAAACATTCCATGATCATGTCATTGTATTATTGGCTTGATATATTGGTTTTTATCCCTGATTTCAATCATGGGGATTGTTGTCAATTACATATCCAAAAAAAATGGTGATTGTTGTCAAGGCTATTGTTTTGTTGGTCTTATAGCAGTTCTTAACAACTTACAATGCCCGGTTTGCAATTTGTGCTAGAAAAAGCATTGTGCCTCTCCCTATATGCATGCCATACGATCTTGGATGCAAGGTCGGATTGAGTTTATAACAGTTGGATCACAAAATCAAGATTTTGTTCTGTCCTATTACAAACTGATCTCTAGATGAATCTCCTTGTGTCATTGTAACATCTAATATTTATGATGTGGTGATGGAAGATTAATTTGTCACTGCTTCGCAATTTTTTTATCCAAGATTTATTTTATTTTTATGGGAAAATGTGTGAAGTTCGTTAGAATAATGGTTAAGTGATTTAATTTACCTCTTTCTTATTAGTTTAAGTTTTGGGGACTAGTGATAGTTTATCATTTATTAAGGCTCCACCTCCCCTTTAAAAATTAAAAATTCCATGGGTACTCACTTATTGAGGGAGAAATTGAGTCTGTACATTAGGGATTGTATTAGAATAATGATTATGTGACTAAATTCACTTATTTCTTTTTTGGTTAAACTTTTGGGACTAGCAGTAGTTTATCGAAGTCTGATTGAAGCAAGATTCGTGTGATTTTAAAGATATAGTTATAAGAATTCTAGGCTTAAAACAATTTTTAACTTGGGTTTCTATTTTGCAAGTTATGGTTAGTTTTATGAGGCAAGATTTTTCCACCAAATTACTAGCTGGCATTTTTTAAAATAAGCCACCTGACATTGGGTCTTATGAGAATCACATGATTTTTTATTTGATAGGTTAGAATCACATGATTTTTTTTTTTTTTTAAGACTTAACAATGATTGCCTGTTAAGCCTATAATTTTTTTTTTTTTTTTTTTCAGTTCTCTCTCCAATCTCACTTTCCCTAAGTTGCAACTAATCTTTATCATTGTCAATCCCCATTTGCTAAGAAGTCATCTAGTTAAAAATGCCGCACCTTTTCCAAATAAGATTACTGGTCTCTTCACGTTTTTAAGCAATGATATTGTTTTCTCAACATCAGAAACCAAAGGGATTAGATTTGAATTGTAAATGTGTAAGTTTTGACAATGGATAAGGCAGTTCAGCTAAGGAGGAGTTGGTGATGGGCTTGGGCCACGGAGTAGGGAATTCAAGAGACTTGTGTGGCTTGGATTGAGAAGTTGGAGAAGGGCTTGATGGATTCAATGTGATTGAGCTATCACTATGATGACGGCTATTTAATTAAGGCCAGCAAGCTCTGTATTTTGTGCACATAGGTGAGAGATTTCCTAGTGAGGGAAGTGCACATGGATGGGCTTGCAAGGATATTTGGGTGCAATAAGACCATTGAGGAGCTAGAGCACAATTCTATTAGCCAAGCCTTAAGTGAGATGTCACCAAGATAATTGGCTAGAGTTGCCAATGTCAACTGGCTAAACACTCTAAGTAAAATGTTGGCCTTTACACCCCTTTACTGGTGCTAGATTGCCCTAGGTAGGATGTAAGCATGGATTTTGTGCTAGGTCTCTCTTGCACCCTTAGGAAGCATCACTTTGCTCTTGTGACTATGGATAAGTTATCCAAAATGGCCCAATAATTCCCTATTCTGAGACCTCTAATGCCTCCAAGGTTGCCAAACTTTATTTCGACGAAATTGTCAAACTATATTGCCTCCCCAAAAACATAGTGTCTGATAGAGACATCGGGTTAATGAATTATTTTTAGAAAGCTTTTTGGCTCATAGAAAGAAAAAAGTTGAAATTCTTTATGGCTTACCATCTTGCAACATATGGTCAGACTGAGGTTGTTAATAAGAACCTTGGGAACATTTTAAGGTGTCTTGTAGGTGAAAATGCTATGAACTTGTATTCTATTCTCCCTACGGCCTGATTTGCATGCAATGCTCTATCAATAGAATCATAGGTACGAGTTCGTTTGAGGTTGTGCATGGTTAGAAGGCTAGGAAACCTTTAGGTCTCATCCCCACGTCCCCTCATGTTTGAGTGTCCGAGTCAACCAAAGCTTTTGGATGGCATGTCCATGACTTGCATCATGAAATCAACAAATGTATTCAAGCAAGTAATAAACAATATAAAATTTAGGTTGATTCTCATCATCGACATTTAGAATTTAAAATATCAGATTATGTCATGGTTCATAATTAAGCCTGAGCAAAGTTTCCTTTAGGAATAGTTCGGAAATTGCAAGCTTGCAGTGCTGGAACATTTAAGGTGCTAAAGCTAATTGGACCAAATGTGTATGTCATTGATATTAACACAACTCTTAGCATTATTATTATTATTATTATTTTAAGTAACAAAAGTTCATCAATCAAAAAAGAGAATACCCAGGTACACTAGAGGTGTTCCTGAGTAGCAGTACAGCAAACTCGCAAATTACAAAAATTAAATCAAATAAATTAGAACAAGGATGAGAAATTTAAGCAGTACTCCAATCCAGCAAAGAATGAAGGAGGGATTTAATCTCAAATATAGACCGTTCATTTCCCTCAAAGCACCTCACATTCTGTTCTTGCCAAAGGCACCACATAACACAGTGAGGCACAACCCTCCAGAAGACAATATTTCTATGTGGGGAAAGAGAGGTGAGAGAAGAAAGCAAGAGCAAGAGTAACCCCTTACTTGAATTATTTCAAGAATAGGACTAACATTTTTTGCCAAATTACAAAACCACCTTTTTTTTTTTTTTTCTGCTGAATTTTCGTGAGGCTCTCACCTCAAGCACCTTACAGACTTATTTAAGGTGCTCAACTAGGCTCTGAGGCAAGCACTTTACTAAAGGCACCTCTTAGGCTTCAATGGTGCTATGGTAGCACCTCACCTCGCCTGATCATCTAGGCGAGTGCCTAGCTCGCATGTGACTGCACTGCTTTGAGGTTCAAGATGTGTTGATACATGTATACAAGTATCTGGGGACCATCAAATATGAATTATTTCTTTAAAATTATTTTCCTGCCCAAATATATGATATTTTTAAGAATTATTGGATGGGTTTCATGGGTGACCAAATAGTATCAGTATCTTGGATATGCTGCTAATATAGCTCCGTTATAGGAAAAGAATTCCACCTGAAAGGAGTGGATTCAAGGTAGTGGAACAATGTTGTGAAGTTGCACAGGAAAGGATTCTTAGGATTCTTCGATAACATTTAGCTGCATTTGCTTACAAACTGGGCAGCTAAAAACTGTTTTCAGTTTGGCAGTATACTAGTCATCCAGGTGGCCCATGAGAAGGGATAAAGGACAGACTCTTCAAGAATCAAGAGTTGTTGAGATAATTAATTCTCCTTATTCTCAAATGGAACCTCCTTCCATGTAAGAGCAAGGCTGAAGGTGAGGTAATGGGTTCAAGACCCAACTTTCTAATTAAAAAAATTATAAATTATCCACATACTTTTTTTTCTTCATTTATAATCTTACAAGTGGTTGCTTCGTAGAAAATAATTTTTTTTTTCTATCTAATGTTTTATGTTATTGCTTAAGTTACTCGATGCTGCTGATAGTGTTTTGATCTTGATAGTCATTATTGTCAAGAAAAATGTTTCTTTACTTTATATATATAAAAGATAATTAATATTGTGGATAATCTAGGCCTTGTCCTTGTAATGTAGATCAAGCACAACTTGACTTTGAAGCAAAAAGACTACAGAGCTATATGAAAGAGAAGTCCATTTTGATTTCAGAAAGAGGTACCATTGGTGACAGGATCAGTCCAGGTGTACTCAAATCTCTCATAACCCTCTCAGACAAACCAAAGTAAGTGGTGATTTTGGAAATATAGTCTACGTCATGGCAATAACCACACCTCTAGTCCCCCTGTGGAAATTACACTCATTTCTTCTCCATCTCACAATTGTAACATTCTCATTTACCTGGTATAAAATTATGTATAGACTAGTTTTGAATGTTTTCTCCTAATGCTGCTCATGAGGGTTGCTAATTGCAACATTTGACTCCACGTTAGTAATGATAGAAAATTTAGAAGTTAATGTTTGTTTGATCTTCTTTAATCTTCATGGTTATACTTCTTTTTTGGGTCCTACTTTGCGGTTACACTTTTGTTCAGAACACTTACGCTTGTCAGTGATCAGCATATCATACACACCTGGTAACAGTAATTTTATGACACACACTTGAATGTACCAGCCTTGTTCCTGAAATGCGCAGAAAAAGACAGTGTATCATTACCTATTGTAGATGATACAAGTCAAGTTATACAAAATAATATGATGGTCCAAATGTGGCCATCAAAGATAAGATCTCCATTTCCTTTACATGTGTGCACACCATGATGAATGCTTCTTTAATGTTCTATGGCATAATACATGGAACCATGTTCCCATGTTTATAGTTAAGACTAGCTAGTATCTAATAATACATGATGAGTCTAAGACCTCTAGCTTTTGTCTTCTACTCAAATGAAGTGTTAAAAAGAAGAGTTTGGTGTCCAGTTGAGGGACCTTATAGTTTTATACTTTTTCCTAGAAGTGTGGAGGTTTCGTGGGGACTGAACAAAGGGTTTGCACATATTGCTCTCGTGTTCTTGCTCTGTGGTCCCTTAACAAAGGTTTGTACTGGGTCTGATTAGCTAGCTGATGGGACACTTCCCCTTCTGTCTCTCCTTTTCTTACCACTTTGTTTTACCCTCTTTTACTGTTAAGTTTTATTGCTATTAATAATTGATGTGCCTATAGATAGCAAGAAAAGCAATTTTAGGGTCCGTTTGGTTAGGCATTTTGGGAGCCTAAAAGTGAGTTTTGAAAACTCAAAATTCCATTTTGCAACAACAATCTCTCATAGTTTTCTTACAAACGTCATTTTAAACCCAAAACACTATTTTGCAACAACTTACACAAATACACCCTTAATACAAGATTTGTAGATGGCCTATGTCAATCTGCACTTTGCACAATAAGCTTGTTATTATTCTTAGTTACAGTAATTAGGTGTTGTTCTTTATGTTCTGCTCTTAAGATTCAGTTATGTAGCAGTATTTAACTAAAAATACACTTCCATTCCATGGGGAAAAAAATCACATGCCTGAATCTTAAGAAGATAATTCTAAGGAACAATACCTAAATATTGTACATAAGTTTTGTCCTATACACCATCTATGGAATCGAGGCATATTATATATGAATAATGTTACAGCCACAAATTATTTTATAGTATTTTTACAAATTGTTGATATAGTCAGTTCTTACTGGTTCTCATTTGAGCTCATCATTAATGTCACTTATTTATTCTAATAAGTCAACGCAGGATTTAGTTTGCATCCAATATTTTTGTGCAAAAGACAGTTCCACAGGAACAACACGTCTTACAATTGCCAAGATGTCGGCCTCATATTCTGTTAGTGCACATGACCCACTAGACTGAAGCTTACCCCTCAATGTTTAGAGAGCCCCATAACATTAAAGGAACATAGATAGACAAATTGATATCAACAAGGGAAACATACCATCCCCTAATGGTGTGATTCCAGCTAGTAAGATAGTAACCCAAAGGGAACTTGTGTTGTAAGTGGGTGGCAGGCTATTCTTGGTGTTAGTTGTAGTCAAAGATTGGCCCAAATATAAAATGCTAAACTTCGAGAGTGTTTAGATTTTACGCTTTTAAATTTCTAAGTTTGAGGGTTTTTAAATTTTAAACCTTGAAATTTCAAAACATAGATTTTATCTTATGTAGTTATATTTCGTTTGCATTAGTAGTCCTATCTATATATTTTTCGTTAAGTCATGTGTGTTAATTAGTTTGTCAAATAAAATGATGCCACATAATTTTTGTGAAAAAAAAATAATTAAAATAATTAATATAAAAATGACATCACATTATTTTATTGGACAAACTATATATGAGTGATAAGTTTATATGGCACTTAATGGAAAATATAGACGAGGGGATATAAATATAAATGAAATATAATTTGAAGGGGTAAAATCCAAATTATGAAACTTCATGGTGTAAAATTTAAAGGCTCCCAAACCGTGGGGATGTAGTTTGAGGTTTAGCCAACATTAAAAAACATTAATATATATATATATATATATATATATATATATATATATTTGGCCAAAGGAAAGAAACATAATTCCCTTCCTTAGGTAGCTTCATAAGGATGGCGACTTCTTATCGATGCTGGAAGTTTGCTTGTGCAATAGACTAATTAAAAGTCATATGTAATGTAAACAAAATATTATAAATATCATCGAAATTGAATGATAAAATATAAAATATTATTTAAGTTATAGATTGTTTTATCAAAACAAAATATATATATATATATATATATGGTAGGACCGTAGGATAATAAAATAGCTAAATAAATAATGAAATTTAATTTCTTTTTAAAAAAATATTAACTTATAAAAATAGAATATAATCAAAATAGTAATTTGAATTTCTTGTAACTTTGGAAATATAATTTCATATAGAGTAGAAATAGCTTCATTAATTTTTTTATTTAGAGTTTTTTAATACTTAATATATACTAGCCTCTGAGCACGCGTTCACGCGTGTGCTCAGAGGCTCTTTTATTTTTTTTTGGGTAAAGATTAAGAATTTTTACATCTATTATAATTTAGGATTACTACATTTTCCAATCACAAAAATACATGGTCGTGTGATGAAAAAATTATTTCACCAACAAAAACACATCACACCCACAAACGTGCATTTGTGGGTGAAATAATTTTTTTATCACTTACCTAGGTATTTTTGTGATTGAAAAATGTAGTAATCTTAAATTATAATGGATGTAAATTTTTAATCTTTACCAAAAAAAATTAAGAGGCTAGTGATTAATTAAACCAATAGAATTTTTTCCCTATCAAGGGTCTTAAATTTAAGTATGAATTTCAAATTTGTGTGCTTTCTATAACAGGAAGTCTCAAACAATAGGACAATTAAATAAAGATGAATTGAGTATAATAGTAAAAATAGATATAGTTTAAATATATATATATATATATATAAACCAATAAATGGACCAAAAATGCAATTGTAATTAAAAGTTAAAGTGAAATTTCAAGATCCATTACAATCTCTCACGACATATTTGGTTTACAAACTACAATCATTGTTACAAATTCATACGGAGTTTGGATTGTGCACCTATACTTGCAGTTTAGAATCTTGACATTGAAATTGATAGATGGTAAATTCTCTTTAAAATCATGGTAAATCCTTTGAGACCTCAACTACTTCAAGTACTTTGTTTTACCCACATGACTCCTGGCATCAAAACTCAAAATGAAAAACTAAGGTCATCACTGTAAAATGTAAATGCATCTAATTTGACAATAAGATCTAAGAAGCTAATCACTCACTCACCAGATACAATTATTCCTACCAATCATAACCATTTGAGCCATATATCAAAATTAAAAATCATTTACATGGAGACGGAGAAATCAGAAATGAAACAAAATTCCTACAGAATGCAATATAGAAAGAGAAGCAGAGACAAACCAACTCTTAAGAACAAAAGTGCAAGAGTGTGTCAACAAAGGATTAAGACTTGAAGAGACGCCCAAAGAACCAAAAGAGAAGACCATGGTGCTTGATTAAACTTAGGTTCCACTTACAACATCTACAAACCACTTAGCTGCCAAGTGCCAATGCTCACAATTTTCAACAAACACCTGCTGCCCACCAAATTGATACCAAGTGAAGGTCTAAGGCCTTACACAGCAACTTTGAAACGTAATATAGGTCCTTTATAGTTTATGTTTCAATAGTTTGTACCAATTTAAAAATATGCCAAGGGGAGTACAACAAACATCTATCAGACAAAATAAATACCTTACACAAAACCTAAGTCCAAAAAAAAATATATAGAATAAAAAATAAAGAAGCCTGCTCTGCAAATTCTCTCTCTTCCTCTATTAGATAGGAAATGGCCAAAAAAGCTTGATAGGTTATTCTTCCATATTTTGAGCTTTTGCACCACCTTGTCTTGCCATCTTGGTTTAGTCTCTTGAGTTGGATTGGCTACCTCTTTGCTAGTTGTCATAACTATAATACTATCCCGTCTCATGACTTTGATAGGGAGAACCCTCAAAAATAACAATATAGCAGCAGTCTTCCTAAGCACTTTTCAACTTTGACAGCCCATGAACATATTGCAACTTCTTCAAATTCTTACATTGAATTGAGACACCAATCCCTTTGCCTTTCTTAGACTTTGAAGCTTCCATTAGGACTATGATTTGCCTGCGAATAGGAAAAATTTTCATCTGTTTCAACGTTGTCGCACACTCTATTTCCTAGCATTTCTCTCCTTCCAAAAGCACTACATAAAGACAACATTCTATTAGACATCTTCTCAAATATAATTATGATCAATAAAAAAATGTTTGCTTCTCCTTCCAAAGGCAGCAATGGAGAGGTACACCCCAATAAGAAATTGAATGATTAATAAAATCTCTTACTCTCCGTTTACTTAGCTATGCCCCCACTTAGTGAATTATTGTTTAAATCATTACCAGAGAAAAGAAGAAGCAACTATTAGACAATATTGAACAAAAATAAAAATGCTAGACAATTTTGAACAAAAATAAAAATGCTATATTTTTCATCTCGATGATTCAACATACAACATTGTTCATTTTGCACAGATGATAAGTCCTTGACCCTAATTGCACAAAGATTAAACTCACATTGAATAAAGTTAAGACCCACATTCTTTTTTTGCTAAATAATCAAGTGAGATTGGCCCTTACACATGCTTCAATCATTGAATTTTTAATTCCATTTTAAAGAACAAACCACTTGAAAGATAAATATTCACACAAAAAAATAGGCAGGGAAGGGAGGAAGTTAGTAAATTGTTGATTTTTTGTATAATTGGTCTACTCTCTTGTTGGTTTTTTTGTGTAAGTTATTCTATCATACTAATGATCTTCACACATTTCAAGTCACAATAAGAGTAAAGAAATTTGACAGAAAGTCTCAAACCCATTAATCTTTCTAAGCTTCACAGTGAAGTCTAAAGGGCATCAATAAGATCAAAATTAATTTAATCCTATAAAAGATATATATATATATATATATATATGTATATATATATAACCACGTCACTTCAAAAACATATAAGGAGCAACATAATTGGTAATTCAAATATCACAAATAAATTAGAAGAAGAAAAATGTATATTATGTAATGAAGCACACTTGCAGCCCATGCCTCAATTCCAATATGCAAAAAAAAATGCCAAATTCTCAGCCTCAATGCTTAAATTAAGGAGCTAATTTACCACAGATAAAGCATGACAAATTGCCTCCTAATATCACGCCCGACTTTGTTCTTTGCAATTACCTTAGGAATATATTTGGCATTTACTTAATAACTTTTCCTTGAACAAATTACTTTCTATACATGATGTAAATAGAATTTCTCATAAACATAACTCAAGCCTAAATCACTGTCCATGATTCCAATAGTATTAAAAGCAGGTAAAATTTTCAAATTGATCATACCCTTTCTGGCAAAAACAATGGTGTTTTGGTATTGCATGAACATGGCAATATGATCACTTGGACTTCTTCTTTCTAAAGCCGCTAGTTACTGATTCTTTAGATGGAGCCGATGACGCCAAAGCTGATTCGTCATATCAGCACAATTGATTCCTGTTGCAAAAAGCATTGCATGTTTCTTCAAAGTTTAGAAAATTGCATTAAATGTTTATTCGAAGTTTTAAGTAAAAATCTATTTAAAATTGAAAGTGAATAAGAAAAACTTAAACAATGAGAGATGTGGATAAGGGATTCACCATCATTGTCTACTTTACAGTTTTAATGGTGACCTAACCAAATCATGTTTCAGAGTGTACCCAATCATTATACCTAATAATGTTCATCATTGCTGTATCTTCATCATTAACCTAAGCCCTTTGTGCGATGGTCACTTCGTAAGTATAAGTTCTTATTGGATGTGAGGGGTAAGGGCCGGGGTTCAAGTCTCCAGAAGGGAGCTTCACACACATATACACTTAGATTAGATTAAAGTAGAAATTCTATCTTGTATTAAAAAAAAAAAAAAAAAAAAAACCCTAAGCCTTGCATCACTACAACACATGGCATCAATTCAAAAGTAGAAAAAAAAAATTAAGACAAACAATTTAGAATGGTAGAAAATAATACATGGCCGACCCTCTAAAGATCTATAGCCTAAGAAGCACAAACACTCCAAAATCCCCATACTTAAAATAAAGATAAAATACACCTAAATATATTAATTGATTTAATTACCATATCCCCACCGTATCATATTTTAATTTCTTTTAAGAATCGACATATCACCACGTGGTCCATTTCCATATTTCTTAGTCTATAGTTGACCCCAAAATTTTGGGACTAATGCTTGGTTGATGTTGTTGTTTTAGTAAGAACAAACGATTTGTGTGCACTTGGTGTGTCCATAATTACATCCAAGTATCAGTTTCTGCTTTGCATATAACATAAAAATACCAACACATAAATGAACAAATCAATGTAGAATTTGATTATTAATATGAAACAAAAATTCACTTCAAAGTTAAAACTTAAATAAGGCCAAGATTAGATAAAAGTGGACATATATGTAAATACCTTGCATTTCTAGGGGAATGCTTTTTTCCTAAAGCTAATATCCATAAAGGAACAACTCTCTACCCAAAATAAAAATTCAATTAGCATTTAGTTAAACTCAGAATTTGAAGGAAAAATCAAAAATAGATTTTATTTACCACAAATTGGCCCGTGCATTTGCATTGTTTAGCTCCTAAAATATGAAAGAGTAAAGTAAAGAAGTGATAATTATTAGTAAGATAAGAAACGGTGGAAAATGTAAGATCTTGGAAGAGGAGCAATCAGATTGGCATAGATTGAGATAATCATCCCGCCTTCTTTTTGCTTTTGCCTAAAAGGAGGAGGGGGAGGATGGAGAAACGAAATTGAGTATACGTTTGGCTTCAAATTAAAAAGTCAGCTTATTTTACTATTCAACTTATTTTTTTCTACTATTCATAGGTCACACTACATTTTTTAATACTATTCATGAGTTCCACTATATTATTTCAACTAACTTTTACCTTTATTATACTTACAACAAAAAATTTTCAATTTCAACAAAATAAATGAATCCTATACAGGACTTGAATCTGGTTTTTTTGCTACAACAAACGTGGGGTTAATGGATGGTTAAAGGTTTGGGATTTTATTTTACATTTTTATCCTCCTTAGTTTAAAACCTATTAGTGTTTTATCCTCCTTAGTTTAAAACCTATTAGTGAGTAGAATGTGGGATATTTTGGGTATACAAAAATAAGAATCCCAACAAAAAACCTCCTTAAATAGTAGTGTGTATATATACATTTTTGTCTATATGTAGACATTAAAAGCAATAGTTGCATTATAAATTTTTTGGATTTAAAAATAAGTCTGGAACATATTAAATAAAGAATAGTAAATTATATCAATTACAATATTAGCATTAACTAGTCTTTTTTTTTACCATTAAATTTACTTATATCCAATTGTTTAAAAAATGTATAACTATATATATATATACACACACGCGCATATATATATATATATATATATATATTGGGTATCAAAGATTGGCTACCCACCTTGAGTGGGGTTAATCCTTTAAACCCAAGGGTGAGGGCCTTACTTGCGACGGGCTGTACACTATGCAATTCAATCAAATTATCAACTCAAAGATTAGCATACCAAACTTTCAATTCAAAGATAGCATGGCTACCCATCCATGGTGGATGGGATTTTTACCTGGACAAACCATAACAACAAACAACTACATCCTGTGGCACGTAAACCTTAGGAATTCCACACAAATTCAACCACTTTAACACTCCACCTAGTAAAAAGCATGCATGACTATACTTGACAGTGTATAAAATGTTTTGATGTTGTGTTAGAAAGTCTAAACTAATTGGGGTACAATAAATTACAAGACCCTTATCTTAGGAAATCCCATATCCTTAAAAAATTGGGATAGTTTTACTTTCAATACGGGAAAAAAAGTTAAATGAGAAACAAGAAAACAAAAAAGAAGGGCTTTCATCTTTAAAATCAAAAGTTTTCAAAAAGCTAATTATGACTTCTTCCTCCGTTTCTGTTCACATGAAGACTTCTTCCTCTGTTTCTGTTCCTGTGAACAGGACGACAGCTTGAGCAGTTCCTCTGGTACAGATTTTCTAATTTGCTTCAACAGTTCCTTCAATGAATGTTCTTTTCCCTTGAATTTTTTAATACCTGGATGCAACATATGTCATTATGAACATCAAATAAGAGAAATCTAGAAAAAAAAGATTCCACAAGAGTCACCAAGTAAAACCGCAACTAATTATGATAAAGCCATCCAATTCTTATTCCAATAGAAAACCAAAAAAAGAAGTTACGTTTTAACCTCTTTTGCCGCATTGCCACCTCCAAGAGCAAGGATCGTCTCTCAGAATTTGTGCCCCATTTCTTTCATAGCCTATTTCACAATCTCATCATGTTGCAAGGCATAAAAATCACTCCCAATATAAAATGTAGTAATTTCTCATCAATACCTATATGTATATATATATATATATATAAAATATAGAAGCAGCCTTTTCTAAATGTTACGGAGCTTTGACTACTAGTAGTTAAAAGAAAACCCATGAAAGATGCACCAAATAACAAGCCTTCAAAAACCTTTGGGGCAGATTTTAGTCTCTAGATTTACGTCAACATATATCACACCAGAACTAAACTGAAGTGTAAGAACATTTGTATGCAAAATGTTGATGACCCTAAAATGAAACTTCAATTTGGGATGTTTGTCTTAACTCTCAAGTCGTTCCTTTTTTTTTCTTTTCTTTTTTTTTTTTTTTTTTTTTTTTTTTTTTTTTATTTTATTTTTTTTTAACTACAAGTCCTTAGTGGATAACCCATGTTCCATAGATAGACAGCCTCCCTATCGCCATGGTCTACGATCCATAAATCTTTTTTATTATTTTTTTGGATAATTCGATAGTTGGGGGTAGGGGGATTTGAATCCAAAATGTTTCCGTTGAAAACAACGAGATGCAAACCAATTGGGCTACAAGGCTATTACAATGATTTTTTGCTATTTATCATAACTTAATATCTCTTTTATCATATAACTTCGCTAAAAATGGAGATGAACTGCAGTAGGTGACAAATTTATGCATCCAAAAATGCAATGCAACGGACATTGTGACTAAATCTTCAATGAGGCTCCTCAATGCGTCATCTTTTAAACAAGACACTACAAATATAAAGATCAATCAGGTGCAATATGGAGATGATGTGCTCCATTTAGAAACCATATTCTATGGCAAGTGGCAAGACTATGGCATCTTTCTAGACAGCTCGTTTGGACTTACCTCCTTGTTATTCAGTCCAGCAGCCTCAAATGCAGAGACCGTCTACTGCCATCATCTCAGACCACTGCCAAATGCAGAAATATGGTGTCAAAAGTAAATTTAAGAGGAATAAAGTACAAAGGGTATACAAACAACAATAGAAAACTTGCCCACAATTCACGAAAGAATCATATAGAATGCAACAGACAATTATGAATAATATAGGAATAAAAAAAAAACTTGGCAGCCATAATATCCAGCTGCACATTCATGAAAAAGGAAACTAGCAATAGGTTAGGCTGGAGTCGAAGAAATAAAAATGATTTTAGAAAGAAGTCAATTTGAGAGGGAAAACAAACCTGTAAATATATGAGAGATGCTACAAAGATACCCATCTTCTTGTAGCATAGGGTACACGGATGTGATTTCATAAACACTCTTACTTAATCGAGGGCAGTTTTTGGCCCATCAGGAATGTACATTGCATGCAACTGCAAATCTAAAATCCCCTTCTTACCTGTAAAATTATAATAAATGCAAAGAAATTTACAAAGTCAGTCATACATACAAACATCATAGAAATTTCAATTTATTGTTTCCATAATCCCATAACCAAGTAACACAGGTTTATAATTGTGACCATCACAAAAATGCAACATTAAAATCAAGACAAAAAATAATCTGAGTCTTGTTCAAAGTAGAAAATTTTGGGAAAGAAAATGTCAGGAAAGAAAAGAAATATGACAATAATCAAAATAAGGGATGGAGTCCAACTTTAAATATTTCCACTCAGAAAAATTGTACCCGCCTTTGTGGGTATAATCAACCTATGGATATAAACACAAATCCACCAATCCCTAAGCCTACCAAAAGCACAAATAAGCAATTTCCCAATTAGTCCTATGACATTGGCAATGAGCTCTAGCTCAAATCATACTTTTCCTATAAGAATGAGATAGAGAGGGTCAGATCATGGATTCAAACCTCACTAGGTTCATTTGTATCCTACTAAAATAAAGGTTCACTTGTATCTTACAATCAAAGACAGAAAAGGAGGTGATCACAACAATAGAGCACCTTGAAACACCACCAGACCCATAAAAAATATATAATTATTTGGCTTCCCCTGTCTTTCATGAAATACGCTAATATAGAATCAATGTTAATATCCACGCTCTAGCAATCTTATTGTTAAGCTTCTATTTTCAGGTATTCCCCAATCCATAAAATTAAAAAGACGCATTAATCAAAGTGATAAAGGAAAACTTCCTTGTGCTATAGTCAAGCTGATAGACATCATGCTTGTATAAAAATGCCAAGCTCACAAATTATGTGGCAGCGCCCTCTATCTCTAAGAGCACATTCTAGAGATATCTAATAGCTTTAACCTGCAACTCTATAAAACTTAGATGCAAATTACACTCAGTTAAGACAATAAAATCTTCCCCCAACCTACCAAAAGTGTATATTGTTTAGATATGCAAAATGGGAACTGGAACATCATATGCCACTTAACATGGATCATGAGTTGAAATGAAACCCAAAACTAAAATCACATTAGAAGTACCAAAGGATATAGGACAAATACATGGCAAAAAAAAAAAGGAAGAAAAAAATAACACCAACCAAATACACTCACTTGGTGAAGACCGACTAAGCCTCTGAAGAGCTCCACATTTTTAAGCAAATCCGTACAAGTGATTCAGGGATTCTCTTCTTGGTATTATAATGCTTTCCAGTGCTCGTGAGAGTATCTCTAAAGAATCCATTAGAAAAAATTAGACAACGAAAAGCTAGTATGCAACATGATAGCTTAGTTAAGCATTATATAGGAAAATCCTTTTCTCATTATGAATCAAAGTTCCTATTATATACAGTGTGTAAATGAAAAGTTAATGGAAATTTAATTCCCCAAAGCTAAGAATCTATGAAGACAAATTTACTTGTGATAACACCATTTTTCCATGAACAGAGAAGATAATTCAACAGCGTCCCACTCTATCCCCTGTACACCAGAAACTAAACCCTCATCTTGCTTGGTCAGCATACATTGAAGTGCATGACTGAATTCATGGAACACAATCACCACCTGCCAAAAATTCATTAATGAATCTGACGACAAATAATATTTAAAACTTCAAAACCCCAACAATCCAAATTTTTCCATTATTTTTACAATCTTAGAAATTATTGTACCACAACTAAAAGCTAATGTAATTGGGTTTACCAACTTCCTCAAATGTAAGTAGGGATGGTATATTCCCCATTGGTGGTATTAGATTGTACACCACGTGAGCAATTGGCAACCTAGCAAAGCATCCATCACACTACTTCAATCAAAAACCCCTACTGTCCAAGCACCATCCTCTTTTTGGGGTGGTCAAGCATATAGATCCACAGAAAAGTATGCAATAAGATTACATGAAGAATCAAAGACACCGTAGAATTCAACTTGAGTGTGCCAAACCTAAAAATAACAGCCATATATTAATGGGATATGATAGTAAATAGAGCACAACACGATGCAACAACCTTTTATTAAGTATGAGGTAACTAAAATAAAATACCAGAGCAACATCCTTAGCTAGCTTAATATCTATTTCAAACAAAATCTTTGAAAGGTTGAAAAGACCCTTCCGAACATTTGGCCAAGAGAAATATTTGAATGCCTCTTCCTGTAGAATACAAAATCAAGAAACACATAATACCATGTTGGAGTTTTTAAAAGAATATAATGAAATGGATAGATAATAAAAGAATGGAAAGGAATAGAATAAAATAGTGAGCTTTCTCTAGTGTGTGCTTTCAGGTTTATAAAAGAAAAAATGGAAAGGAAAAAATGTATTTTACATTTACACCCTTCAAGAAATAAACAAAAGGATTGTCTTCTGTAGTTCTTCAAAGGGCTGCACAAATAGCAAAGTCTAAGGTAATCTGTGTTGAAACTTTTGGTTATTTAATAATTGTTTTCGTCTTCAAGTTTGGGGCAACTTACTTTTATCTTATTTTTTATTTCTAATCTATTTCACTAGGGTTATATATAAATGCTACTGTTGATAATGGGCCTTGGATGATAATGTTGGATGCTACAATTTTTGATGATGTTATCAACAATTCTGAAAACCGAAATTTGCGTAATGAATTGACTCGTGCTCGTTTAAGTATTGCCTCTGACGGAGATCATAATAATATTCCAATAATTAACCAAATTTTAATGCTTAGCCTTATCAAACCTAAGCTTTAAAATTTGGTAAATTATTGGAATATTATTATGATCTCCGCCAGAGGCAAGACTTAAACGAGCACGAGTCAATTCATTACGCAAATTCCAGTTTTCAAAATTGTTGATAACATCATCAAAAATTGAAGCATCCAATGTTATCATCCAAGGCACATTATCAACAGTAGCATTTATATAACCCTAGTGAAATAGATTAGAAACACATAAATTAAGATAAAAGTAAGTTGCCCCAAACTTGAAGACCAAAACAATTATTAAATAACCAAAAGTTTCAACACAGATAACCTTAGACTTGCTATTTGTGCAGCCCTTTGAAGAACTACAGACGACAATCCTTTTGTTTATTTCTTCTTGAAGGGTGTAAATGTAAAATACATTTTTTTCCTTTACATTTTTTCTTTTATAAACCTGAAAGCACACACTAGAGAAAGCTCACTATTTTATTCTATTCCTTTCCATTCTTTTATTATCTATCCACTCCATTTCATTATGTTCTTTTAAAAACTCCAACATGATATATTATGTGTTTATTGATTTTGTATTCTACAAGAAGAGGCATTCAAATATTTCTCCTCGCCAAATGTTGGGAAGGGTCTTTTCAACCTTTCAAAGACATTGTTTGTAATAGATATTAAGCTAGCTAAGGATGTCGCTCTGGTATTTTATTTACCTCATACTAAAAAAAGGTTGTTGCATCGTGTTGTGCTCTATTTACTATCATATCCTATTAATATACGGCTGTTAGTTTTAGGTTTGGCACACAATTCTACGGTGTCTTTGATTCTTCATGTAATCTTATTGCATACTTCTTTGTGGATCCATATGCTCGACCACCCCAAAAAGAGGATGATACTTGGACAGTAAGGGTTTTTGATCAAAGTAGTGTTATGTCACCATCATTGTGAGTTCGCGGTCTTCTGCTCCATTCCAAGCTCCAGCTCCGGCTCTGGCTCCAACTCTAGTCCAAGCTAGCAACCACCGCCACTAGTACATGTAAGTTTCTCTCACTGTTTAGTATTTAATGCTACAACTAGCAAATCCTCTTCAGTTTTTTAAGTAATCAAGGTTATCAATGAATAATCAAACTAAAACCGCTACTCCATGTATAAAGGATCAGGAAAATTATCAAGAAGAAAAACACCAATCCATTCAAAGTTGGTTATCAATGAATAATCAAACTACAGACTTTTTGTCAATGTAAATATGTAATAAAATAGGTCCTTGATTCAAAGTTGTTTTATCATGTAAGAGTAAGAGCAAAGTTTTTTAAAATTTCAAAGATATATATGAGAATCAGATAACAAATGAATGAATAAAAACATTATGGGGCTGGGCCTCCATATCATAAGGTCAGAAATTTAAACCATGTGAATACACATACCCGACCCAAATGTGAGAGTTCGGTGGAGACTTAGTGTGGACAACCCTAGTGTAGAACCACAAAAACCCTCTCTTATCAACGCACCTTAAGCTAACACTGCAAGAGGCTGTGAACAGTAGCCTTGCCCTTACAATGCATAGTGGCTTCACATAATGTGACAGTCACACAAACTGATTAGAAGGTCCTACATCCCCTCAAGTTTAAGTTAAGACTCTTCACCACCACCACCACAACCACAGTCACAGTGCCAAAGTGCAACCCAAGAAGTACAAACAACAAAAACTCTCATCAATAAAAATTCCAACAAGCCAAAAAGCAATTTGCCAACAAGACCCATCTCTCACACTCTTCCTGCAATTCTCATATACTGTTTTAATCAAAACACAAACCCAACGAGACCCATTTCAAGAACCATCATGTCTGCTTATGGGGTCACTCTCTCTCTCATATTGCTGCTGTGTTTAGCTAATGTGGTCAACTACAGTGAAGCCCATGTGAGTATATTGTCTAAGTTAATGTCTTTTTTATTTCTTTACTCAAAAACCCCAAGGCTTGATTTTTCATAGATCCCTTAAGTTTTATCGGTAAAATTTGTAAAGATTTTTTGTGGGTATTGTTCTGTTTGAAAAGTTTGTTTCTTGATTTTGGAGATTAATGGGTCTGATGATGGTGCCAACGGTGGAGTCAGGAAGGATGGAGAAGCAAAAAACCAATCCATTCACAAACACCAGCAATCACGAAGCCCTCAAGAACTTCTCAAAACCCTCAACCCTAAGAAAAGAAAACCCAAAAAAAAAAAGAAAAAAAAAAAGAGAAGAAGCAAACACCCAACTAGGTAGGGGTGTAATCGGTTGGTTTTCGGTTTCAGTCTACATCACAGATTCACAATCACAAAAAAAAAAAAAAAAAAAACAACTCAACATCACATGGGATTATCGATTTTTCAATAAGAAAATAAAAACTCAAAATCACAATCACAGATTCACAGAAAATAGCATTGATTCACTATTAAACAAAACCCAAAATACAGAAAAGAGAGAGGGTTATCGAGAAATGTCACCGTGAGAAACTGAGAATGAAAAGACCAAGCCGGCGTGGGGAGGCCGGCGTGTGGAGGTGGCGACAGAGGCCGATTCGTGTGGAGGCGGTGGCAGAGGTAGATCGAGGTCGCGGCAAAGGCAGATTCATGTGGAGGCCAGCGTGTGAAGGCGGCGGCAGATCGGCAGATCGAGGCGGCGCAGAGGCAGATTTGCTTGGAAGCCGGCGTGCGGAGGCGGCACAGAGGCAGATTTTCGTGGAAGCCGGCGTGGAGTGGAGGCTGTGAGAGCTGAGAGGGACTGGAATGGAGGCTGAGACTGAAGGTGAGAAGAGAACGTGTGGGCTGTAGGGTTTTTTTTTTTTGTTTTTATAGTTTAATTAGATATCTAATTAGTAATTAGTTTAATTATAATTACTTAATCTAATGATGAAATGAAAATTGAAAACATGAAATGTAAAGGCCGGATCATTTTAAAAAAGAAAGGCCCAAACGTTTTTAAACAAAATGAAAAGCCGGCCCAAATATTTATAAAATTTATATTATATATAAAATATATTATAAATATGATTCAGTCCAGTTCGGTCGGTTCGGTGTATCAAACTTGCAATTGAAAACCAAACAGAATATTTTCGGTTTTAAAAATTCAAAACCGAAACTGAACAGAAAATTTGACAACGATTCGGTCGGTTTCGGCCGGTATGTTCGGTTCATCGGTTTTTTGCACACCCCTACAACTAGGGGTGTAATCGGTTCAGTTCGGTCGGTTTGAAGTGCGATTTTCCCTCCGAACCGAAATTTTCGGTTTTACCAAATTTGGTACCGACACCGAACCGAAAGGGAGGAACCAAACAGATCAGAGAAAAAAAAAAAAAAAAACCTATTTCTCTTTACTTTCCCACATTTTCTCAGCACCCAAATACCAAGCAAACAAACAAACAAAAAAAAAAAAAAAAAACTCAAAATCATGTAGACAATTAGAAAACATACCAAAATAAGAAAATATATATATTTCCTTTGCTTTCCCACATTTTCTCACCACCCAAACACCAAGTACCTAGCAAGTAGCAAACACATAAAAAAAAAAAAAAAAAAAAAAAAAAAAAAAAAAAAAAAAAAGAAGAAGAAGAAGAGAAGAAGCACTAAAGCAGCGTGATAGTCTATGTGTTTTTTTGATAAATTTTCTAACCATCCAAACAAGAGGGACTGTGGAGAGGCCGGCGGTAGAGGCAGAGACCGTGAGAAAAAGGGACTGGAGAGTGGAGTGTTCTACCTGCTGTGAGAGGGAGTACCAGTAGGCGCATTGGAGGGGGTTGGGGCGATCGGTGGGGGAGGAGCCGAAGGCGAGGTTGACGGAGTGGAGGAAGGCGACAGAGGAGTGGCAGATGGAGTTGGAGCCAAAGAGGGAGTCGGTGGCTTTGAGGTGGGAGCAAGAGCATGAGAGTGATGAGACGATGGAGAAGAAGTCGGAGATGGAGACTTGGTTGGTGGTGAGGCTGGTGCGGATCCTGGAGCCTGAGCGAGAGCCGAGGTGGCTAGCAAGGTGAGAAGCATGTTAAAAAACAGAGGAACCTCTACAGAGAACAGAGAGAGTGAGAGTGAGAGTTAGTGAAAAGTGTGGCTGGGTAGGGTTTTCTAACTTTTATTTTTATAGTTTAATTAGTTTAATAGAAATTTACTTTTTAATCATAATTAGTTAATCTAATGGGTTTTAACTTTTAAATAACAATATTTAAATAGAAAGAAATTAAAAGAATCATAGAATGAAGAGGCCGGATTTGATCTGATCTGATAACAATATATATATATATATATATATATATATAAATGCCCAAATGGGCCTAATGTTTTAAAATAAAATGAAAGGGTTGGAGCCCCAACTAATGTACAAACTAGAGGCCCACTTTTAAAAATAATAATAATAATAACAACGGAGGCCCAAATTGCAAATATATATAGACTTTATATTAAAATTTTATGAAAAATATATTATAATATGTTTGGTTCGGTGTATTCAAACCTGAAATTGAAACCAAACCAAAATTTTTAGTTTTTAAAAATTAAAAATCGAAACCAAACCAAACCGAAATTTTGGCAACGATTCAGACAATTTCAATCGATTTTTCAGTTCGTCAGTTTTTTGCACACCCCTACCCAACCATCAATCACCACGGGTTGAAATAGATCTAAGAGATGCAAAATACCACCCTATTACCAACAAATCAAATGTATTAAATACCTTCGGATTGGTGAAAAAATTGCGAAAGAGGTCGACGATGGGGAATCACGGTGCAGTGGCGCCGTGAAGAACACTCTGAGGTCGGGGCGGCGTGGGTTGGCTAAGGTGGGATCGATGAGTGCGTGCGTGAGGAGGTGAGGACAAGGCAGAGGGTTCTTTGTGTTTGGAGCTATGATGGTATGAAGTTGGAGTGATCTTGTTGAAACATGATGAAGAGAGCCATTGCTTCTGCCATCAAAAGTTGCGCCTAGTAGGACTTCTCTCTGACGGTGGGTCTCAAAAATGTGTGTTTATTTACCAAAACGCCATAGAAACTCAGGCTCGTTTGGTAACGTTGTTTGTATTTTTTGAAAATACGTGTGAGTGAAAAAGTGTGTGAAAATACGTATAATATTATTTAAAAACTAAAAACTGTTGCTTAAAATGCCATACCAAACAGCCCCTCAATTTTCATAACTTGAAAACACCTAAAATGTGTTTTCAGTTTTGTTAATTCATCACTCAAAAATCATAGAATTGAGTGATGGAAACAAAAATTAAAAATAAATCCAAACACACCTTTCTACCATAGAACCCACTAATTTTGAGTTATGTATGATGAAAACAGATTAATGGGTGATGGAAAACTTGAAATCCAATCACCCACCCCCTAGTTTTGGCTTTTTATTCTTCTTTTGTACCATTGCGTGTTGTACAACTGTACTGCACTAATCTTAATCTAACTTTGTCTTTGCTGAGTTTGAAAATTTTGAGGCTGTCAATTTTTTTTTAAAAAATTTTATTTGATGGACTATGGGCTTGTGTCTGTTAGTAACAATGCCAAACCCTTTTTAAATTGGTCCTTTCAAATTGGGTGCCTAAAGTATAAAGATGAATGGAGAGGCCAATAGGGCTGCCCATGAGGTAAGAAAATGGGCCCAAAAGCAAAATGTTAATGGCCCTGTATTTTTTGTTTGCGTGGACCGAAGGGTCAGGGATATCATTTTTGAAGAAGAGAAATGATATATCTATAATATTTTTACAACAAATTTTAAATGGTAGGTTGTTACTGGTTATTATTGTTGGACAAAAAAGTAATCTTAATGTTAGGTTTAAATTTGAACTAATAATAACTAACCACCTGTGATTTTTTGTGAAAATGTTATAAAAATGTTGTGGACGTAGCATCTCTCTTAAAGAATCCTATTTAACTTTTGGTTTGTAATCTAAATATTTTGTGTATTATTATACTACTTTGGGTGTTAGTTTACTTATTTGTAGTTCTTACATAATTTAAATTCTAGACATAAACGTATTTTATGTCTAAAAATATTTAAAAATATGCTTAAATATAAAATTTAATTGTCGTACTCACGTCATGTTGTACCCTTATTTTTCAAAAATTGTCGTACCCTCATATCCGTACCCGTGTTCGTGTCAGTGTAATTTAGGTTAGAGATTATTGAACCAATGACAAATCAAGAAGGTTAAAGTTCTCAATCAACTCCAAGTGCAAGTTCAAGCCACTGCCCATAAGCAAGAGCAAGTCCATCAATTGGAACATCTTCAAAGTTTGAAACTCTACCAAGAAGAGTACTTTCTCTCAAAGAAATTTATGAATCATCTAATGTAGCATTTTTTGCATGCGAGCCTCAAAATTTTGAAGAAGCAACTAAAGAAGAAGTCTAGATAAAAGCAATGATGAAATTGCAACTATTGAAAAGAACAACACAAGGGAACTTGTTGATCAGCATGAAAAGAAAGAAGTAAACAGGCTAAAATGGGTCCATAAGACCAAGTACAAAGAAGATGGTTCAATTCAAAAGCACAAGGCATGATTAGTGGCAAAATGTTACTCACAACAACTAGGTGTGGATTTCAATGAAACTTTTACACTAGTTACTCACATGGAAACTATCAGAACTATCCTAGCCATGGCAGCCCAAATGGAGCTACAAGTTTTCTAGCTTGATGTAAAAGTAGCATTCTTAAATGGAGAACTTGAAGAAGAGGTATATATCGAACAACACCAGGCTATGTGTAGAAAGGAAAAGAAGACAAAGTTTATCATCTCAAGAATGCCTTATATAGACTAAAGCAAGCACCATGAGCATGGAATAGCAAAATTGACTCATATTTTTAGCAAAATGGATTCCAAAGAAGTCCAAGTGAACCATCACTAATGTCAAGAAAAAAGGTATAAAAGATTTTCTTTTAGTTTGTTTATATGTTGATGATCTTATTTATGCATGTAAAAACCCAGAGATGGTTGCAGAATTTAAAGAAGCAATTATGAAAGAATATGAAATGACAAACTTAGGTCCCATGAAATATTTTCTAGGGATCCAAGTATGTCAATGCAAAGGAGAAATATTTATTTCTTAAGAAAAATATTTTGAAGATCTATTCAAAAGGTTCCAAATGAACAACTGCAAATTAGTATCCACCCCAATGGCATTCAATGAGAAATTGTACTTAGACGATGGCGCGGAAAAAGTTGATGCAAGAAATTATCGAAGTTTGGTAGGAAGCTTAATTTATTTAACAAACGCAAGGCTAGATATTGTGCATCCAGTCAATCTTATTTCCAAATTCATGAATGAACCAAGCAAAATCCACCTCACAATAGCAAAAAGAATTCTACACTACCTAAAAGGCACAAAAACCTTGGCATCAAATATGTGAAAGAAAAAGACAGCAAGTTGGTGGGATATACAGATAGTGACTGGGCAGGTTCAATTGATGACTGCAAGAGCTCTTCTGGTTACTTATTCTGCCTAGGTACAAAACTAATTTCTTGGTCCTCAAAGAAGCAGAAAACCGTTGCATTATCATCAGCCGAAGCCGAATACATAGCAGCAACAGATGCAGCATGTGAAGCAGTATGGCTAAGAAGAATTCTTCTAGACATGCAACAGAGTGAAGAGACGACAACCATCATCCACTGTGACAACATGTCAGTTATTGCTATAACCAAAAATCCAGTGTTTCACAGTAGAACAAAGCACATTGAACTCCACCATCACTTCATCAGAAAATTGGTGCAAGAAAGAACTACAACTCAAGTTTGTCAACACAAATGAGTAACTAGCAGATGTTTTTACAAAAGTTGGTACTTCAGAAAAATTGGAAGAGTTTAAGATAAATGTGGGAATTACAAATTAAGCGGGGGTGTTAAAATGTAATTTGTAATTGACAAGTGGCTTTCTAAGTGTCAAAGAAAGAAGCAATTGAAATCTAGGTGTCAACAAATGAAGAATCCAACAGCAGCAAAATTGAATAAGCATGCAAGTGGACACCTCATGGACAAGTGTCAATTAAAGAGAAATCAAGCAAACTTTTGAAGTATTCTTGAAGCTTGTAGTCATCCTAAACTCCTAACACATTTATATATAGATGTGAGTTGTAAAATGAAGTATGTAACATCTGGAAAAAGAACAATGAAATAGTTGTGCTGTGATACTCTGTTTTCTCTTCATATCTAGCATAACAGTGACATCTATACAAAAGCAAAACACTAAATTCTACTCCTAGCCATATAATTAAGAACTTGCACCCAACATAAAATGCCATAAACTTAGAGAAACATATGGTACCTGAACTTCTTCAAACACAGACCGGAGGTTAGGCGTTTCCTTTACAAACTTTAGGTGCTCTACAATACCCCAAACCACATTCAAGCGGCAAAAAATCCTCTCCAATGGCTCAACCAATGTAGGCCAAATCATCTCCAATGGCTCAACCATTTTTGATTGAACAGTTTCTTCTAATGCCACCAACTTATCCTCTAGAAAGCATGAGTGCGACTCCAGGGTTGCCGCACCCGCACTAGACACTCGACAACACACAGATTCGCGTTTTTTTATTTTATTTTATTTTTTATTCACTCTAGTTTGGCCCGATTCGTGCCGAGTCAAGCCAGTTAAGGCTGATTCGCGCCCGATTCAGGTCGAGTCGCGCCAGTTCAACGCCGATTTAGGTCGAGTCGCGCCAAGTACGGCTGAAATTGGCCGAGAAACTGGCCGAAATACATGTTAAGAAAATAAAATAAAATAAAATAAAAACTTGAGTTGATTTCTTATTTAGTTATTAACTTATTATATATTTGTCAAATTATTTGTACGTTAAACAACTTAAATTGAAATTATTGAGATTCGGCTAGAGTAGAAATTCTATCTTGTATCCAATAAAAAAATATTAATTAAATTAAGGCTTTTCTCAAAAAAAAAAAAAAAAAAATAATAATTAAGGCAAATGATAGTATGTGAATAGGTCTAAAGATAGAGAAGTGTGTACTATGAGTTGTATACACATGATTGTATCAAGTAAGGTGTAAAATGACTATTCTGACCAAGTAACAAACATAGAACTAATACCATTCTATGGTTGTACGATATGAATTGGTAGGATTCCACAGAGGATCGAACCACTAATGGCGGAATTTCGCCAAGTAAGGCTTACAACGTTCCCATAGTCTGTAGAGCAAGGAAGAAAGAAAACAAAGAAAACTCTCTTTCTTTTTCTACCGTCCTATCCAAAAATCACAATCACATAACACCACAATGAATCAAAATGCAGAGCTCGTCCATTTTAGTGTTGAAGAACTCGCCCAATACACTAATGACTTTGCAAATCAACTTGGTCAGAGAGGCGGGTTTGGAAGCACTTTTCGTGGAATGATTCTAGAGAACAACCCTCATAAAATCTACCTATGCAGAATGTGGCTATGAAGAGGTCACACTTTAAGAACACTCGGGATGTCCAACTATATGAGGTAGCAAAAAAGAGCTATTTTTTACCATTTTGGGCCGGCTTTCATTTTCTTTCTTTTTTCTTCAAGTTTCTCATTTATGTTTTTTTGCTTGCTTTGTTTTGCTTTTAATGTCAAGCTGAAAATTTGTATTTGGGAATGCTTCACCACCCAAACTTGGTCTTGCTAATTGGATTTTCTGAAGGCCAGCACAATTTGTTTCTTGTTTATGAGCTAGAAAGCATAGGTGTGGCTCTGGGGTCACCACACCCGCACCAAACACTCGGCAACACGCCAATTCGCACTAGACACGCTGATTTGCATTTTTTTTTTTTTTTTTGGTTTCTCAATTTGCACCAATTTGGGTCGATTTGTGCCGATTTAGGCCGAGTCGCGTTGATTCGCGACGATTCATGTCGAGTCGCGTCAATTTAGGCTGAGTCGCGTTGACTGCGACCGAAATTGGCCGAAACACATGTTAAAAGAGTAAAATAAAATAAAAACTTGAGTTGATTTCTTATTTAGTTATTAACTTATTATATATTTGTCAAATTATTTGTACGTTAAACAACTTAAATTGAAATTATTGAATTATTTGTAGTTATTATTGCTCTTAAATTGGTATATGTTTACCATTATATGAATATATATTTAATAATTTGTAAATAAAAATATATTGAATAATTTAATATTAAATGTATCACGCTGCACTCGCACCCTACTTTTTCAAAAATTGCTGAGTCCCGTACCCGCATCCGCACCTATGCTTCATAGCTTATCCTCCTAGAAAACCCATTAAGCCACATAAAAAACCAACAAAATCCAAAAACCCAAGAACAATAACACGAGTAACTCAACCAAACAAGTAGCAGCAACTTAAGAAAATAACCTAACCAAAAACCCAACAAAGATCTTATCTCAACCAATTTGGCAAAAGAGTTATTGCTTTTTGCTTGCTTTTGTCAAACACAAGAAACCATAAACAAAAACACAGAAAAGAAACTCACTAGATGTTTCAAGAGTTCATAGATTTGAAGAACATGTTTGGGTTCAACGATTTAACTCCCTACTCGAAGACTTTCGTTGAACCCAAACACGTTCTTCAGATTTGTGAACTCTTAAGCCACACCTCCCTGAAAAAAGGTCAGCTTAAGCTATGCCAAAAGACAATTTTGTCCTTGAAAATTTTATCATAACATTCGAGGTGGTCAGAACCTGTGTGGGTGAGAGAGGAGAGTAGGTTTATTTTGGGGAAAGAAAATTACCCAGAGAGAAAATACCTAGAGTTGGTCAAAATCGGAGGAAGGGAGAGGTGGGGCATTGTTTTGCGGTGGTTGGAGTCGGAAAAGGGAGGACAGAGGTGCGGCAATGGAAATAGAAGCCAGTGGAAGGAATGAAAAGAGAAGAAAAGGTTTAGCAAGGGTTTTTTGTAAGAATCAAAGATAAGATTTGGAAGGGGGGGAAGGCGAGAGGGGCGTCGTTCGAAAATTTTCATGACAACTAGCATGGGGGACACATGCAAGGCACGTGCCTCTTAAGTGAGAAAATTAAGATAGAGTTTTATTTGAAGAAGTATGAAACCATGTAAAGGCAATATCCATAAATAAAATATGTATGTCATAATGTTAATCTTATTCGTATAAGAATTTTGATTTCATAAAGTTAGGATAGTTATTTCACATATAAATATCTATTTTGCTATAAAAGTTTCTTCGTACCTAATTGCTAAAGGCAATATCCACTTACTAATAACTTTTAAAAATGATGACGAATATCATTATCTTCCAATAGAAATCAACTAAGTTTTGTTTAAATATTGTCACAATATTTAATTTTTTGCAATGAATGAGGTTATATGCTACAATTGAAGCCCTTTATCCAATACCTGCAATCATCCACAATAAAAATTTTGTTATATTCATACTCCCTTGTTTATCTTTACATTTTATGAGCATTGGTGTGATGTTTAGCTTACTTAGTTTTCAATGAACACGCATTTTAAGCAATAAAAGCAATAATATATATATATATATATATATATATATTTATATAAACAAAGGCAATGTCATCAAATTTTCCATTAGAGAAAATCATATGTCTAGAAGATTTAAATCTAAAAAATCAATATTCTTTAGATAATAGATAAAACATCCTATATCACAATTCCAACTTTCCAAACATTATTACCACCTTAAACTCAAAATATTTGAAGAAATTTTTTGGGATATTAAAATTTATCATGGTTGTATTTTAGACATTATACAATGGAATATTTTATGAATCATAAATTTTCAATAGGGTTTAACTGAGAGAGCAAAGTATGAGGTATTTGCTTGTTTCCAAAACATTAAGGGAAAAATTGCTTGATTTTAAAGTGTAGGGGGGTGGGGGTGGAAATGGTGAACTATCCCAAACATAAAATATTGAAAATGGTTTTTCCCTAAAGTTAGTTAGTTAGTTTTTTTTTTTTTTTTTGTAAAAAATCTTTGTTTTTTATTTATTTATTTTTATTACTTAAAACGGCATATTAAAAAAAGAAGAAGCAAAAATACGAAAAGTTAACCCAAGAAAATTATGTGTGAAATAGTGAATTTTAGCTCATTAAAATTGAAAAAAAAAATATAGAAATACAAAAAAAATGCCACAACATTTTCACACGACCTTTTATTTTTTCCTGTAGTTTATTCTAGTATGATATTTTTATTATTTTATTTTGACCTATAATAAGGAACTTACACCTAAAAAGTTGAGAAAATATTGTGACAATTTATTATGTCAATATTTTATTATTTTAAAATTAAAAAAACTACCATGGTAAATAAAAGGCAAAGTCAAAGTTTCAAACCAAACCTGGAAATTTAAAAAGACAAAAAATAATAAGAAGCAGAGAAAAAGTGTCAAAATTGGGCATTTAAAAAGACCAAAGAAAAAAAAAGAGCCAAAACAAAACAAAAGTGTCAAACGGTAAGTTTTGTGGTTTTGCCTTAATGATTGAACAAACCAAAATGTTACTATTGAAAACCTATTTGCCCTTTTATATATACTAGTAAGGGTTGCATGTGCTGCTCTTTGAGTGAGAAAATTTAAGATAGATTTGTTTTTTGAAGTAGTATCAAACCATGTATTTAAATTTAGAATAGTTATTTAATATATGGTTATCTATTTAGTATGATAATTTCTTAGGAGAAGGTATTTGGTATCAAATGATACTATGTCAGCAGTATCAAAATCCAACAAGTATAAGACATGTCAGCAAAAAATAACTAACCTACTTCCTTCTTTATCATTTCATTTTATGAGCCTAACTTTGATACTTAACTTACTTAATTTTTAATGAACACATATTTAAGAGAGAGAGAGAGAGAGAGAGAGAAAAAAAACAAAAAAACAAAATAACGAAAGACATATGTCATTGAAGTTTCTATTAGATAAAATTATAAATCTAAAAGATTTAAATCACTAATAAATTAGTGTTTTCTAGGTAAACAAATAGATTTAGTGAGGCATTTTAGATATTGCATAATGTAATATTCTAGAAATCATAAGATTTTGTTAGGGTTTAACTAAGAGAGTAATAACATGAACTATATACTTTTCTACAAAATATAAAGGTGGAAATTATTCAACTTTAAAGTTGGGAGGATAAAACTACCCCAAATATAAAGGGGGAAATTACTTTTTTCCATTATTCTTTTTTGTTGGTAAAACTGAGTTTTTTACTTTAAAAAAAAAGTGTTAAAAAAAAATTCAACCCAAGAAAACTATCCGTAAAACTATGAATTTTGGCTCAACAAATTGGCTAAACCAAAAAAAAAAAAAAAAAAAAAAAAAAGTCAGGAACACAATAAATGTCACGATATTTTTTCAATACCTTTATTTTAGCTATGATGGGCCATGGTATGATATTTTATAATTTTCTTTTAGAGTAATACTACATTCACAACATTTTCATAATAAATCTTAGGTGATAAATTTCATTATTTTTTAATTGGGACAACCACTTCAAACTATGCATTAAAAAAAAAAAACAATAAACAAAAAACCAACAGAAGAAAATTGTGCATGAAATAGTGAATTTTTGCTCATCAAATTTGACTAAACCAAAATAGAAATCTAGGAACACAACAAAATGTCACAATATTTTCACATTACCTTTATTTTCAGCCGGGGTAAGTTTCGGTCTAATATATTATTGTTTATTTTATAGAAATGCTATCTCCATAATATTTTCATAACAAATTTTAGATGACAAGTTGTTTCTGATTTTAAAATAGACCCACAACTGATATAACTTTCTTATCCATCGATAGTGGCTTACCTATGATTTGTTATGAAATTAATGTGAAAATGTTTCGGACTTAGCATTTTTTTATTTAATCCATAAGAAACTAAGATCTCAACAATTGTGAAAATATTGTGACAACAACAAGTGTTACAACATATTCACAAAACATTTATTTTCAGTTGTGGTTGGTCAAAATCTCATATTTTATTATTTTATTTCGACTTATAAAAAATTGACACCTCAATAATTGTCAAAATATTGTGAAATTTGTTTTGTCAATATAACAATATATATGCCAGCTCATATAAATATTTAAAAGGAAAAAAAAGTACAAACCGATGACTAAAGAGAAAGGGAAAAAAAACTGTAGGCATTGTAGCTACAATGCCAATTGAACAAACCAAAAGGACATTGTAGCTATTGGGCATTTGTGCATTCACAATATTTTGAAATTTGTTGTGTTTGTATAACAATATATATGCCAGCATATATAAATATTTAAAAGGAAAAAAAAAGCACAAACCGAAGACTGAAGAGAAGGAGAGAAAAAAAAAAAAAAAATGTAGGCACTATAGTTATAGTGCTAATTGAACAAACCAAAAGGGCATTCGCGCTTTTTTATAGAGAAATTGTCTTTTGGTTTGGTTTAGTGGAGTAAGTTGAGCTGGCTTTTTTGGGACGTGTCACTCGTTTATTAGATATGTGTTGAGGACAAATTTTTCACATCACATGGCTTCATTTCATTGGCAACCCGCACCACGTCAACATTATCATGGATTTTGGAAAAACCTCTTTTAAAGCCCAAAAGAGCCCATATTTACACAAAAAGGCGTCAAAGCCCATGGTTCAAGCTAATGGCACATCATCTCATTTTTGGCTCATGATCCAAGCTCATGAGTCTCATCGGGGGAATTTTGAGAGTCGTGGTTTGGAGGGCCAAGAAGCATGTTCAGTAAAACTCTAGTGGTTCAAAGTCGATAAAGGAAAGCATGTTGCTTGGCGTGTCTTCCCCAATTCCCTGAACTCTGATGGGTCAGTGTGCAATAGGTAACATTTGGGTAAGCCTCTCATATCACATAACACTTAAAATGATAAAACGCCCCATGCACTTTATATAAAAATTAATGTTCATCATATAATATAAGTATTTCATATCAATTGTATTATTATCATCTAAATCAATTCCAAGCACATGGCTAAATATATATTAATATCTCATATCTAGCATTAAAATGCTCTCCTTTCCAAGATTTGGTTAAGATACAAAAGGACCATAATTACATCTCTAAAACTTCATCAAGTATATTTTCCTAAAGAGAAAACTTAGCCGAAAACACCAAAAACGGCTCCAGCGGAAGCTGCAACAGCTTCTGCGGAAGCTGCAAAACATCTTTTGCGGAAGCTGTAATAGCTCCAACTAAGCTGCAGATAGCTCCAGTAAAAACAGAAACACCTTCTGTAGAAGCTGAAACAGTTTCAACACATTCTGCAGTAACTCTAGCTGTGGTACCAAAAAAATCTCATAAAGCTTATCTCACCATTTTTAGTCAAATCATGAATTTAATGCAATATATTTTCCTCCAAGCAAATGATGTCATTTGGATGACATCATCCAACTGTAACAGCTGTGATTGACAGCTGTTACAGCTATAATTTCAGCCATTAAGTCTCAAACTTTCTTCTTTTGGCCAAAAAACAAAAGACTACTAGTTCTGATTTGCTAAGTTTCCCTTCAACTAGTTCTGATCTAGTTACATAGCTTGGCTCTATATAAAGAGGACCAAGCTACACACTAAGGGGCTCTCGGGCTGCCTTTTGCTCTCTCTGGTCCCTCTCTCTCTCTACTCTCTTTCTTTGATCTCTGCGCTCTCTGATCCATCTCACCCTCTTATGTAGAAACTTCACTCATTTTGTTGCAAAATACACATTTTTACACTTCTCCATCTCTCTTACAAAAATATCTCTTCTTAGAGCACACCATTACACATTAGCCCTCTCTCATCTTCAATATTCTAAAACTCCATTCATCTTGCTGCCATATCTCTAAAAGACCTCCATATCTTTCTTCACCCCTCTTACATAATCTCTCTTCATAGATAACAATACAACACGCATATTACAACACCATTACCCATTACCTATCTTTCCACACTCCATTATTCTGAAACTTCATCATTTTTGCTGCCCAAAACACATCTCTATCTCATTCTTTATTTCTCATACAAAATCTTCCTACTTAGAAAGCAACATAACCAATGTCATAATACAAAAAACAATCTCAGCAGTAGCCTTTACTACATTTAACCTTCATTTATCTATCTTATACTTTCATTTATTTTACAAAACACAGTCCTCACAAAATACCCATACATACTTCTCATATATCTCTAAACTCCATGTTTCACAAAGTATACATATACAAGATCCATGTCCAACAAAGTATCTATAAATAATTCTCATACATATTACAAACACCATATCTCACAATATATACATATTTCTTACTATCTCCACATATCTTAAAATATATCAAACACTCTTCCAAGAACTTATTACTAAAAGCCCTTTCTTATACCCTTTCTTATGAAAGGTAAAAACTTATAAAATCAGAAGCCCTTCTTATGGAAGGCAATATCATTTATATTTGACTAAAAACTAAAAGAGTATTACATAAGGAAAGTCATTTAAGTGTATGATGAAAGGGGATAAACTTAACCAACCTATGCACATGGTTGGACATACTCTCTCTCCCTCTAGTTGCACCCATTTTTCCCCTTCAATCATGAAGTCGCCATGGAAGGACTCATAATATCATATTATACCGCTAGACTCATTCTATCACGCTACTGAAATGTCTAAGTCCACTGTTGTCCTACAGCTGGAGCCCCAAACTATGAAGATAAGTCACTATATTTTACCTTCAAACTTATATTATCAAGTATATTTTGTTCATTATTATTATACCACCCAACTAATGTCATTATACTGCTGGAATCTTATTAGCTCATTAACACTATAAGGCTTGAGCCACAAACTATGAAGCTCACCAACATTATATGACTGGAGCCACAAGTCACATGAAGAACAAAGTGATACTACATGGCTGGAGTCAGAAACATAAAAGATAAGTCAATATTTTCTCCATCTTTGAAATTACATTATTGAGTATATGTTAACTCATTATCATTTTACCATTATCTCACCATTTAATAAACATGGTCTCACTAATAATAAACATACCTATTAATAAATTGATATACCACCAATGGATATATATTACTTGGACATAAACCATTGTTGGACTTGTATCATTTGGACATAGACCACCCTTGGACATATATTATTTGGACATGGACCATTGCTAGGCATACCTTATTATGATGAACATGAACCATGAACTGCAACTAGACATGGTCTATTGGACTTATCCCATTGTCAGACATTTGACATCTAATTAATTATTTTCTAATATTGGACATCATCCAATATACATAATAATAACATATCAACTCACCATTCAATCAAAGCTATCATGCTAAGCATATTATTTATTTATTTCAACCATTATCATGATTCTAAGACTTTGAGTTTTATCTATTTTGTAGGCTTAAAAATACACCGATAGCCATTGGTCTATGCAGCCCAATGTCGAGTTCCGGGTTGACCTCCCCAAAACAAATCCGGGCCTAGCAAAGTCACACCTCCAAAGGCACGTGGCTACGTGCACAAAAAACGCCCCTGACAATATGAAACACCAATTGGCTTTCTCCAAACTACCAGGTGGCCCTCTTTCCTTACCTACATGGTTCTCTCTCCTCCATATCCTCCAGGAGAAAATTGGCATATAACACCCATTTTCAAACATATTCGTTACTTAGCATTGTTTTCAAACTAATTAGCAAATTAACATCTTGAGTTTCTTAGACTTGATTTCACTGTTGCAACTTGAGTCTCACAAACTTGAGTTCCATGTGAACTCAACTCTTTAACACTTGATTTCCCTATAACAAAAACACGAAGATCGAAACATAAACCATAACACCTAGAAAGATCAAAAATAGAATCACAAAGCGACAAACCCAGTGAGATCTAAACAGTAACATGAAGCAACAAACCCAAGCTCCAAGTGGCGAACCTAGGTAGCGACCGAGATTGGGATGAGGTGGTGGTGCATTTGATGGGTTTGGTTTTACAGGTTCTGATTGGCGTGTTTGTTGGGTTCAGTTTTGCAGGTTTCGATTTGTGCGTTTGTTGGGTTTGGATTTGGTCTTACTGGTGAAGACATGTGAAGGATTTGAAGGTGAGAGCTAGAAGGATGCTATACAGTCCTAGAGATATTAAAGGCAAGAGTGAGACCCGAAGCTCATGCGTGAGGAGCTGAAATTGTTCATGAATTTTGTTCTTTTAGTTTTGTTTTGAGGAACTCGAGTTTTTCCTACTCGATTTCCACTTGCCAACACATGGAAATCGAGTTTCCAAGACTTAAGTTGCTACAATAAACTTGAGTTTAAGAGCCTCGAGATGTTAGTTTGTTAATAAGTTTGGAAACGTGCTAACTAACAAATATGTTTGAAAATTGGTGTTATATGCCAATTTTCTCCGAAAGACTTCGGGTGTTTTTGGGAAAGAAAAAGAGTATTTTTAGCTGAAATTTTTGGGTTAAAAATATTTATTTTCTATACTATTATTTAAGGGGTTTGGATTCCTTATTTTTTTTTAGTTCAAAAATGTCTCTACACCCTTATATTTAAGTAGAGATAAAACTAAAGGAGAATATAGTAAAAATACAACTCTAACTTTCACTAAAACATGACCTAAAAAATAAGGTCACTCTCTGTTGATATTCAAATTACTTTATCCACTTATAAATTAAATTTTCAAAACAAAAATTATATATAAAAATAAAAACAGATTTTTTTGGCTACAAAATAGGACCACTAAGACTCATGTCACTCACCATGGCTTTTGAGTAGAGTTGTAGTGTGCCTTTGTGTTAAAACTCCTTTTCCTCTCCTTTGTGTGTGTATATGTTTGTTTCTCAAAAAAAAAAAAAAAAAAAACTCATGACACTCCTAGTTGTATTAGTAGTTCTAAATGCATAATATTAATAAGAAAATATCCAAACCTCAAATTGGAATGAATGAAAAATTATGACACTAAAAAAACCCTTATCGCACGTGCGAAGCACGTGTGATGAAGCTAGTTTTTTTAATAATGTTGATGTGTAAAAGTGTGGGATATACATACATACATACATCCATACATATATACATATATATACCCACACACACACACATACTAGCATTATGCCTATGCGATGCACGGCTTAATCAAAATTAATATGTAAATAATTTTTTTTTATAATTAATTTATTTAAAATTAGATAATAGAATAGATAATAAAAATAAATAAATATTTTACTTTTAAGTTATATAATAAATTCATATTGTGTGAAACTAAGGTATTATGAAATGCATATATATATATATATATATTTATATATATAGTAATAACTTATTAAAAGAGTGCAATAAATATGTTTGTTTTCAGAATTCATAAGATGATTTATTCTTTTTTTTTTTTTTGTATATTATTTTTTTGTCAATATCATGAAACAAAATTTGTATGCTTTTCTTCAAACTTGCATGGATTTGAATTTGTAATTTAGTTTTTTGCAAAATTCATCATTATTAAAAAATAAAAAATTTGGGTTACTTTATCCTTTTTTTTTTTGTGTTGATCTTATCTAAATTAGATTTTTTTTTAATTAGGTTTACGTTAATATTAATACATATTAGATATCATTTAATACTTTATCCACACCAAAAAAATAAAAAAAATTAAAGTTTAAATTAAGCTAAAAGTAAAATTGTTACTTTATAAAAAAATTGAAACAATACTTATTGTTACTTTATCCAAATAAGTCAATTAGAACAAATAGAATTAGAAATATATATATATATATATATATAGATATTTTCTATCTCAACAGTTTGTAAAATTGTTGTATGAAAGTTTGTGGTTGTATCATTACTATTAAAAAAATCAATGATATTGTTAAAAGTGGCAAAATGTAATTTTATAGAACAAAATTGCTAAAATTAGTACTTATATTTAAAATAAAATTTGAGGGACTCCTTATTGTGATGTTGGGTTGCTTCTCTAGGTTGTTATGCAACTGGAATACCATATAATGGTGGGCTTGATAATTTATCCTACAAAACTGTTAGTTAGATACGTATTTATGTTAAATTTTTGGGTAAATTACACCCTCCCGAGGTTTTATGAAATTACTCCCCGCAAATGTTTCATGAAGTTACACTCCCCTTTGAGCTTTGCATAAATGTAATGTTTAAGTCTATACCCTCTTTCCCCTCAAAGGGGGAAAAAAAAAAAGGTCCATACCCTCTTGACATAAATCCTCTCAAACTTTTTACTTCATTAAAAGCATATTCCTTTTAAAATAAAAATAAAAACTTACCTTACTAAAAATGATACTCTCCTCCCTTTAGATTTGTGAATGATTGATATTCCCCCATAGGTATGTAAAAATTAATAAGAATTTTCTTTAATAAAATATTCCATTTGTAAAAAATGAAAGATTACATTTATTCAAATCTCACGAGAAGTGTCATTTCTTAAAACGTATGAGAGAGTTATTTTGTAATATGTAAAAGGGTTGGCATAATTTAACCTAAATTTGAGTTGTCTATTTGTTATTTTGTGATGAATGCTTGCCTTTTCTTTTCTTTGACTGTTTTGGAATTATGAGGAACTATAGAACTGATGGTTTGAGCATTGAAACATTTAAGTCCGAATTTTCACCATCAATTAGATAAATATATGTAATTTTTATTTTACGGGTTAGTTACTAGTTTGAAAAATACTCAAATCAATAAAACAAAACCCAAAAAATAATCTCAAAGTATGTTACATTAGCATTCATAACCAAACAGAGAAAAACAATCATATACTTCCACGTATTACATTATCATGATTAAACATAAGCATTCGTAACACATAACACCTAACACCTAACCATTCAAAATACTTGACATTGCTCCATAACACAACCATAATACTACTACCTTCCAGGTTTTAATACAAAAACATCCAGAACACTACATCATTCCATAATACATATCCATAATACGTTTTTTTAGTATTTTTTTTATAAGTAATATCACTTCAATAAATAAAATGAGAATGAAAAAAAAAAAAAAAGATTACATAAACCTTATCTAGTGACCATCTCCGTTGAAAAAACTTTCTAACCAAAGCTTTCTACGCAACCCCACAGCAAGAACAGATACAACTTCAGTGGGAACTGCTAGAATTTTTTTGTTATCCGTCAGCATGACAAAATCAAAATAATGTAGTATAAGAGGTAATACTACATACTCATGTGCCTGAAACAACATTTGCATAAATTCACAACACTAAATTCCGAAATGACAATACACCAAGTACCCAAAAACTTATCTCCCGTCGTATATTTTTAAAAATACATTTTTTTTTTAATCATTGTGTTAGCAACCCACATGAATGACCATCATCAACAACCTAAGCCCACACTAAGCAAAAATTTTCCATCGCGAAATCCATATGGAATTTGAAAAAACAACACATCACTAATCTCGACCTCAAATTTCTAGAACAAACCTAGAATAAGAAAACAGCACCAACCCAACACCCCAAACTCCTCCCCCCAAAATATAAAGAATGTATTACGATGTAACACCCAAAAAAAAAAAAAAAAAAAATCTGCAGGTGAGATATAACAGAACACAAACTAATAAACTAGAGTACAATGCATATCTGGAAACATAAACTGAAGTTATTGTATCTTGATGCAAACCTTGGACATATAATGCTAGATAGGAACATATATTTTCTGCACATTATTTAATAATGCTATATATACTTGGAAATATAATAGCATTCTAAACTCAAATTGAGGATGTAGAACTGCAGTGTGTGAGCATCAGGTTTTTCACCTAAAACAATCAGCATGGTCATGTTAGAGATATATATTAGACATATTAGCCCAATGTAATAGGCCCAAGCCCATTCCTGCTTGTACTAGTAGTCTAGGGTTTAGTCGCCTATATACTCATGTTAGGGTTCATTGTAACATAGGAGGTTATTGTACTACACTCTCATACAATAAAGATGTAGCCCTTAAGGGATTCCTCCGTGGATGTAGGCCGTCAAGGCTAAACCACGTAACCCTCGTGTTCTCAGTGTTCCTATTCTATGCTTCCCCTTTCCGCATCCATTCTAGCATACACAATTTGATATAACACATCTTTATGCTAATATTTAACATGGTATCAGAGCCAAACTTCGTTCTTGGCATCAAACAAACATCTCTACACAGCAAAGAAGATTCACACGTGCATACCACCATCTAAAGTCACACATATTTCTCTGCTGGATCTAGACTCCACGGCATCTCGCAGCCACCATGGCTCTGTGCTATGTCAAAATCCAATACACTCAAGCAAACCCGTGACATCAATATCAGATCTGCGCAAATCCAAGCCTCGCCTGACGAAACCAACACCACAGACGTGTTCCAAGATCTCTCGTGACCAAAACCCAGAAATCCGGTCACCCAAAGCCTTGCCACGCGTCGCAGAAGCCTCCAGAAAATTCCCACGCGCTATCTCAGATTCATCACTTTCACTTCGTTTTCTTGGTACACGCGCCACCATGAAGGCCTCCTCGTCCACCGATCTACTTGGCCTGAGAATCTAGTGGTCATACGACGAAGCACGCGCCACCACGCGCCACTGGGTTTCTGGTTGCTCCTTCACGCGCCGGGGAACCGTGCACGCTCCTGCCACGCGCCGACAATGCTGCTGATGTCATCTGACGTCATATGATGACGTCATTAATCCACGTCAACAGCCACGCAAGCACGTCCACGTCAGCCCTAGTCCACGTCAGCGACACGTCATCAGCCACGTCAGCAGTGTCGTCTTGTCAGCACCACGTCACCTAGCTGACCGTTGACCGGACCGACTCGACCCGGACCACCCGGATCTGAACTGTGAGCACTTTGACTGTTGACTTTGACTCTGGACCAGTTGGCTTTGACTTTTTGCGTAAAATTTCCAAAAGGGCTTATCTTACTCAGTTTTTCGCGTAGATTCCGATTTTGGCCTCCGTTTCTTCATTTGAAGCTCCGAAATTGGACATTTGGCACATTCTTCATTGTGGTTTCTTCAAAGGCATTCTTCAAGGCATCTCCAAGTGATCTTCTCATGCTTATCCAACCTCAAGCCTTCATCGAGCTTCCGCCTTGAGTTTGAGGGAGGGTGTTAGAGATATATATTAGACATATTAGCCCAATGTAATAGGCCCAAGCCCATTCCTGCTTGTACTAGTAGTTTAGGGTTTAGTCGCCTATATATACTCATGTTAGGGTTCATTGTAACACATGAGGTTATTATACTACACTCTCATACAATAAAGATGTAGCCCTTAAGGGATTCTTCCGTGGATGTAGGCCGTCAAGGCTGAACCACGTAACCCTCGTGTTCTCAGTGTTCCTATTCTATGCTTCCCCTTTCCGCATCCATTCTAGCATACACAATTTGATATAACACATCTTTATGCTAATATTTAACAATTTCAGCACTAGGACTCATATGAATAAATAGATAAAATAGGATTGGAGAACAAAAAATTGTCAAACTTGTCTTATAGACTTTCACATTGGGGAGTTAACAAGTTCCTATAATCTGACAGTTCAAACAAAACTCCTAGTATCAAGGTACCTACGGCTAAAACCACCCAAATAGCCTCTTGCACATAGTTTTCATAATCAGACTGGCCCAGACCGGACCAGCTGGTTTTTTGGCAAGAAGTTCAGGGAAGTTGTGTTTTTGGAAAAATTTAAATTAGAGGCACGTGCAGGGACTCAAACCCAAGCCCCCCATGCAAGAACTTGTGTTTGACATGCTAACCATTAACAGAAGTCAGCTTCTTGGGTCTCTATGTTACAAACTATTATATTTATTATATATAATTGAACTAATATATTTTATTTTGTCAAGATTTGACCTTGCTTGAACTCTGGTCCGACCTTAAAAAGCTTGAACATCTCACTTTTATGGTTCTTTAATGTTATTTATTTACGTCTTAAAAAAGAAGCATTGTAGCCAGCGGTTCTAAAACCTTTCACTTTGTTTGGTTCAGTTGAAATTGGGGAAAGAAAAGACTGGGGGCTCAAGTGTTTTCCTCTGGAACCACAAAAAATAATCTGCTTGAAACAGGGAGAAGATGGAGAGGAGAGAAAAATGCAAGGTGTACGGCATCTTAAGAAAGAAACTCAACACAAAATGCGTGCGGTTAAAATGAAATTATAATCTAGATACACATAGCACATCAATCATACCTCCTTTGCAATTTTGGCTGGTCACTCCTCAAGTGTAGAATCTGCACTCATAGTTGCATGTTGGGACTGCAAAACAGAAGAAAAAAACGTGGGGGGGGGGGGTTGGGGTCATTAGTATCAAAATTATACGACTTTAGTTCACATTAAAGTGTAACTTTATACATAATTACTCATAAAGGAAAATGTGATGCTCATACAGTGATGATGATCTCAGGCAACATGTGTAAAAGACAAATTACAGAGGTTGTTTGAGCCCTTAAGGATGCCATCTGTACCCAAATAATCAAAATAAAATAAAATTACTAAAGCAAGTACCTCCATGGATTTCATCTCATCCAGCGCAGCACTCTCTCTTTTAGAATCCAAGGTTGTGTTCTCTACATATTTCAGCCCATCTATCGTCGAATCCAAGGTTATGTTCGATGCATCCCACAACGCTAAAATCTGGCAAAAGGAATAATTTTAATTTACTAATGAAATCAGAATCTATGGTGACAAGAAGATCAGGGAGGGAATAGTGATTCAGTCCAAGCAGCAAAGGAAAAGTTAACCATAACTAAAGAAACAAAGTGGAAATAAGATCCCATGGCCAGTTGATTACAAAGGACAAATGCTCGCCAATTACACGACAAGTAACGCATGAATTCACAACACTAAAAGTATTGAGTGGTTGTATAGATTGTATATAGCTGTTACTATATTGTACAGTGCTCGAACCTGTTACTTGTAGTTTTGTATATAGAAGTAAACTACAATAGCATAGCAGTAGCATAGCATATGAAACGGTTGTCGTTTATAGTGTATAGTTTTAATAAGTTAGTTACAGGTTCAGTACACGTGTTCATTTTGTACTGGTTAGTTGGATACTCTGTTCTCACTATATAAAGAACAGAGTATGGTGAGCTGATTCAATTAATTCATTTCACACAAGTTTCGTATTGTTCTATTTCTCTCTCAGTGTGTTTACATTCCTCCATTGATGAATCTCTCGGAGCTTGCATGAAGTTCAATATGGTATCAGAGCTTGAACTAGTTCAGAGATCATTCTAGTCTGGTATTCTTTGATTCTTCCTAGTTCAATTCCTCATTGTGTTTCTGTTGATTCTTGAATTAAGATCATCATTTTCTAGGTCTTGATTTCTTTAAATATATTGAAATCTTGATCTTGATTTTCCGATTCATAATTGAAATTGAAATCTCCAATCTTAGGGTTTCAATTTTCTTTTCTCTCTTTCCGATTCTAGGATTGTTTTCATTCCCAATTTACAACTCTCTGTTGTAATTTCATCAAGATTGTGAATTGTATCTTGACTTGTTTTACCTTCACATCATCCCATAGAATCCGTTTCTTGTTTCTTGAAGGATTCTCGAGAAAATTAATTCTTGATTTTCTTTTGCTTGGAACTTTGTATCTTCATCATTTTCTTTGATAATATTGCACTAAGTATGACTGAGAGTACCTCTAGTGCTACTGCCTCCACTGTCCAGCCTTGGGAAAACACATCCAGTCCCTATTTCTTATCTAGTGGAGATAATCTAGGTGTTTCTTTGGTGATTCAACCCCTCACTGAAGAAAACTATAACACTTGGAGTAGGGCCATTCTCATCTCTTTGGATGCTAAAACCAAATTGGGTTTCGTTGATGGTTCTATCCCTAAGCCTCAATCTGTTGATCACCCATACTATAGAGCTTGGTGTAAATGCAATAGTACTGTCCTAGCCTGGTTGTTTAATTCTGTTTCTAAAGATTTGCAATCAAGTATAGTCTACTTCAAGACTGCCAGAGATGTATGGCTAGATTTACAATATAGGTTTGGCCAAGGAAATGGACCTACAATCTTTGACTTAAGAAAAGAGATTAGTTCTTTGACACAAGAAGACTTAGCCATCAATGCATACTACGCAAAATTCAAGGGACTTTGGGATGAATTCTCCAATTATAAGACATGTACATGTGGTCATCAAGCTGAGGATTGTACTATGTCTTTTCTGATGGGGCTGAATGAGACATATGCAGCTGTTAGAGGCCAAATTCTCCTTATGGAACCTATGCCTCCCCTAAGCAAAGTGTTTTCTCTTTTACTTCAAGATGAGAAGCAGAGAAAAGTGGGTGCTGGGAAGAAAGTCTTGGTTGATACAGCAGCTTTAGCAGCCTTTGGGTCCAAATCTGGTAACACCAAGAATTTTATTAAGTCCAAGAATGGCAGACCACAATGTACTCATTGTGGAGCCATGGGGCATGTAGTTGATAGGTGTTACAAGCTGCATGGATATCCACCTGGGTATAAGTTCAAGAACAAGGGTGGTCAGCCTCCTTTTGCAAACAATGTCATTGCCACTGAAGATCATGCTAGTGAACCTGTCACACTCACCAAGGTTCAATATCAGCAATTGATTGGATTGTTGAATTCTCAATGTCACTTTGGCACTCAAGCACCACCAGAGACATGTTTGGATAATGCTCACCAAGCTGCCACCATCATTACTCAACCTTTGTTGGATGTTCAAGCCCAAACCATATCAGGTATTTGTTTTTCCCCTTCTCTTGAACATTCAGTCTTTTCTTCTAGTGTCAATACATCTCATATCAGTCCATATGACTGGATTCTTGATAGTGGTGCAACAGACCACATGATACATTCCATTCATTTCTTCACTTCTATTACTTCTTCTGTTCAGATTTCAGTTAGACTTCCTAATGGTGATATGGTTAAGGTGACTCATATTGGAACTGTTAAAGTTTCAGCAACTTTAACTTTAGAACATGTCCTTTGTATTCCTAGTTTTTCTTTCAACCTTATTTCTATCAGTAAGTTGACCCAAAACCCTTCTTGCTGTTGTATTTTCCTTTCTCATTATTGTTTTCTTCAGGACTTACTGCATTGGAAGATGACTGGGTTGGGTAAGAGAAATGGAGGACTATATACCTTGTAGTGCACTGATTCATTCACCTTACCAGATTCTGTTTCAAAGATTTTATCCAGATTACCCTCTTTTCTTTGTAATAAAAGTGTCAACATATGTAATCTTGACTCTTCTCAATCTGTTGATACTTCAAATGCTGTTGTTAGACTGTGGCATTATAGATTAGGCCACCCATCTTCACAAAGACTAGCTTTGTTGAAACATATTGTACCTGATCTAATTTCTTGCAATAATAACAATTCCTTTGATTGTTTTGTCTGCCCTTTAGCTAAACAACACAAATTGCCTTTTCCTAAGTCCACAAGTGTTTCTTTATCTTGTTTTGATTTGATCCATGCTGATATTTGGGGACCTTATTCTCTTCCTTCATTGAATGGCTCAAGATATTTTCTTACTTTGGTTGATGATCATAGTAGATGTACTTGGGTTTATTTAATGAAACTTAAATCTGAAGCTTCATCCTTGATTCAAACCTTTTTTCAAATGATCCTTAACCAATTCAAGGTGTCCATTAAGGTGATTAGGAGTGACAATGGTCCTGAGTTTGCTCTTTCTTCATTTTATGCTTCCAATGGTATCTTACATCAGCTGTCTTGTGTTGAAACACCACAACAAAATGCTGTTGTTGAAAGAAAACATCAGCATCTATTGAATGTTGCTAGGGCCTTAAGATTTCATGCAAATTTACCTTTAAAATTCTGGGGGGATTGTGTTCTTACAGCCACATACCTTATCAACAGACTTCCTAGTCCTCTTCTATGTAATCTTACTCCTTATCAAAAACTTTTGGGTCATCCTCCATCATACCAGCATCTTAAATCCTTTGGTTGCCTATGTTATGCCTCTACTTTAACTAGGAATAGATCCAAGTTTGATCCTAGAGCAAAGGCATGCATCTTTCTTAGATATCCTTTTGGAACCAAAGGGTATAAGTTGTATGATTTGTCCAATAAAACTGTTTTTCTTTCTAGAGATGTCATCTTCAAAGAATCTGTTTTTCCCTTTAAACATTGGCTGCCTAAATCTGTTCCTAGCTCTTCTTCCATTTCTCACAAAATGTTTCCATCTCAACCTTCAATTCCAGAATCCATCCCTTCTATTTCTGCTGAATTTTCTCTTCCTTTCAATCCTATTGACACTGCTGTACCTCCTGATGAATTTCCAGACCTTGTTCATCCTAACTTAGACACTTCTCCACCTGTTCCTACTGCTCCACCTGACCTCTCTAATCTTGCTGCTCCCTTCCTTGATTTACCTATTGTTAGAAGGTCCACTAGGTCTCATAAACCTCCCTCATACCTTCATGATTATCACTGCAATTTAGCTTCCACTACCATTCTTGATCACCACTGCAATTTGGTTTCAACTTCATTCTTACCTTCCCATGATTCCATTGATAGTCCAGGTATTCTCTATCCACTTTCCTCTACTCTCTCTTATTCTAAATTGTCTATTGCCCATAAAGCCTTTTTTGTTGCCTTGTCCATTGCCAAAGAACCCACTTTATATGTTGAAGCTTTACCTGATCCCTTGTGGCAAGCTGCCATGAAGGCTGAAATTGATACTCTTCAGGCTAATAAAACTTGGGTCATGACCAAACTGCCTCCTGGTAAGGTGCCTATTGGGTGCAAGTGGGTATACAAAATTAAGCTTAAAGCTGATGGTTCTATAGAGAGGTACAAGGCTAGACTGGTTGCTAAAGGCTTTACTCAAACTGAGGGAGTTGATTATTATGAAACATTCTCTCCTGTGGTGAAGTTTGTAACAGTTAGAACTCTCTTGGCTGTGGCTGCTGTGTATGGTTGGCATTTGTCTCAGTTGGATGTAAATAATGCTTTTTTGCATGGGGAGTTGAATGAGGAGGTGTATATGGTTCCTCCTCCTGGATTTGGCAGCAAGGGGGAGGTGTGCAAACTCACCAAGTCACTTTATGGCTTGAAGCAAGCAAGTAGGCAGTGGTTTGCCAAGCTCTCATCCACTCTCCTTGATCATGGTTTTCTCCAATCTAAGTCAGACTATTCTGTCTTCACTAAGGTCAGTAAGGGTTCAATTCTCATCTTGCTAGTCTATGTGGATGACATTCTAATAGCTAGCAACAATGTGGAAGCAGTCAATACTTTCAAGGTTTTTCTAGATGACAAGTTCAAGCTCAAAGATCTTGGTACCTTGAAGTATTTCTTGGGCCTTGAGATTGCAAGGACTGAAAAGGGCATTAGCTTGTGTCAAAGGAAATTCGTTTTAGAACTACTTTTTGATACAGGTCTACTAGCAAGTAAGCCTGCTAATGTGCCCATGGATCAATCAGCTAAGTTTAGAAGCTTAATGGGAGAAGATGTTCCAGATCCATCTTTATATAGAAGAATTATAGGCAAACTGCTTTATTTGACTCTGACTAGGCCGGATATCTACTACTCAGTGCATAAACTGAGTCAGTTTATGAGTTCTCCTAAAATTCCACATCTACAAGCAGCATATAAGGTACTTAAGTATCTTAAGAAGACACCAGGACAAGGCTTATTTCTCTCAGCCAGTTCTGAATTGAGACTAAAAGCCTATTGTGATGCTGACTGGGCAGCTTGTCCAGATACTAGAAGGTCAGTTTTAGGCTTTTGTGTCTTCCTAGGTGATTCCCTTATATCCTGGAAATGCAAAAAGCAGCAAGTGGTGTCCAGATCATCTGCAGAATCAGAGTATCGAGCAATGGCTACTGTCACAAGTGAAGTTGTTTGGTTGTTGGCCTTGCTTAAAACCTTTGGTTTAGATCACAATCAGCCAGCCTCTCTGTACTGTGATAGCAAGGCAGCCTTGTACATTGTTGCAAATCCAGTATTCCATGAGCGCACAAAGCACATAGAGGTTGACTGCCATTTTATTCGAAGTAAGCTTCAAGATGGACTACTAGACACCAGATTGCTGACTGCTTCACGAAGGCACTTGGATACAAACAATTTTACTTCCTTTTATCCAAGATGAACATAATCAACATTTATGGTTCATCTTGAGGGGGAGTATTGAGTGGTTGTATAGATTGTATATAGCTGTTACTATATTGTACAGTGCTCGTACCTGTTACTTGTAGTTTTGTATATAGAAGTAAACTACAATAGCATAGCAGTAGCATAGCATATGAAACGGTTGTCGTTTATAGTGTATAGTTTTAATAAGTTAGTTATAGGTTCAGTACACGTGTTCATTTTGTACTGGTTAGTTGGATACTCTGTTCTCACTATATAAAGAGCAGAGTATGGTGAGCTGATTCAATTAATTCATTTCACACAAGTTTCGTATTGTTCTATTTCTCTCTCAGTGTGTTTACATTCCTCCATTGATGAATCTCTCGAAGCTTGCATGAAGTTCAATAAAAAGAGGTCAATAAAAGTGTGTGCGGTAAAAAAAAAATGAAATTCTAATCTAGATACACATAGGACATCAGTCATACCCTCTTGGCAACTTTGGCCGGCCAGTCCTCGAGTGTAGCATCTGCACTCACAGTTGCATGTTGGGACTGCAAAACAGAAGAAAAAAAGGGCAGGGGGGGCATTAGTATCAATATTGTACGATTTTTGTTCACATTAAAGTGTTACTTTATAGATAATTACCCATAAAGGAAAATGTGATGCTCATACAGTGATGATGATCTCAGGCAACATGTGTAGAAGACAAATTACAGAGGCTGTTTGAGCCCTTAAGGATGCCATCTGTACCCAAATAATCAAAATAAAATAAAATTACTAAAGCAAGTACCTCCAGGGATTTCATCTCGTCCAGCGCAGCAATCTCCCTTTTAGAATCCAAGGTTCTGTTCTCTACATATTTCGCTGCACCCCACAACGCTAAAATCTGGAGAAAGGAATAATTTTAATTCACTAATGAAATCAGAATCTATGGTGATAAGAAGATCAGGGAGGGAATAGTGATTCAGTCCAAGCAGCAAATGACAAGTTAACCACAACTGAAGAAACAAAGTGGAAATTAGATCTCATGGCCAGTTGATTGCAAAGGACAAACACTCACCACATGAATTCACAACACAAAACAAAAGTGTGTGCGGTAAAGAAAAAATGAAATTCTAATCTAGATACACATAGCATATCAATCATACCTTCTTGGCAGCTTTGGCTGGCAAGTCCTCAAGCATAGCATCTGCACTCACAGCTGCATGTTGGGATTGCAAAACATAAGGAAAAAAAAGGTGGGGGGGGGGCATTAGAATCAAAATTATATGACTTTAGTTCACATTAAAGTGTTACTTTATACATAATTACCCATTAAGGAAAAATGTGACGCGCATACAGTGATGATGATCTCAGGCAACATGTGTAAAAGACAAATTACAAAGGCTATTTGAGCCCTTAAGATGCCATCTGTACCCAAATGATCAAAATTAAATTATATTACTAAAGCAAGTACCTCCATGGATTTCATCTCATCCAGTGCAGCAATCTCTATTTTAGAACCCAAGGTTGTGTTCTCTAAAGATTTCAGTGCATCTCCACCCTCTTCAGCTTCCCTTTTCTGTTTTTTGGACATTGCAACCTGGTAATTCGGTTTTTTCGACACTGTAGCCTGGTAAAAGGAATAATTTTAATTTACTAGTGAAATCAAATCCATTGTGATGTCAAGATTAGGGAGGGAATCTAAATTTTTCCTGGACGCTTTTTGGTAGCGCCAGACTCAACAAAATAGTCTCTGTTTTCTGGGTCTGACCTAATCCAAATCTTAGCAGAGCAATTTGTACATTTGAGGCATATCAGGCAGCATTCAAAGTCTAGATACCTCTGTAATGAGAAACCAACCATTAAAAATTCAGTTCACTAAACATAGGATATTCAAATCTTGCATGAAGAAAAGAGTAGTGGGATAGAACATGGGGAAAACTAGGAAACAATAACCAAAAAAAAATTCTTAATATAAGGTACCACCTATTCATTTTATAGAATAAGACAGCTTATTTATAAAGTCTGGCAGTCATATATATATATATATATATATACCAAAGAGGGGGGGGGGGTAAGTTACAGACAAAGGGGAAGAGTGTCGTTCTGGGTAGTCTCGGTGCAGAAGCTTAAATAGGTTACAGATGTATTTCTATTACAAGTGTAAACTAGGGGAGAGGAGGAGAGAGCCATTTGGTTTACAAAGTATTTCTATTACAAAGTAAAACTGGAGCTTTGAGGTAGTATGGAACTTAGCCTATAACTGAACCTGCTGAAGACTGAAGCAAAGGGTTCCTTTTATAGCTGGAGGAAGCCTTGGATCCGTTCAGGAGATTGCAGGAATCACGGAAGGTGAAAATGCTTTTACTATCAGGTGAATATCTTTTCAACTGAAAGTAAATAGTAACTTCAATGATTCTGTCAGGGTACTGTTGAGTGAACAGTAACGGTCACTATTCATGAACAGTGTTCTATCCCCTTGCTTTTCTAAATAGTAACTCTGCACAGTGTTCTGGTACTGTGTAGTGAATAGTACTTTATCGGCAACTTTGCTGGTGCGGGTACTGTTCCTGGAATAGTAACTGGGTTGCAAAGGTGGTTCTTGAGCTATTCTGGGGCTTCTGGAGCTGTTCTGGAGCATCCGGGAGCTGTTCTGGAATTTTTGAAGAGGCAGGAGAGTTTTTTTCTTCTGACTCTTAGCTTCTTGATCTTTAATCAGTATCATGGCCAGATGGGTATCCATCATAGGGATCCCATGGAGGATCATAATCACAATTATGCTCATGATACTTAGAATACTGATTACAAAATCCACAGTACAGGATAGGTTCATAATCTGCCTGCTGTGTTACTAGTTGCCTAGGCTCAATGTAATCAATTCTTTTGGTATGGAGGGCTGTGGAGTATGGCCTGGTGGTGAACACTGAAATTCTGCCAGTATTTCCAACAAAATGGTAATTCTGCCATAGCTCGCTGGTGACATCTATAATCTCATTATTGAAGTAACCTCTCCAACAATCTGCAAGGGCATCGGGGTCTTCATAATAGAGATAAGAGTCTCCTTCATACTAGGGGCCATTATGGGTGTACCCGTTGATGAGTACAAGATGGTGCGCAGGTTGGACAATCATCCAATTGTTTCTGTCCCATTGTGGGAGAGTACTCCAGCATCTGATGGAGACAAAAGGACTATTGATTTTTGAGACAACCTGTCGGACGATCTAAGGAAACTAGTTGATCTGGTCATGGCTTGTTAGCTTGATGAGCCTGATGAAACCATATTCAAACATCTGTGAAAGCTAGCTTGGATCTTCTTCAACGGACCAATCTTCATAATTGATTATTAGGCCGGGGAAGGGATGTTTCTTTTCATAGACCCTGTGGCTGCTTCGAAAGTATTCTTCCCAGGTTGACTGGATGAAGGCATTATCAATATCATCTGAATCTTCACCATAAACTGGGAAATGAGTGGTGACCAATATTCTGAAATGCTTGAACCATAGGTCACATGATTCAGACATGGCCTTGCTTCCCAAAATACGAACTTGTATGTCGGTTGGCAAGTTGGCAACAACACTTCTTAGCTGGTTTTGAGTCTTAAGACTTAACCTAGCATAATCAGTACCCATAATAGTCGTTTTATCCATTGAATGGATATCCTCTTTGCCAAAGAGTTGACTAAAAGAAATTCGACTTATTTCAATTTCTGCCTCAAGATTTACTAGGTGTATTTCTAGTGCTCTGAGGGTTTTTTGAAAAAGGCGATTGTTGCGGTAAAGGCTCTCTGAAGGTTATCAAGGGTAATTTTGATGGAGGGTGGAAGGTCAGTGTACACTCCATTTTCAAATTGGAAATTCCTGGATAAAACTTCATGTAAGGTGATGGCCACATTACCACTGGAAAATATTATTCTAAGTGGAACAAGTTCTTGAAGGGATGTTGTTTCCCTGGGTTCTGATCCAGAAGAAGCGCCTTCATGCCTTTGATAAGGAAAACCCTGGATAGGAGCTTTTCCTTTGTTCCTGCTTGAAGAAGCCATTTTCCACTTACTAGTGGGGCAAGTATAATGAGTTATTTGCTTTTCTTCCTGCCATGTATTAACAAAATGGTTATTTTTGAAAACATTCTTGTTAAAATCATGAGATGTCATGGAGCAAATGCTTTTATGCTGGATGCATGAAATGAGATATGATGAGGATTTATGAAGCTGTTTAAGGTTCAAAGAATCATCATTTCTGAAGGCAGAGTGATCAAGGTTCTTTTCTTGAGTTAGATTTTCTGGAGAAATTCTGGTATTGACAAGGTTAAGGGTCTTGGAGATAGAGACTTCTTGGAGACTGTTGATATCTTTAGGCTCTGGGCTCCTAAGAAACTTAAACTTGACTGTTGGCCAAAAGGATGGGTAGTGATTCCTTCACTATCTGTGATGAAAGGATACAACATACACATGAATGGGTTTCCTAAGATGACCCTATTTATCATATTTTTGACAAGAACAAATGTGGTTTTAAAACACGTATTGTCTTGGCAAACATGTGCTTTTGGGATTTTGAATTCAATCTGCATTTTTCCTCCACTTGCAGAAGTTAACCTTTCTTTGGTTTTCCGGAAGTATTTAGAGGGAATGATTCCTTCTTGAATGCAGTTGAGATCAGCGCCTGAATCTATTAAGGCTACTACCTCAAATTGAAAATCTCTGCTGATGACAATCCTGACTTTGGAGTGCCATTTCTGGAAGTTAATTCTACTGATGGTTTGCAAGAACGATCCATTGGTTGGTTCTTATCCCATATATGTAGTAGGGTTAACTGTTTCATCTATTTCTTCATCAGAAGGGTTCTGTAGTGAGGTGCTTTCTTCATTGCCTTGATGAGAAATATTTTCTAACTGCTTGACTCTTTGGTCCATGAGATTGTGATCAACCCTAAGGATGGTTGGGTGTTGCTTAAGGTTTCTCACTTCTGATTTGGTATCCTTAATCTCTTTCTGGAGATCTTGGACGGTTATTTCTTTCTTGGATTTGGTAAACCTATTGTAGATTTTCTCCAAATCAACTTTGGGTTCCTGGATCCTAGGTTTGGATGTACTAGCTTTCTTAACTAGGGTTTTGTGGAACTCACTAAGTCTCTGAGCTTTGGTGACCGGGTCTTCGATCTGTTCTATGAGATCTAAGAGCAACTCTTCTTGCTTGGAAAGAACACTGATAGTTTTGTTTCTGCAACAACTATCTTGGCAAGCTATGATTTCATCTGTACCGCTAGAGGAACTAGAAGATACTCTAGAGGTTTCAGAGGATGACCTATACAACTGATGCTTCTCTTCTTCACTGGACTCACTATCTGAGCGGTCGAGTTCTAAGAGTTTGAAGATTTCTTCCTTACTGGTTTGGTCATTAATGAGGGTATTGATAAGGGTTTTGACCTTAGCTTTACACTCTTTCTGGAAATGACCTTTCTTTCCACACGTAAAACACTTTCTTGATGTTTTAGGTATGAATTTTTCTGTGGACTTGGATTTGCCTTTCTTATAGAAATCATCAGTCTTGAACTTCTATTTTCTATAATGCTTGGAGGCTATTTTCTTCCTATGGGATCTCTCAGATGGTTCTTCTCCTCTGTGTTTGGATTTTCTTTTGGGGATGATTGAAGGTAAGCCATATTGGGTACAAAAATTTCCTATTTCGTACTTGGCTTTGCTCTTGTTGGCTTGACTCTAGATTTTGAGATCTCTACCCATCTTCATTCCTTCATTTCAGATTGTCCTTGAGATGTCTCCATAGGTTAGGTTATCATAATCTATGACACCTAAAGGGCTAGCAAGAGTTTCTTTGACCTTCTGTCCAAACAATGTGGATAAGCCATTAATGAACTTCTCATTCCAAAATGGAGAATTACAATCGCTTTTATGCATGACATGGGTGGTGAATACATTTTCATACCACCGGTATTCTCCAAGGTTCTTGCATCTAAGGTTACTCAACTGGTCGTAAATCCTAGATGTGATATTGCAAGGTTTTCCTACAAAGTGTTTCATGATCGTATAGATCAGGGTATTGACTCCATCAGGAACACCTCTTCCTATGCGTTCGTCAAAGATGGGGTTCTCTTCCTCATCTTTTTGGATAGCATGCTTGATGTCTTCTTTAGATCGCTCTGTTAGACAGTTATTCCACCAAACTAATAGTTTTCCTGTAAATCCTAGAACTATGAGCTCTACAACCTCTGTGTTCTGAAGTCCATCATTGAGGTAGTTATTGGCTACCATGGTTATATGCTGGATCTTGTTTAGGATTTCTTGTTCGCATAAACCATCTATGTTCCATTCATAGAGTTTACCACTGGATACTGTGAACTGGGTAGACCTTTCCTAATACTAGAGGTCAGGGGGTGTTGGTCTGGGATACCAATTCTTGGTAAGGCTGGTTGGGTTTACCTTGGGTTGGTAAAGCCTGTTTACCTGTAATCCTCGGAATTGGTCTTCTAGGTGTTCTATCTCCTTTTCAGTTTCTGAGGAGGTTCTGCTAGAATTGCTAGAGGCTGTATGGGCATGTAAGGTTTCTAACCTAGGGTCTTTACTGGTTGTGGTGGGATTTGGTGAAGGGCTAACTGGTTCCTTCTTCACAAGTTCGTCAAGCTTTTGGGCCACTATTTGTAAGGCTGTTTGGTCCTTAGGCTTGAGGCTAGCTTGTCTAGTTGTGGGGAGCTTTACTAGAGGCTTTTCTAGGACTTGGATAGGTTTGTTAGGGTCTCTTGGCTGAAATTGTCAATCTTGTCTTCTATCCTATCAAGCTATTTTCCTATGACTCCTAGACATTGGTTGGTATAGTTGTTTTGCTCTATCACCTTTTTGACAACCTTTTTTTCTGGGGTGGCACACTTAAAGGGAGAGGCAACTACATCGCTGCTGCGATGGTTAAAGAATATGGCTTCTTGAGGAGGATGACTGGATCTAACAATTTCTGGTTTGCTAGAACTTGGTGTATCTTTTTTGGGGAGTAACTTCCAGTTGGTTTTGGAAATGACACAAGACTTTTTATGCCATTTGAAATGTTTTTCAAAGTATTCAAAGAAAGGATAATCACTTGATACCTCTTTCATGAATAGTTTCCATTTCTCCAAAACCTCTTCTTTTTGTTCTCTGGTATGATTGGCTCTATAGGCTTCTCTTTTGGCTCTATTTCTTTCAAAGTTGAAATCCTTTTCAAGAGCATCCATATCAGGGGTGAACTCCTTCCTTAACACTAAGAGCTGATAGTCATATTCAGTTTCTTGCTGAATAGGATTTCTCATATCAATTCTTGATGGTGAAGGAGGTTTTTGACTGTCTTAACTAGTGCTGTCTTCTTCTTGATCAGCAACTGAGTCTTGCTTGGCTGTGTAACAAGGGGTACTAACTTGGGAGTGGTCTTTTACACCTTGAAACTGTGGACCTAAGTCTCTTCTAGATGTGGGAAAGGGTGCTCGTGTTCTAGACGAACTACACTGGGATGTAGGTCTATTTCTAAGGTGGATAGTTGGCTGCCTAAAGGGTTCGCGTAGATCTATGGATCTAGATATTGGTTCCTGGTACAGATCTACTGAAGATCTAGGCCTGGGTTCATCATACTCTAAGGGTGACCTATACGTAGATTGGTCAAAGCTAAGTCTAACCGTTCCATTGGCTAGCTGTTGGACAAAATCTAGGTTCCTAACTGGGTTTTGGATCTATAGATGATGGTTCTCATTATCTATAGTCCAATGTGCAGGAAAAGTGACTTCAGACCATTTCAGGGTTCTGGGTACCTGAACTGTGGATCTAACATCTGAGGTTTGGATAAGGGTGGTTTCACCAGCCTTTCTCTTGTCTATGGATTGAATAGACATGTTTGTTCTCATGCACTTATAATACACTCTGTATATAAGGGAAAACTGTTTGGTTCCATGTAACAAGAAAGTTCCATGGGTTTTAATATTGAGGGTGAGGACCTTCAAGATGTGAGGGTCGTCAAGTGCTACAGTAAGGTTGGGGAAACAATCAAAATGGATTGGTCTGCCGCTCAAACTGGATTCCATGGTTCCTAAAAGGCTGTCATAAAATCTAAGATGACGTGTGTCTTTAAGGGCCATAAGGAGTGATTCATCCACCAGCATTAGATCCAGCAGTACAACCTTCCCTGAGATCCCTCAAGATGATGGAACAATCAACTCAGAGTCGTACCAGCTTTTAGATTTAGATCAGAAGTTAGGAGATTGGAACATACCAAAGGTACCCACAAACCAGGTCTATAAGTCATCATCGTGGTCCTTGAAAAAGACTTTCAAAACAGACTACCATGTTAGGACTATAGAACAAGTTTATAGCATCAACAAGGAGTATGAAACATACTACTTGTTATCCCCTGCAGCAGTGAAAGCCCACAGGGAAAAAGATCATAAATTCCTCCACATTGGTCTAGTTCAAGTAGGAGTAAAACCATTGATCAGAGAAGGGTGATTCCCTCAAATCACCATAGATATTGAGGTTTTTTTTTTTTTTTTTTTTTTTTTTTTTTTTTTTTTCTAACCTCAATGGGAGAATTTGTGTTTTTCTTCATTGAATCCAAAACTTCTGAGTTTTCAGTTAAGGAAAATTTTGGATCAATAAATTTTCGTTACTTATCAAAAAATAATTATAAAGTCTAGCGGTAGAGTGAGAAATTTAGCTTTTTAATTTTATGAATCTCACACCTATCAAAATAAATTATGAATCTCACCAAAATAAGATATAACAAAGGAAGGCAGATAGATCTAGGAAACAAAAAGATCAAGAGAGAGAGAAAGAAATACGGTACCTTATCAAGAACCTCCTCCTTGTAGACAACGAGATGGGTGCCCTGGTAAAATATTTGGGAGCAGGCGTTGCAGCAAATGTTGATAGGGAGCACGAAGGGGGCATTTTCCACCACTGGTCTTGGCAGCTTAGTGGGTCTCGGTAACGGTCTCTTGCATCAAAAAGATACAAGCGGCGGTCTACATCTGCGGATCATCCTAGTCAGGGACGGACCCAAGATTTCAGGCTGGGGGGCCCAGAGACAAGCAAAAAAAAAAAAAAAAAAAATTAAATACGCAACCATATAGTATTAATAAACTATCAACCAAGACAAATACCCAAAAATCATTGTTTCTTAATACAATCATCTATGAAAAGGGAACTCGATACTCTTTCAAATCTTCAAAATCATCTCCACTATTGTTTCTTAATACAATCATCTAACCCAATCCTACTACAGCACTACTGACACTCTAAATTTATTCTGCACAGCACTACTAACAAAAACTTTTCATAACTTTACATTTTTTGTTTGTCCTTGGTCCCTATTATGCCCAACTACCAGTCAACAAAGCACAAACAAACAAATAGTCAAACAAATATTCTCTAATCCTTATCTGAGTAATCTCTACAAACTCTACTCTCTATCTCTCTTTATCTATATAATACAAGAGAGAGTCACAAACACAGAGTGACAGAGAGTCACAAACACAGAGTCATCACTCATCAGTAAAAACACAAACACTCCACAAGCACAGATTGTTAAAACAGTTGATTCACAAACATTTTATTAGGTTTTGATTCTTGAAGGAAAGGATCATAGATTAAATACCTGTTAAAATAGTTGATTCACAAACAGTGTGAAAGCTCGAGTAACCGGCGGTGGCGACAGCTGAGGGCTCGCGTGATGATGGCGCACCGGCGTTAGCGTGGGTATTGCCGTATTGGGCGAGAGTTTCGCGTCGCGTCGGCATGATGACTAATGATGATGATGGCGTCGCGTCGACGTCTGGGCTCAGTGGCTCACTATCTCTCTGTCTCGCGCCTTACTATCTATCTGTTTCCTTTCTTTTCTTTTTTTCCTTCCTCAGTTCCTCTTTCACTTTCTCCGTTAGGATTACTGCTGAGTTTTTTTATTTATTTATTTATTTACATGGGTCATGGGCTCTCTGAGTTTTCTTTTTCTTTTTCTTTTTTTATTTACATGGGTCATAGGATCTTGCCTCCTGGGCTGGCCGGCTGGGCTTGGAATTCATGAGGGGTTGAGCTAAAAACTAGGGGGGGCTTTAAGGTTTACATGGGCTCTTTAAAACTCCTGGGCTGGTTGGCTGGGATAGGGATGGTTGAGGTGAGGGGGGCCTGAACTAAAAACCAAGGGGGGCCCGAGCTAAAAATCGAGGGGGCCCAAGTCTTTTTTTGAAAATTTTACATACTAATTTTTTTTTTTTTTGGGCCCAGGGGGCTCGGGCCCCCTTTGCCCTTCACCTGGGTTCGTCCTTGATCCTGGTTCTAGAGGAGAAGGCAAACAGAAATAGGAGACGAAATTTTTTTATTTTTTTTTCGAATGAAGAAACTCACTAGGGTAAGGCTGATGGTGCCGTTTGGCAATACATCTTCTCATTTATATAGCACCATACGTTTTCGAAGGGTCATTCTACTCTACCCTCAGTTTTTTTAGTGGGTACGGTACCCACCTTAGATCTTAACTGTAGATTTTAAGTGTTTTGATATTGACCGTTTATTTAATGTTAGTGCTATACCGGTTACAGGTTTAGCAGGTCAGGTATTAAAACAAAAAAACAAAAAAAATAGAGAAAAATCAGTTTGGGTTTGTTCTCTAATCTAATCAGTGTATGTGTGTGTGTTTGTTTCTCAAATATATATATATATATATATATATCGGGTTTTAGAAGCGTGCACATACCATCCTATTTTCGCCGTGGGTCTTGAGTTTGGGTGTAGTACCTCCACAAATGAACCAGAGCCACTAGCAACATTGCAACAACATTAAAACAAAGGCTTGCAATACATGTCTTTCTCTCTTTTGTGATTGGCTTCAATTTTGGGATTGTTATAGGTTCTATAATTTTTTATTGGATGAAAATTGAGACTAGTTTTTAATGAAAAACACATGCCAAACAAACCAAGTTGTGTGTTTGGGTTGAGAAAGCACATTTTGAAAACAATTTTGCATAACACCTACAAAAATTGAAAATTGAAAATACAAAACAGTTTTAAGTTACCAAACAGGCCCTAACCTTCTTCCTTTTCCTTTTTTTTTTGAGAATCACCTTCTTCCATTCATTCAAATTTTCTTCTAAACCACATTTCCTTTCTTCTAAACAAAATACAGAATATTCTATGAAGGAAACCTTTCTCAAGTATTAGGCTTAGATATTAGATAATTTATTTGCAATATTTTTTTTGCATACTGACAGTTAGAAGGAGAGATTGGAATTAAGGTTTATCTACTTGTCATTTTGGCAGGGTTATAAATTATAGCAATAGATACTTTTTTTTTCTTTTTTCTTTTGTGTGATGGGAAGCAATAGATACTCTTTTTTTTGTTTTTTGTTTTGTTTTGTTTTTTGTTTTTTTTTTTGTTTTTTTTTTCGTTTTTAGCAATAGATACTCTTATTTGGCCACAAAGGGGGAAAAAATGCAGATGCTTATCTTTGGAAGCCATAGTTAATTACAATAGTCGTTACAAGAGGCCAAAAAAAGGAAAGTATTAATATTGTATTATCCCTAACACACACACACAAAGCTTTGATAAGTTAATATCTAGGATTTTTGGTAGGAATTCAATTAACCAAAAAGACACTTGAAGTAGACTTTTCTTTTTATTATTATTCCTTGAATACCAAGTAGACTAATTCAATGAAATTTAACTTGCTAGGGTTACATTTGCACCACGACCAAACCTAGCAAGTTGAATTTCATATGGCCTTTTAGCTATTTATTTTCTTATTTACTACCAAAATAAAAAATAAAAAACTTGCTAGGGTTGGTAAGTTCACATCATTATTGACTTTTTATGAGCTTTTCTAGGGTTTAATAATTTCACTCACAACCGAAACATTTGACAATTTATGACCTTCAATGGTTTGACTATGAAGTATGAATAATATATATATTTGGTTCATTAAGATAATTTAATGGTTTGACTATGAACTGTAAATGGTCTGACATATAAGTCATCTCATAAACTGTTTTATTTCCCACTTCCTAATTTTCAATAAAAGAATGTGTGGGGTTATGGGCCTGAGTCATATGTTGGGCCTTGGGCTTGTCAAAGGACACGGGCAATACAAGGACGGATGAATAGTGATAAACGATATGAACCTCAGTCCTACATGAACCAGACACGAATGAAGAGTGGTCCGAGGAGGGCCATTTCCTCAGATAGGCTAAACACGAGTTGGATGTAGATCCTTAGCATCAAGACGACCTTCCATGAAGCTCTAGTGACGGAGAAGTGCACTAGGGCCGTACAAAAAGATTGGGAGCCCCAAAAGTATCTCTGGGAAAGCTGCTGCCACCGCATTTAATGCTCTGCATCTAACCCCCTGGCCGCATTAATGGTGAAGTGATCTCTGAATAGTATTCCCTCAGCCTTATAACCATCCCCAAGGACTTCTAGAGGAGGTTGATGGGACAATCTCCAAGATAAGCTCCCGGTCGTACACGTGTAGGGTAGGGATCAGAAGATGTGTAGTATAAATTAAAAGGTTAACCCAAAAGGAAAAAAAAGAGAGAAAAATATCAGAAAGAACACTGTAGCAAGGATACTTGCACTTGTAATTTGTTTGGTCAATTGGAATGAGACATTACCTCCTCGGACGTTGAGCATATTCATTATAGGGCCTTCTGTGCTTGTTGGATTATCTTCTTTGATCCACTCTCTACAAATTCATTGTATTGGGCTCACCAAGCCAACCTTCATCACTTTTTGGGCTTGGCCTAAAAATTGTGGCCTTACAATTGGCGCCGTCTATGGGGAGAACTTGTGTACTAGTGAGTGCAACTGTTAGGCATGGTGGGATCAGGTCCACACTAAGCAGGTTCGCAACAGGCAAAGCCCGTAGGATCCTAACGACAGGATAATTTTCCTAACCCTGAGCATGAACAAAATCAGGAGAATGAAAGATATCGAGAGGGCAGTATACACATTACCTAGACGAGCAGAAGCCACTCCCGAGTGGGAAGTCATGTATCCCAAAGACAAAACAGCAACCAAGCCATGCAGCGAGAAATTGATGACTTGAAAAAGAAGCTGCGCCATGCACAGCGGAGAAGGTCTCCTTCCAGTTCTGACATGTCCTTTAATGATGAAGGGATGATAATTATAGGCAAAGATCAAGAACTCCTCCAAGTGAGACCTTCTCTCACGAAGAAGAACACCAACATAGACGTAGACGTAAGAGCCCATCCCATAGGGGCCTGGGAAATGATGCCATGAGCAAGGCATTGGATCAAATCTCTATGTCACATTTCACACATAAGATAGAAGGGGCTAGACTCCCCCGACGATTTCATCAACCTGCGTTCACCATTTATAATGGTAAAACGGACCTTGTAGAGCATGCGAGCCAGTTTAATCAGAGGATGGCTGTCTATTCCAAAAACGAGGCTTTGATTTGCAAGGTTTTCCCGTCTAGCTTAGGGCCCGTAGCGATGAGATGGTTCAATGGCTTGAAGACAGACTCCATAAATTCGTATAAGCAGCTTACCCAAGCTTTTGGCTCTCGCTTCATCACATGTAACAGGGCTTCTTGGCCTTTGGATTCACTATTGTCTTTACCCATGCGAGAGGGAGAAACCGTAAAAGCATACTCAGACAGATACTGGGAGATGTAAAATGAGATAGACGACAACTTTAATGACGTTTCCATCAGCACTTTCAAGAGTGGCCTCTCAGTTGAGCATGGCTTGAGGAAATCCCTGACTGATAAGCCTGTCACCTACGTATGTCGACTTATGGATCGGATTGACAAATATAAAAGGGTGGAGGAAGACCAGCTACAGAGGAAAGGAAAGGATAGGGTTATCCCTTAGGAGAGGAGGGATTTCAGGTCGGACCGATACGATAGTAACCAACCGAGAAGAGACTTTGTAGGGCAATCTAGATCTGCCAGCACGAAGGCAGTTAACGTTGTATTTCGAGAACCAGTACATCAGGTTTTGGAGAAGATCAAGAATGAGTCATTCTTCAAATGGCCCAACAAGATGGCAGGAGACTCCACGAGGCGCAACCAGAGTCTGTATTGTCAATACCATTAGGACCACGAATATACCACAGAGGATTGTAGAAATTTATGGAATCACTTGGATCAGCTGGTTCGAGAAGGAAAATCAAAGCACCTCTTGCATCATTCCAGTGGTCAGCAGGGCCAGGCGCGTCCAGAGCCCCGGAGATACACTTCCTTAAGACCTCCTATAGGCATAATAAATGTCATTTTTGCTGCTTCGGGAAGGACCGGGTCTTGTCCCTCCAGAGTGATGTTCGTGGCTCGGCCATCTACCGAGGGCTACAATCCAGAGCTGAAAAGGGCTAGGGTTGACGTTCCTTCGATATTGTATTTTTTGGAAGAGGACAAGGTTGGAACCATACAGCCTCACGACGATGCCTTGGTAATCACACTTAGGATTGGAGGGTATGATGTGAAAAGGGTGATGGTGGATGATGGTAGCGTTCTGGAATTATGTACCCTAACCTGTATAAGGGATTGAAGTTGAGATCCGAGGACTTAACGCCCTACAATTCCCTCTTGGTAAGTTTTGATGGGAAAATTGTCATTCCGAAAGGCTAAATTAGACTATCTGTGCAGACCGGCCCAGAAGTGGTGGAAGTAGACTTCATTGTGGTGGATACTTACTCCCTTTACATGGTCATCATGGGCAGGCCCTAGCTTCATACCCTAGGGGCTGTATCCTCCACTCTGCACCAAAAAGTGAAATTTCCATCCGAGGGCCAAGTTATGGAGATCCGTGGATATCAATCCAAATCAAGGCAGTGTGTGATAGCTGCCATCTCACATCAACCTGAAGCTAAGCCCTCAGTCTTGATCGAAAGGAACTTATAGCAATCAAAGGATCCAGCATTGCCTGTTAATACGCCAACCGAGGAGGCAAAATGTGAGGATTTAGAAAAGGTGGTTATTAGCAATGATCCAAAAAGGTTCTTTCAAGTAGGAGCTCAGCTGCCTCCTCAAGAGAAGGAAGAGTTGATAGAATTTCTCAAAGAAAATGTTGACGTATTTGCATAGGACGCCTACGAAGCCCTTAGGATTGATCCAAGTTTTATCTGTCACCATCTAAATGTTAACCCATCCATCACTCCCAAAAAGCAACCCTCTCGGCGCCCATCAAAGGAGCATGCTGATGCTGTTAGGGATGAGGTGATGAAGCTTAAGCGAGCAGGGGCTATTAAGGAAGTTTTTTACCCTAAATGGTTGGCCAATACTATGGTTGTAAAGAAGAAGAGTGGAAAGTGGCGAGTCTACGTAGACTTCACAGATCTGAATAAGGCATGCCCAAAAGATCCTTTCCCTATGCCTCGGATAGATCAATTGGTAGATGCAACCGCGGGCCATCCTTGAATCCTTGAATGAGCTTCCTGGATGCCTTCCAAGGATATCATCAAATACCACTAGCCTTGGATGACCAAGAAAAGACAGTTTTCGTCACACCCATTGGAAACTACCACTACAAGGTGATACCATTTGGTTTGAAAAATGCAGGGTCTACCTACTAAAGGATGATGACTAGAATGTTTGAGGCACAATTGGGCAAGAGCATTGAAGTCTATATAGATGACATGGTGGTGAAGAGCAAAGTGGTGTCCGAGCATATAAGAGATCTCGGAAGTATTTTCGAAATTCTGAGGAAGCACCAATTGCGCCTCAATGCTTCCAAGTGTTCATTTGATGTGGGATCAGACAAATTCTTGGGCTATATGGTGACACACAAGGGGATTGAGGTCAGCCCAGATCAGATCAAAGTTGTCAACAGTCTGCAACCTCCTCAGAATCCCAAAGAGGTCCAGAAGCTTACAGGAATGATTGTTGCCTTGAACCGTTTTATTTCTCGGTCAGCAGACAGGTGCCAACCTTTCTTCCTCTTGATGAATAAGTGGAAGGGATTTGAATGGACCGAGGAGTGTGCTTTGGCCTTCCAACAGCTTAAGGAGTATCTACCTCGGCCATCTATCATGTCCAGTCTTGAGGTCGATGAAGTCCTATTTGCGTATATCGCTGTAGCTTCTCATGCAGTAAGTTTGGTACTGATATGAGTGGACAATGGCATACAATGACCAGTTTATTACGTGAGTAAGTCATTGCATAAAGTTGAAGTTCGTTATCTACCACTAGAGAAAGCCATTTTGGTAGTAGTGCATGCAACACGCAAGCTTCTCCATTACTTCCAGGCACACACAATTATTGTTTTAACACAACTTCCGCTTAGGTCCATACTTCAGAGTGTAGATTATATAGGGAGAATTGCCAAGTAGGGTACGATCCTAAGGGCTTTTGACATCAAATACATGCCCTGTACCTCTATCAATGGCTAGGTCCTCGCAGATTTGGTGGCCGAGTTCACTGAACCCTCATTAGAGGAAATAGTGGAGACACAGAACATGGATGGAAAATTAGTTGGCACAGTCTCACTAAAAGGGCTTTTGGGCCGGAGAGTTTATATTGATGGTGCAGTGAACCAAATGGGCTCTGGAATGGGGCTAGTTTTAGTTTCTCTTGAAGGGATCACCATAAAAAATTCACTGAGACTGAACTTCTCGGCCATGAATAATGAGGTTGAATATGAGGCCCTATTGGTGGGAAGTCCATGGTTCAAAAAATGGGCTGAAAGGCAGTGGAAATGTTCTTGGACTCTAGACTAATTGTTGGCCAAGTGAATGGAGAACTAGAAACGAGAGACGAAAGAATGCAAGGGTATCTAAACCAAGACAGGCACCTACGCTCACATTTTGATTCTTTCAGCCTATTGCATATCCCTAGAAATGGAAACACGCATGCTGATTCCTTGGCCACACTTGTAACCTCCTCAGCTCAGGGTTTACCCCTGGTCATCCTTGCCAAAGACTTGTGTAAACCTGCGGTAATGCGGAGAGATATGGTCCATATCCACCAAGTCAGAATGGGGCCTAGCTGGATGGACCCTTTGGTACAGTTTTTGAAAGATGATATCCTACCTGAAGAAAAGACAGAGGCTGACAAGATATGGAGAAAAGTTTCTCGATTCTGGCTATTCGAGGACCAGAAATTATACAAGCGCTCTTTTTCTGGACCATACCTGCTCTGCATACCTGAGGCATTAGAATTAATTCTTGAGGAGTTACATGAAGGAATTTGTAGAAGCCACACAAGAGGCAGGTCTTTATCTCATAGGGCCATCACATAAGGCTATTGGTGGCCCAACATGTAGAGGGAAGCACAAGAATATGTGAAGAAGTGTGACCAATGTCGAAGATTCGTGCCAAACGTACACCAGTTAGGAGGAGTCCTTAATCCTCTGTCCAGTCCTTGGCCATTTGCTTCATAGGGCTTGGATATTGTCAGGCCTTTTCCCAAGGCAGTAAGGAACATGAGATTTTTGCTGGTCAGCATGGATTATTTCACTAAATGGGTTGAAGCTAAACCCTTGGCGAATAGCAGAGATGTGGACGCTAAAAAGTTTGTCTGAAAAAACATTGTCACGCGGTTCAGGATCCCTCACACCTTCATCTCAGACAATGGCCTTCAATTTGATAGCAAATCTCTTCGGAGATATTGCTGTGACCTGGGAATCACAAATAGGTACTCTACCCCAGCTTATCCCCAAGGGAATGGTCAAGCTGAGACAGTGAATAAAGTCATAGTGAATGGGCTCAAGAAAAGGTTGGATGATGCGAAGGGAAAATGGGTAGAAGAGCTGTCACATGTCCTTTGGACATACCGAACAACGCCTCGCAGATCAACTGGAGAGACCCCCTTTTCAATGACTTATAGGGCCGAGGCTGTCATCCTTTTGGAAACTAGCTTCCCAACATTGAGGACTAGCTCTTTCAATTCGAGCAATAATGACGAATTGCTAGAAAAGAGTTTAGATTTCATTGAAGAAAGAAGGGAAAATGCAATGGTTCAACTGGCATATTACCAGCACAAGCTCAAGCAGGGATATGATGCTAACGTGAAGCTAAGACCATTGGCACTTGGTGATTTGGTATTAAGGAAAGTTTTGGGCACCGCAAAGAATCTAGCGCGAGGAAAGCTAGGGCCCAATTGGGAAGGATCATATCGCATCACCTCGATCGCTGGTACGGGAGCATATTTTCTCGAAGATTTAGACGAGCATGTAATGCCACGCCCGTAGAATGTTAATAACCTAAAAATGTATTATTATTAATGAAAATTTCCTTTGTCAATATGTTCTTTTGTCGTGAAAACTTCCTATTGATTCATTCTATACAAGTATTAAACAGAACCTAAATTCTGCATGGCTCCTCAGACCACAGGCTTGGAGGAAATTAATAGCTTATGACATCTATACAAGTATTAAACAGAACCCAAGTCCTACATGGCTTCTCAGACCAAAAGCTTGGGGAAAATTAATAAATTATGGCATCTATACGAGCATTAAACAGAACTTAAGTCCTGCATGGCTTCTCGAATCACAGGTTTGGGGGAAATTAATAGCTGAAGACATCTATTTAAGTGTTAAATAGAATCTAAGTCCTGCATGGCTCTTCGGACTATAGGCTTGGGGGAAATTAATCACTTTGGGACATCATCATAAGTATTGAACAGAACCCTCATTAACGTTCTAAGTGCCATGACAGCTCCAAAATCATGACCAACTTCTCAAACTATTAACTCCAAGTAAGTGCAAATCCTTGGCCACTTATCTAAGTAGTGAATAAGATGTGAGTATCTGCCTTTTTTCTTTCATTTTCCACAGAGAGCATTGCTTATCTTTATTGAATTCAACTTTCATTACCTAAAGATTAGCTTAAGATACAAGTACAAAGTAACTCTTTTTTTTATTGGTGATACTTGGTCAAATTACTTAAAGTACCAATAGAATGTTACTGTTGGATTGTATGGGAAACTGAGCAATGACAATTCGATTTTATTTGCAATATCAGCAAGCAGAAGAATATATAAAGTAATAACACAAGAAGTAAAAAGAAAAGACTTTTCATTAACCAAAAGAAATTACATTACGTACAATGGAAAAAGCCACAGCAAAAGAAAACAACATAACAACAAAAGAGAAAAGCCCTATAGCTAAGCCTTGGTCGGTTGAGAATCCTTCTTGGCATCAGCCGCCTTGAGTTTAGCCTCTTCAACATCCTTAGCCTTGGAGACCATGTCCTTAATTGTGAGGGCATCTTTTGATTGGTTAACTTGGGCTGTTGGATGAACCTCCTTACCCTTCTCCACCCCAACTGCAACTTCGGCACCGAGAGGAGGGCCTTGAATATCGAGAGGTTGCTAGGGAGGGGGTAAAGGAAGAGCAGTAGAAATGGGGTCTTCTACTGGAATTTCTCTGATATGTTTAGGAAAGAACATATTCTCGGTCTTCCTTAGCTCCGAATCTGCAGAGATTCCCGCACGGTTAAGCGCTTCCATCCAGCTCTCAGTGCAATAATCCCTGCATACTTCAGCCACCTGCTCAGCTAGCCTCTCTTCCGTCTCAACCACCCCACGACCAAAAGTTGCCTTCTCTGTGGCTTCAGCTGCTACCTTGGCTGCCTGAGCTGCGTCTTTAGCTTTCTGCAGCTTGGCCTTCAGTTCCAGAACCAACACCTTCTTGGTGGCCAAATTGATCTCGGTCACGTGGAGCAGCTGGCGTTGATCCTCGATCTGAGTCTGGACATTTTTTAGGCCCGCCTCAGCGCTCAGACGTGCACTCTCGACCTTCTTCAATTGGGTGCCAAGCTATATGTAATCTTCCTTGAGGGTGCCAAGGGCCTTCTCAACCTCGTGGTGAGAGCGAATTTCAGCATCAACCTTGTTATGGCCATTTCGGACCCATTCCTCGGCCACGTGAACTTGCTGAGTGACTTGCGCAAAAGTAGCAAAAGAATTATAAAAGTAATGATGAGGATAATACGCAAAAGAAACTCTTATATATATAAGAGGTAGCTTACCATGGCGAGGTCTTTTTTTAACGACATAAACATGTCGAGTGCCTGATATGCCGAAGAGCCTCCATATCCTTGGGGAGGAGAAGGGTTGCTCTAAGGCTTGGGCTAAGTGGGAGGCATGCCCCCTGTTGGAATCCCTTATAATAGCGTCATAAGGGATGGGGGCTCCATCCATCTTAATCACAGGAGCCCAAGCACATTACGGTCGGCGCACCTCGGCGTCATCCCTACTGTCGACAGATTTGCCCCTCTTGTCCTTGGGGTCTTGAATTCTTTGCTACTTGGTGCCCTTTTGAGGGCGTAATTTACCCTTCTCCAACTTCTGCATTGGTCTCTTCTTCATCAAGTCATGGTTGGCACGTAACCCGAGATCAACTAGGGGCTCAGTAGGAGGAGGAGAAGGAAGATTGGCAGGGACTTGGGTTTTAAGGGCTTCTTTCGAAGTTGTCCCCTTCTTCCTGTTGGCCATTAAACCCCTTAAATTTTGCCTTTTCCTCAGATCCATTTGTTCTTCTTCTTCTTTGGAGCTTGTGTCGACTTGTGTGACAATTAATTTGGGCAGGTGAGCTGAGGAAAATCTGTCAGACTCAGTTTCGGAATCTGAGAGCTCCATAAATCCTTCTAGTGCTCTTTCCTTTTCAAAATGGAATTGGTCTATCTCCTCGGACAATGTTAGGCGCAATGAGCCGACCTTTTCTTCTACTGCTGCTACTGCTGTCGCGGGCGGAACCTGTTGTAGTGGTATAGCAAGCGGTGGAAGATTTTGCTGGGGTGGCCACACGACGTGCAGAAGATCCCTCCGTACTAAAAACCCAGGCTTGGAGACGTCAATCCGAGCAAGCCTGAGGTTACCTGCCCTTAGCGCTAGGCCTGCGTCCTGGTATATACGGGATATGGGCTCGTAATTCAGGATTAGGGGGGCAGCCCGTAGTTGATTGTCTTCACTTATGAATATCTCCGACCTCAGCAGGTAGTTGAGTGCTGGGACGTTGACGAGGCTTAGTTTGGGAAGACGTGATCCTTATCTGCAAAAAAAAATCCGAGAAGGAGATTGTGGTAAGATCATTAGTAGCTATTATCCGAGGAGACGAACAACTAAGAATAAATGAAGGAAAAACATAGAAGAGCTAAGATCCCTACCAAGGGACCTAATCCTAAAGTACCCCAACTGGTGTTCCCGCCTTAATTGGGAAGTGAAGACTGTCGTGCCATTCCCCCGAGACAACCAGTTAGTCGTCCTTCAAGCCCTTGTTAGACTTGGGAAGACAGGATATCAACCTCATCTCCTCGGACCGAGATTTGAGATAATATCACCCAGAGAGAACATGACACTCGTACATATGAATGACGTCGTGCCAAGTTAGCCTAAGGTTCATCTGGTCATTTAGGGCGTCTACGCATCCTAAAATTCTAAACACATTGGTAGCGCACTGGTGGGGACATAGTCTATGGTTAAGCAAATAATCCCTGGTGATTCTACCAATAGGAAGCGTCATTCCTCCCTCTATAAAAGCAATCATCGGAATGACAACTTCGCCGACCTCCCTATCTGTGAGTATACGGTCTGGGGGACAGTATTGCAAGTTCACTCCCTGTGGGATATGGTATTGAGCCCTAAAGTTCTCCATCCTAGCCGATGTCAACTAAACACTTAAACCTACCCATCTAAACAAATTGGGACGACGTGGAGGAAGGTTGCTAAAAAAGGATGAAGGCCAAGAAGAAAAATAAAAATCTAAAGGAATAGGAACTTACGAGGGAGAGTATGTTAATTCTTTGAACTTATTGGAAATGTCTTGAAGAATTCTTATAGAAAAGGGTTTGGGAGGTTTGGTGACTTGGGAAGCTTTGTAAGGTGGAGCGTTGAAGAACTTTGAAGAACTTAAAGATTTGCAAAGTAAAGGGAGAAATGATCTCCCTCGAGGCTTTATATAGTGGAGGGAAATGAGTGGAAGTTACCTTGCTCAAAACTCCAGGGGAAGTGACAACCGCTGGATCCGCGCTCCACCGTTGGATCTGGGGGACAGAACGCTGCCTGGAGCAATTAATAACACCTTGCGGGTTCCAAAGTGTCAGTAGCATTGATGTGGCACGAAAAATGGCGCTCCCATGTGTGAAAGTATGGGAATCAAATAAAGTTAACTTTTGAAAAGTCAAAACCCCATTTTTCTCCTCGGATGAGAGGGAAAAAACCGAAGTTTTGAGGGGCTATTGTGGGGTTATGGGCCTAAGTCATATGTTGGGCCTTGGGCTTGTCCGAGGACACTGGCAGTCCTCGGACGGATGAATAGTGATAAATGATATGAACCTCAGTCCTACATGAACCAGACATGAATGAAGAGTGGTCCGAGGAGGGCCATCTCCTCGGATAGGCTAAACACGGGTCGGATGTAGATCCTTAGCATCAAGACGACCTTCCATGAAGCTCCAATGACAAAGAAGTGCACCAAGGTCGTACAAAAAGATTGGGAGCCCCAAAAGTATCACTGTGAAAGCTGTTGCCACCGCATTTAATGCTCTGCATCTAACCCCTTGGCCACATTAATGGTGAAGTGATCTCTGAACAGTATTCCCTCAGGCTTATAACCATCCCCAAGGACTTCAAGAGGAGGCTGATGGGACAAGCTCCAAGATAAGCTCCCGGCCGTACATGTGTAGGGCATGGATTAGAAGATGTGTAGTATAAATTAAAAGGTAAACCCCAAAGGAAAAAAAGAGAAAAATATCAGAAAGAACACTGTAGCAAGGATACTTGTACTTGTAGTTTGTTTGGTCAATTGGAATGAGACATTACCTCCTCGGACGTTGAGCATATTCATTACAGGCCCTTTTATGCTTGTTGGATCGTCTTCTAACTCCACACTAACTGTTGTCCAATTCATTGGGCCTAGTTCTTTGACCCACTCTCTACAAATTCATTGTACCGGGCCAACCTTCATCACCTTTTGGGCTTGGCCTAAAAATCGTGGCCTTACAGAATGAAATCGAGAAGTGTCATATTCTATATATATATGTTGTTTTTAATGGCCATGTGAAAGGAATAATGGATGGTTGGTGGAGGTGATTTGAACATATTAACCCATTTAATTATATAACAATTTGATTCTCAAAAAAAATTATATAACAATGTGTAGCACATGCCATTCACCAAAAATAAAAATTTGTGTAAAAAAATAACAATTATTACATGCATAATAAGTGTGTTTTCTTTCTTTTTAACAAATATATAAATAAAAAGTGTGGCCCAATATGTGAGATTTTTAACATTTTGAAAGGGAGGTTAAGTGGAGGCAAAGATCAAATTCCAGACATTCTGTTTTGATACCACGATAAATTATTGATTATCTCGAAAGTTTAAACTATTAGGAAATGACAAATTTAATTATTAAGCCATATATTTCTAAAACACACATTTCCTCACTCAAAAACACCTTTCATCAACAAAAAGAATTCACCAAAATCATCTCATTCTACCAACAAAGCTAAAGACCTAGGTAATCTAACAACATTTCTGTCATCTACTTAACATTTAGAGCCAAAACACCACAACCACGACACACTGCTCCATAGAGGTCATAAGGAGAGTTGATGATGAGTTAACCATTTGAGTGGAGAATATAGTTGTCCATTACAACATCAAATTATGATGCTGATCAACAAAGGAGCACTCACCACCAACACTTATTCAAGGAGCCGTGCATGCAAGTAATCGTTTTAGTGAGTTTAATTCCTTCTTCTCCTTTTTACTTTGCATTATATTGGTTAATTTAGATTTTGTCATCATTGGTTATGTTTGTCAAAAAATAAAATGCATTGCCTTAGTTTTAATTGTACTATGATTGAAGATTTTTTTCTAATTGATAAAACATGTGATAGTTGTTGTGCAATTTTAGTGGTATAGATTTGTCAACTCATTCTTTGCATGGTGATTTGCACCTTTGCATCACGTATCATAACATTTTCAATCAATATGCAGAACATGCTACGTCACGAACTAGATGAAGGATTCAGAATAATAATGTTTATGAAATGATAGTCTAGGCTATGGAAAATTTTTTATTTACAAAGAGGTAGAAAACATAACCACTGCAATGCAATTATATAGAGCATAATTCTATGAATTTTTTTATGCGAATAATTTTATGATATGTTATTTTATGTGAATAATTTCATTTTCCCATGCATATTTATTAAAAAAAAAATGTTTCACATGCATAATGTTTAAAATTCTAGCATGTAGTAAATTTATTTTCAAAAGATAAAATAATGAGAAAAACAAAATTTTAAATTTGATTTTCATTTTTAAGCATTATTCACACGACATGTAGATTAGGTTAATGCATCTTTCTCACATGAAATTCACCAAATATTCATATAAAATAATAGTTTTTGTTAAAAAATTGTCATATAAAATAAATTAAATAATCTTCTCATTTAAAAAAAAATAATAATGTAGCATAATGGATTTTAGTAGATTTCTCTTAATGTTCATGTCAATTTTAATTGTTGTGATGGATGATAATGTGAACTACATTAATTTTCCTTCATTTTTTAAATTTATTTGTGCGTTTTAATTAATTGTATTTTATACATAATCTTTGAATGTATTATGTTAGGACCAGGAAAAATAGGTGTTTAACACCTTCACACTCGGTAACTTAATCTTTGAATGTAATGTAGGGACGTAGATTTAATAATTATCCATTTATGGCAGATATCATTAAGTATGAATTGAATGGCAAAAATAATAGAAAACGAGCTTTCTTGCTAATACAAATGATTCAGGACATACAATGTGCCAAGTGCTACCTTTGAGTGAGGAATTTATTAGATATTAGATATTAGATAGACCACAAATAAAAAATAAATAAATAATTCTTAAAAATCTAGAATAAATTACATAGAACTTGCTTTTGGTTGTAAAGTAATTAAATTATATAAATGTTAAAAATGTGTTTTTTTCTAACCTGAATTATATAGACTAATGAATTACATAAAATGACAATTTAGGATTTTTTTTTTTTTTTTTTTGGGATAAACTATTGGCATACTCAGTGAGTCTTTAAACCCACAAAGTCCCCTTTCACTTTAGTCTTACAAGAGAAGGGAATGACATTTGAGCTGAGGCTAATTAGCTACAATCTAGGTTCTTGTAACTTCTGCTGAATACAAATACACTAATCTTTTACTCATCCCTTTTCATATTCCAAAAATAAATCAACAAAAGCCCCAGCTTATTCATCGTCAGTCTCTGAATTCTCCCAAAGAATTTCAGGACCATCAAAATCTTACCCACTCCCGTAATTTTCTCAGAAATTGCTATTGCAGCATTAGTATTCACAAATCCATCGCCTTTAGCTACCAAGACATCCTGGCCTGATGAAAATACATTACCTGCATGATCTGATGCACTCTCTGTGCCCAAAGAAGCACCAATTGCTATGAAGCACGGGTGTGTTTCGGGACTCGGGTGCGGGTGCGGGTGCGGATGCGGGACTCGGCAATTTTTGAAAAAGTAGGGTGCGGGTGCGGCGGGACTCGGCGATTAAAAAATTATTAAAAATATTTTTATTTATATTTTCTATATATTTTTACTATTAAAATATTCTTAAAAAACACATTAATATACTTGATTCACAAAACAAAGAAAGAATAAGGCAAGAAACGCATCTGAGGCCAGAATTTCGGCCTCTCCGGCGATTTTCACGGCCGATTTCGGCCTGTTTCGGCCGTATCGGCCGTATCGGTCTCCGGCCGATATGGCCGATACGGCCGATACGGACCGATTCGGCCCGATTTCGGCCGCGTCGGCGCCGATTTTGGCCGCGTCAGCCCGCGTCGGCCCGAGTCGGGATCCGCCACGTGGCGCGACGCGGCACGACGCGGGACGGACGCGCGGTCTGCGGCGTCCCTCCCGCGTCGCCGCGTCGGACGCGGGTGCGCTGGCCTGGGAGCCGCGTCCGTGCATCCTTGACCAATTGACTCAGGAACTGTGGCGCCTCTGGAAGAAACGGGTTCCTGAACTTGTGCTACGGATTCATGAGATTGGTCAGTCTCAACCATAATCTCATCCTCACATTTACATTAGTAGCAACTGGCTCCAGCCCGGACCGAATCGTGCGAGCCCTCGACAACCGGTTCAGCCGAGCGCTTCCCTTCAGTTTCCGAGCCTGTGGTACTGGTTTGGTGTCAGGTTCGGATGGGTTTTGATTGGACGAGATAGGTGTGGGTCTTATGTTCGGGAGCCTTAGCGTGGATGAAGCCCACATTTTTTTTTTTTTCCCTTTTTGTCTTTTTGAATTATTTGGATTTGTTTTTCTTTTATTGCAATTTCTGCCTCCTCACTGCTCAGTGACATTTTGGGCCAAACATTTATTAAGTGGGCCTTAGCCAATTTTTTTTTTTTTTTCTTGAAAAAAATGTTAGAAAATAATTTATTTATTTTATTAAAAAAAAAATGAGGAAGAGGAAATCTAAATTTTTTGGAGTATATTTCTTCTTTGAAAATCTCATAAATTGATTAGTATGGACTGTGGAGGATTAAATTTGAAATTCCTGAATTTATGTCACATAGACAAACCCTCCACATTACAAACATAGGCCCTTCAGTATACATTATATCTGCAGTTTCTTTGCCATTCTCCAGCCAGCTTTCATACAGGTCATCATGATCCGAGTCTGAAATATTGTCCCTTATCCCCTGTATGCCACTTGTAAATGCACACATAGCGCATTGAAAGGACCAAAGCAGCCCACATTACTTCAAATGCACACTTCATCACTAAGCTAAAGCTATTTTACTCGTAATAAAAGTGCCTTGTCAAATTATGCTTTATCCCTAGCCATTAAGAGGAATTAAAGTTTGATAAGGATTAAGTTTTTTTCTTCTTTTTTTTCTTTTTGTGTATGAGAGAGAGTTCAGGCCTGATTCTGCATCTCCTTTTACCACTCTGCTCCATATAGATCCAGTAGTAAATTTATATACTTCCAAAATCTTTCACTGCGTTATTTTATAAATACCAGAGACAATTTCATAGGAGGCTGTGTCCGGCTTAATATTGACATACCATTTCTGAGATAGATAAGCTCTGAATCCTGTCACATCTCTAAAACTAAACAGATTTTTTAGCAGAAAATTTTACTTTGATCAGGACAATTGTAAATTTACAGTAGACTCACCATGAGAATTCCTGTTACAGCCTATAGGATATACAATTTTCTTAGGAGGGTGAAGAATTTAAGGTTTGATAAATTTGGTCACTTATTATGCCTAGAAGAAGATAAAGGAAGGGAACCTGGAAGACATAATTAGCTCAATGAATTACGAAATTTTGGACTAAGACTTTAACTTTATTGTTGTTATTTTTAAAAACATGAGTGCCCATATGTAAATATACATTAAGTACTTTTCCCTGGCTTTTATCTATCACGCTCTTTAATTGTTGTGACAAGTTTTCTGCATTTTGCTGGAAGGCAGGCATAAGCCCCCCTATGAGAAATTAAGAACCCACTTTGCTCCCCCTGCAAATGTCTCCATAGCACAAGACTAAGCATTTATATAAATCCTCTTTTTTTAAATTATCTATGCAGACATCTAGGCTTTTCCTTTAATGCACTAATTTATAAAATGTCTTTCCCACTACTTCAATACAGTCATCTTTATGTTCTCCCTTTTTTTCCTTTTTTGATTGGGAAATAATGTATGCACCTGGCAAGTTTTGAACACACAAGCTCCTCCACCTTGTTTTTAAAATGGCATTCGCTCAGTCATCTTTACTATTATTCACAATTATCAAATATCCTTGTTGAGGAAAGCATGGTTGATCTAATTGTCATGTAAACATGTTCTCTGATTGTCAATTCAAAACATTGCAGGTATTATCAACTCACACATTTGTCTGCAAATGTCAATACATACCGCTGCTATTATTATTAACGTGATGATATCAATGATGAGGAAAAGGACAATGCCTATTGCTGAAGAGACTTACCTCTACGAAAAAGTTCAAGACCCTGGCTTAAATATGGGGGGCGGACACGAACTGAGGAAAGAAGACCTCACTAGAATGCAAATTTCTTATATTATAGAGGGAAATAATTTAGACCAGGTGCACTATGCAATCCGGCTAAAAAAATTGGAGGCATACTAGCAATGCAATAATGGCAATGACTGCTAATATTAGTACTTTTTTCTTTCATAAGTAATACTCCTGTCCCAATTTAAATGTCTTATTTCCTTTTTGATGTCCCTAAAAAACATTACACTTTCTGTCCTTAAAACATTAAAATGATCTTTTTCTATCCCTAAACTATTGAAAAAAGCTACTTTAGTGTACATTTTCAATAGTTCAGAGACGCAAAACAAGCTTTGTGTGAACTTTAGGTAGGAAAAAAAATATTTTTGATAAGAAATATAAGTTTAAATTTCTAGTTGCCAGAGATTATTAGCAGGATTACAATTAGCTTCAATGTAATTGCTAAAAGGTTTAATGTCAAAGTGCAGACTGATGTACTGATTGAAGCTTTCCCAGTTACTAGAACCTCGATCAAATTTAAAATATGAAATAGAACAACCCATTTGGGCAAGAGGAATGTCTTGGACTGGAACTTTATAGAAGAGACCCATGTGAGTCAATATGGTTAATAGTACAACACATGGCAAATGTACATGCAGGACTCAACAGAATTCATGTGCTCAGAGAACCATGAACCATCAGTCTTGAAGACTTATTTGACATTTTCCAAAAGCATTTTCACCTGCTAAAGCGTTAAAGCAAGCTACAAGAACCAAGACACCATAATAATTTTACTATTTAACAAGATATCTAGGGAGTCATCAGTTGATGGGTCATTCTCTCCGTCTCTTGTAAATAAGTTAATAGGACAGCATTTTCAATGATCAGCCTCAGGCACTGGATAAAATGAACTTCTGGAGGTGTAAGTAAAGATTCTACCTCTAAATATTATTAAAAAATAATAATAATAATAATCATTCTTTCTACAGTGTAAGTCAGCCCTATATCCAGGAATTGACATGAATTAGCATAGGTACTTACATTTACATCTACCAGAATATGCATAAATACATGTTTGAAAGCCAATGAGGGAATGCCTACATAATATGGTGGTTGAGATCTCCATGTAGTTTTCTAAATCCTAAAAGATTTACAAACCACCAGCTTCAGAAAAATAAATAGTGACATCAGCAAGGAAATTTTGGAAATCTTAAAAAAAAAAAAATCCAAATAGGACAATTGAAACTTTTCCACTAGCAGCCTACTTGATACGGCTTCAGTAGGGTGACGACAAATGCAAGAACAATAACATAAAATGATTAAATGGAAAAACCTGCCAGCTGTAACTATTGATTGTTAGGATGTCTGAGGATAACTTAATTCTAATTTATTTATTTACCCTGATAAGACATTCTTCATGCACACAAAACAAATACCATGGTGAGAAGTGCTTCTAATGCCTCAAGTGCTATCTTCACAGCAATTGGAGATATTGCATGGATCTTAGGGGCTGCAACTGGAAAACCACTATGGTCATGCTGTTCCTCAGGATATCCAGTTGAAGTACCATGTTTCCTTTTTCTATGGCATGGCTGCAGCAATGCTTCAGAAGAGGCCTTCAGGTTAGTACTAGCAGATGCTCCAACACTCTTATTAGTAATGAGATTCAAATCAACAAATGCATTGTTGACAACTTCCTGTGCAAGACATACAGCCATCCCTGATCATGATATGATGATGAATTAGTAAAACCACAAAATGTGAAACCATGAAAACTGCAACAACGATTGTAGACATGGAGAATTGCTAAGAAAGCTCTGTGATCAAACAAGAGCTAGCTGAATTAAATAGCCAGGGTTTAAAGCTCGAACATCAACATAAGAAAATACTAGAAAATCCATGCTGCACATATGCAATGCACAGATAAAAGCGTACAAGAAATTAATTTTAAGATAAGAAGTAAACGAGGATAGGCATACAGCCAGTGTACTTAAGTTATTCTTCTATGTTTATTAACTCAATAAAAATTGTATTTACTAAAGTTACATACTCTAGCTATGATACCCCAGATTGTGTGGATTTTATTACATTGCATTGTATGGGCGTGTGTTGAATCCCACATTGGGTTTTTAATTCGTTTATCTGGATATATAAACAATTATGAGAAAAACTAATTGTGACTGGTCCTTTTATGGTATAAAGGAGATGTAGCTAGTGCTTTTCTATGATAATGACAAATGGTATTAAAGTGAAACTAATAATGTCATGTGGCTTTAGGGCACTGCAACAAAACCCAAGTCCAAATATAGAAATCAAGGATTTAAGTGGGGGAGATTATGATACTGCAGATTGTGTGAATTGTATAATAACTCTTCATGTTTAACTATAAAGTTTATTCTCAAAATATTTATTGTGACTATATTTCCATGTTTTGACATGTTTGTAGGAAATATATTCAAATGATTAATGCATTGGTAAGAAAGAGGAAGTTGATTCAAGTTGAGGGAGTAGAAAAAGGCAGAGGAAGACCAAAAATAACGTTAGTAGAAGTAGTTAAAAAGAACATGTTGGTTTCGCAAACATGGCTCAGATATTTGGAACATGATGCCGGCTTGTTTGATGTGGCTTGGTTGTTTGGAATTAGCAGAATAGACTTACTTTTTAAGATATGGAGAGCTCCTTGGATCAATTAAAACTTTGTTCGATTGGTCCCGGATTTTAGGTTTCACAAAATGTGTTTCTATTTTAAAGTTTCTAGTTTCTCTTAGATTTTCCTTCTGAGACTTCTATACTTTTTTGACACTTAGTGTTCATCATCATGAACATAAAGTATATTTGATTTTAATAAAATTGCATTCTTCCTTACCAAAAAAAAGAAAAAAAGAAAAGGAAGTAATAGAGAATATAATTACTATAATTTCTGATAGAATAAAATGGAGAAAAAGAGTACATATGACTGACCCTAACTAATCTATTGAAGATTCATAGCTAACTCAAAAAAATTTGGAACTAAGGTTTTGTTGTTGTTGCACTTGTATGATAAAAGCGATCATCTACGGTAAACAAAAACAACAATAAAGCCACGATGTAGAAAGACTGAACCTAAAAGCCACAACTATACTAAGTTAACAATTGTCCAAAGCAACAGTAAACAATACGCACAACAGCACATAAAGACCCAAACAAAAATCCCACCCTTAACACCATGACAAAATAACTGCTGACAAACAGAGAAATTAGCTAGTTACCTCATCAAAGACCCCCTCCAAATTTAATAACCAACACAGCCATATCATAAAAGTGGCCAGGTCAATGAGGAAAACAAAAAAATAAAAAAAAAATAAAAAAGTTATTCCTTGCATCTTTGAGCTACTAATTCCACCCTTACAAACATATTGACAAATTCAACAGCGAAATGTCAAAGTAAAGCTAAATCCTTATAGTTATTTAGCTTTCCTCAAATCTACAACAAAACAAGTCAATAGTGCCGGATAAGAAGAATAATTAGTGCTTTAAAAGTAGAATAATTTCAGGCTTGCTGGTGTTGCTTAGCTGCTATCTACCAAATACCTACTAAGAAAATAAACAAAGTTTCTGGTTTTTAACAGTTTGAAGGTTTCATTACAAGTTTTAGGGAAGCATGGGTATTCAGCTTGATAGTCCAGCGGCCTCTAAACTTTTGTAGACAAAGGCAGGTATGCCATTTGTTGAGTCTACTTTGCTTCTAGTTTACCTGAGGATTGGCTGTGTCTTGTTTCATGGCTGTGTTTATTAGTTTTTTTGGGAGACTTAAGGTTCACTCGTAGGGCCATCATGGGCTAATTTATTTTTCTCCAAGAATTATATAGGGCTATTTTGCAAGGGTGTATAAATTATAAAATGCAGTTGTAAAAGCAAAAAAAAAGAAAAAAAGAAAAAAAAAGAAGTTCAGAGGCCACCTGGTATGTCAAATCATCTATATCCCATAACACTCAAGAAGAATATTATAATATTAACTATCTGACCAGTTTTAAAGTTTGGAACAACTTTGCCAATTGAAATTAAGAATTTACATATGTATTTATAAGCTTTTCAGAAAATATACTGTCTTGTCCTAATGCGGTTTTACAACAACAACACACTCCTTGAAAATGAAGTTAAGGGATTTGTTAGGATTTTTCATTTACTTGGACAAATAAAAGTCAAAGGATTTAATTTTAGCTACACAGAATTTCTAATCTATAGAACTAGTTGGATATTAAGTTTCAAGTACTAGCACTTCTTTGGCAACAACAAAGCACTGATGCTCTGTACATGAATATTAGCACTTGGCAACTTTGCAGCATAATAAACAAAAATGTGATACAAAGATTCTTTAAGGAATTACTACATACCAACACCCATGGATATCAGCAATATCCTTGTGATTGAGTAGACCTTTATCCTTAATTCCGGCAATGCACATCACTTGAAATATGCTGTAATCAGACGCACAATAGAAGCAGCATATGGTAATAGTTGACTGCAAATGAATATAATGACATGGGCAGAAAGTGAGTTTCAACAACCAAACACCTCCCTGTTCCACTTTTTTAAATCAGCTTTCAAAGTCTTCAACTTTTGTGCCAAAATATAACTTGGAGAGCCCGTAAAACTGTAACCAACCCACCATTGCTGCACTCTATCAACAAAACCCTCAGCTTGCAGCCACATGTTTTCAAATTTAAAGGCACTTCGGCCTCGTCGAACAACACCAGCTTCCAACAAAAGTGGATAGTGATCTGAAATAGCACGAGGAAGCATCCATTGGGATATATTCTCAAAATGTTCCTCCCAATCTAGATAAACCAAAGCCCCTATCAATTCTTGACATAAGAGGGGATACCAAAATCTCTAAACCAAGTAAAGGAAGCCCCCTCTAATGGTAAATCAACTAAAGAATTACTCTCTATAAAGTCCGAGAAGGCAAACATAGCAGGGTTGAACGACTCACAGCCAAGTCTTTCACTTGGGTACCTGATAATATTAAAATTCCCTACTAAACACCATGCCATGGGCCACCTAGCTCACACTCGTAATAACTCCTCCCACAAAGAAGACTGCTGACCGTCATCATTGGGGCCATATACACCTATATAGGCCCAAACAAAGTCATCCACCACCCCTCTCAATAAGACACTGACAGAAAACTGTCCAACAATAACATCCATCTTTTCAAAAACCCTCTTGTCCCAAACCAGCAAGATCCCTCCCGAAGTCTAGATAGCATCCAAAGCAACTCAATTAATGAAAGGACTTCCCCATAAACTTCGAACAAAAGCAGAGTCGATAGAAGCTACTTTCGTTTCTTGAAAATAAACAATATCACATTTCCACTCTTTTAAAAGATTCTTACAAACCTGTCTCTTTCGGGGATTGTTAAGCCCCCTTACGTTCCAAGAAAGTAGGCGTAAATTCATTAAAAACTATCAACAACCCCTATAGCATTTGAAGGAGCTCTGCTCCTACTCCTAGAAGAGACACCATCTTAATTAACATTAGAAATGAGCCCCTTAAGCTCCCTAAGACCTCGTGACCTGAGTTTGGAGGTTGCTTAGGCACCCCAACATCGATCACCTTGAGACATTCCTGTTCAAGAAGGCGAAACAAAGTCAAACATTGAACTTCATGTTTCACAATAGGAAAACCCACCATATTACAAAAATCTTTCATCAGCTGGGACACCCAACTTGAAATTGGTTCAGTTTCTGCCACCTGAGCCCCTCCTGCATCATCTTGAACCAACACCACCTCACCAAGAGTATTGGGATCCCACCGAGTCAAAGGATTACACTCCAAAAGACAATTATCTTTCACCCCACTACCACCACCATAGTTATCGGCTCCACTGTTGCCCCATGGCAGGAAAAGAAGCCCAGAATCATTATGACTAAAACCAATAGAAGTCACTGAACTCGGCTGTGCCACCACTTTGTGGTAGTCACTAAGAGCCTCAACTCGATCTTCCCCTTACCCAAACTCAGTACCCATCTCGTTACCCAGCTCAGACAAAGGGGAAAAACGATTCTGTTTCACCCACTAATGCCGATGATGTGCCTGTGATCCATTTTGCAGTGTCGGAGACACCATCGCAGTAATCGCCGGAGTAGAACCCACCTTGCTGGCGTTGGAATCCACCATATTAGCTCCCGATGCACTGGAATCCTCCATCGACGTGCACCCATCAAGCTCTAGCTCATAAACTGAAGCCACCGTCGCACTTATCTCTACATCGGGATTGGCTCCCTCCAAAATGGCAGACAGTGAAGTCACCAAGGCACCATGGACTAGGTCGACGTTGAGGGTAGAGGCACTGAGTACCAGATCCGGCACCGCTGCGCTCTTTGGCGACTCGAATTCTCCACACAAAATACCTCTCGAGCTCTCGCCTATATACCACGTTGACTGAGCATTTGACTTCACTTGTAAAAAACTGGGCTTGACCAAACTGCCCTTCTTAAGTTGCCCTTCTTAAGTGAAGGCACTTGCACCACAGGTTGGGCTTCAACAAGCCCACCTGTTTGTTTTGAGACTTCTAGCCCACCACTAAAATTCTTGGTCCAGCTGATCTCCTTAGCACCCAGATAACTCACAACACGTCTCCCTCCCCCAGGCTTGCACACCCTCAAAGCCAACAAAGCAGGAGTCAACTTAAACTTAAATGCCCACGTGGTTCTGCCATATAAAGTTGAAACATTGCCATTTCTAGCTGAACCATTTTCTAAAAAATCTCCATGGATCACGTTCTGCCCCCATTTAGTTCCCTTTTTTTCAAAATTCCTGATTTTTTGCAGATTACCATAAACAGACATACTCTTCTCACTCCGGCCACCACCAACAAGCTAACCACCTCCACCACCATTAATAACAGAAACTTTGGCCAGAGATACCGGTTTAGCACCAGAGCAAAAATTCCTAAGCTCTTTCTGAAACAAAGACCAACCAGCTCTATTAGAGCTTGCTGGTATCATAATACAACCTCTCCTAGACCCATCCAAAATATATTGCAATAATAACAAACAGACCAACTTTGTTAGATCTCCCACAAAACTCTAACAACTTCCCATTTTCCCTGAATCTCTTACAAAGTAAAACATGGCCAGGCACCCAATTTCTTATATCTTCAAGACAAGTGAGTATCCACTCTATGCCCCTACGTCCAAGTTCCAACCCAAATAGAGCTCTTAACATTCCAACGTGTCTCATGTATAGCATACGAATCAGACCGCCCCCCATCAAAAGAAAAAGAAAAAAGTTTTGCATCAATATGAAAAGACCCCTTGCTGCCCCCAAGGACAAAGGATTGAGGTTTAGGAGGGATGTTTAGAGAGGTTTCGATGGAGGGAGAACTTGGTATGGTTAATGGTGCAGGTACAAGTGACGGCTGTTTAGGCAGAGCTTGGTTAGACCCCTGAGGTGGTGGGGGAGGGGAGGGCAAAGGCAGTGGTGGAGGAGATAAGGATATGGGAATAGCCCAAACTGTGGAGGAAAGCATATGAGGGAGGGAGAGGGAAAATGTGAGGGTGGCAAAAAAGGAAAGAAAGAAGGTGATGGTTGAGGGAGAGGAGAGGGAGAGGGAGAGGGAGAGGGTGGGGTGGGGTGGGGGAGGGGGGGTGAGGGGGAGCAAGAGTCATGTTCCCCTTGTGGGTTTTTTGTGGAAGGATGTGAAACTCCCTTGTTCAGCCTATAACATTTGGCTTCTCTTGAGGAAATTTCCTGGAGACAAAAGTCTCGTGCTTTGTTTGTGAAGGAGGGAGATAATAATACTTGTTTCTTTCATAGATTAGCAAATTCTCATAGAAATGCTAATCTAATTAAGAGGATAAAGGTGGATGGTGTTCTTTATGAGGATGAGGCTGATGTGCGCTCTCAGTTAGTTCTCTTTTACTAGGGGTTTTATGAGGAAACTGAGGTTTGGCGTCCTTCTATGGATGGGTTAGATTTCGTATGCATTGAAGAGGAAGAGAGGTTGTCCTTGGAGGAGTTCTCGAAGGAGGAAGTCATCCAGGTATTAAGGGAGATGGAGGGAGATGGAGGGTGATAAAGGCCCTGGTCCTGATGGTTTCACCATGGCTTTTTTCCACAAATGTTGGAGTGTTGTGGAAAAGGATGTCATGGATTTCTTTGATTACTTTCATCGGCACTTTGTGTTTGAACGGTCTATGAATGCTTCGTTTCTCACTCTAATTCCCAAGAAGTGTAATGCTGTTAACATTAAGGACTTTCGCCCCATCAGTTTGGTGGGTAGCGTATACAAGTTGCTATCCAAGGTGTTAGCTAATAGGTTGAGGGCGGTTTTGGATAATCTTATCTCTAAGTCTCAAAATTCATTTATTGGCAGAAGGCAGATTCTGGATTCAGTGCTTATTGCAAATGAATGTCTGGATAGCAGGTTGAAAAGCAGATTACCGGGTGTGGTTTGCAAGTTTGACATTGAAAAAGCATATGACCATGTGAACTGGGAGGCCTTGTTTTATTTGTTGGGCCGGATGGGTTTTGGGTTGAAATGGAGGGGGTGGATTAAGGCTTGTGTTACTTCTGTCTGTTTTTCAGTCTTGGTAAATGGTTCCCCTAAAGGTTTTTTTGGAAGTTCTCGTGGATTGAGACAAGGGGATCCATTATCCCCGCTTCTGTTTCTTTTGATAATGGAGGTTTTGAGTAGACTATTGAAGAAGTCAGAGGAGTGTAATCTTATTCGGGGTTTTCAGGTGGGCTCTGTGAACTCTGTTGGTGTGCGTATCTCCCATCTGTTATTTGCTGATGACACTATCTTATTTTGTGATGCCTCTAGGGAACAGCTACTGTCCATAAGGTTGGTGTTGTCTTGTTTTTAGGCTTTTTCGGGTTTGAAGTTCAATGTTGGGAAAAGTGAGATTGTCCTTGCTGGGGAGGTGAATAATCTAGATGCACTAGCTAATATTCTTCAATGTAGAGTGTGCAGTTTGCCTATGAAATATTTGGGGATGCCGTTGGGGACTTCTTTTAAGACAGCTTTGATTTGGAATTCTATTTTGGAGAAAATGGAGAAGAAGCTATCTGGGTGAAAGTGTCTCTATTTATCTAAGAGTGGTAGGCTCATGTTGCTTAAGAGTACACTCTCAAGCCTCCCAACGTACTTTTTATCTTTTTTTACTATTCCTAAATTTGTAGTTGCTAGATTGGAAAGTATTCAGAGGAACTTTCTTTGGGGGTCTTCTGAGGGGAGTTTCAAATATCCTTTGGTGGCGTGGGAAAAGGTGTGTTTACCTGTCGAAATGGGTGGTTTGGGGATAAGAAGTGTGGTGTCATTTAATCAAGCTTTATAAGGGAAATGATTGTGGAGATATGGTCATGAAGATACCCATCTTTGGTGGCGAGTTATCTCCACAAAATATGGTGAGGGTCAAGGGGGGTGGTGTACTAAAGTGTGCAGGAGGACTCATGGGTGTGGCCTATGGAGAAGCATTACTAGAGGGTGGGAGAGCTTCTCTAAGCATTTGTCTTTCGTAGTGGGTGAAGGCACTCGTATCCGCTTTTGGCATTAGGTGGATTGGTGATAATAATCTAAAAGATCTCTATCCTGAGCTCTATGTGTGCTCAGCGGTCAAGGATGCTTGTATCTCTAAGGTTTTGTGGATTCCAGAAGGAGGTACTGTTAGAGTATGGGATTTAAGGTTTTATAGAGCTTTTGAAGATTGGGAGCTAGCTGCATCTTATTCCCTATTCCAGCTTATCCAAACTCGTATTCCTTGGGGTGATAGGAGTGATACTCTTTGTTGGCGGTTAAAAGGTGATGTTAAGTTTGACAGCCGGAGTGATACTCTTCGTTGGCTACTTGGTGTTGTATGTGTTGTTGTGGTGGGGAGTTGGTAGACCATCTTCTTCTTCATTGTCCTGTTACTCATTCCCTTCGGACTTTTAAGCTTCAAGCCTTTGGTATTCATTGGGTTATGCCAGGATCAGTGGCTTGGGAAACATAATTCGAACATTTGGAATTTGGTTCCAGGGTGCTTAATGTGGATTGTGTGGTTGGAACGAAATTGTCGTTCCTTTGAGGATAATGAGAAGACGTAGGATAATGAGAAGACGTTGGATGAGTTAAAGGTTTTATGCCAACGTAGTCTTTTGGAGTGGTCTCGTTGTTGGGGTGTTACTGATTGTTCTTCTCTCTTTGAGTTTATGCCTTCCCTTAGCTTAGTTTCCTGATTTCTTGTTTTGCTGTGCTGTTTGTTCTTTTATTTCTTCTTGTTCATCGTCATGAACAACTTGTACTTTTCCTTATTTTCTCATTATTAATAATTTTCTGATTACCTATCAAAAAAAAAAAAAAAAAGACATTGAGAAAAAGTAAAGGTAAGAAAAACAACTGGGAAGATACATTGAAGGTGACAGAACAAGAATTCAAAAGCCTCTAAAACCTTCCCTGGTTTATATAGGTTAGGATTGTTTTAAAGCTGGCAGAATCTTTCCAAAGTATCATTAGAAACTTTTCAAGCAACAATCATATTAAGAAGTGATGCAGAACAGGGTTCAAAAATAAGTAACAGAAAGAAAAAAACAGACCAAAAACCCAAGGCTTCACCAACAAAGGGTGCTTGGAATGTTTTTGACAAGTCCCTAAGGGTGTTTGGAATTACCAACAAGCTGTAAGGAAACATCTCTAGTCAGAAATTTTATTCAAATGCACTTCTCAAACTATTGTTGGAGCCTTATTTAAATACAATGATGGAACTGTGTAGAGACCCAGGGGAGGAGGGGGATTAAACCATGTTTGATCTTCCCTAAAAGAATTCTAATTGAATTAGTTAAGGTTTTTCTACACATTCTCCAATTTGACTTTTTATTATTAAAACTTATTAATTAAATATGCTTCACATACACACACATATTCGAACGTTCCCATGCATTGCATGTGTTAACAACTAGTTTACAAATTAATAATCAATACATATATACATACTATATAGGAAAAAAACTGTGACTTACCTGCACGTACCCTTTATGATTGCAATGAGGAGTTCCAAACTATGTAAGTGCAGAACTGGAAGTTCTGAACATATGAGCTCTTGCTGCATGGAAGTCATGAAGGCTGATAAAGCGTGTGGCACCGATCCATCCACCATCAATACTCTCTCAACAAGGACTAATAATGATCGAACAGGAACATTTACCTACTAACCAGAACATAGGACATATCTTAAAATTTTCACATCCATAAACATTTTAAGTATGGTAAGTAGATCTACATTCCTGTTTTTCAGTAAAGTTTCTTAAAGAGTTAACTCTACCTGCACAGGGTATGAACTTGTAAGCATTGTACAACAGCAGAGCATCAGCATAGAGACACTGGACATCAGTGATTGCTCAGACCTCCTTGTTGAATTGTCTGAGGCTTCTCCTGACAATATCTGAGCTCCCAAGGGTGGCGGGAGATCTTTTCCTGGTGCAACCAATAATCTAACAGCTTCCTTACATTTTACCTTCTGCAAGATGTGTAAGACGTCACTTTCAAGTCCCAAAACCAGTTCCAGAATAACCAAGATTGAATTCAAACCTACCTTCTTCTAGACCTTGGAAGGCATCATTCAGGTGCGCATTTAATAATAATAAATTTTTCTGTCTCCTCTTGATTTTGGCAGTAATGCTAGGCAATGAGCAAGCTTCTGAATTTTGAAGACCAAACAGAAATACCTCAGAACAAGTTCACATACATCTTAGTCATATGCCAGAAACAGCTCATACTAAGCAAAAAAAACAATGTTACCTTCAGCATATCAACACCACATTTTCCTGAAAAAGGTTTTGAAGCAATAGCAACTTCAGCCTGCAAAGAGTAATTAGCATCCATCATTATTGAGTTTACAACCATCTAATATTTTGTAGTAGATGCTCCTAATATGAGGTGCTCCTGCTATAGCTATTGTTTTTTAGATTCCATAACACTAAGTCTAACAGAGAAGAAATAAGACATCAGTAACAGCAACCACAAAGAGCTAAACTATGACAGAGCACTTGACTCATGGTGGATATTTATAATGAAGTGGGACTTATGTGAAATCACTAAGGCATAGGGTCAAATTTTGTATCGTGCTTGAGCTTGATCTTGATTTGTGTTCATGATGTGTATCAAATCATATCTTTATAGTTGATTTTTTGGACCATATGGATGTCCATTTGTAATTCTTCAAGGAAGTTCACCATTTCAGGCTCTCCTTTCTTCTAATAAAATATCTTACTTATAAAAAGGAGAAAAACAATGTTTTGAATCATATCTTTAAAAAAATATACTGAATATCTTTATATAAAGTGTAATTCTACAAATACATTACTGATAAAGTTACCAATTGTTCCAAAAGTTAAAGCTGCTAAAAAATGGTGAATTTATTTTTGGAATTTAGTTCCGTTTTGTTTGATGTGGTGTATTTGGAGGGAACACAATCAGCGGACCTTTGAGAACTTAGATAGATCCAAGGACCAGCTACTTGCTCTTTTCACTGGTTCCCTTTTTGATTGGTCTAGGGCTTGGGGACTCACATCTAGTGATTCTCTTTCTTTGTTCCTTAGCTCTCTTTTTCTTTTTAATTAGTTTTTCCTTTCTATTTCTGCTTTTCTTTCTTTTTTGTAATTTCTGTTTCGCTTTGTGCTACTTTGCAAAAAGTAGTTTTTTGAATATACATCTGTCTTACTTATCAAAAAAATAAGTTCATTTAACCATAATTCTAACACTCCCTCTCACTTGTGAGCCTAAACTCCCCCTTAGTAAGTGGGGCCCAACATGTGGGATTTTTAGCATTTAAAATAGGAGGTAGAGTAGAGACAAGAATTAAATTTAGGATCTCCTGTTCTGATACCATGATAAAATACCGATTCTCTCAAAAGGTTAAACTATTAGGATATGGTGAATTTAACCATTTAACCATAATTCTAACAGTTACATATAGCATTAACCCAAAAATAGAAAATTCATGACAACTTATGTAATCACTTGAATGGAACCTAAGCATCAAATGGAAATTCCTTCATAAAAACATTGAAAATTAGATTGTCTTTCGTGAAAAGCTGGGGTTTACTATATACATAGCATATATTTTCCAATTTGACATTTGATTTCATTATAAAGTGCACATAAAGCTTTATTATGGCTTGGCCCTTTTATGGAATATATTGGTGCACAGACCCCTTTCTTCGATATTTTCAAACAAAAAGAATTAGTATATAATCTATTCAAAGCTCCTACAGTATGAGATTTATGCATGATTACTTTCGCATCCAAGGAGTAGCAGATGATCTACCACCACATGCAGATATGAACCCTGCTCTTATTTCATTCAAAAGATGATATAGTACAATAGAACATGGTGCCAATAGTTCAATTTATGCATCTCATTTTATGTATATATGGAAAATATATATCGACATTCAAATATTTGGCCTGTAAAACATTGATATTGATAGTTGGAGGTCTCGCAACAAAGGATAAGAAACTTACACTGTCATAATAACAAAGCACAGAAGATGGAAAATAAGTTATAATAGTGCATAACATTTGAATTGCTCCTTCCTGCATGCAACAGGATGGAGATGATACACAAAACTTGAAGACTGAAAATATGCCACTTGATGTGTGAATTAATTAGAGCAACAATGATAAACAACAATTTTCATATGAACATACACAAAATATATTTACATTTTATCCACATATGCATATATATATATATATATATATATTATAAAATCAACCTCATGAAAAAAGAGCACAAATTCTAGAAAGAACAAAAGTTTCAATTCTGATGTATGTTAATTTTATATTTCTTCAACAACTCAACATACTCAAAAACTTAGTAAGCCTAGGAACTCCTTAATAAATCACCTCATTTGGTATGTGATGATTTTTGTGTGTATTTATAATTATCGTATTAAAAAGCAACTTAAACACATAATTGCAATAAAATAAGAAAGGTTTGAGAAAAACCTGTCTCCAAGATGGTATGAGCAACATGAAATGGAATCCTACCAATGAGATCAGTCCCGGGGAACATCATCCATGTCCGCTCATTAGAGTCATGGTTGCCACCGGTGGTACATACCTCCTTCACCAAGGGCCTGGATTCAGGACCCCCAATATCTCTCATTATTGACTCAAAAGGAGATGCAACACTAGTTTTTGTTGTCCGAGCCCTCTTCCTCAATGCAGTAAGCGCCTCCCTATTCCCATTCCTCACTCTATCATTTTCAACCAACTACATTTTCATCAAAGGAATCAGTAACCTTTCATGTCCTCACAAAGAAAGCAAGATTTATCCATCACACATACACATGCACACAGAAGAAGAAAGAAAAGAATAAAAAGCTATATTACCTCCTTTAAAGTAAATAGAAGAAATAAATTTTCTTTATAGGTGGTGGAGATATTGAGTTTATGTCAATGTAAAATGGCCAAAAGGACCAATATATTGTAAGCCCATATAAGGCTAACCCTACCTCCTATATATACCCTAATAGGGTTCATTGTAATCAACACTTGAGAATACAGTAAAGATGTAGCTGCCAGGGCTTTATCCCGTGGATGTAGGCCGTTGGCCAAACCATGTAATCCCTTGTGTTTTTCTCTCTGTTTTGCTATCACTTCTCTACATTATTTTATTCTCGTCTTTAACATTAGGTAATAATAATTAATTAAAAAGAGGCTACTTCATGTAAAATGAACATGAAGAGCCTAAAGAATTACAAGAAATGAAAAAATTATCTACAAAAAGGCAGCGTATCTAAAAACGCAACAATAGAATCCCTATTTGTAAAACCCCACACCTTGAGACCAACAAAATAAGGAACTAAAAAAAAAAAAATCACAAGCAACTGATTTCCTGTGTGCTTCTCATCTTCGAATGTATGTCTATTGCGTTCTCTCCATATGGTCCACATCAAACTCAAAGGAACCATTTTCCATATGTCTGATGAATGTTTACCACCCATTTTCTCCAACCAAGCAATAAATCAATCACCTTCTCTACTAAACCCTATTCATCCCAAAAGGTCGGAAAACAGAACTCCACAAGTCATAGGCCACCTTGCAACCAATTTTTCTCTCCAAATCTCACCTATTTTGAAGAGAAAACTTTTGTTTACTTCCAAGGAAGAATTTTGAATTATTTTCTTCTCTAATTCCTTTCCTTTCCCTTCCCTTTTCTTTAGGTAAACATAATTTTAATCAAAGAGGGAAAAAAACAACCAAACAACAACAACAAGAAATTATAATTTTTTCCTCAAATAAATAAAAAATAGTGTTATTGACTCAACCAAGCCTTGTATTGGACTTAGTTGAGCTTTGCAATTTTGTTTCTTGGTTCCCTAATAACAGCAAAAATTTATAATTTTGTGTTCTTAAGCATTAATGTTTCAATTTTGAGTTCTAAATTTACAGATTCGTTTCAAAATAGTGAGTAGAAATTGTCCTCAAGCTCCAAATGTCAATTGTCTTTCTATTTTCCCACACTTTCTTAGCAACATAACAGAGTGTTAAAAAAAAAATTGAGAAAATTACCTAATGGCGAGCTAAAAGAAGATGCTCAGCTTCAGTTTCAAGCTCAATTAAGCCCTCTTGGAATTGCTTCATAGTCTCATCCATTTTTAAATTCTAAATAGAAAAACAGACACACAGAGAATAGACAACAAAAAATTAAAAAAGAAAAAAGAGAAAAAAAAAAAAAAAAGACATAATTTTTAGTTTTACACAAAAAAGAAAAAGAAAAAAATTTTGCAATTAGACACAATTAGAACCTTGAATGCCTGATCGTCAACCATAATAATTAATACATGCTTTAGTTTGGTGTAGTTAAAACTTGGGCTTAGGACTTGTCAAAATATAGAGACTAAAATAAATAACTTCTTGTATTATCAATGTGTGTAAATTACATCAAAGCACTCTTATATATACAAGCGGTGGCCTAAGAAAATATCACTAACAAACTAACTAATTTGGTAATTCCTAACTAATTTTTTTTAATAGGTAGCAATTCCTAACTAATTAAAAAAATCACATGTGGAAAATATGGAAAATGTGTAGACTAAAATACAATGTACAAAATACAAAGACTAATCTACAATATAATTTCTAATAGGCCCCCTCAAGAGTCAAGATGGAGTGTACACACATATGAACCTTGATGAAGAAGAAGAAATTCTGCATAGCAGAAGTAAAAGGCTCAATGTGAGCTCCAAGATGCCATGATCAAGTGCAACACGAAGGTCATGGTGAGAGGCCTCACTGATCACAGACAAAAATGCCAAAAAAGGGCAGTGATGAAAACTAGAATGATGGCTGCAAAAACACCAACGATGGCTGGAGAACAATAGACCTGACAAAGTATTGCCGGCAAAAACCAACACATCAATGGAGAACAACAAAACCGGAAACAAAGCCGGAAGCAACACAGAACTTGCTGCAGAATCCGGAAACAATGCAGAACTTGCTGCAGAATCCGGAAACAATGCAGAACTTGCTGCGTAAAGGCGAGCCCCACAGCTCCAAAAATATGATGTACACCATGGCTCTAAAATAGACGAGCACCATAGCTCCAAAACAGAGTAGAGTGCCTAGAGTACTAGACATGGATTGATAGAACCTTTCAAATGCAGTGAGGTAGTAACCCATAAGTCTAAAATCTAGCATCAAATTCTTAGAAGAGATGCCAATATCAATGGCAACAGAAACCAATGAAACCCAGCTGCAAACTGAGTAATCCACCATAGCAAAAACAAAGTGCAACATCCAGTTGCAGAAAGAGAAGCAAGCATCCCACCAACCAAGCAATCACCAGCCCCTGTGAGCCTCACAACAGATGCAGTAAGTGCAGGAAAATGCACAGCAAAAAGATGAGAATCTCTTTCCAAATCACCATACCGATGTGGAGGACAGCTTGATGTCACAATCTCATAAAACTGACCACAAGAGCCAAGCCAAAAAACTTGAAGCTCAGAACCATGTTGTGATCAAGACACGTTATAGAAATGAGTTAAAAACTGAATGGTCATGCTTCAAATCTCAAGAAAAACAAACCCACGTGCTTATCTCCACACTAGGACCTTCAAGCATCAAGAACATGCTGGCCCAAAATCACATCTGAATGGTCATAGTTTGCCGAGTGAAGAAATAGGTGTCGAGATTAATCTCAACCCCCCCATTCCAACAATATCTTGGCGAAACAGCACCAAGCATTCTTTTGGCAATTAATCAAAAGGGTGATCTTCAAAATGGCTAAAATCCAGCTCCAGCTGAATTTCACAAGAATTAACAGAACCCACAAGGAAGGAAGTGCATATGAAAGAGAATTATAAATGAACCCAGATTTGGGTAAAGAATCAGATCAAATTTGGAGAACCCAGATTGAAAAGAAAAGGCTCTTTTTTTTTTTTTTTTTTTTTTTTTTTTGTGGAGTAAAATCCTAAGTTCCATAAAGGAAAATGAAATCCTCTGTTTGCACCCAAAATATGATGCTTAACAATGTAGCCAAGAAGCAGATTGAAGAAATGCTCACAAAAAAATGATATCTTGAACGTGTATATAGGTCAGCAAGGGTTAAGAAAAAATAAGAGGGAAAGGGTTGAAGACGAAACAAAACCTGTTCTTCGAGTTGTCAGAAAACTCACAGACCAAAAATCTTCCACAATCAGTCCAACGATGGAAGAACTCCTCCAAGCCCTAAATCGAATATAGAGACTGTTGGTTGAAGATGGAGAATATGGTAATGGTCTAGAATAATAATACAAAGACTATTATACTATACAATTTCTAATAGGGTTTACCTTGCAATGCCAAGAACACAGGAGAAGAGAGGAGATGAGACCTTTTGCTTTTGTTCCTTCGTATCAATGACCACAAGGTACAGTTTTCTCTCTAATCTTGTGTTTGGTTGCCGCCAAGAAAGTGCAAGAAAAGATGGCGATTTATTTTATTCATTTTAAATTCATTATTTTAGAATTTTTTTTAAAAAAATTCTCAAATGGATCTTTTCTTTAGTAAGATCAAAATGAAATTTTTAAAAACAAGTACCATATTCAATGCATTAAAAACATATAAAGACCAGAAATGAATTACCCCCCCTAGGGGTGTCCACGGCAACCCGTAAATCGACCCACCCGCCCAAACCGTCAGGATCGATCCGAAAACCAACCGACCCGACGTCGGTGATGGTCGGAGACGGGTCTCCGCCCCTAAAAACCGACTGACGCGGGTCGGATGGCGGGTTTTCTTCTTCAAAACCCGATACACCCAATCTGACCGAGGAAACCCATGAAAGAATGCCGAAGTTATGTAGATCCGTTCAGATTCATCAATATTCCGGTGAAGGTTTGGTAGTTTTTGGGTTGATCCGGTGAAGATCTAGGTTTTATTCCTTAGATACGGCGGTGAGATAAAGATTGTGCTTCGATTTTCACTTTAGATCCAGAGATAGAGATGATTTTTTCGCTCAAATCTGAGCTTGATGTGGTTTTTGCTTCGATTTTTGCTTAGATCTAGTGATTTTCGCTCAAATCTGGGTTTAATGTGGTGATTTTGAGCTTCGATCCGGCGAAGATTTGGTGCTTGTGCTTCGATTTTCACTTAGATCCGACGATAGAGATAAATTTTTCGCTTAAATCTGAGCTTCATGTGATGTTTTTGCCTTGATTTTTGCTTAGATCCGTGATTTTCGCTCAAATCTGGGTTTGATGGGTTGATTTTCAGCTTCGATCTGGCGAAAATCTGGTGATTGTAAGTCAGCACGAGGCCGACCAACCCGACCGTTGTCCACCGGAGTCCGATCCGACTCGACCCGAGGTCGTCTGCGGTCGGCGGCAGGTCATTCAGCTGTTCACCCGATGGAAGTGAGTCGGTTGCGGGTTGGGCATAAACCCGACCCGGACCGACTCGTGGACACCTCTAAACCCCCCATACAAAAAAAAAAAAAGTTACTTAAAAGGTATTTTTGCCCAATATTATATTATATATAGTTCAATCAACCTTCATATTTAAGAACTTATTTATAAATACGTTATTAATTTTAAGCTTGTCCTGTTTCGGAATCAAACCTTAAAGATAGGCTTGAACTCATTTACAAATCCATTTTTTCATGAAAATGTTTTACATGACTCTTAATGAAAAAGCTTTATATTGAGAAAAAAAAAAAAAAAAAAAAGCTTAAAAAGGATGAACCTTGCATGGATAAATGTATAATATCTCTAATTTGTTCTCTTGCTGAGGATAATTTATGAACAATTATATTCTCCAAATTTTCAGCCACGGGGAACGATTATATATATATGTACTAATTGCTAATCTATGTGATGCATGGTATATTTTAATAAATATTAAAACTATCTAGTTTACTTGAAGGTACTATAACTTGAAAATGATAACAAAAAAATTAGGCTAAATGAATGCAATTCATATATAGTTAAATCCATTACCATAAAAGTGCTCTTACATTTGCCTGGATAAGTACTAATAATTATAGAAGACAAAAGAATTACTACACAATATAAACATATAACTACTCTGACTATAGTGACTTCTTAAAATTATGCCTAAGCAATTGTGACTCCAAAAGTTCTTACTTGTAGACACTTTGAACGATCCTTTTTATATGAGATTAGTGAAAAAGGTTCAAATCATCATCATTATGTGAAAGGATACAGTGGTAAACCGGTAATGATATGGAAGATGGACAAAAAACTTCTTCAAATTAGTTAATGAATATAGGTCCAACTAGATTACGATATAGGCCCATCATTATGTCCTCATATTGCAATAAGCAAACTACATTACGATAATTGGTGAATGGAAAATGAATGTGGTGGAACCCGGGAAACTAATTTATAGGTTGAAAGTTGCAACTCTCATTTTCAAATAAGTGGTTGTATTTAATTTGAAAATTGCATAAGAAATTTAGAGCAAACCTTATTTTGGGTTCTTGAATTAGTTGGTCCTGATTCTCAAAACTTTTATTTCTTACCCAACAATGCTAGTTTGATTCCAGAGAAGAAAACTTGTACCCCATTTAAGATAGAAAATTGTAAGTTTAAAAAAAGGTAAAGGAAAAAGCAAAGTGAACATGAGAAAAATGGAAGAGGAACATGCTACTATGTCTACACTATTCACATAAATCACCAACCCAAGTTGAAGCTTAATCCTATTTATAGGGAAGATGATATAATAACCACTACTTCTAGGATGCACGGATACTTAGTTTAGGGTGTCATATCTATGTCTTTTCTGCCATATCATGTTATAATTTTTGAAAAATTGCTCGTGTCATCATATCGTACCCCTACCCATGTTCGTGTCCGTGTCTGTGAATCCTAGCTTACTTGGGCTAAAAAGAAAAAAAAAAAGAAAAACTATTTCTTAAGTCTTTTTAAGTTCCAAAAGTGGTGTTTCCCCAATAGCCCAACACTATCATTACATCCCACAACCTCTTAATCATCTACTGTTACAATAGTCCATCCTAGGCAAACTTCCTCCTCACCTACTAAATGGGCTTTCAAAAAAGAAACACCTCATATTCCCATCATTCAAATGGCTATCTGCAGATAGAAGCTGAACCCAATGCAAGAACTTTATCCAACCTATTTAAATTACCCATAAAATTCAATTCAGACATTTCATCAAGCATGTGGAGTGCACTTTAAAGAACAGATAAATAACACCAAGAAAGTAAATTATCTTCTAAGCTAATGGCACAACAATGAGGAAGACCATAGTATCATACCCAAGAATTAATATAGCAGAGCAATATAGTTCATTGCTTCGTTAAATCTCTCTCTAAAAAACAAAACCCACAAAGTAATCCACAATTGCAAACCAAATTTATAGTGCATAGTGTCACTAACCAAGAAAAAAAAAAAAATTAAACATGCATATTGGACAAGAATTACAAAAACCCAAATGAAAAAAAAAAAAAAAAAAAAAAAAAAAGGGTACTTGATGGTGTTATAAAAAATGCCAACTCCTAAGCTCGTCCATATGGTCCGTCCCAAGGACATGATGATGACATATGGCTTGTCCCAAGGTAAAGGTGATGACATATGGCTTGTTCGTCCAAGGTACTGTCCACAACATCAGTTGGACAAGCTTCATTCGTCCTAAACATGTTGCGGCTGTTCCTGTTTTCCTGTCAGGTTACAAACCACTCCCCTAATCAACAGTTATGAATGTCAAACCTTGAAAACGTAACTTCCTTGGTGGTTAGGGAAGTTAACTCCGAATCCTCCGAACTCTACAACGGTAGGAGAAGGTAACTGCCTCTGGCAAGTAGTATATAAGAGTTCTACGAGAAGGTAATTCATTCAGATACTTTTCACAGAATACTCCCTTTTTATTTGGAATCACAAATCTACTGACTTTACCATCAGAGGACTTTTGGCCAATCTCCACTGGTCTCCTCTGACTTAGTACTTGTTTTTTCAAGGTTAAGCCCTAAGATCATCAGCGCTCGAGACTTTCAACCTACTGATTTCCAAGGAATCATCAGTTGGCGTCGTCTGTGGGAAAGAGATTGTTTTGCAGTTTTCTTTTCCATGACAAAAGGTTGAATGGTTCGGACCAGATTAAGGGCTACTAGCCCAAGCCATTAGGGAAGCAGAGACGCTTCAAACAACCCTTATCGCGATCGCCAATCTGCACCAGTCATGCAGACATCATCTGTCCAACATATGCAATTTATGGCAGCTGCAATGGCAGAGTTAACTCTCTAAAACCAAGAATTAAGAAGGGAGATTAATCTGAGAAGGCAGACACATAAAGAGCGTGAAGGAGGAGGACAAATACAGAGTCAAGATGATAGAGAAAACGTTGAAATTAGAAGTCAGTTAAGAGGTATCACTTCACGAATGGTGCCACACTTGAAAGAGGAGATGGACTAAATGAAGAAAGTCATGGAAGAAATGAAAGAGAACATGAGAAGGGTAAATCTTGTAGAAGATTTGGTCTATAGAACTGATTCCCCCTTTACGGCTTCCATCAACGGTTACCCTCTACCACCAAAGTTCAAGTTGCCTTCTCTGGATTCGTATGATGGAACGCATGACCAGTTTGATCACATTGCTACTCTTAAGACTACAATGCACCTTCAAGGGGTCCCTGATGAAATCATGTGTAGAGCTTCCCTACCACCCTTAAAGGTCTGGCACGAGTTTGGTTCAGTAAAATACCCCCGAATTCGATAAGTTCTGTTGAAGAATTGAGCAAGTTGTTTGTTAATAACTTCATTGGGGGACAGAGACACAAGCGTTCCTCATCCAGCTTGTTAACCATAGAACAAGTAGAGAATGAGAGCCTGCGGTCATTCATCACTCGTTTCAACAGAGAAGCCCTGAGCGTGGAAGAGGTAGATGACAAGCTGTTGTTGGCGGCCTTCCATAATGGGGTTAATTCTGACTTATTCATACATAAACTCTATGAAAAAGAGCCTCAATCCATGGCTGAACTCGTCCATCCAGCCCAAAATTTTATGAATGCAGAAGACGCGATCATTGCTAAGAAGAGGAAGAGGTTTGAGAGAATAGAAGCAAATCCTAATCATCAGTCCAAGTAAGGCTCTCATCCAAAGAAGGGACGGACAGAAGAAAAGAAAGACCGAGATAATAAGAAGCCTGGCTCTTCAGCATGGAGTCAACAATATAACCCTTTGAACATGCCACTTGAGCAGGTTTTTATGCAAATCAAGGATGATCCTTCCTTGAAGTGGTAGGAAAAAATGAAAGGAGATTCTAATAAGCGTAATAGGAATAAGTATTGTCGCTTCCATAAAGATCATGGGCATGATACAGACGAGTGTTTTGATTTAAAGCAGCAAATTGAGAATCTTATAAGGCAAGGGAAGTTGAGAAATTTCCTTGGACGAGACCATAAGGACGAGAAATTGAAAGGGAAGATAGAAGAATCATCACGACCACCGCTCGGAGAAATAAGAATTATCATAGAGGGAAGTTCAGCAAGCCAGTCATCCAAGTCAAAGAAAGCATACCTGAAGGTAGTGCAGAGCGTCCAACTTTCTGGACAATCACCAAAGGCAAGGTCCACGGACGAGCAAGCGATCACTTTCACAGATGAAGACGCCGAGAGAATTCACCACCCTCATGATGATGCTATCGTCATCACCTTACTTATTGCTGACTACATAACTAGAAGAGTGCTAGTGGACAACGGAAGCTCGGCAGACATTTTATATTATCCAGCTTTTCAGCAGATGAGGTTAGGACGAGACCGGCTCCGTCCAGTGAACTCCTCCTTGGTAGGTTTTGGTGGAATGAAGGTATAGTATGTGGGCACTATTTCATTATCAGTGGTAGTGGGGGCATACTCGCAACAAATCTTCAAGGATGTGAACTTCCTTGTGGTAGATTGTTCATCCTCCTACAACGCCATAATTGAAAGGCCAACTTTAAATAGTTGGAAGGCTGTTACATCTACCTACCACCTATCGGTCAAGTTTCCAACAGAATACGGAGTAGGACAAGTACAAGGAGACCAACTAGCAGCAAGAGAATGTTACCTGGCCATGTTGGCCATGGATGGACAAGTTTAGACCATGAATATTGAAGAAAAGAGAGTTGTAGCAGAGCCTACCAAAACGTTGGAAGATATTTCCTTGGATGAGAATAACCCTGAGAGGTGTACCAGGGTTGGAGCAGATCTAGAAGAGAAGATTAAGAAGGACCTCATCCAATTCTTGAAGAAAAATATTGATGTGTTTGCTTAGAGTCATGAGGACATGCCGGGTATAGATCTTAGTGTCATTACCTATAGTCTAAATATATGTCCTTCCTCCAAGCCAGTGTGACAAAAGAAGAGGGTGTTTGTCCCTGAGAGAGATAATGCTATCAAAGACGAAGTTCAAAAGTTAATTGTGGCGAAGTTTATTTGAGAAGTGTACTATCCGGATTGGTTGGCCAATGTAGTAATGGTCAAGAAGGCAAATGGCAAGTGAAGAATGTATGTAGATTTCACCGATCTAAACAAGGCTTGCCCCAAGGATAGTTACCCGTTGCCACGCATTGACCAGTTGGTAGATTCCACTGCGGGCCACAAGTTGCTTAGCTTCATGGATGCTTTCTCTGGATACAATCAGATAAGGATGAACGAGGTAGACCAAGAGAAGACATCCTTCGTCACCAGTCAAGGCTTGTTTTGTTATAAGGTGATGCCCTTCGGTTTAAAGAATGCGGGGGTAACATACTAGAGATTGGTTAACCACATGTTTCGTTCGTAGATCGGGCGGAATGTGGAAGTCTATGTAGATGACATGCTTGTGAAGAGTCAGGACGAGGGAAGACATCTAGACGGCTTGCAAGAAACATTTGACACACTTAGGCAGTACCACATAAAGTTGAACCCTAGCAAATGTGCTTTTAGAGTATCATTAGGGAAATTCCTTGGATTTATGGTCTCCCATAGGGAAATTGAAGCGAATCTTGACAAAATTCAAGCAATACTGGACATGAAGCCTCCGTAAAATACTAAAGAAATCCAGTCCCTCACCGGACGAGTTGCTGCACTTAACGGGTTTGCCTCTAAAGCTACTAACAAATGTTTGTCATTTTTTAAAGGTTCTTAAAAAAACATTTGAATGGTCCAATGAGTGTCAGAAAGCTTTCAAAGATCTAAAGGCGTATCTCACCATGGCTTCTTTGCTAAGTCCGTTTGTGTTGGGAGAAGAGTTATATTTGTACTTGGCAGTCACCCCGCATGCCGTAAGTTCAGCATTGATAAGAGAAGAAGACAGAGTGTAAAGGCCTGTGTACTATACAAGTAAGGCATTGAGGGAAGTGGAAGGACGATATCCACAAATGGAGAAATTGGCCTTTGCATTAATAACAGCTTCCAGGAAGCTAAGGCATTATTCCAAACTTATGTCATTAATGTCATGACGGATCATCCGCTTAAGAAGGCAATAAACAGACTGGAAGCTATAGGACGATTGATCCAATGGGCTGTCGAGCTTAGTGAGTCTGACATTAGATATCAACCAAGGTATGCCATAAAAGCTCAAGCCCTAGCAGATTTCATTGCGGAGTTTACCCCAAATTATAATGATTTAGATGAGACAGAAAATAGTAAGAGATGGGTCGTCCATGTGGATGGTTCGTCTACTCGGCACGCAAGAGGGATTGGTGTGGTTCTACAATCCCCAGAAGGAGATAAACTGAAACACGAGGTTCGTTTGCAGTACCAAACAACTAATAATGAAGTCGAGTATGAAGCACTCCTCAAAGGGCTAGAATTGGCTAAGTCTGTGAAAGCCAAGTCCATACTCGTCTTGGGGGATTCTTAGTTGATTATGGGCCAAGTGAATGGTATATATGAGGCTAAGGAAGAACGGATGAGGAAGTACCTTAATAGATGCGCCTTATGAAAAGATTTGAGGAAGTTGACTTCATTCAAATCCCAAGGGAGGAGAACGTGGAAGCTGATACCATAGTGAAAGAAGCCTCAGCAAATGAATCCATGGACGAATTTGATGAGATTCAGTATATGCCAAGTATAGATATCCCAGAAGTATAACAGGTAGAGAGCAGAGGAAATTGGATGACCCCAATTATATCATACCTGAAAGATGGACGACTTCCAGAAGGGAAAGACAAGGCCAGAAAGCTAAGAGTAAGATCGACTAGGTACGTTCTTATGGACGAGGTGCTATACAAAAGAGGTTTTTCTCAGCCTTATCTTAGATGCTTGGCTCTAGATGAGGGGAACTACGTATTAAGAGAAGTTTATGAAAGAGCGTGTGGCAATCACTCAGGAGCTCGGTTACTCGTCCACAAGGTCGTCCATGCAAGGTACTATTGGCCAAATATGCAAGCTGATGCTAAGGCATATGTTAAGGTCTGCGACCAATGCCAACGGTTTAGCAACGTCCCCAGGCAACCATCAGAGTACCTCACCCCGATGATGGCCCTGTAGCCCTTTGCATAATGGGGACTAGACATTTTGGGTCCCTTTCCGTTGGGCACGAGGTAGATGAAGTTTCTAGTGGTGGGTATTGATTATTTCACCAAATGGGTGGAAGCTAAACCATTAGCAAATATCACACAACAAAATGTTAAAAATTTCGTGTGGAAAAATATTGTGTGCAGGTTTGGAGTGCTCAAAGTACTAATATCTGACAACAGATGACAGTTTGATAATGCACTTTTTAAAGACTTCTGTGAGCACTTTGGAATTCAAAATCATTACTCTTCACCCGCTCACCCATAAGTAAACGATCAGGCTGAAGTTGCTAACCGATCCTTGTTGAAAATCATCAAGACTCGGCTTAAGAGGGCAAAAGGGGTATGGCCAGATGAACTATGAGGTGTTCTATGGGCGTACAGAACGACGACGAGAACCCCTACAGGGGAAACTTCTTTCAAGCTAGCCTATGGAAGTGAAATAGTCATATCTGCAGAAGTGCACATGGCCAACCATAGGGTGATGATGTATCAAGACAAGAATAACGAGGAGCAACTCCATTTAAACCTCGATCTAATAGGCGAGGTAAGGACGGACGCAGAACACAGGATGGCAAGGTATAAAAACCTAATGGCTAGGCAGTATGATGCAATGGTGAAGCCGAGGCGATTCAACATAGGAGACCTCGTCCTGAAGAAGGTTTCTTTGGCAACCAAGAACCCAACTCATGGGAAACTGGGACCTAATTGGGAAGGACCCTATAGAGTTATCAACTATAAAAGACAAGGATCATACTACTTGGAAGCCCTGGACGGGAGAAAATTGGAGCATCCTTGGAATGTTGAACACCTGAGGAGGTACTATCAGCAGAAGTGCTAGCCTGGACGAGTGTTACTATGGATGAGCTTGGAGCCTGTTTGTCTACTTATGTTCTACTTATGTTTAATAATGCTGCTACTTTATTATTCATGTTATGTTTATGAACAAAGTTATGGATTTGTTTGTATTTGTTAAACTCCCTAGAAGGCATTTGCTTCTAAGTATATGCCTCGTTTGTGAACAATATTTATGACATGTACATAATGTTGTGTGAATCTTAGTTTTTATGCTATTTTTTGTTCAAATTAATTCACAAGAAGGCTGAAAAGCCCAAGACGAGCAAATTCTTTGGACGTGGAGATATAACGTCAATAAGCTTTACTTGGACGAGCAAGGCATGCTCGTCCAAGTAAAGGACGAGGAAAAAACTTAGCTTCCCCGAGCAAAACACAGCAAGTTCAGAGGATGTTCGTCCGTATAATGGACGAGGTAAAACGCAATGCATGTTCAACCCATGGATGAAGAAACACATAAGCAAGTGTTTAACTTATTGATTAAGATGCCTACTACAACAATCCAGTTTATGGATGAGTGAAAAGTTATGTCTTATCTTCATTAAAGGTGAAAACCTTCATTAAAGGTGAAAACCAGCTAAGTCCAAGGACGAGTAATGCTGAATTATTATCTCACAAACAAATTACACTTGGTGAAAATAAAAAATATTAATGACCAATGGACGAGCTGAGCTTGAAATCTATTGTTTATAAAAATAAAGCTTCTGTTCATATCATGATAAAAGAAAAATAACATTCATTCAAATTGTTCAAGGGCGGACAACCATCGTCCAAACACCCTTATGAAAGTAAAGCCAAGTGTTGATAGCCCATCCTAAAACTATGGACGAGCTTAGTGTACTTCAGTTACATTAAAAGGTCCCAAAACTAAGGACCAAAAAAAAAAAAAATAAATAATAATAATACAAAGGTAATCAAAAGATTTAGGCAGGGGGTGCATTAATGTTAGGATCGTCCTGGGTCAGCTGAGTGGTAGCATCGTCCTCCACATTGACATCCTCGGAGTTGGCCTGAAGAAGAAAGCTAGTTGCAGCAGCAAGGTTAAGCTTGATGGAGCTAAAGTCCACTTCAGGGAAGTTTTCCATAGCATCCATTCTAAAATCTTCAAAGCCTGCAGCGTAGTGTTCATCTAGACGATCAGTATATTCATTGGACGCCTTGAACTTAGCAACTGCATCTTCTTTTGCCTGGGAGAGAAGAGTACTCAACTCGTCATTCTTTTTCTGTAACTGATCAAGATGAGTATCTTTCTCAACTACATTGGTTCTCAACTCTCCAATCAAGTTTTTCTGCTCCGTCACTTCCTCCTTAGCTTTGGCAGCCACCTTAGCCTATTTCTTGCATTCGTCCCTTATCTCTTGAATTCTCGTCTCCAGCAAGATCCTCCTCTTATCCAATTCAGTGGCTTGCCTGTACACTGTAATGAATTTTGACATGCCCTGCAAAAAGACATCCAAAATTTCTGATTAGACGAAGAAAAATTATGGGATAATAAGGACGAGACAAAAAGTACAGTCAACATACCTTAAAAATATCATAAACACCTGAGTGCTCAAAATCCTTTAGGGACATGTCATAACAAGCAGTTATGTCCTCGTCCTTCACAGTTTCTCCAAAACGTTCCCAAGTCAAGTCTTCATTTTCAATAATATTTGTGGGAACCCTGGGAGGAAGTTAGGACAAAGCAGGTGCAGTCGTCCTGGGCGGAGAAACCTTGGACGGGGTAGTCTCAACTAGAGTGGACGAGTTAACATCAACTATATGCACGGGAGGTTGGGATTGAGGAAGCTTAGGTTTAACCACTTGGGACGACCCATGCTTAACCCTCTTCTCTCATCGACTATCTCATCAGCTGGGAAGACTTCCCAAATCAATTTTCTTTGACAGGGATTTCCTTTTCTCCCCAAGCGATGGACGAGTTTGGGGTTGGGCCTTAAGATGACCCTCCTCACCCATAATCTCCTTTCCTTTGTTTTCTTTCATTGTTGCCATTCCTAAAAAAAAAAAAAACTAAAATAGAACATAAATATTGTAGTATTTATCTAAAGTTAAAAAAAAAAAAAAAAAAAAAAAAAAAACTTAAAAAAACTTACTTCTTCGTATTGTGATCTTGTGTGCAAGTGCTTCGTCGGACGGATTAGGACCTAATCCCCACTTGGCAAGACGTCTGAGTGTGACCAAGGAATGGAAGCTCCTATCCACGTGTAGACGAGCCCTATGAACATGGTCTCGATAAAACTTACTTAAAGAAGGTCGTTCAACAGCTGTAAACAAACAAGTAAAAAAAAATTAGAATATGAAAGAGAACAAAATGAAGAAAAAAGGGGAGGGACTTACCTTCAGGACGAAGGTTCCCTAGAACCCCGGTGCAACGACCAAAGACGTCCCGACCAACGTCCATAGGATTCCCAGCCCAGAAACCAGAGACGAAGAAATATTCCTTCTTCTAGTTTCTATCAGACGAGGCCAAAGACTTGATCATGCTACAATCTATACCCCTAACTATGAATTGATAGAAGCCAAGGGACTGATGTATTTCTGAGGGTTTGTAACAATAGAGGAACTTGTCCACGGTAAGAGGACGGTCCCCTCCAAAGACTTCTCTACATAAAATTTGCATGGAGACAATTAATCTCCATGCATTGGGATTGAATTGACATACTCCTAAACCTAACCTTACTAACAATTCCCTAGTAAAAGCGTTCAAAGGTAACCTTAAACCCCCCAAAAAATAAGCCTCATAGATGCCTATTCTAAAGTGGGGGTTGTAGCACCATTCTCCACGGACGGGCAACCTAGGGTTAAGCTCATCCGGGATTTGATTCCTTTTCCTAATATTATTTAGTCTTTGTTCATCTGTCTTAGAAGGGATGTCTATCGCATAACTATAGACAGTGATCTCCGCCTCGTCCAAAAGACTAGACGGAGGGACATTGGATGAAGTACCGGCTTGAGACCCTGAAACCTTCCTAATTTGTTCTTGTATAACTTCTAAAGGAAAACTGGGGACACCAGAAGTATACCCCTCGTCTGTAGAGCTTCCCCCACTACTGCTATGACTAGTGCTATTGTTAGAACTATTATAACTAGTTGAGTCATGGTACTCGTCTATAGCTTTTTTCGTGCTATTACTAGACGAAGAAATAGACATTTTTTCTGAAAAATGAAGGAAAACCTAAAGACGAGAAAGGAAAGAATACCTGGCTCTAAGACGGAATGAAGCTACGGACACGAAGGAACTTCGAGACGGAGCTCTAGACGAGAAGTGTCTGGGAAGAAAAATTTTAGAAATGTGAAGGGTAGAGGAGGAATTCCACTATTTATAGACAGCTGACTTGGGCAGTCGAAATGACATAACCAACCAGGATATGACACGTGGCTTACCCCTCGAAAAAATAAATTGACGAGACTAGCCATCAGTAAAATTATGACACGTGGCACGTACAGCTGTAGACATTAAGTACACAAATCCTTTAGACGATCTATATAACTACACATCCTTTAGACGATCCATGTGGATGAGGGGGTAACTGATGGTGTTATAAAAAACGCCAACTCCTAAGCTCGTCCATATGGTCCGTCCCAAGGACATGATGATGACATATGGCTCGTCCCAAGGTAAAGGTGATGACATATGGCTTGTTCGTCCAAGGTACCGTCCACAACATCAGTTGGACGAGCTTCATTCATCCTGAACATGTTGTAGTTGTTCCTGTTTTCCTGTCAGGTTACAAACCACTCCCCCAATCAACAGTTATGAAAGTCAGACCCTGAAAAACGTAACTTCCTTGGTGGTTAGGGAAGTTAACTCCGAATCCTCCAAACTCTACAACAGTAGGAGAAGGTAACTGCCTCTAGCAAGCAGTATATAAGAGTTCTCCTACGATAAGGTAATTCATTAAGACACTTTTCATAGAATACTCCCTTTTTACTTGGAATCAGAAATCCACTGATTTTACCATCGGAGGACTTTTGGCCGGTCTCCTCTGACGTAGTACTTGTTTTTTCAGGGTCAAGCCCTAAGATCATCAGCGCCCGAGACTTTCAGCCTACTGATTTCCAAGGAATCATCAGTACTAATGATACCGACAATCGTCAGTAAGTCACACAGTGCTCACATGCTCGAGACAACACCTGCGAAACAAAAACAAATAAGACTCTAGGAGAGTACCGGTGTGATACCAGCCAAAGATCCTCTGAAGGTTAAGTTAGAAAGCTTTCGCAACTCTAGAGTGCCAAAGATGGAGAAATTATGCATACCTTAGTTTGTGAAGGTTTTGGGGTTGGGGTTGACATTCGTTCCTTGGTTAAAAAGATGTTTCCTTATGGGAGAGATCCTCTTTAATTCACATATTTGCGGAATCATTTCCTTGTAGGACTCCCCTTGATTAGGGTAAATCATAGGGAATAGGATATTTCCTTATATACTCATGCGTGGAGGTCAAGTAAGGCCATGTCAAACTCGTCAAAGATTTGCTTATTCCCTTCAGCTTTCTTCCATTAACTTCTTATCCCATTTATGTACCCTAGTTGTCTCGTTCAAATGTTTGTTGACTTCAAGGTGCAACCATCAGTTTTGAGGTGGAACCGTCGACTTTATCCTGTCATTGTTGGGCTATGAACGTACAAGTGAGGCTAATGAGTTCATTAGGACCGTCGCCTTTGCCTAATATGGATGAGTTTATTAACAAGACAAAATTACTCTTATCATTTACCCCCTACTCCATAGCCCCGTCGACTTCAGCCAACGGGTTATGGAGTTCAATTCGTAATTTATTATTATTATTATTATTATTATTATTATTATTATTATTATTATTATTATTATTATTATTATTATTATTATTTTCATTTTTCCAAAAAAGAGATGGCATTTATAGGTGATTCCTCGAGCAGCCTTTATTACATGCTCGGACTCGTGGCTTAAGTGGGTTGGCCTCGTTTCTAGACGAGGCTATCGCTTCGTCTTCCGTGCCTTTTCGCCCTATATACATATCACTTCCTTCCTCATTTTCTCCTATTTCATCATTGTTGATCTTTTTTAAGGTCCAAAATTTCACAAGAAAGCTCATTCCATGAAAAGTAAAAAAGGCCCAATTTGTGCAGTAAGAAGAATCAACATCAAGGTCCTATGTATGTTCAGATTTCCAGCAAAAAGGCCATTAAAAAATCCAGCAAAATGTAGTGAAAGAACTGGGTCGGGATACCCAGAGGCTGCTAGAGGCTTGGGATCCTCGGGACGTGCAGCACAACTAACGTGGGATTGAGACAGCTTAAAAGGGGTACCCCAAAATACAAAAAAATGAAAAACAGATATGTCCTTCTCAAGCACCCAGTGGTGTAGCAAAGAACCAGAAAGCTTGGAGAGTGACAATTCATGAACAAAAGGCTGGTACCTCGGGAAACCTAGAATGAAGAGCTATAAGGGGAAGTGGCTGGGAAAACTTTCAACCCAGTAAAAATGGATTTTGCTCACTTGGGAAAATGACAGCAAGGACAGCCAAAAAAGCTGAGTCTAAAAGGTAAAAAGCCTTGAAAGAAGAGAGGGTGAAGTTTAGCTCTCCAAGGACACCCCAGAATGGAAAGTCAGCAAGTGGCTTTTAGGAAAACACGACTAAAAGATGAAAATTATGAGAAACAGAGAAAGAATCAGCTATCAGAATGGCTGGCACAATAGGGGTGTTGGTACCCAGGGAGCCAATGGGGGAGAATTAGTGGTACCCTGAACCCTAAAATGACACTATAAAAGGGGAAGGCAGCCAACATTGGAAGGGGGATTTAGTAATAGGGAATCGGAACAAGAATCGTTGAGAAAACTCTGTCAAAAACTCAAAGAAAGTAGAAAACAGCGCCCGGTATCCCAGAAACAGCCACTATAGAACATACTTGGATTCAAAGGGATTCAAACTTTACAAGTCTTAGAGGCTTAGATAGCCATCTAAGTATGTAATTTTTGAGCTTATTTGGACCTTGTAACACGTCTTAGTGAGCACATTATAATCCACAATTAAGAAAAATAATGAAATATTTCATAGTGATTGGAGGATCCTTAACAGTTATTTCGTGTGTTTCTTTATTTCATTGTTTTCCTTTTGCTTTTTTCTTTCTATTCAATACATATATTCTAGCTTACTAGTTTTCCTTTTACTCAGCCAAAAGCCGAGTCTTTTTACTGGAGTCCTCACTTCAACTTGGGCCTTGGACACACTTAGCCTCTAAAGAAACATATGCCAAAACATGCACACATCAGATATCACTCTCTCCCACAAAAATCCTTCTCACCTAACTATCTTGGAAGGCAATGCCCAAGCAAAACCACTTGGACTTGAGTTCCAAATCCCATAAGTCTTGTGCAAAAGCGCTAAGTCTGTGAGAATTGGGGCCAGGATCCTTGTGGCTAAATCATTCTCATGAAATTCATTTATATATATGTATATATATTAAAATGTATATCCTAATCTAAGAAACTAATAATTATTTGAAGATATGTGTATTGTATAGGGTGTTCTTATGTAGGACCTATAGAGATAAGGGAAATGACAAAACTCCATTGCATAATAAGCATGGAGAAAGATCGTGTAGTCCAGAGAATAAGCATTCTGGGTTCTTACAGGTCTGGTACCCTTAGAAACCATGACAATATGCCTGGGATATCACAACAGTACGCCCGGGGTACCAAGTGAAGGTATTTTTTTTTAAATGTTTACACAATAAAAGATAAGCCTTAAATATTATATTTTAATCTCTTTCTCACTGTGAATATTATGAATAATTATTTTACTTGTTTCGAAAGAGTAAATGGTCATTTTATAACACTAAAACACTTATAATGGTATTTTATTACTTAGGAGGAATCGCATTTTGCCTTGAGAAGATTTATGTGACTTGCGCACAACTTGGTTCATAATCAGCACCTATTTAGCTGCGGTGAACCAAGCCTAGTCTACCAAAACAACAAGTAAAGGGCCCAAGATCCTTATTAAATGGCCCAAAATCCTTATTAAAGGGCCCAGGATCCTTGTTTCCACTTGGGCCTGGGTATTGTCCAAAAAGGACCCTCACAATCTTCAGAGAGAGAGCTTGTCACTTCGAGAACTTTGCTCACGTCATCTTGCTGATCTCATTGCCTTCGTTGTCATCCTTTTGTTGAGACTGTCACCTCTCAAGGAACCGTCTGCTAACTTGTTAAGTCACCTTTTCTTTTATTTCATCCTATCTTTGATCTTTGTTTTTCTAGTTGATTGTTTAACTCTTTTAGAGAGGCCATCAACTTAGGTTCTTAGAATACCTCCGTTGCTTGTAGATAAATAGATGTCTAGAGAAGTGACGAGTGAGCAATCGTCAATCTGTGAAGGAGCGGGCTACAATGAGGTCTTCCAGACAGGTTATGAGCCTGATGAGGGCCTTTCCTGGTCATCAGAGAGGGAAATGTCAGCCCATTCTCCTGACGAGGAAGTGGAAAGTTATGTTGGAAAGGAAAATGAGGAAGATGAGATAGATGTGGTAAAGGATGAAGGTGATGAAGGAGGAGAGGAGGGAGAGGATAACAAGGATGAGGGTGAAGCTGACGAAGGAGCCCTCGAGGGTGATACCCGTCCATTTATCCTCCTCAATATGTGGACTATTGTGAGAGTGCTTTTTTTTTTAGCACACAAGCCCAAGGATCCTGGGCCAAATAGTTGTAGTTTGGTGGACTGGGCTTAGTTCACTACAGCTAAATGTGGGCTAATTACAAACCAAGTTCTGCACAAGTCACATAAATCTCCTCAAGGCCAAAATGCAAATCCTCCTAAGCAATAAAATACCATTATAAGTGTTTTAGTATCATAAAATGACCCTTTACTCTTACAAAATAAGTAAAATAAATGTTCATAATATTCACAATGAGAAAGAGATTGAAATAGAATATTTAAGGCTTATTTTTTATCGTATAAATATTTTAAAGAATTCCTTCACTTGGTACCCCGGGCGTATTGTCGTGGGATCCTGGGGCGTACTGTCGTGGGATCCCGGGGCGTATTAGGCCTGTAAGAACCCAGAATCTTTGGTTCTTTGCACTATACAATCTTTCTCCATGGTTGTTATGCAATGGAGTTTTGTCCTTTCCTTTTACCTCTATAGGTCCTACACAAGAACAACTATACAATGCACATATCTTCAAATAATTGTTAGTTTCTTAGATTAGGATATATATATATATATATATATTTTTTTTTTTTTATATATTAATACATATACATATATGTAAATGAATTTCATGAGAATGATTCAGCCATGAGGATCCTGGCCCCAATTCTCACAGACTTAGTGCTTTTGCACAAGACTTGTGGGATTTGGAACTCAAGTCTGAGTGGCTTTGCTTAGGCAAAAGACTCAGCTTTACAAGCAAGAATATATGTATTGAGCAGCAAGAAGCAGTAAAGGAAGATAATATAATAAATAAATATGCAAAGTAATTGTTAGAAATCCTCAAATCAATATGAGATATTTCATTATTTTTCTTAATTGTGGATTACAAATGTGCTCACTAAGACGTGATACAAGGTTCAAATAAGCTCAAAAATTACAGACTTTGATGGCTATTCAAGCCTCTAAGACTTGCAAAGTTTGAATCATTTTGAATCCAAGTATGTGCTATAGTGGCTATTTCTGGGATACCAGGAGAGGTTCCTCCATTTTTCTTGAATTTTACAGAGTTCTAATGACTCTGTTATGATATTCTTCCGACTGAAAATCCCCCCTCTTCAACACGGGTTTTCTCTTCCTTTTATAGTGTGTTTTCTAGGGCTCCATGGTTCTAGTGATTTCTCTCTTTTGCCCCTCAGAGCTCGTGCTGTGATAGTTGTTTAGGGGCTGGTCTCTTCCCTTTTTTCTCATAGTTTTCATCTTTTAGTGCTATTTCTCTAAAGTCGCTTGCTGACTTTCCATTCCGGGGCGTCCTTGGGCAACTAGCCTTCAATCTCTCTTCCTGCAAGGTTTCTCACTTTTCAGACTCAGCTGTCGGTTGTATTTCCTTGCTGTCATTATTCCCAAATAGTTGGAATCTTTTACTGTTGGGTTGAAATTTCCCTTCTAGTCACTTCTACTTATGATTTTCTCATTCTTGGTTCCTTGTGATACAGCTTCTTTGTTCATGAATGTTTACTTTATACTTTCTGATTCTTTGCTGCACCACTGGATACTTGAGAAGGACATCTTTGTTCTTCACTTCTTGTATTTCGTGGTACCTCTCTTGAGCTGTCTCAATCTCACATTAGCTATGCTGCATTACCTGAGGATCCCGGGCCTCTGGCAGCTTCTGGGTATCCCAGCCCAGTTCTTTCACTAGATTTTGCTGGATTTTTTAATGGCCTTTTTACTGGAAATCTGAACATAAATAGGGCCTTAATGTTGATTCTTCTTGCTACTTGAATTGGGCCTTCTTTACTTTTCATGGAATGAGTTTTCTTGTGAAATTTTGGCCTTCAACATTAGCCCCCCAAGCTCGTGGGTTACCTGTAGCCCACGTGTGAGAAAATAAATTGTTTTTGGACCTTTCCTGGTTTGTAGAACCAATGTGTAGATCAAATAATTCTTGAGGGAAACTCCAAAGGAATTGCTACACTTCTTTCATGGGATGAACTATCATGTTGCGAAAGATTAGAATTCACCTTCATATTAGTGTTAGGCTGTAGATTGGTATTCAATAAATCAACTTTGTCAAACTAACAATAATATATACAGATATATATGTATAACCAAATTATATTGGTATCGCATTTAATGCTAAAAGTATATTTCTAGCACTAACGTTTTTTTTTTTGGCTAGCAATTCTAGGATATGCTTTTTTGAAAGTAGCATACAAAAATCATGTTGAATGCATATTAAATCTTAATATAAGATAGTATAGCTTTGTCAACAAGATTTTGTTTGTTTTACAAAATAGGTTGAATGAGGGGAGCCCCCTATAAACTTTGCCAAAGATATTCTATGCATTGTAGTACATGCTTGCTATGGCTAAGGCGAATAACACCAAGATGTTTGCCCCATGAGATTTTTAGTCCATGAATAGTGACTTATCAATGGGACCATGATATCATAAATCATTGAATCATAAAAACATACTGATTTAGAGTCTAATCAAGGTTAGCTATTCTTCTCAAAATGTATTAAGAGATAGAAACTTCCCTGAGGACATGACTTAGAAGGCTTAAGAACATCTCCACGCCTTGCTTTAGCTAAAGACCTTGCTCTTTTGGTGGATGCTCTTGATCTTTGCCTCATTCTTTTTCCAGATTGTTAGAGACTGTATAATATTTTAGATTGTAGCAAATTATTCACATACCATGCCACCAATTATATTGTTGTTTGAATTGCTATATTCCATATAGTTCATAAGCCAAAGAAAATAACAGTGGCTGAACTTATGTACAGTAAAGTTTGCACTAGACTTCTTAATTTTCATCAAGTGAAAGATATATCTAAGGAAGATTTTTAATCTTGTCTTAGCCCCCAATGTATGCACTAGAAAAGCAATTGCCAAATAAGATATAGCAATAAAAATTATTTCATGTATATGAAACCATGTGAGGATTTCAACCACACAAGAATTCCAAATTTGATTTTTGATAATTCGTCAAGTAAGAAGACCAAAAATATTAGAATTTTCGTTTTAATCTATATGAATAAAATATTTGTGCATGGGTGATACCTCTTGCACAACATTTTGTAGTGTTTTGATATATTCAAACATAGTATTAATGAGTGGGCTTACCAAAAGGGTACCTTTCTTTTGTTGAGTCAAAGTACCTTCAAGCCTTTGGTGAGTTTGCACCTTGTAGGAGGAGGGAAATGTCGCTAGCTAGTTTGCAATGTCATTGACTAATCTCTTTGTATAGAGACTTGCAAAAGTATCCATGCTTGTGCGGCTTCGAGTGATGTACTCTTAGAATTTTTTTTTAAGTTATGCCTTCCTTGCTTCCTTAGGCTCCCTTGAACCAATTCCTTTTAAGGAGGTCAATCTTGTGCACTTTACATACCCACTTTTGGGTTTTCATACCCACTCGAGGCTCTTTCTCTTTGTACCCCTCGTTGGGCTTTGCTTACATTTGCATCCTTTGTTAGGACGTGCTACGGCTTGTACCTATTGCTGGTACGTGCTACAGTTTGTACCCAGTGCTAATACGTGCTACAAGTTGTAGCCATGACTGGAATATGCTTACAATCTGCACTTTTACCTATTGCTGGTATGTGCTACAGTTTGTACCCATAAACTTTTTCTTTTGACCATTTTCTTGGTCGTACTTGGAAACTTTTGCTCTTGGCCAATTTCTGGGCCATGTATTTAGAAAAATTGTTCTAGGCCAAGTCTTGGGCCAGGTACATGGAAAATTTGCTATTACCAAGTCCTAGGCCATGTTACTTGGAAAAATCTGTTTTGGTCAAGTTCTGGGCTAGGTACATGGAAATTTTTTTTCTTTCTCAAGTCCTAGGCCATGTCACTTGGAAAATTTCTATTTTGCTTAAGTCCTGGGCTAGGTACATGGAAAATTTTCCTTTTCCCAAGTCCTAGGCCATGCCACTTGGAAAATTTTTTGTTTTGCTAAAGTCCTGGGCTAGGTACATGGAAAATTTTCCTTTTCCCAAGTCCTAGGCCATGCCATTTGGAAAATTTCTGTTTTGCTCAAGTCTTGGGATAGGTACATGGAAAATTTGCCTTTTCCCAAGTCCTAGGCCATGCCACTTGGAAAATTTTTGTTTTACTCAAGTCCTGGGCTAGGTACATGGAAAATTTTCCTTTTCCTAAGTCCTAGGCCATGCCATTTGGAAAATTTGTTCATGACCATTGAGTTTTTCGATCTTCAGAAAAAGTTCTTTTATAGCCCTTCGTTTTCAATTGGGCTCACTGAACTGATTTCTTTTCTTTTCTTTAAAGGATTGAGGATTTGTTTTCTTCTCCGAGGATCTTCTAAAATGTCCTCTCTTAGCTATGAACAAATCCTTTATGGAAATAATCTTCTTTTATGAGTCATCTAAGATTGCTCTCACTGGTGGACTGATGGCCAGGAGCTCCACCAAGATGATTCTGTCATGGTGTTTTCTTCAAGTGGGGGATCTTCGTACGGGGATCCTGGAAGAGGATGACTTCCTCTAGGCATGCTCGTTGAAGGCTGTCTTCACAAACCTCATAGTTTGTTTCTTTACAAGGATCTTTACCGCCACTACTTTTTTAGAGATCTTCTCACTTAATAGGTATTTCTCTTCTTCGGGGAACTGGGTCAGTGAGTTTGTTACAGCTTAGCTCTTGATAGCTCTGGGGATCCTTCAGACCTATGTTGTATTAGGAAATCAATATTAACCACCTGGCTACTCTTTAAGATTGCAAGGGCTGATTGAGGAGGGCTTTTATTGGATAAGAGCTTGTCACCGATAGGATTTGGTGGGATGAAAAGTAATGATTCAGTTGTTGAGATGCATAACTGCCATACACGCCCTTTCTATGTTAGGATACCTCATTTTAGTGTCCTTCAATGCTTTGTATGCTTGGGATCAAGATCCCAGGTACAACAATAGTGATTTTGCCATGGATAGTACCCATATGGTAGGCAAATGACTCATGATCTGTTGAAGTTTTATGAAAAACATTTGGTTGCTCAACTCTCCATATGAAAATATTCCCCTTTTTCAATAGTCTGGATAGTCCACTAATGACCAAGGTTGGTCTTGGTGTGAACTTCCTAATGTAAGAAACTCTTTCTAAGAAGCTCTTGAGTTCCCTGATCGTGGTATGCCTCTTCATGGTTAATATTGTTGTTGCCTTAGTTGGATCTATGAGGAGATCGATGTTAGGCGAAGGAAATTTATCCTTTGGATGTGTCTTATTTAGTTTGAAGGAGTTCACACCAATAAATCTTCATATATTATTTTTTTTTAATAGTTTCACCAGTTGCTTTTTTTTTTTTGGTACTGATAACTGTCTGCTGATTAGGATGTGCCCCAGGTTCCTTGAGTCAGCCCCCAAGTTCACCTCTTCTAGTTTTTTCCTTTGGTAGGATTTATGCCTTCCTTTCCATATCTGTAAGTTTCTCCAGGACCTTTATAAGCAGTATATTAACCTTCCTCCTTTTGTCTATTTCTGTCCAAAGGATCCCTCAAACCATGTGTATTGCTTCTTTCTTTTGGGATGGGAGCCCCCCGGGATCCTAGAGATGGGAGCACCCCGGGATCCTAACAATGGGGTATTCTACAGTTGGAGCTAATTCACCATAAAATATATTTTTCACAAAGTTTACTTTATGCTGGATGAAAGGACTAGGATTGGCAGCGACTTTTGTGGGCTTCCCATTCAATCCCTCTTTCACGTACTAGTGGTACATTGAGAGGATTAGGCAATAGTTATGATGTCATGGTTGGCCTTCAGAGCTAGTTGTAAGTGTCCTCCAGTGGTCTCTGTATCTCCTCCAAATCTTGTTATTTCCATAGGTGAGCCCAATTATTGAGCTGTAAGAAATGATAGATGCATTGTATAGTTGTTGAGCTTTCAATAATGTCGATTTTGCTGCTGACTTGCAATATAGTGTTTCTATTGATTTTCTTCAAAATATATTTAAGGTCCACTGCATAATAGGCTTTAGCCCCCAAGACATGAGGCGGTTGTTGAATCATGCTTGATCCACCTTCTCTTGATGCTATTATGGAATTTCTATCCATTTTTCGGATGCCTCCATTTTTTTTTACAACCATTTTACTTTGCTGGATTCATGGAAATACTTCGCCTTTGCTGGAACTAATGATCTTTTAAGCTTTGCTGAAATTGAGGGTGTACTTAGCCTTGCTGGAATAAAGGATCTCCTCAGCTTTGTTGGGATCAAGGATCTCCCAGACTTTACTTTCCTAGAGTCAAGGATCTCTTAGACTTTGCTGGAATTAAGGATGTACTGAGCCTTACTGGAATAAAGGATCTCCTCAGCTTTGTTGGGATCAAGGATCTCCCAGGCTTTGCTTTCCTAGAGTCAAGGATCTCCTAGACTTTGCTGGAATTAAGGATGTACTCAGCCTTGCTAGAATAAATGATCTCCTTAGCTTTGTTGGGATTAAGGATCTCTTCAGACTTTTTGGGATCAAGGATCTCCTCAGCTTTGTTGGGATCAAGGATCTCCTAGGCTTTGCTTTCCTGGAGTCAAGGATCTCCTAGACTTTGCTGGAATTAAGGATGTACTCAGCCTTGCTAGAATAAAGGATCTCCTCAGATTTGTTGGGACCAAGGATTTCTTAAGTTTTGCTGGGATCAAGGATCTCCAAGGCTTTGCTGGGATCATGGAACTACTCCATTTTGCTAAACCCGTGGGTGGAGCCAAGGAACTTGTCCATTTTGTTAACCTGCGCCATACGATATTATTATCAAGTTGCTGCAAAATTATTTAGTCCCACAACGTGAGGAAATTGCTTTGCTATGTAATTTACATTTCATCAAATCTCTTTGATTCACTTACTTCTCTTTCTTCTTTTTCTTTTTAAACAAATGAAACAATATCATGAATTTTTTTTTTTAAAAGAAAGAATACATTAGCCCCCAAATGTGGGACCATTTCTCTATTATGTAGCTCATACAATCTTCATTTCATCAATCTCTATTTTTTTTTTTTGGGCACACTTCTCCATTTTTTTTTTTAGTAATGAGGCAATGTTTTGATTGTTAACATATTATTACATGACCCCTCTTACCCCCTTTTTATAAAGAGTAGAATCCTTATGAGAAAAAAGATTTTGCTTCTTCTAGCTGAGTTCAATATTTATTTTTCAACTTTTTGGTTGTACTCTATAGGTTGGCTGTACTCTCAAAACACCTTTAGTATTAGTTAAGTTTTTATGAAACCAGTGAGTTGCCTTTGGAGAGACCAATGGTACAAAGTAGTTTCACACCACCAATACCTCATTTAACAAGCATCTTCAAGTTTTGGACTTCAAAGTTTAGGACTAAACTAACTGATTAAATGCTAATCAAACTTACCAACTTTCTTCTCATCACTCCTTCCTACCCTTTCTATTGCTCAGGGTGTGGAGTCATCAACAGCCAATCCCATGCCATGTTCAAAACATTGTGATCTTTTGATCAATGTCAAAACCATTTAGCAACATGGTCTCAACCACCAATAAGCTGAAATAAAAAAACATTATAGTACCCCACCTCCAACACAAGGTTGAAGAAGAAGTTGAGCTGAGCTAAGGGCTTGGCTACTAGAGATTCCAAGTCCTTGTGGAGCAAAGGAATTATCAAAGCCAAAATAATTTTTAAAACATGAAAAATTAATTATTTATTTATTTATTATTTTTCAAAACTAATTAATTCAGCTGGGCAATTATCTTTTATGAATATCTTTAAAATGAGGTCCATTTAGTTGGAGGATGAGTATGACAACCAAACTTATCTATGATTCTATATTGTGTAGAACAAGTGTCTACTTCTATTACTAAACAATACAATGCTTTTGCTTTCATGCAACAATGATAGCTATCCATTTGAAAACCATAGATTTCAGTCCATTATGTTCAAAATATGAAATGGAGAAAAATAATGATGCATAAAACTTATCTTGTGTTGGGAAATTCCCCAAAATTCCATATAGAGTCTCTCGGTAGAACGTTCGTTAGAGGAACCCACACTTTTGGGATCTTGATGTTGAATGCACTAAGAGGAACTTTCCTTCCTCTAGGTGTTTCCTAGCTTTGGAGCCATGCTTGCGAAGGGACTACTTTTTCCCTCTCCTTTTTCCCAGTCCCCAGTGGAGTCGCCAAAATGTGAGAGTGCTTTTTTTTTAGCACACATGCCCAAGGATCTTGGGCCAAATAGTTGTAGTTTGGTGGATTGGACTTGGTTCACCGCAGCTAAATAGGGGCTGATTACGAATCAAGTTGTGCGCAAGTCACATAAATCTCCTCAAGGCCAAAATACGATTCCTCCTAAGCAATAAAATACCATTATAAGTGTTTTAGTATCATAAAATGATCCTTTACTCTTACAAAATAAGTAAAATAGATGTTTATAATATTCACAATGAGAAAGAGATTGAAATAGAATATTTAAGGCTTATCTTTTATCGTATAAATATTTTAAAGAATTCCTTCACTTGGTACCCTGGGCGTATTGTCGTGGGATCCTGGGGCGTACTGTCGTGGGATCCTAGGGCGTATTAGGCCTATAAGAACCCAGAATCTCTGGTTCTCTGCACTATACAATCTTTCTCCATGGTTGTTATGCAATGGAGTTTTGTTCTTTCATTTTACCTCTATAGGTCCTACACAAGAACAACTATACAATGCACATATCTTCAAATAATTGTTAGTTTCTTAGATTAGGATATATATATATATATATATATATATTTATATATATTAACATATATACATATATGTAAATGAATTTCATGAGAATGATTCAGCCACGAGGATCCTGGCCCCAATTCTCACAGACTTAGTGCTTTTGCACAAGACTTGTGGGATTTTGAACTCAAGTCTGAGTGGCTTTGCTTAGGCAAAAGACTCAGCTTTACAAGCAAGAATATATGTATTGAGCAGCAAGAAGTAGTAAAGGAAGATAATATAATAAATAAATATACAAAATAATTGTTAGAAATCCTCAAATCAATATGAGATATTTCATTATTTTTCTTAATTGTGGATTACAAATGTGCTCACTAAGACGTGATACAAGGTTCAAATAAGCTCAAAAATTACAGACTTTGATGGCTATTCAAGCCTCTAAGACTTGCAAAGTTTGAATCCTTTTGAATCCAAGTATGTGCTATAGTGGCTGTTTCTAGGATACCGGGAGACGTTCCTCTGTTTTTCTTGAATTTTACAGAGTTCTAATAACTCTGTTATGATATTCTTCAGACTGAAAATCCCCCCTCTTCAACTTGGGTTTTCTCTTCCTTTTATAGTGTGTTTTCTAGGGCTCCATGGTGCTAGTGATTTCTCTCTTTTGCCCCTCAGAGCTCGTGTTGTGACAGTTGTTTAGGGGCTGGTCTCTTCCCTTTTTTTCTCATGGTTTTCATCTTTTAGTGCTGTTTCTCTAAAAGTCACTTGTTGACTTTCCATTCCGGGGCGTCCTTGGGCAACTAGCCTTCAATCTCTCTTCCTTCAAGGTTTCTTACTTTTCAGACTCAGCTGTTGGTTGTATTTCCTTGCTGTCATTATTCCCAAATAGTTGGAATCTTTTACTGTTGGGTTGAAAGTTCCCTTCTAGTCACTTCTACTTATGATTTTCTCATTCTTGATTCCTTGTGATACAGCTCCTTTGTTCATGAATGTTTACTTTATACTTTCTGATTCTTTGTTGCACCACTGGATACTTGAGAAAGACATCTCTGTTCTTCATTTCTTGTATTTCGTGGTACCTCTCTTGAGCTGTCTCAATCCCACATTAGCTGTGCTGCATTACTTGAGGATCCCGGGCCTCTGGCAGCTTCTGGGTATCCCAGCCCAGTTCTTTCACTGGATTTTGCTGGATTTTTTAATGACCTTTTTGCTGAAAATCTGAACATAAATAGGGCCTTAATGTTGATTCTTCTTGCTGCTTGAATTGGGCCTTCTTTACTTTTCATGGAATGGGTTTTCTTGTGAAATTTTGGCCTTCAACAACTATCAATGACTTCTTGCTGACGATGATGGCCAACATCTTTAAAATATGACGAATCGTTAACAAATACCTGACCATATCCCAATCCGTCTCCCTAGAAAATTTGAGAAGTGCTACTCAGGAAAGACTGCGGACGTCAGCATGTAAGATGCCATGTTTATAGCAGGACTAAGGTTGCCACTGATAGCGTTGCACCATCAGTTGGATGATTTTCTTTGGTTGTTCGTCGGCCAGATCGCTCTAAATGCTCGGAGGATCTTCATAGGGATTGAGACTTTGTGGGGTCATCTGAGTGGTGGGAACCATTAATTGTCGTTGGACGAGTTCTTTTATTGCTACAGACCTCAGCACATCATCTTGTCCCAAGGAATATACCACTTTGCTGCGTGGAAGAAAGGGTTAAGGTGCGTGGAAGAAAGGGTTAAGGCTTGTGTCAGACATGCCCGACTCTAACAGGAATTAGAAGGGTAGATACTTCTTTGTTCAGGGGACGGATTAAGTATGCCGTCCAGAAGAGTGGGCTACAATGCCCCATGGTTTTGACAATACTTGGGGTATTGTCAAAGATTCAGGTTTAGCACTGTCAGTTTTTACTTTTTACTTTTTTTCATTTATTTGTTAAGTGTTTTAAAGTTGTTGTTTTCCTTTTTCAGCCAATGTTCATCCGAACATAACTGATGAGCAGGAGGCCTTTATTCGTTGGGTTCCTGAAATCCTATTTGAGCAATGGAAGTGAATGGATTTGATCACCCTTGATACGCTACACCATATAATGGTGGTCCGGAGACGACACCTATAACTCGTAGATTAAATACTTACTCTTATTGGCGTAAGTTGCTTATTTCTTTTCGTCGTTTTTTCTTTTTGGTCGTCCCTTGGTCTAACTTTCGGCACTTTTCCTTTGCAGAAATGGAGGCAGCCAGACAGAGGGCGCAAGTGAGGGCAGCCGCTATGCGCAGGAAAGAGGAAGAAAATAAGGTGAAGAGGAAGGAAGGGGCATCCTCGTCAGCCCCCAAGGTCGTAGGAAAGGGGATGCCAAAGAGGAAGGCTGATGGGAAGGATGACCATCCTCCCAAGAAAGTGTTTGTCACTCCTGGGGATAAGTTCCCTAAGAAGCTGTCGCCTTCCAAGCCGAGCTATGGGGCAGGCAAGGGATTAATGATGACGTCAGGCCCCGTCACTCAGGGGCCTGATGATCGTCTTCTTACTCACAAGGACTACATCGTTGAGGTGATTGAGTCAATCATCAAGGATAAGGACGTGGATCCTTGCGCTGACAAATGACGGAGGAGCTAGGGGCGTCAGGCCTTTTGACCTTGCCCAGGTACGTCTCTTTCTTTTTTCCTTTCTTTTTTATTTAGGTGAAAATGCACTTTTGGTCCTTACATTTTGGGCCTTGTTACAATTTGGTCCCTAAATTGATTTAGGTCCTAGGTCAGTCCCTGATTTTCAAAAATCTTTTTTAAAATAGTCCCTACCGTCAACCCAGTGACAAAAAATGTTGAGGTGGCAAATGGCGTGTCCTACTTGCTGACATGACGCTGACATGGATATTAAAATATTATTAAAAATACCACGTTAGCATCCATGTTAGCGTTTTAATGACAAGTCAGCATTTTAATTAATAAAAAAATAAAAATAATTTTAAAAAAATTAAACTGAAAAAATTCAAAATCAAAAACAAAAAAAGAAAAAACTTTTTCAATTCTCTCTGTCTGTTTTTTTTTTTTCAAATCCTCTCTTTCTCTGTATCTTCCATTTTCTCGTTGGCCACGCGGACGATGTGAGAATGAACTCCGACAAGACCATGACGGACTTGGTGGTCCCCAATGGAACCTCCAGTCGGATCGAGTAGCGGATCGTGACGATCACGCGCTTGTTGTTTGCGTTGGTTATGCCGGAATCTCTGAACCTGGCCGACCTCGTTGTGGAGACCAGCAACTGAGTCGAGGCGAGATCTTTGCACTCCACTGCGATGATGAGCGGTTCGAAGCGGAGGACGAGTTCAGACTCTGGTTCAGAGTGAGTTGGTGAGTCGAGGAAGAGGAGGGAGATGACCGAGTCGGGATCGATCTGGTCATGGGAGACGAAGAGCCAGGAGCTGCCTTTGGATTTTTTGTTGGGTTGGGTTTGGTGTATGGGTTGGGAGAGGATAGAGATACGGCCGGAGCAGGAGCTGGTGGTGAAGTAGCAAGGGTGGTTGTTTAGCCGGAGATACAGCTGCTTTTTTCTGGGTTTCTGTGGGGTGGGTGGTCGGTAGTGGAGGTGGAGATTGGTGTGGCCGTGGAGATCGGTGTGACCATGTTTGTGTTTCGGAGATGGAGTTGTCTCGGTGAGTTTGGTTTTGTGTGTGTGTGTTTTTTTTTTTCTTTCTGATGTGGATTTGTATATTTATTTCTTGGATTTATTGGGTTTGATTTACTAGTGGTTTATGGGTTTGATTTCTTGGATTTATTGGGTTTGATTTACTGGATGTTTATGGGTTTGATTTCTTAGATTTATTGGGTGGTTTATGAGTTTGATTTCTTGGATTTATTAGGTTCGATTTACCGGATGTTTATGGGTTTGATTTTTTGGATTTATTGGGTTTGATTTGGGGAAGAACATAAAGCATGAAGTTCATGTCCTGGGGAAGAAGAAGAACAATGTTCTTCCGAAAAATAATGAAAAACAAACCCATTTTTTAAACTCAAATTTTTAAACTGAAAAAACTTTTTTTTTCTTAATTTAATTAAATTAATGTTTATTTATTTATTTATTTTAAAATTTCTGACCTGGATTTTTGTTTTAATTTTTTATTAATTTAAATTTGACATGGCATTTCAAAAATGCCAAATAAGTTTTTTTAATAATATTTTATTATCCACGTCAGTGCCATGTCAGCAAGTAGGGCACGCCGTTTGCCACCTTAGCATTTTCTGTCACTGGGTTGATGGTAGGGACTATTTTAAAAATGATTTTTGAAAATCAGGGACTGAACTAGGACCTAAATCAATTTATGGACCAAATTGTAACAAGGCCCAAAATGTAGAAACCAAAAGTGCATTTTCACATTTTATTTATTTACTGCTCAATAGCTGACGGTTGTTCTGTTTGCAGGCGGTAGTCCGTATGAAGGTGCTGTAGGATAGGAGCGTCTCCCAAGAAGGGGTGATTACCCGTCTGCACAAGTGTAACGGGACCTTGACTGATGAGTAAGAGCAGTACAAGGAGGCCCTTCGTACTTTCAATAAGGAGGTGAAGGAGCTAAGGGAGAAGCTGGAAGAGGAGGGTCGTTAGAAGAAGAAGGAGCAAGAAGCTAAGATGATGGTAGAAAAAGAGCTGACGACCCTTCTTGGGCAGGTGGAGACAGCCAAGGCTGACGCCAAGAAGGAATTCAAGGATTCACAGCCATTCATTGATTCCTACGCCATTTACTATGGTGACGGGTTTGAGAATTGCCTTAAGTAGGTTAAGCCCATCTACCCTCACTTGGATTTATCCAAGGTCACCATGGACGATGCCCTATCGTCAACTCTTGCTGGCGACATTATTTTTGAGAAAACTGATGAATCCACTTAGTTAGAGTGAGATCCAAAAGATGATAGTGTCGTCCTTTCTCAACTTGCTATAGACCCTCTTGTCACTCCGCTTATCTCGTCCACTGAACTACCAAATGTTGAAAACCCTCTTACTCAGGACGTCCAAGACCCTTCCTTGAAAAACGACGGGAAACCTTAGGACGCACTAGCCTCTTAAAATTAGCTTTTTATTTTTTTGAATGATAATTTTATTGTATATTTAGTCTAACTTTTAGACAATGTTAAATGCCCCTTTGTTTTTGGGCATTTTTGTAAAAATTTTTCTTTATTTATGGTACATTTTTATTATTTTACACCCGTCGCTTTCAATTGTGTTTGAGTTTTATGCGCATGTCCCTCCATTCTTGTGCCAGTGTTAGGATGTGTTTATTCTTTAAAGAACTTGATAACTAACCAGGAAGAATCTGTTGGCTAGAGGACTCTATGATAGCCCCATCCACTTATGGACTTAGGGAACAAACAGGTATTCTTATGGGATGAACTCGTTCACTTGGGGATATTGTAACAAATCTGTCTACTTGTGGACTTGAATAAATTTAAGGCATCCCAATGGGTTGAACTCGTCCACTTATGGATTTTAATAATAATAAACTCGTCCTCTTAAGTCCTTAATAATGTACATGTCCTTAGTAATGAAGTCGTCCACTTGAGGACTTGGTAATGAATTCTTCCACTCAAGTACTTAGCAATGAGTTCGTCCATTTAAAGATTTAGTAATGAGCTCGTCCATTTAAGGACTTAATAATGAACTCGTCTACTTTAAGGACTTAATAATGGGCTCGTCCACTTAAGGACTTTGTAATTTTACTGCGTCCACTTGCAGACTTAATAATGAATTCGTCCACTTGTGGACTTGATAATGTTAACTCATCCTCATGGGATGAACTCGTCCACTTGTAGACTTAATAGTGAATCCGTCCACTTGTGGAATTAATAATAATATTAACTCATCCTCATGGGATGAACTTGTCCACTTGTGGACTTAAATAATGAATTTGTCCACTTGTGGACTTGATAATATTAACTCATCCTCATGGGATGAACTCGTCCACTTGTGGGCTTAATAATGAATTTATCCACTTGTGAACTTCGTGATAAAAGTAGTTTTGTAGGAACAAATAAATATGCTAGTCATATTTGAATAAACTCCTCTTATTATGATAAATGCATGCATACATAGAAAAAATTGTTCTTTAAAGAAAAAGACTAGCCCTTTGGGCTTAAAAAGTACTGTAGCAAAAATTAACTAAAATAAATTGGAAGATGAAGAGTGTCGCTCTTCATGTTATCATCTATTGGTAGTACTTTCAGAGATGTTCAGTGTTCCATGGATGGTGCAACTTCTGTTCATCTAGTGTCTCCAGGTGATAGGTGCCTTTTCTCTGCCATGACGTGATTCTATAGGGTCCCTCCTAGTTAGGGCCGAGCTTTCCTTGGGTGGGGTCTCTGGCAGCGCTCATTACCTTCCTCAAGACGAGGTCTCCAAGCTTGAAGTCTCTGTGTCTGACTCGGGAGTTGTAGTGCTTGGCCATGAAGTCCTGGTATCGTGCAAGTCTTTGTTCAGCTATTGTCTTGACTTCGTCTAGTAGATAAAGCTGTAGACGCATAGCCTCATCGTTCTTTCTTTCATCATGATTACTCACCCTATAGCTCATGAGTCCGACCTCTGTTAGGATAACTGCTCGCTTCCATATGCTAATTGAAACGGTGTCTCTCCTGTATGTGTTCTGGTCATTGTTCTATATGCTTATAGTATGCTTGGCAGCTCTTCTGGCCATACACCCTTTGCCCCCTCGAGCTGAGTCTTGATGATTTTAAGCAAGGATCGGTTCGTAACCTCAACCTGCCCGTTGGCTTGAGGGTGGGCGGGGGAGGAGTAGTGATTCTTAATTCCTAACTGCGAGCAAAAATTCCTGAAAGAGTTGTTGTCGAACTGTTTCCTGTTATCTGAGACCAAGACTCTAGGGATCCCATACTTGTAGATAATGTTTTTCCAGACGAAGCTTCTCACGTTCTTTTTTGTTATGGTGGCCAAGGCTTCAGCTTCTACTCATTTGGTAAAATAGTCTATGCCAACTAGAAGAAACTTTAGTTGCTGCAACGCTATCGGGAATTGGCCCATGATGTCTAGTTCCCATTGAGCGAATGGCCACGGGGCTGTCATTGGGGTGAGTTCTTCTGTTGGTTGTCTTATGACATTGCTGAACTTTTGGCATTTGTCGCAGACTTTGACATAAGTCTGGACGTCCTTCTGCATAGTAGGCCAGTAGTATCCAACTCTAATCAGTTTGTGCATCAAAGACCGCGACCCTGAGTGGTTCCTGTAGATCTCTTCATGTTTTCTCTCATGACATAGTCTGCCTCTTTGGGGCATAAGCATCTCAGGTACGGGCCGGAGAAGCCTCTTTTGTACAAGATGTCCTTTATCAAAACAAATCGTGCTACTTGGACCTTCAACTTCCTTGCGGCTCCCCTTTCATTAGGTAATGCGCCGTTTTTTAAGTAGGAGACCAATGGTATGGTCCAGTTGTTTTCAAAACCTATCTCCTGCACATCGATGAGGTCTATTAATGGTGAACACTGAGTAAAGGAGAGTACCTTGTCGGGGAAAACCATGTGTTTTGTTGATGCGGCCTTGGCAAGGTGGTCGGCTTGCTTGTTCTCTCCTCTAGGAATTTGAACAATCCTAGCTTGTAGGTCATCCACCCTTCTTTTTACTTGATCTAGGTACTTCTTCATCCTCTCACCCTTATAGTCATAGTCTCCATTTACTTGGTTTGTAATGACCTGGGAGTCACAAATAATAACCACACTCGCAGCCCCTACTGCTTTAGCGAGATCTAGTCCTACCACTAGAGTTTCGTATTCTACTTTGTTGTTAGTCGTAGGGAAGTCAAGGCGAATCATGCATTCGATCTCGTCTCCTTTTGGAGAACGAAGTACAACACCCGTTCCACTAGCTTGTCTGTTGGACGATTTGTCCATGTGTACACTCCACTAAGGATATTCTTCTGCCTCTTGGGCTTCCGCGTTAGTGAACTTTGCGATGAAATCAGCGACCACCTGCCCCTTAATGGCAGTGCACGGGCGATATTGTATGTCGAACTCACTCTGCTTGATTGCCCATAGTGCCATTCATCTGAAAACTTTTGGATTGCTCATTGCTCGTCTTAAAGGCTTGTCGGTTAGGATGACTATTGTGTGGGCTTGGAAGTATGGCTTGAGCTTGCAGGCTACTGTAATCAAAGCAAAGGCGAGTTTTTCCATCGGTGGATACCTCTCCTTTACACCCCGAAGTGCTCGGCTGGTGTAGTATACGGGTTTTTGTACCTTATTTTCTTCTCTGATCAAGGCCGCATTGATGGTAGCCGAGGATACGGCCAAGTAAGGGAACAGTTCTTCCCCTGGTTTTGAGGGACTTAGTAGTGGTGGGGAAGAGAGGTAGACTTTTAGATCCTCGAATGTTTGCTGACACTCGGCCGCCCATTCAAAAGATTTCTTCAGCGTGCGGAAGAAAGGTAGACATTTATTCGTTTCTCTTGACACGAATCTATTAAGTGTGGCTATCTTGCCATTGAGGCTTTATATTTCTTTCAAGTTCTTAAGGGGTGCCATTTCTATTATGGCTTGGATCTTATCTAGGTTAGCCTCGATACCTCTCTAGGACACCATAAACCCTAGGAACTTTCCTGTCGTCACTCCGAACACACACTTGCCTGGATTAAGCTTCATGTTGTAAGAATGAATGGTGTCAAAGGTTTCCTTAAGGTCCTCCAAATGATCATCCTTTCTTCGGCTTTTTACCAGCATGTCGTCAATGTAGACTTGAACATTTCTCCCAATCTGCTGTACGAACATCTAGTTCATGAGCCTCTGATATGTTGCGCTCGCATTTTTGAGGCCGAATGACATTACTTTATAGCAGAAGAGGCCCTGGTTGGTAACAAACGAAGTCTTCTCCTGATCCATTTCTTCAATTCTAATCTGGTTGTAACTTGAAAAAGCGTCCATGAAACTTAATAATTGGTGTTGGGTCGTAGAGTTGACTAGGGCATCGACCCACAGGAAGGGGTAGCTATCTTTAAGGCATGCTTTGTTCAAGTCTGTGAATTCTATGGACATCCTCCATTTCCCGTTGGCTTTCTTAACCATCACGATGTTTGCCAGCCAGTCGGGGTAGTAAACTTCCTTGATGAAGTCTGCCTCTAGTAACTTATGGACTTCTTTCGCTATAGCTTGGTCTCGTTCTAGGACAAACACTCGCTTCTTCTGACAGATGGGTGGAAAAAAGGGCGACACATTCAACTTATGCACCATGACCGAAGGGTCGATTCTTGGCATGTCTTCATGGCTCTAGGTAAATACATCCTGGTTATCTTTGAGAAAAGTTGTGAGTACTTGGTGGACCATCGGGCTGGCAAGGGTGCCAATCCTGGTTGTTCGATTTGGCTTGGAGTCGTCGAGAAGTATCTCTTCAAGCCTTTCAGCGGGTTCTACCACTATTCATTGCTCTTTTATGTTCATTGTTTGTAGGTGATCATCCATTTCTAACATTACTATGTAACACTCACGTGCAGCCACTTGGTCTCCACATATTTCTCCTATTCTGTACTCGGTGGGGAATTTGATAATTAGATGGTAGGTCGAAGTTATGGCTTTCCACGACTTGAGGGTAGGTCGTCCGAAGATGGCATTATAGGCGGACGAGCAATCAACAACAAGGAATGTAACATCTTTAGTGATTTGCTGAGGATAATCACCAACCATAACGGGTAACGTGACCGCACCGAGGGGGTATACTTTATTCCCTTCGAACCGAACGAGTGGGGCATTGGTCGGGACCAGCCGTTCTTTGTCAATCCTCATTTGTTAGAATGCCGGGTAGTAGAAGATATTAGCAGAGCTTCCATTGTCGACCAGGGCCCAGTATGTGTTGTAGTCTCCTATTCGTATGCTAATGACGAGTGCATCGTCATATGGGTGGTGAAGACGTCGGGCATCTTCTTCCGAAAATTCGATGATGGGGTTGTTGATTAGCACTATCTTTGGGACGAAACTCATTAGCTGGACATTCTGAACCATCTTGAGGTAAGTTTTCTGAGCCTTTTTGGACTAACCAGAGGCTACCGTGCCTCCCACAATCACTCTTATATCTCCTAGGGGCAGCCTTGGACACTCGTTGTCCCGTTGGGGAACCTGCTCTTGAGGTGGGTCCGCTCTCTCCCAGCTGACAAACCTTTGTAACTTTCCTTGCCCGATGAGAGCTTCAATTTGTTGCTTCAAGTCGTAGCAATCGGCTGTGTCATGATCGTGGTCATGGTGGAAGCTGTAGTACTTCTCTTTAGACCTCTTATTAGGATCTCCTTTCAGCTTGCCAAGAAAGGTTAGGGCTCCTTCATCCTTGATTTGCATCAAGACTTGGTCGATCAGGGCAATTAGCAGGATGAAGCTCGTGAACTTCCCTGTGGGGGGCTTGGAGCGCTTGTCCTCTTGTCGTTTTCCAATCCTAGCCATTTTCCGCTCCCTATCCTACTATATGTCTTCCTATCTTTCCCTCTTCTTAGGCTTCTCTTCTCGGGCCAGTAGTGCGTCTTTTGCATTCATGTACTTAGTTGCCCTGTAAAGCACATCTGACATAGTCTTTGGGTCATTCTTATATAGAGAAAATAAGAACTTACCCTTCCATAATCCATTCGTGAATGCAGCAATAAGTATCTTGTCGTTAACTTCATCGATTGAAGGCACCTCTTTGTTAAAGCGGGCTATGTAAGACCTTAACGTCTCATTCTCTCGTTGCTTAATGCTCATCAGGCATGCAGTAGACTTTCTATATCTGTGCCCTCCGAAAAGTGCGAGGCAAACTGGGTGCTTAACCCCTTAAAGGTATCAATGGAGTTAGACGTCAACCTGTTGAACCAAATCCTTGCGGGACCCTTCAGCGTAGTGGGGAAGGCCTTGCACATGATCTTGTCCACCACCCCTTGAAGGTGCATCAGGGTCTTGAAAGACTTCAAGTGATCTAGGGGGTCCTTGGATCCGTCGTAACTGTCCATCTGCGGCATACGAAACTTCCTTGGAAGGGGGAACGAAATGACAAATGCAGTGAATGGTGAATCAGTTCGATGGACCAAGTCATTGAGGTCGCTAGACACCCGTCCTCTAAAGGTGTTCATCATAATGTCCATTCGTTCCTTCATCATTTGCATCTCTGTGACTATGTGAGGTGGAGCCGTATTTGTGATGGATGGACGGCTCATGTCTTGTCGTTCTGGTCTGTTTGGGGCGTTGCTACCTTCCGTCCTTCTTGGTCCCTTCTCTTAGCGCTGGTGCCTTCTTGATCTTCCTCCTGAATGTTAAGCCCTGCGTTCTTTTGGCACAGCTGCTCTTTCATATCATGGTTTTGCTTGGTGAGGCACTCCACAGTAGCGGCGAGAGTTTAAACTTGTCTCTTGAGGGCGGTTGTGCGTGGTTTATCTCCTTGAACATTGTTGGTGGTCACCATTGAGTGAGTAAGTACCATGCAACTCTTTGTTCGGGAAGCGATAGTATGGCTTACAAGTTGCAAGTTGCAAGTTTCCTATAGACGGCGCCAACTGATGATGCCGATAATTGTCAGTAAGTCATATAGTGCTCATGTGCTCGAGACAATACTTGCGAAACAAAAAACAAAGAAGACCCTATGAGAGTATCGGTGTGGTACTGGCCAAAGACCCCTCGAAGGTTAAGTTAGAAAGCTTTTGCAACTCTAGAGTGCCAGAGCTGGGGAAATTATGCGTACCTAGGTTTGTGAGGGTTTTGGGGTTTTTATAGTAACCTAGGGTTGACATCTGTTCCTTGGTTAAGAAGATGTTTCCTTGTGGAAGAGATCCTCTTTAATTCGCGTATTTTGTGGAATCCTTTCCTTGTAGGACTCCCCTTGATTAGGGTAAATCATGGGGAACAAGATATTTTCTTATATACTTATGCGTGGAGATTAAGTAAGGCCACGTCAAACTCGTAAAAAATTTGCTTATTCCCTTCAGCTTTCTTCTGTCAACTTCTTATCCCATCTACGTACTCTAGTCGTCTCGTCCAGATGTTTGTTGACTTCAAGGTGTAACCGTCGGCTTTGAGAAGGAGCCGTCGACTTTATCCTATTGTTGTTGGGCTGTGAATGTGCAAGTGAGGCTGACGAGTTCATTAGGACCATCGCCTTTGCCTAATATGGATGAGTTTATTAATTAAAAAAAATTAACCTTATCATGTACCAAGCTTTAGAGGGAGAGAATTGAGGTGGCAGAGACTACGAACACACACACACAGAGAGAGAGAGAGAGAGAGAGAGAGAGAGAGAGAGAGGAAGGGTTGGGTTTTCGTTACCGACTGAAATTTGCAATAAATCTCTAGACTCAAATGTCAAAGATATACACAATTACACACAGAAGTTCAAGCAAAAAATCACGCTCTCTCTCTCTTTACGTGTCGCTTTGAGAGGCGTCGCAGAGAGAGATCAGAGCTAAGGCTTTAGTTTTTGGTTTGTATTATATTTGTAGTTGTACCCTTTAGTTGAAAATTCAAAGCAAAAAATATGTTTATATATGTTACATATTATTAAATTAAGGGTAAATTGCAAATTACACCCCTAACGTTTGGGATTGCTTGGATTTTATACCCTGAAGTTTGGTTCCGTTAGCAATTCACCCCTTACGGTTAGTTTTTGCTTTTAACTGACACATCAACATGCTGACATGTTTTATTTTTGCCAAATCAACCTCAAAAACTACCGGTTTCAATGAAAAGTAAAACTTGACCTGACATACACAAAATAAAAGCCTAAAACTACACCGTTTCAGCCTAACTTCTAAAATCCCAAACCAAAACTCACGAAGGCAGCTCCCTCCCATCTTTACACGGTAGAGACCCATTGTGAACAGCTCCACAGCAGTAGCCATAATGGTGGTCACAGCAGCAGCCACAGCGGCAGCCACAGTGAGTATCATTGCAACAAATTTACAAAGAAAATAGTTCAGGTTAAACTTCTTCAGTGAACCCCATTAGATTTGAACAATCAAGTTAAGGGAACTAAAGGGTATGAAGGTTTGATAAAAAGAAAAGTGAATGATAATAATACAAAAATTACCATGCTTCTAAAAGAAGCAAGAGTTTACGGTTTATCACTAAGTAAATCACTAAGAAATAAGTAAACTTTGGCAACTGGCTAGTGCTTTGACGCCAACAAATCTGAAAATGCAGAATCTGTATAGGTAAATCACTTTCTCCCTCTTTAATCTATTTCCACTATTTTTAGCTTCTACAACTTTTTTCCAGATTCAACCTTAGCCAATACAACAATTCTTCCATTTAAAAGAAATAAATAATTGTTGTGGGTTCAAAAATTTGTCAAAGAAAGAGAAAGCAAAGAAAGAGAAATAGAGCTGGAAAGGTGAGAAAGGGTTCTCACTGAGGCCGCCGTTGTGGTTGCTGCTTTGACCACTGTTGTGGCTGCTGTTGTGGAGCTGTTCTGCTGTGTGTTCACGATGTGTCTCTGCCATGCAAGGTGGGAGGGAGCTGCCTTCGTGGGTTTTGGTTTGGGATTTTAGAAGTAAGGTTGAAACGGTGTAGTTTTAGGCTTTTAGTTTTGTGTATGCCAGGTCACTTTTTAACTAGTAGTTTCGAGGCTGATTTGGCAAAAACAAAATATGTTAGCATGGTGATGTGTTAGTTAACAGCAGAAACTAACAATAAGGGGTGAATTGCTAACAGAACCAAACTTCAGGGTGTAAAATCCAAGTTCTAAAATTTTAGGGTGTGAAATCCAAACAACCTCAAATGTCAAGGGTGTAATTTGTAATTCACCCTTAAATTAATAAGTATTGCAGTTTCAAAAAATCATATCATATAATCTATATATATATATATTAAATAAAATTATTTTTGTCTAATCCAAACTTAACAAGGAGTGAAACTCTATCTCTCTAACAAGTCTAACTTAAACTCAAATTCAAATTCATCATTTTTTAAATAAAATTATTTTTTGTTAGTCCAAATTTAACAAGAAGTGAAACTTTATCTCTCTAACAAGTCTAACTTAAACTCAAACTCATCATTATCTTTTTTTTAAAACAAAAACCGAAACCTCTGAAACTCCCACAATTTTCCACGTCAGCATAATATTTAAATAAAATTATTTTTGTTTAGTCCAACTTAAGAAGGAGTGAAACTCTATCTCTCTAACAAGTCCAACTTAAACTCAAACTCATCATTGTCATTTTTTATAAACAAAATTTTTTTTGTTCACAATTTTCCACGTTAGCACAATATGTAAATAAAATTTTCATTTTATTTAAATAAAATTATTTTTGTTTGGTCCAAACTTAACAATGAGTGAAACTCCATCTCTCTAACAAGTCCAACTTAAACTCAAATTCATCAATTTTTTTTTATCATTTTTAAAGTAAAATTATTTTTTGTTAGTCCAGATTTAATAAGGAGTAAAACTCTATCTCTCTAACAAGTTCAACTTAATTTTAAACTCATAATTATCATTTTTTTAAACAAAATTGTTTTTGTTTAGTCCAAACTTAACAAGGAGTGAAACTCTATCTCTCTAACAAGTCTAACTTAAACTCAAATTTTGCGAGGTTAATTATGAACACTATAAAAGCAATGCAAACCCCAATTTTTTTTTTAAAAAGTAGAGTAGAGGTATAAGCTCTTCTTATGTTATTTTCTTCTCCTCTACTTTGTTAATTTTTTTATTTTATTTTATGGTTTTTCATGTATTTTTAAAAAGAAATTTTTGTACATAAACCACCAAACTCTTTTTAACCATTTTTTACAAGATAAAAAAGCTTGCAATAATTGAAATTATTCTTTTAAATATAACACATCTTTCTTTTATATTTATCTATTTTTTAGTCATATATATTTTGTTTTGTTATCAATAATTTCTAAGCTGTGAATCATTTGATTCTTTAATTTTTTTTTGTCTTTTAGAAGTTTTAATATCTTAATTTTTGAGTTATTTTTTTGCGGAATTATCTGACAAATTTTTTGTAAGCCATTGCACGTTCAAGCAATGGCTTCTTCATCAAATTGTAACACAAATTAAAGTCATACAAGAGCAAATCATACAATGGTGTAGTTTCTTAATCAATTGAATATTTTATAAAATTATTTTAGTCTACCTCATAAATAGATAGGTTCCCATGCATAGCACAGGTTAGTGATTAGTATACTTTAAAATAAAAGTTGGGTTTAGAAGTTGTGGTTATGCCAAGTGATTGCACTAAATTGTAGATTTTTTTTTTTGAATTTTAAAAAAATAAATATAATTTTTTTTGTACTTATCTTCTTCTTCGATAATTTCTAAATTAATAAAAATCTTAATTTGATTACAATCCAAACTCTTCATCTAATCCTTATATTATTATAATTTATAAGTTGATAATTTTTTTTTTAATTTGACTACAACTCAAACTCTTTATCTAATCCTTTTTTTTTTTATATATATAAATTATATTACTACGTGTAAAAAAAAAAAGCACAATACATGTAAAAAAAACAAAAAACAACAACAATTTTCATCTATTCCTTTTTTTTTAAAAAATTTAAATTATATTACTTTGTGTAGAAAAAAAACATACTACTCGGAAAAAAAAAAAGCAACGTATTCAATAGCAAAATCTTCCTCTTCACACGTGACTCTTTTTTTAGATAATTATTGTTTATACAAATTTACCAAATATGTTTTTGGATAAAGTAAAAAAAAATTGTAAATAAGGTAATAAGTATTTAAGTTTAAACTAAACACCTTCTCTTTCTTCTCCCAAAAAAAAAAAAAAAAAAACGTTTGTTTGTTTGTTTTTGGTTATAAAAGAAAACTTTCTTTTTTTCCATAAAAAAATGTTTTTTTTTCCTATTCATATGACATTTTTTTTATTCCACTTTTTATGGGATTTATGAGATAGCAACAAACAAATTTATTAGAAATCTTAATTCCAATTGGATATAAATTCTATATCAAATGAAACTCTCTCTCTCTCTCTCTCTCTCTCTCTCTCTCTCTCTCTCTCTCTCTATATATATATATATATATATATATATATCCTCTACAATAATTGGTTCAAGTTTTAGTTACATACTCACACTTTCATCTCCCAAAGTGATAAAGAAAACAAACAAGTTTATTTGTTGTTCTTTTTCTAAATTTATATCTTAATTAATAATTTGTGTTAATTTCTTAATTTTAAATTATGAACAAGTTTGATTATATTCTTTATATTGAATGTAAATTGTTGTTTATAGGTTTTTGGTTGTGTTATATTCTTCAGAAAAAAAAAGGAAATAAAATAAAATGAAAGAGTTTATATAAATTTGGCAACAAAGCTAAATAGATAAGCCTAAAAAATGTTTACTAATAATAGTTTTATTAGTAATTTTTTTATTAACATGATTTGAAAAAAAAAATTGAATAGAGAGATAATTTATTAACGTGATTTAAATTCTACTAAAACTTTTTTAAGGGATTTTTTTTTTTTAAATTTCAAAGTAATTTTCTAATTATTAACTACTATGCGCTAGTTTCTAACTGCCAAAATCCATAATTGAAATACTAATCTGTATGAGATACCACTTCCAAATATTTATATCTTAGCTATTACATATTATACGCTGATTTTTTTTTTTTTTTTTCAAAATAAGCTTTTCTCTCTCTCTCCCCACAAAACAAAGGGATTATAATAAGAATTAACTAGACAGAGGTAAGACTACACCACCTCTTTTCTACAATAGATATTAAATTCATATCATTTTTCATGCATATACACACGCTACACAAAGGGATTATAACAAGAATTAGCTAAACCGGGGTAAGACTATACCACCTCTTTTCTACAATAGTTGTTAAATTCAGATCATTTTTCATGCATATACATACACATGTAGCGTGCAATGCACAGGACTTAAACTTTAAGTTTTAACTTAAACTTGGTAGGGTGAAATTCACTCAAGTATCAATATCTTCTTCCATGCTTTCAAGGACAAAAATTAAATTCTCATGTGAGTCTCTCTACTTAAAATTTTTAAATGTTTAATAATTTAGATTGTTCTTTATTATTGAATAGTTTTTGACTATTAAATTCAAGGGTTTTCCTTTTAAATATATGTGATTAATTGAGCCTTAAAGTTCAATGTTTTATTGAAAATCATTATATATATATATATATATATATTTAGGTACCTCTATCATCTTCCATTCAATTATAATATCTTAGTCTCACAAAACATGCATTTATTATGTAACTTAAAAGTAAAATATTCATTTATTTTTATTATTTAAGTAAATTAATAAAATAATTATTTACATATGAATTTTGATTAAGCCGTGCATCGCACGGGCATAATTCTAGTTATAATAATAATAAGTATTGCTAAATAAAATTTCAAAAATAATAAAATTCATAAAAAAAAAAAAAACAGCAAAAGGCCAAGAGTGGAACATAATTTAAATATTTTTTTAAATAAGATATAACATAATTTAATTAAATATATTCCACTTACACTAAAAATTAATTGGTATTTGAGCTTTGATAATAAAGAGTTCAAATATTCTATCCTACTTTTAGTGTTCCATTTTATACTTTACAAATAAAAACTTCACACATGTCCACTTATTTAATTAAATTCCAAATTTTTTCTTTTCTCTTTTAAGATACCTAAAATAAATAAAAAATAAAAAGCCCTACACATTCTCACCACCATCGGTCACCATTGGCAGAGATCGTCGGTGCTATCAATGCTGCCAATTTAAGCCACCACCACCTCTATTTTCAAGTAATTGCCTTTATGCTTAGTAAACCCAAATATTAAATCCTATTGTTTTGATAGAAGAGCCACCTCAGTGTTCAAAAAAAAAAAAAAAAGATTTTTATTTGTAATTATTCGGTAGCTTTCCTCTTCAATTATCAAGGCACCGAAAATTTTCCTTTTTCCTTCTTATATTTTGAATCACAACAAAATGCAAGTCTAGAAGTTTATGCATTCTAACTTTCAATTCAAAACAACAAAGCAATTTGGCTTGGTTTGGTAGAAAAAGTTGTAGATCTAGAGAAACTGTGAGGTGGGCTTCTTTTTAAGGCAGGCTAACAATAGTGTTCACACAGAATAGAGAGAGGGGATAACGAAAGTCTGGGAATTTAAAATAAGTGTTGAGGGCCATTTGTGAAAGCCCAGGTAGACAGAAAGAAAGCCCAATAATAAGGGCAACAAAGAATTGACAAAATATATAGCAAAAAACCATTAGGCCCAAGCGGCAGGAATAATGGATCACAGGCCCAACAAATAAACAAATGGGTCTTGAAGAGGCAAGCGGGCTCAAAGAAGCCAGGAAATAAAGAAATAGCATCCTATGGGCAGTGTATGAGGTAGAAAAGCGAGAAAGGGCCGCCGCAAGCCCAAGGCAATGCAAACTAAGAGAGTAAGGGGTTTATGGTAGGCTCATGAACCCCAAGGATAAGAATAAGGTTATTGGGTCAGGGAAGCCCAATGAAGTTAGTAAAAAGCCCATGTGAGTGTGGAATTAGCAAACGGGCCGAGGAAGCCCAAAGAAAGCAAACGGGCCGTGGATGCCCAAAGGAAAGCCCAAAGGGACATAGAAGCCCATAAGTAAAAGCAAAACAGTGCCCATGACAAGCCACTGAGAAAAGGAATAAACGGCTGGCCCAAAAGAGATCCAGCAAGATTAAGTTATTACGGTAGGAATAACAGTTCAACGTTACAAGAAATAAAGAAAATCAGGAGTGGACCAAAGAAATGTAAGGCCCATCATCAAACAAAGTCCAGCTCTTAAATGGAGCGGGAAACCAAAGGAAAGCCCACATAAAAGGTCAGAAAACACAGACAGAGAGTCTCTAGATCACGGCAAATGCATGAGCAGTAGGCAGACTTTTGGACATATCTGAAAGGAAAGCACGCGCAAGGCCCAGGCACCACCAGCCTGTACCCAGCCAATATAGGACGTGGTGGGGCCATGGGCCAGAGGTAAGAGGTAAAAGGGGGTATGGTTTGGTGGTGGGGAGAGAGGAAAAGATCTATTTTGCGGCTCCTGCCCAAGCCCTTTTGGGAGGAACGTCCTACTGGGATGACAGACCACCCAAAAGAGGCAAGGTTGAGGGGGGAACCGTTGGGTGCATGCCTTGAGGGAAAGAGAGAGAAAGCATTTATGGCGTGGTAGGTAAGAGTGCTATGGTGGACTGAGGAACGAAACAAACCTGCCTTTGTCTGGTAAGGGTGAATGTCGCACAGACTTGGTGGTCGGCAAGTATGCCCAGACCAAATAAAGGCGGTTAAGGCGTAAAGTGGTAAAACATTGGTCATGGCAGGCACTATAAAAGGGCCCTTGCCGTGCCCTGAAAAAAGGACCGAAAAACAGAGGATTCACGGAGTAAAAAAGAAAAGTAGAGTAAAAAGAAAAGAAAAAAGAAAAGAAAGAAAATAGAGAAGAAAAGAGAGGAAATTGAGGAAAAAAGAGAGATAGTTTGAGGGGCATGCACCAGTAGGTCGGTTTCCCTCTCTCCCCCTTCAAATCCTGCTCTCTTCCAAAATGTAACAAGGACTCCTTTTGGGCAATAACCATTCAAGTCCGACTCCCTCAAAACCATTAATCCCCACGACAGGATCTTTTCCTAGGAGATTATTTGCATTGAGTAGAGGCGTTCTCCCCTCTTTGGCTTTGCTTCAGCAGACTAAACTTAAAACTTGATTTATGCCCATTCTTGATTAGTTCATATTATTTTCTTCCTCCTTTATTTTCTCTGTGAATGACATTATCACAACTGTAATCATGCTTTATAAGTAGGGATTACATAGCCATTTATTTAAATAGTCAGAATACTCTGTTTTGGTTATTATTATATCTGCCTGCCGTAACTCATTTGAAACAGTTCTGCTTACCGTAAGCCTACTCCTGGCAGACAAGACATAAGTTTGTGCACAAACCGGCCCAACTTGAGTTACAATTGGACCAGTCCCAACTCCCTTACTCAGAAACATTCGGGCCCATTACCGCAGGAGGCAGCTCAGCCCAACACACAATACACAAAAAAGGCCCCTACAATAAGTAAAAAAAGAACTTAATTAAATATATGTATATGTGTTAAGTTTTTATTTGTGAATATAGAGTGGAGCAGGAAAAGTGAGATGAAAGATTTGGACTCGATAATAAAGTGCATATCATGCAACAAACATCATAATTTAATACCTAATATATATCTATATATATATATATATATATATTAAAAAATATGACTCTTCTAAAACTTAAAAAATAGAAACTGATTAACAGCTAATATAATATTTAAATAAAAAATTTAGCTTCATATATGTTTGGAGTCTTAAGCGTCAATCTCCACTAAACTTCAACTCCCACTACAAATATGATGTGTTGCTCATGTGCATTATGACGGACTGGAGCCAAACTTTGTCCAATATTTAACTATTTAATATAATCAACTACCAATGGCAATGAAGTACATCTGTTCCATGTTATATGATGTACTGTTTTTATACTAAGGACATCGAAAGCAATTAATATAAACTTTGAATGACTAATTAGAAAATGAATGAAAACATATGATTAGTGACAAAATTAATTATTGGGAAGGTGCTTGGTGAAGTCGCCTTCAAGTTATATGTTTATTGTTCTTATATTAAGGACCTTGGAAGCAATTGATATAAATTTTGTTGATACCCAAAAAATTAAAGGAACAGATCCATGTTAGTGGCGGAGCCAGGAATTTTTAACATCTATACCCCTTATTTAATTTTTTTGTTTTTAAGGCAAAAATGCAAAACTGACCCTCTAAAGGGAAAAAAAAAAACATTTTCTGTTGATTGAGCGAACCTTGATGCTGTCTTCCTTGGTTGTCGCTGTCGATTGAAATGTCCTAAAAAACTGAAAAGTACCAACTTTCTTGTTTTTCCTAAATGGAATTTCTTTCCTGTTGAACCCAAATTTGTTACAACCTATATTTTGATATATCTGATGAATGTTTGTGAAATTTTTTGGATGATTGATGATGGGTTTGTTGAAATCATGTTGGTTTATCTGATAAATTTGTTGGGTTTTCCTTACTTTGTGGTTTTATCTGAAAATTTTTCATGTTAATTGGTGTTTTGGTTAAGAGAGTATATGGTCTCATAACTTGGGGTTTGTTGGTTTTGTGTATAAGTAGGAACTGGTTTGAATGGGTTTGTCTGATATTTATTGAATTTTATCATAGTTTGGTTTTATCTTGGTACTTTAGTTTATAGGGTATATAGTTTCAGAACTTGGGGTTTGTGGGTTTTGAGTATTAGTAGAAACTGGTTTGAATGGGTTTGTCTAATAAAGTTATTGAATTTGCTCATAGTGGTTTTATCTGAAATTTTTTCATGTTAATTGGTGTTTTGGTTAAAAAGGGTATATGGTTTTAGGACTTGGAGTTTCTGGGGTTTGAGTATTAGCAGAAAATGGTTTGAATGGGTTTATCTAATAAATTTATTGATTTTGCTCATAGTTTGGTTTAATCTAAAATTTATTTAAAAAAAAAAAGAGCCAAAATGACGTCATTTTGGCTCAATTAACGGTAGGACATAACTGGGGTTTAACAGAGTACCAAATTGATAGCAATTAAATGTTAGAGGACTGAAATGACAAAACTGAAAGTTAGAGGACTGAAATGAAAAAGACTGAAAGTTAGAGGGTTAGTTTTGCATTTTTTCCTTTAAAAAAAAAATAAACAAACAAATGATAGCATGCACAACTGAAATTTTTTTCTTATTAATAAAATGTCAGTTTGTGTGATTTTTTTCTACAACACCTGCTATCGACAACCACATCAACCCTAAATTAGTAACCCCCTTTTAAACCATTGGACTGCACATTTAGTTTGGCCATTAGTAGCCACTTGATGCAATTCGATTAGTGTGGAGAGGTCAACTCAATTGGCTTTTTCATATCACTGTGGACCCCTACTTGTCTTTAAATAATGGATCTAGAATCAAATCTTGTCTACACCAAAAAAAAAAAAAAAAAAAAAAATCCTTCATTGGTGTTTTAACTTAATAGTAAAAAACCATCATCATTGAGCAAAAAATATAGTCTGAAATCCTATTATATCTATCCAAAATCATCATCATTGAGCAAAAACTCTCCACGCTATCCCACCAAAACGTTTTTACCGTGGCTTCAATCTCATGACATAGACACACAAGTAGTTTGAAGCATCCCATAGCAAATGTTGGGATAGCTTGAATAACTGACTTAATAAGTACCTCTCTTCTAGCTTGCGAAAGTAGTTTTCCTTTCCACTCTTGTAATTTCCGCCATACCCTTTCTTTGATGTAATTGAAGCTTGCTCTCTTGCCTCTTCCAACCAATGATGGTAGCTCCAAATACTTCTCATAGAATTTAATCTCCTACAGCCCAAGTAGGCTCATGATAGTATTTTTGGAAGCTAACAGAGTTGATTTGTTGAAAAAAAGATTCGTCTTTTCCTTGTTTACTTTCTGCCCAGAAGAGGATTGATACATAGCTAGCAAATTAAGGATATTTCCACATTCTGAAGAATTTGCCCTGAAAAACAACAAACTATCATCTGCAAAAAATAGATGGGTTAGTTTAGGGCCTTGTCTGCAAATAGAGAAGCCCCTAAGGTCTCCTTCAGCTGTTGCTTTTGCAATAAGTCCATGCAAACCCTTAGTACATAAAAGGAAAAGGAAATGAGACAATGGGTCTCCCTACCTAATCCCTGTAGATGGGTGGATATGGCCTTGCGGTTCGCCATTCACCAAAATTAAGTACGATACAGTTTTGATACAAACCATAATGAGGTTAATCCATCTATCACAAAACCTATCCTCCTCATAAGATTTACCAAATAAACCCATTCAACCCTATCATAAGCTTTACTTATATCCAATTTCAATGCCATAAAACCATCTCCCTTAGACTTTAGATTTTTCATGCAATGCAGGATCTCAAAAGCAATAAGGATATTATCAGAAATAAGCCTATCTTTTGCTGATTTTCAGTAATGAGAGACGGTAAAAAACTTTTCAACCTATTTGCTAGAACTTTTGAGAAAATCTTGTACAAAACATACATTGCACAAGTTGATAGGGTGAAACTCAATTACCAATTCCAGGCTATCAACTTTAGGGATAAGAGCAATAAAAGTGTGGGTTTACAGGTAAAGGTAAAGTACCTGTTGAGCCAAGACAGGATAGAATTGGTCACATCATGATCCACCATAAGTCAAAAATGCTAATAAAATAGTGGGGCATACCATCAAGGCTTGGCACCTTTAAAGGAGCCATCTGTTTAAGTGCTTTCAAGACTTCCCACTCATGAAAAATCCCTACCAGATTGGCATTCATGGATTCAGTTGCCACCTTAGGAATAGTGTAGAGAGCTTCTTGGACCCGAGGAGGATTTGAGGAGGATAACAACTCAGTATAATATCGAATGAAGCTCTGTCCAATGTCCACCGTTTGGTCCAGCCATCTCCCACTTGAATCCCGAATTCCTATGATTGTATTCCTTCGAAATCTCTTGGCGGCTTTGCTATGGAAATACTTTGTGTTATTGTCACCTTTGCTCAACCATAAAACTCTTGATCTCTAGTTCCACATTCTAGATTCTCGATCAAGTAAAACATTTATCTCCACCTTTAAAATCCAAATTAAAAAATTATTTCCACTCACCATTGCTGCTGCTTCAGCTGATACCAGTTGTTTCTTTTTTTCTTCCAATTCTCTTTTAACATTTCCAAAGCAATTGTGATTCCACCAAGTTAGATCTCTTTCACACATAGCCACTCTTTTTAAGATTTAGCTGTCAGTATTCGATTCCCCTGTGTTGGTCCAGGTAGCTTCAACTGTTTCTCCACATCTCAAATCAAAAAGCCACATCTCTTCAAACCTAAATACTTTCCTCCTTGTTGGGATCTCCAAATTAGATAGATTAAAAAAATAGGGGCAAATGGTCCAAGGTGTTGCAAGGAAGGTGGTGTACTTTAACTCCTAGAAACTTCAAAAACCAACTATTGTTTGCCAAGCCCCTATAAAGTCTTAGCATTCTAATCATACTTTTAGATTAATTTTTCAACAGGTCAGCTCTTTTTATAAAATCCGTTTGGCCAACTAAGTGTTATCCAAAAAGCTTGAAATTAAATAGGGATAAGCCCTTATAAGTCTAGTATGTTCCACCAAAACATCAATACAAAAAAAAAAAAAACATAAAAGAAAAATAAAGCTTTTCTAAAACCCAATAAACTTTTCTCCCCCAACACTCCTTCCTCAGTCCCATGAAACCTGATAAACCTTTCTCCCCCAACGCTCCTTCCTCAGTCCCACGGCGAAGCCCACCTTCCATCCAAAGACAAACCATTTCTTCCATCAAAAACACAAATTCCTCAATCAAACCCTACCATACCCGCAAAAAGTACGCTCTTCTCTCCCTCTCACTCTCTCTGAAATTATTTTTCTGTCCACAACTTTGAAATATTTCTTTGGTGGTCCAAGGCCAATTTACTCCAACCCACAAATCTCCACAACTTCCATTACCGAATGGCTTAACTAATTGAAGAGAATACAAGAGAAGGATCAGTGTAGAAAAGAGCACTACTACAAGAGAGGGATAACAAAGGATTTGATTGTGGGGAAAAGAAAAAGAAAAATAGAGGCAAGAAGAGATAGTTACAAAAGATACGGTGAGAAAGAGACGGAATTTTTTGTACAGTACCTTGACATCGTCCCGCCTTTCCTCTTCTTCTTTCTTTTTTTTCTTCCTCTTCGTGTTGCTTTCTAGCCTTTACCCAAATGTGTAGTTTGGGTTTCCTTTTTAACTTTTTTAGCATGATGTTTTGTTAAACGTGCCCATACCTGTTTGACACACCACGTGAATTGATTCTAATTCAATTTTTTTTTTTTTCACATGACCAATGTAAATAGCATCTGGAAACAGGTGCTTTTAGCCTTTTAGTTTATAATAATAATATAATAATTATAATTATAATTGTACATAAATTTTTATTGATAATATTGAAGTATATCAACTATTATAAATCTTAAAGTTTTTAACAATTTATTTAAGTTTTGCCTAATAAACACATAAATGCATAAATAAATATTTATATCTATTTATTTATATATAAAATTAATGGTAATTTCAAAACAATTCAAAGGTATTATCAAAATGTGTTTCTATTCAGTATTGACTCTCTTGAGATAGTCCCGTGGGTAGTGGAATACTTTTGCAAAAGTGAAAAATGAAGCTCTTTGGAAGGTGCTTGATTTACAAACATCATTCCATACTTATTTACATAGGTACCTTTTCATTTAATAAACACATTTTTAGTTAATAAGTACATTTTCATTCAATATGCACCTTTTGGTATATCTAATACGAAGAGTTATGACTTGGTATATCTAATATGAAGAGTTATGACATTTCAATAAGCACCTTTTAGTATATATATTACAATATATATTTTATATACCTATATATACAATACAAATTAAATTAGAGATTCAACATTTTGTCTCTTATTCCTTCCCACAAAAAAACTAATAAATAAAACAACATTTCTTTCTTCTATCTAACTAATAAAATTTTGAGCTATTTCTTTCAATATATATATATATATATATTTTATGCATTTTTGCTTACTACTCCAACTCAAAAATGATGATTTTTTTCCCTAAAACTCATCCAAAATCTATTCTCATGCATCGCATGGGTTATGGACTAGTTTTAATACTATTCCAAAAGCATTGAGACTTTATTAACCTTAAAGCTACATGTGTTAGCATGTATAACAACTAAGAATGTAACCCATAGCCTCATATAATAGTCATCACAACAAAAGTCAAAAAATTCAATTTCATAACTTATATAGGCAATTTACCAAACACTTGGCATGCAACGAACACATATCCACATTCACATATGTCGAAGTCATTCAAACGCAATGGAAACACTATAAATTCAACTCATGCAACAACAAAACCCATATGGTTGCTCTAGGAAACCAACCCTCAAATACCCATGGTAAAAACCAAATCATCCCATCAATGCAAAAACCCACCAATGAACTGAAATTTTTGGATTTAAACAAAACACTTGCTACCCAAATCCTCATAACCCTATATCTTTCATTACTCACCAAACCCAATATACCATAAACATCATAAAATAACAAAACCCAAAGGATTTCATAGAAAAAATTGAGAGAAAACTTAGATTTTTACCTTGGGTATTTTGCACTTCAAAATCTCATGGAGTTTTTGACTATTGGGAGAATTAATGGAGACATAATCCTCCCTAACAGGGAGACTTCAACTAGAGGGGAAAAAGAAATGAGGAAGGAGATGGGAGCTTTGAGGTGCGGTCATCATTGGGGAAGATGAAGAGTGAATAAGAGATAGGAAGGAGAGAGTAGCCGTGAGAATGAAGAGGGGGGGTGTTTCACGTGTGGTGATAGATGGGGGAGATTCTGGACCACAAATAACAAATGTATCTTGTTAGCAATTTTACAAAAATGCCCTCACTAAAAATATACACATATATTTACGCTCTGTTTGTTTCAATATTAACATTTTCTAAAAATTGTTCATTTTCCAAAGAGCATTTTCTAGAAAACTATCTCATTTTCCGGTGTTTGGTAACGACCTTGAAAATGAGCTTGAAAATGTTTTCTAGTGTTTGGTATACAATTTTTATTTATTTATTTATTGTATAATTTAAAACATGTGTATTATGTAGACCAACTAATGTAATCAATATAAATAGAAGAAACCAAGAATGAATTTGGTTTTCATACTAAAATTTTGACAATAGATACAATCAAAATTAGTTGTCAAATCTTCACGATCTCTATCACTCATCTTGCTCATATATATAGACAATAACGTACGTATGTACATACATACATACGTACATATATATATATATATAATTAATTAATAGAGAAATACATCTTCAATAAATACAAAAAACAATAACTTATAATTGTCTACTTTTTTTGCTAGTACACTAATTGTCTACTATGGTCAACCACAAGTCTTCAATATTACTCTGAATTATGTATTTACATAATGTAATCTGCATAATGTATCTGCCAACAAATGCAATTTTCCTAAACAATTATCATTCATTATATAAAAATATTATTAATTTGCCGTAAAGTTTGTCCTATGTAAAAGCAATTTAGAGTCATATAGGCACCATGTTTTTCGTATTTTACTTCATTCATTCTTTCTTCTTCTTATTTATTATTATTATTATTTTTCTTTTGCACTTTTATGTGTGAAAAAGAAGTAACTTCTGTTTCGAATCCATTAAACCGAAAATTTTTTAGAGAAAAAAGAAAATCAAGCTTGAAATTCAAAGCAAAGAATTAGGATTTTGGTAGAGAGGAATGAAATAATTACCACTGCAAATCTATTCTCCTTTGCAAGTCAGTGCTATTGACAGATCAGTGAGGGGAAAAAATATAATCAGAAAACTATGTTATAAAGGGGGGGGGGGAGAGAGAGAGAGAGAGAGATTGTTTTCCAAAAAAATATTTGGAAAACAACCTATAGAAAATAAGCCTTATTTTTTTTAGGATTTTTTTTAGTAAAGATAGTTTTCCGTTAACCAGTTTTTTTTGTGCTACCAAATACTGGAAAATGTGGAAAACTATCTTTACATAAGATTTTCTAGTGAAACAAATAGAGCATTAAAGAAACTTAGGGTGTTACAATTACAGAGAAACAAAAGGCTAAGAACAATAAGTTCAGATCCAAATTCCATAGCATTTCAAAGAAAGAACGAAATATCACTAACAGAAATATGTGTGTATGTGTGAGAGAGAGAGAGAGAGAGAGAGAGAGAGAGAGAGAGAAATGTGACTGTAAGATCAGAAAGTGGGTGACTTTAGCTCAAACAAACACTGTAAAACAAAAATTTCAAGGGCAAATGAGAACTTGAAATTGATTGAGAAAAAAGAGATTTTGAGACATACCCAGATGCTAAATAGACTAGAATCTAAGTGGGTCTTGGTGTTTGAGGCGGAGAAAGATTGAGAGATAGAGCAAGAACTTCGGTCTATGCTGGGTAGGAGCTTCAGTCGGCATTGATGAGAAAGTAGCAACGACAAAAGTGGAAAAGGAGGAGAAAGAAAAAAGAAAAGAAAAAAAGAAAAAGAAAATATTAAAATATTCTAATTAGTGTGAACACAACATAAAATAATATTATTTTTTTACCTTTTAGTTGAAACTGAGAAGCCAAAATTTTTGGCTTTGGCTCCACCAATATAGCCTAAGTTTTGTAATGGATGGTGCTAAAATTAGCAATATAACCACCATTAATAATACTCTTAAAGCATCCACAATGGTGGTGCTAAAAATAATTTTTTAGCACCACCATATACAAAAAGGGTGCTGCAATGATGGTGGTATAGGTAAATTTTTTACCTACATTGCTATAGTGCACAGCTATATATGGCTGTGCATTATAGCTGAAAGCTAAAAAAAATTAATTTTTTATTCTACCTTCTATTAAAATTTATTTATTTGTTTTTCGTTTTTTTTTTTTGTTTTTTGTTTTTTTTCTTCTATTTCTTTTACTCAACCCATCTTAGATCTTCATCTACCACCTTTGTCTCAACTCTCTCAACTCTCAACTCTTACCTTTGCTGAGAGTCTCAAAGCCACCGACCCACCCAAAGCTCAACGTCATCGGCCCACTCCCCCAACCCATGCTGTCGACCCACGCCGTTGACCCACATCGCAGACCCATCTTGCCCACGTCGCCGACCCACGCTACCCAAGTCCCAAGTCGACCAAAGGCCCAAGGCCCAAGCCCCAAATCCAAAGTTGACCCATGCTGTCGACCCACGTCGCAGACCCATTTTGCTCACGCTGCCAACCCACGCTACCCAAGTCCCAAGCTAACCCAAGCCCCAAGACCTAAGTCCGAAGCTAACCCACGCCAACCTGTCTCGCCTTCTTTTCTGTCTGACCCATCTCGGCCTCTCTAATCTAGCTCGGCCTCTCTTCTCTATTTGGGTACCGATTTCTTAAAGCTTGCTTGCTGATCACGTGAGTTGTCTTTGTCTTCTTCATCATGTAATGCTTGGGGTTTTTGATTTGGGTAATTGGAATGATAAATTTTTCATGTCAATTGGGAATTTTTTGTTTGCAGGGAATTTATATTAGTTGATTCTAATGATAAATTTGCAGAGAATTGGAATATATTGAGAAATTTCTGTTTGCAGGGAATTTATGTTTATGTTTTTAATGTATTGGTGTTAATGTTAGTTTGGGAATTTTCTGTGTGCAGGGAAGACTACATTTTTTTGGTTTCTATTTTTGCTTCTTGTTGATTTTCTGTTTGTTGATTCTAATTTATTACAATAAATGTCATGTTGGAAATTGTTTTGGGAATTTTTTGGTTGTAGGAAAGTTTGTGTTTGTTGTTTCTAATGTATTGATGTAAATGTTAGTTTGAGAATTTTCTATGTACAGGGAAGTTTACATTTTTTTTTTTCTAATTTATTATAGTATTGGTCTTTACTTTTAGTTTGCTTGGAAGTATATATTGTTGTTTCTAATTTTATGGAGTCACAATGAGACATACCATATTACACGGGTATCATAAATAGAGATATTGATATTGACTCACAACTTTTGGGAACATCTTGAAATAATCCTATGTCAGTTTTTAGTTCTCCACCTCAAGTTGAGAATGCCTTTTCTATGAAAGGAAAAAGGGGCACTAACTTTAGTGTAGAGGAAGATCAAGTCCTAGTGTCAGCATGGCTCAATACTAGTGTTGATGCCATACTCAGTAATGAACAAACACATTATACATTTCGTCAAAAAGTTTAGGAATACTTCATGAAATACAATACATTCAGTACCAAACGTACTACTATCTCCTTCATAAATCATTGGGCAACGATTAATAAGGAGACAAATAAGTTTTGTGGGTGCATGTCTAAAGTTAACGCACGTCATCAAAGTGGTATAACCAAACAAGATAAGGTATAAATTATATTGCAATAGTGTTAACATACCCATTCACCAATAGTTTGAAGATACTAATCATGTTATATTTCTTTTAATTTTTTAGATTACCAATGCGAAGGCTTTGTATAAAGAGACCTTCAAGAGACCCTTTGATCTTGAACATTGTTGGCTTATGTTGAAGGACCAACCAAAGTGGGCCAATCCTAATGAAAGATCAAGAGCATCCATGCCTCCAACTCCGGATTTAACACCTATTAGTGAGGGGGATTGTAGGTCCGAATTTGCTGACACTTCCAATTTTGAGAGGCCAATTGGTAGGAACGCCTAAAAGGCTAACCGAAAGAACAAAGCCATTGGAAAAGATGTAGGGAAATATTTGACCAAGAAAATGAAATTTATTGAGGAATCACAAGAACAAGAAAAAGAGAGTCTTCATATCAAAGTGGAGAAGTTGCCCTTGGGAGAGTTGAGGGATAAGGAGAGAACTCGATTGGAAGAGGAAAAAATTTTTATTGAGAGGGAAAAACTTAGGATTGAGAAGGAAAGAGGTGGAGAAAAACTTAGGATTGAGAAGGAAAGAGTCATGATTGAGAGGAAAAATTTGAGATGCAACATATGTTAGAGGAGGAGAGAATCATGATGAAAGATACAAGTGCATTGACTGGAGCAAAAAAAGCTTTTTATGAACAACTCCAAGAGGAAATCATGGCAAGATGAAGTTCACGTAATTAATGGGTTTGATTGCATTTTGGATGTAGCTAAGGCCTTTATGTATTTTGTAATGTTAGGAAAAGGTTGGCACATTTAGATGATGCTTTGGTATAACCTTTTTTTATTTTTATTTTTAATTTTTATGTAGCTCATGATAGGCCTTCATGTATTTTGGTAATAGCTTATGATAGGCCTTCATGTATTTTGGTAGTGGCTTATGATAGGCCTTTATGTATTTTGGTAGTATCTTATGAGAGGCCTTCATGTATTTTAGTAGTGGCTTAGGTCACTAAACTTTAATCTTAAACTAGATGTATGTATAAACCTTTAAATTTATTGTTTATCTTGTTTGTGTTGTGACTTGTACACGTGTGCTTGTGTGTGTAATGATTGCTTATGGCACTAAAAGCATGGATTGGTTATGTTTCTTGTATCTATTGTAATAATTGCTTTCCAATTGTCTTGAAGGTTGCATCCATGGACAGCTCTTTGTTTAGCAAGTTGCTTTTTGATGACTCAGATGAGGATGAGATAATCGAAGAAGTTGTCATGGAAACATCACAACATAAACGTCGACGCTATATCTGATGTAATCATTTGGCAGGCAATGAGAGGATTTTTCTCGACTACTTTGCTCCCACACCAATATATCCGCCCACTTTATTTCATAGGAGATTTCGGATGATGCGTTCTTTTTTTCTCTGTATTCAATCTAAGGTAGAATCTCATGACTCTTTGTCCAAAAAAGAGATAGTGCCAACAAACTTGGTTTATCTGCATTACAAAAGATAACTGCTGCACTTAGAATGCTTGCATATGGAGTATCAGGTGATTTGGTAGATGAATATGTGCGGATTGGATAAATTATTGTATTACAAAGTTTGAAAAAAATTTATTACTACACTAATTAATGTTTTCTTTGAGGAATACTTGAGAAAGCTTAACAAGGAAGACATTGCTAAACTGTTAGCTTACGGTGAACATCGAGGTTTTCCAAATATGTTAGATTCAATTGATTGCATGCATTGGAAGTGGAAAAATTGTCCAATTGCATGGAAAGGTCAATATTGTGGTTATATTCGTGAGCCTACTATTATTTTGGAGGTAGTAGCATCATATGATCGTTGGATATGGCATGTATTTTTTGGGTTATCTGGGTCAAATAATGACATTAATGTGTTAAAGCGGTCTCATATATTTTCTGATCTTGCTGAAGGACATGCTTTTGCAGTACATTACTCAATCAATGGTCATGACTACATAATAGGATATTACCTTGTTGATGTCATATATCCAAAGTGGGTAACATTTGTGAAAATAATCCCAGCTCTACAAGGACAAAAGCAAAAGTTATTTGCAACAGCCCAAGAGGTGTAAAGGTAGGATGTTGAGCGTGCATTTGGAGTGTTTCAAGCACATTTCGCAATTGTTTGTGGACTTGCACAATTTTTTCATCTTGAAACACTCCAAAAGATCATGAAAGCGTGCATAATTCTCCATAACATAATTGTTGAAGATGAGCGAGATGATAGTGGTAGACTTGGATTATGAACAAATTGATGGAGTGGATAATCCTCCTATACAAGTGTCACATGAACAAAAGTGATGGCTTTATGGCATACATTCAGAGTCATGGACACATTTGAGACCGAGAAATTTAGTCTCAACTCCATTTGGACCTTGTTGAACATTTATGGCAATTGCAAGGTGGGTTGTAGGAACTTTTATTTTTTATTTTTTATTTATTTTTATGTTGAGAAGCATGAGTCATAGGAACTTGTGCATGTGTGTGAGTTTTATTGTAATTAGGTTTGAGTTATGTATGTGAGTAATCTATGGACTACATCGTTCCAACTATAATATGTGTTCCATTTTATATGTTTTCTTATAAGGTTTCTCCATTTCATAGTTCACATTGTTCCAAGATTGCTTCCAGACAATTGAGACAATTGTTTTAGTAAAAAAAAAAAAAATTGTATATATATAATTTGGGGTTAAAAAAAATAATGTTGTTATACTAGAAAATTATTTGCTGTCCTAATGATTGAGAAATTTTTTTAGTCAAAAGATAAATTTGTATATATATAATTTGGGGTTAAAACAAAATATTATTGTTACACTAGATTATTTGCTATCATGATGATTGAGAAATTGTTTTAGTAAAAAAAAAAAAAAAAATTTATAAGTATAATTTGGGGTTAAAAAAATTACTTGATACACTAGACGATTATTTGTTATCATGTGGCGGCAGTGGCGACAGTAGTAATGATAGTAGCGGCGACAATAGTGGCGGTGGAGACGGCAGTGGCAGCGGTAGCGACTGCAGTGGTTGTGATTATTGTTTATGGTAGTGGATATATTATTTTATTGTGATGTTTATATTATTTTATTGTGTTGAAAAATAAATTAGATCCACTAATGCTAAATTTTTTGTAAAGTGAGTAGGTAAAATATATAAAGTAACTTTTTGTGATGTCAAATAACTAAAAAAATAGCTCCACCAATGTAGATGCTCTTATAGTTTCAAAATTTTGGTTGCTAAAATAAAAAAGGGTTGAATTGCAGCACTTCGTACTTTTTATTTTTATTTTTTTTGCAGTTTTATGTCATATTTTTGCAACTTTTAGGTTGTGTAGCCAGCTTTATAGAGAGAAAAAAAATTAAAATAAGTTGTGGGGTTAGTTTTATGTCCTTTTTTTGTTTTGTTTAATTTTTTTTATCAAATGGAACCCACATTAGTGCAACATTAAGAAGGACCACATGGTGCTCCTTAACATTTGCTTTATGTCATATTTTTTCCCCTTTTTAGGTTGTGAAACTAGCTTTATAGAGGGAGAAAAAAAGAAAAGAAAAGTTGTGGGCTAGTTTTATGTACTTATTTTCTTTTCGTTTAATCTTTTTATCAAACGGACCCATGTTAGTGCAATATTAAGATGCAGTTAATGGGCACTGTAAGTTGCCCGTTAACACATTAACACAATTGAATAAAAAATTTTGGAGACTTTAACACGCAGGTGTATAGATAAGTTTACCTTATAGGCTCTTATATTTTTTGGGTAGGGGTTAATTTAGAGCATTTATTATAATTCGAGATTACTACATTTTTCAATCAATATAAAATCTAGGGAGTGTGATGAGTATTATGCGTTAGCAGGTGAGTATTATTCCTTTTCGATTGTGAACTTTGTAATGACATAAAAATATATACTGGTCATAGAGTGTCACAATTATCATTTTTTATAAAAAGATTTATCATTTAAAAAAAAAAATCCTAAAAGGCAGTCACTAAGTCCTAAAAGGTAGTTAGTTATTGCACATCCATATCAAAATACCTCTATGCTAGAGACTCTCATGTTGTAAACTCTGAAATTTTTTTATTCAATTTTTTAAAATGGAAGTTATTTAATCATAAAAGATAGGCACTTAGTACACATCCAAAACTAAAGTTTAGGATGTTACATCCATTATAATTTGGGATGACTACATTTTCCAATCACAAAAATACCTAGGGGTGTGATGAAACAATAAAAAATTATTTCATCCAAAACGCATTATTATATTATAGTTACTAAAATAGTGATATCGGCTTTTTTTTAAATTGTATTAAAATGTAAGTTTATAAAAAAAATAAAAAAAAATAAATGTAAGGGTGTAATGGGGATTCTTAAAAATAATCAAATAAAAAATAAAACAGGTGTTAAGGGATGGAGGAGGAGGAGGAATCTTTTTTGTTTTTTTTGAGAATCAAAAGAGGAGGAATTAGTTTAATTAATTTGTACTGAGATGCTTTAAAATGAGATGAAACCAGTTTGGCATGAACCTTTGCTAGTTTCTTCATTAAAGCAACAACCTTGTCTGCCCCATATTTGCAAACCATCTTTCCGGAACTTCAAACACTACTTCTTCACCACTATAGAGATGAAAGCCACCATCTTTTGGGGTTAAGTGGCCTGTAGTGGCAAGAAGTCTAGGCCATATGTGTCCCATCTGCAAAACAAAGTTAACAACAGGCAAAGATGTAAGTTTTTCAACTATACTATACATATTTGAAGGGTTTTAAAGACCGCCATGTTGTGAGAGAAAAGAGTGTACCTGCGAAGGAAAGGGAGTAGAGAATGTAGAAGAAGAATTTAACTAAGGAAGTTGGCATTTTGTTCTTAATTTGTTTTGGATAGGAATTGATTGCTTGCACTTTTGTGCTTTGAGAAAGTGATCGTAATAGGGAGTGTGAGACTGGTGAAGTGGGTTCCTTCTTTTTCGCCACCATGAAATGATACATTCGTAGAAAAAAGCAAACTGCATATTGTTTTAAAAAATTAATTACATTGCTAACTGGGAGGGGTTTTTTTATTTTTATTTTTTATTTTTTTTACATATTCAGATAAGGCGAATACTGTAGACTAGCCTCTAAGCACGCATTTATTATAATTTGGGATTTCTACTTTTTCGAATCACAAAAGAAAAAAAAAAAAAAAAACATGGGGTGAGTTTTGTAGATTTGAGGAGTTTTAAAACTAACAAAAGAGTAATTTTATTTTGTAGAGAGTTAGAGAGTAGAAGCAGGAATTTAAATTAATGTAAAAGTAGGAGTTTATTAGAAGTAGGAAGGCATTTCAACGTAGAAGTATGAATTTATTATTTTTGTCAATTTATTATTTTAACCCCATTTTTAAGTTTTAGGTAGGGATATTTTTGGCAGTAAAAAAAGTAATAACTAACTTTCTTTCGCCAATTTACTATTTTAACCCCACTTTTAAGTTTTAGATAGGGGTATTTTTGACAGTAAAAAAAGTAATAACTAACTTTCTTTTGCCAATTTATTATTTTAACCCCATTTTTAAGTTTTAGATAGGGGTATTTTTGACAGTAAAAAAGTAATAACTAACTTTCATTTACCAATTTACTATTTTAACCCCATTTTTAAGTTGTTGGTTAATTAATTTAGGGGTATTTTTGATAGGAAAAAAAGTAATAACTAATTTTCTGAATTTTCTTAATATATAGAGATAGATGGATATCTAGAGAGTCTATATCCATCTATCTATACTATTATTTAAGGGACTTCACTTATTTGGACCCTTTTTTTTTTTAGTTCCAAAATACCCCTCATCTTATCTGAATATGTAAAAAAAAAAAAAAAAATGTTGTTTTAAAAAATTAATTACATTTCTAATTGGGAGCAGGTTTTTATTTTTTATTTTTTTTATCTATATCCAGAGAGTCTCTACTTCCGAACCCCCCAAAAAAAAAAAAAAAAAAAAAAGAGAGGGAAGGATAGATGGATATAGACAAAAAAACGGAGGTATTGTGCATAACATCATCCATCAGCCATTCAAAATAGTAAGTTAGGAACGTTTTCAAAGAATTAAGAAAACTAACATCTCGAGTTTTAGAAACTCGAGATCCATATTATAACTCGAGTCCAAAAGACTCGTTTTGCAAGTGTGAAAATGCCACATAGATCTCGAGTCTTTAAAACTCGATTTCCATGCAAAAAAATTTCACCTATAGTGGCGTTTTTAAGCCTTACAGTGACGTTTTAAAGCCCTATAGCGGCGTTTTTCTGCAAAATTTTTTTTCTAAGCACAGGTTTAGCGGGTCCTATAGTGGCGTTTTTAAGACCTATAGTGACGTTTTACAGACCTATAGCGGCGTTTTTTCTCAATTAATGGAAATCGAGTTTTTAAAACTCGATTTTCAGCCTGATTTTTTTCCCAATTTAACTTAATGCACTTACAAATCGAGACTTAAAAACTTGAGTTTTATCTTGGAACTCGAGTTTTAGACACTCGAGATGCTAGTTTTCAAAATTGTTTTGAAATGTGACAATTAACTAAATTTTTTAATATTTATTGTTATTTAGAAAAAAAATTCCAAAAAAACGTAATCTGTTTTTTTATTTATTTTTTATGAGAAAACGTACGGTGCTATAAATGAGAAGATGTATTGCCAAACCAAACGGCACCATCAGCCTTACCCTAGTGAGTTTCTTCGTTAAAAAAAAAAAAAATTTTCTAGATTGTGCCGTATTTCGTCTCCTGTTTGCCTTCTCCTCTAGAACCAGGATGAGACGCAAATGTATACCGCCGGCTGTATATCCGTTATACAAGAAATCGTTACCGAGGGTCAGTAGGTTGGTAGTACCAGTGGAGGAAAATTTCCCCTTCATGCTCCCTATCACCATTCGCTGCGACTCCTGTTCCGAATATATTCACCAGGGCACCCAACTCTTTGTCCACACGGAGGAGGTTATTGATGAGGTACCATATTTCTCTCGGTCTTTTTGTTTCCTAGATATGCCTTCCTTTGAGATAGGATGGATATACATGATGCCGAGGCGTTCTGCTGTATACCTCCTGCCCTGCCCTGTTTTCTTTGACTTTCTTCTTTTCTTGATAGAATACTATAAAACAAAAAATGTTTCTACCTAGTGTAGTGTGGTGTGCCTTTGTTATATCTTATTTTGGTGAGATTCAAAATTTATTTTGATAGGTGTGAGATTTATAAAATTAAAAAGCTTAGGGCCATTTGATACACCCACTTAAACGCACGTTTTTAGTTTTTAAACAACATTACACGTATTTTCACATATTTTTTCACCGCACATATTTCCACATATGTTTTCAAACACATGTTTTCAATTTTTCAGAGCGTATATCAAACATCCCCTAAATTTCTCATTTTACCTATGAAAAAACTAGACTTTATAATTATTTTTTGATAAGTAACGAAAATTTATTGATCCAAAATTTATTTTCTCACTCTACCTATGAAATTTTATTTTGATAGTTAATCACTTGATTGTTGTATTGACCATTAATATATATATTTTAATTTATTAATTTTTTTTATAAAAAAATGTGTGCTTCACATCGATCACATGTGCGCTCTAGGAGGCACTTTGCGCTTTTAACAACACTAAAAGTAAGTAACATAGGGAGTTGGATTTTTTTTTTGAAAATAACACTAAAAGTCAAACTATTTTGTTAGTTAGTACAGTTTTGAAACTAATTTGATATCTAACAACTCAAGACCAAAGGACTCAATTTTGAAATTATAAATCGAGTATAAGATACTCGATTTTCCCATTGTGGCAATAGATGAGGTGGACATTTGGTCCACATAGGCACAAAAATCAAGTTCTTTGGACTTGGTTTGGTTCAAAGGGAATCAAGTCCTTAGTTTAAATGGAAACCAAGTCTTCTGAACTCGATTTCAGTTCAACCCTCCACGTGTCCAGATCACTCAAAACACAGATCACTCAAACACACTCAAACTCAAACACAATGAGTCTTCTCATAGTCTCTCACTCTCACTCTTCAAACTTGGTTTTCCCTCTCACTCTCACTTTTCAAACTAGGTCTTCACGGTCTCTCTCAGTCTCCCTCTCACTCTTCAAAGACTCTTCGCTCCATCGCTCTGTCTCCACCTCGCTCCATTGCTCCGTCTCCGCCTCGCTCCATCGCTCCGTCTCCGCCTCGCTCCAACGCTTAGCCTCGCTCTATCGTTTTATCCCTTAGACACTAATTTTGGGTGGCTCCACTGGTAGGAACTCCATGTCTATCACAAGTAAGGACTCTTTCTCTCTCCCCATTATTATTATTATTTTTATATGATATTGGGTTTCTGATTTTGCTGGTCATTATTTTAGAATTTTTTTTTTTATTCCAAATATGTTGAAGTATAGAATCTGGGTGTTTTAGATTGATGTAGAAGGTTTTGGGTTTATGATCATTTCAAGATCATTTTAAAAAATATGGCAAACTTTTTTTGATGGTTTATCATGGTGGCTTTAGATCATCTGTATAAAGTTGTTTCATTGTTGAGAAAAAGGGGTTGATCCTTGTATGATTTGTTAATACCAATTTCATATTCGTTTAAAATTCCAAATCATTCTAATGGTATGACTTTCAAAACCCATTCAAATAAGTTATGATGAACAAAAATATTATACCTATTAGTTATCCATTGAAATATCTGTTACAAATTTTAAACAAATATATATTGAAATAATTTATGCTAAAAAGACTACAAATACTATCTTAGGTATCAAACTCATAATCCATTTCATACCCATGATAAAATCCTAAAAGTATTAAATATTCCTAACAATTGATCACAATATTTAGTACTAAATATTCCCAATAATTAATCAAAATATTAATTTTTTTTTAAACCTAGCATATTATTAATCACAATATTTACACTAACAAAAAAAAAAAAATATTCACAATATGTTGTAATAACATAATTAATCACAATATTTGGTACTAAATATTCCCCCAATACTTAATATTCCCAATAATTAATCACAATATTAATTTTTTTTTAAAAAAACCTAGCAAATAATTTAATCACAATATTTACACTAACAAAAAAATAAACAAATATTCCCAATATGTTGTAATAACATAATTAATCACAATGTTTGGTACTATCTCAATAATTAATCACAATATTAATTTTTTGAAAAAAGTTAGCGAATAATTTAATCACAATATTTACACTATCAAAAAAAAAAAAAAAAAATTCCCAATATGTTGTAAATTAATCACAATATTTAGTACTAAATATTCCCAATAATTAATCATAATATTAATTTTTTTATAAAAAACTAGCAAATAATCACAATATACTAACAAATAAATTAATCACAGTATTTACACTAAAAAAAAAAAAAAAAATCCTAATATGTTGTAATTTTTTTAAGAAAAAAAACCTAGCAAATAATCACAATATTAACTAACAAAAATATATTTCCAATATTGTAAAAACATGACACAATAAATATATAACATAACTGAAGTACAAATATATATAAAACATAATTGTGAGAGCGTGTTGTTGAGGTAAGTGTAGTGTGAGAGGGTGTGAGAGCTGAGGAAAGTTGTGAAGTTGAGACTGAGTGAAGAGAGGGTGTGAGAGCTGAAGAGAAGGTGTGAGACAGGTAAGGGGGAAAAAAGGTCCCAACTGGGACCCACATGCCACACGTGGAGGGGCTATTGACCATTCATAAAAATCAAGTTCATTAGACTCAATTTTCATTAAAGAGAAATCGAGTCTAATGGACTTGAGTTTTATATCCACATGGCTAAAAAAAGCATGAAACAGTGTGACTGGTGGGATCCCTTATAAATCGAGTCTAATGTACATGATTTCCATGTAGCAAACTCGAGTCCAACAGACTTGGTTTCAGACTTTCAGTGACTAGAAATTGAGTCCATTAGACTTGATTTGCATGCCTATGTGGACAGTTTGTCCACCTCAACTGCTAGCGCAATAGGAAAACCGAGTACATTATACTCGATTTCTAACCCCAAAATCGAGACTCACACTCTCGAGTTGTTAGTTAGCAAAATAGTTTCAAAACTGTGCTAACTAACAAAATAGTTTGACTTTTATTGTTATTTTCCAAAAAAAAACCTAGGGAGTTCCAACCTCTTCTGTAAATGCGTAACAAGTAAAATGAACCCTCTTCCTTAACTGAGAACTCAAAAGTTTTGGATTCAACGAAGAAAAACGCAGATCCTCCCATTGAGGTTAGAAGAATAGCAGGAAACGAAACAAAAAGTATGAAAAAACTCAATATCTATGGCTGATTTGAGGTAGCCAAACCTCATTTATGACTAATCTGAGGTAGCCAGGCCTCTCTTACTTGAACATTCACAATTTATTTTAAAAGACAAAAAAAAAAAAAAAAAAAAATGACTGCCAGACTTTATAAATAAGTTGTCTTATTCTATAAAATGAACAGGTGGTACCTTATAGTAAGATTTTTTTTTTGGTTATTGTTTCCTAGTTTTCCCCATGTTCTATCCCACTACTCTTTTCTTCATGCAAGATTTGAATATCCTATGTTTAGTGAACTGAATTTTTAATGGATGGTTTCTCCTTGCAGAAGTATCTAGATTTTGAAAGCTACCTGATATGCCTCACTTGTACAAATTGCTGTGTTGAGCTTTGGATTAGGTCAGACCCAGCAACCAAAGACTATGTTGTTGTGTCTGGCGCTACCAAAAAGCGTGTTGAAGAAGATGATGGTCAGGTAAAAATTTAGATTCCCTCCCTAATCTTGATATCACAATGGATTTTGATTTCGACTGTAAATTAAAATTATTCCTTTTACCAGGTTTTCTCTTTGATGATGATTGATCCTGACTAGGACAAGCAAGATCGGAGGTAATGATCATCTCGATCTCTTCCATTTCATTGGTTTTGGCGCTTTTAGTAGTTAGGGTTTTAATTGATATAAGTGGTTTTGGACGATGGGTTTTGTATTTGGAACTTGGAAGTGGGCTGGAAAAATGTTTTTAATTACATTGTACTTTTTATCTTTTGAAATATTGCTTAATGAATTGCACTGTTGAAACTACTAGCGAGTATAGATTTTTTTTTTTTTTTTTTTTTGGGGAAAAATTAGTATCTTATACAGTTTGAAAATACAAATTGAATGTTTTTTTTTTTTTAGCCTGTGTTTTCCTTTAATGTAAATAGTTGGAGTGATGAATATAATTTGTTCGATTTGGAGTCTAGAGAGGGGATATATGGTAAATTTGTTCAATCTTTCTATGCCATAAGGCTTTAAGTTGAGGAGCTAGTGAATTCTCATTATGCAAGAGTGTTGTTTTGAAAGCCAGGCCATTCAAAGAACTATAAAAGTGAGAGGTTCAAGCTTTTTAAGGTTGGACGGGGTTCAACCAAGGTCAAATCTTGACAAAATAAAATATATTAGTTCAATCATATATAATAAATATAATAGTTTGGAACATAAAGACCCAAGAAGCTAACTTGCTTAAATGGTTAGCATTTCAAACACAAGTTCTTGCATGGGGGGCTTGGGTTTGAGCCCTGCATGTGCCTCTAATTTAAATTTTTCCAAAAACACAACTTCCTTGAACTTCTTGCCAAAAAACCAGCTGGTCTGGTCCAGTCCGGTCCAGTCCGGTTATGAAAGCTGTGCAAGAGGCTATTTGGGTGGTTTCAGCCGTAGGTATCTTGATACTAGGACTTTTGTTTGAATTGTTAGATTATAGGAACTTGTTGATTCCCCAATGTGAAAGTCTATAAGACAAGTTTGACAATTTTTTTGTTCTCCAATCCTATTTTATCTATTTGTTCATATGAGTCCTAGTGCTGAAATGACCATGATGATTGTTTTGGGTGAAAGACCTGATGCTCACACTGCAGTTCTACATCCTCAATTTAAGTTTAGAATGCAATTATATTTCCAAATATATGCTTCTATATTAAATAATGTGCAGAAAATATATGTTCCTATCTAGCATTATATGTCCAAAGGTTTGCATCAAGATACAATTACTTCAGTTTATGTTTCCAGATAGGCATTGTACTCTAGTTTATCAGTTTGTGTTTTGTTATATCTCACCTGCAGATTATTATTTTTTTATTTAGTTTTTGGGAGTTACATCGTAATTCATTCTTTATATTTTGGGGGGAGGAGTTTGGGGTGTTAGGTTGGTGCTGCTTTCTTATTCTAGGTTTGTTCAAGAAATTTGAGGTCGAGATTAATGATGTGTTGTTTTTCCAAATTCCATATGGATTTCGCGATAGAAAATTTTTGCTTAGTATGGGCTTAGGTTGTTGATGATGGCCATTCATGTGGGTTGCTAACACAATGATTAAAAAAAAAAATTGTGTTTTTAGAAATATATGACAGGAGATAAGTTGTTGGGTAATTGGTGTATTGTCATTTCGGAATTTAGTGTTGTGAATTTATGCAAATGTTGTTTCAGGCACATGAGTATGTAGTATTACCTCATATACTCCATTATTTTGATTTTGTTATGTAGGCGGATAACAAACAAATTCTAGCAGTTCCCTCTGAAGTTGTATCTGTTCTTGCTATGGGGTTGCGTTGAAAGCTTTGGTTGGAAAGTTTTTTCAACAGAGATGGTCACTAGATAAGGTTTATGTAATCTCTTTTTCTTTTTTTGTTTGTTTGTTTGTTTTTTTTATTTTTATTTTATTTTATTCTTATTTTATTTATTGAAGTTATATTACTAAATGTGCGGGTCTTTTTTGGACAGTGCCCAGGCCCAAGTAGAAACAAGGACCTTAGGCCTTTTACTTGTTATTTTAAGGGATTGGACTTGGTTCACCATAGCTAAATGGGCTGATTATGAACCAGATGATGAGCAAAACGCGAATTCTACAACACATACATGCTAGCAAACAAGAAATATATGTATTGAACAACAAGAAATAGTAAAAGGGCAGTGTGGTAAAGAAAGACACAAAATAAAACGTTAAGGGTCCTTAAGACAATATGAAATATTCCATTACTTTCTTAATTGTGTAATACATTATGCTCACCAGGATGTGTTACAGGGTTCAAATAAGTTTAAAAATAACAGACTTAGATGGCTCTTCAAGCCTCTAAGACTTGCAAAGTTTGAATCTCTTTGAATCCGAGTGTGTTCTCTAGTGGCTGTTTGAGGATATCGGGCGATATTTGCCTCTCTTTTCTTTCTTTTTTTGAATCTTTCTCAATGATTCTATTCTAATTCACTGTTGCTGAATGTCTTTCACTATTGACTGCTTCCCCTTTTTATAGTGTCATCCTAAAGTTCCCGGGGTACCATTGATTCGCCCCCATTTACTCCCTTGGGTACCAGAACCAATGTTGTGTGGTACCCAATGTTGTACCAGCAACATTGGTGGTTGGTCCCTTCCTCATTTCTTATAATTTTATTCTTTTGGTGTTTCTTTCCCAAAAGTCTCTTCTGACTTTTTGTTCTAAGGTGTCCTTAGAGAGTTGACCTTTGGTCCTTCTTCCTTCAAGGCTTCTAAACCTCACATTTTCAGACTCAGCTTTTGACTGTCTTTCCCTTTGTCATTTTTCTCAAGTGAGCCGATTCCTTCCTGCTAGGTTGAAAGTTTCCTAACCACTTCCCCTCATGGTTCTTCTTTCTGGGTTTCCCGAGGTACCGATCCCTTGTTCATGAATTGTTGGTTCCCAAGCCTTCTGATTCCTTTTTGCATTATTGGGTGGCTAAAAGGGACATATCCATTCTCATTCCTTGTGTTTCTTGGCACCCCCTTTGAACTATCTTAATCCAACCCTGGCTTTGCTGCATGTCCCCAAGATCCCAAGTTCCTGGCAGTCCCTGGGTATCCCGGCCTAGTTTTTACCACTAGGCTCCCTAGCAATTTTTTAACCTTGGCAGGCTGGGCTTTTCTTCTTCCCTTTTTTTTCATTAGTTCTAAGGTTTACCCATTTGTGGGTTTGGGTTCCTCCTTAAAACCCTTAATGAATTTGGGCCTACCATCTTTTTCTTTATTGCAGGCTCAAGTATTTTATTTTTATGGAGTTCAATTCTCTATGCTATTTTGGGCCTTGGTGCAACATTATAACTTTTTAGACCTCAACATTTAGGCTCCCGAGCTCATGGGTTGCCTGCAGCCCACGCATGAGTAGACCGGACCCTTAATTTTTATAGGAGTTCCTTCCCTACTATTTTAATTAGCCTTAGGGTCCCTCTTCTTCTTCCCTTAGGATCCTACTTTTCCTGCTATCCTTAAGTATCCTGGTTTTCTTTGCATGTTGCACTTCTTTTTGCAACTTCCCCCTTTTGCATAGAACGTGGCAGTTGAATGTTTGAATGAAAACTTCCCCCCATCCATTTTTCATGTTCCTCGTAACTCCCATTAATAACTGCTAATAACTCTCTTCTTTAAAAAATTAAATTTTGGCAATTGGCACGCCTCTCTATACATCATCTTCTCCAATTGCTCTTTGCGCCATTATTGTAGTCATTTCAAACTTTCTTTTCACTTTCCAAAGATCTTTATTTCCAAACTTATCTTCTTGCTTCCAATTATTCTATTTCTTTGTTTCTTCTTCTGCATTCTTCACTCCTTTGACTTCCTTGTTTCCCAATGTATTTTCCGTTTCATGGCTTCTTTTTCTTCACGAAAAAGGAAAGAGTGTACTTCCAGTCCTTCTAAGGGTGAAAGCTCCTTTAGGTCTACACAAGGAGAGATGCAGGAGGTTGCGGAGCGCCCAACCTTCCTTTTACAGGATCCCTAGTACACCCCTAGCCTATTTTTTCCTTAGGTGTCTCATGGCAAAGCCCCTTCTTCCCCTCATACTTAGGTTATCTCTGGCCAATCTAGGTTTGCTAGTTCTGCTCAGATTCCAGATCCGAGGGAGATATTAGATCTGCAGATTAGGCAAGGATCTCGTGAAGCGGTTCCCATTTTCTTTGATTTCGTTCCTAGTAAGATCACCGGTTGGCCCATTTGGGTGGACAGGGAGCTTTCTAATGGCAAATTCGTCAGTTGTTTGGAGCATGTCGGGATCTTGAGATCAGTAGTGATTTCCAGGAACCTTGAAGATTTTAGGGATGCTAAGGGTCTTAGACACTTGATGTGCTACTGGTGTCCTTCCCTCCACACATTCTTCTTCTCTATTAGTGAGCTCACTATCACTTTGGAGATGTGGTCAACAATCTTCTTCTCTCAGTGTTTGGTGAGGAGAATCCTTTTGATATTAACCTTTCTAGAGAGAGTCTCGAGGTCGAAAACAAGCTTTTCAGTCACTTCAGTGGGCGTACGGCTTCTCTTAGTGGGTAATCGGCCAGAATGGGCAAGTGGGTCATGAACCTCTCTAGAGAAAAGGACAAGGCAGTTAGGTAAACCGGGTTCTTGGCTCTTTGGCTCAGTAAGTTCTTGTTTAGTGAGTTCCCCGGATATGGGGTTAAGCCTGTTTTCTTTCCTCTGGCAATTAGATTAGCTCGGGTGCTCAGTATCCTTTAGCCCCCATGTTCTTAGTCCATGTTTACTCTCAATTAGACTTGCTTTATGGAGATGAAGTTGAAGGAAATTTTTGCTACGCTATTACCTCATCCCTTAATTGTGCCATCCTCTAGGTGTTCATATGGGACCATTCTTCTGTTACTTTGGTGAAGTGCAGGATTTTGAAATTTGTGAAGGATGAGTTCCAAGGATCTCCAAATGTGATTAAGTGTCTCTGTGGCAATTCTACTGATAACCACCCCCTTATTTTTCGCTGGTCTAACTTAACGGGTGACAGTCTCAATTTGGTGGAGCACTTTGATCAAGCAAGGAACCTAAGTTGGCGTTCTCCTTAAGAGTTCGGTCCTGGGTTCACCTGCGATTCTGTGTTGGCTTCTTTCCTTAGCTCCTTGGGGAATACTTTTGATCTGTGTAGGGGGGATGAAGGTAGCTTGGCGTATTTGGCTTGTATCAGTCCCTTGTGGCTTCCAGTACCCTCCTCGAGTGGTCCCAGGTACACTCACTACTTAGCACACCGAGTCCTTAAGCAGTTTAGTTTTGACCAGGACATCCTGCTGGTGTTCAAGGAGGTAGTGCCTTCTCTTCCTTCTCTGTAACCATTTCTAAGGTTTCATGCTTTTTCTTATTGGTCATGTAGGAGCCCTTATTTTGTGGTGCCAAACTCCAAAAAAGGATTCTTTGCTTCTAGTGGCTTTATTGGCTACTGGAGAAGAGTTCAAAAATCCTTCTCAGATTTTGTTGGTTCTGGTAAGATTGCAAGGGTCCCCGATTCCAGTCTTTTCTCTACTCCCACCTTCAACAAACGTCTAGCCCTTCCTACTACTAGCATTGTTTCTACTACAATAAGTAGCAAGAAAAGATTCGTGGAATGGCATGCTGTTAGAGGTGGTTGGGTATGCTATGCGAATGATTTCCCTGAGGCTTGGTCAAGATGTGACCTTATCGTGGGCGACTCTTTTGGTGTGCCTATCAAGAGAGGCGTGATGGAGGCAATTGGTGTTGCAACCCCCATAGGTAAAGGTAAAGAGAAGACAATTAAACAGGCAGCTGTCAAGAGAGTTGAGCTTGAAGAAAGCGCTGAGGATATTAAGGTTGGCCCTAAGACTAAGAAGAGGAAGACTGTTAAATCCTACAAACAGTTAGTCATTTTTGAGGAACCCAAGAGAGTGGACCCCTCTACAGTTGGAAAGGAAGTTGGTCACCCTTTAATCCCAAAGATCCGAGTACAGACTAAGGTAGAGTCTTCTCTCTCTCAAGTTCCTGTGAGTTTCTCAGCCTAAGGTTTTTCGAGGTCCTTTGATTTCATACCCCAGTCTCCCTTAGGACCCCTTAGGTGTACCCGTAGTAGACAAAAGACCATTGAAGAACCTGTAGAGAGAGAGAGAGAGAGAGAGAATGGCAAAGCTTCTTTCCTTTTTTTTTTTTTTGACATTTGCCCATATTGGTTCATTGTTCTTATTGTGTCTCTCTCCCTTTTTCTTTTTTAATTGATGAATGGTCACTCCTCTTTTGCAGTTCAAGCGCAAGTCAGACCCCAAGAGGGGCAAGAGTTCGTCATCTGGTGATGATACGGTATGGATTTCTTCCACTTGTTCTTTTTACTACTTGCTTTCGTTCTTTTTCCGGTGCTGTGTACATATACATTTTGTGATGTTTTGCCATATACTCTTCTTTTTTCTTTTGCAAGTTGAGGTACTTCCTCCCACAACTGGTGGGACTTTAGTTAAAGAAGTGATGACAGCTCAATCTGCTGTTCCCTTAGGCGTGGAAAAGGAGCCCCTTAGTGGTGATATGACCAAGGAAGTTGGGTAGGCAGTGAAGGATGCCCAACCTGCTCTGCCTTCTGCTCCCTTGGCTGTTCAGGACCCTGAAGCTTTTCAACCTCCTATTCCCTAAGATCTCAAGCCCATGCAAACTCCTAATCCTACCAAAACTGTGCCACTTAAGCCCACAATTGAGCCTGTGTTGGACAAAAAGTCCTTCGGGGATGTGTCTTCATCCATACAAGCAAGCCTTATCCATTCTTTATTAATGCTTATTCTTATCTCCCTGGTCCTTTCTTCCTAAGAATTCTTGTTTTCTTTTCCTCTTTTAGGTCAAACCAGTGTTCGATATACCCCTGAGGCCGCCTCTTCCTTGGAGTCAGAGGGTTCTGAAGGTGCATGTTGTCCACCCTCGTTATACTTCCCCCCCTCCCCCCCCCCCCCTTTTTTACCTTTTTCCTCTCTCTTTTCCATACTTCTCCCTTGTCTTTTCCTTCTATGGCAAAGTCCCCAGTATCCTTTCCTTCCTTTAGTAATTTTGTTAAAGTTTCCTCACATTTTCTTCAACATGCTGTGTGTTCTTTCACAGAGTCCTCCAGGAAGTCAAAGGGGCAAGAGGAAGAGGCTCTGCCACAGGTAGCTAATACTGGTTCTTTAGTCTTCTCTTACTTTCCCTACTTTATATATTTTCTTTTCTTCTTTCCCCCTTTTTACTTTGTTTTCTTTTGCAGTTGCTGATACATGTGCTAAGGATCTTAAGCCTGTAGTTTCTGAGGTAGTTGTGGAATCTGCTCCCGATTTCTAGGTTGTTGAAGCTCAGATAGGGATTCCCCAAACCATCCAGAGGGTCGAAGGTTCTCTAATTCCTGAGAGCGGAGACATGACAATGGAAGAGGCTCTAGGGGTGATTGTCTCAGATCCTAGATCAGGGCTCACTGCTTTCTTGTCCTGCTTTGATTCCTTAGAGTTCAACAGCTTCCTTATGAGCCATTTTCATAGTTTTGGGCCTTCCTTCAGCAATTTCTTGAGATTCTCTGTGCTCGTTGAGGGTCTAACACTGTTAGAAGAGCTGTTCAAAACCCATGGGGACTTTACCAGTGGGTTCAAGGGAGGTGTATTTATGGGCAACATCCTAATGGAGCTGTTATGTGCTGTGCTGATTTTCTTGAGGGATTCCTCTCTTGACTCCTTATTTGAGGAAAGGCCTTTGGAATGGAGGGGAGTAGTGTAGGATCTCATAGAAGCCAAATTCAATCTCTCCTTTTTGTTGAAGTATTTTTGTTCCTTAGCTCATATGCTATTTCAGAGACAGGCCTTCAAGAATCTTGATGCTAAAATTGCTGCTGTTGAGGAGGCTTTAGCTTGTGCTCACAAGGTATTGCAAGACTTGAAAGTTAAAAGGCAGTGGGTTCTTTCTTCCTTAACTGCTCTTGCCATTTCCCCAGAAGGCTCTTTAATAGCCGGCCTTATACCTTAGCTCCTTGCTCTTTTTTTTTTTTTTTAATAGTTCAACTGTATAAGTTTCTTTTTTTTCTTTTTCTTTTTAGATAATTGAGGCTGTATAAGTTTATCTTTATTTCTTTCTTTTGAACACTACTTCTAACTTTTCCCTATTTTTATTTATTTATTTATTATTTTTATTTTATTTTATGGCAATGTGGATTTGTTTTCTTTTTAAGACTACTTCTAACTTTAACAGTATGTGGATCTACTCACAATGTGTATTTTGCTCTTTATTTTGTTGCTTCTTCCCTTTTTTTTTTTTTTTTTTTAACTAAGTCTCGGGCCATGGTCCCTATAAGTTTGGCAGTAGGTCCTGGATCAGGTACCCTGGTGGTTGTGTGATTGCGCAGGTACTGAACTGGGTACATTGGATGTCCTTTTTTTTTTTCCAAGTCCTAGGTCATGAACCAGGCAGACGCTTTTGAAAAAATACTGGGCTAGGTACCCCAAACGCTTATTTCTGCCCGTGGTCCTAGTTCATGTACTTGAACTAACTGTAGTGTGAGTCTTGGGTCATGCGCTAAGGGTTTTTTTTTTTTTTTTTTTTTTTTTGGTGTTGGCACAGGTACCCTTCCCAAATTTGCCCATATTCGGGTTATGTAATACTTCGCTATTGTACATTTTAGCTATAGCTTAAAGAAAAAAAGAAAAAAGAAAATGAGAGTTCATTGAAACATAGCATAGTTACCATACTAAGGAACATAAAAGGATTGTCAAAGATAGTAAGGACTGTAGAATGTCCTTCTACCATGGGTTCCTAAACAAAAAGGAACCTAAACAAAACTCATGACATAAAAAAAAAAGAGTAAGAAACGATGAAACACTTAGCAGTTTGGAGAGTGGGCAAAAGAAAGGTGTTAGTGTACTGAAATCTCCCTCTTTCATACGTAGTACTGTTTTAGCCACTTCCCATTTATAGGATCTATTATGACCGTCCCATCTTCCTTTGTGAGGTAGTCATATTCGCTATCATGGGCTTTCCTGATGATGTAGGGTCCTTTCCATTTCGGGGCAAATTTGGAGGGTCTTGGGACATTTTTCCTTACATGCTCTGTTGCTTTTAACACCAGTTGCCCCTTCGTGAAGGCTTTTGGGTGTAGTGCCTGTGCATATGCCTTAACCATCCTTTATTGGTACCTTTGGCTTCTCCTTCTGGCCACTTTTTGTTCCTCTTCTAACCCCTCCAGATCTGCCAACCTTCTTTCACTATTTATGTCTTCTGTTCCTTCTTGGTTTTCTTCAAGCACTACTCTAGGCTTAGGGATGACTAGCTCTATGGGGCTGATGGCTTCTATCCCATAAACTAGGAAAAATGGTGAAAATCCCGTGGTTATCTTCAAAGAGCTCCTATATGCCCAGAGCACATCTGTCAAATGGTCACTCCATTTTCCTCCATACTCATGTTTCATTTTTTTAAGGATCTTCAGTATCACCCTGTTAATAGCCTCAACCTGATCATTTCCTTATGGATAGTATGGTGTGGACCTTCCATGCCTGATGGCTCTTCATGTCTCTATTTATGAACGAGATTCCATTGTCACTGATCAATCTCCTGTGGATCTCGAACCTTGTGATGATGTGCCCTCGAATAAAGTTTGCCACAATTGCTCCAGTGGCTTTTTTCAAAGGGATAGCTTCTAGCCAATTTGTAATATACTCGGTGGCTACTAGGATCCAGATACGGCCATTGAAAGGAGAGTTTATGGGTCCTATAAGATCAAGCCCCTAAGTGTGGAAAGGCCACAGTGTTGTCATGTCTTGCAGCACATTTGGGTGAGTATGGATTACATCTCCAAGTATTTGGCATGCATGACACATCTTAACTAGCTTCTCGGAGTCCTTTTTCATTGTTCGCTAATAGTACCCCAACTGCAACAGCTGCCTATAGAGTCTTCTTTTACCTGGGTGACTTCCACAGTCATCAGAATGGACTTCACTAATTGCTTTTCTAGCTTTTCTAGGCCCTAGGCATCTTAGGGGATCCTCGGTGTACCCTCTTTTGAATAAGATCCTATTTTGCAAGAAGTACCTGACGGTAAGTTTTCTAAGCTAGTGGGCCAATGCCCTGTCAGTTGGTAGGATCCCTTGAGCCAAGTATTCCATTAATAGGGTCCTCCAATCTTCCATTACAAATTCAACATAACTTTCTTCTCTATCCACTAAAAGCCGACACCTTTGACATTCCTCCTGTACAGTTGCAGCCTCCTTGTACATATTTGGTCAGTAGTACCCCATGCATTGCATTCTTCTGTATAGGCTTATTTTTTTCTACAATCCCACAGATCTGGTTGTGTAACTCTTCTAATCTTAGCTTCCCTTCTTTCTGGTTGATACATCTAGATAGGATCCCTTCGAGCAACCTCTTGTATAATTCTCATTTTATCAGGGTGTAATCCTTTAGCTCTTTGATGCTTTCTTCAAGTCCTAACTTTTCCATTTTCCCTTTTACCTCATTTCTCTAATCTTGCTATTCTAGTTCTTCAAGGAACATCCTTTTGAGGATCCCTATAATGGAATGCTTACTTATTCTTATCAGTATACCTCTGCCTTTGAACGGTACTTGGGATCCTAGGGTGGCTAGTGCATCAACGAACTTGTTTTCACTCCTTTGGGTGTATTCCACACTGAAGGTCTAGAATTTCTGCTCCACCTTTTGTGTCCAAGTTCTATAAGCTACCAGGCTTTGCTCTCTTAATGCAAAGTCACCCTTTACCTAGGAGACTATAAGATTGGAGTCTCCTAAAACCCTCATATGTTTCACTCTTAAGCTGAGTGCTATGGCCAGCCTAATCAAGTATGCCTCATACTCAGCAACATTATTTGAACAGAAAAACCCAAGCCACGATATCCCCATCTTTGCAACTTAGCACAATTCCCAGTCCATTTAAAATTGTCGTTGTTGACCCATCAAACCTCATTGTCCACTTCTTTCCAGGGAGCTCTGCCATTGCCACCTCCCCAGGGATCTCCTTGCTTAGTGAACATTCTTCTTTCCCTAGAAATTGGGCTAGCAGATCTACTATGGCCTGGCTTTTGATAGCCTTGAGAGTCCTGAGGCCAATGTCATATTGAGAGAGCAAAACCAGTTACTGTGCTATCCTTCCTGTTAGGAGTGGCTGATGCAAGAATGCTTTTATGGGATGTGACTTGGTTACTAAAAGGATTTGGTGGGCTGAGAAGTATAGTTTTAGCTTTTGGGACGTGTAGATAACTACTAGGCATGCCCTTTCTATCCTAGGGTATCTAGTCTTTGTATCTTTAAGTATCTTGCTCACATAATAAATGGGTTGCTCATTCCCATCATCATCTTCTTGCGCCAACAGGGCTCCTATAGCCTGGGAGTTTGATGCTAAGTGTGAGAGACGTGTCCCTCAGGGTACCTTTTAGGGCACCTCTCTTTTTAGGTAAGTGGTATGGAGTCGCAACTTATTTTTCTTTATATATAAAAAAAAAAGAAAAAATACTAATTACAAAATACATGACTGAATAGTTCCATTCATTGATTGAATAAAAATTACGTATTTGGAAAATTGAAAAGTTACATAGCTTTAGGTCCTAGTTACAATCAACCAAATATTTACATGGCTTGTTGTCCTAGTTACATTCTACCTAAAACAAATGAAGGCAATGTTAGATCTACTAAACCAAAAACCTAAATCTGGAGGCTAGGTTATAGAATGGGAAGGTGTTGGCACCCATTCCACCCAGACAAAGTCTGGTCTTCTATACTCTAGTGACCAATGTACTATGCTATGCATGTCATACATGATATGTTGAACATGTGAATGAAAGATTAAATCACACAAATTTATGTATGGATGAAAATATTAGATCTACTTTGTGGGAGGTAAAAAGAAGGTTTTGTGATGACAAAAATTCAGATATGTTTTGTTATATATATATATATATATATATATATATATAAGAAAAAAAAGAAGAAGAAGTGATTTTTGATAACAAAAATTCAGATATGTTTTATTATAGATTTTAAAAAAGATTTTCTAAGAAGAAAACTTCACTCATAATCTAAAATTATGCAATCATGAATTAAAATAAACACAAACATAGTAATACATAATCTATTTCTTTATTTCAACAATTTGCAAGTATTAAGAAAATTAGATTTGAGAAAAATTTAGATCTGCATCTCATAAAAATGTAGATCTCTTTTTGTTTGAGAAAACTGAGATCTACATCTTAAGAAAGATGCAAATCAGTTTTTGTACTGAGAAAAAATTCAAATCTACATCTTATAAAGATGCAGATCTGTTTTGTTTTAAGAAAAATTCAGATCTACATCTCATAAAGATGCAGATCTGTTTTGTTTTTAGAAAATAATTATTCACATGCAAATTTATTAACATTCAAGAAAAAGATTATAATAATCATATAGAAAATATCATGCTTCACACAAAAGGACAATTAACAATTCATAGATATTTGAAAAAGAAAGATATATAACATGCATCATCACATCACAAGAGAAGGGTGAAGGAAACAACCTCTTGCATGAGCACACTTTGTTCTTGAGAGGATGTTTTAGGGTTCAGAGAAATTTATTCAATTCTCTTTGAAACTTAAAAACCCTAATTTTGCAGCAACACTCAGAGAGAGGATCATAAAATATGTGTGGCTTGAGAGTCAAAAACTCATACCTCTCAGAGCGTAAAAAAAAGGTGTTGAATTATGAGGTTTAGTCTCTATTTATAGAGGCTAGAAGACTGTAAAAAATAGGTATGGATGATTAGGGTTTGAATTCGGAAGCATCCTTTTGCGAAAAGGACAAAAAGGATGTGTCTTATTGTCACCTGAAAGCCGTTAGGCCAAAGCCCATCACATGAAAATTGGGCCCTTTAAGAGTGTCGTCTAGCACTCTAAAAGTGCTAAATTGGTCCTATGTCTCTGAACACTCTTTCATGTTCGGGTGCCGTTTGGACTCCTTTTCTAGGGTTATTTCGCCAGTCCTTGTACCTAGACACATTTTTATCCTCTGTTTATCATTTTTCGTCTCTTTTTTGGATAATTCAGGCTTTTTTAAGAACAATTATCTTGAACAATTATCTTGTGGATAAATCCCTTAAAATAAATCTTGATAATGTTCAGATCATCCCCAATTTTGTTGTTATCCAATCATCCATTTTATTCCTATGCATGCATCCCAATTTTAAACACTAAGTATCAACCAATCACAAAATTATATAATTAATTTTAATTGTTTGACCAATTAGAATTAATCTAAATTAATCATATGCAGCCGATTCTTCCTAGACACAATGCATGCTGACCGCACAAACTTGATCATGCGATATCTTTCGATCCGATGGTCCAATTCGGAAACCGGAAACACCTTGCGACCGTTAAAATCTCAAGATCATTTTTATGATATGAAATGAATGAATTAATGCATACAATGCAGCAACACATTGATGCATGTGATGCAAGAATGATTTTTTTTCCGTACATGGATGGTTACTCCAGTCTTCTTCCTTGATTAAATCATAGGTGCAAAATCGAGTGTCTACAGAATGCCCGTCATTGACAGAGCTTAGAAAGCGAATGTCAATGTAAAGCAAAGACATTGATTTTAGCGACCATGATTTAATTGAGGTTGAATTTTTAAAGATTACCTAGCCCTCGAACCTAAAACTTTGGAACATAGAACTAGTGCCTTATCTTTTGACAAAACAATGAAAGTATTTGACTTAGCTGATAATTGCTGAACTCTGATATGACTCTTGATAATTGATACGACTGAGACTTTTTCATTATGATCTTAATAATGCAGGAGTCTGCAATCAACTAGCTTGATCTTGACAAAAAGGGGTGTCTGTGACCAACTGGCTTGGCCTTGACGAAAGGAGGTGTCAATGATCAACTGGCTTGATCTTGACAAAAAGAAATATTTGCGTCCAATTGGCTTAGCCTTGACAAAAGGAGGTGTCTATGATCAACTAGCTTGATCTTGACAAAAAGGAGCGTCTGTGACCAACTGGCTTGGTCTTGACAAAAAGGAGTGTCTGCAACCAACTAGCTTGATCTTGACAAAAAGGAGCATCTGCGATAAACTAGCTTGATCTTGACAAAAAGGAGTGTTTGTGATAAACTGGCTTGATCTTGACGAAAAGAAGCGTCTGCGACCAACTAGCTTAGTCTTGACAAAAAAGAGCGTCTATGACCAACTAGCTTGGTCTTGACTAAAGGAACGTCTACGATCAACTGGCTTGATCTTGACTAAAGGAGCATCTGCGATTAACTGGCTTGATCTTGACTAAAGGGAGTCATGGGCTTCTCATCCTTGAAACCAAGTTATTGCTTGCAAAAATCAAAATTTGGAATCAGTTTCTAACTGATAAAGGTTTTGTGTTCCCATTGCTTTTTGAGATGTGATCCCTTTCTTGATTTGAACAATATCAAGAAAAGCTTTGATTGAAAAAGATTTTATTTTTGTGAAAGGTTTGATCTTTGATACTTGAAATTTTTGTTTTTGAAACTTTCATTTAAAATTTTGAGACTTTGAAAAAAAAAATTCTTCTTGAAATCTAGAGTTTAAAATCTGAAATTTTGAGCCTTTAGAATTTTTTAATATCAAGGCTTGGAATCTTGATCATGAAATTTGAAGTTTGAGTTTTTATTGAAAACTGAAGAGTTGAATTCAAAATTTGGGCATTGAGGATATGAATTTGAAAATTTGGGGAAAAAAAAATTTTGAGTTGAAAATTTGAGATTTGGGATATTTGAAAACTTTATAAAAAAAAGAAAGTTTTTTTTTTTTTTTTTTTTTTTGGGTTGACTGAGTTTAAGTGTGGGGGGTTGGAATTTTGGCCCCCCACTCCTTGTTTCTCTTCTTTTTTGCCTTTTAGCTTCATCTTTCTTTATTTCTCCTCCTCCATTGTCACTATTCACTCTATTCTTCCCTTTGGATTTTTCTTCTTCATTTCATCATTTCTTCTCACAAAAAATACTTTTCTAAGCTTCTTAAGCTTCTCTCATCCATCTCCATCAATATCTCTTTAGATCCTTGTGTTCTTGAGCATTTCATCACATACCCATTTTTGGTGAAACCCATTTTCCAAAACCCATTTTTTTTGCATCAAAATGGCTTCTTCCTCCAAGGGATCTTCCTTTCTAACTTCTCATGGTAAGAAGTATGATCCAACATTTGAGTGGCATGATAATGATGGACTTCTTCAAGACCCTAGGACCCATGCTCCATATTGTCATGTAAACACCAATGTGAGTTTTTTCTTTGGTTTCTTTGCTTGGAAAAAATGTTGTTGCATGTTTCATTGAAAGTTTCATGGTGAGATATTATCACTTTTGAAATTTTGAGGGCATTGTGTGATTGATCATGTTTGGAATGTTGACTTTGGAGCATTCTTGAAGTGTGTTTTTTCCTTGATCTTGGTGCAATTTGGGCAATGTTGGTGGCTTTTGGAATTTTGACAATGTAGGTAATTTATGATGTTGTTGGATGAACTTTGGTTTGGACTTTTGGGGTATTGGAATTGTGAAACTTTGGGGGTATTGGCATTGTGAAAACTTTGTGTTTGACTTATAGGAATGTGTTTATGATATATGTGGGAAAACTTGTTGGCATGTGTAAACTTTGTTTTATGAACATGGCAAAATTTTGTGGGTATGTGCATGGATATATTTATGGGTATTGGAAAATTTTGTGGGTGTTGTGGAAAATTTTTGTTAGGTATGTGAGAATTTATTTGTGCATGAAGTTGTGGGAATTTTTTCTTGGACATGTAGAAATTTTCCTTTTGCATGGCTATGGCAAAATTTGGTGGTTGTACAGATATGAGATAAATTTGGTAGTGGTGACATTTTGGTAGGGCATTGATTTGATTTTGTGGTGGGGTATTGATTGTGGAAATATGTTTTGGGTATGGAAATTTTTTGGTTACTTATTTTGGGTTATGGAAATTGATGAGTTGAATTTTTATGTTGCAGAGCCTCAAGAGTCGAGGGAGTCTCTAAATGTTGAAAAGTGCATGGGCAACACTATCTCCTAGCATAAAAAATGTCATCAATGAAGCGGGCTTTGGCACCTTCTTCGAAGCTTTGTCAAATCATGAGACACATGAGTACAAGGATCTTCAGTTACTTCTTACCTTAGCAAAGCACTTTTGGGACACTACCTGTACCTTCCATTTTTCGAACATTGGGGAGGTAATGTTGACACCTTATGACTAGGATTTTCAGTTACTTCTTGCCTTAGCAAAGCGCTTTTGGGACACTACCTGTACCTTCCATTTTCCGAACATTGGGGAGGTAATGTTGACACCTTATGACTTTTTTTTCATCATTGGTTTGAGGTTGGGTGGTAAAAGAATTCTTGTCAATGATTCCTTTACTTCAATTAAGCTCAAGAAACTTCTAGGTGTAATGCCTTCTAGAATGAGGAGTAACAATGTTCCTTTGTCTTATTTATGTGAGAGTATTCCCCAATGTGAGACTATGGCAAAGGGTGCTTGTATGTTCATGCTTCTATTTATTGGGATATTCTTGTGTCCGGATTTAGGCAGTATTGTGAATTTGCGCTACTTAGGTGAGCTTGAGAAAAATTGAATATCTTTGGAATTATGATTGGGGTGGTATGGCCTATGCTACTCTGATGCATTTCATGACCTAACTCTCCAAGAGGAGTCTTTCAAGCTTGGGTGGGGCTCCATTCATTTGGCAGGTAAGGTTTGGTATTTATTTTGGCTATATGTCGGTTGTGAAAATTATTTTGGCTATGTGGTAATGGTGTTGTGAATTTTTCAAGTTTGAATGTATGAGTATTTTGGGGTTGGTCTTGAAATTCGAGAGGAGGTTACTAGCATTTTTCCTAGATTTCTCCGTTGGTTGCCCAAACATCACTTGTCTCCACCTTCTAGGCATTCTTTGGAGCTTGGTGATTGACAATCTGACCATTGATGGTGTGAGATATTTCTTTCTCTTTTTTAAATCTTTGGCATTTAGTTATGATTTAGTCTCTTCTCTTTTTGAGTTTCTTTGTGACTTTTCAAATGAAATTAAATCCTTTGGTTGGATTTGAAGGGTATGCTGAGTATGAGTGGGCTTTAGAACTGAATAGCCGCCAAGTATTGTTTGAATGTGGGCATGAAAAGTATTGGTATCTTGGTGATTGGGTGTTGCCCCAAGTTGAACATGTGTATTCTTTTGCCACAATTCCAGCTTATCCTTGTCGCACTATTCGGTTGGCTAACTTTCTAGCTGACGTAGAGATTGCTTGGGCCCATGATGGTCACATTATTGCAGGAGCAGAAGGTGATTATTCTGAATTTGTCCGGGATCATCTGCAAGGTTGTTTGGTTGGCAGAACGGTATTTTCCTTCTCTGCTAAGTTCAAAGTTTTGTCAATCCCTTTTCCATATTTCTACTTGGTAACAATATTTGCATGTTGGATTTTCAACCTCCATCTTCTGAAGGAAAGGAAGAGGAAGAGGAAAACCTTCCCTCTCCTCACCATGCAAGTGCTTCTTCTAGTTCTTTCATAGAGACTTATCCTCATTTTCTAGCATGGCAGTATGATGTGATGAATCCTAATGAAATGTATAGTTCCATGCCTTTCATTAGGCCAGAGCATGTACCAAATATTCCTTGGCTTGATCTGGTATGTTCTTGAATGTTCAGTTCTTTGTCCTTATTTCTTGAATGGTGTCTAACTTGGTAGAGTTATGCTTCAGGTTGATATGGCTCTTGTGGAAGAAAGCATGCGGATGATTGGAGGCTTGTAGTCATTGGCTCGTACTCAGTCCTCCCAATATGTGATCAATGATTCCAACTGGGTATGCCATGTTGTTTTTTGAGTATATTTGGCTTGAGCTTTGCTTGATAGTGACTTTAACATTTGATTTTGCTGAATTTTTAGGCACATCGAATGGAAACAGCTGACAATACCAGAAGAATTTTGGAGGAAAGAATCAGGAACCTCAAACTTGAGAATCGTCAGTACAATCCCCGCTTTTTCTCAAGTCAAGAAGGAAATACTGAAGGTGGCTCCTCTAGAGGTGGATCAAGGAGATCCTCCCATAAGTGGACTCGGAGTCCTAATGATGCATTACTTATATGTTTATTTTTCCTACAAAACAAAAAGGAAGTGTTCCTTAGACAATCTTGTACTATTTTCCATGTTTAGCCCCTTGTCCTTGGTATCAACTTGGGTCATGTAGAAACTTTAACTAAGACAAGTTTAGAATTCACCTGATGAGATCTTGTAGTACTAATTTAAACTTATATTGCTTGGCTCTGTTGGAATCTGCACTTACTTACAAGAGGTGGAGCCGAATGCCCCTAGTTTAAAATGAATGCATGACTTTTGAAAATCTTGATGTGATTTTTTTTTTTATAAGAAAATGATGGTGGTATTTTTTTTTGAAAATGCATGAGGCATAGGCGAATGCCCCTAGTTTGGAACATAAATCCATAAGTCTTAAGAAAACTTGAGTAGATCACTTTTTGAGAACAATGATGCAGGTGATGATTTTTTGAAAACAAGTGTGTTAGACTTGTTGGAATGTCTCAGTTTGATTAATTTTTTTTTTTTTTGAGTGTCAAACGATCTTAAAAAATTACATGAGAACATTAAATTTCATGGAATTGCATGAGTGTAGGATCGAGGGGTTGCGTGCCACTTGGCAACTAAAGGGTGCCATTTGGCACTTTTGGATTGTCGTGCGACACTTCTAGAGTACTCAATTGCACTGAGCCACACCATGACACTCACGCCATGGTGTGCCGACTCCTCATGGTCTCCCAATGCGCACTTCGCGTTTTCGCTTTTTTTTGAAAAACATTCACTTCATTTGTGATCATGAGACTCTCTCCTAGTCAGCTACAAACTCTCTGAAACCTATTTCAAACCTGATTAGGAATTGATGCAACTTATTTAAATGAATTCTCCTGCAACAAATCTTTGCATAAAGGTTAGCAAAACACAATAATCACAAGCAAAAGTCACCCATGGCTAGTAATCATAATTTTTCTCATTCAACAATTCATGACATCAATAGATGGATTCGTAGCTTTGATTTCAGTACCAAAACCAATTTAACAGCCTTTAAATTAGAGGGAATCAAGGCTCTGAGGAATGTCAAAATCAAGTAGGACTTCTTTCGTGCTATTGTGAAATTCTGGGATCCCGAAGATCATGTGTTTTGGTTTAACACTGTTGAACTCTGTCCAACAATTGAAGAATTCTCTGCTATCTTGGGCTACAATCCAAGTAAAAAATATGTAGCAGTTTCATGTGACCCTAGGCATAAGGAATCTTTGTTTGATGCTCTCGACTTCCTACTTCCACTACTGATAGTATGATTGAAGGTCATATGGTGAATTTTTGTTCCATTATCTCTTGGTTGATTGACAAACGCACTTATGGACTGACCGACAACAAGCAAAAAAACTTCGGTTTGCCTTTATGCTTTGTGGGAGAACTTCTGCTTTGCTTTGGAAGACACAGCTTTGTGGATGTTCGAGCTATAAGTGTTATGAGTCAAATTAAGGATGGTGATAATCCTATTTCATTGATCTTGGCAGAAACTCTTCTGGAATTGGATGCTGTATTTCATGGTGGAGAAGCTCAGAACTTTTTAGGGAGTCCTTTGACTTTGCAGATATGGCTAATAGAGTGACTGGACATGATTGCTAAGCCTACAATTGGTAATTAAGGGCCTAGTAGTTTTCTTAGCAGGGCTGTAATCAAGACTAAATGCCAATCTGAGAGTGACTGGGTGAAATTCTTAGACAAGAAATTTGGTACCTCAATTCAATGGGACTGTTATTGGTGGAAGTGCCCACCATCTTTACTAAGTTTTCTCGGATTAGATCATATTTTCCTTGTTGGATTGTGGAGAGTAACTTTCTACAAGGGAGACAGACTCTTAAGGCAATTCAAATATGAGCAAGGAATGCTTGGTGGAAAAAGAAGAAGACCTTTCTCTCCTGTAGACATAAATCCTACTTCTGTACAGAACATGCTATTGGATCTAGAGATGGCTGACCAAGCGGACCAATCTTTTGTCAAGGTACACTTCCACAAGATGACTACAGAATACTTTAATTGGTTGATAGACAAGATTGTTGACAAGGAAGCTGAAAGGATTGCTATAAGAGAATAGTTTCTCAGAGACAACCGAGAAAGACCTGATGAAGACAATTATGAATTCAAAAGAAAGGACAATGTTGACAAAGTACCTATCACAGAGGGAATTGATGATCAATAGAAAAAGAAAAGACTGAAGACAAAGTGACCTTATTTCTTTTGGCTTTGAATCATGTTTATTTTAGAAGTTGATGTAAAAACTCTTATGTTTAGGAATTATTTAGAATTTGTAGGTTAGGGGTTCTGTCTAAGGTGTAGGCTTTTAGGGTTTGGAATTTTTATGGTTTGGTTTAGGGTTTGGACTTTTAGATTTTGTGTAATGACATGGTTTAATGGAATGATTGAATTTTTGGTAATTTTGGTTAATGGGCAAAAGGTGGGTTGTGGGAAATTGTGACTGAACCAATGCATGGTTACCTACGTACCCTCTTGATAGAAGGATCAGGTCATCACATAGTTCATTGATGAGGGTTTTATTTTTTATTTGTTTTTTATTTGCCTTAACTTTTTTCTAGGTCACCCTTTCTGGTTTTCAACCTAGCAGGCTTTCTCACTTTTTTTTTTACTCTCCTTTTGCATAAATTGCCCTTTCGGATTTTCAACCTCGTCTATTTTTTTATTTTATTTTTTTTGTTTTTGTTGCTCTAACTTTTGCCTAGACCACCCTTTTGGGTTTTTAGCTTAGTGAGCTCTTTTTTGTTTTTTAGTCAAACCTAGGAAAGGAAATAACTTAATTTACAACCACCTTAGACGTGGTACTTCTTCAATTGATCCATGTTGGTTGGCTAAGTGAAAGGGTTTGCATCTAAGTCCATCAATCTTACTGCTCCCCTAGAATATATCTACTTAATAATGTATGGGCCTGCCCAATTTTGCCTAAACTTCCCATTTGAATCTTAAATCAGGGCTCGGATTTCTTTCAACACTAAATCCCCCAACTTCAAATCTCTGGTTCTCACTTTTTTGTCAAAAGCTTTCCTAAGCCTCCTTTGGTAACCTTGAATATGATACAAGACCTTAAGTCTTTTCTCATCTAGCATGCATGATTGATCATATCTACTTTACAACCAATCTGCTTCAGAGATTTCACTTTCCAATACTATCCTTAGTGATTGGGCACCCATCTCGATGGGAAGGATTGCTTCCATCCCATACACCAATGAATAAGGAGTGGCTCCTGTGGAAGATCGTATCAATGTTTTATACCCCTAAAGTGCAAAAGGCAATTATAGGTGACAGTTCTTGTAGTTCTTTGTGCTCTTCTTCAAGATTCGCCCAATGTTTTTATTAGTAGCCTCAACTGTTCCATTGGTCTGAGGATGATAAGGTAAAGACTTGTGGTGCCGAATGTTGAATTATCATAGCAACTTTTCTGTTTCTCCTTTGAAATGCTGCTCATTGTAAGAGATAATTTCATGTGGTACCCCGTATCTGCAGATGATATTGGTCTAAATGAATTGAGCCACTTTCTTTGAATTCAAAGCTTTGTATGAGGCAGCTTCTACCCATTTAGTAAAGTAATCAATGGCAACAAGTATAAATTCATGGCCATTGGATGCTGTAGGGTGGATCTTCCTAATAATGTCTATTCCCCATGTAGAGAATGGCCAAGGTGATGTCATGGTACGTAATGGCGTGGGTAGCATGTGCTTTAGATCTCCATAGACTTGGCATTGATGGCATCTTCAAATATGAGCCGCACAGTTGGCTTCCATAGTGGTCTAGTAGTAACCCTGTCTCATTATCTTCCTTGATAACATAATTGCGTTCATATGTGGCCCATAACTTGACTCATGAACCTCTTCAATTATCTGTTGTGCTTCCTTGGTAGTTACATAGAGGAGATGAATTTCATCATATGATTTTCGGTAAAGCCTTTCACCACAAATAATATAATTAGTGGAAAACCTTCGGATGGTTAACTGATCATTCTTGTCTACAGACTCTAGGTATGTTCCATCTTTGAGGTATTGTAGAATGTCTGAATACCATTTTCCTTCCCCATCCTTTCCTTCATCTTCTTCTATTGATATGCAATAAGCTGGTTCTTCTTTTTGTTCCAACACTATTGATCTAGCTTCATCTTCTTTTGACCCATCCATCATGGGTTTCATGGTTGCTAAAGCATTTGCAATTTGATTCAGCATCCTCGACATATATTGATATTGGATCTCACTGAATTTTGATGACCACTTCTGGAGACATTGATGATAAGGCATAAGCCTCTCTTCTTTTATCTTCCATTTATTCTATACCTGAGAGATTATTAGAGCTGAGTCTCCATACACCTCCAACTCTTTCACTCCTAGGCCTAAGGTTGCTTGTAGGCCCATGATGCAAGCTTCATATTCTGTGACATTGTTGGTGGCAGGGAAGTTGAGTCTACCAAAAAATGGGATGTGTGCTCCTTTTGGAGAAATTAAGAGAACTCCAATTCCACTTCCGTTTTGATTTGTTGCTCCATCAAAATACATCTTTTATGATTCTACTTCAATCTTCGTGATGTCTTCATCCGAAAAGTCTCCTTGAATCTCTTCAGCTTCTTCTGGTGAACAATGGGCTAGGTGATTAGCAATTGCCCTCCCCTTTACAAAATTTTGAGTCACATACTTGATATCGAATTCTAACAAAAGAAAAACCCATTTAGTAATCTTCCCATCTTGCACAGGTTTTTCCATTAAATACTTCAAAGGATCTATTCTTGCAATCAACAGAACCTTGAAAGCTAGCACATAATGTCTAAGTTTACGGGTTGCCCATACGAGTGCCACACATGTATTTTCTAATGGTGAATACTTCTCTTCATAAGGCATCATCTTCTTGCTGATGTAGTATATGGCATTCTCCTTTCTAGTCTTCTCTAAGTATTGAGTAAGTAAAACCCCCATCACTGTATTTGTAGTGGTGAGGTATAACAACAATGGCTTTTCAAGAGCTGGTGGAACAAGTATTGGTGCTTTCATTAGATAAATTTTGATCTTCTCAAAGGCTTCTTGGCATTGTTTTTTCCACATAGTTGGGACCTCCTTCTTGAGCAGTCAGAAGATTGGTTCACATGTCATAGTGAGTTGAGCTATGAACTTGCTGATGTATTGTATCCTCCCCAAAAATCCTCGGATCTCCTTTTTAGTCTTTGGAGGCTTCATTTCTACGATTGCCTTAATTTTGTCAAGATCAACTTCTACTCCTTTCTAGCTTATAATAAACCATAACAGTTTTCCGAATGTGACTCCAAAAGTGAACTTCAGATGCAACCGCAACTTATTGAACCAGATTCTCTCAAAGAACTTCCTCAAAGCTAGTATATGCCCTTCACAGTCTTTGGACTTTACTATCATATCATCAACATAAACTTTTACTTCTTTGTGGATCTAATTATGCAGTAAAGTGGTGGCTATTTGTTGGTAAATAGCACCAGCATTCTTAAGGCCAAATGGCATGACATTGTAGCAATATGTTCCTTATGGTGTAATGAAGGAAGTCTTCTCCATATCTTTTGGAGCCATCTTAATCTAATTGTATCCTGAAAATCCATCCATAAATGAGAGTATTGCATGCCTCGCTATGTCGTGAACCAGGATGTCAATGTGAGGCAATGGAAAGTCGTCTTTTGGGCTAGCCTTATTTAGGTCTTGAAAATCTACACACATTCTAACCTTCCCATCCTTTTTTGGTACTAGAACCACATTAGCTAACCATTCTTGATAGTTAACCACTCTCAGGAATCCTACATTGTACTGTTTTTCTACTTCTTCTTTGATTTGAGAGTCCATTATGGCTTCATGCTTCTCAACTTATGCTTGACTGGCTTCATGGTTGGATCTGTTGGAATGCAGTGTTGTACTATATCTGTATCAATCCCAGGCATGTCTTCAAATGACTAGGCAAAGATATCTTTGAACTCTATCAGCAGTGCCACTAATGCATCTTTCTCTAAGGCGGTTAGGGTGTTGCCCACTTGGATCATTTTGGGTTCATCATTAGTTCCCAGGTTAATGGGTTTGGTTTCTTCTTTTATAGGTTCTAGGTATCCATGTTTTAATTCCTTATTATTAAGAGTTTCTTTACCAATTTTAGAAATAAAAACATTCAAAGCCAGCAAATAAGTAGAATCAGAAGTTATATTAAAAGGGAAAGAGTTTTTAACAGACTCAATGGACTTAACAGGAAAACTATCACAAACAGACTTAACAGGAATAGAAACATTAGCAGAAATAGACTCAATAGGAACGGAAACAATGTTTTTGGCAGGAGAGACTGGTTCGGTGTTCTTGATCTTTTTGGCAAAAGTGATTGACTTGACGGTCTTGATTATCCTCACGGGGTCCTCCATAGGGTAGGCGGCTCCCTTCCATACCCAGTTCTTCAACTCGGTCTTGGCTTCCACAATGGTAGGTGACTCCCAATAAGCTTCTTCTTCCCTTAGCATTAGTTCCTTGGGATCTACATCCATATAATCTGTAGCTTCTTCTTTAACCTCCATAACTATGGGCTTGTTGGTCACAAGAGCATCCAGGCACTCTATGCCATCCATCCATTCATCAAATAGCTCATCCTTGTCTCTGTTGCCCAAATCAATGGGTTGAGGGAGATGCTCTGGCTCATTTCCTTCAATTCTCTCCCCATTATATTCAGCATTCTCAAGTGTCATGATTCTGAGACTGTGGACCATTAGTTTTTGGTTTAGAGCAGCCAGCCTGGCATCTATGTCATCATCCTTTATAGTATGTAAGGTTAGTGTACTTGGTTTTGACTCATAATACGACCCCAATTCTAGAACCTCTCTTCCATGGTTGTCATACCTAGGGCCAAACCTTAAGCTGACATTGGTGACATCACTCCAATCTGAAAGATGCCCATAGGGATATTCTTTATGATGCATCTGGTTGGCTTGTGCATTTTCCTCTCTTGCATCCTCTAACACATTTATTAACCTATATTGATTACTATTAGTATCGCTCCACCTGTTTGTTTCAGTATCATCTTTAATATCTTGATCATAGTAGTCCACATCACTGTTATATTCCTCATAGAATAGGCCTGTGTCTTCATCTTCTTTATCATTAGGGGGTTCACCCCAATCATCTCCGCTGTATGGGCTATCATAACTTCCGTTACTATTGTCATCACCATTGGTGCTGCTATCATCATCACTATGTCCATTATCAATGTTGCTATTATCACTACTACTATCACTCTTGTCTTCACTTCCATCTTCATAATCACTAAGGGCTGCTCCCCCTTCCTCATCTTCATCATTAGCTCTTAGTTCATATAGGCTCTTTAATGTATGCTGGCAAGCCTCCCAATATTCTTCTTCTTCTATGTGGTAGATATGATCTCCAAGGAGCGTAGTCATGACATAAGGATCCATGTGATCAGCCCAATTAGTAGGGACCCGGGTTGTATCTTCCTTCTTCAATTCCAGATCGTTATTGTGACAATCGAGTAGTATCTCGAAACTGAGCACCATTTTCTTTGTTATAGGATCGAATTTTGGTTCTAGGAATCCCCAATAGTGTTGACTTTCTCCAGCTTTTACAAACTTCCCATTCAGTGTAGGAGTGTAGGGCTTCAGAGGTTTTAGAGGATAAGGGAGTCCTTTTGCTTTGGCTTTGGCTCAGGCCATCTTTCTCATTTTCATCTCTAACAAATCATCATCAGTGGGCTTATAGCCTAGCCCAAAAGGTGGTGTGGTAGTAGGAATTGCCAAGTCTTGAACGGTTGGTTTCTTCACAGCTCTCCCTAGATTCATCCTGGGAAGGTAGTTCCTCCTTCTTATCATTGCTACGACATTGCTGTTACCATAAGGAGTAAAGTCCATTAGGATCTGTTCAACTTCTTCTTCTTCTCTCTTTTCAAAGCCAAGCTTCTCAATCTCAAAGCCATCCAAGGTTAACGGCTCCTTCTTAGAATCAATGCCATAAACAAGTTTAGGCACAATCAAAGTATATCTATAGATGGTCACAATAGCCCTTTCATGTGGAAAACGAACCTTTTGATATAGGGAAGAAGGCACAGCTTTTGTGTCATTGATCCATGGTCGCCTAAGGAGCATATTAAAGCATGAAGCTATATTAAGGACCTGAAAATCCACCTTCTTGACCATCAGTCTGATAGTAAGCTCAAATGTTATGGTTCCCAAGACTTCTCTTCTACTGTTGTCGTATGCCCTCACATGTTAATCTGTAGGCACACAGTCTTCAATGCTCAGGCGAAGGCAGCTTGTAGTCTTCAAAGGACAGACATTCAAGGCACTTCCATCATCTATTAAAACCATTGGTATCATTTTCCCCATGGAATCCACAGTAATATGCAATGGATCATTGTGGTGCTTCCCCTTCTTGATTAGATCCTTGTTGGAATAGAAAATAGTGAGTTCCCTATTTATGGACCCAATCATAACATTCAAATCTTAGGAGATTGTGGTTGTTGGGACTTGGATTTGGTTGAGCAAGTCTACTAGGTTTTATCGATGTTTGTACAAGGCCATGAGTAAACCCTATAAGGATATGTTGGCTTGTGTCTTCTCCAGTTACTTGAGGACTTCATCTTCTTCGGCAAGTGCTTGTTGAGTGGACCTGTTCAGTGCTTCAACTGGGTTGTCGGTCTCTAAATGTAGGGGTTTGAAGTGTCTCCCCCCTTGTAATGTGGGCAATTTTGGTTGAATCATGGGATCAATGTCTCGAGGTTTGAAGTGCCTCCCCTCATTTATGGATGTTTGGTTGTTTTCTTGGGAATCAATGTCTCGGGGTTTGAAGTGTCTCCCCCCATTTGTAGATGTTTGGTTGTTTTCTTAGGGTCTAAAGTTTCTTCCCCCATTTGTGGGTGTTTGGTTGTTCTCTTGGGGTTTGAAGTGTCTCCTCCCATTTGTTGATGTTTGGTTGTTTTCTTGTTCTGGTACTTCATTCCATATGTCATATTTTGTGACAGTAGCAATTGTTCTATCATTAATTCTTCCCACGTCATCATGAAACACTCGGGTAGGTCATAGATCAAGTCGGATGAGTTTTTCTTATTATCTTCTTTGGTCATCAAGCAATTAACCTTTGGTCCTTTCCCAAAATTATGATTGGGCAAGGGATTGTTAGTGATGCTAGGCCTTGTAGGCAGCGCAATCACTTTATTGTCTATTAGGCCTTGAATTGCATGACGAAGGGAGAAACAACGGTCAGTGTCATGACCAGGTACTTGGTGGTAGGAACATCTTTTATTCATATCAAATCCTGAGGGCAAGGGGTTTGGAATTGTTCTTGGGTCTAAGGGTTTCAGTAACCCTTTTGCCTTTAGCTTATCAAACACTTGGCCCATGGGTAGGTACAACTCATGAAATTCTCTCTTAGGTCTAGGCCCTCGGGGTACTTGCACAGGTGCAATGCGTGCAATCAATTGATAAGGATCATTTTTATGAATATTGGAAACCTTTACAGTCTTAGAATTAGATCCTAGATTCTTTCTAAACCTTGGAAGGTCATCAATCTTTATAGTACCATTGTTCATAGCATCTTCAATTTGAGTTTCGGCAGCAATTGAAGCTTTAAAATTAGGGAAATACTGTGCAAACAAATATTTTTGGTATACAGGCAATAAGTTCTTTACAACCATGGCTAATTGTTCTTCTTCACTCGGCCTACTCATCATCTATGCAGCCTTGGCTCTCCATTTGGTAAAGAAAGTAGAGAAGGATTCTTTCGGCTCTTGCTTGGTAGTCTCAAGGTCTCTTGTTGTGATGTCCACTTCTATATTGTACTTGTATTGCTGGTGAAACTCTAGGTAGATGTCCTCCCAACCTCTTGCTCTTGCATCATCTAGGTTGAGGAACCATCTAAGAGTAGCTCCGGTTAATGTGTTTTGGAACATATGAGCAAATACTTCCTCAGTTGCACCTAAGGGCTGCATAGCTCTCATATACATCTTCAGATGAGACTTTGGGTAGCCAGTCCCATCAAACTTGTCTAGATTTGGCATCTTGAACTTGGGTGGCAACCTTGCATTAAGGAATAGGGAAAGAGAATCATAATCCACAAGTTCCTCCATCTTGCGAGCTCTTCTAATAATCTCCTCCATTTTATTCATCCTTTCATTGATCTTCTTCTCATTCTCTATGGCTGGTGGATCATGATCAATATTATCCCCTTTTTGATTACTTTTCAAATTCTGAAGCTGTTGCATTATACAGTTCACTTAATCTGACTAGCTACCATAGTGTTAAGTAGCTTTTGGGTGTTCATGGGTTCTTCTGTGTTTGGGTGTTCTCCATAGTGTTAAGTACCTCTTCTGTCATGTTACTAGGAACTTCAAACTTCTTGTTACTTGAATTGTCTTGGAGGTCAAAGATGGGGTTGTGATGTTGTAGCAGTGGAGTTTCTTCTATACTTGAAGGCTTCAGTATTGTGATGGGAGTGATAGGCTTGGAGCTGGAGCTATTGGCTTAAGTGTGGGGCTTTAGTTCTCTTTGTAGCCTTCCTTCAAATCTTGACTAGATTCTCCCTTAATGACAAGCTTGGTTGGGTTAGTTAAAGCTAAGACCCCATCCACATCCATCAGTCAATCAAAACAAACACACACAACATGCAATGCAATTTTAACCGAGACTGACCTAAGGATAAGTTCTAAGTTATTATGTTGTAGGGTGGGTTTGTTGTTTCATTGTTTCCCATAGCTAGGACGTTACACCTCCCAACTTGTAATGTAATGAACATTGCATTGGTCCAAGCAGCATGGTTTGTCTATTATAGTAAATAGGAAATGATCCAATGACTTTGGGCCATGAGTTGGTGAGTTCGCCACTGGGTACTCGAATCTAGTGAAGACCGGTGATCCATGGTTACTACCACCACAAAATTTTTGAAAGGGGTGCATACATTGTTGTTTGGATGGCACACATTATGACAGTTAGGGAAAGATTTTAACACCCAAAACAAACAACAAAATATCATACACCACAATATTATGCAACATCCCATCAAACATAAATAAACAAACAACAACTATATCATGCAAGACCATGCAAAACAAAGGTACATATTTGGTCACTTAAGTCTAATACGAAGCTTAGCCCTTGACATCCCTAGCAGAGTCGCCATTGTGAAAGATGTGTCCCTTAAAAAATAGATTCGGGTACCTTTTTAGGGCACCTCTCCTTTTGGGTAAGTGGTATGAAGTCTCCACTTATTTTTCTTTATACAAAAAAACTAGTCGGAAACCCGTGCAATGCACGGGAACTTACCTATTTATAATAGACTAAAATAATTTTATAAAATTTTAAATTGATTATGAAACTATACTATTGCGTGAATTGCTCCTATCTTTTTGAGTTACAATTTGATGAATAAGCCATTGCTTGAACATGCAATGGGTTGCAAAAAATCTAGCTAACAAATTTAGATATTGAAAAAAAATAACTAAAAAATTCTAATGTTAAAAACTTAAAATGTCCGAAAGGAAAAAAAAAAAAAATCAGAAAATTTACTGGCACTGCATAGAAATTATTGAAACAAAACAAAATATATATGACTACCAAATAGAGAAATATAAGAGAAAAATAGGTTACCTTCAAGAGAATAATCCATGGTTATAACAGTTGAAATTTGCTAAACTATTTCAAATATTGCAAAACATTGAACCCAAAAATTTAGATGGTCAAACTTTCAAAAGACAATCCAATTCTTCCTAATTGATGAAAAATTTGGTTCAAACATTGTCAAACACTTTGAAGGTGCAAATAATATAGGCTTCCAACATAATCTTTAATTAATAAACAAAGAAGCATGACACCATAAGAGAAAACATAAGATAACATATCGTGCATATACCTTACTCCACAGCTGTGAAAAAATATTCACACAAAAGGAATTGAAAACTTGTACAACAAATGCAATAAGCTACTTCTGATGTGAGACAACCTAGCATACGTCTCCATAAGGTAAAGCTTAAGGTTATATAATCTAAAATAATATAGACTATAACATCTTTGAACCACACAAAAAGTTAGCAAACTTACTACAATACTTGTAGTTATACTATATATTGTAAAGTACTACTCCATCACCAATGAAAGTCATGTAAAATCTCATGGGGCCTGGAAGAACAGACAGCCGCAAGATCACCTCCACCAGACACAAAACAAAAGCAAAAAAAACTTATTCACAAAAAAAGAGAAAAAGTAATAGCAAGCGTACCAAAGAAATTGAAGTTTAGGGTTTTCTCTCTTAGTAGAGATGGACAAAAGAGATTGCTTTAGGGTTTTCAAAGATCTTGTCTCTTATATATATACACACACATATATATATATATATATATATGAGACTCCTGTTAGTACTTTCTCACTATTTAGTTTTAAAAATTAAAATTTTTTAAAATTAAAATGATGATGTGGAAAATTGTGGGAGTTTTAAAGGTTTCGGTTATATATATATAGTTTAGTTTTAAAAATTAAAATTTTTTAAAATTAAAATGATGATGTGGAAAATTGTGGGAGTTTCAAAGGTTTTATAAAATTTTAAATTGATTATGAAACTATACTATTGCGTGAATTGCTCCTATCTTTTTGAGTTACAATTTGATGAATAAGCCATTGCTTGAACATGCAATGGGTTGCAAAAAATCTAGCTAACAAATTTAGATATTGAAAAAAAATAACTAAAAAATTCTAATGTTAAAAACTTAAAATGTCCGAAAGGAAAAAAAAAATCAGAAAATTTACTGGCATTGCATAGAAATTATTGAAACAAAACAAAATATATATGACTACCAAATAGAGAAATATAAGAGAAAAATAGGTTACCTTCAAGAGAATAATCCATGGTTATAACAGTTGAAATTTGCTAAACTATTTCAAATATTGCAAAACATTGAACCCAAAAATTTAGATGGTCAAACTTTCAAAAGACAATCCAATTCTTCCTAATTGATGAAAAATTTGGTTCAAACATTGTCAAACACTTTGAAGGTGCAAATAATATAGGCTTCCAACATAATCTTTAATTAATAAACAAAGAAGCATGACACCATAAGAGAAAACATAAGATAACATATCGTGCATATACCTTACTCCACAGCTGTGAAAAAATATTCACACAAAAGGAATTGAAAACTTGTACAACAAATGCAATAAGCTACTTCTGATGTGAGACAACCTAGCATACGTCTCCATAAGGTAAAGCTTAAGGTTATATAATCTAAAATAATATAGACTATAACATCTTTGAACCACACAAAAAGTTAGCAAACTTACTACAATACTTGTAGTTATACTATATATTGTAAAGTACTACTCCATCACCAATGAAAGTCATGTAAAATCTCATGGGGCCTGGAAGAATAGACAGCCGCAAGATCACCTCCACCAGACACAAAACAAAAGCAAAAAAAACTTATTCACAAAAAAAGAGAAAAAGTAATAGCAAGCGTACCAAAGAAATTGAAGTTTAGGGTTTTCTCTCTTAGTAGAGACGGACAAAAGAGATTGCTTTAGGGTTTTCAAAGATCTTGTCTCTTATATATATACACACATATATATATATATATATATATATGAGACTCCTGTTAGTACTTTCTCACTATTTAGTTTTAAAAATTAAAATTTTTTAAAATTAAAATGATGATGTGGAAAATTGTGGGAGTTTTAAAGGTTTCGGTTATATATATATATATAGATAAGAAAAAAAAATACTAATTAATAAATACATGACTGAATAGTTCCAGTCATTGATTGAATAAAAATTACATATATGGAAAATTGAAAAGTTACATTACTTTGGGTCCTAGTTACAATCTACCAAATATTTACATGGCTTGTTGTCCTAGTTACATTCTACCAAAAAAAAAAAAAAAAATGAAGACAAGGCTAGATCTACTAAACCAAAAACCTAAATCTGGAGGCTAGGTTACGGAATAAGAAGGTGTTAGGCACCCATACCGCCCAAAAAAAGTCTGATCTTCTAGACTTTAGTGACCAATGTACTATGCTATGCATGTCATGCATGATATGTTGAACATGTGAATGAAAAATTAAATCACACAAATTTATGTATGGATGAAATCTCTTCTTTTGTTAAAAAAATCAGATTTGTTTTTATTATTAAAAAATGATTTTGATTTGTCAAAATATCAGATCTAGTTTATGGGATGTAAAAAAAAAAAAGGATTTGTGATGACAAAAATTCAGATCTATTTTGTTATATATAAAAAAAAAAAAAAGTGATTTTTGATGACAAAAATTCAAATCTGTTTTATTATATATATATTTTTTTAAATTTCTAAGAAGAAAACATCACTCATAGTCTAAAATTATGCAATCATGAATTAAAATAAACACAAACACAGTAATACATAATCTCTTTCTTATTTCAACAATTTGCATGTATTAAGAAAATCATATTTGAGAAAAATTTAGATCTGCATCTCATAAAGATGCAGATCTCTTTTTGTTTGAGAAAACTGAGATCTACATCTTAAGAAAGATGCAAATCAGTTTTTGTATTGAGTAAAAATTCAGATCTACATCTTATAAAGATGCAGATCTGTTTTGTTTTAAGAAAAATTCAAATCTATATCTAATAAAGATTCAGACCTATTTTGTTTTAAGAAAAAAATCAGATCTACATCATATAAAGATGCAGATCTATTTTGGAGATGTAGATCTGTCTTGTTTTAAGAAAATAATTGTTCACATGCAAATTTATTGAAATTCAAGAAAAAGATTATAACAATCATATAGAAAATATCATGCTTCACACAAAAGGACAATTAACAATTCATAGATATTTGAAAAAGAAAGATATATAAAATGCATCATCACATCACAAGAGAAGGGTAAAGGAAACAACCTCTTGCATGAGCACACTTTGTTTTTAAGAGGATGTTTTAGGGTTCAAAGAAATTTATTCAATTCTCTTTGAACCTAAAAACCCTAATTTTGTAACAACACTCAGAGAGAGGATACAAAATATGTGTGGTTTAAGAGTAAAAAACGTATGCCTCTCAGAGCATAAAAAAAAGATGCTGAATTATGAGGTTCAGTCTCTATTTATAGAGGCCAGAAGACTCTAAAAAATAGATACGGATGATTAGGGTTTGAATCCAGATGCATCCTTTTGCAAAAAGGTCGAAAAGGGTGTGCCTTATCATCACCTGAAAACTGTTGGGCCAAAGCCCATCACATGAAAATTTGGCCTTATGGCTCTGTGTTCGAGTGCCGTTTGGACTCCTTTTCTAAGATTTTTTGGCTAGTCCTTGTACCTAGACATGTTTTCATCCTTCGTCTATGAATTTTCATCTCTTTTTTGGATAATTCCGGCTTTTTTAAGAACAATTATCTTGTGGATAAATCCCTTAAAATAAATCTTGATAATGTTCAAATTATCCCCAATTTTGTTGTTATCTAATCATCCCTTTTATAACTATGCATGCATCCCAATTTTAAAACACTAATTATCAACCAATCACAAAATTATATAATTAATTTTAATTGTTTGATCAATCGGAATTAATTTAAATTAATAATGTGCGGTCGATTCTTCCTAGACACAATGCATGTTGACCATGCAAACTTGATCATGCGATATCTTTCAATCTGATGGTCCCATTCAGAAACCGGAAACACCGTTGTGACCGTAAGAATCTCAAGATCGTTTTCATGATAATTCGTGCATACAATGCAGGAAAAAAAATTAATGCATGTGATGCAAGAATTATATTTTTTGTATATGGATGGTCACTCCAGTCATCTTCCTTGATTAAATCATGGGTGCAAAATCGAGTGTCTCCACTAAGTATAGCAATAGGGGTCACCCACGTATTGGTACTTGCAGGGTAGAAAGATGATTCATGATCTGTTGGATCCTTTAAAAGGCATCCTCTATTCAGTTCCGCAAGTGAACTTAGTGCCTTTTTTCAACAGTTTGGATAAACCACTTGTGACCAAAGCTAATCCTGGCACAAACCTCCTGATGTAGGAGACCCTCCCTAGGAAACTTTTGAGCTCTCTAATCGTTGTAGGCCTTTCCATTGTTGCGATTGCTGTGGCTTTGGTTGGATCTACACTTATGCCTCTGTGATGTATTAGGAACCCAAGGAATTTTCCAGCAGATACTCTGAAGGCACACTTCATGAGGTTCATGTGTAGTTTGTACTTTCTGCACCTTTCAAAAACTTGTTCCAGTATCTAGAAGTGTCCTGCCTTGGTCTTTGACTTTACCGCAATATCATCCACATAATCTTCCATTTCCCTATGCATCATATCATGGAAGATGGCTGTCATGGTTCTTTGGTATGTGGCCCTTGCATTTTTAAGGCCAAAGGGCATCACAGTGTAATAAAAATTTTCAATTGGGGTCCTGAATGCTGTCTTCTTTGCTTCTTTGACAGTCATGCGGATTTGGTTATACCCACTATATCCATCCATAAATGAAAACATGGAGTTTCCCACAACTGAATCCACAAGGAGGTCAACGTTACACAGGGGGACCTCATCTGTTGGACATGCTTTGTTTAGATTGCAAAAATCCACACAACATTGAAATTGGCCATTCTATTTCTTCACAGGTACTACATTGGAAAGCCATTTGGGGTGCTGGATGGGCTTGATAAAACCACCTGCCAGCAGCTTCTTGACTTCCTGAGTTATTTGAGCTTCTAAATCAGTGTGAAAGACCCTGGCTAGCTGAAGTACTGGCTTGACTCCCGGGTCTACATTAAGAGAATGGACCGCTAGTCCTGGATCCATACTAGGCATCTCATCATACATCCATGCGAATACATCCACATATTTCTTGAGTAACACCACTAACTGCTCCTTTTCTTGTGCTGTTAACTGACTGCTAATAAGGACAGGCTTCTGGGATCCTAGCTCAGGCCCCAGTTTTATCTCTTTTAATTCCTTCTCTGGCGGGATTTTTGCTTCCTTGACTGGGTCCTTTAAGATTTCTTCTTGAGCCATCATGCAATCCGGTGATCCAGGACCCTCCTGCATGATGCATTCAAGCCTTGTGCACCTTCATAAATGATAAATTAACCTTCCTCCGGGTTCTCATACTACCACGCATTCCCGGGATCCTGAGGAGCTAGTCTCCTTCTTTTGCCTCTTTCTATCCAAAAGGTTCTTCAGATCATGGGCACCCCTCTCCTTCTTCTTCTTCCAAGACAGGTGCTCCTAGGGTTTCCAGCGTGGGGCTCTTGTCATCCAGTTCTAACTCGTCATAACACATTGTTTCCACAAATTTCACTTCTCCTTGGTTGAAAGGGTTCAGGTTGGCAGGGATCCTTACAGGCCTCTCATTCAATCTTTCTTTAACACATTGATGGCACGTGGAGGGAATAAGGCAATGCTTGTGGAGCCATGGGCATCCCAATAGAATATGGTAAGAAACCTCTGAGTTAATCACATGAAATCTGGTCAGGCCTACTATTAGGCCTACCCTTAAGGCCAACTGCACATATCCCTTAGTTGATTCTGCTAACCCTCCAAATCCTATTATCTCCATGGGAGCCCCCAGGATCCTCCTTTCAGTCAGGCCCATGGCCTCTAGTGTACTTAAGGCTATGAGGTTGAGTGATAACCTTGTGTCAACTAATGCTCTTCTAATTTGGACACCGTTTATGGTGACCATTAAATAAAGAGGTCTGCGATGGTCTAGATACTCAACTTCCATGTCCTCATCAGTGAAGGTTATTATGTTGGTTGTCTCTAAGTAAGCTCGGTTGGCATAGGATTCTGTTGTGAAATATTCTAATACTCCTGAATCTGCTACTATACTCATGAAAGATTCTGTGGCCATCCTTCTCGCCTCTGGCCCAAATCCCAATTGAATGAATAGTGTTTTAAATTTAGGGATTTTCTGAAGGGTCCTAACTATGTTTGGATGAAAGGATCCTTTAGAATCTTCTGCTTCCGCTGGGTTCCCACAGATCACCACAGCCACCACTCCCTTCCTCTTGTGATTGGGTAAAGGGTTCCTTTGCACCTCGGGTTCCTTCTGAGTGAGCTCCAAGGTTCCCTTCCTAAGTTTCTTGTGAAAAAGCCTACGAAGGGTCTAGCAATCCTTAGTAGAATGCATGACATAATTATGAGTTCTGCAAAACAGCGAATTCTTTCTTTCTTTCTTCCAATCCATTTATCCAAAACATAGTTCAATTCTTTTGCAGTACATGGGATCACAGGTGGTTCCTTGACCATTTTTCCTTTAGGTCTCTTCCTTTTTTCTCCTACTGACGCTGTCATGGCTTGGGGTACTAGCACTCTCTTTGTCCTTATAGTTAATGCGATCCTCTTAGTTCTTTGTAGTAGGTCAGCAAACTGGGTTATATATAGATTTTCAAGATAAAGCCTGTAATCAATGAGCATATTGGATATGCAGGTTTCCAAGAGCTCTTTTTCTTCATGGACTTCATAGCAGTCCAGAGAAATGTCTTCAAACCTTTTGATGAATTGGACAGGATCCTCTCTAGGCCTTTGCCTTACCATTTGAAGGCTTTGGAAGGTGACCTTGTCTTCACCTGGATAGTATTTTACACAAATCCTCTCCATCATCTCGTCCCAGGTCTTGATGGACCCAGGCCTCAAGGTGGTGTACCACGTATATGCTCTGTTCACCGGGGGGGGGGGGGGGGGGGGTGTTATCCCTGATTTCTTAGGTCCTGCCTTCTTTGAGGAGGAGGATCTCTTGTTACAAATCTATCAGCACTTCCACCATTCAAGCCACAGGGTATAGCCCCTGCCTTGTGTGCCTCTGTCCTGAGATGACCTCTTGCTCTTCCAGAGGAACTTCGTTCCTTTGTCTGGAGGCCACTTCATTTTCTTCTACGGGCTTAGATGTCGCAGATGGCACATTGGTACCTTTGCTGTTCCTTGGTCTTAGAGCCATGCTCTCTGTAAAGGGACTATTTCTTCCCTCTCCTTTACCCAATCTCTAGCAGAGTCACCAAAATGTGTGGGTCCTTTTTGGACAATGCCTAAGCCCAAGTAGAAACAAGGACCTCGGGCCTTTTACTTGTTGTTTTAAGGGATTGGGCTTGGTTCACCATAGCTAAATGGGCTGATTGCGAACCAGATGGTGCATAGAACATAAATCCTACAACATATACATGCTAGCAAAAAAGAAATATATGCATTGAACAGTAAGAAACAGTAAAGGGGCAATGTGGTAAAGAAAGACACAAAATAAAAGGTTAAGGGTCCTTAAGACAATATGAAATATTCCATTACTTTCTTAATTGTGTAATACATTATGCTCACTAGGACCTGTTACAAGGTCCAAATAAGTTCAAAAACCACAGACTTAGATGGCTCTTCAGGCCTCTAAGGCTTGCAAAGTTTAAATCCTTTTGAATCCGAGCGTGTTCTCTAGTGGCTGTTTGAGGATACCAAGCGATATTTTCCTCTCTTTTTTTTTTTTTTTTTTTTTTTTTTCCTTTTTTTGAATTCTAACAAAGTTTTCTCAATGATTCTATTCTAATTCACTGTTGCTGAATGCCTTTCACTATTGATTGCTTCCCTTTTTTATAGTGTCATCCTAGAGTTCTTGGGGTACCACTGATTCCCCCCATTTGCTCCCTCAGGTACTAGAACCAATGTAGTGCCAGCAACATTGGTGGCGGGCCCCTTCCTCATTTCTCATAATTTTCTTCTTTTGGTGTTTCTTCCCTAAAAGTCTCTTGCTGACTTTCCATTTTGGGGTGTCCTTTGAAAGCTAACCTTTAGTCCTTCTTCCTTCAAGGCTTCTAAACTTCACATTTTCAGACTGAGCTTTTGGCTGCATTTCCCTTTGTCATTTTTTCCAAGTGAGCTGATTTCTTCTTGCTAGGTTGAAAGTTTCCCAGCCACTTCTCCTCATGGTTCTTCTTTCTGGGTTTCTCGAGGTACTAGTCCTTTATTCATCAATTGTTGGTTCCCAAGCCTTTTAATTCCTTTTTGCATCATTGGGTGGCTGATAAGGACATATAAGTTCTGGTTCCCTGTATTTCTTGGCACTCCCTTTGAACTATCTTAATCCAACCCTGGCTTTAATGCACGTCCCGAGGATCCCGAGTTTCTGGTAGTCCCCAGGTATCCTGGCCTAGTTCCTACCACTGGGCTCTTTAGCGATTTTCTAACCTTGGCGAGCTGGGCTTTTCTTCTTCCCTTCATTTCATGAGTTCTAAGGCTTGCCCATTTGTGGGTTTAGGTTCCTCCTTAAAATCCTTAATGGATTTGGGCCTACCATCTTTTTCTTTATTGTAGGCTCATGTATTTTATTTTCATGGAGTTCAATTCTCTGTGCCATTTTGGGCCTTGGTGCAACATTTTAACTTTTTAGACCTCAACACTAAATTTAAAAAAAAAAAAAAGAAAAAGAAAAAGAAAAAGAAAGGTAGTAGTATTATGGTTGTATTATGGAATGATGTCTTATGGAATGATGTAGTGTTTTTGTATTAAAACCTGGTAGGTAGTAGTATTATGGTTGTCTTATGGAACAATGTCAAGTATTTTGAATGGTTAGGTATTAGGAGTTATGTGTTATGAATGCTTATGTTTAATCACGATAATGTAATACTTGGAAGTATATGAGCGTTTTTCTCTTTTTGGTTATGAATGCTAATGTTACGTACTTTGAGATTATTTTTTGGGTTTTGTTTTATTGATTTGAGTATTTTTCAAACTAGTAACTAACCCGTAAAATAAAAATTACTTATATTTATCTAATTGATGGTAAAAATTCGGACTTAAATGTTTCAATGCTCAAACCATTAGTTCTATAATTCCCCATAATTCAAACATTGGTTTATGAAATATTTTTAGAATTTGGACATTCGGGCATCCTTAACTCTCTCTCTCTCTCTCTAAATATATAGATTCATTTTTCATGTATTTGCAAACTTGAAGACAACTTCACCAAACACCTTCCTAATAATTAAAATTGTCACCAATCATATGTTTTCATTCATTTCAATTTTGTTGGACCCTTTTGTTTTGAAAAGGTTCCTTAAGTCTAAGCCCAATACAATCTTGTGGGTCTGTTCAAGGGTTAGAGGAGTTGTGAGATACTGAGGGATGGAATTGAGCTCAGTCCCACTATGGCCAATTAGGTAGTTCTAAGGATCCAATATGTGCACAAGTAGGTCCAAGAAATCAACAATATAGAAATATATTTGCAGAAATCACCTTGGATTGAAGTACAGCCCCCAAGTAATAATACAAATAAGGGGTACTATTTTTCTGGGAACTTGACCTAAGTTCTATACTCTCTCTATTATTGCCAATTTTCTCACCCTGCTCTTTGCTTTTCTTTCTTCTACTATTTCTCTTTTTCGTACTTTGCTTTTTTTCTTGTTCCTCTTCTACGGTTGATTCCTCTCCGTTTATGCTAATCTTGGTTTGCCTAAAATTACTATTTTCTCCCTTCTTCTTGATCTTGTCGTTTTCCCTTGGACCAAGGCCCTGGGTGCTTATGTTCTCATCTTTGTTCTTGTTTCTTTTTCCTAGGAACCCTTGTCTAAAAGTATTTTGACATGGAAGCTAACTTTCCATGTCAAAATATTACTAATATGTTAAGATTATGCTATTCCTTTTTATTTGTTTAACAGAGTAACAACTTTCCTATTATACATCCAGTGATAAAATTAAGTATATATGTTAAGATTATGCTATTCCTTTTTATTTGTTTAACAGAGTAACAACTTTCCTATTACTTGAACAACTTGGACTTTAATTAAAAAAAGAAAAAGTAAGAGACCAAGCACAATAGATTAATAGGTTTCCAGATATTTAGTTTTCCAAAAATTGGTGATCTCTTTTAACAGTTTGCATTTTGAATTTCTCAACTCCAATTATTTTCCTTGTTCATGCCCTTCAGTTGTTATTTGTATAATATAAACCTAAATGGTCAAAGCTTATTACTTAAAATTAGGACTCAGATTCATTACTTGAAATTAGAAGCTTTTGTTTCTCAAAAAAAGAAAAAGAAAAAGAAAACTAGAAGCTTTATAATGTAGTATCTATAAAAATGTATACTCATAACATTCTCAATTTTCATCAATCTAGTATTCCCAAAATAAGGCTACACTGAACAAGAGGCAATCTAACATAGGCAAATGAATTGCAATCTACACTTACAACCGAGTACAAAATTAGAATCACATATATTACAGCACTTGCAATTCATGTTGATATAAGAGTCTTAGGATGCTCAGGGATTATAAAACTATAACTTGTATATAGAAAAATTATATCTCTCATAATCTGAAATAAATCAAAAAATTAAGTAAATAAGAAAAAGTTTTGAAGAAAAGAAATTGGTGCATAATTATTAACCGTATTTTATGCTATAATTAAATGAATTCAAATTTTAGGTGCAAACAGGAACTAAATCTAACAAAAATCTACCAAACAGGGGAAAAAAAATTCTAACCAAAAAACAATAATCAACAAAACAAAACCCAAGAAATTAAAATTAAGAACAGAAATTCCAATGATTTGCCTTTCCACCTACAAACCCAAAAAAAAAGAAAAGCTAAAAAAAACCCATTAATTTTTTATTACACAGATTGGAATTGAAATCAATCAATGAAAAATGAAATCTACAACTAAATCAAAGAGAGAGTTAAAAAAAAAAAAAAAAAAAAAAAAAAAAAAAAAAAAAAAAAAAAAAAAACCTAAATTTGTACTTGATAAACGCGGAGTGAAACAATTGGAAACCCTTCACCAGGAATGCTCATTCAAGAAGTGTAAAGAAATTGAAGAGACCAAACCTACACTTTGCTTTCTACCTTGATTGAAAAATTAATGAAAACCAAACGAACAATACAAATACCCCAACCATAAACCAAATCCCATTTAATAACCTTAATCAAAATCAAATGTAACCCAAATGCCTAAATTGAACCTATACAACCAAACACCCAAACATAAATCATAGTTATCGCGTAATTTTAAAAATAAAATAAAGAAAACCTTGTAACAGTTCCAGTTGCGTGATGGTGGTGGCTGCCCTGAGATTTATCTCTCTTTCAATCTCTATTACTCTTCGTCTACGGTCTCAGAGTTTTCTTTCTCCCCAGTCCCCACTCCGTGTCTTCTTTGTTTACCGTTCAGCCTAGGTTTTGGGTCTGCAAAATCATGTTCTAAAACTTTTTGATTTCTTATGTCCAATTGATGTTGTGTTTACCGTTCTGCCTCTTTCTCTATTTCTTTCTCCATGTCCTAGGCCTCATTGCCTCTAACTATTTCTATCTCCGTGTACATCGTATTTTAACCGGTTAATTTATATATATATATATATATATATATATAATGAGAGGCTTTCAAATGGTGTCGTAGCATTGCCGAACAACATAATTTATTACTTTTTAACTTATACATGGCAGAATTTTAGATGGGCATTTTTTCTACATAATAGCACCTCCTTAATTGCAGGAAAAGCCTTCTATTATTATATATAGTATATATGATATGATTAGATATAGTTTGTAACACGTGCAATGCACGGTATTTTATTAATGTTAATTTATATGTTATATTTTTGGTTTAAGTTATTTAAACTACACCCTAAAAAAAAAGTTATTTAGACTAATAAAATAAATAAGTAATGACAAAAAAAAAAAATAGTAATATTATATATTAAGTCATCAACAAAAAAACATATTTATATATATAATGTTGGATTAATTTATGCTTCTAGTTTCACCGCAATTATAAACTATTTAATATTGAAAATTGTACCAATCAATTCATCGTTTTTGTGAATTGATAATATCTCACTATTTATTGATTACATATACTAGTGTGTAGCTCCATGCATATGCATGAATACAATTAAAAACAATCACAATTATACATATTTTTTTAGAAGAGGTTCAAATTATACATGCTATTAGCTTACATTTTATTAAATCATATATTTCTAAAATATATAATGATTTCTCATTATATATATATATATATATATATATGATCTAGACTCTTCAGTTTTTTTACACAAAAATGAACTTGCCACAAAAATTAAAAATTAAAAATTAAATGGAACATGTGGCGTAAAATTGAGAATCTAATTAAAATCTAATTGGATTTTCTCTCTACTTAACCTACTAATATATACTAACTTGTAATCCCATGCATATGCATGGATATACTTAAAGATATACAATAAGATGCATAATATAATTTATATATATATATATATATATATTTATATAATTTAAATACTATTGATAGTCATATTTTGTTATCTGTTTAAAAAAATTTGTAACAGTATTATTAGGTATAAAATGTAAATTGTCCATTTAAAAAAAAAATATTATTGTGAAGCACTTTTTTTTTAAAATTTTTTTACCATTCATTTATTCTAGACTCTTTTGTTTTTGTATTTAACAAGTCACTTGGATGAATATTTATAATGTGGTCCTATATTTGATTCTAAAATTAAGAAATAAAACTCTTTAAGAATAAATAATTTAGGACACATGGCGCAAAATTGGAACTCTAATTTGAAATTCTAATTTGAGTTTCTTTCAGTTTCACCTATTATTATTACTATATATATAATATGTCCCACTATTGAAGCATAAAAAATTAACATATAGTAAAATCTTCAATAAATTTAGGGTGATATGGACTAATAAATTTATGTGTTATGTTCCAATTTGATTAAGAATGAAAAAATGGACCACCGCACACTCTTGGTGCGATGGTTACTCTACAAGTACTTATACTTGTGGAGTGTGGGGGGCTAGACTCTTTTGTTTTTGTACTTAATAAGTCACCTGGATGAATATTTATAATATGGTCCTATATTTGATTTTAAAATTAAGAAATAAAACTCTTCAAGAATAAATAATTTAGGACACATGGCGCAAAATTGGAACTCTAATTTGACATTCTAATTTGAGTTTCTCTCAGCTTCACATATTATATATATATATATATATATATATATAATATGTCCCATTACTGAAGCCTAAAAAATTAACATATAGTAAAATCTTCAACAAATTTAGGGTGATATGGACTAATAAATTTATGTCGCAAATTCCAATTTGATTAAGAATGAAAAAAATGAACCACCGCACACCCTTGGTGCGATGGTTACTCTACAAGTACTTATACTTGTGAAGTGTGGGGGCAAGGGCCGGGGTTCAAATCTCTAGGAGGGAGTTTCACACACATATATATTTAGATTAAGCTAGAGTAAAATTCTATCTTGTAAAAAAAAAAAAAAATGAAAAACCAAACCCAATAATTTTTAAAAAATTAAAAGATCCTCAGTAGACCACAACTCATTCTTGACCAAAGTAATCGCTACACCAATTAATACATAGAGTCATAGACGAATAACAAATACAAAGATATGGGTCCGTTTGGATACAACTTATTATTACTGAAACTGAAAGTTGCTGAAATTGAAAACTGAAAACACTGTAGCAAAATAATTTTTAAATGTGTGAATAGTGCTGTGGACCCATTTTTAATGAAAAAGTTGCTAAAAAGTGATGTTTGTGGGTTTCGTGAACAGTAAATGGGACCCACTGCTGTGCACTCCACTGCTTATTTTGTTGTGAACAGTGCATGAGTGGATGAAAAGTGTATAGTGAACAGGTTGAAAAGTCAAAAACAACGGCAGGCAAAAAAAAAAAAAAAAAAGAAACACAAAAACGCAAATGCAGGAATAAGCAGGAATAAGTTGAATCCAAACTCTCACATAAACAAAGCCTTTTGGGAAGCACTTCTAGTATGGATATAATTGGTGCTAGAAATGACTAATAGTGGTTTTAGACAATAAATAACTTTAGAAAATTTTATTTAAGTTATTTACAATACATCCAAACAAAGAACCATGAGCATAGGAAATCTAAGGTGATAGTTATCACAAATAAAACAATTGCAAAGTTACATATATTGAGATTAGAAAGTTAATTACATGTATAATGAAGTGATATATTCAAACTTGAAGGAAAAAAAGTCTACATCAATCAATCTCAATCAAATTGTCTTAACTTCTTTGCTTCAGCTTCCTTCATAATACTGGGAACATAGAGAGCAATGTCATTAGTCATTTCTATAATATTGTTTTTATATATATTCAACTAATAGCAAATATGTTTCAAAAAAAAAAAAATGTAATTTCACTTGAAATTTTAAACACGTTACTCTTTTCCAGATGTCAATATCTATTAGTTAGTTGCTCACCATATTTTGGTTTTTCCCCCCTTTTTTGAGTTTTATATTTTATTTAGTTTTAAACACGTTACTCTTTTCCAGATGTCAATATCTATTAGTTAGTTGCTCACCATATTTTATTTATTTTATCTATAATGTTGTCTTTTTGACTTCTTTGAGTATCCATACAATTGTCTATTTGAATATCTCTTCTATATTTTGCCATAAATATATATGTTCACCAATAGTAATAGGTCATAATGAGGAATTAAAATTATTTTTTTTAAGAATAATTGATTTAATTAATTATGCTATTATATAACCGGCCTATGATTTGTCTATTCAAATCTCTCTTCTATATTTTGCTATAAATAAATATATTTCTACTAATAGTGTTTTAATTATGGTATTAGACTTTCATCATACCGCTAAATAACTTTATATTATAAAAAAAAAAAAACTATAAATAAATTGAAATGTGCCACAGAGCATTATTAGTCCATGTCACCCTAGCTTTATTGAGGATTTTGCTGTATGTCAATGTTTTGTGCTTGAGTAAAGGGACACGTGTCATTGTAGTGTGCATCTACACGTGGGAAGGAAGAAGAGAATTTATAAGTGGCTGGGTTTCATCTACACGCAAAGAGGAAAAAGAGAGTTTGTGGGTAAAAATAGGCTTTGATCTAGCCTTTGATCCACATGTGGTGGGGAGGGTCAGACCATTAGGCATTGATCTGCCTTTAAGCTTTGATATACACGTGTGTGGGGAGGGTCAAACCCTTTAGCCTTTGATCTACAGGTGGGTGGGAAGCTTAAACCTAGGTCATAACGTTCAGGATTGGGCCTTTTGTAAATTTGATCCATTTTTAAAAGATAGTGATTTTATTTTAGAGAATTATATTTGGTCTAATTTTCAAGCTCAGCCAATATTGGATATAGCAGTAAAAATAATTTACTCTAATCTATTAGGTAACAGTTAAAAAAATTTAACGAAAAGAGGTTAAAAAGACTAAATAGAAGCTTAGAGTGCCACATAATAGGCATTGTTTTTAAACCCGAACCGAACCCTCTAGTTCGCACCGGGTTAACCAGGATGATGCTTATGTGGGAAATGACATGGCTAAAATGTGGTACTTTGCTCATGTGGGAAATGACATGGCTTGGACACATGTCATTTCTATGTGCGTCGTAGTAACTTATGGGCTTGCCATGTGGCGTGATTTCATTTGTTGATTGTCTGCGGTTGACACATCATCAAATGGAAATTAACTGGATCACAAATATTTCATCATGATCAATCGGACGAATGCGAATACATCATAATATTTTGATGTCTACAGCAACATCTGTAATAGCTAGCCGAAGCGAGGAGCTAAGGTTCCTAAACCAGCTATGTGTACGAGACCATCGTATAAGTATATAATGTCTTGTAGCATCCTTTAATAGTAGACTTATTGAGTTGGGCTTAGTCTCGTAGTGTTTTTTTATAGTTTGGGTTTTTGCCCAATAAAGTCTTTGTGTGGGTGTGTATATTCCTCACTAAATTGAAAATGTTTCTCCATGAATAATGTCAAACTTGAATCTTGATTGCTTAACTATCCAGTTAATATTTGATTAAATTGATTAAATTATTACTAAGTTGTTGTAAGGATTTAGCCTCGTTTCTTAATATTGTGTTAGAATTGGCCTGTTGGTTGCTATTGCGTTTTGCAAATTGAAGCTTTGTTATTTTCAATCACAATCATTAGTAGTAGCTGAAGTTATGTTTGCCTTGGAATGACGTAACATTCATATTCACAATACATGATATAATAATAATAGATTTCAATAATATTTAAATAGTACGTAAGAAGTACTATTTTTTTGGATATTAAAATAATTTTATTTAAAATGTAAAGGGTGTACAAGAGATTATATCAATGGGGATACCATTATATTTAAAATATTTTTCTTATTTTTCAATTTTATTTATGTAAACTTTATGCATATGCACAGGCCAAGATTGACTAGTTATGATTAATTCGTACTCAATTATCTTTTACCAATGCCAAAAAAAAAAAAAAAAAAAAACCATAAATGTAAATATTTGTCATTTTGAATGAAAATTTTTTAATTTAGGTTTTTTTTTTTTAAAGTAGTAGTTTTAATTTTATAATTTTATAGTTAATAGTAGGAGGATTTGAACCGTGATTCCCTTAATAAATGACAGCATGTTATGTCATTGAACTACAAAATTATTGATAAAAGACAATAGTTAATGCAACAAACCACTTAGGTACCTGAAATCATTTAATTTCGCTGTTAATCATTTGTTAGATTATGCAGATTAATCATCCGAAATTGCTTCATTTTATGCTTTGTTTGTTTCGATGGAAAATATTGTGTAAAGATAGTTTTTCTTATTTTCTAGTGTTTGGTAGTATTAGACTAAATGAGTCATAGGAAAATGATCTTTAGTCAACATAAAAAGCATAACTTATTTTAAGACCACTAATTTTTTTTTGGAAAACAACTCTATCTCACAGCAAGCTAAATAAGGGAAGTTATGAGATTGTTTTCCAACTCATTTAAGGTTGCTACCAAACATAGGAAAACGAGATAGTTTTATGGAAAAGGTTTTTTGAAAAATGACTTATTTTCTAGAAAACATTATTGCTAAAATAAACAGAGCGTTAGTAAGAAAATTAAGTAAGTTTACTAAAATATTTATGTAATTGGTTTTATTTCCTACCTTAATTTCTGCGTTGGTGGTATGATCAACTTCAATAATATGTGTTATATTTTCAAAAATAAAAGTGATTAAAGTTTAGTTGTTATAGAAATCTATATTAAAAATATACAATATTTAGAGAAACAAATTTGAATATATGGTGCCCGTTTTGTGAGTTTTACATCTTACCGTTGTCGAAAAGTATGAGAGCAAGTTAATTTGGCATTAAAAACATGCATGCAGATGAATTGAATGTTACCATGACATGAACACAAGCATTTATTTGGTGAAGAATAAAAAAAATTTACAAAGAGTTTAATAACAATTTTTGTTTTATTCCAAAATATCCCAGCTACAGTAACAGAACAAATACTATCTACAATAGCACTCCAGATCATAGTAGCTTTTAGTAAAAGCCTGAACTCAAACAACTCTAAAAATAACTATCCAACATTCCACAATTTCATTTAAATAAAGAAAAAGGGAACATGATAGACTGAAGTAAATGAAATTCTACTTAATATAGAACTCCTATAACCTATTTGCAAATAGTATTTCCTTATTCCGCATTAGTTACAATAGCTTGGGAGACATTTTATTATTGTTTAGTGGTACAAGCAGGAGGATTCTGCTTGCCCGAAACGGCGGGCTTGACATTAACACAGGTGGAACTAGCAGATCCTCCAGCACCTTTGTATGCGAGATCAATGTCAGCAACCACCACTTGTTGACATGGTACACCGCTACTACAAATAAGCTTCATAGCTTCCTTTGTTGAAGAAGTGCCTCTAATGTTCTTGAAGCTAACATTGCTGATCTTAACTTTCGAGGGAGACTGAAAGCGAAACAAACAAACAAAAACCCACCCAAGAATTTGATATTAGTATCTGTAATTTGATTTTCTTTTTTTAACTTTTAACATCAAAATGAGTGTATATATTTGTGATGTTCATAATAACCTTGCTTGAGCATTGACCATTTGGGCAGTAGCCTTGATCAATGAGGATAGGATTGGCAACATTGTTCATGACAATATTCTCGAAATGTATATCAGAAGCAGTTCCAGGTGTGGAAGCAGGCCATGTTTTGATTCTAACACCATTCGTTGTACTGCTAAGGGTGCCACCAATTACTCTAATTCCTGAAACTGGTTCTTCATTTTGGTACTTTCCAAGACTTCCAACGCTGATACCATGGCCAGGTCCACAAGTTACTTGGTTAATAGTAACATCTTGGGTTCCATCACCAATGGAGATGCAATCGTCACCTGTTCCAACTTTGGCATTGGTGATGGTGATGCTAGATGAATGTCCGATGTGGATTCCATCGGTGTTAGGGCTATTTCCGGGTGCAGTGATGGTAACATCTTGGATTTGTAAGCTCTTACATCCGTAAACGTTTATGTGGAAAGATTTGCTGTCTTTCGATTGAATGTCACTGACTATTGAATTTGTGACAAAATCGAACCTTATACTCTGTTTATGTTTAAAAGTTAGATAAATCAAAACATCAAATATGAACGCCATAGTTTCATTTAAATATTCTCCTAAAAATATTTTCATTCAAATATATTATAGCAAAATGCTGACGCCTCTTTGAACTACTATATTAAAAAAAATTACAAATATATATCAATGAATGTTGTTGGTACTACTTCAACAATATTATATAAAAAATTCTTTCTAGACTGAACAATTTGTCACAAATTGATCTTATATGTGAGTATGATTGGTGAGCTATCACTTTCACCTTTAACCACCACTTTTTCTCCATTACACACAGTTGCACAAGTTAGGGTCATGGCTCAAAAGTTGTGTCCATATTCCGTATATGGACTTTCTCATATATAAATTTTAAATTTTCCTTTTTGGTGAGTTGTGACACCTCACTATATAAAGCTTACGTCAAATTATTAATAATTTGATAATATCCTTAACATCATTAGATGAATAAGTGCTTGAATTAGTATTTCGTGATGGTTAAAGTTCTTAAAGTTGTAGTGTCTGTATATATCTACATAAAAATAATGGAAATTTAAATGCTAATTATTAAGATTGAAATCTTACGGTAGGAAGCATTTTGCAGTCGGACTCTTGGTCACAATTATTTTTTTGCCATGCCGTTTGTCCTTTGCCATCAAAAACTCCACCACCTGACACAGTGAGACTGTCGATATGTTGAAAAGTAACCCAAAAGTCTTTACCCTTGAAGGAGGCAACGTCTGATGGGGCCTCTAGGGTACCCTGAAGGTTAAACTCAATAGCACCTTTGCATGGACCTAACAAAGTCACTAGACCTAGTTTGTATGTCCCTGTTGAAATCACAACTTTACTTCCTGCTACTGCGCACGCAGCTGTCCAAGCTTTCGTCAAAGCCTAATAAACACATTATGAAAAATCAAAATCAGTATATTACAATCATTTTTCATGTTAATGTTTTATCATCTGGTCAAGACACCAAATAGTTTTTAGTATAAGCATAGATTGAACCTAAGTTCTTTTATTTGAAATTAAAAGACTTTACTGGTTAAGTTAACTAGAACCCACTTTACATGTTAATTAGGTATAGTTAACTGCGCTACACATATTTATACCTGGGTGATATCGGCATTAGGCTGTCCTCCATATGATTTAATGTCAAAGACTTGCACGGCATTGGTGGATGCCAAAAACAATAGCAAGGAAATTGTTACAATGCTCAAATTCTCTCCCATTTATTGTTCTTTATCTCTCTGCTATTAACAATTTGTTGTATGGTATGATGGTTTCCCTATTTGGTTTGAAGCTATTTATACTGCAGTACCTGAGCTCATCACCATTAAAGCCATCCAACTGATATTAACTAATTTTATGCATGGTTGCGAAGAAATCTCCTTTTTACACTTCAACTTCTATACTATTATTAGCTTTCATGCTTCCTCCTTCACTAATTAATTAATAGTTTATCGTTATAATCAAACCGTTGATGTCCAGTTAAGAATTAATCAATTTTAGAAACCATGGAAGGATAAATTTTTAACAACTTTATGACTTGAATTATGCTAATAACTCTAAAGGATTATAACATGTCTTTTTCTTGGTCCATTATTCTATAAGATAAGATTATTACTACTATATATCACCCTAACTTCTTAGCCTTCAAATGGCAAGCTCTTAGCTACCTGAAATCTGTTCATTTTCTCCTTGATGCAAATTGAATACTTGCCGTTAGAGAGGGAGGAAAAAGTCTAGAAAAATAACCACCTCCGAAAACTATCCAAATTTAGTATAGGTAGCATGCCTGTCTTCAGTGTAAAATAGGAAATAAAGAAAACACTATATAGGAGAAGCTGAACTCACCTTTTCAATTATTACATTTATCATCATTACTATAATTAGTTTACAGATCCTTGTCAATTATTATATACTAGCCAGTAACCCGTGTAATGCACGAAAAAGTTAGACATAATCCTCTTTGTCTAAATAAGAAATTTGATAATTATGATAACTAACGAACATTTATTATAATCGTAATGCCAAGAATATTGTAGTTGTCACCTTTTGAGTATTTTTAAAGAAAATATTTAGGGTCTAAATTCTCTCTTCTCTATTGCGACTATCGAATTACAAACAAAAGAAATCAACAAATACTTTCAATGGTCTTTCTTTGAATTTAGAAGTTTGAAATTGGAAACGTTTTTTGGTTCTTAATGTGGAGACTAAGATTGTCTATCTATGGGTTTCTAGCATGTAGAAAACAAAAGCTCTGCCGACTTACCCTTCTTAATTATCCAACTGTGAAAAAGTCTTGCAGTTGATCATTACATGTTAGGCTTATTACACATAGTACTTGATGGAACGTAGCAATTATTTCACCATTATTTTGTTGTCATATCATTGTACCATGTTACTCACAAGAAAGAAGAAAACATTAAATGTTATTTGTTTTTGGCTTTTCTAAAGGGAGCTCATTTTATTTGCTTGGCTAGTACAAATTATCAAGTTGTATAATGAGTTTTGTTTTCTTTCTTTTTGTAGGTTAAGACTATTAGGTGATCTATAAAAGAACTAGCAATGGGTTGAGGGAGATGCTCTGGCTCATTTCCTTCCATTCTCTACTCATTATATTTAGCATTCTCAAGTGTCATGATTTTGAGACTGTGGACCATTAGTTTTTGGTTTAGGGCAGCCAAATTGGCATCTATGTCACCATCCTCTACAGTATGTAAGGTTAGTGTACTTGGTTCTAACTCATTATATGACCCCAATTCTAGAACCTCTCTTCCATGGTTGTCATACCTAGGGCCAAACCTTGAGCTGACATTGGTGATATCACTCCAATCTGAAAGATGCCCATAGGTATATTCTTTATGATGCATCTGGTTGGCTTGTGCATTTTCCTCTCTTGCATCCTCTTACACATTTATCAACCTATATTGATTACTATTAGTATCGCTCCACCTGTTATTTTCAGTATCATCTTTAATATCTTGATCATAGTAGTCCATATCACTGTCATATTCCTCATAGAATAGGTCTGCGTCTTCATCTTCTCTATCATTAGGGAGTTCACCCCAATCATCTCTGTTGTATGGGCTATCATAACTTCCGTTACTGTTGTCATCACCATTGGTGCTGCTATCATCATCACCATGTCCATTATCATTGTTGCTGTTGTCACTACTACTATCACTCTTGTCTTCACTTCCATCTTCATAATCGCTAAGGGCTGCTCCCTCTTCCTCATCTTCATCATTAGCTTTTAGTTCATACTGGCTCATCAATGTATGTTGGCAGGCCTCCCAATATCCTTCTTCTTCTATGTGGTAGCGTAGTCATGGCAAAAGGATCCATGTGATCAGCCCAATTAGTAGGGACCTAAGTTGTATCTTCCTTCTTTAATTCTGTAGCATTATTTTGACAATCAAGTAGTATCTCGAAACCGGGCACCATTTTCTTTGTTATAGGATCGAATTTTGGTTCTGGGAATCCCCAATAACGTTGACTTTCTCCAGCTTTTACAAACTTCCTATTCAGTGTTGGAGTGTAGGGCTTCAGAGGTTTTAGAGGACAAGGGAGTCATTTTGCTTTGGCTTTGGCTCAAGCCATCTTTCTCATTTCCATCTCTAACAAATCATCATTAGTGGGCTTATAGCCTAGCCCAAAAGGTGGTGTGGCAATAGGAATTGCCAAGTCTTGAACGGTTGGTTTCTTCACAACTCTCCCTAGATTCATCCTAGGAAGGTAGTTCATCCTTCTTATCATTGCTACGACATTGTTGTTACCATAAGGAGCAAAGTTCATTGGGATCTTTTCAACTTCTTCTTCTTCTCTCTTTTCAAAGCCAAGCTTCTCGATCTCAAAGCCATCCAAGGTCAATGGCTCCTTCTTAAAATCAATGCCATAAACGGGTTTAGGCACAGACAAAGTATCTCTATAGATGGTCACAATAGCCCCTTCATGTGGAAACCGAACCTTTTGATATAGGGAAGAGGGCATAGCTTTTGTGTCATGGATCCATGGTCGCCTAAGGAGCATATTAAAGCATGAAGCTATATTAAGGACCTGAAAATCCACCTTCAATGCTCAGGCGAAGGCAGCTTGTAGTCTTTAAAGGACAGACATTCAAGGCACTTCCATCATCTATTAAAACCATTGGTATCATTTTCCCCATGGAATCCACAGTGATATGCAATGGATCATTGTGGTGCTTCTCCTTCCTGATTAGATCCTTGTTGGAATAGGAAATAGTGAGTTCCTTATTTATGGACCCAATCATAGCATTCAAATCTTAGGAGGTTGTGGTTGTTGGGACTTGGATTTGGTTGAGCAAGTCTACTAGGTTTTATCGATGTTTGTATGAGGCCATGAGTAAGCCCCATAAGGATATGTTGGCTTGTGTCTACTCTAGTTACTTGAGGACTTCATCTTCTTCGGCAAGTGTTTGTTGAGTGGACCAATTCAGTGCTTCAAGCGGGTTGTCGGTCTCTAAATGAGTGTCTTCCCCCCTTGTGATGTGGGCAATTTTGGCTGAATCATGGGAATCAATATCACGAGGTTTGAAGTGTCTCCCCTCATTTGTGGATGTTTGTTTGTTTTCTTGGGAATCAATGTCTCGGGGTTTGAAGTGTCTCCCCCCATTTGTAAATTTTTGCTTGTTTTCTTGGGGTTTGAAGTTTCCTCCCCCATTTGTGGGTGTTTGGTTGTTCTCTTGGGGTTTGAAGTGTCTCCTCCCATTTGTTGATTTTTGGTTGTTTTCTTGTTCTGGTACTTCATTCCATATGTTATATTTTGTGACAGTAGCTGCTGTTCTATCATTAATTCTTCCCACGTCTTCATGAAACACTCGGGTAGGTCATAGATCAAGTTGGACGAGTTTTTCTTATTATCCTCTTTGGTCATCAAGCAATTAACCCTTGGTCCTTTCCCAAAATTGTGATTGGACAAGGGATTGTTAGCGATGCTAGGCCTTGTAGGCGGTGCAATCAGTTTATTGTCTATTAGGTCTTGAATTGCATGACAAAGGGAAAACAACGGTCAGTGTCATGACCAGGTACTTGGTGGTAGGAAGATCTTTTATTCATATCAAATCCTGAGGGCAAGGGGTTTGGAATTGGTCTTCTGTCTAAGGGTTTCAGTAACCCTTTTGCCTTTAGCTTATCAAACACTTGGCCCATGGGTAGGTACAACTCATGAAATTCTCTCTTAGGTCTAGGCCCTCGGGGTACTTGCACAGGTGCAATGCATGCAATCAATTGATAAGGATCATTTTTATGAATATTGGTAACCTCTACAGTCTTAGAATTAGATCTTAGATTCTTTCTAAACCTTGGAAGGTCATAAGTCTTTATAGTACCATTGTTCATAGCATCTTCAATTTGAGTTCCGGCAGCAATTGAAGCTTTAAAATTAGGGAAATACTGTGCTAACAAATATTTATTGTATACAGGCAATAAGTTCTTTACAACCATGGCGAATTGTTCTTCTTCACTCGGCCTACTCATCATCTATACAGCCTTGTCTCTCCATTTGGTAATGAAAGTAGAGAAGGATTCTTTCAACTCTTGCTTCGTAGTCTCAAGGTCTCTTCTTGTGATATCCTCTTCTATATTGTACTTGTATTGCTTGTTAAACTCTCGGTAGATGTCCTCCCAACTTCTAGCTCTTGCATCATCTAGGTTGAGGAACCATCTAAGAGTTGCTCCGGTCAATGTGTTTTGGAACATATGAGCAAGTACTTCCTCGGTCGCACCTAAGGGCTGCATAGCTCTCATGTACATCTTCAGATGAGACTTTGGGCAGCCGGTCCCATCAAACTTGTCTAGATTTGGCATCTTGAACTTGGGTGGCAACCTTGCATTAAGGAATAGGGAAAGAGAATCGTAATCCACAAGTTCCTCCATCTTGTGGGCTCTTCTAATCATCTCCTCCATTTTATTCATCCTTTCATTGATCTTCTTTTCATTCTCTATGGCTGGTGGATCATGATCAATATTATCACCTTCTTGATTACTTTTCAAATTCTGAAGTTGTTGCATTATACGGTTCACTGAATCTGACTAGCTACCATAGTGTTAAGTAGCTTTTGGGTGTTCATGGGTTCTTCTGTGTTTGGGTGTTCTCCCTCTTCTGCCATGTTACTAGGAACTTCAAACTTCTTGTAACTTGAATTGTCTTGGAGGTCAATGATGGGGTTATGATATTGTAGCAGTGGAGTTTCTTCTATACTTGAAGGCTTTAATATTTTGATGGGAGTGACAGGCTTGGAGCTAGAGCTACTGGCTTAAGTGTCGGGCTTTAGTTCTCTTTGTAGCCTTCCTTCAAATCATGACTAGATTCTCCCTTAATGATAGGCTTGGTTGGGTTAGTCAAAGCTAAGACCCCATCCACATCCATCAGTCAATCAAAACAAAAACACACAACATGCAATGCAATTTTAACCGGGACTGACCTAAGGAGAAGTTCTATGTCATTATGTTGTAGGGTGGGTTTGCTGTTTCATTGTTTCCCATAACTAGGACGTTACACCTCCCAACTTGTAATGTAATGAACATTGCGTTGGTCCAAGCAACATGGTTTGTCTATTATAGTAAATAGGAAATGATCCAATGACTTTGGGCCATGAGTTGGTTAGTTCGCCACTGGGTACTTGAATCTAGTGAAGACCGGTGATCCATGGTTACTACCACAGCAAAATTGGTGAAAGGGGTGCATACGTTGTTGGTTATACCCACTACATCTATCCATAAATGAAAACATGGAGTTTCCCATAGTTGAATCCATAAGGTGGTCAACGTTAGGCAGGGGAAACTCATCTTTTGGACATGCTTTGTTTAGATTGCAAAAATTCACACAATATAGAATTTGGCCTTTCTATTTCTTCACAGTCACTACATTGGAAAGCCATTTGGGGTGCTGGATGGGCTTGATAAAACCACCTGCTAGCAGCTTCTTGACTTCCTAAGTTATTTGAGCTTCTAAATCAGTGTGAAAGACCCTGGCTGGCTGAACTACTGGCTTGACTCCCGAGTCTACATTGAGAGAATGGACCATCAGTCCTGGATCCATACCAGGCATCTCATTATACATCCATGCGAATACATCCACATATTTCTTGAGTAATGCCATTAACTGCTCCTTTTCTTGTGTTGTCAACTGACTGCTAATAAGGACAGGCTTCTGGGATCCCAGCTGAGGCCCCAGTTTTATCTCTTCTAATTCCTTCTCGGGCGGGATTTTTGCTTCCTTGACTGGGTCCTTTAAGATTTTTTCTTGAGCCATCACGCAATCCAGTGGTCCAGGACCCTCCTGCATGATGCATTCAGGCCCTGTGCACCTTCATAAATGATTAATTAACCTTCCTCTGAGTTCTCGTACTACCACGCATTCCCAGGATCCTGAGGAGCTGGTCTCTTTCTTTTGCCTCTTTCTATCCAAAAGGTTCCTCAGGTCATGGGCTCCCCTCTCCTTTTTCTTCTTCCAAGACAGGTGCTTCTAGGGTCCCCAGCGTGGGGCTCTCGTCATCCAGTTCAAACTCCTCATAACACATTGTTTCCATAAATTTCACTTCTCCTTGGCTGAAAGGGTTCGGGTTGGCAGGGATCCTTACAGGCCTTTCATTCAATCTTTCTTTAACACATTGATGGTATGTGGAGGGAATAAGGCAATGCTTGTGGAGCCATGGGTGTCCCAATAGAATAGGGTAAGAAACCTCTGAGTTAATCATATGAAATCTGGTCAGGCCTACTATTAGGCCTACCCTTAAGGCCAACTGCACATATCCCTTAGTTGATTCTGCTAACCCTCCAAATTCTATTATCTCCATGGGAGCCCCCAAGATCCTCCTGTCAGTCAGGCCCAAGGCCTCTAGTGTACTTAAGGCTATGAGGTTGAGTGATAACCCTGTGTCTACTAATGCTCTTCTAATTTGGACACCATTTATGGTGACCATTAAATAAAGAGGTCTGTGATGGTCTAGATACTTAACTTCCATGTCCTCATCAGTGAAAGTTATTACATTGGTTGTCTCTAAGTAAGCTCGGTTGGTATAGGATTCTGCTATGAAACATTCTAAGACTCCTGAATCTGCTACTATACTCGTGAAAGATTTTGAGGCCATCCCTCTCGCCTTTGGCCCAAATCCCAATTGATTGAATAGTGTTTTGAATTTAGAGCTTTTCTGAAGGCTCCTAACTGTGTTCGGATGAAAAGATCCTTTAGATTCTTCTGCTTCTATTGGCTTCCCACAGATCACCACAGCCACCACTCCCTTTCCCTTGTGATTGGGTAAAGGGTTCCTTTGCACCTCGGGTTCCTTTTGAGTGAGCTGCGGGGTTCCATTCCGAAGTTTCTCGTGAAAAAGCCTACGAAGGGTTCAACAATCCTTAGTAGAATGCATGACATAATTATGAGTTCCGCAAAACAACGGATTCTTTCTTTCTTTCTTCCAATCCATTTATCCAAAACATGGTTCAATTCTTTTGCAGTACATGGGATCACATGTGGTTCCTTGACAATTTTTCCTTCTGGTCTCTTCCTTTTTACTCCTACTGACATTGTCATGACTTGGGGTACTAGCACTCTCTTTGTCCTTAAGGTTAATGCGATCCTTTTAGTTCTTTGTAGTAGGTAAGCAAACTGGGTTATATATAGATTTTCGAGATTAAGCCTATAATCAAAGAGCATATTGGATATGCAGGTTTCCAAGAGCTCTTTTTCTTCATGGTCTCCATAGCAGTCCAGAGAAACATCTTCAAACCTTTTGATGAATTGAACAGGATCCTCTCGAGTCCTTTGCCTTACCATTTGAAGGCTTTGGAAGGTGACCTTGTCTTCACCTGGATAGTACTTTACACAAAACCTCTCCATCATCTCGTCCCAGGTCTTGATGGACACAGGCCTCAAGGTGGTGCACCACATATATGCCCTGTCCACGGGGGGGCGTTATCCCTGATTTCTTGGGTCCTGCCTTCTTTGAGGAGGAGGATCTCTTGTTACAAATCTTTCAGCACTTCTGCCATTCGAGCCACAGGGTCTAGGCCCTGCCTTATGTGCCTCTATCCTGAGACAACCTCCTACTCTTCTAGAGGTACTTCGTTCCTTTGTCTGGAGGCCACTTCAGTTTCTTCTACGGGCTCAGATGTCGCAAGTGGCACATTGGTACCTTGCTGTTCCTTGGTCTTGGAGACATGCTCTGCGAAGGGACTACTTCTTCCCTCCCCTTTACCCAATCTCCAACGGAGTCACCAAAATGTGCGGGTCCTTTTTGGACAATGCCTAAGCCCAAGTAGAAACAAGGACCTCGGGCCTTTTACTTGTTGTTTTAAAGGACTGGGCATGGTTCACCATAGCTAAATGGGCTGATTACGACCAAATGGTGCACAGAACATGAATCCTACAACACATACATGCTAGCAAACAAGAAATATATGCATTGAACAGCAAGAAATAGTAAAGGGGCAATGTGGTAAAGAAAGACACAAAATAAAATGTTAAGGGTCCTTAAGACAATATGAAATATTCCATTACTTTCTTAATTGTGTAATACATTATACTCACTAGGACGTGTTACAAGGTCCAAATAAGTTCAAAAATCACAGACATAGATGGCTTTTCAGGCCTCTAAGACTTGCAAAGTTTCAATCCCTTTGAATCCGAACGTGTTCTCTAATGGCTGTTCGAGGATACCAAGCGATATTTCCCTCTTTTTTTTTTTTTTTTTTTTTTTTTTTTTTTTTCTTTTTTTGAATTCTAACAGAGCTTTCTCAATGATTCTATTCTTATTCACTGTTGCTGAATGCCTTTCATTGTTGACCACTTCCCTTTTTTATAGTGTCATCCTAGAGTTCTTGGGGTACCACTGATTCCCCCTCATTTGCTCCCCCAGGTACTAGAACCAATGTGGTGCCAGCAACATTGGTGGCCAGTCCCTTCCTCATTTCTCATAATTTTCTTCTTTTGGTGTTTCTTCCCCAAAGTCTCTTGCTGACTTTCCATTCTGGGGTGTCCTTCGAAAGCTATCCTTTGGTCCTTCTTCCTTCAAGGCTTCGAAACTTCACATTTTTAGACTCAACTTTTGGCTGCCTTTTCCTTTGTCATTTTTCCCAAGTGAGCTGATTTCTTCTTACTAGGTTGAAAGGTTCCTAGCCACTTCTCCTCATGGTTCTTCTTTCTGGGTTTCTCGAGGTACCGGCCCTTTATTCATGAATTGTTGGTTCCCAAGCCTTCTAATTCCTTTTTGCATCATTGGGTGGCTGATAAGGACATATATGTTCTCGCTCCCTGTGTTTCTTGGCACTCCCTTTGAACTATCTTAATCCAACCCTGGCTTTGATGCACGTCCCAGGTATCCCGACCCAGTTCTTACCACTGGGCTACCTAGCGATTTTCTAACCATGGCGGCTGGGCTTTTCTTCTTCCCTTCGTTTCACGAGTTCTAAGGCTTGCCCATTCGTGGGTTTGGGTTCCTCCTTAAAACCCTTAATGGATTTGGGCCTACCATCTTTTTCTTTATTGCAGGCTCAAGTATTTTATTTTTATGGAATTCAATTCTCTGTGCCATTTTGGGCCTTGATGCAACATTGTAACTTTTTAGACCTTAGCTCTAAATTTTCTTTAAAAAAAGAAAAAAAAAAGAAAAAAGAAAAAGAAAGTATTATGGAATGATGCAGTGTTTTTGTATTAAAACCTGGAAGGTAGTAGTATTATGGTTGTGTTATGGAACAATGTCAAGTATTTTGAATGGTTAGGTACTAGGAGTTATGTGTTATTAATGCTTATGTATAATCATGATAATGTAATACTTGGAAGTATATGAGTGTTTTTCTCTGTTTGGTTATGAATGCTAATGTAACGTACTTTGAGATTATTTTTTGGGTTTTGTTTTATTGATTCGAGTATTTTTCAAACTAGTAACTAACCCGTAAAATAAATATTACTTATATTTATCTAATTGATGGTGAAAATTTGGACTTAAATGTTTCAATGCTCAAACCAATTGTTCTATAATTCCCCATAATTCGAACATTGGTTTATGAAATATTTTTAGAATTTGGACATTCGGGCATCCTTAACTCTCTCTCTCTCTCTCTCTCTCTCTCTCTCTCTCTAAATATATAGATTTATTTTTCTTGTATTTGCAAACTTCAAGACAACTTCACCAAACACATTCCTAATAATTAAAATTGTCACCAATCATTTGTTTTCTTTCATTTCAATTTTGTAGGACCCTTTTGTTTTGAAAAGGTTCCTTAAGCCTAAACCCAATACATTCTTGTGGGTCTGTTAAAAGGTTGGAGGAGTTGTGAGATACTGAGGGAGGAAATTGAGCTCGATCCCACTATGGCCAATTAGGTAGTTCTAAGGATCCAACATGTGCACAAGTAGGTCCAAGAAATGGAACAATATTGAAATATATTTGCAGGAATCACCTTGGATTGAAGTACAGCCCCCAAGTAATACTACAAATAAAGGGTACTATTTTTTTGGGAACTTGACTTAAGTTCTATACTCTCTCTATTATTGCCAATTTTCTCCCCTGCTCTTTGCTTTTCTTTCTTCTACTATTTCTCTTTTTTGTACTTTTCTTTTTTCTTGTTCCTCTTCTACGGTTGATTCCTCTTCTTTTATGCTAATATTGGTTGGCCTAAAATTACTATTTTCTCCCTTCTTCTTGATCTTGTCGTTTTCCCTTGGACCAAGGCCCTGGGTGCTTATGTTCTCATCTTTGTTCTTGTTTCTTTTTCCTAGGAACCCATGTCTAAAAGTATTTTGACATGGAAGTTAACTTTCCATGTCAAAATATTAACTAATATGTTAAGATTATGCTATTCCTTTGTATTTGTTTAACAGAGTAACAACTTTCCTATTATACATCCAGTGATAAAATTAAGTATATATGTTAAGATTATGCTATTCCTTTTTATTTTTTTAACAGAGTAACAACTTTCCTATTACTTGAACAACTTGGACTTTAATTAAAAAAAGAAAAAGTAAGAGACCAAGCACAATAGATTAATAGGTTTCCTGATATTTAGTTTTCCAAAAATTGGTGATCTCCAATAATGGTTTGCATTTTGAATTTCTCAACTCCAATTATTTTCCTTGTTCATGCCCTTCAGTTGTTATTTGTATAATATAAACCTAAATGCTCAAAGCTTATTACTTAAAATTAGGACTCATATTCATTACATGAAATTAGAAGCTTTTGTTTCTCAAAAAAAGAAAAAGAAAAAGAAATTAGAAGCTTTTTAATGTAGTACCTATAAAAATGTATACTCATAACATTCTTAATTTTCATCAATCTAGTATTCCCAAAATAAGGCTACACTGAACAGGAGGCAATCTAACATAGGCAAATGAATTGCAATCTACACTTACGACCGAGTACAAAATTAGAATCACATATATTACAACACTTGCAATTCATGTTGATATAAGAGTCTTAGGATGCGCACGGATATAAAACCATAACCTATATATAGAAAAATTATATCACTCATAATCTGAAATAAATCAATAAATTAAGTAAATAAGAAAAAGGGATGAAGAAAAGAAATTGGTGCATAATTCTTAACCGTATTTTATGCTATAATTAAATGAATTCAAATTTTAGGCGCAAATAGGAACTAAATCTAACAAAAATCTACCAAACAGGGAAAAAAAAATTCTAACGAAAAAACAATAAACAACAAAACAAAACCCAAGAAATTAAAATTAAGAACAAAAATTCCAATGATTTGCCTTTCCACCTACAATCCCAAAAAAAAGAAAAGCTAAAAAAAACTCATTAATTTTTTATTACACAGATTGGAATTGAAATCAATCAATGACAAATGAAATTTACAAATAAATCCAAGAGACAGTTAAAAACAAAAACCTAAATTTGTACTTAATAAACGTGGAGTGAAACGATTGGAAACTCTTCACTAAGAATGCTCATTCAAAAAGTGTAAAGAAATTGAAGTGACCAAAACTAAACTTTGCTTTCTACCTTGATTGAAAAATTAATGAAAACCAAACGAACAATACAAATACCCCAACCATAAACCAAATCCAATTTAATGACCTTAATCAAAATCAAATGTAACCCAAATGCCTAAATTGAACCTATACTACCAAACACCCAAACATAAATCACAGTTATTGCGTAATTTTAAAAATAAAATAAAGAAAACCTTTACTTGTAACAGTTCTGGTTGCGTGACGGTGATGGTTGCCCTGAGATTTATCTCTCTTTCAATCTCTATTACTCTTCGTCTACGGTCTCAAAGTTTTCTTTCTCCCCAGTCCCCACTCCGTGTCTTCTTTGTTTACCATTCTGCCTAAGTTTTGGGCCTGCAAAATTGTGTTCTGAAACTTTTCGATTTCTTATGTCCAATTGATGTTGTGTTTACCGTTCTACCTCTTTCTCTATTTCTTTCTACGTGTCGCAGGCCTCATTGCCTCTAACTATTTCTATCTCTGTGTACATCGTATTTTAACCGGTTAAGTTATATATATATATATATATATATATGTAATGAGAGGCTTTTAAACAGTGTCGTAGCTTTGCCAAACAACATAATTTATTACTTTTTAACTTGTACATGGCAGAATTTTAGATGGGCATTTTTTTTGCATTACAACACCTCCCTAATTGAAGGAAAAGCCTTCTATTATTATATATAGTATATATGATATGATTAGATATAGTTTTTAACCCGTGCAATACACGGTATTTTATTAATGTCAATTTATATGTTATGTATTTGGTTTGGGCATGGGCCTTTTGTAAATTTGATCTATTTTTAAAAGATAGTGATTTTATTTTAGAGAATTATATTTGGTCTAATTTTCAAGCTCAACCAATATTGGATATAGCAGTAAAAATAATTTACTTTAATCTACTAGGTAACAGTTAAAAAAATTTAACAAAAAGAGGTTAAAAAGACTAAATAGAAGCTTGGAGTGCCACATAAAAGGCATTGTTTTTAAACCCGAACCGAACCCTCTAGTTCGCTCCGGGTTAACTAGGATGATGCTCATGTGGGAAATGACATGGCTAAAATGTGGTACTTTGCTCATGTGGGAAATGACATGGCTTGGACACATGTAATTTCTATGTGCGTCGTAGTAACTCATGGGCTTGCCATGTGGTGTGATTTCATTTGTTGATTGTCTGCTGTTGACACATCATCAAAAGGAAATTAACTGGATCACAAATATTTCATCATGATCAATTAGACGTATGCAAATACATCATAAAATTTTTATGTCTACAGCAGCATCTGCAATAATTAGCTGAAGCGAGGAGCTAAGGTTCCTAAACCAGCTACATGTACGAGACCGTCGTATAAGTATATAATGTATTGTAGCATCCTTTAATAGTAGATTTATTGAGTTGGGCTTTGTCTCGTAGTGTTCTTTATAGTTTGGGTTTTTGCCCAATAAAGTCTTTGTGTGGGTGTGTATATTCCTCACTACATTGAAAATGTTTCTCCATGAATAATGTCAAACTTGAATCTTGATTGCTTAACTATCCAGTTAATATTTGATTAAATTGATTAAATTATTACAAAGTTGTTGTAAGGATCTAGCCTCGTTTCTTATTATTGTGTTAGAAGTGGCCCGTTGGTTGCTATTGCATTTTGCAAATTGAAGCTTTTTTATTTTCAATCACAATCATTAGTAGTAGCTGAGAAAATAGTTATGTTTGCCTTGGAATGACGTAACATTCATATTTACAATACATGATATAATAACCATAGATTTCAATAATATTTAAATAGTACGTAAGTAGTACTATTTTTTTGGATATTAAAATAATATTATTTAAAATGTAAAGGGTGTACAAGAGATTATATCAATGGGGATACCATTATATTTAAAATATTTTTCTTTTTTTTCAATTTTATTTATGTAAACTTTATGCATATGCACAGGCCTAGATTGATTAGTTTTGATTAATTCTTACTCAATTATCTTTTACCAACACCAAAAAAAAAAAAAAAAAAAACCATAAATGTAAATATTTGTCATTTTGAATGAACAATTTTTAATTTAGGTTTTTTTTTTTTAAAGTAGTAGTTTTAATTTTATAATTTTATAGTTAATAGTAGGAGGATTTGAACCGTGATTCCCTTAATAAATGACAGCATGTTATGTCATTGAACTACAAAATTATTGATAAAAGACAATAGTTAATGCAACAAACCACTTAGGTACCTGAAATCATTTAATTTCGCTGTTAATCATTTGTTAGATTATGCAGATTAATCATCCGAAATTGCTTCATTTTATGCTTTGTTTGTTTCGATGGAAAATATTGTGTAAAGATAGTTTTTCTTATTTTCTAGTGTTTGGTAGTATTAGACTAAATGAGTCATAGAAAAATGATCTTTAGTCAACATAAAGAGCATAACTTATTTTAAGACCACTAATTTTTTTTTGGAAAACAACTCTATCTCACAGCAAGCTAAATAAGGGAAGTTATGAGATTGTTTTCCAACTCATTTAAGGTTGCTACCAAACATAGGAAAACGAGATAGTTTTATGGAAAAGGTTTTTTGAAAAATAACTTATTTTCTAGAAAACATTATTGCTAAAATAAACAGAGCGTTAGTAAGAAAATTAAGTAAGTTTACTAAAATATTTGTGTAATTGGTTTTATTTCCTACCTTAATTTCTGCGTTGGTGGTATGATCAACTTCAATAATATGTGTTATATTTTCAAAAATAAAAGTGATTAAAGTTTAGTTGTTATAGAAATCTATATTAAAAATATACAGTATTTAGAAAAACAAATTTGAACATATGGTGCCTGTTTTGTGAGTTTTACATCTTACCATTGTCGAAAAGTATGAGAGCAAGTTAATTTGGTATTAAAAACTTGCATGCAGATGAATTGAATGTTACCACGACATGAACATAAGCATTTATTTGGTGAAGAATAAATAAAATTTACAAAGAGTTTAATAACAATTTTTGTTTGATTCCAAAATATCCCAGCTACAGTAACAGAACAAATACTATCTACAATAGCACTCCAGATCATAGTAGCTTGAACAAAAACAACTCTAAAAATAACTATCCAACATTCCACAATTTCATTTAAATAAAGAAAAAGGGAACATGATAGACTGAAGTAAATGAAATTCTACTTAATATAGAACTCCTATAACCTATTTGCAAATAGTATTTCCTTATTCCGCATTAGTTACAATAGCTTGGGAGACATTTTATTATTTTTTAGTGGTACAAGCAGGAGGATTCTGCTTGCCCGAAACGGCGGGCTTGACATTAACACAGGTGGAACTAGCAGATCCTCCAGCGCCTTTGTATGCGAGATCAATGTTAGCAACCACCACTTGTTGACATGGTACACCGCTACTACAAATAAGCTTCATAGCTTCCTTTGTTGAAGAAGTGCCTCTAATGTTCTTGAAGCTAACATTGCTGATCTTAACTTTCGAGGGAGACTGAAAGCGAAACAAACAAACAAAAACCCACCCAAGAATTTGACATTAGTATCTGTAATTTGATTTTCTTTTTTTAAATTTTAACATCAAAATGAGTGTATATGTTTGTGATGTTCATAATAACCTTGCTTGAGCATTGACCATTTGGGCAGTAGCCTTGATCAATGAGGATAGGATTGGCAACATTGTTCATGACAATATTCTCGAAATGTATATCAGAAGCAGTTCCAGGTGTGGAAGCAGGCCATGTTTTGATTCTAACACCATTCGTTGTACTGCTAAGGGTGCCACCAATTACTCTAATTCCTGAAACTGGTTCTTCATTTTGGTACTTTCCAAGACTTCCAACGCTGATACCATGGCCAGGTCCACAAGTTACTTGGTTAATAGTAACATCTTGGGTTCCATCACCAATGGAGATGCAATCGTCACCTGTTCCAACTTTGGCATTGGTGATGGTGATGCTAGATGAATGTCCGATGTGGATTCCATCGGTGTTAGGGCTATTTCCGGGTGCAGTGATGGTAACATCTTGGATTTGTAAGCTCTTACATCCGTAAACGTTTATGTGGAAAGATTTGCTGTCTTTCGATTGAATGTCACTGACTATTGAATTTGTGACAAAATCGAACCTTATACTCTGTTTATGTTTAAAAGTTAGATAAATCAAAACATCAAATATGAACGCCATAGTTTCATTTAAATATTCTCCTAAAAATATTTTCAATTCAAATATATTATAGCAAAATGCTGACGCCTCTTTGAACTACTATAGTTAAAAAAAATTACAAATATATATCAATGAATGTTGTTGGTACTACTTCAACAATATTATATTAAAAATTCTTTCTAGACTGAACAATTTGTAACAAATTGATCTTATATGTGAGTATGATTGGTGAGCTATCACTTTCACCTTTAACCACCACTTTTTCTCCATTACACACAGTTGCACTAGTTAGGGTCATGGCTCAAAAGTTGTGTCCATATTCCGTATATGGACTTTCTCATATATAAATTTTAAATTTTCGTTTTTGGTGAGTTGTGACACCTCACTATATAAAGCTTACGTCAAATTATTAATAATTTGATAATATCCTTAACATCATTAGATGAATAAGTGATTGAATTAGTATTTCGTGATGGTTAAAGTTCTTAAAGTTGTAGTGTCTATATATATCTACATAAAAATAATGGAAATTTAAATGCTAGTTATTAAGATTGAAATCTTACGGTAGGAAGCATTTTGCAGTCGGACGCTTGGTCACAATTATTTTTTTGCCATGCCGTTTGTCCTTTGCCATCAAAAACTCCACCACCTGACACAGTGAGACTGTCGATATGTTGAAAAGTAACCCAAAAGTCTTTACCCTTGAAGGAGGCAACGTCTGATGGGGCCTCTAGGGTACCCTGAAGGTTAAACTCAATAGCACCTTTGCATGGACCTAACAAAGTCACTAGACCTAGTTTGTATGTCCCTGTTGAAATCACAACTTTACTTCCTGCTACTGCGCACGCAGCTGTCCAAGCTTTCGTCAAAGCCTAATAAACACATTATGAAAAATCAAAATCAGTATATTACAATCATTTTTCATGTTAATGTTTTATCATCTGGTAAGGACACCAAATAGTTTTTAGTATAAGCATAGATTGAACCTAAGTTCTTTTATTTGAAATTAAAAGACTTTATTGGTTAAGTTAACTAGAACCCACTTTACATGTTAATTAGGTATAGTTAACTGCGCTACACATATTTATACCTGGGTGATATCGGCATTAGGCTGTCCTCCATATGATTTAATGTCAAAGACTTGCACGGCATTGGTGGATGCCAAAAACAATAGCGAGGAAATTGTTACAATGCTCAAATTCTCTCCCATTTATTGTTCTTTATCTCTCTGCTATTAACAATTTGTTGTATGGTATGATGGTTTCCCTATTTGGTTTGAAGCTATTTATATTGCAGTACCTGAGCTCATCACCATTAAAGCCATCCAACTGATATTAACTAATTTTATGAATGGTTGCGAAGAATTAATCGATTTTAGAAACCATGGAAGGATAAATTTTTAACAACCTTATGATTGAATTATGCTAATAACTCTAAAGGATTATAACATGTCTTTTTCTTGGTCCATTATTCTATACGATAAGATTATTACTACTATATATCACCCTAACTTCTTAGCCTTAAATGGCAAGCTCTTAGCTACCTGAAATCTGTTCATTTTCTCCTTGATGCAAATTGAATACTTGCCGTTAGAGAGGAAGGAAAAAGTCTAGAAAAATAACCACCTCCGAAAACTATCCAAATTTAGTATAGGTAGCATGCCTGTCTTCAGTGTAAAATAGGAAATAAAGAAAACACTATATAGGAGAAGCTGAACTCACCTTTTCAATTATTACATTTATCATCATTACTATAATTAGTTTACAGATCCTTGTCAATTATTATATACTAGCCAGTAACCCGTGCAATGCACGAAAAAGTTAGACATAATCCTCATTGTCTAAATAAGAAATTTGATAATTATGATAACTAACGAACATTTATTATAATCGTAATGCCAAGAATATTGTAGTTGTCACCTTTTGAGTATTTTTAAAGAAAATATTTAGGGTCTAAATTCTCTCTTCTCTATTGCGACTATCGAATTACAAACAAAAGAAATCAACAAATACTTTCAATGGTCTTTCTTTGAATTTAGAAGTTTGAAATTGGAAACGTTTTTTGGTTCTTAATGTGGAGACTAAGATTGTCTATCTATGGGTTTCTAGCATGTAGAATACAAAAGCTCTGCCGACTTACCCATCTTAATTATCCAATCGCGAAAAAATCTTGCAGTTGATCATTACATGTTAGGCTTATTACACACAGTACTTGATGGAACGTAGCAATTATTTCACCATTATTTTGTTGTCATATCATTGTACCATGTTATTCACAAGAAAGAAGAAAAAATTAATTGTTAATTGTTTTTGGCTTTTCTAAAGGGAGCTCATTTTATTTGTTTTGCTAGTACAAATTATCAAGTTGTATAATGAGTTTTGTTTTCTTTCTTTTTGTAGGTTAAGACTATTAGGTGATCTATAAAAGAACTAGCAATGGGTTGAGGGAGATGCCCTGGCTCATTTCCTTCCATTCTCTACTCATTATATTCAGCATTCTCAAGTGTCATGATTCTGAGACAGTGGACCATTAGTTTTTGGTTTAGGGCAGCCAAACTGGCATCTATGTCACCATCCTCTACAGTATGTAAGGTTAGTGTACTTGGTTCTGACTCATAATACGACCCCAATTCTAGAACCTCTCTTCCATGGTTGTCATACCTAGGGCCAAACCTTGAGCTGACATTGGTGATATCACTCCAATCTGAAAGATGCCCATAGGGATATTCTTTATGATGCATCTGGTTGGCTTGTGCATTTTCCTCTCTTCCATACTCTAACACATTTAACAACCTATATTGATTACTATTAGTATCGCTCCACCTGTTAGTTTCAGTATCATCTTTAATATCTTGATCATAGTAGTCCATATCACTGTCATATTCCTCATAGAATAGGTCTGCGTCTTCATCTTCTCTATCATTAGGGGGTTCACCCCAATCATCTCCGTTGCATGGTCTATCATAACTTCCGTTACTGTTGTCATCACCATTGGTGCTGCTATCATCATCACCATGTCCATTATCATTGTTGCTTTTGTCACTACTACTATCACTATTGTCTTCACTTCCATCTTCATAATCACTAAGGGCCGCTCCCCCTTCCTCATCTTCATCATTTGCTCTTAGTTCATACGGGCTCTTCAATGTATGCTGGCAGGCCTCCCAATATCCTTCTTCTTCTATGTGGTAGCGTAGTCATGGCAAAAGGATCCATGTGATCAGCCCAATTAGTAGGGACCTAAGTTGTATCTTCCTTCTTTAATTCTGGAGTGTTATTGTGACAATCAAGTAGCATCTCGAAACCGAGCACCATTTTCTTTGTTATAGGATCGAATTTTGGTTCTGGGAATCCCTAATAACGTTGACTTTCTCCATCTTTTACAAACTTCCCATTCAGTGTAGGAGTGTAGGGCTTCAGAGGTTTTAGAGGACAAGGGAGTCATTTTGCTTTGGCTTTGGCTCAGGCCATCTTTCTCATTTCCATCTCTAACAAATCATCATTAGTGGGCTTATAGCCTAGCCCAAAAGGTGGTGTGGCAGTAGGAATTGCCAAGTCTTGAACGGTTGGTTTCTTCACAGCTCTCCCTAGATTCATCCTAGGAAGGTAGTTCATCCTTCTTATCATTACTACGACATTGTTGTTACCATAAGGAGCAAAGTCCATTGGGATCTTTTCAACTTCTTCTTCTTCTCTCTTTTCAAAGCAAAGCTTCTCGATCTCAAAGCCATCCAAGGTCAATGGCTCCTTCTTAGAATCAATGCCATAAACGGGTTTAGGCACAGACAAAGTATCTCTATAGATGGTCATAATAGCCCTTTCATGTGGAAACCGAACCTTTTGATATAGGGAAGAAGGCACAGCTTTTGTGTCATGGATCCATGGTCGCCTAAGGAGCATATTAAAGCATGACGCTATATTAAGGACCTGAAAATCCACCTTCTTGACCATCGGTCTGATGGTAAGCTCTAATGTTATGGTTCCCAAGACTTCTGTTCTACTGTTGTCGTATGCCCTCACATGTTAATCTGTAGGCACAAAGTCTTCAATGCTCAGGCAAAGGCAGCTTGTAGTCTTTAAAGGACAGACATTCAAGGCACTTCCATCATCTATTAAAACCATTGGTATCATTTTCCCCATGGAATCCACAGTGATATGCAACGGATCATTGTGGTGCTTCTCCTTCCTGATTAGATCCTTGTTGGAATAGGAAATAGTGAGTTACCTATTTATGGACCCAATCATAGCATTCAAATCTTAGGAGGTTGTGGTTGTTGGGACTTGGATTTGGTTGAGCAAGTCTACTAGGTTTTATCGATGTTTGTATGAGGCCATGAGTAAGCCCTATAAGGATATGTTGCCTTGTGTCTTCTCTAGTTACTTGAGGACTTCATCTTCTTTGGCAAGTGTTTGTTGAGTGGACCTATTCAGTGCTTCAAGCGGGTTGTCGGTCTCTAAATGTAGGGGTTTAAAGTGGCTCCCCCCTTGTGATATGGACAATTTTGGCTGAATCATGGGAATCAATATCACGAGGTTTGAAGTGTCTCCCCCCATTTGTAAATGTTTGGTTGTTTTCTTGGGGTTTGAAGTTTCTTCCCCCATTTGTGGGTGTTTGGTTGTTCTTTTGGGGTTTGAAGTGTCTCCTCCCATTTGTTGACGTTTGGTCGTTTTCTTGTTCTGGTACTTCATTCCATATGTCATATTTTGTGACAGTAGCAGCTGTTCTATCATTAATTCTTCCCACGTCATCATGGAACACTCGGGTAGGTCATAGATCAAGTTGGACGGGTTTTTCTTATTATCCTCTTTGGCAATCAAGCGATTAACCCTTGGTCCTTTCCTAAAATTGTGATTGGGCAAGGGATTGTTAGTGATGCTAGGCCTTGTAGGCGGTGCAATCACTTTATTGTCTATTAGGTCTTGAATTGCATGACGAAGGGCGAAACAACAGTCAATGTCATGACCAGGTACTTGGTGGTAGGAACATCTTTTATTCATATCAAATCCTGAGGGCAAGGGGTTTGGAATTGGTCTTGGGTCTAAGGGTTTCGGTAACCCTTTTGCCTTTAGCTTATCAAACACTTGGCCCATGGGTAGGTATAACTCATGAAATTCTCTCTTAGGTCTAGGCCCTCGGGGTACTTGCACAGGTGCAATGCGTGCAATCAATTGATAAGTATCATTTTTATGAATATTGGAAACCTCTACAGTCTTAGAATTAGATCCTAGATTCTTTCTAAACCTTGGAAGGTCATCAGTCTTTATAGTACCATTGTTCATAGCATCTTCAATTTGAGTTCCAGCAGCAATTGAAGCTTTAAAATTAGGGAAATACTGTGCTAACAAATATTTATGGTATACAGGCAATAAGTTCTTTACAACCATGGCGAATTGTTCTTCTTCACTCGGCCTACTCATCATCTATACAGCCTTGTCTCTCCATTTGGTAATGAAAGTAGAGAAGGATTCTTTCGGCTCTTGCTTCGTAGTCTCAAGGTCTCTTCTTGTGATATCCACTTCTATATTGTACTTGTATTGCTTGTGAAACTCTTAGTAGATGTCCTCCCAACTTCTTGCTCTTGCATCATCTAGGTTAAGGAACCATCTAAGAGTAGCTCCAATCAATGTGTTTTGGAACATATGAGCAAGTACTTCCTCGGTCGCTCCTAAGGGCTGCATAGCTCTCATATACATCTTCAAATGAGACTTTGGGCAGCCGGTCCCATCAAACTTGTCTAGATTTGGCATCTTGAACTTGGGTGGCAACCTTGCATTAAGGAATAGGGAAAGAGAATCGTAATCCACAAGTTCCTCCATCTTGCGGGCTCTTCTAATCATCTCCTCCATTTTATTCATCCTTTCATTGATCTTCTTCTCATTCTCTATGGCTGGTGGATCATGATCAATATTATCACCTTCTTGATTACTTTTCAAATTCTGAAGCTGTTGCATTATACGATTCACTGAATCTGACTAGCTACCATAGTGTTAAGTAGCTCTTGGGTGTTCACGGGTTCTTCTGTGTTTGGGTGTTCTCCCACTTCTGCCATATTACTAGGAACTTCAAACTTCTTGTAACTTGAATTGTCTTGGAGGTCAATGATGGGGTTGTGATGTTGTAGCAGTGAAGTTTCTTCAATACTTGAAGGCTTTATTATTGTGATAGGAGTGACAGGCATGGAGCTGGAGCTACTGGCTTAAGTGTCGGGCTTTAGTTCTCTTTGTAGCCTTCCTTTAAATCATGACAAGATTCTCCCTTAATGATAGGCTTGGTTGGGTTAGTCAAAGCTAAGACCCCATCCACATCCATCAGTCAATCAAAACAAACACACACAACATGCAATGCAATTTTAACCAGGACTGACCTAAGGATAAGTTCTAAGTCGTTATGTTGTCGGGTGGGTTTGTTGTTTCATTGTTTCCCATAGCTAGGACGTTACACCTCCCAACTTGTAATGCAATGAACATTGTGTTGGTCCAAGCAGCATGGTTCGTCTATTATAGTAAATAGGAAATGATCCAATGACTTTGGGCTATGAGTTGGTTAGTTCACCACTAGGTACTTGAACCTAGTGAAGACCGGTGATCCATGGTTACTACCACCGCAAAATTGGTGAAAGGGGTGCATACATTGTTGGTTATACCCACTACATCTATCCACAAATGAAAACATGGAGTTTCCCATAGTTGAATCCATACGGAGGTCAACGTTAGGCAGGGGGAACTCATCTTTTGGACATGCTTTGTTTAGATTGCAAAAATTCACTCAATATCAAATTTGGCCTTTCTATTTCTTCATGGTTACTACATTGGAAAGCCATTTGGGGTGCTGGATGGGCTTGATAAAAACACCTACTAGCAGCTTCTTGACTTCCTGAGTTATTTGAGCTTCTAAATTAGTGTGAAAGACCCTGGCTGGATGAACTACTGGCTTGACTCCCAGGTCTACATTGAGAGAATGGACCACCATTCTTGGATCCATACCAGGCATCTAATCATACATCCATGCGAATACATCCACATATTTCTTGAGTAATGCCATTAACTGCTCCTTTTCTTGTACTGCCAACTGACTGCTAATAAGGACAGGCTTCTGGGATCCCAGCTCAGCCCCCAGTTTTATCTCTTCTAATTCCTTCCCGGGCTGGATTTTTGCTTCCTTGACTGGGTCCTTTAAGATTTCTTCTTGAGCCATCATGCAATCTGGTGGTCCAGGACCCTCTTGCATGATGCATTAAGGCCCTGTGCACCTTCATAAATGATTAATTAACCTTCCTCCGAGTTCTCGTACTACCACGCATTCCCAGGATCCTGAGGAGCTGGTCTCTTTCTTTTGCCTCTTTCTATCCAAAAGGTTCCTCAGGTCATGGGCACCCCTCTCCTTTTTCTTCTTCCAAGACAAGTGCTTCTAGGGTCCCTAGCGTGGGGCACTCGTCATCCAGTTCAAGCTCCTCATAACACATTTTTTCCATAAATTTCACTTCTCCTTGGCTGAAAGGGTTCGGGTTGGCAGGGATCCTTACAGGCCTCCCATTCAATCTTTCTTTAACACATTGGTGGTACGTGGAGGGAATAAGGCAATGCTTGTGGAGCCATGGGTGTCCCAATAGAATAGGGTAAGAAACCTCTGAGTTAATCACATGAAATCTGGTCAGGCCTACTATTAGGCCTACCCTTAAGGCCAACTGCACATATCCCTTAGTTGATTCTGCTAACCCTCCAAATCCTATTATCTCCATGGGAGCCCCCAGGATCCTTCTGTCAGTCAAGCCCATGGCCTCTAGTGTACTTAAGGCTATGAGGTTGAGTGATAACCCTGTGTCTACTAATGCTCTTCTAATTTGGACACCGTTTATGGTGACCATTAAATAAAGAGGTTTGCGATGGTCTAGATACTCAACTTTCATGTCCGCATCAGTGAAGGTTATTACATTGGTTGTCTCAAGTAAGCTCGGTTGGCATAGGATTCTGCTGTGAAACATTCTAAAACTCTTGAATCAGCTACTGTACTCATGAAAGATTTTGCGGCCATCCTTCTCGCCTCTGGCCCAAATCCCAATTGATTGAATAGTGTTTTGAATTTAGGGCTTTTCTGAAGGGTCCTAACTGTGTTCGGAAGAAAAGATCCTTTAGATTCTTATGCTTCCGTTGGGTTCCCACAAATCACCACAGCCACCACTCCTTTCCCCTTGTGATTGGGTAAAGGGTTCCTTTGCACCTCGGGTTCCTTTGCACCTCGGGTTCCTTTTGAGTGAGCTCCGGGGTTCCCTTCCTAAGTTTCTTGTGAAAAAGCCTACGAAGGGTCCATCAATCCTTAGTAGAATGCATGACATAATTATGAGTTCAGCAAAACAACGGATTCTTTCTTTCTTTCTTCCAATCCATTTATCCAAAACATAGTTCAATTCTTTTGCAGTACATGGGATCACAGGTGGTTCCTCGACCATTTTTCCTTTAGGTCTCTTCCTTTTTTCTCCTACTGACGCTGTCATGACTTGGGGTACTAGCACTCTCTTTGTCCTTATGGTTAATGCGATCCTCTTAGTTCTTTGTAGTAGGTAAGCAAACTGGGTTATATATAGATTTTCGAGATTAAGCTTGTAATCAAAGAGCATATTGGATATGCAGGTTTCCAAGAGCTCTTTTTCTTCATTGTCTCCATAGCAGTCCAGAGAAACGTCTTCAAACCTTTTGATGAATTGAACAGGATCCCCTCGAGGCCTTTGCCTTACCATTTGAAGTCTTTGGAAGGTGATCTTATCTTCACCTCGATAGTACTTTACACAAAACATCTCCATCATCTCGTCTAGGTCTTGATGGACCCAGGCCTCAAGGTGGTGCACCACATATATGCCCTGTCCACCGGGGGGGGGGGGGCGTTATCCCTGATTTCTTGGGTCCTGCCCTCTTTGAGGAGGATGATCTCTGGTTACAAATATTTCAGCACTTCTGCCTTTCGAGCCACAAGGTCAAGCCCCTGCCTTGTATGCCTCTGTCCTAAGACGACCTCCTGCTCTTCCAGAGGTACTTCGTTCCTTTGTCTGGAGGCCACTTCATTTTCTTCTATGGGCTCAGATGCCACAGGTGGCACATTGGTACCTTTGCTGTTCCTTGGTCTTGGAGCCATGCTCTGCGAAAGGACTACTTCTGCCCTCTCCTTTACCCAATCTCCAATGGAGTCACCAAAATGTGTGGGTCCTTTTTGGACAATGCCTAAGCCCAAGTGGAAACAAGGACCTCAGGCCTTTTACTTGTTGTTTTAAGGGAATGGGCATGGTTCACCATAGCTAAATGGGCTGATTACGAACCAGATGGTGCACAGAACATGAATCCTACAACACATACATGCTAGCAAACAAGAAATATATGCATTGAACAGCAAGAAACAGTAAAGGGGAAATGTGGTAAAGAAAGACACAAAATAAAATGTTAAGGGTCCTTAAGACGATATGAAATATTCCATTACTTTCTTAATTGTGTAATACATTATACTCACTACGACGTGTTACAAGGTCCAAATAAGTTCAAAAATCACAGACTTAGATGGCTCTTTATGCCTTTAAGACTTGCAAAGTTTGAATACCTTTGAATCCAAGCGTGTTCTCTAATGGCTGTTTGAGGATACCAAGCGATATTTCCCTCTCCCTTTTTTTCTTTTTTTGAATTCTAACAGAGCTTTCTCAATGATTCTATTCTAATTCACTGTTGCTGAATGCCTTTCATTGTTGACTGCTTCCCTTTTTTATAGTGTCATCCTAGAGTTCTTGGGGTACCACTGATTCCCCCTCATTTGCTCCCTCAGGTACTAGAACCAATGTGGTGCCATCAACATTGGTGGCCAGTCCCTTCCTCATTTCTCATAATTTTCTTTTTTTGGTGTTTCTTCCCCAAAGTCTCTTGCTGACTTTCCATTCTGGGGTGTCCTTCGAAAGCTATCCTTTGGTCCTTCTTCCTTCAAGGCTTCTAAACTTCACCTTTTTAGACTCAGCTTTTGGCTGCCTTTCCCTTTGTCATTTTTCCCAAGTGAGCTGACTTCTTCTTGCTAGGTTGAAAGGTTCCCAGCCACTTCTCCTCATGGTTCTTCTTTCTGGGTTTCTCGAGGTACAAGACTTTTATTCATGAATTGTTGGTTCCCAAGCCTTCTAATTCCTTTTTGCATGATTGGGTGGCTGATAAGGACATATATGTTCTCGTTCCCTGTGTTTCTTGGCACTCCCTTTGAACTATCTTAATCTAACCCTGGCCTTGATGCCCGTCCCGAGGATCCCGAGCATCTGGTATTCCCCAGGTATCCCGACACAGTTCTTACCACTGGGCTCCCTAGCGATTTTCTAACCATGGCAGGCTGGGCTTTTCTTCTTCCCTTCGTTTCATGAGTTCTAAGGCTTGCCCATTCGTGGGTTTGGGTTCCTCCTTAAAACCCTTAATGGATTTGGGCCTACCATCTTTTTCTTTATTGCAGGCTCAAGTATTTTATTTTTATGGAATTCAATTCTCTGTGCCATTTTGGGCCTTGATGCAACATTGTAACTTTTTAGACCTTAGCTCTAAATTTTCTTTAAAAAAAGAAAATAAAAAGAAAAAAGAAAAAGAAAGTATTATGGATATGTATTATGGAATGATGCAGAGTTTTTGTATTAAAACCTGGAAGGTAGTAGTATTATGGTTGTGTTATGGAACAATGTCAAGTATTTTGAATGGTTAGGTACTAGGAGTTATGTGTTATTAATGCTTATGTTTAATCATGATAATGTAATACTTGGAAGTATATGAGTGTTTTTCTCTGTTTGGTTACGAATGCTAATGTAACGTACTTTGAGATTATTTTTTGGGTTTTGTTTTATTGATTCGAGTATTTTTCAAACTAGTAACTAACCCGTAAAATAAATATTACTTATATTTATCTAATTGATGGTGAAAATTCGGACTTAAATGTTTCAATGCTCAAACCATTAGTTCTATAATTCCCCATAATTCGAACATTGGTTTATGAAATATTTTTAGAATTTGGACATTCTGTCATCCTTAACTCTCTCTCTCTCTCTATCTCTCTCTCTCTCTCTCTCTCTCTAAATATATAGATTTATTTTTCTTGTATTTGCAAACTTGAAGACAACTTCACCAAACACATTCCTAATAATTAAAATTGTCACCAATCATTTGTTTTCTTTCATTTCAATTTTGGAGGACCCTTTTGTTTTGAAAAGGTTCCTTAAGCTAAACCCAATACATTCTTGTGGGTCTGTTAAAAGGTTGGAGGAGTTGTGAGATACTGAGGGAGGAAATTGAGCTCGATCCCACTATGGCCAATTAGGTAGTTCTAAGGATCCAACATGTGCACAAGTAGGTCCAAGAAATGGAACAATATTGAAATATATTTGACTAAGTTCTATACTCTCTCTATTATTGCCAATTTTCTCCCCTGCTCTTTGCTTTTCTTTCTTCTACTATTTCTCTTTTTTGTACTTTTCTTTTTTCTTGTTCCTCTTCTACGGTTGATTCCTCTTCTTTTATGCTAATATTGGTTGGCCTAAAATTACTATTTTCTCCCTTCTTCTTGATCTTGTCGTTTTCCCTTGGACCAAGGCCCTGGGTGCTTATGTTCTCATCTTTGTTCTTGTTTCTTTTTCCTAGGAACCCATGTCTAAAAGTATTTTGACATGGAAGTTAACTTTCCATGTCAAAATATTAACTAATATGTTAAGATTATGCTATTCCTTTGTATTTGTTTAACAGAGTAACAACTTTCCTATTATACATCCAGTGATAAAATTAAGTATATATGTTAAGATTATGCTATTCCTTTTTATTTTTTTAACAGAGTAACAACTTTCCTATTACTTGAACAACTTGGACTTTAATTAAAAAAAGAAAAAGTAAGAGACCAAGCACAATAGATTAATAGGTTTCCTGATATTTAGTTTTCCAAAAATTGGTGATCTCCTTTAATGGTTTGCATTTTGAATTTCTCAACTCCAATTATTTTCCTTGTTCATGCCCTTCAGTTGTTATTTGTATAATATAAACCTAAATGATCAAAGCTTATTACTTAAAATTAGGACTCATATTCATTACTTGAAATTAGAAGCTTTTGTTTCTCAAAAAAAGAAAAAGAAAAGAAAAATTAGAAGCTTTTTAATGTAGTACCTATAAAAATGTATACTCATAACATTCTTAATTTTCCTCAATCTAGTATTCCCAAAATAAGGCTACATTGAACAGGAGGCAATCTAACATAGGCAAATGAATTGCAATCTACACTTACGACCGAGTACAAAATTAGAATCACATATATTACAACACTTGCAATTCATGTTGATATAAGAGTCTTAGGATGCGCAGGGATTATAAAACCATAACCTATATATAGAAAAATTATATCTCTCACAATCTGAAATAAATCAATAAATTAAGTAAATAAGAAAAAGGCATGAAGAAAAGAAATTGGTGCATAATTCTTAACCGTATTTTATGCTATAATTAAATGAATTCAAAATTTAGGTGCAAATAGGAACTAAATCTAACAAAAATCTACCAAACAGGGAAAAAAAATTCTAACCAAAAAACAATAACCAACAAAACAAAACCCAAGAAATTAAAATTAAGAACAGAAATTCCAATGATTTGCCTTTCCACCTACAAACCCAAAAAAAAGAAAAGCTAAAAAAAACCCATTAATTTTTTATTACACAGATTGGAATTGAAATCAATCAATGACAAATGAAATCTACAACTAAATCCAAGAGAGAGTTAAAAACAAAAACCTAAATTTGTACTTAATAAACATGGAGTGAAACGATTGGAAACTCTTCACCAAGAATGCTCAATCAAGAAGTGTAAAGAAATTGAAGAGACCAAAACTACACTTTGCTTTCTACCTTGATTGAAAAATTAATGAAAACCAAACGAACAATACAAATACCCCAACCATAAACCAAATCCAATTTAATAACCTTAATCAAAATCAAATGTAACCCAAATGCCTAAATTGAATGTATACTACCAAACACCCAAACATAAATCATAGTTATCGCGTAATTTTAAAAATAAAATAAAGAAAACCTTTACTTGTAACAGTTCCAGTTGCGTGACGGTGGTGGCTGCCCTGAGATTTATATCTCTTTCAATCTCTATTACTCTTCGTCTACGGTCTCAAAGTTTTCTTTCTCCCCAGTCCCCACTCCATGTCTTCTTTGTTTACCATTCTGCCTTGGTTTTGGGCCTCCAAATTGTGTTCTGAAACTATTCGATTTCTTATGTCCAATTGATGTTGTGTTTACCGTTCTGCCTCTGTGTACATCGTATTTTAACCGGTTAATTTATATAAAGAGAGGCTTTTAAACGATGTCATAGCATTGCCAAACAACATAATTTATTACTTTTTAACTTATACATGGCAGAATTTTAGATGGGCATTTATTCTACATAACAACACCTCCTTAATTGCTGGAAAAGCCTTCTATTATTATATATAGTATATATGATATGATTAGGTGTAGTTTTTAACCCGTGCAATGCATGGTATTTTATTAATGTCAATTTATATGTTATGTATTTGGTTTGGGCATGGGCCTTTTGTAAATTTGATCTATTTTTAAAAGATATTGATTTTATTTTAGAGAATTATATTTGGTCTAATTTTCAAGCTCAGCCAATATTGGATATAGCAGTAAAAATAATTTACTTTAATCTACTAGGTAACAGTTAAAAAAATTTAACGAAAAGAGGTTAAAAAGACTAAATAGAAGCTTGGAGTGCCACATAATAGGCATTGTTTTTAAACCCGAACCGAACCCTCTAGTTCGCGTCGAGTTAACCAGGATGATGCTCATGTGGGAAATGACATGGCTAAAATGTGGTGCTTTGCTCATGTGGGAAATGACATGGCTTGGACACATGTCATTTCTATGTGCGTCATAGTAACTCATGGGCTTGCCATGTGGCGTGATTTCATTTGTTGATTGTCTGCAATTGACACATCATCAAATGGAAATTAAATGGATCACAAATATTTCATCATGATCAATCAGACATATGCAAATACATCATAAAATTTTGATGTCTACAGCAGCATCTGCAATAATTAGCTACATGTACGAGACCATCGTATAAGTATATAATGTATTGTAGCATCCTTTAATAGTAGACTTATTGAGTTGGGCTTAGTCTCGTAGAGTTCTTTACAGTTTGGGTTTTTGCACAATAAAGTCTTTGTGTGGGTGTGTATATTCCTCACTACATTGAAAATGTTTCTCCATGAATAATGTCAAACTTGAACCTTGATTGCTTAACTATCCAGTTAATATTTAATTAAATTGATTAAATTATTATTAAGTTGTTGTAAGGATCTAGCCTCGTTTCTTAATATTGTGTTAGAAGTGGCCCGTTGGTTGCTATTGCATTTTGCAAATTGAAGCTTTGTTATTTTCAATCACAATCATTAGTAGTAGCTGAGAAAATAGTTATGTTTGCCTTGGAATGACATAACATTCATATTTAAAATACATGATATAATAACAATAGATTTCAATAATATTTAAATAGTACGTAAGTAGTACTATTTTTTTGGATATTAAAATAATATTATTTAAAATGTAAAGGGTGTACAAGAGATTATATCAATGGGGATACCATTATATTTAAAATATTTTTCTTATTTTTCAATTTTATTTATGTAAAATTTATGCATATGCACAGGCCTAGATTGATTAGTTATGATTAATTCGTACTCAATTATCTTTTACCAACGCCAAAAAAAAAAAAAAAAAAAAAACCATAAATGTAAATATTTGTCATTTTGAATGAAAATTTTTTAATTTAGGTTTTTTTTTTTTTTTTAAAGTAGTAGTTTTAATTTTATAATTTTATAGTTTATAGTAGGAGGATTTGAACCGTGATTCCCTTAATAAATGACAGCATGTTATGTCATTGAACTACAAAATTATTGATAAAAGACAATAGTTAATGCAACAAACCACTTAGGTACTTGAAATCATTTAATTTCGCTGTTAATCATTTGTTAGATTATGTAGATTAATCATCCGAAATTGCTTCATTTTATGCTTTGTTTGTTTCGATGGAAAATATTGTGTAAAGATATTTTTTCTTATTTTCTAGTGTTTGGTAGTATTAGACTAAATGAGTCATAGGAAAATGATCTTTAGTCAACATAAAAAGCATAACTTATTTTAAGACCACTAATTTTTTTTTGGAAAACAACTCTATCTCACAGCAAGCTAAATAAGGGAAGTTATGAGATTATTTTCCAACTCATTTAAGGTTGCTACCAAACATAGGAAAACGAGATAGTTTTATGGAAAAGGTTTTTTGAAAAATGACTTATTTTCTAGAAAACATTATTGCTAAAACAAACAGAGCGTTAGTAAGAAAATTTAGTAAGTTTACTAAAATATTTATGTAATTGGTTTTATTTCCTACCTTAATTTCTGCGTTGGTGGTATGATCAACTTCAATAATATGTGTTATATTTTGAAAAATAAAAGTGATTAAAATTTAGTTGTTATAGAAATCTATATTAAAAATATACAATATTTAGAGAAACAAATTTGAATATATGGTGCCCGTTTTGTGAGTTTTACATCTTACCGTTGTCGAAAAGTATGAGAGCAAGGTAATTTGGCATTAAAAACATGCATGCAGATGAATTGAATGTTACCATGACATGAACACAAGCATTTATTTGGTGAAGAATAAAAAAAATTTACAAAGAGTTTAATAACAATTTTTGTTTTATTCCAAAATATCCCAGCTACAGTAACGGAACAAATACTATCTACAATAGCACTCCAGATCATAGTAGCTTTTAGTAAAAGCCTGAACTCAAACAACTCTAAAAATAACTATCCAACATTCCACAATTTCATTTAAATAAAGAAAAAGGGAACATGATAGACTGAAGTAAATGAAATTCTACTTAATATAGAACTCCTATAACCTATTTGCAAATAGTATTTCCTTATTCCGCATTAGTTACAATAGCTTGGGAGACATTTTATTATTGTTTAGTGGTACAAGCAGGAGGATTCTGCTTGCCCGAAACGGCGGGCTTGACATTAACACAGGTGGAACTAGCAGATCCTCCAGCACCTTTGTATGCGAGATCAATGTCAGCAACCACCACTTGTTGACATGGTACACCGCTACTACAAATAAGCTTCATAGCTTCCTTTGTTGAAGAAGTGCCTCTAATGTTCTTGAAGCTAACATTGCTGATCTTAACTTTCGAGGGAGACTGAAAGCGAAACAAACAAACAAAAACCCACCCAAGAATTTGATATTAGTATCTGTAATTTGATTTTCTTTTTTTAACTTTTAACATCAAAATGAGTGTATATATTTGTGATGTTCATAATAACCTTGCTTGAGCATTGACCATTTGGGCAGTAGCCTTGATCAATAAGGATAGGATTGGCAACATTGTTCATGACAATATTCTCGAAATGTATATCAGAAGCAGTTCCAGGTGTGGAAGCAGGCCATGTTTTGATTCTAACACCATTCGTTGTACTGCTAAGGGTGCCGCCAATTACTCTAATTCCTGAAACTGGTTGTTCATTTTGGTACTTTCCAAGACTTCCAATGCTGATACCATGGCCAGGCCCACAAGTTACTTGGTTAATAGTAACATCTTGGGTTCCATCACCAATGGAGATGCAATCGTCACCTGTTCCAACTTTGGCATTGGTGATGGTGATGCTAGATGAATGTCCGATGTGGATTCCGTCGGTGTTAGGGCTATTTCCGGGTGCAGTGATGGTAACATCTTGGATTTTTAAGCTCTTACATCCGTAAACGTTTATGTGGAAAGATTTGCTGTCTTTCGATTGAATGTCACTAACTATTGAATTTGTGACAAAATCGAACCTTATACTCTGTTTATGTTTAAAAGTTAGATAAATCAAAAAATCCAATATGAACGCCATAGTTTCATTTAAATATTCTCCTAAAAATATTTTCATTCAAATATATTATAGCAAAATGCTGACGCCTCTTCGAACTACTATATTAAAAAAAATTACAAATATATATCAATGAATGTTGTTGGTACTACTTCAACAATATTATATAAAAAATTCTTTCTAGACTGAACAATTTGTCACAATTGATCTTATATGTGAGTATGATTGGTGAGCTATCACTTTCACCTTTAACCACCACTTTTTCTCCATTACACACAGTTGCACAAGTTAGGGTCATGGCTCAAAAGTTGTGTCCATATTCCGTATATGGACTTTCTCATATATATATTTTAAATTTTCCTTTTTGGTGAGTTGTGACACCTCACTATATAAAGCTTACGTCAAATTATTAATAATTTGATAATATCCTTAACATCATTAGATGAATAAGTGCTTGAATTAGTATTTCGTGATGGTTAAAGTTCTTAAAGTTGTAGTGTCTGTATATATCTACATAAAAATAATGGAAATTTAAATGCTAATTATTAAGATTGAAATCTTACGGTAGGAAGCATTTTGCAGTCCGACTCTTGGTCACAATTATTTTTTTGCCATGCCGTTAGTCCTTTGCCATCAAAAACTCCACCACCTGACACAGTGAGACTGTCGATATGTTGAAAAGTAACCCAAAAGTCTTTACCCTTGAAGGAGGCAACGTCTGATGGGGCCTCTAGGGTACCCTGAAGGTTAAACTCAATAGCACCTTTGCATGGACCTAACAAAGTCACTAGACCTAGTTTGTATGTCCCTGTTGAAATCATAACTTTACTTCCTGCTACTGCGCACGCAGCTGTCCAAGCTTTCGTCAAAGCCTAATAAACACATTATGAAAAATCAAAATCAGTATATTACCATCATTTTTCATGTTAATGTTTTATCATCTGGTCAAGACACCAAAGAGTTTTTAGTATAAGCATAGATTGAACCTAAGTTCTATTATTTGAAATTAAAAGACTTTACTGGTTAAGTTAACTAGAACCCACTTTACATGTTAATTAGGTATATTTAACTGCGCTACACATATTTATACCTGGGTGATATCGGCATTAGGCTGTCCTCCATATGATTTAATGTCAAAGACTTGCACGGCATTGGTGGATGCCAAAAACAATAGCAAGGAAATTGTTACAATGCTCAAGTTCTCTCCCATTTATTGTTCTTTATCTCTCTGCTATTAACAATTTGTTGTATGGTATGATGGTTTCCCTATTTGGTTTGAAGCTATTTATACTGCAGTACCTGACCTCATCACCATTAAAGCCATCCAACTGATATTAACTAATTTTATGCATGGTTGCGAAGAAATCTCCTTTTTACACTTCAACTTCTATACTATTATTAGCTTTCATGCTTCTCCTTCACTAATTAATTAATAGTTTATCGTTATAATCAAACCGTTGATGTCCAGTTAAGAATTAATCAATTTTAGAAACCATGGAAGGATAAATTTTTAACAACTTTATGGTTGAATTATGCTAATAACTCTAAAGGATTATAACATGACTTTTTCTTGGTCCATTATTCTATAAGATAAGATTATTACTACTATATATCACCCTAACTTCTTAGCTTTAAATGGCAAGCTCTTAGCTACCTGAAATCTGCTCATTTTCTCCTTGATGCAAATTGAATACTTGCCGTTAGAGAGGGAGGGAAAAGTCTAGAAAAATAACCACCTCCGAAAACTATCCAAATTTAGTATAGGTAGCATGCCTGTCTTCAGTGTAAAATAGGAAATAAAGAAAACACTATATAGGAGAAGCTGAACTCACCTTTTCAATTATTACATTTATCATCATTACTACAATTAGTTTACAGATCCTTGTCAATTATTATATACTAGCCAGTAACCCGTGCAATGCACGAAAAAGTTAGACATAATCCTCATTGTCTAAATAAGAAATTTGATAATTATGATAACTAACGAACATTTATTATAATCGTAATGCCAAGAATATTGTAGTTGTCACCTTTTGAGTATTTTTAAAGAAAATATTTAGGGTCTAAATTCTCTCTTCTCTATTGCGACTATCGAATTACAAACAAAAGAAATCAACAAATACTTTCAATGGTCTTTCTTTGAATTTAGAAGTTTGAAATTGGAAACGTTTTTTGGTTCTTAATGTGGAGACTAAGATTGTCTATCTATGGGTTTCTAGCATGTAGAATACAAAAGCTCTGCCGACTTACCCTTCTTAATTATCCAATCGCGAAAAAATCTTGCAGTTGATCATTACATGTTAGGCTTATTACACACAGTACTTGATGGAACGTAGCAATTATTTCACCATTATTTTGTTGTCATATCATTGTACCATGTTATTCACAAGAAAGAAGAAAAAATTAATTGTTAATTGTTTTTGGCTTTTCTAAAGGGAGCTCATTTTATTTGTTTGGCTAGTACAAATTATCAAGTTGTATAATGAGTTTTGTTTTCTTTCTTTTTGTAGGTTAAGACTATTAGGTGATCTATAAAAGAACTAGCAATGGGTTGAGGGAGATGCTCTGGCTCATTTCCTTCCATTCTCTACTCATTATATTCAGCATTCTCAAGTGTCATGATTCTGAGACAGTGGACCATTAGTTTTTGGTTTAGGGCAGCCAAACTGGCATCTATGTCACCATCCTCTACAGTATGTAAGGTTAGTGTACTTGGTTCTGACTCATAATACGACCCCAATTCTAGAACCTCTCTTCCATGGTTGTCATACCTAGGGCCAAACCTTGAGCTGACATTGGTGATATCACTCCAATCTGAAAGATGCCCATAGGGATATTCTTTATGATGCATCTGGTTGGCTTGTGCATTTTCCTCTCTTCCATCCTCTAACACATTTAACAACCTATATTGATTACTATTAGTATCGCTCCACCTGTTAGTTTCAGTATCATCTTTAATATCTTGATCATAGTAGTCCATATCACTGTCATATTCCTCATAGAATAGGTCTGCGTCTTCATCTTCTCTATCATTATGGGGTTCACCCCAATCATCTCTGTTGCATGGGCTATCATAACTTCTGTTACTGTTGTCATCACCATTGGTGCTGCTATCATCATCACCATGTCCATTATCATTTTTGCTGTTGTCACTACTACTATCACTCTTGTCTTTACTTCCATCTTCATAATCACTAAGGGCTGCTCCCCCTTCCACATCTTCATCATTAGGTCTTAGTTCATACGGGCTCTTCAATGTATGCTGGCAGGCCTCCCAATATCCTTCTTCTTCTATGTGGTAGCGTAGTCATGGCAAAAGGATCCATGTGATCAGCCCAATTAGTAGGGACCTAAGTTGTATCTTCCTTCTTTAATTTTGGAGTGTTATTGTGACAATCAAGTAGCATCTCGAAACCGGGCACCATTTTCTTTGTTATAGGATCGAATTTTGGTTCTGGGAATCCTCAATAACGTTGACTTTCTCCATCTTTTACAAACTTCCCATTCAGTGTAGGAGTGTAGGGCTTCAGAGGTTTTAGAGGACGAGGTAGTCATTTTGCTTTGGCTTTGGCTCAGGCCATCTTTCTCATTTCCATCTCTAACAAATCATCATTAGTGGGCTTATAGCCTAGCCCAAAAGGTGGTGTGGCAGTAGGAATTGCCAAGTCTTGAACGGTTGGTTTCTTCACAGCTCTCCCTAGATTCATCCTAGGAAGGTTGTTCATCCTTCTTATCATTGCTACGACATTGTTGTTACCATAAGGAGCAAAGTCCATTGGGATCCTTTCAACTTCTTCTTCTTCTCTCTTTTCAAAGCAAAGCTTCTCGATCTCAAAGCCATCCAAGGTCAATGGCTCCTTCTTAGAATCAATGCCATAAACGGGTTTAGGCACAGACAAAGTATCTCTATAGATGGTCACAGTAGCCCCTTCATGTGGAAACCGAACCTTTTGATATAGGGAAGAAGGCACAGCTTTTGTGACATGGATCCATGGTCGCCTAAGGAGCATATTAAAGCATGAAGCTATATTAAGGACCTAAAAATCCACCTTCTTGACCATCGGTCTGATGGTAAGCTCTAATGTTATGGTTCCCAAGACTTCTGTTCTACTGTTGGTGAAAGGGGTGCATACATTGTTGGTTATACCCACTACATCTATCGATAAATGAAAACATGGAGTTTCCCATAGTTAAATCCATACGGAGGTCAACGTTAGGCAGGGGGAACTCATCTTTTGGACATGCTTTGTTTAGATTGCAAAAATTCACTCAATATCGAATTTGGCCTTTCTATTTCTTCACGGTTCCTACATTGGAAAGCCATTTGGGGTGCTGGATGGGCTTGATAAAAACACCTGCTAGCAGCTTCTTGACTGCCTGTGTTATTTGAGCTTCTAAATCAATGTGAAAGACCCTGGCTGGTTGAACTACTGGCTTGACTCCCGGGTCTACATTGAGAGAATGGACCACCATTCGTGGATCCATGCCAGGCATCTAATCATACATCCATGCGAATACATCCACGTATTTCTTGAGTAATGCCATTAACTGCTCCTTTTCTTGTACTGTCAACTGACTGCTAATAAGGACAGGCTTCTGGGATCCCAGCTCAGCCCCCAGTTTTATCTCTTTTAATTCCTTCCCGGGCTAGATTTTTGCTTCCTTGACTAGGTCCTTTAAGATTTCTTCTTGAGCCATCATGCAATCCGGTGGTCCAGGACCCTCCTGCATGATGCATTCAGGCCCTGTGCACCTTTATAAATGATTAATTAACCTTCCTCCGAGTTCTCGTACTACCACGCGTTCCCAGGATCCTGAGGAGCTGGTCTCTTTCTTTTGCCTCTTTCTATCCAAAAGGTTCCTCAGGTCATAGGCACCCCTCTCCTTTTTCTTCTTCCAAGATAGGTGCTTCTAGGGTCCCCAGCGTGGGGCACTCGTCATCCAGTTCAAACTCCTCATAACACATTGTTTCCATAAATTTCACTTCTCTTTGGCTGAAAGGGTTCGGGTTGGCAGGGATCCTTACAGGCCACCCATTCAATCTTTCTTTAACACATTGGTGGTACGTGGAGGGAATAAGGCAATGCTTGTGGAGCCATGGGTGTCCCAATAGAATAGGGTAAGAAACCTCTGAGTTAATCACATGAAATCTGGTCTGGCCTACTATTAGGCCTACCCTTAAAGCCAACTGCACATATCCCTTAGTTGATTCTGCTAACCCTCCAAATCCTATTATCTCCATGGGAGCCCCCAGGATCCTCCTGTCAGTCAGGCCCATGGCCTCTAGTGTACTTAAGGCTATGAGGTTGAGTGATAACCCTGTGTCTACTAATGCTCTTCTAATTTGGACACCGTTTATGGTGACCATTAAATAAAGAGGTCTATGATGGTCTAGATACTCAACTTTCATGTCCTCAGCAGTGAAGGTTATTACATTGGTTGTCTCTAAGTAAGCTTGGTTGGCATAGGATTCTGCTGTGAAACATTCTAAAACTCCTGAATCTGCTACTACACTCATGAAAGATTTTACGGCCATCCCTCTCGCCTCTGGCCCAAATCCCAATTGATTGAATAGTGTTTTGAATTTAGGGCTTTTCTGAAGGGTCCTAACTGTGTTCGGAAGAAAAGATCCTTTAGATTCTTATGCTTCTGTTGGGTTCCCACAGATCACCACAGCCACCACTCCGTTCCCCTTGTGATTAGGTAAAGGGTTCCTTTTCACCTCGGGTTCCTTTTGAGTGAGCTCCGGGGTTCCCTTCCTAAGTTTCTTGTGAAAAGGCCTACGAAGGGTCCAGCAATCCTTAGTAGAATGCATGACATAATTATGAGTTCAACAAAACAACGGATTCTGTCTTTCTTTCTTCCAATCCATTTATCCAAAACATGGTTCAATTCTTTTGTAGTACATGGGATCACAGGTGGTTCCTTGACCATTTTTCCTTCAGGTCTCTTCCTTTTTTCTCCTACTGATGCTGTCATGACTTGGGATACTAGCACTCTCTTTGTCCTTATGGTTAATGCGATCCTCTTAGTTCTTTGTAGTAGTAAGCAAACTGGGTTATATATAGATTTTCGAGATTAAGCCTGTAATCAAAGAGCATATTGGATATGCAGGTTTCCAAGAGCTCTTTTTCTTCATAGTCTCCATAGCAGTCTAGAGAAACGTCTTCAAACCTTTTGATGAATTGAACAGGATCCTCTCGGGGCCTTTGCCTTACCATTTGAAGGCTTTGGAAGGTGATCTTGTCTTCACCTCGATAGTACTTTACACAAAACCTCTCCATCATCTCGTCCCAGGTCTTGATGGACCCAGGCCTCAAGGTGGTGCACCACATATATGCCCTGTCCACGGGGGGGCATTATCCCTGATTTCTTGGGTCCTGCCCTCTTTGAGAAGGAGGATCTCTTGTTACAAATCTTTCAGCACTTCTACCATTCGAGCCACAGGGTCAAGCCCCTGCCTTGTATGCCTCTGTCCTAAGACGACCTCTTGCTCTTCCAGAGGTACTTCGTTCCTTTGTATGGAGGCCACTTCATTTTCTACTACGGGCTCAGATGCCGTAGGTGGCACATTGGTACCTTTGCTGTTCCTTGGTCTTGGAGCCATGCTCTGCAAAGGGACTACTTCTGCCCTCTCCTTTACCCAATCTCCAACGGAGTCACCAAAATGTGTGGGTCCTTTTTGGACAATGCCTAAGCCCAAGTAGAAACAAGGACCTCGAGCCTTTTACTTGTTGTTTTAAAGGACTGGGCATGGTTCACCATAGCTAAATGGGCTGATTACAAACCAGATGGTGCACAGAACATGAATCCTACAACACACACATGCTAGCAAACAAGAAATATATGCATTGAACAGCAAGAAACAGTAAGGAGACAATGTGGTAAAGAAAGACACAAAATAAAATGTTAAGGGTCCTTAAGACGATATGAAATATTCCATTACTTTCTTAATTGTGTAATACATTATACTCACTACGACGTGTTACAAGGTCCAAATAAGGTCAAAAATCACAGACTTAGATGGCTCTTCAGGCCTCTAAGACTTGCAAAGTTTGAAACCCTTTGAATCCGAGCGTGTTCTCTAATGGCTGTTTGAGGATACCAAGCGATATTTCCCTCTCCTTTTTTTTCTTTTTTTGAATTCTAACAGAGCTTTCTCAATGATTCTATTCTAATTCACTGCTGCTGAATGCCTTTCATTGTTGACTACTTCCCTTTTTTATAGTGTCATCGTAGAGTTCTTGGGGTACCACTGATTCCCCCTCATTTGCTCCTTCAGGTACTAGAACCAATGTGGTGCCAGCAACATTGGTGGCCAGTCCCTTCCTCATTTCTCATAATTTTCTTCTTTTGGTGTTTCTTCCCCAAAGTCTCTTGCTGACTTTCCATTCTGGGGTGTCCTTCGAAAGCTATCCTTTGGTCCTTCTTCCATCAAGGCTTCTAAACTTCACATTTTTAGACTCAGCTTTTGGCTGCCTTTCCCTTTGTCATTTTTCCCAAGTGAGCTGATTTCTTCTTGCTAGGTTGAAAGGTTCCCAGCCACTTCTCCTCACGGTTCTTCTTTCTAGGTTTCTCGAGGTACCAGCCTTTTATTCATGAATTGTTGGTTCCCAAGCCTTCTAATTCCTTTTTGCATCATTGGGTGGCTGATAAGGACATATATGTTCTCGTTCCCTGTGTTTCTTGGCACTCCCTTTGAACTATCTTAATCCAACCCTGGCTTTGATGCACATCCCGAGGATCCCGAGCATCTGGTATTCCCCAGGTATCCCGACCCAGTTCTTACCACTGGGCTCCCTAGCGATTTTCTAACCATGGTGGGCTGGGCTTTTCTTCTTCCCTTCGTTTCATGAGTTCTAAGGCTTGCCCATTCGTGGGTTTGGGTTCCTCCTTAAAACCCTTAATGGATTTGGGCCTACCATCTTTTTCTTTATTGCAGGCTCAAGTATTTTATTTTTATGGAATTCAATTCTCTGTGCCATTTTGGGCCTTGATGCAACATTGTAACTTTTTAGACCTTAGCGCTAATTTTTTTTTTTAAAAAAAAAAAGAAAAAAGAAAAAGAAAGTATTATGGATATGTATTATGGAATGATGCAGTGTTTTTGTATTAAAACCTGGAAGGTAGTAGTATTATGGTTGTGTTATGGAACAATGTCAAGTATTTTGAATGGTTAGGTACTAGGAGTTATGTGTTATTAATGCTTATGTTTAATCATGATAATGTAATACTTGGAAGTATATGAGTGTTTTTCTCTGTTTGGTTATGAATGCTAATGTAACGTGCTTTGAGATTATTTTTTGGGTTTTGTTTTATTGATTCGAGTATTTTTCAAACTAGTAACTAACCCGTAAAATAAATATTACTTATATTTATCTAATTGATGGTGAAAATTCGGACTTAAATGTTTCAATGCTCAAACCATTAGTTCTATAATTCCCCATAATTCAAACTTTGGTTTATGAAATATTTTTAGAATTTGGACATTCGGGCATCCTTAACTCTCTCTCTCTCTCTCTCTCTCTCTCTCTAAATATTTAGATTTATTTTTCTTGTATTTGCAAACTTGAAGACAACTTCACCAAACACCTTCCTAATAATTAAAATTATCACCAATCATTTGTTTTCTTTCATTTCAATTTTGTAGGAACCTTTTGTTTTGAAAAGGTTCCTTAAGCCTAAGCCCAATACAATCTTGTGGGTCTGTTAAAAGGTTGGAGGAGTTGTGAGATACTGAGGAAGGAAATTGAGCTCGATCCCACTACGGCCAATTAGGTAGTTCTAAGGATCCAATATGTGCACAAGTAGGTCCAAGAAATGGAACAATATTGAAATATATTTGCAGGAATCACCTTGGATTGAAGTACAACCCCCAAGTAATACTACAAATAAGGGGTACTATTTTTTTGGGAACTTGACCTAAGTTCTATACTCTCTCTATTATTGCCAGTTTTCTCCCCTGCTCTTTGCTTTTCTTTCTTCTACTATTTCTCTTTTTTGTACTTTTCTTTTTTCTTGTTCCTCTTCTACGGTTGATTCCTCTTCTTTTATGCTAACTAGTATTTAACCCGCGCAATGCGCGGGTTCATTTTATGAATTAGAAAACAATCAGCTTAAAATAGGGAAGGGGTGGATGGTTAGTTGTTCAGATAATGATGTTAATGTGTAGGTGTTCTTCTAAAAGACAGACATAACTTAGCATCAACACATTATCTAGAGAAAATGTTAATTGAAATCTCATAAGTTCTAACTAATTGGTTCAAGGTTTTTTTATACCCTCCTTATCAAGGATTAATAAATTAATAAGTCTTAAACTATCGAAATCTTGCAAATGTCCATAGAGCAATTGGTTTTATGGAAGATATGCTCAATCTGTTTGTTGTGAAAGGTCCTTAAAAGATATTCCTTCAATAATTTAAAAATATAAATATAAAAAAAGAAAAAGGTTGCAATGTTTGGTTGCTAAGAGAATTAATCATAAATTCCAGAATTTAGTTGCTAATATGCCAAATTCATGACACATTAGTGTCTGGATTGGCATAGCAATCAAATTGGTTCATTTTGCAAACTTTAAAGATAACTATTACTTATGAAGCACTACTAATTAATACCACGTTTATGTCCCTTCTTCAACCTGAAATTTTGCCCAAAATATGGAGTTTGGACCATTCATTCAACACACAAAATATCATATTCTCTCTAACAATACCCACATTTACTATTCCACACCATCCAACTAATTGCTTTCACATGTTAAAAACATGGGGGAAATAGCACTAAGTTGAAAATTCCATTTGATCATTGACAGACAGATTTTAAAATGGTCTTTAACCATGATTAGATGTCCATATTTTATTGGTGTAGCAGAATTTTTAGCAAATTTTTAGTCATTATTTCATTTTCATAATGACTAATAAAGTATCTATATATAAATCACTTTCTCAATAAAAATAAGTATCTGCAATCGGCCACATTGGCTGCTGCATACACTATCTACAATTATCTACCATTAATATAAAAGTTTAAAGTATCTAACCCTAGTAATTATGCAGATAGAGTGGAATATTAACTGAAATCTAAGAGATAATCAACTTTGTATAAAAAACATTACACTTTCAGATTTCAAAGTTCTACCATTTCAATCACTCTTCAAAAACAGAACAGGTAGGATGGAAAACAAAAACTGAAAATTAAATTGAATTCTGTATTACACATTCTCTTTCTATTTCTTTGCTTCAAATTCAGGTCCCCAAAAAGAAAGTTATTGGAACCCAATCCACCACTCTTTTTGATCTGTATAACAAAAAAAGTAAATCGCAAGCACATTATGCTGTTAAAAATCAACTTCTCAATTTCATAATGTCTTCCTTTATTTTAACTCAATAAGAAACTTTGTAAGTGTACCATCTTACATAGGTCTAAAGCAAATTTGAGAGAAGCCAGGATGGATGGATATTAGAAAGAAAACATGAGTTCCATTTTGATCATTGAAGAAAATGCAATTCCTTTTATACCCAGTAAACTCTTCAGCCGAAATCAGTAAACAAAAATCATTACCCAAAACAAAAGTTCAATCACCCAAGTTTTTTTTCCAACTCCCATCGACCCCACTCTTCATCCAGCTTATACACTTTCAAATCAACCACTTTGGGACCAAAGATAACAAAAACGGCAGAGTCATTTACATTAGTTCAAGGCGAATTGGGAAACATAACTACATTATTGGCAGACCTACATTCAATCTGAGTTTATGGTTTGGAACATTAAAAAATCTTATGGAGAAACAATAATCACAGAAAAATGTATCATTAAGATAAACAAACAAAGGGAAGAAAAATATCTTCAAAAAACAAAGTAGAGAAACAAACAAACAAAGATGGCGTAAATTGAATGGACGCTGTTTCTTAGGAAGATGCAAAGAGAGGTATTGTGCAAATGTTACAATGTTTCTTAGGAAGATACAGATTCTCACCAAAACTAAATGGAATCATAGATTCTCACCAATGTGTCTTATATTTATTTGATTTAGCACCTCTTGAAAGCAAGGAAAAGCTTTCAAATCACCATAGTGAACGTATTATGTTCTTATAATACAACAAATAACCAAAACAAATAGGGTGAATTGCAACTGTATTCAATTTTCAAAATTACGAATTCTGCAACCCAAAACTACAAAACTTACATAGCAAACAGTGACTAAAATTATTTGATACTTACACGAATGAACATGCTGCTTCCGCATAATACTGATCTTGGACAAAAATAATCTGGCATAACTGAATTCAGAGAGAGAGAGAAAGAATTGTATATCAAAATGGTGTGTGGGTATTCATAATCTTGCAAGTTTAATAAAAATTTGGAAACTTTCCCCTGCGCTCATCAAGCCAACAAAAAATATAAAAAGCAAAAACAAATATATAGAATGTTTGACTATGGCAAAGAAATAAGGAACCAAGCCAACAAAAACTTAGGCATACACTGCCAAAATATATATATATATATTGGCTTCTTCTAATTACCTTCCACGGCCTTAGGATGCTATCTTTTTTAAAAAGTGATGTGCAAAACTTTTCTTTTTAAAAAGAGATGCAAATGATAAATAAAATAAAAAAGAATTCAACACAATATATAACTTTAACAAATAACTCACTGAAACCTTGACCATTAGAAAGAAACAGATATTGGCAAACAAAGAATAGATGAAAAAAATATTTTCAGAAACTAAGTAGGATAAAAATAAATGTATAAAAAGTTCTTAAGAAGCACTTTAATTTATCAATCACAGTACCTTATACCTTTTAGGTTGATGACATGAACAAAAGTGACAACATAACTAACAAAAATTTATTAGGTTATCAATATTTTGCATATTCAAACTTCCTAACAATGGGGAAAGAAATACCCTTTCTTTATCCCAGATTTAGGCCTCTTATAAACTTCATTTTCCTCTTTTTGTAACAATGACATCACCACCTTAACTAAAACAGTTCCCATGAATCAAAATTCTTAAGAAAATCTAAATATCCCCATAAAGTAATCTCCAAAAGGATTATAAGCAGAGCACTTACCTATAGGACTGCTATATTATCAGTGGTATACTTTTTCCTTATTCCCATATCTACATCAGATTGGCTGAAATTACATACATGAATTCTACTTGATGCAAATGCACTGCAAAAAAGTATTGGGATTGGACCATGATTTCCCTAGCACAACAAATCCATATGAGTCACATAATTACAGGAGAAACATTAGTGTATACATAAAGTGCAATATTACAAATAGAACTCAATTTAGAAGTTGCTTTTGGCTCATTTAAAAATTTTCCAAAAAGAATAACTTGCCTTGCTATCAGCCCTATCAGCCATATCTGCAGCTGAATAACATACTACATATCCTTTTGTCTTTCTCTATTAATATTTTTATGTGACTAAGCATTTGTAGTAGTTACATTACCTCAAATTCAAAATATATATGATAAATCATTGTTAGATACTTCTGCAACTTAAAACCATGTTATCACCCAACTAACCTGACATTCTAAATCCAATCCTTAATAGAATTAATGATTGGCCAACCAACTGCAAAGGGGGAGGTTTCTCAACAAACAAAAAAATTAAACCTGCAAAGGGGGAGAGATTATTATCAAAAGCAAATATGTGTTGGCCATCCTTTTAAAATGGGCTGCTCAATTTATTTGTAATCTTCATCTCAATTGAACATAGATCATAATTTTCTTAAACACCTGGAAATGTAATGATTTGTAAACACAATTTGACTAATGGAATTGTAATGATTCATATATCATTATTTTCAGCCTCCTTGAAACTTTCAATATACATTCTCTATGGAAAGATGCACTTACTAATATATCCTTATTAATCTGTCAATATGATTATCTTCTCAAAAATTTAAAATATATACCTAAAGAAGTCATACCTTGAAAATGTACCTTTTCTGAACCTTCAATCCAAGTGATGCAAATGCATCAACAATTATTTAAGATTTCATCTAATAATTAGAATGCAACATACATATGAAAGCCATGAATCAGTGCTTTACTAAAATAGCAAACTATCAATATCACATCCAATATTGTTTATTTGTAAGAAAAATGAACAGTTTAATAACAAAATAAATAAACAATAAAATTGGTATATGGGAGAGTTAGAATTTCTATTAGACTTAGAATGTGCAATAGTGTAAGTATCCAATAGTATTATACTCAAATGTAAAAATTGCCTACTCACTATCCATTTGTATGAGAGGAGGGAGAGCCATTGTCAGAAAAGTACAAAAATACTAAGGAAGTAGAGATCTATCTCAATTTGATAGGAAAACACAAACCCAAGATTCACCTTTCAATCAAAAATATGAACACAAACAAAATATATAAATTTATGAACATAGTCAAAGGTAGTTGGGCAAGTGATATCTAAAGAACTAAAGAGAGATCACAGACCCCCTAAAAGAACATATTATGAAGATCTAAATTTCTAATCTCTTCCACTCATTTATCCTGGTAACCAATTAGAAATAAAATTAAATAAAATACTTTGCACGAGCAACATCGGACATGCATCATTTCCAATGCTTTATCAACTAATTTGAAGATTTAATTGAAATAAACATAAAAGCAAAGCAAAGCAAGCAATAGCAAAATCAAAAACCAAACCCAACATACCGTATTGTCTTCCCAACAGTCAGATGATTCTGGCGAAATCCCATTAAGAGAAAATCACCGTAGCCTCTCTTCTCTTTTAAAATCCAAACCAAATGTAACCCAAATACCTAAATAAAAATCAATCCAACCAAAATTCTCAAAACTAATTCATATTTCATACCTAGATCTAAGAAAGAAAGGGAAAAAAAATTACCGGTGGTAGTTCTCTCTATCTCCGCATCTCAATTCCTGCATGCACCTTTAGGTTACCGGTGCTGGTTCCGGTGGTCTAAGTCTGGCAAGGGATGGTGATGGGCGGCCGCACGAACTCTGTCTCTCCCCTGTATCGCAAGCTTTTTTTTTCTCTCCTTCCTTTTCTCTGTATCGCTTGTGTTTTTTTAGTTGCAAGCTTTTTTTTTTTTAATTTTATTTTAACCGTTTTTTTTGTATACTCATAGAACATCAAACGGTGTCAAGTTGTCAAGCAATATAATTTTTCGCTTCTTACTTGTAAACGTGGCGGGATTTTAAGTGGCCTTTTTTCCTAACGTGACAACACCTCCTTAAAGGCTTCTGCTATTATATATAGTATTAGATTTTGGTTGGCCTAAAATTACTATTATCTCCCTTCTTCTTGATCTTGTCGTTTTCCCTTGGACTAAGGCCCTGGGTGCTTATGTTCTCATCTTTGTTCTTGTTTCTTTTTCCTAGGAACCCATGTCTAAAAGTATTTTGACATGGAAGTTAACTTTCCATGTCAAAATATTAACTAATATGTTAAGATTATGCTATTCCTTTTTATTTGTTTAACAGAGTAACAACTTTCCTATTATACATCCGATGATAAAATTAAGTATATATGTTAAGATTATGCTATTCCTTTTTATTTTTTTAACAGAGTAACAACTTTCCTATTACTTGAACAACTTGGACTTTAATTAAAAAAAGAAAAAGTAAGAGACCAAGCACAATAGATTAATAGGTTTCCTGATATTTAGTTTTCCAAAAATTGGTGATCTCCTTTAATGGTTTGCATTTTGAATTTCTCAACTCCAATTATTTTCCTTGTTCATGCCCTTCAGTTGTTATTTGTATAATATAAACCTAAATGATCAAAGCTTATTACTTAAAATTAGGACTCATATTCATTACTTGAAATTAGAAGCTTTTGTTTCTCAAAAAAAGAAAAAGAAAAGAAAAATTAGAAGCTTTTTAATGTAGTACCTATAAAAATGTATACTCATAACATTCTTAATTTTCCTCAATCTAGTATTCCCAAAATAAGGCTACATTGAACAGGAGGCAATCTAACATAGGCAAATGAATTGCAATCTACACTTACGACCGAGTACAAAATTAGAATCACATATATTACAACACTTGCAATTCATGTTGATATAAGAGTCTTAGGATGCGCAGGGATTATAAAACCATAACCTATATATAGAAAAATTATATCTCTCACAATCTGAAATAAATCAATAAATTAAGTAAATAAGAAAAAGGCATGAAGAAAAGAAATTGGTGCATAATTCTTAACCGTATTTTATGCTATAATTAAATGAATTCAAAATTTAGGTGCAAATAGGAACTAAATCTAACAAAAATCTACCAAACAGGGAAAAAAAAATTCTAACCAAAAAACAATAACCAACAAAACAAAACCCAAGAAATTAAAATTAAGAACAGAAATTCCAATGATTTGCCTTTCCACCTACAAACCCCAAAAAAAAAAGAAAAGCTAAAAAAAACCCATTAATTTTTTATTACACAGATTGGAATTGAAATCAATCAATGACAAATGAAATCTACAACTAAATCCAAGAGAGAGTTAAAAACAAAAACCTAAATTTGTACTTAATAAACGTGGAGTGAAACGATTGGAAACTCTTCACCAAGAATGCTCAATCAAGAAGTGTAAAGAAATTGAAGAGACCAAAACTACACTTTGCTTTCTACCTTGATTGAAAAATTAATGAAAACCAAACGAACAATACAAATACCCCAACCATAAACCAAATCCAATTTAATAACCTTAATCAAAATCAAATGTAACCCAAATGCCTAAATTGAATGTATACTACCAAACACCCAAACATAAATCATAGTTATCGCGTAATTTTAAAAATAAAATAAAGAAAACCTTTACTTGTAACAGTTCCAGTTGCGTGACGGTGGTGGCTGCCCTGAGATTTATATCTCTTTCAATCTCTATTACTCTTCGTCTACGGTCTCAAAGTTTTCTTTCTCCCCAGTCCCCACTCCATGTCTTCTTTGTTTACCATTCTACCTAGGTTTTGGGCCTCCAAATTGTGTTCTGAAACTATTCGATTTCTTATGTCCAATTGATGTTGTGTTTACCGTTCTGCCTCTGTGTACATCGTATTTTAACCGGTTAATTTATATATATATATATATATATATATATAAAGAGAGGCTTTTAAACGATGTCATAGCATTGCCAAACAACATAATTTATTACTTTTTAACTTATACATGGCAGAATTTTAGATGGGCATTTATTCTACATAACAACACCTCCTTAATTGCTGGAAAAGCCTTCTATTATTATATATAGTATATATGATATGATTAGGTGTAGTTTTTAACCCGTGCAATGCATGGTATTTTATTAATGTCAATTTATATGTTATGTATTTGGTTTGGGCATGGGCCTTTTGTAAATTTGATCTATTTTTAAAAGATAGTGATTTTATTTTAGAGAATTATATTTGGTCTAATTTTCAAGCTCAGCCAATATTGGATATAGCAGTAAAAATAATTTACTTTAATCTACTAGGTAACAGTTAAAAAAATTTAACGAAAAGAGGTTAAAAAGACTAAATAGAAGCTTGGAGTGCCACATAATAGGCATTGTTTTTAAACCCAAACCGAACCCTCTAGTTCGCGTCGAGTTAACCAGGATGATGCTCATGTGGGAAATGACATGGCTAAAATGTGGTACTTTGCTCATGTGGGAAATGACATGGCTTGGACACATGTCATTTCTATGTGCGTCATAGTAACTCATGGGCTTGCCATGTGGCGTGATTTCATTTGTTGATTGTCTGCAATTGACACATCATCAAATGGAAATTAAATAGATCACAAATATTTCATCATGATCAATCAGACATATGCAAATACATCATAAAATTTTGATGTCTACAGCAGCATCTGCAATAATTAGCTACATGTACGAGACCATCGTATAAGTATATAGTGTATTGTAGCATCCTTTAATAGTAGACTTATTGAGTTGGGCTTAGTCTCGTAGTGTTCTTTACAGTTTGGGTTTTTGCACAATAAAGTCTTTGTGTGGGTGTGTATATTCCTCACTACATTGAAAATGTTTCTCCATGAATAATGTCAAACTTGAACCTTGATTGCTTAACTATCCAGTTAATATTTAATTAAATTGATTAAATTATTATTAAGTTGTTGTAAGGATCTAGCCTCGTTTCTTAATATTGTGTTAGAAGTGGCCCGTTGGTTGCTATTGCATTTTGCAAATTGAAGCTTTGTTATTTTCAATCACAATCATTAGTAGTAGCTGAGAAAATAGTTATGTTTGCCTTGGAATGACATGACATTCATATTTAAAATACATGATATAATAACAATAGATTTCAATAATATTTAAATAGTACGTAAGTAGTACTATTTTTTTGGATATTAAAATAATATTATTTAAAATGTAAAGGGTGTACAAGAGATTATATCAATGGGGATACCATTATATTTAAAATATTTTTCTTATTTTTCAATTTTATTTATGTAAAATTTATGCATATGCACAGGCCTAGATTGATTAGTTATGATTAATTCGTACTCAATTATCTTTTACCAACGCCAAAAAAAAAAAAAAAAAAAAAACCATAAATGTAAATATTTGTCATTTTGAATGAAAATTTTTTAATTTAGGTTTTTTTTTTTTTTTTAAAGTAGTAGTTTTAATTTTATAATTTTATAGTTTATAGTAGGAGGATTTGAACCGTGATTCCCTTAATAAATGACAGCATGTTATGTCATTGAACTACAAAATTATTGATAAAAGACAATAGTTAATGCAACAAACCACTTAGGTACTTGAAATCATTTAATTTCGCTGTTAATCATTTGTTAGATTATGTAGATTAATCATCCGAAATTGCTTCATTTTATGCTTTGTTTGTTTCGATGGAAAATATTGTGTAAAGATAGTTTTTCTTATTTTCTAGTGTTTGGTAGTATTAGACTAAATGAGTCATAGGAAAATGATCTTTAGTCAACATAAAAAGCATAACTTATTTTAAGACCACTAATTTTTTTTTGGAAAACAACTCTATCTCACAGCAAGCTAAATAAGGGAAGTTATGAGATTATTTTCCAACTCATTTAAGGTTGCTACCAAACATAGGAAAACGAGATAGTTTTATGGAAAAGGTTTTTTGAAAAATGACTTATTTTCTAGAAAACATTATTGCTAAAACAAACAGAGCGTTAGTAAGAAAATTTAGTAAGTTTACTAAAATATTTATGTAATTGGTTTTATTTCCTACCTTAATTTCTACGTTGGTGGTATGATCAACTTCAATAATATGTGTTATATTTTGAAAAATAAAAGTGATTAAAATTTAGTTGTTATAGAAATCTATATTAAAAATATACAATATTTAGAGAAACAAATTTGAATATATGGTGCCCGTTTTGTGAGTTTTACATCTTACCGTTGTCGAAAAGTATGAGAGCAAGGTAATTTGGCATTAAAAACATGCATGCAGATGAATTGAATGTTACCATGACATGAACACAAGCATTTATTTGGTGAAGAATAAAAAAAATTTACAAAGAGTTTAATAACAATTTTTGTTTTATTCCAAAATATCCCAGCTACAGTAACGGAACAAATACTATCTACAATAGCACTCCAGATCATAGTAGCTTTTAGTAAAAGCCTGAACTCAAACAACTCTAAAAATAACTATCCAACATTCCACAATTTCATTTAAATAAAGAAAAAGGGAACATGATAGACTGAAGTAAATGAAATTCTACTTAATATAGAACTCCTATAACCTATTTGCAAATAGTATTTCCTTATTCCGCATTAGTTACAATAGCTTGGGAGACATTTTATTATTGTTTAGTGGTACAAGCAGGAGGATTCTGCTTGCCCGAAACGGCGGGCTTGACATTAACACAGGTGGAACTAGCAGATCCTCCAGCACCTTTGTATGCGAGATCAATGTCAGCAACCACCACTTGTTGACATGGTACACCGCTACTACAAATAAGCTTCATAGCTTCCTTTGTTGAAGAAGTGCCTCTAATGTTCTTGAAGCTAACATTGCTGATCTTAACTTTCGAGGGAGACTGAAAGCGAAACAAACAAACAAAAACCCACCCAAGAATTTGATATTAGTATCTGTAATTTGATTTTCTTTTTTTAACTTTTAACATCAAAATGAGTGTATATATTTGTGATGTTCATAATAACCTTGCTTGAGCATTGACCATTTGGGCAGTAGCCTTGATCAATAAGGATAGGATTGGCAACATTGTTCATGACAATATTCTCGAAATGTATATCAGAAGCAGTTCCAGGTGTGGAAGCAGGCCATGTTTTGATTCTAACACCATTCGTTGTACTGCTAAGGGTGCCGCCAATTACTCTAATTCCTGAAACTGGTTGTTCATTTTGGTACTTTCCAAGACTTCCAATGCTGATACCATGGCCAGGCCCACAAGTTACTTGGTTAATAGTAACATCTTGGGTTCCATCACCAATGGAGATGCAATCGTCACCTGTTCCAACTTTGGCATTGGTGATGGTGATGCTAGATGAATGTCCGATGTGGATTCCGTCGGTGTTAGGGCTATTTCCGGGTGCAGTGATGGTAACATCTTGGATTTTTAAGCTCTTACATCCGTAAACGTTTATGTGGAAAGATTTGCTGTCTTTCGATTGAATGTCACTAACTATTGAATTTGTGACAAAATCGAACCTTATACTCTGTTTATGTTTAAAAGTTAGATAAATCAAAAAATCCAATATGAACGCCATAGTTTCATTTAAATATTCTCCTAAAAATATTTTCATTCAAATATATTATAGCAAAATGCTGACGCCTCTTCGAACTACTATATTAAAAAAAATTACAAATATATATCAATGAATGTTGTTGGTACTACTTCAACAATATTATATAAAAAATTCTTTCTAGACTGAACAATTTGTCACAAATTGATCTTATATGTGAGTATGATTGGTGAGCTATCACTTTCACCTTTAACCACCACTTTTTCTCCATTACACACAGTTGCACAAGTTAGGGTCATGGCTCAAAAGTTGTGTCCATATTCCGTATATGGACTTTCTCATATATATATTTTAAATTTTCCTTTTTGGTGAGTTGTGACACCTCACTATATAAAGCTTACGTCAAATTATTAATAATTTGATAATATCCTTAACATCATTAGATGAATAAGTGCTTGAATTAGTATTTCGTGATGGTTAAAGTTCTTAAAGTTGTAGTGTCTGTATATATCTACATAAAAATAATGGAAATTTAAATGCTAATTATTAAGATTGAAATCTTACGGTAGGAAGCATTTTGCAGTCCGACTCTTGGTCACAATTATTTTTTTGCCATGCCGTTAGTCCTTTGCCATCAAAAACTCCACCACCTGACACCGTGAGACTGTCGATATGTTGAAAAGTAACCCAAAAGTCTTTACCCTTGAAGGAGGCAACGTCTGATGGGGCCTCTAGGGTACCCTGAAGGTTAAACTCAATAGCACCTTTGCATGGACCTAACAAAGTCACTAGACCTAGTTTGTATGTCCCTGTTGAAATCATAACTTTACTTCCTGCTACTGCGCACGCAGCTGTCCAAGCTTTCGTCAAAGCCTAATAAACACATTATGAAAAATCAAAATCAGTATATTACCATCATTTTTCATGTTAATGTTTTATCATCTGGTCAAGACACCAAAGAGTTTTTAGTATAAGCATAGATTGAACCTAAGTTCTATTATTTGAAATTAAAAGACTTTACTGGTTAAGTTAACTAGAACCCACTTTACATGTTAATTAGGTATATTTAACTGCGCTACACATATTTATACCTGGGTGATATCGGCATTAGGCTGTCCTCCATATGATTTAATGTCAAAGACTTGCACGGCATTGGTGGATGCCAAAAACAATAGCAAGGAAATTGTTACAATGCTCAAGTTCTCTCCCATTTATTGTTCTTTATCTCTCTGCTATTAACAATTTGTTGTATGGTATGATGGTTTCCCTATTTGGTTTGAAGCTATTTATACTGCAGTACCTGACCTCATCACCATTAAAGCCATCCAACTGATATTAACTAATTTTATGCATGGTTGCGAAGAAATCTCCTTTTTACACTTCAACTTCTATACTATTATTAGCTTTCATGCTTCTCCTTCACTAATTAATTAATAGTTTATCGTTATAATCAAACCGTTGATGTCCAGTTAAGAATTAATCAATTTTAGAAACCATGGAAGGATAAATTTTTAACAACTTTATGGTTGAATTATGCTAATAACTCTAAAGGATTATAACATGACTTTTTCTTGGTCCATTATTCTATAAGATAAGATTATTACTACTATATATCACCCTAACTTCTTAGCTTTAAATGGCAAGCTCTTAGCTACCTGAAATCTGCTCATTTTCTCCTTGATGCAAATTGAATACTTGCCGTTAGAGAGGGAGGGAAAAGTCTAGAAAAATAACCACCTCCGAAAACTATCCAAATTTAGTATAGGTAGCATGCCTGTCTTCAGTGTAAAATAGGAAATAAAGAAAACACTATATAGGAGAAGCTGAACTCACCTTTTCAATTATTACATTTATCATCATTACTACAATTAGTTTACAGATCCTTGTCAATTATTATATACTAGCCAGTAACCCGTGCAATGCACGAAAAAGTTAGACATAATCCTCATTGTCTAAATAAGAAATTTGATAATTATGATAACTAACGAACATTTATTATAATCGTAATGCCAAGAATATTGTAGTTGTCACCTTTTGAGTATTTTTAAAGAAAATATTTAGGGTCTAAATTCTCTCTTCTCTATTGCGACTATCGAATTACAAACAAAAGAAATCAACAAATACTTTCAATGGTCTTTCTTTGAATTTAGAAGTTTGAAATTGGAAACGTTTTTTGGTTCTTAATGTGGAGACTAAGATTGTCTATCTATGGGTTTCTAGCATGTAGAATACAAAAGCTCTGCCGACTTACCCTTCTTAATTATCCAATCGCGAAAAAATCTTGCAGTTGATCATTACATGTTAGGCTTATTACACACAGTACTTGATGGAACGTAGCAATTATTTCACCATTATTTTGTTGTCATATCATTGTACCATGTTATTCACAAGAAAGAAGAAAAAATTAATTGTTAATTGTTTTTGGCTTTTCTAAAGGGAGCTCATTTTATTTGTTTGGCTAGTACAAATTATCAAGTTGTATAATGAGTTTTGTTTTCTTTCTTTTTGTAGGTTAAGACTATTAGGTGATCTATAAAAGAACTAGCAATGGGTTGAGGGAGATGCTCTGGCTCATTTCCTTCCATTCTCTACTCATTATATTCAGCATTCTCAAGTGTCATGATTCTGAGACAGTGGACCATTAGTTTTTGGTTTAGGGCAGCCAAACTGGCATCTATGTCACCATCCTCTACAGTATGTAAGGTTAGTGTACTTGGTTCTGACTCATAATACGACCCCAATTCTAGAACCTCTCTTCCATGGTTGTCATACCTAGGGCCAAACCTTGAGCTGACATTGGTGATATCACTCCAATCTGAAAGATGCCCATAGGGATATTCTTTATGATGCATCTGGTTGGCTTGTGCATTTTCCTCTCTTCCATCCTCTAACACATTTAACAACCTATATTGATTACTATTAGTATCGCTCCACCTGTTAGTTTCAGTATCATCTTTAATATCTTGATCATAGTAGTCCATATCACTGTCATATTCCTCATAGAATAGGTCTGCGTCTTCATCTTCTCTATCATTAGGGGGTTCACCCCAATCATCTCTGTTGCATGGGCTATCATAACTTCCGTTACTGTTGTCATCACCATTGGTGCTGCTATCATCATCACCATGTCCATTATCATTTTTGCTGTTGTCACTACTACTATCACTCTTGTCTTTACTTCCATCTTCATAATCACTAAGGGCTGCTCCCCCTTCCACATCTTCATCATTAGGTCTTAGTTCATACGGGCTCTTCAATGTATGCTGGCAGGCCTCCCAATATCCTTCTTCTTCTATGTGGTAGCGTAGTCATGGCAAAAGGATCCATGTGATCAGCCCAATTAGTAGGGACCTAAGTTGTATCTTCCTTCTTTAATTTTGGAGTGTTATTGTGACAATCAAGTAGCATCTCGAAACCGGGCACCATTTTCTTTGTTATAGGATCGAATTTTGGTTATGGGAATCCTCAATAACGTTGACTTTCTCCATCTTTTACAAACTTCCCATTCAGTGTAGGAGTGTAGGGCTTCAGAGGTTTTAGAGGACGAGGTAGTCATTTTGCTTTGGCTTTGGCTCAGGCCATCTTTCTCATTTCCATCTCTAACAAATCATCATTAGTGGGCTTATAGCCTAGCCCAAAAGGTGGTGTGGCAGTAGGAATTGCCAAGTCTTGAACGGTTGGTTTCTTCACAGCTCTCCCTAGATTCATCCTAGGAAGGTTGTTCATCCTTCTTATCATTGCTACGACATTGTTGTTACCATAAGGAGCAAAGTCCATTGGGATCCTTTCAACTTCTTCTTCTTCTCTCTTTTCAAAGCAAAGCTTCTCGATCTCAAAGCCATCCAAGGTCAATGGCTCCTTTTTAGAATCAATGCCATAAACGGGTTTAGGCACAGACAAAGTATCTCTATAGATGGTCACAGTAGCCCCTTCATGTGGAAACCGAACCTTTTGATATAGGGAAGAAGGCACAGCTTTTGTGACATGGATCCATGGTCGCCTAAGGAGCATATTAAAGCATGAAGCTATATTAAGGACCTAAAAATCCACCTTCTTGACCATCGGTCTGATGGTAAGCTCTAATGTTATGGTTCCCAAGACTTCTGTTCTACTGTTGGTGAAAGGGGTGCATACATTGTTGGTTATACCCACTACATCTATCGATAAATGAAAACATGGAGTTTCCCATAGTTAAATCCATACGGAGGTCAACGTTAGGCAGGGGGAACTCATCTTTTGGACATGCTTTGTTTAGATTGCAAAAATTCACTCAATATCGAATTTGGCCTTTCTATTTCTTCACGGTTCCTACATTGGAAAGCCATTTGGGGTGCTGGATGGGCTTGATAAAAACACCTGCTAGCAGCTTCTTGACTGCCTGTGTTATTTGAGCTTCTAAATCAATGTGAAAGACCCTGGCTGGTTGAACTACTGGCTTGACTCCCGGGTCTACATTGAGAGAATGGACCACCATTCGTGGATCCATGCCAGGCATCTAATCATACATCCATGCGAATACATCCACGTATTTCTTGAGTAATGCCATTAACTGCTCCTTTTCTTGTACTGTCAACTGACTGCTAATAAGGACAGGCTTCTGGGATCCCAGCTCAGCCCCCAGTTTTATCTCTTTTAATTCCTTCCCGGGCTAGATTTTTGCTTCCTTGACTAGGTCCTTTAAGATTTCTTCTTGAGCCATCATGCAATCCGGTGGTCCAGGACCCTCCTGCATGATGCATTCAGGCCCTGTGCACCTTTATAAATGATTAATTAACCTTCCTCCGAGTTCTCGTACTACCACGCGTTCCCAGGATCCTGAGGAGCTGGTCTCTTTCTTTTGCCTCTTTCTATCCAAAAGGTTCCTCAGGTCATAGGCACCCCTCTCCTTTTTCTTCTTCCAAGATAGGTGCTTCTAGGGTCCCCAGCGTGGGGCACTCGTCATCCAGTTCAAACTCCTCATAACACATTGTTTCCATAAATTTCACTTCTCTTTGGCTGAAAGGGTTCGGGTTGGCAGGGATCCTTACAGGCCACCCATTCAATCTTTCTTTAACACATTGGTGGTACGTGGAGGGAATAAGGCAATGCTTGTGGAGCCATGGGTGTCCCAATAGAATAGGGTAAGAAACCTCTGAGTTAATCACATGAAATCTGGTCTGGCCTACTATTAGGCCTACCCTTAAAGCCAACTGCACATATCCCTTAGTTGATTCTGCTAACCCTCCAAATCCTATTATCTCCATGGGAGCCCCCAGGATCCTCCTGTCAGTCAGGCCCATGGCCTCTAGTGTACTTAAGGCTATGAGGTTGAGTGATAACCCTGTGTCTACTAATGCTCTTCTAATTTGGACACCGTTTATGGTGACCATTAAATAAAGAGGTCTATGATGGTCTAGATACTCAACTTTCATGTCCTCAGCAGTGAAGGTTATTACATTGGTTGTCTCTAAGTAAGCTTGGTTGGCATAGGATTCTGCTGTGAAACATTCTAAAACTCCTGAATCTGCTACTACACTCATGAAAGATTTTACGGCCATCCCTCTCGCCTCTGGCCCAAATCCCAATTGATTGAATAGTGTTTTGAATTTAGGGCTTTTCTGAAGGGTCCTAACTGTGTTCGGAAGAAAAGATCCTTTAGATTCTTATGCTTCTGTTGGGTTCCCACAGATCACCACAGCCACCACTCCGTTCCCCTTGTGATTAGGTAAAGGGTTCCTTTTCACCTCGGGTTCCTTTTGAGTGAGCTCCGGGGTTCCCTTCCTAAGTTTCTTGTGAAAAGGCCTACGAAGGGTCCAGCAATCCTTAGTAGAATGCATGACATAATTATGAGTTCAACAAAACAACGGATTCTGTCTTTCTTTCTTCCAATCCATTTATCCAAAACATGGTTCAATTCTTTTGTAGTACATGGGATCACAGGTGGTTCCTTGACCATTTTTCCTTCAGGTCTCTTCCTTTTTTCTCCTACTGATGCTGTCATGACTTGGGATACTAGCACTCTCTTTGTCCTTATGGTTAATGCGATCCTCTTAGTTCTTTGTAGTAGTAAGCAAACTGGGTTATATATAGATTTTCGAGATTAAGCCTGTAATCAAAGAGCATATTGGATATGCAGGTTTCCAAGAGCTCTTTTTCTTCATAGTCTCCATAGCAGTCTAGAGAAACGTCTTCAAACCTTTTGATGAATTGAACAGGATCCTCTCGGGGCCTTTGCCTTACCATTTGAAGGCTTTGGAAGGTGATCTTGTCTTCACCTCGATAGTACTTTACACAAAACCTCTCCATCATCTCGTCCCAGGTCTTGATGGACCCAGGCCTCAAGGTGGTGCACCACATATATGCCCTGTCCACGGGGGGGCATTATCCCTGATTTCTTGGGTCCTGCCCTCTTTGAGAAGGAGGATCTCTTGTTACAAATCTTTCAGCACTTCTACCATTCGAGCCACAGGGTCAAGCCCCTGCCTTGTATGCCTCTGTCCTAAGACGACCTCTTGCTCTTCCAGAGGTACTTCGTTCCTTTGTATGGAGGCCACTTCATTTTCTACTACGGGCTCAGATGCCGTAGGTGGCACATTGGTACCTTTGCTGTTCCTTGGTCTTGGAGCCATGCTCTGCAAAGGGACTACTTCTGCCCTCTCCTTTACCCAATCTCCAACGGAGTCACCAAAATGTGTGGGTCCTTTTTGGACAATGCCTAAGCCCAAGTAGAAACAAGGACCTCGAGCCTTTTACTTGTTGTTTTAAAGGACTGGGCATGGTTCACCATAGCTAAATGGGCTGATTACAAACCAGATGGTGCACAGAACATGAATCCTACAACACACACATGCTAGCAAACAAGAAATATATGCATTGAACAGCAAGAAACAGTAAGGAGACAATGTGGTAAAGAAAGACACAAAATAAAATGTTAAGGGTCCTTAAGACGATATGAAATATTCCATTACTTTCTTAATTGTGTAATACATTATACTCACTACGACGTGTTACAAGGTCCAAATAAGGTCAAAAATCACAGACTTAGATGGCTCTTCAGGCCTCTAAGACTTGCAAAGTTTGAAACCCTTTGAATCCGAGCGTGTTCTCTAATGGCTGTTTGAGGATACCAAGCGATATTTCCCTCTCCTTTTTTTTCTTTTTTTGAATTCTAACAGAGCTTTCTCAATGATTCTATTCTAATTCACTGCTGCTGAATGCCTTTCATTGTTGACTACTTCCCTTTTTTATAGTGTCATCGTAGAGTTCTTGGGGTACCACTGATTCCCCCTCATTTGCTCCTTCAGGTACTAGAACCAATGTGGTGCCAGCAACATTGGTGGCCAGTCCCTTCCTCATTTCTCATAATTTTCTTCTTTTGGTGTTTCTTCCCCAAAGTCTCTTGCTGACTTTCCATTCTGGGGTGTCCTTCGAAAGCTATCCTTTGGTCCTTCTTCCATCAAGGCTTCTAAACTTCACATTTTTAGACTCAGCTTTTGGCTGCCTTTCCCTTTGTCATTTTTCCCAAGTGAGCTGATTTCTTCTTGCTAGGTTGAAAGGTTCCCAGCCACTTCTCCTCACGGTTCTTCTTTCTAGGTTTCTCGAGGTACCAGCCTTTTATTCATGAATTGTTGGTTCCCAAGCCTTCTAATTCCTTTTTGCATCATTGGGTGGCTGATAAGGACATATATGTTCTCGTTCCCTGTGTTTCTTGGCACTCCCTTTGAACTATCTTAATCCAACCCTGGCTTTGATGCACATCCCGAGGATCCCGAGCATCTGGTATTCCCCAGGTATCCCGACCCAGTTCTTACCACTGGGCTCCCTAGCGATTTTCTAACCATGGTGGGCTGGGCTTTTCTTCTTCCCTTCGTTTCATGAGTTCTAAGGCTTGCCCATTCGTGGGTTTGGGTTCCTCCTTAAAACCCTTAATGGATTTGGGCCTACCATCTTTTTCTTTATTGCAGGCTCAAGTATTTTATTTTTATGGAATTCAATTCTCTGTGCCATTTTGGGCCTTGATGCAACATTGTAACTTTTTAGACCTTAGCGCTAATTTTTTTTTTTAAAAAAAAAAAGAAAAAAGAAAAAGAAAGTATTATGGATATGTATTATGGAATGATGCAGTGTTTTTGTATTAAAACCTGGAAGGTAGTAGTATTATGGTTGTGTTATGGAACAATGTCAAGTATTTTGAATGGTTAGGTACTAGGAGTTATGTGTTATTAATGCTTATGTTTAATCATGATAATGTAATACTTGGAAGTATATGAGTGTTTTTCTCTGTTTGGTTATGAATGCTAATGTAACGTGCTTTGAGATTATTTTTTGGGTTTTGTTTTATTGATTCGAGTATTTTTCAAACTAGTAACTAACCCGTAAAATAAATATTACTTATATTTATCTAATTGATGGTGAAAATTCGGACTTAAATGTTTCAATGCTCAAACCATTAGTTCTATAATTCCCCATAATTCAAACTTTGGTTTATGAAATATTTTTAGAATTTGGACATTCGGGCATCCTTAACTCTCTCTCTCTCTCTCTCTCTCTCTCTAAATATTTAGATTTATTTTTCTTGTATTTGCAAACTTGAAGACAACTTCACCAAACACCTTCCTAATAATTAAAATTATCACCAATCATTTGTTTTCTTTCATTTCAATTTTGTAGGAACCTTTTGTTTTGAAAAGGTTCCTTAAGCCTAAGCCCAATACAATCTTGTGGGTCTGTTAAAAGGTTGGAGGAGTTGTGAGATACTGAGGAAGGAAATTGAGCTCGATCCCACTACGGCCAATTAGGTAGTTCTAAGGATCCAATATGTGCACAAGTAGGTCCAAGAAATGGAACAATATTGAAATATATTTGCAGGAATCACCTTGGATTGAAGTACAACCCCCAAGTAATACTACAAATAAGGGGTACTATTTTTTTGGGAACTTGACCTAAGTTCTATACTCTCTCTATTATTGCCAGTTTTCTCCCCTGCTCTTTGCTTTTCTTTCTTCTACTATTTCTCTTTTTTGTACTTTTCTTTTTTCTTGTTCCTCTTCTACGGTTGATTCCTCTTCTTTTATGCTAACTAGTATTTAACCCGCGCAATGCGCGGGTTCATTTTATGAATTAGAAAACAATCAGCTTAAAATAGGGAAGGGGTGGATGGTTAGTTGTTCAGATAATGATGTTAATGTGTAGGTGTTCTTCTAAAAGACAGACATAACTTAGCATCAACACATTATCTAGAGAAAATGTTAATTGAAATCTCATAAGTTCTAACTAATTGGTTCAAGGTTTTTTTATACCCTCCTTATCAAGGATTAATAAATTAATAAGTCTTAAACTATCGAAATCTTGCAAATGTCCATAGAGCAATTGGTTTTATGGAAGATATGCTCAATCTGTTTGTTGTGAAAGGTCCTTAAAAGATATTCCTTCAATAATTTAAAAATATAAATATAAAAAAAGAAAAAGGTTGCAATGTTTGGTTGCTAAGAGAATTAATCATAAATTCCAGAATTTAGTTGCTAATATGCCAAATTCATGACACATTAGTGTCTGGATTGGCATAGCAATCAAATTGGTTCATTTTGCAAACTTTAAAGATAACTATTACTTATGAAGCACTACTAATTAATACCACGTTTATGTCCCTTCTTCAACCTGAAATTTTGCCCAAAATATGGAGTTTGGACCATTCATTCAACACACAAAATATCATATTCTCTCTAACAATACCCACATTTACTATTCCACACCATCCAACTAATTGCTTTCACATGTTAAAAACATGGGGGAAATAGCACTAAGTTGAAAATTCCATTTGATCATTGACAGACAGATTTTAAAATGGTCTTTAACCATGATTAGATGTCCATATTTTATTGGTGTAGCAGAATTTTTAGCAAATTTTTAGTCATTATTTCATTTTCATAATGACTAATAAAGTATCTATATATAAATCACTTTCTCAATAAAAATAAGTATCTGCAATCGGCCACATTGGCTGCTGCATACACTATCTACAATTATCTACCATTAATATAAAAGTTTAAAGTATCTAACCCTAGTAATTATGCAGATAGAGTGGAATATTAACTGAAATCTAAGAGATAATCAACTTTGTATAAAAAACATTACACTTTCAGATTTCAAAGTTCTACCATTTCAATCACTCTTCAAAAACAGAACAGGTAGGATGGAAAACAAAAACTGAAAATTAAATTGAATTCTGTATTACACATTCTCTTTCTATTTCTTTGCTTCAAATTCAGGTCCCCAAAAAGAAAGTTATTGGAACCCAATCCACCACTCTTTTTGATCTGTATAACAAAAAAAGTAAATCGCAAGCACATTATGCTGTTAAAAATCAACTTCTCAATTTCATAATGTCTTCCTTTATTTTAACTCAATAAGAAACTTTGTAAGTGTACCATCTTACATAGGTCTAAAGCAAATTTGAGAGAAGCCAGGATGGATGGATATTAGAAAGAAAACATGAGTTCCATTTTGATCATTGAAGAAAATGCAATTCCTTTTATACCCAGTAAACTCTTCAGCCGAAATCAGTAAACAAAAATCATTACCCAAAACAAAAGTTCAATCACCCAAGTTTTTTTTCCAACTCCCATCGACCCCACTCTTCATCCAGCTTATACACTTTCAAATCAACCACTTTGGGACCAAAGATAACAAAAACGGCAGAGTCATTTACATTAGTTCAAGGCGAATTGGGAAACATAACTACATTATTGGCAGACCTACATTCAATCTGAGTTTATGGTTTGGAACATTAAAAAATCTTATGGAGAAACAATAATCACAGAAAAATGTATCATTAAGATAAACAAACAAAGGGAAGAAAAATATCTTCAAAAAACAAAGTAGAGAAACAAACAAACAAAGATGGCGTAAATTGAATGGACGCTGTTTCTTAGGAAGATGCAAAGAGAGGTATTGTGCAAATGTTACAATGTTTCTTAGGAAGATACAGATTCTCACCAAAACTAAATGGAATCATAGATTCTCACCAATGTGTCTTATATTTATTTGATTTAGCACCTCTTGAAAGCAAGGAAAAGCTTTCAAATCACCATAGTGAACGTATTATGTTCTTATAATACAACAAATAACCAAAACAAATAGGGTGAATTGCAACTGTATTCAATTTTCAAAATTACGAATTCTGCAACCCAAAACTACAAAACTTACATAGCAAACAGTGACTAAAATTATTTGATACTTACACGAATGAACATGCTGCTTCCGCATAATACTGATCTTGGACAAAAATAATCTGGCATAACTGAATTCAGAGAGAGAGAGAAAGAATTGTATATCAAAATGGTGTGTGGGTATTCATAATCTTGCAAGTTTAATAAAAATTTGGAAACTTTCCCCTGCGCTCATCAAGCCAACAAAAAATATAAAAAGCAAAAACAAATATATAGAATGTTTGACTATGGCAAAGAAATAAGGAACCAAGCCAACAAAAACTTAGGCATACACTGCCAAAATATATATATATATATTGGCTTCTTCTAATTACCTTCCACGGCCTTAGGATGCTATCTTTTTTAAAAAGTGATGTGCAAAACTTTTCTTTTTAAAAAGAGATGCAAATGATAAATAAAATAAAAAAGAATTCAACACAATATATAACTTTAACAAATAACTCACTGAAACCTTGACCATTAGAAAGAAACAGATATTGGCAAACAAAGAATAGATGAAAAAAATATTTTCAGAAACTAAGTAGGATAAAAATAAATGTATAAAAAGTTCTTAAGAAGCACTTTAATTTATCAATCACAGTACCTTATACCTTTTAGGTTGATGACATGAACAAAAGTGACAACATAACTAACAAAAATTTATTAGGTTATCAATATTTTGCATATTCAAACTTCCTAACAATGGGGAAAGAAATACCCTTTCTTTATCCCAGATTTAGGCCTCTTATAAACTTCATTTTCCTCTTTTTGTAACAATGACATCACCACCTTAACTAAAACAGTTCCCATGAATCAAAATTCTTAAGAAAATCTAAATATCCCCATAAAGTAATCTCCAAAAGGATTATAAGCAGAGCACTTACCTATAGGACTGCTATATTATCAGTGGTATACTTTTTCCTTATTCCCATATCTACATCAGATTGGCTGAAATTACATACATGAATTCTACTTGATGCAAATGCACTGCAAAAAAGTATTGGGATTGGACCATGATTTCCCTAGCACAACAAATCCATATGAGTCACATAATTACAGGAGAAACATTAGTGTATACATAAAGTGCAATATTACAAATAGAACTCAATTTAGAAGTTGCTTTTGGCTCATTTAAAAATTTTCCAAAAAGAATAACTTGCCTTGCTATCAGCCCTATCAGCCATATCTGCAGCTGAATAACATACTACATATCCTTTTGTCTTTCTCTATTAATATTTTTATGTGACTAAGCATTTGTAGTAGTTACATTACCTCAAATTCAAAATATATATGATAAATCATTGTTAGATACTTCTGCAACTTAAAACCATGTTATCACCCAACTAACCTGACATTCTAAATCCAATCCTTAATAGAATTAATGATTGGCCAACCAACTGCAAAGGGGGAGGTTTCTCAACAAACAAAAAAATTAAACCTGCAAAGGGGGAGAGATTATTATCAAAAGCAAATATGTGTTGGCCATCCTTTTAAAATGGGCTGCTCAATTTATTTGTAATCTTCATCTCAATTGAACATAGATCATAATTTTCTTAAACACCTGGAAATGTAATGATTTGTAAACACAATTTGACTAATGGAATTGTAATGATTCATATATCATTATTTTCAGCCTCCTTGAAACTTTCAATATACATTCTCTATGGAAAGATGCACTTACTAATATATCCTTATTAATCTGTCAATATGATTATCTTCTCAAAAATTTAAAATATATACCTAAAGAAGTCATACCTTGAAAATGTACCTTTTCTGAACCTTCAATCCAAGTGATGCAAATGCATCAACAATTATTTAAGATTTCATCTAATAATTAGAATGCAACATACATATGAAAGCCATGAATCAGTGCTTTACTAAAATAGCAAACTATCAATATCACATCCAATATTGTTTATTTGTAAGAAAAATGAACAGTTTAATAACAAAATAAATAAACAATAAAATTGGTATATGGGAGAGTTAGAATTTCTATTAGACTTAGAATGTGCAATAGTGTAAGTATCCAATAGTATTATACTCAAATGTAAAAATTGCCTACTCACTATCCATTTGTATGAGAGGAGGGAGAGCCATTGTCAGAAAAGTACAAAAATACTAAGGAAGTAGAGATCTATCTCAATTTGATAGGAAAACACAAACCCAAGATTCACCTTTCAATCAAAAATATGAACACAAACAAAATATATAAATTTATGAACATAGTCAAAGGTAGTTGGGCAAGTGATATCTAAAGAACTAAAGAGAGATCACAGACCCCCTAAAAGAACATATTATGAAGATCTAAATTTCTAATCTCTTCCACTCATTTATCCTGGTAACCAATTAGAAATAAAATTAAATAAAATACTTTGCACGAGCAACATCGGACATGCATCATTTCCAATGCTTTATCAACTAATTTGAAGATTTAATTGAAATAAACATAAAAGCAAAGCAAAGCAAGCAATAGCAAAATCAAAAACCAAACCCAACATACCGTATTGTCTTCCCAACAGTCAGATGATTCTGGCGAAATCCCATTAAGAGAAAATCACCGTAGCCTCTCTTCTCTTTTAAAATCCAAACCAAATGTAACCCAAATACCTAAATAAAAATCAATCCAACCAAAATTCTCAAAACTAATTCATATTTCATACCTAGATCTAAGAAAGAAAGGGAAAAAAAATTACCGGTGGTAGTTCTCTCTATCTCCGCATCTCAATTCCTGCATGCACCTTTAGGTTACCGGTGCTGGTTCCGGTGGTCTAAGTCTGGCAAGGGATGGTGATGGGCGGCCGCACGAACTCTGTCTCTCCCCTGTATCGCAAGCTTTTTTTTTCTCTCCTTCCTTTTCTCTGTATCGCTTGTGTTTTTTTAGTTGCAAGCTTTTTTTTTTTTAATTTTATTTTAACCGTTTTTTTTGTATACTCATAGAACATCAAACGGTGTCAAGTTGTCAAGCAATATAATTTTTCGCTTCTTACTTGTAAACGTGGCGGGATTTTAAGTGGCCTTTTTTCCTAACGTGACAACACCTCCTTAAAGGCTTCTGCTATTATATATAGTATTAGATTTTGGTTGGCCTAAAATTACTATTATCTCCCTTCTTCTTGATCTTGTCGTTTTCCCTTGGACTAAGGCCCTGGGTGCTTATGTTCTCATCTTTGTTCTTGTTTCTTTTTCCTAGGAACCCATGTCTAAAAGTATTTTGACATGGAAGTTAACTTTCCATGTCAAAATATTAACTAATATGTTAAGATTATGCTATTCCTTTTTATTTGTTTAACAGAGTAACAACTTTCCTATTATACATCCGATGATAAAATTAAGTATATATGTTAAGATTATGCTATTCCTTTTTATTTTTTTAACAGAGTAACAACTTTCCTATTACTTGAACAACTTGGACTTTAATTAAAAAAAGAAAAAGTAAGAGACCAAGCACAATAGATTAATAGGTTTCCTGATATTTAGTTTTCCAAAAATTGGTGATCTCCTTTAATGGTTTGCATTTTGAATTTCTCAACTCCAATTATTTTCCTTGTTCATGCCCTTCAGTTGTTATTTGTATAATATAAACCTAAATGATCAAAGCTTATTACTTAAAATTAGGACTCATATTCATTACTTGAAATTAGAAGCTTTTGTTTCTCAAAAAAAGAAAAAGAAAAGAAAAATTAGAAGCTTTTTAATGTAGTACCTATAAAAATGTATACTCATAACATTCTTAATTTTCCTCAATCTAGTATTCCCAAAATAAGGCTACATTGAACAGGAGGCAATCTAACATAGGCAAATGAATTGCAATCTACACTTACGACCGAGTACAAAATTAGAATCACATATATTACAACACTTGCAATTCATGTTGATATAAGAGTCTTAGGATGCGCAGGGATTATAAAACCATAACCTATATATAGAAAAATTATATCTCTCACAATCTGAAATAAATCAATAAATTAAGTAAATAAGAAAAAGGCATGAAGAAAAGAAATTGGTGCATAATTAAATGTATTTTATTTAAAATGTAAAGGGTGTACAAGAGATTATATCAATGGGGATACCATTATACTTAAAATATTTTTCTTATTTTTCAATTTTATTTATGTAAAATTTATGCATATGCACAGGCCTAGATTGATTAGTTATGATTAATTCGTACTCAATTATCTTTTACCAACGCCAAAAAAAAAAAAAAAAAAAACCATAAATGTAAATATTTGTCATTTTGAATGAAAATTTTTTAATTTAGGTTTTTTTTTTTTTTTTAAAGTAGTAGTTTTAATTTTATAATTTTATAGTTTATAGTAGGAGGATTTGAACCGTGATTCCCTTAATAAATGACAGCATGTTATGTCATTGAACTACAAAATTATTGATAAAAGACAATAGTTAATGCAACAAACCACTTAGGTACTTGAAATCATTTAATTTCGCTGTTAATCATTTGTTAGATTATGTAGATTAATCATCCGAAATTGCTTCATTTTATGCTTTGTTTGTTTCGATGGAAAATATTGTGTAAAGATAGTTTTTCTTATTTTCTAGTGTTTGGTAGTATTAGACTAAATGAGTCATAGGAAAATGATCTTTAGTCAACATAAAAAGCATAACTTATTTTAAGACCACTAATTTTTTTTTGGAAAACAACTCTATCTCACAGCAAGCTAAATAAGGGAAGTTATGAGATTATTTTCCAACTCATTTAAGGTTGCTACCAAACATAGGAAAACGAGATAGTTTTATGGAAAAGGTTTTTTGAAAAATGACTTATTTTCTAGAAAACATTATTGCTAAAACAAACAGAGCGTTAGTAAGAAAATTTAGTAAGTTTACTAAAATATTTATGTAATTGGTTTTATTTCCTACCTTAATTTCTGCGTTGGTGGTATGATCAACTTCAATAATATGTGTTATATTTTGAAAAATAAAAGTGATTAAAATTTAGTTGTTATAGAAATCTATATTAAAAATATACAATATTTAGAGAAACAAATTTGAATATATGGTGCCCGTTTTGTGAGTTTTACATCTTACCGTTGTCGAAAAGTATGAGAGCAAGGTAATTTGGCATTAAAAACATGCATGCAGATGAATTGAATGTTACCATGACATGAACACAAGCATTTATTTGGTGAAGAATAAAAAAAATTTACAAAGAGTTTAATAACAATTTTTGTTTTATTCCAAAATATCCCAGCTACAGTAACGGAACAAATACTATCTACAATAGCACTCCAGATCATAGTAGCTTTTAGTAAAAGCCTGAACTCAAACAACTCTAAAAATAACTATCCAACATTCCACAATTTCATTTAAATAAAGAAAAAGGGAACATGATAGACTGAAGTAAATGAAATTCTACTTAATATAGAACTCCTATAACCTATTTGCAAATAGTATTTCCTTATTCCGCATTAGTTACAATAGCTTGGGAGACATTTTATTATTGTTTAGTGGTACAAGCAGGAGGATTCTGCTTGCCCGAAACGGCGGGCTTGACATTAACACAGGTGGAACTAGCAGATCCTCCAGCACCTTTGTATGCGAGATCAATGTCAGCAACCACCACTTGTTGACATGGTACACCGCTACTACAAATAAGCTTCATAGCTTCCTTTGTTGAAGAAGTGCCTCTAATGTTCTTGAAGCTAACATTGCTGATCTTAACTTTCGAGGGAGACTGAAAGCGAAACAAACAAACAAAAACCCACCCAAGAATTTGATATTAGTATCTGTAATTTGATTTTCTTTTTTTAACTTTTAACATCAAAATGAGTGTATATATTTGTGATGTTCATAATAACCTTGCTTGAGCATTGACCATTTGGGCAGTAGCCTTGATCAATAAGGATAGGATTGGCAACATTGTTCATGACAATATTCTCGAAATGTATATCAGAAGCAGTTCCAGGTGTGGAAGCAGGCCATGTTTTGATTCTAACACCATTCGTTGTACTGCTAAGGGTGCCGCCAATTACTCTAATTCCTGAAACTGGTTGTTCATTTTGGTACTTTCCAAGACTTCCAATGCTGATACCATGGCCAGGCCCACAAGTTACTTGGTTAATAGTAACATCTTGGGTTCCATCACCAATGGAGATGCAATCGTCACCTGTTCCAACTTTGGCATTGGTGATGGTGATGCTAGATGAATGTCCGATGTGGATTCCGTCGGTGTTAGGGCTATTTCCGGGTGCAGTGATGGTAACATCTTGGATTTTTAAGCTCTTACATCCGTAAACGTTTATGTGGAAAGATTTGCTGTCTTTCGATTGAATGTCACTAACTATTGAATTTGTGACAAAATCGAACCTTATACTCTGTTTATGTTTAAAAGTTAGATAAATCAAAAAATCCAATATGAACGCCATAGTTTCATTTAAATATTCTCCTAAAAATATTTTCATTCAAATATATTATAGCAAAATGCTGACGCCTCTTCGAACTACTATATTAAAAAAAATTACAAATATATATCAATGAATGTTGTTGGTACTACTTCAACAATATTATATAAAAAATTCTTTCTAGACTGAACAATTTGTCACAAATTGATCTTATATGTGAGTATGATTGGTGAGCTATCACTTTCACCTTTAACCACCACTTTTTCTCCATTACACACAGTTGCACAAGTTAGGGTCATGGCTCAAAAGTTGTGTCCATATTCCGTATATGGACTTTCTCATATATATATTTTAAATTTTCCTTTTTGGTGAGTTGTGACACCTCACTATATAAAGCTTACGTCAAATTATTAATAATTTGATAATATCCTTAACATCATTAGATGAATAAGTGCTTGAATTAGTATTTCGTGATGGTTAAAGTTCTTAAAGTTGTAGTGTCTGTATATATCTACATAAAAATAATGGAAATTTAAATGCTAATTATTAAGATTGAAATCTTACGGTAGGAAGCATTTTGCAGTCCGACTCTTGGTCACAATTATTTTTTTGCCATGCCGTTAGTCCTTTGCCATCAAAAACTCCACCACCTGACACAGTGAGACTGTCGATATGTTGAAAAGTAACCCAAAAGTCTTTACCCTTGAAGGAGGCAACGTCTGATGGGGCCTCTAGGGTACCCTGAAGGTTAAACTCAATAGCACCTTTGCATGGACCTAACAAAGTCACTAGACCTAGTTTGTATGTCCCTGTTGAAATCATAACTTTACTTCCTGCTACTGCGCACGCAGCTGTCCAAGCTTTCGTCAAAGCCTAATAAACACATTATGAAAAATCAAAATCAGTATATTACCATCATTTTTCATGTTAATGTTTTATCATCTGGTCAAGACACCAAATAGTTTTTAGTATAAGCATAGATTGAACCTAAGTTCTTTTATTTGAAATTAAAAGACTTTACTGGTTAAGTTAACTAGAACCCACTTTACATGTTAATTAGGTATAGTTAACTGCGCTACACATATTTATACCTGGGTGATATCGGCATTAGGCTGTCCTCCATATGATTTAATGTCAAAGACTTGCACGGCATTGGTGGATGCCAAAAACAATAGCAAGGAAATTGTTACAATGCTCAAGTTCTCTCCCATTTATTGTTCTTTATCTCTCTGCTATTAACAATTTGTTGTATGGTATGATGGTTTCCCTATTTGGTTTGAAGCTATTTATACTGCAGTACCTGACCTCATCACCATTAAAGCCATCCAACTGATATTAACTAATTTTATGCATGGTTGCGAAGAAATCTCCTTTTTACACTTCAACTTCTATACTATTATTAGCTTTCATGCTTCTCCTTCACTAATTAATTAATAGTTTATCGTTATAATCAAACCGTTGATGTCCAGTTAAGAATTAATCAATTTTAGAAACCATGGAAGGATAAATTTTTAACAACTTTATGGTTGAATTATGCTAATAACTCTAAAGGATTATAACATGACTTTTTCTTGGTCCATTATTCTATAAGATAAGATTATTACTACTATATATCACCCTAACTTCTTAGCTTTAAATGGCAAGCTCTTAGCTACCTGAAATCTGCTCATTTTCTCCTTGATGCAAATTGAATACTTGCCGTTAGAGAGGGAGGGAAAAGTCTAGAAAAATAACCACCTCCGAAAACTATCCAAATTTAGTATAGGTAGCATGCCTGTCTTCAGTGTAAAATAGGAAATAAAGAAAACACTATATAGGAGAAGCTGAACTCACCTTTTCAATTATTACATTTATCATCATTACTACAATTAGTTTACAGATCCTTGTCAATTATTATATACTAGCCAGTAACCCGTGCAGTGCACGAAAAAGTTAGACATAATCCTCTTTTTCTAAATAAGAAATTTGATAATTATGATAACTAACAAACATTTATTATAATCGTAATGCCAAGAATATTGTAGTTGTCACCTTTTGAGTATTTTTAAAGAAAATATTTAGGGTCTAAATTCTCTCTTCTCTATTGCGACTATCGAATTACAAACAAAAGAAATCAACAAATACTTTCAATGGTCTTTCTTTGAATTTAGAAGTTTGAAATTGGAAACGTTTTTTGGTTCTTAATGTGGAGACTAAGATTGTTTATCTATGGGTTTCTAGCATGTAGAAAACAAAAGCTCTGCCGACTTACCCTTCTTAATTATCCAACCGTGAAAAAGTCTTGCAGTTGATCATTACATGTTAGGCTTATTACACACAATACTTGATGGAACATAGCAATTATTTCACCATTATTTTGTTGTCATATCATTGTACCATGTTATTCACAAGAAAGAAGAAAAAATTAATTGTTAATTGTTTTTGGCTTTTCTAAAGGGAGCTCATTTTATTTGTTTGGCTAGTACAAATTATCAAGTTGTATAATGAGTTCTGTTTTCTTTCTTTTTGTAGGTTAAGACTATTAGGTGATCTATAAAAGAACTAGCAATGGGTTGAGGGAGATGCTCTGGCTCATTTCCTTCCATTCTCTACTCATTATATTCAGCATTCTCAAGTGTCATGATTCTGAGACTGTGGACCATTAGTTTTTGGTTTAGGGCAGCCAAACTAGCATCTATGTCACCATCCTCTACAGTATGTAAGGTTAGTGTACTTGGTTCTGACTCATAATACGACCCCAATTCTAGAACCTCTCTTCCATGGTTGTCATACCCAGGGCCAAACCTTGAGCCAACATTGGTGATATCACTCCAATATGAAAGATGCCCATAGGGATATTCTTTATGATGCATCTGGTTGGCTTGTGCATTTTCCTCTCTTCCATCCTCTAACACATTTAACAACCTATATTGATTACTATTAGTATCGCTCCACCTGTTAGTTTCAGTATCATCTTTAATATCTTAATCATAGTAGTCCATATCACTGTCATATTCCTCATAGAATAGGTCTGCGTCTTCATCTTCTCTATCATTAGGGGGTTCACCCCAATCATCTCCGTTGCATGGGCTATCATAACTTCCGTTACTGTTGTCATCACCATTGGTGCTGCTATCATCATCACCATGTCCATTATCATTTTTGCTGTTGTCACTACTACTATCACTCTTGTCTTCACTTCCATCTTCATAATCACTAAGGGCTGCTCCCCCTTCCTCATCTCCATCATTAGCTCTTAGTTCATACGAGCTCTTCAATGTATGCTGGTAGGCCTCCCAATATCCTTCTTCTTCTATGTGGTAGCGTAGTCATGGCAAAAGGATCCATGTGATCAGCCCAATTAGTAGGGACCTAAGTTGTATCTTCCTTCTTTAATTCTGGAGTGTTATTGTGACAATCAAGTAGCATCTCGAAACTAGGCACCATTTTCTTTGTTATAGGATCAAATTTTGGTTCTGGGAATTCCCAATAACGTTGACTTTCTCCATCTTTTACAAACTTCCCATTCAGTGTAGGAGTGTAGGGCTTCAGAGGTTTTAGAGGACAAGGGAGTCATTTTGCTTTGGCTTTGGCTCAGGCCATCTTTCTCATTTCCATCTCTAACAAATCGTCATTAGTGGGCTTATAGCCTAGCCCAAAAGGTGGTGTGGCAGTAGGAATTGCCAAGTCTTGAACGGTTGGTTTCTTCACAGCTCTCCCTAGATTCATCCTAGGAAGGTAGTTCATCCTTCTTATCATTGCTACGACATTGTTGTTACCATAAGGAGCAAAGTCCATTGGGATCTTTTCAACTTCTTCTTCTTCTCTCTTTTCAAAGCAAAGCTTCTCGATCTCAAAGCCATCCAAGGTCAATGGCTCCTTCTTAGAATCAATGCCATAAACGGGTTTAGGCACAGACAAAGTATCTCTATAGATGGTCACAATAACCCCTTCATGTGGAAACCGAACCTTTTGATATAGGGAAGAAGGCACAGCTTTTGTGTCATGGATCCATGGTTGCCAAAGGAGCATATTAAAGCATGAAGCTATATTAAGGACCTGAAAGTCCACCTTCTTGACCATGGGTCTGATGGTAAGCTCTAATGTTATGGTTCCCAAGACTTCTGTTCTACTATTGTCGTATGCCCTCACATGTTAATCTGTAGGCACAAAGTCTTCAATGCTCAGGCGAAGGCAGCTTGTAGACTTCAAAGGACAGACATTCAAGGCACTTCCATCATCTATTAAAACCATCGGTATCATTTTCCCCATGGAATTCACAGTGATATGCAACGGATCATTGTGGTGCTTCTCCTTCCTGATTAGATCCTTGTTGGAATAGGAAATAGTGAGTTCCCTATTTATGGACCCAATCATAGCATTCAAATCTTAGGAGGTTGTGGTTCTTGGGACTTGGATTTGGTTGAGCAAGTCCACTAGGTTTTATCGATGTTTGTATGAGGCCATGAGTAAGCCCTATAAGAATATGTTGGCTTGTGTCTTCTCTAGTTACTTGAGGACTTCATCTTCTTCGGCAAGTGTTTGTTGAGTGGACCTATTCAGTGCTTCAAGCGGGTTGTCGGTCTCTAAATGTAGGGGTTTGAAGTGTCTCCCCCCTTGTGATGTGGGCAATTTTGGCTGAATCATGGGAATCAATATCACGAGGTTTGAAGTGTCTCCCCTCATTTGTGGATGTTTGTTTATTTTCTTGGGAATCAATGTCTCGGGGTTTGAAGTGTCCATTTGTTGATGTTTAGTTGTTTTCTTCTTCTGGTACTTCATTCCATATGTCATATTTTGTAACAGTAGTTGTTGTTCTATCATTAATTCTTCCCATGTCATCACGAAACACTCGGGTAGGTTATAGATCAAGTTGGACGAGTTTTTCTTATTATTCTCTTTGGTCAACAAGCAATTAACCCTTGGTCCTTTCCCAAAATTGTGATTGGGCAAGGGATTGTTAGTGATGCTAGGCCTTGTAGGTTATGCAATCACTTTATTGTCTATTAGGTCTTGAATTGCATGACGAAGGGCGAAACAACAGTCAGTGTCATGACCAGGTACTTGGTGGTAGGAACATCTTTTATCCATATCAAATCCTGAGGGCAAGGGGTTTGTAATTGGTCTTGGGTCTAAGGGTTTCAGTAACCCTTTTGCCTTTAGCTTATCAAACACTTGGCCCATGGGTAGGTACAACTCATGAAATTCTCTCTTAGGTCTAGGCCCTCGGGGTACTTGCATAGGTGCAATGTGTGCAATCAATTGATAAGGATCATTTTTATGAATATTGGAAACCTCTACAGTCTTAGAATTAGATCCTAGATTCTTTCTAAACCTTGGAAGGTCATCAGTCTTTATAGTACCATTGTTCATAGCATCTTCAATTTGAGTTCCAGTAGCAATTGAAGCTTTAAAATTAGGGAAATACTGTGCTAACAAATATTTATGGTATACAGGCAATAAGTTCTTTACAACCATGGCGAATTGTTCTTCTTCACTCGGCCTACTCATCATCTATACAGCCTTGGCTCTCCATTTGGTAATGAAAGTAGAGAAGGATTCTTTCGACTCTTGCTTCGTAGTCTCAAGGTCTCTTCTTGTGATATCCACTTCTATATTGTACTTGTATTGCTTATGAAACTCTCAGTAGATGTCCTCCCAACTTCTTGCTCTTGCATCATCTAGGTTGAGGAACCATCTAAGAGTAGCTCCGATCAATGTGTTTTGGACCATATGAGCAAGTACTTCCTCGGTCGCACCTAAGGGCTGCATAGCTCTCATATACATCTTCAGATGAGACTTTGGGCAGCCGATCCCATCAAACTTGTCTAGATTTGGCATCTTGAACTTGGGTGGCAACCTTGCATTAAGGAATAGGGAAAGAGAATCGTAATCCACAAGTTCCTTCATCTTACGGGCTCTTCTAATCATCTCCTCCATTTTATTCATCCTTTCATTGATCTTCTTCTCATTCTATATGGCTGGTGGATCATGATCAATATTATCACCTTCTTGATTACTTTTCAAATTCTGAAGCTGTTGCATTATACGGTTCACTGAATGTGACTAGCTACCATAGTGTTAAGTAGCTCTTGGGTGTTCATGGGTTCTTCTGTGTTTGGGTGTTCTCCCTCTTCTACCATGTTACTAGGAACTTCAAACTTCTTGTAACTTGAATTGTCTTGGAGGTCAATAATGGGGTTGTGATGTTGTAGCAGTGGAGTTTCTTCTATACTTGAAGGCTTTAGTATTGTTATAAGAGTGACAGGCTTAGAGCTAGAGCTACTGGCTTAAGTGTCGGGCTTTAGTTCTCTTTGTAGCCTTCCTTCAAATCATGACTAGATTCTCCCTTAATGATAGGCTTGGTTGGGTTAGTCAAAGCTAAGACCCCATCCACATCCACCAGTAAATCAAAACAAACACACACAACATGCAATGCAATTTTAACTGGGACTGACCTAAGGATAAGTTCTAAGTCATTATGTTGTAGGGTGGGTTTGTTATTTCATTGTTTCCCATAGCTAGGACGTTACACCTCCCAACTTGTAATGTAATGAACATTGCGTTGGTCCAAGCAGCATGGTTTGTCTATTATAGTAAATAGGAAATGATCCAATGACTTTGGGCTATGAGTTGGTTAGTTCGCCACTGGGTACTTGAATCTAGTGAAGACCGGTGATCCATGGTTACTACCACCGCAAAATTGGTGAAAGGGGTGCATACATTGTTGGTTATACCCACTACATCTATCCATAAATGAAAACATGGAGTTTCCCATAGTTGAATCCATAAGGAGGTCAACGTTAGGCAGGGGGAACTGATCTTTTGGACATGCTTTGTTTAGATTGCAAAAATTCACACAATATCAAATTAGGCCTTTCTATTTCTTCACGGTTACTACATTGGAAAGCCATTTGGGGTGCTAGATGGGCTTGATAAAACCACCTGCTAGCAGCTTCTTAACTTCCTGAGTTTTTGGCTTTTCTAAAGGGAGCTCATTTTATTTGTTTGGCTAGTAGAAATTATCAAGTTGTATAATGAGTTTTGTTTTCTTTCTTTTTGTAGGTTAAGACTATTAGGTGATCTATAAAAGAACTAGCAATGAGGGATGTAAAAAACACATGTTTTACATCCTCAAACATTATTTTATCTAATTTACTATCCTATTTTATAACTCATCCTACGTCCTAGTTTCTATTTTTACATATATCAAAATAAAATAATTTAAATTACACAATCAAATAATATTAAAATAAAATCTATTTTCTCTCTTCTCTCCCATCTCTCTATTCTACCCAACAACTATTTGCCACAGCTACCCACCAACATCATCCAAAACCCATAGACTCAGCAAAACACCAAGACCCACCACCATTCACATGGAAAACCATTGAGAACCAGCCAAAAACCCTATACCAAACCCACCAAACCACCACCACAACATCGCCAAACATCATAATAAACCACAAAACCCAAAAAATCAACCAAAACCTGCCAATCAAACCTTGATCAACCACCACCGAGTATCACAAGAAACCACCAAACCCATGCCCACCCAAAGGCAGATCAAAACGACGCCCATCAAACCCACCCACCATCATCACCACCATCACCAAGACACTCCTTCACAACAAACCCACCCATCATAGAAATCACCACAATTGGCACCTCCACTAGCATCATGACCTATTAAACCCACCCACCTTTGACACTACCACACTCTTCATGCTGATCTCCACAAACCCACACTCTCCACACTGATCCCCACTGCTCCACACCCTCCATGCTAATCTGAGAAAAATGGACCGAGATAGAGAAAGAAGGGAGAACAAAGTAGAGAAAGAGAGGGAGGCTAAGATATGAGAGAAGAAAGTCTGGGAAAGAGAAATGGGCCCAGAGGGTAATAAAATAATTTAAATCAAGTTTGCAACCAACTAAAATGAGTTTGCAAATGTACCAACTTATTGTAGCGGGGTTGCAAATTTTTTTAGATATAGCAACCCGGCTGAAGCATGTTTTTAAGGGTTTAATGACTATAATAGCAACTAGAGGTATTTTACACCCCCAAATGCTAGTGCTCTAAGATTATTTGATTGCAGAAACTTGACAAGGATCTTCTTTAATTGCACAATGTCACATGCTTATAGGAAAACTAGATGTATTGACATTCTAGCTGAAATGAGAGTTGTACAAAGAACTGGCCTCCTTATTTTGAATGACCCAATGCCTATGATGGAAAGTTTTCTTGCTTTTGACAAAACTGAGTTTTTTTTTTTTTTTCTTCTTTCAGTATTTAAATGGTTGTTTCTAATTAATATTATGAACATGTTTAACAAAAAAAAATTTCCAATAGTGTATTTTTATTATTCTACACTTTAAATATTATTTCATTCTAATTATATTATAATTTTATAGAATAGACTGTAGATAGTTGTTCTTTTATTTGTCACACAAATATTTGCTATAAAATATGTATACGAATATGAAAAACTTAAAATGAAAAAAAGATTAGAAGAATTAGTTGGAAAAAAAAAAAAAAAAAGAAGAGCTCTTTATAAATTTGTTACTAGCAATAACCAATATATAATAGAAAATTTAGGTGAAAATCTGATAATGATAAATAAAATAAAATATTAATAGAAATGAGTTGGAAGATAACAATGGAAATAATAATAAAGTTAAAATTCATAAAATCTTACATGAATATGTGATAGGAAAGATAAAGTAGATTACCTAAATTATCAATTGAAAAAGAGATGCTAGAGGAATTTGAATATAGAAACTTAATTAATAATTTTGCATCTCAAAAACAAGAAAAATAGATTAAAAAATTATATCTATATATCTATATCTATATATATATATATATATATATGTATAAAGTTAATAATATTTAATAAAAATCTAAATAATAAAATAAGCTCCTCTATCATTATTGCCTTTTGCCCTAAGATATCTTGAGCTAGCCATTCAATTATATTAGCTAGTTCTCCCACGGCGGAAAACTTGAGGTTCCTATTAACAATAAGAGGAAAAAAAAGCGAAAATACCATTTTGGTTCCTACATTTTGACCCTATTCCCATTTTGATCCTTACTTTTTAATTTTACCACATTTAGTCCCTAAAATCAAAAACAATCTCATTTTTATCCCTACCATTACCGCACTAACAGAAATTGTCTACGTGGTAGATGAAGTGCACTGTTGGTACAGTAAATACCAATGAGGCCATTAAAATAATATTTTAAAATTTTTATTTAAACATCCATGTCAGCATACAAAAGAAAAAAAAAGAATTAAAAACAAAAAATAGATTAATTCATATTTAAGTTCCACTTTATCAAGAGAACATAAGAACACAACCTCTTTATCAAGAACACACAAGAACACAAACCCAAAAAATTTGTTGATACCCATTTTCATGACACATTTTCTACAAGCTCGACTCAATCGAGCCCAACCTCATTATGGGCTCAATTCATGTATCATATCATATTATATTGACCCAAGCCCATGTGACATATGGCGGAAATTGAGGAAGTGTGGTTTGGAGGGTATGGATTGGTTTCTTTTGGAACTTTTACATTAGCCAGCCCATGCATGCTACCAAGTGGGCAAGGGACACTAGTAGTACCTCAGGCTCATGGAGGAAGTCCTGTACCCAAAATTTTCATCTCAAAAGAGCTTTCATGCTTTGGCTAACTGGGGCCCAAAATTTCTGCTCAAACCCATTTTTTCCTTCAAACATAGTTGGTTCCCATTGGTGAACTCCAGCTGCTAGCCCTCACTTAAGTAAGCCTCCCAATGGTCTGAAACAACTGAAAAGGGGGGAGCCAATAAGGGTTTAGTCAAGAATTTCCCTTAATGATAATAAAAGTAAGCCTTCCTTTTATCCAAAAAAAAGTAAACTTGAAAATTACTACTTGCTTAGCACCTTGGGGTAGCCTTTTCTATTGACAAAAAGTCAGTTATTAGTAGCACCCGAAACTCAATATAAAACTTTCCCTTCAGCTCCAAAACCAACAAACTACGTTCTACCCATAAAGCTGAAACTTTAATGCAAAAGCCCCTTTAGCTAGCTAACATTCTCACAATTTTGAAACTTGAGGGTGGAAATATGGATATAGGAAAACCTCCTTTCTCTTCCTCACAACCTCTCTCAATTTTATTTTCTCTTTGACTATGGGTCGAAGTTCCAAACTTGTTCTGTTTCTAAACATTTTCATTATTTTTGTTATTGGCAATTTGATTTCTCTCTTGTTAAAGCACCATTATCGTTTATTTACTAAGTTGAGTTGTTTTTGTTTTTATTTTAATTATTTGAATGTTTTTGGGCTTTTTTTTATGTGGAATAGAATATTTAAATCCATGTGTCATGATTTAATTGGGTCAATAAGTAAAAGATTAATGGAGGTATTCCAATTAAAACAACCCCTAACATTAAGGAGAGGGAATCAAAATTTTGAAACTTTGGTGGACAAAATACTTTAGAGGGGTGTTTTGTACTTTAGGGAAAAGTCACTATTTAATCTTTTTGTTGTGAGGGATATGTGAGGGGGATCTGGATCCTCTCCACTTCCCTTCGAAATGGAGAGTATTCATTTTACGAACAAGATCAATTTGAAATGAATCTTAACCACAGTAAGTAAACTAATGTTTTTTTTTTTTAAATTAATAAACTGTGTTAACTCTACTACAATCAAATTTGATATTTCCGTCTCATTGGGCTCTTTGCTCCTTTCCGTTGAGTAGTTTATAATGGGTGGAGGTGATGAATGCTGATTGGCTGAGGCTAGTGGTCACGATGGTAGGCTGTTGATGATGGCCGGCCGATAGCCTTGGTTTGAAGCTTAGCGTATGTGTTTGTTTCCCAAAAAGTGGGTTCATCTTAAGTTTTAGGGGAAAAATTGGGTTTGTCTACATATAAGGTGGTTTCTCTTTTTTCTTTTTTTCTTTTTTTCCTTTACCCTTCCAAGTTTATAATCTTTTGATTTTTGAAATTACAAGAAACAGAGAACTGCTTTCTAGTACTAATAAACCACTATGTGATGTGAAGTGGCAATTTGGTATTTTTTTTTTTTTTTAGAATTCTTAGGGGCTTCACAGTTGCTCTCAAAATTGAGAACCCATTAAAGAATTTCCATTCATTGTAGGAAAAGAATGAATCTTTGGATCATTGTTGATTTCTAATAGTAGTAGCACAAACAAAATAATTCAAGGCCCTTTTCCCAATCCACTGTTATTCATGATGACAACTTTCAACACACATTGCCCAAAGAAATAGTAGAATCAAATCCATGAAATGAATGTATGTCCAACTCTCTCACCGTCTTCCACTCATTGATAGTGCAACATTAAAACATGATGTGGGCAAGTGCGTATGCATGTGTCTTATAATGATTTAAAACCACGGTAGAATACAGCTCTACATTGTGCACCAAATATTCTCTCTACTTATATACCCAAAACAAAAACTATCCAACCAAATTGCCCAAACAAAAATCATATTTAAGCCCCTAATTAAAAATAAAAAATTACCCTTAGCAACTTGATGGTGGTGGGAGGCCAGTATGACAGAGGTGGTAGCCCCTTAGATTCCTCTTTCTCTCTCTTACAAATGCTTTAGTGAAACAGTATGTTTCATTAAACAATCCACAACATTTTCATGTCTCTCTATCTCTCCCTAGGCTCTTATCTAGTTAGTTATTACTATTATTCATTAATTATTATTATTTTTTCTTTTGTTTTCAATACTAAAACCGTGGGTATGCTAAAAGACATGAAAGAGAGAGAATTGTGTGGTGTAAGCTTAGACAATTATTACTGTTATGAATGTATGTATGTATAAGCAGAGACCTCATGACCATGAAAATCAAGTAATTTGTGTTGTATTCACATATTGCATACCATGAAATGAATGTATGTCCAACTCTCTCACCGTCTTCCACTCATTGATAGTGCAACATTAAGACATGATGTGGGCAAGGGCATATGCATGTGTCTTATGATGATTTAAAACAATGGTAGAATATGGTTTTACATTGTGTATCAAATATTCTCTCTACTTATATACCCAAAACAAAAAATATCCAACCAAATTACCAAAATCAAAATCATATTTAAGCCCCTAGTTCAAAAAAAAATTACCCCTAGTGGCTTGATGGTGGTGGGAGACCAATATTACGAAGGTGATGGCCCTGTAGATTCCGCTTTCCCTCTCTTACAAATGCTTTATCAATCTTAGGTTTTTTTATTATTTATTTTAGTAATAGTGAAACAATACGTTTCATTAAATAATCCACAATATTTTCATGTCTCTCTATCTCTCCCTAGGGTCTTATCTTGTTAATTATTACAATTAGTCATTAATTATTATTATTTTTGCATTTAATACTAAAACAGTGGGTATGCTAAAAGACATGAAAAAGAGAGAAATGTGTGGTGAAATCTTAGACAATTAATGAGATAACAGTAATAATAAGTTAATGTGAAATTTTTGGTAACAGTAAAAATAACTTAATAAAAAGACGTAAAAAAAATCTACATGCGAAATTAGAGTGCCATACGGAAGGACCTCATGTGCTCTCTCTCTCTCTCTCTCTCTCTCTCTCTCTCTCTCTCTCTCTCTCTCTCTCTCTCTCTCTCTCTCTCTCTTTATATATATACATATACACTAACAATAAACACGGTAGAAATTCAGATAGGTATTTTTCCTACATATCAAAACCACCTTAATTATAGAAAAAAAGTATCTGCTATTATATATGGTATTAGATATAGTTTTTATATATTTGGTTTAAGTTATTTAGACTAATAAAATAAATAAGTAATGACAAAAAAATATAGTAATATTATATATTAAGTCATCAACAAGAAAAACATATATATATATATATATAATGTTGGATTAATTTATGTTTCTAGTTTAATCTCAATTATAAACTATTTAGTATTGAAAATTGTACAAATCAATTCATGGTTTTTGTGTAGAGAGGATAAAAATTGAGATAGACGGATCCGTTCAACAAAGGTTAACCATAGGTTATTGTATTAAGATAGTGGTCGGTCAAAACGTATAGACAAGACAATAGGCCACTCCTCAGACAAAGGAAAAAGGTAGATGGATAGACCCTCCACAGTGGATTGGTTCAAATTGATCTGATGCAAAAGAGACAGGTGGTAGAGCCACATGGCAACTACATGGCCTAAGTGGCCTAAGTGGTCTCCAAGAAACCTTAAATGGAAACATCTTATGCCCTACAATTAACCCTAATCAACGAAATCTCTATGTGGAAAAATCTCGTAAAATACGTGAAGATCCTCCCCATAAGGAAAGATCTTCTTCGCCAAGAAAACAAAGGTCGATTCTACAGTACTATAAAAAAAAGGCCCTCAAAAATCAAGGTACGCATAATTTACCCAAGCTTTGACACTCTAGAGTTGTGAACATTCTCTAACTTAACCTTCAGAGGGTATTTGGTTGGTACCACACCAGTACTCTCTATAAGGTTTTCTTCTTCTTTGTTACGCAAGTTTTGTCTAGAGAATGTAAGGACTGTGTAGCTTGCTGGCAATTTTCAACATCATCAGTTGGCGCCATCTATGGGCAGGAGAAGCAATAACATTAATTCCCAAACAAAAGTTGTAAGGTACTCACTCGCTCGATGGCAACCAACAACAATAATGGAAAGGAGCCATGCACTACTACCCTTGAAAGACAAGTACAGACCCTAGATGTGGCGGTAGAATGCCTTACTAAGCAAAACCACAACTTGGAGGAATAGCTGCGCCAAAGGGATGCTGGGCCCAACAATCACGAAGAAGAGCAAGAGGACACTAGTGCCAAAAGGAGGGACCAAGAAGGATCGAAAGGCAACAATACTCCAAGCAAAAAAGAGCAACAAGATACCAACTGTCCATCCATCGTAGAAACAGCAGCACCATACATAGTCGCAGAGATGCAGATGATGAAGGAGTGGATGGACTTCATGATGAACACCCTCAGAGGGTGGGTGTCAAGCGACCTTGATGAGTTAGTCCACCGGATAGACTCGTCTTTTTCTACACCCGTCACTTTGTTCCCCCTTCTGCTGAAGTTTCGTATGCCACAAGTAGAAGCCTACAATGGATCAAAGGATCCCTTGGATCAACTGGAGTCATTCAAAACCCTCATGCACTTGCAAGGGTTAGTGGATGAAATCATGTGTCGAGCCTTCATGACCACACTAAAGGGTCCTACAAGGGTATGGTTGAACAAGTTTGATAGGCCAAGAATGTATTGACTCCTTGTGATATATTAATTAATTAATTAGCCAAGTTTGTCAATTAATCAAATTAACATGCAATGTACGTGGCAGCACAAACAAATCACCAATTAAACTAAGTATGCAACGAAAATTAAATTGACATGGTGATTTGTTTACGAATGGGGAGAATCTACACAGCAAAAACCCCACCGGGTGATTTTAAGGTCACTACTCTCGAGAATTCACTATTATCACAACAAGTGGTTACAAGTAAAAGAATCCCAATACCTTATACCAACCTATAGTTGAACCCTTACCCCAATACCCAATTGGACTTGTTCTGTAGTGACAATCTCTCCTTTCAATGCACGGTTCCTAGTACATGACTAACCAATAGATGCGCGGATCCCAGTACACGACTTAATCTCCAACTTGAGAATGATGTTGGCTGCTGAATGTTCAAAATGTGTATAAAACACCAATGAACGTTTAGACACCTAAATTACAAATTACCAATTCAAGCTTATTATCAAACTATGTATGTGCGGAATATGAACATAAGCTAAACACAGAATTGATAAAATAATCTAAACCAAATAAAATCACCACAGCAGAAATTAAATGGCAAAGATGAAGGGAAGAGAGATGCAAACACAAAGACAACATAGCGATGTGTTATTGAAGAGGAAACCAAAGTTTTCGGCGTAAAACCTCTCCGCTGCCCTCCAAGCTGTCAATAATCCTCTAAAGAATCAAGTTTGGATATAAGAATAGTAGAAAACCCTCCAAGCCTAATCTACCCAGTGTATCTAAGCCCCCCAAGCTCCTACTCCAACAAGGTTACGTCGAACCTTTGTCTTCTCTAACTTACCGGATTCCGCTATAGCCCATAGCATCAACCAGTATCAATTAGTCCCTTCCTAACTGCTTCCCAACAATTTGGCTAATGAACCTCTCAAGGATGTAACAATGGAAAGGGTGAGAGTTGAGGAATTTGAAGAGTCACTTTGTAAAGATTATGGATGAGTCAATCTTGTTTTTCTCTAGGGTTTCTCTCTTAAAATTCTCTCTGGAAAGTCTTAATATTTTGTGGGTATAAGGGTTATATATATTAGAGTGAAAAAGGAATGCGAAGAGTCAGTTTTTAAAAACAGAGTGGACTGGCAACTTGGCCTCGTGACTTGATTGAGTTGCGAGTCCAAGCCGTGAGTTAACTAAATGGCCAGTCTAGACTTTTTGTCCTGTAGTGCTACAGCTGGCATGACGGTTTAGCTTGGCACTTGGGGCACCAGAAATTATTCAATATGAAAAATACTTAGGGTTACCATCCTTGGTGGGAAGAATCAAGAAAGCAAGCTTCAATTATTTTAAGGAACGTGTGTGGAAAAAATTGTCGGGCTGGAAGGAGAAACTCCTATCACAAGCTGGAAAGGAGATCTTAATCAAAGTAGTCGTCCAAGCTATTCCAACCTACACTATAAGTTGTTTCCAACTTCCCTTGGGGCTTTGCTCAGAAATCGATAGCCTGATATGAAGATTTTGGTGGGGTCAGAAAGGTGAGCAGAGAAAAATTCATTGGGTGAAGTAGGATACACTCTATCTCCCAAAGAAGGAAGGTGGTATGGGCTTTAAGGAACTACCACCTTCAATGATGCTCCCTTGGCCAAGCAAGCTTGGAGATTACTTCATAATAAGAATTCCCTCTTTTATAAAGTCTTTAAAATGAAGTTTTTTTCCAAATTGCAATATTTGGGAGGCTCAAGAATCTAGTACTGGCTCACATGCTTGGCATAGCATTCTAAAGGGAAAGGATGTGCTATGAAAGGGGGCAAGATGGAGGGTTGGATGCAAAGAGGCAATTAGTATTTGGAATGATGCGTGGTTGCCATCACAGGATCATCCACGAGTCCTCTCTGATATGGTACCATATTTTGAAGATGAGAGAGTTTCTGACCTCATCAATCCGATCACAAGAACATCGGACTTAGATTTAGTGTGTGGATTGTTGTCACCTAATGAAGCTGCCTTGGTCCTCAGCATCCCTTTGAGTCGCACCCCAGTAGAGGACAAGATCATTAACCCTTCACCCTATCAAGAATTTATACTGTAAACTCGAGCTCAAAATTTCTAGCAAAACTAACTTCTATATGGGTTCCTTCAGTTAACACACAGCAGCATAATGAAGTATGGAATCAGATTTGGGGGCTCAATGTCCCCAACAAGGTGCGAAACTTTATGTGGCGAGCTTGCAAAGAAGCCATACTAGTGAAGCACAACTTAATGAAGAGGAGGATCTTATTAGAAGACAAGTGTGAACAATGTGGGGTTGGGACCGAAACGGTAATTCATGCATTATGGGAGTGCGCCATGCTAGACAATATTTGGGACGCTATTCCAAATTTTGAAGATCGAAGATAGCATGGCATCTTAAATATTAGAGACCTGCTCAGACTAGTTCATGAGAAACGGAAAAATATAGACCTCATGGCCATGGTGATGTGGACGATATGGGATAGGCGAAATCAAATCCGAGTAAGCACAAATGATTTTCCCAAAGCTCAAGTTCTCCAGAAAGCATCTTAGACCCTTACCACTTTCCAATAGAGCCAATACTCCCTTGGTAAGCCTTCAACAGTCATTCGACCCTAGCCCCATGTTCAATGGAGTCCACCTCTGGTGAATTGTCTTAAACTGAACTTTGATGGGGCAGTTTTTCTGATGCTGGCCAAGGTGGGTCTGGGAGTGGTAGTTCACGATTGCCAAGGAAAGGCTATAGCTTCGCTGTCAGAGCAAGCTCCTCTGCCATTTTTGCCAGTCATAATCGAAGCCATGGCAGCAGCAAGGGTGATGTCCTTCGCACAGGAACTTGGTATTACAGAGTTCATGCTTGAAGGTGATTCGGAAGTGGTAATAAATACTCTTCGAAGTAAGGAAGCATCCCTATCTTCTTTTGGCCATCTTCTGGAGTCTACCAAATCCTTACTAGTTACCAGTAAATGTATTGCTTTCTCTTATGTTCGTAGAACTAGTAATAAAGTAACCCACAACCTAGCTAGACATGCAAGACATATTAGAGGTTTGTCGGTGTGGGTGGAGGATGTTCCACCGCACCTCTATGATGTACTATTTGTTGTTCCCAGGTGATTTTCAATACAAGTAGTAATCTTCATTCTCAAAATATATATATATATATATATATTTTTTTTATCTTAACTTTATTGGTTGGAGTAATTTAAAAACTGCAACTTGAGACCAAAATTCTTTAATTGTCAATATGCCAAAGTTGAAAGTGAAGAACCAATAGGGAGTTACCTAATCACTTCATCTTCTTATTGTACAAATTGTGTGGTGACTAATACCCACTAAAACTTAAGTCTGCAAGAACTCTGTGAGCTTTCAAATAGTCATCCCTATGACAAATAAGAAATGTGAATTTCATAATCATAATATAGATCCAAAAGCCAAACAAGTAGATGATAAGAAAAATTATCAAAGCATTCATTTTGAAGTGCTTTGTTGCAATTTCTATCCAATACAATGTAAGTTATAAGGTATGTTGTGTTACAGCTCTGCCAATTTGCATATGTATGTTGTCCTGTGTGATGTCAATATTATATAAAAGATTATATTGTTTGTAGAAAAGTTTGTTTTTTTAGAACTTAATAATGCAGAGCATAAGTTTTAAGTTTTTGAAGTGTTTTGCTCTCCAATTAAGCTATTCTATTAGGATTTGTGCACTCACCATTTTATTTTATTTTTTTACAGTTACAAGTTCTTAAATCTGATTCTCTATATTAATTTGTTGGACCATTCATTGATGTTATTGCTTAATTCTAGCTTGTCATAAGTAGGAGTCAACCTCATGAAAATCCGTCATGTAAGCATTTATCCTTCTAGCTCTCTCTTGCATTCAATGCATTTTTTTGGATATAAGCATTCAACCTAAACCCAAAGCTTTTTTATCCTTGTTATTGAAAAATTATCAATTATCTAATTACAGTTGATAATTAGAATGACGTCCATGTAAAAAAGATAACATCTAGAATAAATATACACATGCAATTGAAGTCCATGTAACGAGACCAAGCTCTAAAATAGTGCTGAAACATTGATATGCACCCACAATCATTTACATTATTACTAAACTTTCAGATAATAAGAAACCTCTCAAATGTTCATTATATGATTATATCCTTTTTTTAGCATGTTGTTGTTTACTAGATTTTTTTATTTAATAAACTTATTATATATGATTTTGAATTTGCTAATATTGTCAGGTTGAGCCAGATGAGCCAAAGTTCTTGAATAATAATAGTTATATAAATAAATATTTGAGGCTCTATGCAAAGAGATTTGCTCTTATGAACATCTCCTTTTTTTTCAAGCTCTAACAGTTATATCATGTAAATGCAGATATTTCTGTTGACAATGGAGTTGCATAAGGGATAATAAGAAATTTGTACAAGTTAGAAGTTGCCCTGTTGAGAACTTAAGAATGAATGATCCAAAAATGCATATGCTTTTGATTGTCTCTTTTCAATTGTTGCCATGATGGTATTCAAATATAGATGTGAACAAGATACATTGTAGTGGATTTCTTTTTAAATGAATTTTTTTCCTTTTTAAATGGATTTCTTTGTAGTTTGTCTGCTTCTTTTAGATACTTTGCAACAAGAGACTGGCTTGTAGTTCATGAAAGTGAGTTATATATCAATTCAAGTTATAAATATTATGAGATGAAAATTACCATATTTAGATCCAAGTGCAAGTAGGTGGTCTGATCTCTTTGGATCATCTACAGCACATACAAATGGAATTAGTGAATTTTGTTATTTCATATGTGAACTTATGGAAAAGTGATTCCCTAGTAAACAAATTGTGGCATATACATATGGAATATTTCTCTTGGCAATATATTAGTGGTATACTTCTCGATTTTAACTAAACTAGTAATCATAATAGATTTAATATACTTAGATGCAAAATCTACCCCCACTTCATTGTGTCTAATACGTGTAAGTGCTCTATTAACTTGTTGGAACAACTCATAAAGCCTAGTTTGCCTATCCAAAAATCTATTCAAGAAGGCATTCATGGCTTCACAATGTTGTGTAGTCTTGTACCTAAAAAAAATGACTTCTCATGTAAGATAATCTTTTGCATGAATGTGCATGATTGTCCATAATATCTAGATTGATTATGATTGTCCTCTCCATTGATAATGATTATAATGGAACAAGAAAAATTATTTTAGTAATATGATAAATTCATGTTTTGCAAGACAAACTTGTTACTAATAACAAATTATTAGTTGGCTATGATGACAGATTTTTACTCATTATCTTGTCAATTAGGCTATCAATGGCTTTTTCATTACCTCATGTATTTATTAAAAATGTTACTAAAATTAAAATGCAGAAGGTTTAAGAAAAATAATAATTGGAAAAAATATTTTATGATCTTAAATTCAAATTCAAATTTAGGTATCCAAACAATGGAATTTCATATCCTTTGTTGTATAAGAAAACCCAAACAAGGAATTTTAAAATCAATAGATTGCAAACCATGGCATTTTAAATCCATTGGTTCAAAATAATCCAAATCCAAATGTTGCCATCCAAATGAATTTCAAATATTTCGGTCATATTTTAGGTTCTAAAGGTAATTTGGTTATTTTTTAGGTTTTAGGAGTTTTCGGTAATTTTTTAGGCTTCAAGGGCATTACAGTCATTTTTTAGATTCTAAGGACTTTTTTTTGTCATTTTTTATGTTCTATTGGTATTTCGGTCATTTTATAGGTTTTAATGGCATTATAGTCATTTTTTAAGTTTTAAGGGTATTTCGGTCATTTTAAGGTTTCAGGAGGTACTTCGATCATTTTTTTTTTTTAGGTTTTAGGGTCATTTGGTCATTTTTAGGTTCTATGGGTATTTTGATCATCTTTTAGGTTCTAAGAGTATTCCAGTAATTTTAAGGTTTCTAGTCATTTTGGTCATTTGTGGCGAAAGTACTATCATATGTGATGTTAGTACTAGTTAAGGTGATAATGGAAACCTCAAATGTGAAGAAAAAAAAAAGGGAACTATCGAATGTGACAAAAGTACAATCACATGTGATGTTGGTACTACCTAATGTGATGATAAAATTGTTAAATGTGAGTAAAAATTAAAGTACCACCAAATATGAGAAAAGTACAATCAAATAAGATGTTAGTACTACCTAATGTGACAATGAAACCAGCAAATGTGAGAAAAAAATAAAGGAATCACTGAATTTGACAAAAGTACAATCTCATGTCTTGTTGATACTGCACAATTTGAGGATGGTACTTTCAAATGCAAGAAAAAATACGAGTACAACCAAATGTGGCAAAAATACGGTCAAATGTGATGTTAGTACAATCGAATGTGACAAGTACAATCACCTGTGATGTTGGCACTGTAGAATTTGAGGATGGTACCATCAAATATGAGAAAAAATAAGGCAACTACTGAATGTGACAAAAGTATAGTCACTGTGATGTTGGTACTGCACAATGTGAGGATGGTACCATCAAATGTGAGAAAAAATAAGGGATTCATCGAATGTGACAAAAGTAAAGTCACATGTAATGTTGGTACTGCATAATGTGAGAATGGTACCATCAAATGTGAGAAAAAAAAAAAAAGAGAACCACCAAATGTGACAAAAGTACAGTCACATGTGATGTCGGTACCACACAATGCAAGGATGGTACCATCAAATGTGAAAAAAAATAAATAAGGGAACCACCGGATGTAACAAAAGTACAGACACATGATGTTGATACTACATAATGTGAAAAAAAAAAAAAAGAAAAAAAAAAAGATCCACCAAATATGAAATATGACAAAAGTACAGCTACATGTGATGTTAGTATTGCACAATGTAAGGATACTGCCATTAAATGTGAGAAAAAAATGAAGGAACCACTGAATGTGACAAAAGTACAATCATATGTGATTTGGTACTACACAATGTAAGGATGGTACCATCAAATGTGAGAAAAAAAATAAGGAAACTACCAAATGTGATAAAAGTACAGTCCTATGTGATGTTAGTACTGCACAATGAAAGGATGATATCATCAAATGTGAGAAAAAATAAGGAAACTAAATGTAACAAAAGTACAGTTACATATGATGTTAGTAATGCACAATATGAGGATAGTACCATCAAATGTGAGAAAACATAAGGGAACTACCAAATGCGACAAAAGTACAGCAACATGTGATGCTGGTACTGCACAATGTGAGGATAATACCATCAAATGTGAGAAAAAAAAATAAGGGATCTCCCAAATGTGACAAAACTACAGCCACATGTGATATTGGTATTGCACAATGTAAAGATAGTGCCATCAAATATGAGAAAAAAATAAGAGAACCGCCGAACGTGACAAAAGTACAATCATATGTGATTTGGTAATGCAGAATGTGAGGATGATACCATCAAATGTAAGAAAAAATAAGGAAAATACCAAATGTGATAAAAGAACAGTCACATGTGATGTTAGTATTGCACAATGTGAGAATGATACCATCAAATGTGAGAAAAAAATAAATAAGGGAACCACCGGATGTAACAAAAGTACAGACACATGATGTTGATACTGCATAATGTGAAAAAAAAAAAAGAAAAAAAAAAAGATCCACCAAATATGAAATATGACAAAAGTACAGCTACATGTGATGTTAGTATTGCACAATGTAAGGATACTGCCATTAAATGTGAGAAAAAAATGAAGGAACCACTGAATGTGACAAAAGTACAATCATATGTGATTTGGTACTACACAATGTAAGGATGGTACCATCAAATGTGAGAAAAAAAAATAAGGAAACTACCAAATGTGATAAAAGTACAGTCCTATGTGATGTTAGTACTGCACAATGAAAGGATGATATCATCAAATGTGAGAAAAAATAAGGAAACTAAATGTAACAAAAGTACAGTTACATATGATGTTAGTAATGCACAATATGAGGATAGTACCATCAAATGTGAGAAAACATAAGGGAACTACCAAATGCGACAAAAGTACAGCAACATGTGATGCTGGTACTGCACAATGTGAGGATAATACCATCAAATGTGAGAAAAAAAAATAAGGGATCTCCCAAATGTGACAAAACTACAGCCACATGTGATATTGGTATTGCACAATGTAAAGATAGTGCCATCAAATATGAGAAAAAAATAAGAGAACCGCCGAACGTGACAAAAGTACAATCATATGTGATTTGGTAATGCAGAATGTGAGGATGATACCATCAAATGTAAGAAAAAATAAGGAAAATACCAAATGTGATAAAAGAACAGTCACATGTGATGTTAGTATTGCACAATGTGAGAATGATACCATCAAATGTGAGAAACAAATAAATAAGGGAACCACCGGATGTAACAAAAGTACAGACACTTGATGTTGATACTGCATAATGTGAAAAAAGAAAAAAGAAAAAAAAAAAGATCCACCAAATATGAAATATGACAAAAGTACAGCTACATGTGATGTTAGTATTGCACAATGCAAGGATACTGCCATTAAATGTGAGAAAAAAATGAAGGAACCACTGAATGTGACAAAAGTACAATCATATGTGATTTGGTACTACACAATGTAAGGATGGTACCATCAAATGTGAGAAAAAAAAATAAGGAAACTACCAAATGTGATAAAAGTACAGTCCTATGTGATGTTAGTACTGCACAATGAAAGGATGATATCATCAAATGTGAGAAAAAATAAGGAAACTAAATGTAACAAAAGTACAGTTACATATGATGTTAGTAATGCACAATATGAGGATAGTACCATCAAATGTGAGAAAACATAAGGGAACTACCAAATGCGACAAAAGTACAGCAACATGTGATGCTGGTACTGCACAATGTGAGGATAATACCATCAAATGTGAGAAAAAAAAATAAGGGATCTCCCAAATGTGACAAAACTACAGCCACATGTGATATTGGTATTGCACAATGTAAAGATAGTGCCATCAAATATGAGAAAAAAATAAGAGAACCGCCGAACGTGACAAAAGTACAATCATATGTGATTTGGTAATGCAGAATGTGAGGATGATACCATCAAATGTAAGAAAAAATAAGGAAAATACCAAATGTGATAAAAGAACAGTCACATGTGATGTTAGTATTGCACAATGTGAGAATGATACCATCAAATGTGAGAAAAAAATAAATAAGGGAACCACCGGATGTAACAAAAGTACAGACACATGATGTTGATACTACATAATGTGAAAAAAAAAAAGAAAAAAAAAAGATCCACCAAATATGAAATATGACAAAAGTACAGCTACATGTGATGTTAGTATTGCACAATGTAAGGATACTGCCATTAAATGTGAGAAAAAAATGAAGGAACCACTGAATGTGACAAAAGTACAATCATATGTGATTTGGTACTACACAATGTAAGGATGGTACCATCAAATGTGAGAAAAAAAATAAGGAAACTACCAAATGTGATAAAAGTACAGTCCTATGTGATGTTAGTACTGCACAATGAAAGGATGATATCATCAAATGTGAGAAAAAATAAGGAAACTAAATGTAACAAAAGTACAGTTACATATGATGTTAGTAATGCACAATATGAGGATAGTACCATCAAATGTGAGAAAACATAAGGGAACTACCAAATGCGACAAAAGTACAGCAACATGTGATGCTGGTACTGCACAATGTGAGGATAATACCATCAAATGTGAGAAAAAAAAATAAGGGATCTCCCAAATGTGACAAAACTACAGCCACATGTGATATTGGTATTGCACAATGTAAAGATTGTGCCATCAAATATGAGAAAAAAATAAGAGAACCGCCGAACGTGACAAAAGTACAATCATATGTGATTTGGTAATGCAGAATGTGAGGATGATACCATCAAATGTAAGAAAAAATAAGGAAAATACCAAATGTGATAAAAGAACAGTCACATGTGATGTTAGTATTGCACAATGTGAGAATGATACCATCAAATGTGAGAAACAAATAAATAAGGGAACCACCGGATGTAACAAAAGTACAGACACTTGATGTTGATACTGCATAATGTGAAAAAAGAAAAAAGAAAAAAAAAAAGATCCACCAAATATGAAATATGACAAAAGTACAGCTACATGTGATGTTAGTATTGCACAATGCAAGGATACTGCCATTAAATGTGAGAAAAAAATGAAGGAACCACTGAATGTGACAAAAGTACAATCATATGTGATTTGGTACTACACAATGTAAGGATGGTACCATCAAATGTGAGAAAAAAAAATAAGGAAACTACCAAATGTGATAAAAGTACAGTCCTATGTGATGTTAGTACTGCACAATGAAAGGATGATATCATCAAATGTGAGAAAAAATAAGGAAACTAAATGTAACAAAAGTACAGTTACATATGATGTTAGTAATGCACAATATGAGGATAGTACCATCAAATGTGAGAAAACATAAGGGAACTACCAAATGCGACAAAAGTACAGCAACATGTGATGCTGGTACTGCACAATGTGAGGATAATACCATCAAATGTGAGAAAAAAAAATAAGGGATCTCCCAAATGTGACAAAACTACAGCCACATGTGATATTGGTATTGCACAATGTAAAGATAGTGCCATCAAATATGAGAAAAAAATAAGAGAACCGCCGAACGTGACAAAAGTACAATCATATGTGATTTGGTAATGCAGAATGTGAGGATGATACCATCAAATGTAAGAAAAAATAAGGAAAATACCAAATGTGATAAAAGAACAGTCACATGTGATGTTAGTATTGCACAATGTGAGAATGATACCATCAAATGTGAGAAAAAAATAAATAAGGGAACCACCGGATGTAACAAAAGTACAGACACATGATGTTGATACTACATAATGTGAAAAAAAAAAAGAAAAAAAAAAGATCCACCAAATATGAAATATGACAAAAGTACAGCTACATGTGATGTTAGTATTGCACAATGCAAGGATACTGCCATTAAATGTGAGAAAAAAATGAAGGAACCACTGAATGTGACAAAAGTACAATCATATGTGATTTGGTACTACACAATGTAAGGATGGTACCATCAAATGTGAGAAAAAAAAATAAGGAAACTACCAAATGTGATAAAAGTACAGTCCTATGTGATGTTAGTACTGCACAATGAAAGGATGATATCATCAAATGTGAGAAAAAATAAGGAAACTAAATGTAACAAAAGTACAGTTACATATGATGTTAGTAATGCACAATATGAGGATAGTACCATCAAATGTGAGAAAACATAAGGGAACTACCAAATGCGACAAAAGTACAGCAACATGTGATGCTGGTACTGCACAATGTGAGGATAATACCATCAAATGTGAGAAAAAAAAATAAGGGATCTCCCAAATGTGACAAAACTACAGCCACATGTGATATTGGTATTGCACAATGTAAAGATAGTGCCATCAAATATGAGAAAAAAATAAGAGAACCGCCGAACGTGACAAAAGTACAATCATATGTGATTTGGTAATGCAGAATGTGAGGATGATACCATCAAATGTAAGAAAAAATAAGGAAAATACCAAATGTGATAAAAGAACAGTCACATGTGATGTTAGTATTGCACAATGTGAGAATGATACCATCAAATGTGAGAAAAAAATAAATAAGGGAACCACCGGATGTAACAAAAGTACAGACACATGATGTTGATACTACATAATGTGAAAAAAAAAAAGAAAAAAAAAAGATCCACCAAATATGAAATATGACAAAAGTACAGCTACATGTGATGTTAGTATTGCACAATGTAAGGATACTGCCATTAAATGTGAGAAAAAAATGAAGGAACCACTGAATGTGACAAAAGTACAATCATATGTGATTTGGTACTACACAATGTAAGGATGGTACCATCAAATGTGAGAAAAAAAATAAGGAAACTACCAAATGTGATAAAAGTACAGTCCTATGTGATGTTAGTACTGCACAATGAAAGGATGATATCATCAAATGTGAGAAAAAATAAGGAAACTAAATGTAACAAAAGTACAGTTACATATGATGTTAGTAATGCACAATATGAGGATAGTACCATCAAATGTGAGAAAACATAAGGGAACTACCAAATGCGACAAAAGTACAGCAACATGTGATGCTGGTACTGCACAATGTGAGGATAATACCATCAAATGTGAGAAAAAAAAATAAGGGATCTCCCAAATGTGACAAAACTACAGCCACATGTGATATTGGTATTGCACAATGTAAAGATTGTGCCATCAAATATGAGAAAAAAATAAGAGAACCGCCGAACGTGACAAAAGTACAATCATATGTGATTTGGTAATGCAGAATGTGAGGATGATACCATCAAATGTAAGAAAAAATAAGGAAAATACCAAATGTGATAAAAGAACAGTCACATGTGATGTTAGTATTGCACAATGTGAGAATGATACCATCAAATGTGAGAAACAAATAAATAAGGGAACCACCGGATGTAACAAAAGTACAGACACTTGATGTTGATACTGCATAATGTGAAAAAAGAAAAAAGAAAAAAAAAAAGATCCACCAAATATGAAATATGACAAAAGTACAGCTACATGTGATGTTAGTATTGCACAATGCAAGGATACTGCCATTAAATGTGAGAAAAAAATGAAGGAACCACTGAATGTGACAAAAGTACAATCATATGTGATTTGGTACTACACAATGTAAGGATGGTACCATCAAATGTGAGAAAAAAAAATAAGGAAACTACCAAATGTGATAAAAGTACAGTCCTATGTGATGTTAGTACTGCACAATGAAAGGATGATATCATCAAATGTGAGAAAAAATAAGGAAACTAAATGTAACAAAAGTACAGTTACATATGATGTTAGTAATGCACAATATGAGGATAGTACCATCAAATGTGAGAAAACATAAGGGAACTACCAAATGCGACAAAAGTACAGCAACATGTGATGCTGGTACTGCACAATGTGAGGATAATACCATCAAATGTGAGAAAAAAAAATAAGGGATCTCCCAAATGTGACAAAACTACAGCCACATGTGATATTGGTATTGCACAATGTAAAGATAGTGCCATCAAATATGAGAAAAAAATAAGAGAACCGCCGAACGTGACAAAAGTACAATCATATGTGATTTGGTAATGCAGAATGTGAGGATGATACCATCAAATGTAAGAAAAAATAAGGAAAATACCAAATGTGATAAAAGAACAGTCACATGTGATGTTAGTATTGCACAATGTGAGAATGATACCATCAAATGTGAGAAAAAAATAAATAAGGGAACCACCGGATGTAACAAAAGTACAGACACATGATGTTGATACTACATAATGTGAAAAAAAAAAAGAAAAAAAAAAGATCCACCAAATATGAAATATGACAAAAGTACAGCTACATGTGATGTTAGTATTGCACAATGTAAGGATACTGCCATTAAATGTGAGAAAAAAATGAAGGAACCACTGAATGTGACAAAAGTACAATCATATGTGATTTGGTACTACACAATGTAAGGATGGTACCATCAAATGTGAGAAAAAAAATAAGGAAACTACCAAATGTGATAAAAGTACAGTCCTATGTGATGTTAGTACTGCACAATGAAAGGATGATATCATCAAATGTGAGAAAAAATAAGGAAACTAAATGTAACAAAAGTACAGTTACATATGATGTTAGTAATGCACAATATGAGGATAGTACCATCAAATGTGAGAAAATATAAGGGAACTACCAAATGCGACAAAAGTACAGCAACATGTGATGCTGGTACTGCACAATGTGAGGATAATACCATCAAATGTGAGAAAAAAAAATAAGGGATCTCCCAAATGTGAGAAAACTACAGCCACATGTGATATTGGTATTGCACAATGTAAAGATAGTGCCATCAAATATGAGAAAAAAATAAGAGAACCGCCGAACGTGACAAAAGTACAATCATATGTGATTTGGTAATGCAGAATGTGAGGATGATACCATCAAATGTAAGAAAAAATAAGGAAAATACCAAATGTGATAAAAGAACAGTCACATGTGATGTTAGTATTGCACAATGTGAGAATGATACCATCAAATGTGAGAAAAAAATAAAGGAACCACCGAATGTAACAAATGTACAGTTCATGTGATGTTGGTACTGCATAATATGAGGATGGTACCATCAAATATGAGAAAAAAATAAGAGAACAATCAAATGCGACAAAAGTATAGCCACATGTGATGTTGGTACTGCACAATGTAAGAATGGTACCGTCAAATATGAGAAAAAAAAAAAGGGAACCACCGAATGTGACAAAAGTACAATCACATGTGATGTTATTACTACACAATGTGAGGATGGTACCATCAAATATGAGAGAAAAAATAAGGGATCCCCCAAATGTGACAAAAGTATAGTTACATGTGATGTTAGTACTGCACAATGTGAGAATGGTACCATCAAATATGAGAAAAATAAGGAAACCACCAAATGTGACAAAAGTATGGTCACATGTAATGTTGGTACTACACAATGTGAGGATGGTATCATCAAATGTGAGAGAAAATAAAGGAACCATCGAATGTGACAAAAGAACGGTCACATGTGATGTTAGTACTACACAATGTGAGGATAGTACCATCAAACGTGAGAAAAAAATAAGGGAACCACCGAATGTGACAAAAGTGCAATCACATGTAATATTAGTTCTACATAATGTGAAGATGATACCATCACATGTGATGTTTTGGCAACCTGGTATAGCGAGTTGCTTAGTAGTGGGTATGTACCCCCCAAAAAAAGGGAGGGTATGGTAGAATTAACCTAGCTTTATTAAGGATTTTGCTATATGTCAATGTTTTGTACTTGAGTAAGGGGACATGTGTCATTGTAGTGCACATCTACACGTGGGAAGGAAGAAGAGAGTTTATAAGTGGCTGGGTTTCATCTACACGTGAAAAGGAAAAGGGAGTTTGTGGGTGAAAGTAGGCTTTGATCTAGCTTTAGATCCACACGTGGTGGGGAGGGTCAGACCTTTTAGCTTTGATCTGCCTTTAAGCTTTGATATACATGTGTAGGGAGGGTCAAACCCTTTAGCCTTTGATCTACACGTGGGTGGGGAGTTCAAACCTGGGTCATAAGGTTTGGACTTGGGCCTTTTGTAAATTTGGTCTATTTTTAAAAGTTAGTGATTTTATTTTAGAGAATTATATTTGGTCTAATTGTCAAGCTCAGCCCATATTGGATATGATAGTAAAAATAAGTTACTCTAATCTATAAGGTAACAATTAAAAAATTTAATGAAATAATGTTAAAAAGACTAAATAGAAGCTAAGAGTGCCACATAACAGGCATTGTTTTCAAACCCAAACTGGACCGGCTGGTCCGACCAGTTAACTAGGATGATGCTTATGTGGGAAATGACATGGCTTGGACACATGTCATTTCTATGTGCGTCATAGTAACTCATGGGCTTGCCATGTGGCTTGATTTGATTTGTTGATTGTTTGTTGTTGACACATTATCAAATGCAAATTAACTGAATCACAAATATTTGATCATGATCGATCAGACAAATGCGAATACATCTTAAAATTTTGATGTTTACAGCAACATCTATAATAGCTAGCCGAAACAAGGAGCTAAGGTTCCTAAACCAGCTACGAGTACGAGAACATTGTATGAGTATATAATGTATTGTAGCATCCTTTAATAGTAGACTTATTAAGTTGGGCTTAGTCTCAAAGTGTTTTTTATAGTTTGGGTTTTTGCCCTATAAACTCTCTGTGTGGGTGTGTATATTCTTCACTACACTGAAAATGTTTGTCCATGAACATGTCAAACTTGAATCTTGATTGCTTAACTATCCAATTAATATTTGATTAAATTGAATAAAATTATTATTAAGCTGTTGTAAGGATCTAGCCTCGTTTCTTAATATTGTGTTAGAAGTGGCCCATTGGTTGCTATTGCATGCAAATTGAAGCTTTGTTATTTTCAATCACAATCATTAGTGGTAGCTGAAAAAATAGTTATGTTTGCCTTGGAATGACGTAACATTCAAATTTACAATACATGATATAATAATAATAGACTTCAATAATATGTAAATAGTACGTAAGTGTGGACGCAACGGAGATGTGTTGGAGCCGCCATCTAGTTTTTGCAATGGTCTAGGAACCATATATATAACATCCTCTCGAGGAAGGACCTTTAGATCTTACTACCAGAGATATGGGTTTAGAGTTTAGGTATGTTCTTGGGAAGGTGTTAGGCACCCAAGACCGCCCAACCCCAAGGTTGGCCTCCCATCATTGTCTCTTATGTCTTAACCTCATTTAAAACTTGTTCAACACTTGTATCTATACTCACACACACACACTAGCAAGCATTTAAGCACACAACATGGCATCATTATCTCCAAACACATACTTATCTATCTATAAAGCAATAAGAAACCAAACCATGCACATGAAAAACCCTAGCATGTGAAACACTATCATACCATTCATCTCAAACAAAGGCAGCAACTTAATCATGACAATCATAAGATCATGTAAACATCCATACTAAAAATCAAACATCATATAAACATATTCATCACAAAAGATGCATGTTCATATCAATGAATGACCTACCTTTACTTACCTTACAACAACTCAGCACCAATGGCATTATGTATGGACATGTGAATACATGTTTATGGCATCAAAACGAAAGAAAACCCTAATCTAGCATATAAGGGATAAACAACAAATAAAGCATGTGAAACAAAGGCTCAGATACATGTATACATATGAAAAGGGTTTAAACAGAGGCAATCATATGAAACAACCAATGAAACAAAGCAAAAAACCTAAGTTAAGGTTTCTAGGCAATGGCTTGTGTATATAGATAGAGGCCTACGTAAGCAAGCCAAATCCCAAGTACGTCGGATTTAACCTTTGTACGCATGCTTGTGGCAGATGTATGCAGGGTTGTTCAAAACCCCAACCTAAAAACAAACTAGCAGAGAAACAAGGCAAAAACAAAAACCCTAATTCTAACAACCAAACATGTTCAGAACATTAAAAAAAAAAAAAAAAAAAAAAAAAAAAAAAAAAAAAAAAAAAACTATAAGACTAACCTAAACAAACATGCATAAATATAAACTAAGCAATAAAACAGGCTAAAATAAAGATTAAAGGCAAAAATAGAAAAAGGAAGGGTTTACGGGATACCTAAATAAAAAGCTCTTCAAGCTTGGTTTTTGACCGTTTTCCTCAGTCAAATCTATCACAATTCAATAAAAAATTTATTAGAAACTTTAAACTCAAAGGGTTAGGGCCAGAAAATGTCCCAATCAGATAAAAAATGATTTGATGGTGTTTTGTGAAAAATTACCTTTTGATTCACTATTTTCTAGTGAATTTTAGGTTTTCCCTTAGGATTTTCTGTGTATTTTGAAAATGTACCGTTTAAGACTTTATATAGTAGAAAAATGGGGTTTGGAATGGCTCCCAGACGATGTGGGATTCGTTCCATTCCAAACCTCAGTAATTATTGTAGAAAACTTGCCTTTTTTGTATTTCTGAAACCTTAATTGTATGCGTAGGAGTATGCTTGCGTACATATGCTTTGGCCCACGTACACAGGCCGTTACCCACATATGTGGGCCAAGGGTCTCTTTTGTCTTTTATTTCCAAAAATAGATTTCTGCTCATTTAAAAGGTTATATTTTTCATTTTAACACTCCGCAAATCAATTTGATGTTTGATTGGGCTCCAAACTGGCCTTGGACCTTAGAGTTTGGGCATCATTAAGAAACGAGGGCCCGAGTCGTAAGGGGTGATAGGCCAAGAATGTATTGACCCCTTGGGATATATTAATTAATTAATTAGCCAAGTTTATCAATTAATCAAGTTAACATGCAATGTACGTGGCAGCACAAACAAATCACCAATTAAACTAAGTATGCAGCGAAAATTAAATTGAGACAATGATTTGTTTACGAATAGGGAAAACCTACACGACAAAACCTTATCGGGTGATTTTAAGGTCACCACTCCTGAGAATCCACTATTATCAAAATAAGCAATTACAAGTAAAGGAATCTCAGAACCTTATACCAACCTACAGTTGAACCCTTACCTCAATACCCAATTGGACTTATTCTGTAGTAACAATCTCTCATTTCAATGCACGGCTTCCAGTACATGACTAACCAATAGATGAGCGGATCCCAGTATGCGACTTAATCACCAACTTAAGAAGGATGTTAGCTGCAAAGTTCTTCAGTTCATCCAGATGATGAAAATCAAGAAGCTCCTTGGTCACAAAACCTTACGGTGTACAAACATAGCAAATTCTTCAAGAGAGAGAAGAACTAGGGCAAATTCTATCTCCAGTCACAATTTGCATAAACAAGACTTTGCTCTACGCTTATTCAACTATGCCACCTTTAACGGCCTTCAAAATAATCATTATATATGTTTACGGTTGTGAGAAAAGAAAACATAAATACATACTCATGGATTGGATGAAAATCAGTTCTGAAAAATTGAGTTTCATAAACCTCGATAGATAGCCATCTATCGAGCTAGCTGTCGAGCCATGGGCTTCAACAGCTTTTAGACCTTGATAGATGCTAGCTATCGAGCTTTAAAATCTAGCACTTCATTACTTGATTCTTGGATAGACTTGCATGGCTTTAACACTTGAACTTGAAACCTTATTCCTTGAAGTATTAAACATATCTTAGATCTACCCAATTACAAGTGAAGTGCGTTTTGTCAAAGGATTAGTCAATTACATAAAATAGAGACATATGTTCCTAACATTAAATCACATATGTCCTAACAAGAGGTACAAGATGGGGTGTCTACAGTAAGTAGTACTGTTTTTTTGGATATCAAATAATATTATTTAAAATGTAAAGGGTGTACAAGAGATTATATCAATAGGGATACCATCATATTTAAAATATTTTTCCTATTTTTCAATTTTATTTATGTAAACTTTATGTATATGCACATGCCTAGATTGAATAGTTATGATTAATTCATACTCAATTATCTTTTACCAACGCAAAATAAATAAATAAATAAATGTAAATGTAAATGTAAATGTAAATATTTGTCATTCTGAATGAAAATTTTTAATTTAGGTTTTTAAAAAGTAGTAGTTTTATTCTTATAATTTGATAGTTAACATTAGGAGGATTTGAAGTGTGATTTTCTTAATAAATGACAACGTGTTATGTCATTGAGCTACAAAATTATTGATAAAAGACAATAGTTAATGCAAAAAACCATTTAAGTACTTGAAATCATTTAATTTCATTGTTAATCATTTGTTACAATATGCAGATTAATCATCCGAAATTGCTTCATTTTAGTAAGAAAATTTAAGTTTACTAAAATATTTATGTAATTGGTTTTTATTTCCTACCTTAATTTTTGCCTTGGTGGTATAATCAACTTCAATAATATGTGTTATATTTTGAAAAATAAAAATGATTAAAATTTAGTTGTTATAGAAATCTATAGTAAAAATATACAATATTTAGAGAAACAAATTTGAATATATGGCGTCCGTTTTATGAGTTTTACATCTTACCAACGTCAAAGAGTATGAGAGCAAGTTAATTTGGCGTTAAAAACATGCATGCAGATGAATTGAATGTTACCATATCATGAACACAAGCATTTATTTGGTGAAGAATAAAAAAAATTACAAAGAGTTTAATAACAATTTTTGTTTTATTCCGAAATATCCCAGCTACAGTAACAAAACAAATACTATCTACAATAGCACTCCAGATCACAGTAGCTTTTAGTAAAAGCCTGAACTCAAACAACTCTAAAAATAACTATCCAACATTCCACAATTTCATTTAAATAAAGAAAAAGGGAACATGATAGACTGAAGTAAATAAAATTCTACTTAATATAGAACTCCTATAACCAAATAGTATTTCCTTATTCCGCATTAGTTACAATAGCTTGGGAGACATTTTATTATTGTCTGGTGGTACAAGCAAGAGGATTCTACTTGCCTAAAACAGCGGGCTTGACATTAACACAAGTGGAAGTAGCAAATCCTCCGGCACCTTTGTATACAAGAGTAATGTTAGCAACCACCACTTGTTGGCATGGTACGCTGTTACTGCAAATAAGCTTCCCAGCTTCCTTTGTTGAAGAAGTGCCTCTAATGTTCTTTAAGCTAACATTGTTGATCTTAACTTTCGAGGGAGACTGAAAGCGAAACAAACAAACAAAAACCCACCCAAGAATTTGATATTAGTATCTGTAACTTGTTTTTCATTTTTTAACTTTTAACATCAAAATGAGTGTTTATATTTGTGATGTTTATAATAACCTTGTTTGAGCATTGACTATTTGGGCAGTAGCCTTGATCAATGAAGATAGGATTGGCAACATTGTTCATGATAATATTCTCGAAATGTATATCAGAAGCAATTCCAGGAGGGGAAGTAGGCCATGTTTTGATTCTAACACCATTCATTGTACTGCTAAAGGTGCCACCAATTACTCTAATTCCTGAAACTGGTTATTCATTTTGGTACCTTCCAAGACTTCCAACACTGATACCATGGCCAAGTACGCAAGTTACTTGGTTAACAGTAACACCTTGGGTTCCATCACCAATGGAGATGCAATCATTCCAATATTGGCATTGGTGATGGTGATGCTAGATGAACGTCTGATGTGGATTCCATCGGTGTTAGGGCTATTTTTGGGTGCAGTTATGGTAACATGTTGGATTTGCAAGCTCTTGCATCCGAAAACGTTTATGTGGAAAAATTTGCTGTCCTTCGATTGAATGTCTTGGACTATTGAATTTGTGACAAAATTGAACCTTATATTTTGTTCATGTTTACAAGTTAGATAAATCAAAACAACAAATATGAATGCCATAATTTCATTTAAATATATTGCAGCAAAATGCTAACGCTTCCTCAAATTACTATATTAAAAAAAAATTACAAATATATATATATATATATATATCTCAATGAATGTTGTTGGTACTACATCAACAATATTATATAAAAAATTCTTTCTAGACCAAACAATTTGTCACAATTTAATGTTATATGTGAGTATGATTGGTGGACCATTACTTTCACCTCTAACCACCACTTTTTCTCCATTACACATAGTTGCACAAGTTAGGGTCATGGCACAAAAGTTGTGTCCATATTCGGTATAAGGACTTTCTTATATATAAATTTTGAATTTTCTTTTTTGGTGAGTTATGACACCGCATTATATAAAGCTTACATCAAATTATTAATAATATGTTATCATCCTTAACATCATTAAACAAATAAGTGGTTGAATTAGTATTTCGTGATGGTTAAAGTTCTTAAAGTTGTAGTGTCTATATATATTTACATAAAAATAATGGAAATTTAAATGTTAATTATTAAGATTGAAATCTTACCGTAGGAAGTATTTCGCAATTGTACTCTTGGTTACAATTATTTTTTTTGTCACACTGTTTGTCCTTTGCCATCAAAAACTCCACCACCTGACATAGTGAGACTGTCGATATGTTGAAAAGAAACCCAAAAGTCTTTAGCCTTGAAGGAGGCAACGTCTGATGGGGCCTCTAGGGTGCCATAAAGGTTAAACTCAATAGCACCTTTGCATGGACCTAACAAAGTCACTAAACCTAGTTTGTATGTCCCTACTAAAATCACAACTTTACTTCCTGCTACTGCGCACGCAGCTGTCCAAGCTTTCGTCAAAGCCTAATAAACACATTACGAAAAATCAAAATCAGTATATTACAATCATTTTTCATGTTAATGTTTCATCATCTGGTCAAGACACTAAATAGTTTTTAGTGTAAGCAAAGATTGAACCCAAGTTCTTGTATTTGACGTTAAAAGACTTTACTAGTTAAGTTAACTAGAACCCACTTTTCATGTTAATTAGGTATAGTTAATTGTGCTACACATATTTATACCTAGGTGATATCAACATTAGGTTGTCCTCCATATGATTTAACGTCAAAGACTTGCACGGCATTGGTGGATGCCAACAAAAATAGCAAACAAATTGTTACAATGCTCAAATTCTCTCCCATTTTATTGTTCTCTATTTCTTTGCTATTAACAATTTGTTGTATGGTATGATGGTTTCCCTATTTGGTTTAAAGTTATTTATACTTTAGTACCTGAGCTCATCACCATTAAAGCCATCTAGCTGATATTAATTAATTTTATTCATGGTTGCGAAGAACTCTCCTATTTACACTTCAACTTCTATACTATTATTAGCTTTCGTGCCTCCTCCTTCACTAATTAATTAATATTTTATCGTTATAATCAAACCGTTGATGACCAGTTAAGATTTAATCGATTTCATTGACCATGGAAGTATAAATTTTTAACAACTTTATGATTGAATTATGCTAATAACTCTAAAGGATTATAATATGTCTTTTTTTTGGTCCATTATTATATAAGATAAGATTATTACTACTATATATCACCCTAACTTCTTAGCCTTAAATGGCAAGCACTTAGCTACCTGAAATTTGTCCATTTTCCCCTTGATATGAATTGAATACTTGCCGTTAAAGTGTTTGGGGGGGGGGGGGGGGTGGAGTCTAGAAAGATAACCACACCTCTGAAAACTATCCAAATTTAGTATAGTAGCATGCCCGCTTACACTGTAAAATAGGAAATTAAGAAAATACTATATAGGAGATGCTAAACTCACCTTTTTCAATTATTATATTTATCATTATTACTATAATTAGTTTACAGATCTTTGTCAGTTATTATATACTAGCTGGTAACCTATGCAATGCACAAGAAAGTTAGACATAATCTTTTTTGTAAATAAGAAATTTGATAATTATGATAACCAACGAATATTTATTATAATCGTAATGCCAAGAATATTGTAGTTTTGTCACCTTTTGAGTATTTTTAAAAAAATATTTAGGGTTTAAATTCTCTCTTCTCTATTGCAACTATCGAATTATAAACAAAAGAAATCAACAAATACTTTCAATGGTCTTTCTTAGAATTTAGAAGTTTGAAATTGGAAACCTTTTTTACTTCTCAAAAAAAAAAAAATAAATAAATAAATTGGAAACCTTTAGTATGTAGAATACAAAAGTTTTGCCAACTTACCCTTCTTAATTCTCCAACCATAAAAAGTATGCCATTTGCTTATTACACACAGTACTTGATGAAACGTAGCAACTATTTCACCATTATTTTGTTGACATATCATTGCACCTTGTTATTCACAAAAAAGATGAAAAAATTAATTGTTAATTGTTAATTGTTTTTGGCTTTTCTAAAGGGAGCTCATTTTATTTGTTTGGCTAGTACAAATTATGAAGTTGTATAATGAGTTTTGTTTAGTTGAGACTATTATGTGATTTATAAAAGCACTGGCAATTGGGATGTAAAAAAACACATTCCACATCCTCAAATACTATTTTATCTATTTTACTATTCTATTTTACAACTTACCCTATATTTTAATTTCTATTTTACATATTTTTCAATAAAAAAATATAAATTACACAACCAAATAATATTATATAAAAAAAAAAATCTATTTTCTCTCGTCTCTCCCATCCCTCTATTCTACCCAATAACTCTTCCCCACTACTACCCACCAACATCACCCACAACCCATAAAAATGAACCACCACTACAAACCCAACAAAACACCAAGGCCCACAACCATTCACAAATCACACAGCAAACCACTAAGAACCAGCCAAAAAGCCTATACCAAACCCACCGAACCACCACCACAGCATCACCAAACATCACAACAAACGACCAAACCCACAAAATCAACCAAAACTTGCCAATCCAAACCATGATCAACCACTGCTGAGTATCACAAGAAACCACCGCACGCAGAAAATCAACCAACAAAATCAACCAAAACCCGCCACCGGCACCACCATCATAGCTTCGGAATACAGTCTTGATGTAAATCCATTAAACCCACCCACTAAACCACAATCCAAATCCAAGAGAGATCAGAAGCGGAGGAGAAGCCGAACCCACCCCCACCACCATGAATCTACAAAGCAAAACCCATCAAACCCATGCCCACCCAAGGCCGATCAAACCCACGCCCATCAACCCATTAAACCCACCCACCATCGGCACCACCATCACCAAAACTCTCCTTCACAACAAACCCACCCATCATAGAAACCACCACAATCAGCACCTCCACCACCACCACCATGACCCATTAAACCCACCCATTATTGGCACCACCACACTCTCCACACTGATCTCCACAAACCCACACTCTCCACGCTGATCCCCTCTACTCCACGCCCTCCATGCTGATTTGAGAGAGATGGACCGAGACAGAGAAAAGAGGGAGAAAAAAGCAGAGAGAGAGAGAGAGAGAAGCTGAGATATGAGAGAAGAGAGTCAGGGGAAAGAAAAGTGGGTCCGGAGTGTAATAAAATAATTTTAAATTTTAAATCAAGTTTGCAACCAACTACAGTGAGGTTGCAAATGTACCAACTTACTGTAGCTGTGTTGCAAATTTTTTTAGATACAGCAACCCAGCTGGAGCATGTTTTTATGGGTTTGGTGGCTAAAATAGCAACTGGTGGGTTTTTACACCCCTAATACTAGTGTTCTACACTGTGTTTGGTTGGGTGGAATTTAGGAAGGATGAAAAATATAAGAAGGAAAATGGGGTAGAAAACTGAGTTTTCCTCTGTTTGGGAATGGGAAGAAAATAAGAGGAGTGGAAAATCGGGAGAAAACTTTCTCCCCGGGCCCACAAATTTTTTTTTCCTCCCAAATTGGGAGGAAAACTATGCAGAGAAAACTGCTCTTGCCGTGGAATTACACAAATGCCCTCTCCCACCTACCCTCCTCACAAACACAATGGTTGTTCTAGAATCAAGTAAAAAAAAAAAAAAAAACCCAGAGACCGAGAGCTGGAGGAAAAAAAAAAAAAAAAGAGAAAGCACTTCTTGAATGAGGGAGAAAAAGAAAGAAAGAATGAGAGTGCTGAAGAAAAGAAAAACATGTATGGAGGAAAAAAAAAAAACAAAGAGAGCGAGCTGGAGAAAAGAAAGAATGAGAGTGCTCAATGATTTGCTGGAACGTGTGTGGAGAAAAAGAAAAAGAAGGAGTGTGGATAGAGATAACAACGTGTATGGAGGAGACAGCATAAAAAAAAAAAAAGGGTATGGATGAAATGAAAAGATTGAAAAGAGAAATAATATAAAGAATAAAAAATCCTTAATGAAAAATGTTACTACAATATTTTCACAATAAATTTTAAGTAACAGATTGTTATTAGTTAATATTGATGAGTAAAAAAATAATTTCAGTTGTAGGTTCAAATTAGAATTAGTAACAACTTTTCACATAAATTTTTTTGTGAAAATATTGTGGACATAAAACTTCTTATTGAAAAATATAATTGTTAGTAAATTTTATATTATTTAATGAGTACAAATAAATCTATTTCTTACCTATTATGTAACAAGGGTATAATAGTCAATTTATATAAACTACTTTTTCTATCCTCCCACTTTTCCATCCCTCCAACCAAACACACACGAGAGAAAACTAAATATTTTTCATCCTTCCACTTTTCCATCCTCCTACTTTTCCACTCCTCCAACCAAACGGACCGCAACGGTTATTTGATTGCAGAAACCTGATGAGGATCTTCTTTAATTGCACAATGTCACATACTTATAGGAAAATGGATGTATTGATGATCTAGCTGAAATAAGAGTTGTACAATGAACTAACCTCCTTATTTTGAATGACCTAATGCCTATGATGGAAATTTTGCTTGCTTTTGATAAAGCCGAGTTTTTTTTTTTTTTTTGGTAATAAACTGGTTGTTTCTAATTAATATTATGACTATGTTTAACCCAAAAAAAAAAATCCAATAGTATCTTTTTATTAATCAAGTTTTATTATTCTACACTTTAAATATTATTTCATTCTAATTATATTATAATTTTATAGAATAGACTATAGATAGTGTTTCTTTTATTATTTGCCATACAAATGTTTGCTATAAAATATGTATATGAATATGAAAAACTTAAAAAGAAAAAAAGATTAGAAGAATTAGTTGAAAATATAAAAAGGATCTCTTTATAAATTTGTTACTAGCAATAACCAATATATAACAGAAAATTTAGGTGAAAATCTGATAATGATAAATAAAATAAAATATTAATAGAAATGAGTTGGAAGATAACAACGGAAATAATTATAAAGTTAAAATTCATAAAATCTTATATGGATATGTTATAAGAAAGATAAAGCATATTACCTAAATTATCACTTGAAAAAGAGATGTTAGAGGAATTTGAATATAAAAACTTAATTAATAATTATGCATCTCTAAAACAAGAAAAATAGATTAAAAAATTATATATAAATATATATATATATATATATAAAGTTAATAATATTTAATCAAAATCAAAATAATAGAATATGCCCCTCTATCATTATTACCTTTTACCCTAAGATATCTCGAGCTAGGCATTCAATTATATTATCTAGTTCTCCGATGGAGGAAAACTTGACGTTCCTATTAATAGTAAGAGGAAAAAGAAATAAAGGCGGAAATACCATTTTGGGCCCTACATTTTGACCATATTCCCATTTTGATACCTACTTTTAATTTTACCACATTTAGTTCATAAAATCAAAAAACGATCTCGTTTTTATCCCTACTGTTACCACACTAATGGAAATTGTCTACGTGGCAAATGGAGTGCACTATTAACACTGTAAATGCTAACATGGCCATTAAAATATATATTTTAATATTTTTATTTAAACATCCATGTTAGCATATAATTTAAATTTTAAATTTCTCAATTTAACAAAAGAAAAAAAAAAACAAAATTCAAAACTAAAAACACATTATTTCAAACTTGAGTTCCACCTTATCAAAAGAACACAAGAACACAAACTCTTTATCAAGAACACAAACCCAAAATATTTGTTGATACCCATTTTCATAACACATTTTCTACAAGCTCGACTCAATCGAGCCCAACCTTATTATAGGTTCAATTCATGTATAATATCATATTATATTTTTATTCTTTTAAGCATGACCCAAGCCCATGCGACATATGGGAGAAATTGAGGAAGTGTGGTTTGGAGGGTATGGGTCACTTTTTTTCGAACCTTTTACATGAGCTAGCCCATGCATTCTACCAAGTAGGCAAGAGACACTAGTAGTACCTCACGCTCATGAAGGAGGTCTTGTATCTAAAATTTCCACCTCAAAAGAGCTTTCATGCTCTGGCTGATAGCGGACCAAAATTTTTGTTCGAACTCATTTTTGCCTTTAAACATAGGTGGTTCCCATTGGCCAGCTCCAGCTACTAGCCCTCACTTAGATGAGCCTCCCAGTGGTGTGAAACAACTTAAAATGGGGAGCCAATGGGGGTTTAGTCAAGAATTTCCCTTAATAATGATAAAAGTAAGCCTTCCTTTTATCCAAACAAAACCGAAATTGAAAATTACTACTTGCTTAACACCTTAGGGTAGCCTTTCTATTGACCAAAAGTCAGTCATTAGTAGCACCCCAAACTCAATAAAAAAAACTCTCCCTTCAACTTAAATCCAACGAACTACATTCTACCCTTAAAGCTGAAATTTTAGAGTAAAAGCCCATTTAGCTAGCTAGCTAACATTCTCACAATTCTGAAACTTGGGGATGGAAATATGGGTATAGGGAAACCTCCCCTCTCTTCCTCACAACTTCTCTCAATTTTCTCTTCTAGCTAACTATGGGTCGAAGTTTCGGACTTGTGTGTTTCTAAACATTTTTCAGCATTTTTGTAATTGGCATTTTGATTTCTCTCTTGTTAAAGCTCCATTATCCTTTATTTACTCAATATTGTAATTTTGGGCTTGATTCTCCACAAATAAACACTTCTAAAGAACCCAAGGGGAGATTTGGGCTAATCTTGCATTTTTGGCCCTTGTCGCAAAATGTCCCCGACATTTTTGGTGACTCCACTGGGGAGTCAAGCAACTGAAAGAAGAGAAATGGTGCCTCCAATGATACAACCAACAAAGAGATGGTGTTTCTCACCTCAACTTGCTATTCACAAGAGAAACAGTATGATGCTTTGCTGCGTAAGAAGAGCATTGTGAAGTTGAGCTGAAAAAATGTCTATCTTTAGCTTTTTGAGCTGCTAGAGATGCTCCTAAATGTGTGACAAAATCACTCCAACCTCTGGAAGCCATCCAAGAAGTGAAAGATTTTGAGGATGGGGAAAGAATCAACTTTCTTATTTAAGGGAAAATTTTGTTTATATTCTCTTTTAGCTATTATACTTATGGATGAATCATCCTATATCTCTTGCTTTACATTATATTTGTGAAATTTTTTGTTGTAGTTTGAAAATACAAAAATGGTGAGTCACAAGTCTAACCACGAAGGGAATGACGGCTTCAGCCAATAATCAACAAAGCAAAGCTCTAAACAACAATTTCAACCCAAGAACCCCCAACGACTATGCTAAAAGCTCATTGTCAACATCTCCTCAACATATGTCTCCTTTATTGTTGTTGAGGTTAGCGCTGAGCATTTGGGGGCAATCGTAGGTGATTGAATTGTTTTGGGATGAGTATAATTGACACTATGTGCAACCCTTTGCAGCTAAATATTTTTTGCATCACTGCTAAATAAAGTCTTTGCCAAATTTCTAAAGGCCATAGCTAAGCCCACTACAAGTCACTAGATATTCCACACACCAAGTCTTGAAGTCATTCGAGCGATATATTATAGTCAAAGCACGCTTAAGCTAAGACTCTCAAGCTTTCTCTTTACTAATTCATATTTTTTATATATCACTTAAACCATTTCAATCCTTCAAATTTTTAATCAAAATATTTTCTATAAGTCGTTTGTGCTAATTCTTAGACTTGACTATCGTTTACTAATATAAATGATAATTACACTAGGGGAAAAAATGGAAACCTTCTCAGTGCATCCGACAAAGATGGAAAGTCGGACTCAATTCCCCCTCACCCAAGCCATGACACGCTCATGCACTTTAAACCATGACAAGCTCACACATCCCAAATCATGGTTGATTCACACATGCCAAGCCATGGCATGTTCATATATCTCAAATTGTGACAAGCGCATGCATTCCAAGCCATGCCAATGCCTTAATCATTCTTGAATTCAAGATTATGCATAAGAGGGAAGTGTCAATGTCGCCATCCTCAAGAAAATTGCTCTTAGCACACACCTTTGAAGAATGCTTAGCTAGAGCTCACTCTAAACATTGATGTCAAATAGCCAAAAATCACATGCTAGATGCTAAAAATCCATCCCAAATATTTTTAAATGGAATCTTGGAATAAGCATCATAAAGGCTAAAGATAGAAATTATTGTGCTAGGGATGCAACAACCCTATACCAATGTCTCAAATGCTTAGCCCATCACTGTCTTAAAGTTAGAAGCCAAGCAAGTAAAGTATAAAGCCGTTGTCTACGGTCTCATGTATCTTTGACAAAGAGGCTAATCAAAATGTGGGAGAAAATATGTTGTGCTGGGAATGAAACAACCTTATATCGACATCTCTGATACTTAGCCTATCGTCATACCAAAATTAGAAGCCAAGTTAGCTAAGTATAGAGTTGCTGTCTGCGGCATAACATATCTTTGACAAAGACAAATCATGTTCTACCCTTTATATAGCAAAGGGGATAACCCCCATTTTCAAGAATTATCTTTGAGTAATATTGAGAATACTAAGGGATGAAGAAATCCCACTAACAACTCTTGGCAATGGGATACAATTGGTTTAACACAACCAAATTCACTAAAAGTTGTTGCACCTCCAAGTACACTCCAACCTTGTACACATACACCTTATAAGCCTTCAAGACGTGAGCACCCCATAGCCCTTAATACTTGGGGGCTTGATCTCATTGGACCTATCCACACACCCTTAAATTTGTACATTCAAGTTTTTGCCACCACTAAGTAATTCACTAAGTGGGTGGAAGCAATTCCACTTAAGAAAGCAATGAAAATGGTTGTAGCCAAATTCATCAAGAAGCATATCATTTGTTGCATTGACATCTTGTTCATAAACAACAATAATACATCTCGCTTATACCAATTTTTGGAGGCAAGCCCTATGAAACATTAAGAAGCTGACGAACTATCATATTATCCAAGCATAGTAAGACCCCTACATGCAAAGGTGCAATGCCTTCAATAAGGTAGGGAAAGCCAATGCTTTCTCCTAATAAAAAACCTTGCGAAGTGGCAAGAAAGCCAACAAATTACTCTTATGGCAAAGCCTTTACATGCAAGGGTGAAAATTCTCTTAATAATGTAGGGAAAGCCAATCACATACTTTTTCAATGGTAAACCCTTCCAAAATGGTTAGGAAGCCAGTAAGATGTTTCATTATGGTGATACCCACTAGCCCTCAACAAGGTAGGAAAGTCAACACGTCGTCAAAGGTAAACCCTACCGAATGATTAGGAAGCCAACAAGATGTCATTATTCATACATGGCAAGACCCAAACTTGAAAGGGTGCAATGCCCTCAACAACTTAGGGAAAGCCAAAATTTTCATATAGTTCAAGCATGATGATTCACTACAAGCAAAGACATAACCATCCCTTAAGAATATGGGAAAGTCAACACAACAAATCACTACCTCATTGCCATATGGTAATTCGCTATACGCAAGGAAAAAACTCCTCAAGAAAATAGCAAACTTGTCATTCTATAAGTTGCTATAGGCAAGAGTGTGATATCTTCACAAAATGATAGCAATACAAGCCTTATTCAAGCCGCTATCAGTGAGAACGCAATCAGCCTCTTTGAAATGGTGACAAACAAGTGCACCATGACCTGCAATGCGTGAAATTGCAGCCCATATGTGGGGGCTTCTTGAAACTAATGAAGTAACAATAGCAATAAAGTGCTATATGTGAAAGCAAATTTGCCCGTCAATAAAGCACTGAAGAAGGGTAACAAATACCAAGATGTGCACTTAGCCAAAACCTGTCTGCAAATGCATGACAACCAAGTAACATGTCTACTATCTTACCCTTGCAAAGGTAAAGTCAAGTTCACAACATATCCAATCAAGCATTGTAGACACTGTATTTTATACCCCTTCTGACTCGAGCCCCCTTTCCCCATTGATGCTGAATTCTAAGACCCAAGGTTGGTTTAGGGCCCAATCAGATGTTAAATTGATTTAAGAAGTGTTAAAATGAAAAATATAAATTTTGATGAGCAAATAAATCTATTTTTGAAAAAAAAAAATGGCCAAGGAAACCTCACTATGCGCACACAAGAATCGGCTTACGCATGTAGCTTTTTGCATGCATATGCAAGTCTGATCTTGTGCACTCATGGCAAATTCCAGAAACTAAACATGGCAAGTTTTCTACATTTATGCTTAGGTTTGGAATGAATCCCACATCATCTGGAAGTCGCTTCAAACCCCTATTTTCACACTATAAGTAGCCTTACAAGGTATATTTTGAAAACACATAGAAATCCCACGAGAAAACACTAAGATTCACTAAAAATAGTGAATCAAAGAGGGAGTTTTTCACAAAACATTCTCAAGTTAATTTTCTTTTGATTAGGGCCTTTTCTGGCCTTGATCTTTGAGTTTAAGATTACTAATCACTCTTTTTATTGAATTGTGAATAGATTTGACTGAGGGGAGTGGTCAAAAATCAATCTTGAAGAGCTTTTCTTTGAGGTATAGTTCTAAAATTTTTCTTCTATTTTCTTTAGTTTAATTCTACTTTTGTTTGTTTCTTTGCTTGTTTTTATGTTTCAATATGTTTAGGTAGTCTAGGTTTATGTTTTTGTATATCTAAAGAGCATGTTAGGATGTTAGAGTTAGCCTTTTAAATCTTTCTTGTCTTTCTAGGGTTTTTGGACAGAAATCCACGTGCGCATATCCTTCCTACGCACGCAGGCTTGATTATGTGCACTCAAGGTTGTTTATGCGTGTGCATGAACTTGCCCAGAAACTCTAATTTTTATTTATCTGTTTTTACTTCTGCTTTCACATGTATACTTCTGTTTAGCCTCTTACCCATATTTTTATGCTTTCAAAGCTTCTGTTTCATATGTTTAATTGCTTGTTTGCTTTCACATGTTAGAATTTGGGTTTTATTGTTTTAATGCTATGAACATGCATTCACATGCTCATGCATAATGCCATAGGTGCTGAGTTGTTGCAAGGTAAGTCATGCATTCACAATGTGCTTGCATGGTTAGGTTTGATGATATAATTATAATCTTGATGCCTTGGATGATGACATGTTTTGATTGGCTTTGCTTCTACCTTTGATCTTAATACTCACATGTTTCCGCCTTGGATGAATGTGATGTGATATAATGATAGAGTTTATGATGAAGCATGTTTAGATGTATGATGATAGGGTTTGTGATGTGATGAAGTATGTTAGATAATTGCTAGGATGATGTGCAATGCCATGCTAGAGAACGCTAGGGTATGCCATGATAGATATATGGTTAGGGATATTTGATGCCATGTTGATTGTTAGATAAATGATAGTGTGTGTGTGTGTATGTGTGTGTGTGTGAGAGAGAGAGAGAGAGAGAGAGAGAGAGAGAGTTAGATAAAAATATTGAGTATGCCTTTAATAATGTTAAGACACAAGACACAATGATGGGAAACCAACCTTAGGATTAGGGGGTTTTGAGTGCTTAACACCTTCCTAAAACCGTACCTTAACTCCAAACCCATATCTCTGGTAGTAAGATCAAAAGGTCCTTCCTCGAAAGGATGCTATATATATGGTTCTTAGACCATTTCAACAACTAGGTGGCAGCTCCTCCCTTGTGTCCATAAGCACGGGTCATTCTCAAAAGACTAATTGTGTACAATCTATCAAAACTATGCTACTCAACTACAAGATGCGCATGACCTTTTCAAGCAAGCTTTCCTCAAGATATCAAAGCATTCATAACCGTATAGGGGCTAGTTTCACAACAAAAACATGCTCATAGCCTATCAAAGAAAGATATAAAGTCATTCTCAATGTACAAATTACAAACCATATACATCCTTGAGGTACAAATCAATTTTCATTATAAAATACAAAATATACATCCAAATATCATATATGTTTGTTTTGTACAAAATGCGAATTATGTCTACTAACCATGATAGTATAAACTCAAAGTGGCACCAATCAAACTAAATAAGAGCTGCTCTATACATAAGTGGGTTGTTCATAAAGGCAAAATACAAGAGTAAATGTCTTTAAGGTGGCAGCCCCTATTACACATTTCAACCAGTTCAAACATCCAAAACTTGATGCTCAATATGAAACAACCGGATAGAAAAAAAAAATAAATAAGGTGAAGGAAAAAGTCGAAGCGATGTCGTAGTCCTTGCCCAACATCACCATCTTCGAGACATTGAGTTGAAATCACTCCCTTCTTTACTTCAAAGCTACAAGCAAGAGACAAAACCAAAAAGGGTTCAAAGTTACTAACAGCAACCATGGTACATCTATTGCAACTCTATGTTACCATCTGAAGTGGCTTCAACCTTAGAAAACGATGCACTGGCAATGAGATTGGCCTCGTGAATGAAAGTCCAAATGATGGCACCACAATTGCCTAAGCCAAAGTCATCCTACAAGAAACCACAGTAAAATGCGCTTAATACACTATTATATGCAAGCAAGAAAAGAAAATGAAGAAGAAATGTGACTTACCAAATGAGTCACAAGTTCCCATTCAACAATGGCGTACTCTCCCAAAGTAAATTTATTCTATGTAAAACGAAGAAGCATCACACTTAACAACTCCTATTGGCATGACAAGAACAGGTGGCAGTGAGTGTTGACTTCCCACAACAGATTTTATGTTGCCAAAGAAGTTGTGGCTTCATCCTCAGACAAACAAAGCTTCCATCTATGTGCTATCTTCAGTTCATTGACAATTATATAGAAGGAATAGTGGCTGTGACATCACCACAAGCGAAAGCATCTTCGCACAACGATGTTTCATTGAACAACATATTTTATAGCTGTGCAACAAAGAAAAACCTCCTACTTGCTTACAAGTTGCATCGTTCATCGCTTTTAGTGTACACAATGGCTATTTTACAAGGCGTCATCTCAAGCCATTATGGTCTCTTTTTCCCTAGTAAGGCCCAAAATGCAAGGGCTATTATGGATGGGCAGCACTATAATTAAATAGTAGACACTCTATGGAATCATCAATCTTGGTTTCACCAACACTTTTCTTATCATTACAAAAAGCATGAAGCAACAACAACTTGTGGCCCTGCATTTTTATTTGCATTTGCCACAAGAACACAATACTGGTGGCTGCCAACACATATAGTAACTGTGTCACACCCCTATACTACATCACCAAGTGATATCTTCACTCAATTCCATCTCAAATATGCTATCCCAAGTGGCCAGCAGTATCGCTCATAGCTATGACTTCATCGAAACTAATCTTGGCAAACACAATCTCACCAAATTTGCCAACAATAAAGCAACTAAAAAAATCAAACCATCCCCAATATCTCGTTCATCATCATTTCCTCATATGGACACAATTTGCTCATTCAAATTTACAGCAAACAATGGGGACAATTTACTTGCAACACAATGGCCAACTCAAAGTCAAGTATAGCCGCACTGCAAATTGATTTCCATGCTTTGCGACAATCAGAATCAATGAGAATTGACTTCGACATGAGTTTCGGCTTCAATGAGAACAATGGCTCAACCACATAAGTTGGTACCACATGGTGGGTCTGTGATTTCCTAAAGAAGATCCATCCTACACAATTAACAACACAATTTATTCAACACATCGCCAAGTATATGCCAAAGATTAGCAAAAATAAAATTAGCCCTCAGAGGTGGGCATCGCATCCGACTTTATCAAACCTGCACAAAGAATAGATTTAACACCTAGTCATCGCATTTGGCATCATTCTCTTACCAAAAAAAAAAAAAAAATTGTTCCTTAACAATGAAAGTTCTTCCCTCTTTATTGTCTACACCATTTCCCCATCATTGATGCCAACAAACCCTCAAGCATGGACAATGGGCTAAGCTCCGGCAAAGCTCCTCACTTTGTACCATCAGGTTTCTCTTTTCTACAACAAAGCCGCATTGGCTTACCTAAATCCTAACTATTAGAACGATGGATGATGCCAAGCTGATCTTTAGATTATTTTTTATTTCTCGTCACCAACAAAGATCCCCTCTTTTATTGACATCAAAACCTCACCCTGCTGCTCTCATGGGTCTTCGACATATTATTTTGAAGGTGGCATTTTGAAAGAAGCAAAATTGAAAGTGGTCTTGAGAAATAGAAGAGAAAAGCAACTAAATCGGCCAAAATGGGAAATTAACCCTAATTTTTAAACATTATAATTAGTAGACCACATTTTCAAACTATATTTTTTACTAGCATCTCGAGTCTAAGAGGCTCGATTTAGGGCCTATAAATCGAGTCTCAAAGACTCAATTTTCATGGGTTGATCATGTCTGATGTGGCATTTTTTCCATGCGATGACCACTTGGAAATTGAGTCTCAAAGACTCGATTTCTATAATGTTTTCTCTTTTCAAATTCCCAGCACGTGTCTGATGGGTTCCGTTCCTTATTATTATCTTCATCATCTCATATTTTCTTACCCAGCAAAACATTTCTTGGTGCTACTATCGGAGCAGGAGCCGCCTTCCAATAACATCGAGCCTTAGACGACGTGGTCTGGCCTAAACATCAAGCCCTCTAAGAGCAGGGCTGGCCTAGGTCGCGAGGGTTGCGCTGTACTGGCTAATTTCTGATCTGTGTTTGTGTTCTGTACTTGCTGAAATTTCATGAAATTTCATCTTTTCAGTCTGAATGATTTAAAGAACAAATCGAGTCTTTGAGGGTCGATATGTAAATCGAGTTTCTAAAACTCGATTTCCAGGTGGAAAAACTGCCACCTCGGACCCGAATAGAACATGAAAATCGACCTTCAAAGACTCGATTTATAGTCCAAAATCGAGCCTCTTAGCCTTGAGATGCTAGTAAAAAATATAGTTTGAAAACATGGCCTACTAATTATAATGTTTGAAAATCAGGGTTAATTACCCTAAAATGTCAACTAAATCAATCTAATGAAAGAAATGGGCAAGTGGCATGAATAAAGCTTACATCTGAAGAAGTGATAGCAACAAACAAAAAGGAAAAGAGATATGAAAAGCAAAGTGATGAAATGGGTCTAAAGCAAAGTGGCGTGATACGGTGTATTGGCTAAAGCTTAAGTGAAAGAAGGACGACCTGATTCAAATGGTAAAAGAAAAGAAGCAAGTTGAAAAGGAAAACTAAAGTAAGGCCGAGTTAGGGGACCCACCTTATATTGGTCATCAAACACATGGGCCAAGAGTCAAGGCCTTAATTATTTCTCATGGCCTTTGGTCTAAATCAACCCACACGCCTATACACAAACATTGCCAACATAATCTCTTTGGGCATCCAATTCATGTAAAGATAAACAATCGGCAACCATTTTGGTCCATGCCACATTCAAGCTTTGAAATATTTCAAAGGTACACTCATTCACGCATTAAAGGAGTAAAACTTCATGACACACGGCCTGGGTCCACTCATCCAAGACTTATATTGGGAATGTTATTCCTAAAATACAATCACAGAAAGCCAAAAAGAAGTGAGAAAGCGTCATGAAATTAAAGGCGCTTAAACCATCCTACAAAGAAATTGAAGCTACGTATGGGCATGGAAGAAAAGGAGCATTCCAGATTAAACCTATCATTTGGTTAGAACTCAAATTTCTTGAGCTTCATGAACACGATGCATCTACAATTAGGCTTCACAACCCACGTCATTTCTACAAATAGGCTTCTTCGACCCATATTTTCTCAACAAAAAATGGAGCATTTGGGTATGCTAATTTCCAACCCCGTTACATCTACAAGCAATAGGAGGCATCAACTACTCACACGCATGCCGCAAGTGCCACACGTGCTTGGGGGCTAATGTTGATACCCATTTTTGAAACACATTTTCTACAAGCTCAACTCAATCAAACCTGGCCTCATTATGGGCTCAATTCATGTATTATATTATATTATATTATATTTTTATTCTTTTAAGCATGGCCCAAGTCCATGCGACATATGGGAGAAATTGAGAAAGTGTGGTTTGGAGGGTATGGGTTAGTTTTTTTGAAACCTTTTACATGAGTTAGCTCATGCGTACTACTAAGTGAGCAAGGGACACTGGTAGCAACTCAAGCTCATAAAGGAGGTCTTGTACTTAAAATTTCCACCTCAAATTTTTTTTCATGCTTTGGTTGACTACTAGCCCTCACTTAGGTAAGCCTCCCAATGGTCTGAAACAATTGAAAAAGGGGAGCCAATGAGGGTTTAGTCAAGCATTTCCTTTAACAATGATAAAAGTAAGCCTTCCTTTTATCCAAACAAAAGCAAACCTAAAAATTACTCCTTGCTTAACACATTGGGGTAGCCTTTTCTATTAACCAAAAGCCAGTCATTAGCAGCACCTCAAACTCAATATAAAACTCTCTTTTCAACTCAAAAATCAACCAACTATGTTCAACCCTTAGAGCTTAAACTTTAGAGCAAAGTCCCATTTAGCTAGCTAACATTCTCACAATTCTAAAACTTAGGGGTGGAAATTTGGGTACAGGGGAACCTTCCCTCTCTTCCTCACAACCTCTCTCAATTTCCTCTTCTCGTTGACTGTGAGTCGAAATTTCAAACCTATATACTTTTTTTTTGCATTTTCTTGTATTTCAGTTATGGCATTTTGATTTCTCTCTTGTTAAAGCACCATTAGCCTTTTGTTTATTATACATTTGGAATTTTGGGCTTGATTCTCCATAAGTAAACATTCTAAAGTACCCATGGGGAGATTTGAGCTAATCTTGCATTTTAGGCACTTGTCACAAAATGTCTCTGACAAAATTCATCCAAACTTAGAAAATCAAACACAAAAACATGATACAAACCCATAACAAAACAAACCAACAACAAACAAACCCATCTTAGATCTTCAATTTCTCAACCAAACCAAATAACAAACAAACCTAGTTCAATCCCTCAACCATACCAACAACTACAAACACAACTCTCACCTAAATTTGAACAAACTCAAAATATCATTGGTAAACCCAACACATCCCCAGATTTTAACAAACTCAAAATACCCAAACTGATTCACAACTACAGCATCCATAATCTCTTCCTCCCTCTCGCAACCACTAACCACCACCATTACTCCAACGTTGGATTTGCAACCACCACATCCACCACCACTGATCGCTACTTCTATTCCACTGCAAGAAACCCACACCAAAGCTCCTCTAGCTTCAATCCTTCATCGTTGACCACCCTTGCCATGAAAGGCAATGGGTCTTGGTTCTTTCACCTTAAGTTCTCCGCCATTGTCATTGAGGTTTTTAAGGGCTTGGTTTGTTAGTTGATTTTCGAAAAGGTGTTGGTGGTTGCTTGGTTTTGGTTTTGGTTTTGGTTGTGGTTTCTAGTTTTCTCATATCCGAAAGCACCAGATCTAAAGTGGTAGTTCTTCCTCTCTAAGCCACCTCTACCGCTGCTGCTCTTTCTTCTTACTCGTGTCCGACTAGGGTTAGGATTGAGCTCAATGAGTAGCAATTCCTCCTTTCTTTTCCTCTCATCTCTCATGAAAGGGATCAGGCTCAATGACAAAGGAAAGGAAAAGAGAGAGGTTGAACAGTAGTTGAGAGAGAGAATTTAAACAAGAAGGAGTGGGAGTGTTGGGTGTGTGTCTAATTTTGTGTGTGTTTTTTAAGAAAAAAAACTAAAAATTTTCAAATAAAGGAAAATACTCTACTTCTGTTTGTGTTTAAATTTGGGTTTGTGTTCTTATGTGTTCTTGTTCAAAATAAACCTAGATCTCAAATCATGTGAGTTTTTATTTTCAATTATGTTTTTGATTTTTTTTTTATTTAGTTCAAATTTATAAATTAAGTTTGTTAATTTAGAATATGACGTGGATCTGACATTTAAATGTCAAATAAATTTTTTAAAGTATTATTTTAATGGCCACGTCAACATTTACTGTGCCAACAGTGCATTCCATCTTTCACGTAAACAATTTCCGTTAGTGAGATGACAATAGGGATAAAAATGAGATCATTTTTTTGATTTTAGGGACTAAATGCAATATAATTAAAAAGTAGAGACCAAAATAGTATTTCCACCATAAAAAAAAAATTAAAAAAAAATTAAAAAAAAATTAAAAAAAAAAAACAAACAAAAAACAAAAAAAAAAAAACAAAACAAAACAAAAAAATGATCCAATCGCCCTACAAGGCTACAAGTAATTAAGTTCTCCTACACAGGTGTAGATCTGAGCCCTCTCGAAAAGACTCAATTTTTCCTTAATTACTAATATTATGCCCGTGCGATGCACGGCTTAATAAAAGAATTATATATAAATTTTAAAATATAACTTTTTTATAATATAATTAAATTTAATAACAAATAAAATAGTAAAAATATTTTAAAGATTATGGCAAGTTTTAAATTTCTAAATGTTTTTGGTAGCAAATGGGTCGGGCTTTGCAAGGTTTTGGTTATAAACTTATATCATGAATAATTTTATTGAGAAACACTAATTAATGATTGAAGAGAAATGCTAATACCCGGTCGGACTAAGACATAACTTTTACTTATTTAAATAACAATTAAGGTGAAGTAGGGTGAGGAACAACAACTAATAATTATAACATACTGCCATAATAACATTTATATTTAATTATAATGAAACGCTTTCATCTCAAAGTGTCAAATTAATATCAACACTAAACATGCTAAGATGTTTATGTTAATTAATGTAAATAAGCATAAAATTAATATCAAAATCCAACACCCTACTATTGCATGAATTATGATTAAAATTGTCCTAATATTTTTACTTTAACCCCAAACAATCATCCAGAATTTACAAATTAAAACTACCCAAATTTATAAAATAAAATAAAAAAATGAAAGCAAAATTCACAATAACACACACATAAATATATAGACACAAAGAAATTTTGAATTCAATAATTACAAACAATATTAATTTCTAAATATTAAAAAAAATTCTAAAATTAGAGTTAAAGTAAAGATACTCATATGAAAATTGAATTAACTTTGACAACAAGGGGGAGGCAGCGAAGTCATTGAGATTTCATATTACCTTATGTAAGGACACAATTTGTAACGACCCAAAATGATATTGGGTTCGTACGTAAATAGGCCCAAACAATATAATTTGTAGAGCATGGGTGTTAAGAACTAGATTAACTTTTTTTCTAGAATGAAGAGGTTCACCCTCACGTATATTGAAGGCTCAGAGATGGCACAACAATCGGTTTCTTTTCTGGTAATCGATATCGTTCTTTTGCTTTCCAAGTTCTTCTTCTTCAGTCTATACTGTTTTTTCTCTCTCTTCTATTTCGATCCCCTTCTTGCATGTTCTTCTTTCAGTTTATATACCACCTTCTGCGTTCCATCCTCACCACACATGTGTAGATTGGGTTCGGAGGATTTCTCTCTGTCCCATCTAGCACCTCCTGGAGCTTCCTATGGGCAGCTGTAAGGCTGCCTTCTTACTGTTCAGGTATCACCTCCACATTAATGCGGTTAGAGAGTTGGTTGGGAGGTGATTAATGTGGAGGCAGTTGTAGTTATAGATATTTGTTTGCCTTTTCTTTCTTACCCTTGGTCTGTTATCCCATCTTCAGTGGTGGCATAATTCCGAGGTCCGGTTGTAACAAGACCACGTCCTAATCGTCCTCGGACGATTACTGCTGAGGAGTATGGTGTCCTTGGTCGAATACGGAACTCTACTTTCGTTATATTGACTACCACCCCCCTTTGGTAATTGCCTTATGACTTGACTTGGCCTCCTCGGACGGATATGCATCCTCGGATGGGCCGCAGGCCCAACGATCCTAACCTTAATGGGCCGGTTGTGAAGTGATGTTCATTATCATGGTTTTGGATGCTCAAATCTTGGTCTCATGGCTACCTCTGGGATCTACATATATTGGAAAACAGATCTTTCAAAAAAGTGAATAAGATTTTTTTTTAAATTAATCTGTTAGTTTTCATGGAAGATATACAATTGATTCTGAAGGCCATAATAAGCATATAAATTAGATCAAAGTTAACAAAAATAACTTAAACAAAAGGCAGCCCACACACAAAACATATTCAATTTGATGAAAAAAAAATAAAGAAGGGAATTTGATGAAAAAACAAAAAGAAGAAGGCAAATACATACACGCAAGTTTCATAGGTAAAGTAAGTATGAGAAGGAAAGAATACATCAAGAAACGTAAGGTAGGAAAATGGAAAAATATACCAAACCGTATATATACGCTCACTTTTATATTAGATAATTTTAAATTGTGAAGAAATTAATAACTTGATATGAACAAAAAGAAAAAAAAATGAATTTATGTAATTAAGAAGTTAATGTTCATTACACATTAGTTTTTTTTTTTTTTTCTACTTTATCCCAAAAAAATAGTTAAGGTTATTAGATTTTTATTATAATTTTTTTTAGTTTAGGTTAAAGATAATAAATATTAACTATTTTTTTGTTATTTATTCCAAAAGAAAAAAAAAATTGAGATGAAAAAATAATACTTTTAAATTTTGTTACTTTATTATTAGGAAATAGATGAAGTAGAATAAATGTTTATCCAAAAAAGAAAAAGAAAAATACTAACGTAAGCTAGTAAAATTATTTTTTTATAAAATTTAAAAAAAATAAAAAAATAAAAAATAAAAAAGAGGAAAGAAATTCATTAGAACACTTATTGTTACTTTATCCAAAGAAGTTGATAAAGATCAAACACTTTTTGTTTTTATCTAAAAATTTAAGTGAATGAATTTATTGAAAAATCTAAAAAAACTTCTGCAATTTGGTGAAGCCACTTGACGCAACCACGGCATCTAAGCCTAATTTTTATTATGTAGTATACCAGTCGCTAACCCGTGCGATGCACGGGATAGTTAAATAAATATTTAATTAATCAACCTCACATTAAAAGAAAAGGCCAGTTAAATAAATATTTAGTTAATCAAGCTAAAAGAATCAGGGAAAGACTGATTTGCCCACCAAGAAAAAGCTTAAAAAAAAAAAAAAAAAAGAGACATTGAAAAAGAAAGAAAGAATTTTTTTTATTTTTTTATTTTTTATAGAAAATAATGTTGAAAACTATAGAAACATTAAGATAATGGGAAATCTATTTGCAAAGGATTGCAACCTTTGTATGTTTACTTGGCTCAAGGTCAAAATCTAAATTCAATTTTGAAACAGTGAAAAAACACTTCATATTAATTGTAAATCAGTCTCACTACTACATAAATTCACTTTTCGCTCTAATGTATTTTATAGATCAAATACTGTTAAAAGAATTCTAGTAGACACTATTGCCACATCTATATTTGTTGTAGGCATTTAATCTCTCTCTCTCTCTCTATATATATATATATAAAACCGAAGTTTTTTAAGCTCCCACAATTTTCCACATCAGCATAGTATTTTTTTTTTTAAAAAAAAAAAAAAAAACTTTTCTTCCTAAATTAAAACTAATCCACCACAACATCAAAACCTAAGTCATATTTAAAATCTAAATTTTCAAAAGGGAAAACAAAAACCTTACCAGTGGATGTATATAGAGGGTTGTATATAGAAATGGACCCAAATTAGGGTTTCAGCCACTATAAAACCAATTCTAATTCAAAACCAAATCTACCACAATTACATACAATGCATTTAGTGAGTCATTGTGGTGTAATACATGGACTTGTTTGATAAAATATGTCAAAGTATCTGTGTGGAATTGGGAGAAGGAGAAATAAATTGAAAGCAATGGGATAATGTAACTATATTATTTTCTTGGACACCTACCATGCTTGGTTAGTTAACAATCAATGACATTTTTTGTTTTAATGTAGGATGAGAGCACAAATGGTGTTTCAATGTGTTAGCAATTCCTATGACAACTAAAACCAAGAGACACAAACCATGAAGTTGACTTAAAATAATGCGAGTATAACTATCAAATTCTAAATAAATAAAGCAAAAGGGAGTGAGATTTTTTTCAAACAGGCGGTGTACATGTTCTAAATGGGAGTAAAATAGTCTTTTAATTCCCATTTAACACATTTTATTTCTGATATTGTTAGATGTACTGGAGGCATGTTAGAACATGTTTCAATTCCCAATTAGTCAACAACAACATAAATCTATAATACAAAGAGTTAGAATTTCCCAATTCAATATAATTGAAGAAAGAAAACCTTGGATTTGAAGTGCAACCGCTGGTCATGGAGGACTCATACTCAGGCTTGCAGGAATTAGTGCGACCAAATCATACTCTAATCAGGTTTTCAAAGACCTATTTGAAGGCTTCTTAGAAGGGCCAGCAGATACAAATTTGAGTAAAGCAAAAGTCCTTGATTGGCACAAGATTACCTGCAAAAAACAGTGAAACCATTCAAACGAAACCCAAATATCTCAACATATCAAAGTATTTAGCCTTTAGAGAGAGAGATAGAAAGTAACAATTAGATAGCAAGGACCCAAGGTCAAACACAAACCCAATAGGCAAACACAAATTGAATATACCAATATGAATATGTATGTGAAGCTTACATAGGTCAATCCCACATACATATAAAAGATGTGTTCAATACATCTATTCCATAAGAAAATTTTAGACAGAACCTAACATTATAAGGTGATATCCAAAGCATAGCATTAGAGTGCTATTACATAGCTTTGCCATTTACGCTACATATATTCAAATAAAAATAATTTTATGTAGTGAAGGCATAGGTTGCAGTATCATTCTCAGCCTTTTAAAATGATTGCTTAAATAAAAGTACAACATTTAAAAAGAAAACCAAAATTCTAAAGAACTAATTAGTAAAAATCATTACTCTTAACCAAAATTCTAAATGCTTATAGTTCTCTATTAACAAAATTATAATTCACAGTTCTAGTTGGGAGTTGCAATACAAATTCTCACCAACAGTACCTACTGTAATTCAAAGATAACCCAAAACAGTCAACTTATAGCAACTAATAACTTGAAATACTAAACTTAACAGCATAATAAAATATAAAGAGAGCAATAAAAAATTCCATACTTTTTCAATCAATCCAAACATATTCTAATTTTTACCAATCCAAAATAGAGGACTTTCACAAAACAGATGTAAATTTTTTACCAAGCCTTTAATCTACACTGATTCTAATTTCATTGAGACATTTTGTCAAACACTTAGGGTTGGCCTATTTTCACAAAGGATATCAATTCTTATATCATTCTTTCAACCATTATACCAATAAAAACATGTGTGTGTGAGAGAGAGAGAGAGTATTACAAAGAGACAAAGTAGGAAATCTAGTGAATTTGTCGAACAAAATTGGATTTTGAATAACATAGCTCTTCAAATTGATCATCCTACTACAGTTCCATCTTCATCATTCAACCTTAATCAAAACCAATAACCCAAATACCTAAATCAAAGACAATCAACCCAAAATAAAAAATTAAAAAAAAAAAAAAAAAACTTATATACTCTTGGTGGTAGACTAAAATAAAATTTCAGCTTACAGAGATTTACAAATGATGTGAACTTTACATTAGAATCTTTGTTTTCCCCAAAAGAAAATACATCTTTTCTAAGAACAACTCATTTTGGCATAAAAGTAAACCACAATCAAGTGAAAAAATCAGAAGTTCTCAAAGCTTTAAATCAAGGCAGTTAAAAACTAAAGCAAAACATTGAAGCCAACCACACAAACACAACAACCTAGTCACAGAATACAAAACCGACAGAACAATATGAAATAGATAGCATTAATTTCAACGAAGCTTAAATACATACATAGTATGTACACATATACACACAAACAGAACACAAATATACATACAGATCAAACAGACTCAAAAGCAAAATCAACTCAACAGATCAAATGAGTAGTGAATACCAAACGGTTCATCGAAAAAATTCAACAACAAAAAAATGATCAAATCAGAATCAAGCAAATCAGTAATCGATGGTTCATCAAAAAAATTCAACAACAAAAAAAATGATCAAATCAGAATCAAGCAGATCAGTAACCGAACAAAATTTACAAAACCCTAGTTAAATTTCTAGTCCATTGAAAATCCATACAGATTTTACTCAAATCAACAAATAGTTTTACAAATCCGAACACACACAAAAAAAAAAAAAAAATGTCGAAGTAATCGAACCCTAGGTTTGATGATAAAAAAAAAAAAAAAAAAAAAAAATTTATGCAATTTTGATAGAAAATCTCAAAAAATAAGAAATAGAAGAAGAAGAAGAAGAAGAAAACAAACCCTAATTTTTTGAAACCAAGTCCTAATTCAACCATCTAATGCAATCTGCCCAGTTTTGATGGCTGTCGTCAGCGCTCAAAGGTGGAGATCAGTGATGCCTTCTTTCCATTCCGGCCCTAACAATGTGGGGATGGCTTCTTGGCGAGATTGATTTTCAGTGTTGGGTTTTGGGGAAGAAGGGGGTAGAGAAATAGAGGAGAGAGAGGAACGGCAGGGGTCTGCGTTTTGGGGGAAGAAGAAGGTTCGTTTTGTATTTATCGGGTTTGGAGAAGATTTTTTTTTTGGCGTTTATTATTAATTTTTTTTTTTGGCGTTTATTATTAATATTTTTTTTTTTTTTTTGGTTTCAAAAAAGTTTTTTTTTTTTTTTTTAATACTATGCTGACGTGGAAAATTGTGAGAGCTTCAAAAGCTTCGGTTTTATATATATATATATATATATATATATATATATATAGATGATTTAGCTAAAAGAGTCTTCCTAATAGATTTATTGATAAGATTTATCTTAGAAGTTGAGAGGATATCTCATTCAAAAAGTTTCATGACACTTCTTATACCACGTGAGATCATGATACTCAAACAGTAACACATACTCCTTGAGATAGTTTTCTTAGAATTCGGGCTTGCATCGGCATGAAGTTATGTTCAGTCTCGGTCTGCCCATTCATAAAGGGTCCTCAATTATTCAAGTGAATTATTAACGAGGACCCGTCAATAATTCAGACTAGCTAGCTAGTAGTAGTAGGCACTGCCACTTTTGTGCTCTGTGCTCCAGTGTGGCGAAACCCCCTGAATTGGAAATGATCTCACAATCTTTAATCAACTTCTTTTTCGAAGCTCACTCTATTTTTGCTTTTGTAGGTGTAATTTGAGTTAACTAATATGTTCGTACTCGGTGAGAGAGAGTGTAATTAAGGGTGCGTTTGGATACCGCTGAAAACTGAAAACTGAAACTGAAAATTGAAAAACACTGTAGCGAAATAATTTTTAAATGTGTGAATAGTATCGTGGGACCCATTTTTAATGAAAAAGTTGCTGAAAAGTGAAATTTGTGGGTCCGTGAACAGTACACGATGTGCTGTGATTGGTCCAAAAAAATTTGAAAAGTCAAAGTTTGCGGCTACTGTTCATTGAACAGTGCATGAACAGTAGCCGCTTGTGGGAAAATCGCGTGAAAAAAAAAAAAAAAAAAAAAAAAAAAAAATAGAAAAACGCAAACGCGGATTGGGCAAAAAACGCCCAATCCAAACGCAACCTAAGTGTGTATTTAGTAATTAGTTTGTTTCTTTAAAAAAAAAAAAAAAAAAACTCTTTTTTCCAAGGAAATCACATGGCTGACTGACTGTGAAGCAAATTAGGAGGGTACATAAGAACTGTTGATCATTGTACATTGTGTTGGATTGAGATCCGAATGCAATTGATGCAATTAACCCATTTCATTCACAAATTTATTTACATTTTTAACTTTTTTTCATTTATTAGTTATGATTTAAAGTTACTTTTTTTCAACTCTCAATTTCAACCATTCATTTCAATTGCACACAGTACATATACTGTTAATCAAATCGAAAATGACCTCATTTATTGAAGTTATCAACTAATCATGATATATTTACAAACACACACACCATTGAACTCAAATAGATTAGGATCAAGATTCTCTAAATTTCTTATAGTATTTTACTTTATAGATTTCTTTTAACCTTGACTTTTAATTTTACAGTGAATGCTCAAATTATATTACATCTTTAATTAATTAAAAATATCCTTAAAATATGAGTGACGCATTAGCTATTAAAAAATAAAATTATCACATCAGATTTGAAGTTAGAAAAATCCAAATCCAAACTAACTATATATTTATTTTGTGCTTGCTTTTTACTTGATACAATGAACACCTTCGTTGGTATAATACATTGCAATTTGTATTCAAATGAGGAATCACGTGACAAACTCCGAATAATTTCACTATTATCAAATTAATTACAATAATACTTATGTCTGTCTCATGATTAAAGAAAAATCTTTATTGCTTTTCTTTACTCTCACACATACAAATTATCTCTCTCAAAATGTGGCAATACTTTGCACTCTCCTTTTTATTTTCTTCTCCATGTATAGCTCTCTCTCTTGGCTGTATTCTTTTTCTCTAAGCGACTCCCTCTTGATTGCTTTCTCTTTTCTCTTTGTTCGGTTTTCTCTTTCTTTGTTTTCTACTCAATATGCAACACACCCACATGCTTTTTATACAGAAAAAAACTTCAGCCGCCTTAGACTTCTTTTCCTAGCATAATATGAATTTCTAACATGACTTGAGTTAGGATTCTTACAAGTATTAATTATTAAACACAACTCCTACTTACATTTGGAGTAGGATTCTAGGACTTGTCAACCACATTCACCTATTTCTAATTGAAATAGAATTCCATCAACGCTTGCATGGCAAGCTCATTATCTTGGGCACAAATTCCACATGGGATGGACTTCTAGGTGTCATGCATCTCCCAACAAAAGTGAGGCCGAAAAGAAGCAAAAGTCAAAATGGAACCATGAAATTAAGGACTTGCTATGATCATGAAATTGGTGGACACAGGACAATAATGGCATCAATTTACCTCCGACGAGAGTCACAAATGTGAGATTTGGTTTTAGACCTGTGTTTTTTAAGTTTTTGAAAAATAAAAAATATATAAAAAATATTTGTTTCTTTTAATTAGTTGACATGGTATCATTATTTTATGGTTTTGTTATTAGATTAATGATGTGGCATCTTATGAAGAGTTGAGGTTAAAAGAAATCTATATAATAGAGTACCCTAAAAACTCTAAAGGATCCAATACTTGAATAATCCTGATTTGAGCTCTAACTTGAGCCAACCAGCAGTTGCAGTTGCAAACAACACGTGTCTCTACTCTAGTCCCAAGAAAGTTGTGCAAATTTGGAGGCGTTCTAAGCTAGAATCTATTGTCTATTGACACTATAGACGTGCAACATCAAGTTGTGATTTAGTATCAGTTTGGAAACAGTTTATCTAACCTTTTACGGAAAGTGTGCTAAAGTGAATCTATATCTTAAAAAATTTTGAAAACGTGAGAAAAAATGGAAAAATATGAGGTTTTAAACAACTTTACATAAACACTAAAAGCTAAAAGTTAAAACTGATGCCAAACAGACTCTTAGAGTCCCTAAAATGTTGAATGCACTTGTAGACTTGTAGTTAGAATCTCAAACCTTTAAGTTTGTACTTCTTTCTTTCTTGAGTTCTAAAATGGTTCTAACAAATCAATATTTAAAAATTAAAAAAAAAAAAAAAAAAAAAAAAAAAAAAACCAATTAGATTCTAAATTAGATTTTAATTATGGATTAATTTTGTGTCATGTGTCCATTTAAGTTTTTTTAATCTTTGTACCAAGTAAGTTAATAAGTGCAGAATACTAAGAGTCTAATATTAATTAACTATAAAATAAAAATAACAAATCAATCATATATCTACTCAATAAAAATTATCACACAACAAAGATTGCCACATGTTCTATCTTATTAAAAAATTAGAGAAAAAAAATGATCATAAGTAATATTAAATATTAAATTTAAGCAAGAATTTTAACATGAAAATAATTACGTTTACATTTTCTAATAATTTGACTAATTATTTAAATACATTTATGCGTATGCATGGGTTACAAGCTAATATTAATTTGTGAGATAAACTAGGATGGCTACGTGGGTATAGTTTTGTTAAAACAAACTGATATTTTATTTGATAATCTTAAAACAAACTGATATAGAAGTACATAGTGTCCACCAATACATTGATGAAGAGGGGAAAGAACTAAAAGAAAAAGAGGAGGTGAAAGAAAGTAGTAACCCTGCAGCAACAAACATGGTTATTAATCCCCAAATAAAAGTGTCTTTATGATAACTTGGCTCATTTCATTAGAATATGCGAAAAAGTGTCCAGCACCTGGTAACTCATGGTATTGAATCCATGGAAGTTTTTTGGCAATAAAGCGTTGTAAAGGAATTGCTACAATCCTATCATCATCACCCTGCCAGAGATGAACCGAACCTTCGTAGTTAGGAAAAGGATTCTCAAGATCAATAGGACTGAATTCCCAATTCCCAAATCCAACCATTATGGTACGATGTATGGACTCAAACTCTCCTTGCTGGGTTATGTGTGCCTGCAACGAGTTATTGAAGAGTACATGGTAAATGCTTATCGGATAGAAACTATTTTCCTAATAATGATGTGTGCGTCTCATGCAAAATTTTTGTACAAGATGCTATTTTACAAACATATTGATATTCAGTGTTTTTTTTTTTTCTTTCCCTCTTATGAATGATAAGAAGATTTCCCAGTGCCAAATGATAGATGAACACTATCATGCATTTCACATATGACAAGACTTCCTAATATGCTTATTCGGTGAAGGCCTATAACATATATTCCCTTGGAGGATAAAAAATTTATTCAGAAAATTATTGTGATTCTTCCTAAATAGCGTGGATTCTCCCGTCGAGAGTCACTAAAGCATAGGGTGACCTCATTCCATTGGTTGATACTTAATAAGATAAATAGATTCCTAAGAAAAAACTAAATTAAAATTTATATGAGTGGATGACTACAGATATGAACATGGACACAGGTATAGATACAACACAACAGCACAATAATTTTTTAAAAAATTAGGACACAACACGGTAGGGATACACATATTTATTAATTATTATATATTTAAAAATATATATTTTTAAGCACTTATTTTTTTTTATATAATGTTAAACATATATCAATTTAAGAGCAATAATGAATATAATAAAGTGAATTCATGACTAATCAATTATGTTTAGAAATTAGAATAAAACTTAGGAATAAGAAACAAATGAGTAAATAAAATATAACTAGATAAGTGATCAAGATTAAAACCAAATAGAAATTAAAGATAAGTATCCCTCTTGTGTCTCATAATTAAAATAAAAAAAATAAAAAATAAAAAAGGATACAGCTGACACATGGGTGTGGAAGTGTCCTAGACATATCCCATGTCCAATATGGGTACGACACTTTAAATCATGTGTCCATGCTTCCTATTTATTCATAGCTATTACATTAACACCAAAGAATCAAAATAATAATTACTTTCATTCATGTACTACTACATTTGAAAGGTATGTTTCGAGGCTTCTAGCAAGAGATAGAAAAGGGGTTTATTCAAGTTTTTAGATATTTAAATGTTATAAAGTAATTATAGGAGTTTTTTTTTTTTTGGTCATTTCAATCCTCTAAGTTTCAATCAGACTCAATACAGTCATTCATTTACTATCTGTCAAATTGCACTGTTAACTAACCCAAACAACGTCAATTTACACTTTTAGTTAATATTTAATTTTTTTAATTTCTGAATTTTAGAAATCGCTAATGAAAAAAATAAAAAATAAAACATAAACTAAATGGTGCGCTCCCTCCCCACCCCTAAAAAACAAAACTGAACCCACCCCCCCCCCCCCCCCCCACTCGATAACTGAGAAACCAAGAAAAGGAGAAAGAGAGATCGAGAAGGGGTAAGAGAGAGAAAGAGAGATTGAAAGGGAGAAAGGGAGATTGCAAGGTACAAAGAGAGAGAAAGAAAGAGCGAGACTAAAAGGAGGAAGATCAACAGCTGGGCTTCGTCCAATGGTTTACAGTTTCAACAGCTGGGCTCCGTCCAAGGGTGTCCTCTGCTTCACTCCACCGCTTCAGGAGATGGCTCCGACCATTAACCATTGCTGGGGTTCACTAAAAAAAAAGTAGACATTGGGCTTTCAGTTTAAGTTATGTGTTTTCAGAACTTACCCAAAGTTCTGGGAGAGATGATAATTTTGGGCAATACCAAATCTGAAGTTTGCAAAGTGAAATAAGATTAGGAAGCCACTCCGGCAATACCACCAAGTTCTCACAATAAGGAATATCTAAAAACTGCAGAGTGTTGGCAGATCGTAAAAGCCATTGGGGCAGAGTAACAAATTGTGGCAATTCAAAAATACCGAGTGTTCAAAGCCTTATTGGGTTTATTTTGGAGGTAATGTGCAAAATAACTGTGTAAAGGGGTTGTATATAGTTAGTTAGGCAACGTTTGAAACAATAAAGGAAAGTAGCATCTTGAGTTTCTAAAACTCGAGATCCATATTAGAACTCGAGTCCGAGAGACTCGCTTTGGAAGTGTGAAAATGCCACGTAGATCTCGAGTCTTTAAGACTCGAGTTTCATGCAAAAAAATTTTCACCTATAGTGGCGTTTTTAAGCCTTACAGTGACGTTTTAAATCTCTATAGCGGCGTTTTCTTGCAAAAAAATTTTTTTAAGTACCATGTTTAGGGAGCCCTATAGCGGCGTTTTTAAGCCCTATAGTGACGTTTTAAAGCCCTATAGCGGCGTTTTTTTACAATTTATGTAAATCGAGTCTTTAAAACTCGATTTTCACGTCAATTTTTTCTCACTTTAAACCCATCCTCTTACAAATCGAGACTTAAAAACTCGAGTTTTATCTTGGAACTCGAGTTTTAGACACTCGAGATGCTAGTTTTCAACATTGTTTTGAAACGTGACAACTAACTAAATTTTTTAATATTTATTGTTATTTAGAAAAAAAATTCGTTTATTTTGTTCTTCAGTCTAGTCCATGTTTTATTATTTTATTATTTTTTAATTAAAGTTTTCTAAAATTCAGAAATAAATAAATAAATATTAACTAAAGTGTAAAACGACGTTGTTTTGTAAGTTAACGGTGCAATTAATAGAAAATGCATAGCCTTGATGGAGAGAGTTAGAGAAAGACAGAAACGTTCAGAGGAAGAGGAAGACCCCTTGGCGCGCAGTACAAAGAAATTCAATGACAACCATTTTGTTGGGGAGGGTAATGAGGATGTATCAGTCACAAGACAGGGAAGTTATAAGGATAAGTTGATTGGGGCGATTCCAGGGGCTTTCAAACAAGCTTTTGGATTTGGGGATACGATGCATGAGGACATAGAATCGGACACAGAGGATGACTATCCCGACAAAGGCAGCACTAGGATCCTTTTCTCGAAAGAGGAAAAATCATGTATGAGAGCACCATGGCAGAATGCGCTCATCATCAAACCGTTTGGTAGAAAGGTAGGTTTTAATTTTCTTGATGCAAAAATCCGTAATTTAAGGGCACCCTCAAGCAGAATGGACTGTATTGATTTGGGGCTGGATTACTATATTGTTAACTTTGAACAACCTATAGACATGGACAACATCCTCAAAGGGGGCCCTTGGTTTATAGGGCAACAATTTTTAGCTATTAGGCAATGGGAATCGGGGTTCAAAGCTTCTTCTGCAGAATTTTCTTTAGTGGCAGTGTGGATTAGATTACTAGAATTGCCTATAGAATTTTATGAACCTTCAGCCTTACTAAAGATTGGTAAGGCGATTAGCCCTATTCTTAGGATAGATGCCAACACAACAAATGGTGTGCGAGGCCGTTTTGCTCGTTTGTGTGTGCAAGTTAACTTAGATAAACCACTAATAAGGAAGCTTTATCTCGGAAAGATTGAACAATTTATGCAGTACAAAGGCATCAATGCACTCTGTTTTTTGTGTGGAAGGCTTGGCCACAAGAAGGAGGCTTGTCCTTACCATATCAGAGAACCAACCAAAGATATGGGAACGGAGCAGAGTCAGGAACCCGTTAGTAAGGGCGACGCAACTCCTGTTGATAAAGGGGTGGAAAATAAAAATGAAGGCTATGGAGACTGGATGGTAGTCTCAAGGCGCAAACCTTCATCCAAGAATGCAACCAAGTTCAAGGACTCGGAGGAGAGCAACGCAGCTGAGTCATCCCAAACACAAAGTGTCAACTCAGCGTCTAGAGCGTTGGGCTTTGACAAGATTGATGGTAAGAGGAAAGCTAGCCACCTAATGCCTAACAACATGACTAGAGGGGCAAATAGGACACACAGGTCAAGTCACAGAAACTTGGGGCCATCAAAATCTAATGGAGAAGCTGAAGGTAATAGGAGTGCAAAACTAAGGGTTAAAGATATGGTTCAATCCCAAAGAGTGGAGGTGGGACCACAGAAGCAAAAAGAAACTTTTACCTTTAATGTGGGCTCGGGCTTCCTGAATACGTGTGGACCTATCTCCACTCCTTTTCTTTTTTCAAGCCCAACCATATCACATGATAAAATTAAAGGACAAAACGTAGAATCATCCAGAAGCAACAAGAACACTAGCCGAAATGGAGAGGAAGGAAAAATGGGCAATTTGCTACAAAGGGAAAATCATCCAAGTAGGGGACGAGACAATCAAATGGATAAGGCAAGACCCAACAAAGATATGGGGATGGTTCGAGATGGACTTGATGATTGCCTAGAAAAACCTTTTTCCCCTCACGGAGACCAGCAAGATTCTGGGGTGGTTGCCGATGAAGGATGAAGCATGGGTGAACACTCCGAATCCTTGGTGGAGATTTTTGACAGACTGACTGACGGTGCCGATCCCTCCAGTGCTCAGCTCGGGGTTGTCAGCAGTAGAATCAAGGGAGCAAATTTCAGAAAGATCTCTGGCGAAGGCAGAAGCCGAATGGATATGGACAGATATCACGGAGAGGAAGACACTTCAAAACAGGCCGATAGAGTGCTTGTTGCTCGAGAATCTCCACAAAGTGAAGTTAATGCAGTTCGCAAATCCTATGATCAACTTAACAATGCTCATCAAGGCCTCGCAGAGCACGATGGGGATTATCAAGCACTCGGTCACCTTGCTCAGGGGGCGACTAGAGTTGAAGATGGAACTCCTGGAAGCATGGAGGTTGAGAGACACTGAGGAGGGTTCTTCTCTGTCCCAGTTTGATTCTACCACTTGTCCAAATAAAATCATGAATATTTTGGTCTGGAATTATAGGGGTGCAATGAAGCCCGAGTTCAGGAAGACTGTTATGGATCTTGTTGATTGGGACACTCCCATTCTCATGGTTATTACCGAGACGAGGTTGTTTGGAGCAACAGCAACTGAAATTATAGAGGGTTTGCCTTTTGATGGCTGTGCAGTTGTAGACACTATTGGATTTGCTGGAGGCATTTGGATGCTCTGGAGATCTGACTGGGTCTAGGTGGATGTTCTGGCAGCAACGGAGCAGGAAATCCACGCTCTCATTCGGGTAAGATCTCAACCTTTAAATTGGTTAATTAGTGCCATTTATGCTAGCCCTAGATTTTCTGAGAGATGTGTGCTATTGGATAATTTAAAAATTCTTGCTTCCTTGCATAATTTGCCTTGGGCTATCATAGGGGATTTTAACGAAGTGATGGCAGAAGAAGAAAAGTCTGAGGGTAATCCCATTAGTCAGAGAAGGGTTAATGCCATTCTAGATTGCATGGATACATGTCAGATGATGGATTTGGGTTTCTCCGGTCCCAAATTTACTTGGTCGAATAAAAGAGAGATTGGGAATTTGATTCAGTTCAAGTTGGATAGGTGTTGGGTAAATCCGGATTGGAGGGCCTATTACACTGAAGCAAATGTCACTCACTTGGCCATGATTAATTCGGATCATTGCCCCTTACTTCTCAACCTTAACCCAAACACTGGGCAAGGTTTAAATAGGCCTTTTAGATTCCAGTCTGTGTGGCTGAGTCATAAGGATTTTCCGGTTGTGGTTCGTGAAGCTTGGGCAGGAATGGATGATAACTTGGAGGTTGCTATTGCTAGATTCACTAATCAAGCTCAGAAATGGAATAAAGAAATTTTTGGCAATGTGTTCTTGAGGAAAAAAAAGATCCTTAACCGTCTTTTGGGGATTCAAAAAGCCCTTGCCAATTGTCCCAGCTCCTTCCTCATTAACCTCCAAGATCAAGTTACTGAGGAATACAACCAAATCCTTCTTATTGAGGAGGAAATTTGGGCCATGATATCAAGAACCAACTGGATTATTTTTGGAGAAAGGAACACAGCTTTCTTCCATCAGTCTACTCTTGCTAGAAGAAGCAGAAATGGGATAACCAATATCCAAGATGCAAATGGAAATTGGGTGCACAATTTGGATGGAGTTAAAGAAGTTATCTTAACTCATTTCCAAAAGCTTTACCAGTCTGAACAATGCTATTGGCCCCGTGACCATCCTTGGAGTTTTGATTGGTGTGCTAGTCTAAATGAAGAAGAGGCCAATTCTTTAGTGCGTATTCCTTCCAATGGGGAAATATGGTGTGCTCTTAAGTCTATGAAGCCCTATAAAGCTCCTGGCTTTGATGGCCTACATGCAGGTTTCTTCCAGAGGTTTTGGCTCCTAGTTGGTGAATCAATTAAAAAGATAATAAGGGACATTTTTGAAACCTATGAGATGCCTGCCTTCTTAAACTAGACCCTTATTGTTCTCATACCCAAGCAATCAGGTCCTGAAATCGTGGGTCACTTTAGACCCATCAGTTTATGCAATACGGTATATAAAATCATTTCAAAAATCTTGGTGCAAAGACTTAGACCTCTCCTGCCCTCCCTTGTTTTGCCTATGCAAGTTGCTTTCCTTGAAGGGAGAAGAAGTTCAGATAATGTGATTATAGCACAAGAGCTCATATATTCCCTTAAGGGTAGAAAAGGGAAAGATCGGTACATGATCGTCGAAATAGACCTTGAAAAGGCTTATGATCACCTTGAATGGAGTTTCATCAAAATGGTCCTCGAGCACTTTGGTCTGCCCGAAAATTTTTTCAAATTGATAATGAGTTATGTCTCATCAACTACCACTTTTATCTTGATCAACGGTAGCAAGATGGATTCCTTCCAATCCTCACGTGGAATAAGGCAAGGTGGCCCCTTATTGCCCTATTCATTTATTTTATGCATGGAGATTTTGGGGGCTCAGATATCAGGTATATGTGAGCAAAAGAGGTGGGATTTAATCAAGGCATCAAGGAATGGCCCTAGCTTCTCCCACATCTTCTTTGCTGATGATTTGTTACTATTTACAAAGGCAAACTCTAAAAACTGTGAGGCAATTATAGATGTGCTAGATCACTTTTGTAACCTTGTGGGGCAGAAGGTTAATAAAGCTAAATCTCGCATTTTGTGCTCCCCTAATGTTTGCTAGGAGAAGAAGAATGAGACTGTGTCACAAGATGGGGATTTATGAAACCTCGGACTTAGGTAGATATTTGGGTTTTCCCCTCTTACAGCAAGGAAGAAATGGAAATGCTTTCAATTTCGTAGCTGAAAAAATTCAAGCTAAGCTGGCAGGGTGGAAGTCGAGACTTTTATCAAGAGCTGGAAGATTGATGCTTATCAAAGCAACGGCTGCCCCTATAGCAAATTACTATATGCAATGCCATGCTCTTCCTATAAGAAAATGTGTGATTTCTTATGGGGCTCCACTGATGAGAAGAAAAAGATGCACATGGCTAATTGGCAAACTGTTACGCAGCCAAAGGAGCTAGGTGGTCTGGGGCTTTTTCAAACTAGACATAGGAATCAAGCTTTGTTGGCGAAACTTTGCTGGCGTTTGGCATCTGAGCATGAGGCTCTTTGGGCACGAATGCTGACTGCAAAATATTTGTCCACAAGAAGACTAACTGAAGAGGGTAGGAAACTACCATGCTTAAGAATTTGGGCTGCTTGTAAAGTTGGGAGTCCAGTTTATGTTAAAGGTCTTAAGTGGACTGTTAATAATGGCAGCTCCATTAATTTCTGGAAGGATTTTTGGCTACCCTGCGGGCCTCTCCGAAGCGTCATTGAAGGCCCTCTGCACCGTGATGAAGATCAATTGACTGTTTAGCAAGGGGTAGCTCAAAGTTTCAATGGAGGTGAATATAACTTTTCTTTTGAGTTTCCAAAACAGGTTTTGAATTTAGTCAGGGCCACTCCTTTTGCGCTTAACCAAGAGGCTGAAGACTCTCTCGCTTGGGCTTTTTCAAGGGATGGGTTGTTTTCTCTTAAATCTGCTTATTTGCTAGCAAGGGGTTCAAACCCTTTGAACCTGGGTATTTCCTCTATAGCATGGATTTGGAAAGCCGACACACATCCATGGATCCAATTTTTTATGTGGTTGTGTTCGTATAACAGTTTGCCTACTAGTGAAATTCTAGGTTCAAGAGGTTTAAACCTTAATCCTTTATGCATGATTTGCCACTAGGAGAATGAATTGGTGGACCATCTATTAAGAAGATGTTGTGTGGCACAGGATCTATGGCATCAGCTCATGGTTCCTCGTGATCTTTTGTTTACTTTTGATCAACCAATAGGGAAGTGGCTGGAATTGAACTGCTCTACTGGGCTTATCTCTGATCTTTTGGGCAATCCATGGAAGGTTGTGTTTCCCATGGGAATTTGCAACTATGGCTTGCACGCAACAAGTTTTATTTCAGGACTGGTGTTATTGATAAATTGATTCATATGAAGTGTATTAAAGAAAGTGTGGAATTCTTCACCATTAGGACTAAGGAACGGTGCAACAAAATGAAAAAGGTGATTCGGGTGGCTTGGGAAAAACCTCCTTTGGGCTGGATGAAGCTCAACTCTGACGGGTCTGCCTTGGGGAACCTGGGTAAGGCAGGGGGAGGGGTCTTAATTCAAGACCACTAGGGAAATTGGGTTAGAGGATATGCCAGGGCTCATTGCTACACCAGTAGCTCCATAGCCGAGCTATGGGCACTCCGTGATGGACTAGAAATCGCCAAAGATCTTGGGCTTAACAACCTCATTGTTGAGATAGACGCCTTAAGCATTGTCTTGCTAATGAATAACAGTAAGGCCAATCTTTTAATGGAACCTTTGCTATTTGATTACAGGAAGCTACTAGTTGCCATTCCCAACAAGAGGGTTGTGCACACATTCCGTGAGGCAAACCAATGTGCAGACGTGCTGGCAAGATTTGGGGGAAGCTCCATTTCTAATTTTGTTGTTTTTTTGAACCCACCGCTTGTGGTGGTTGATATACTCCTTGCTGATAAGGAGAATTCCTATTGTAATAGACTTGTTCTTGCTTAGTTGTTATTAATGTTATCTTGTCTTACCAAAAAAAAAAAAAAATGGTGCAATTTGATAGATAGTAAACAGATGATTGAATTAATTCTGATTAAAATTTAGAAGACTGAAATGTCAAAAGATGAAACTTAAAGAATGAGTTTTGTATGTTGGCCTTTTTTTTTTTTTAAATTATGTCACATGGCAATCATAAGAAAATATTAGGATCCAATAAATAATGCCTAAATTGTGCTTATAGAAATAAATTGGGCCTTGTAACTCTTAGGAATATAAAATAATTGTTGTAATCTCTTTAATTAGGTAGTTAGCTAGTTGGTTGAGATTAGAATTAGGATGAGTTAGGATTTGAGCACATGTAGCTCATTTAACACATGGCTTAATTCATAGAGCACATGTTGAACTAATTAGCCAATTATTTTGAGCCATGTGAGCCAACGTCATTAGAGCTAGTCTCCTATAAATACATGATTATAATTCAACATTAGATATAATGGAAGAATAAACCAATTTCTTAGTGCATTAGTGCATCTCTCTCTCTCTCTCTCTCTCTCTCTCTCTCTGGAATATGACTACCTCGAATTAAGTTAATTTCCTTACAATTCTCATCAATTCTCCTATAATTTTCATCAATCTCCATTAGGAACCACCTAATTCCTAACAATTGGTATCAGAGCCATTGATCTTGAGAGGGTGAATATGATCGGCAAGAAATCTTGAAAATGGTGAATGAAGTTTCAGATAAGGTTAAAGCCTTGACAGAATCTCACAAGGCTGTTTCAAAGAAAGTTAAGGCCTTGGCTGAATCTAACAAGGCCATGAATGAAGAGCTCTCAAGATTGCAAGAGGTTCTTGAGAATATGATGAAAGAGGAGCTACAATCTCTTGATTCGACTGACCAAGAATCCACAATACATGAACTTTTTGCTATTGGCGTGGAGCAAGAACACACTATTGGTGTGAATACAAGTGATCCAATGGTGTTTGACATTGGCCAAACTCATGCTTCAACAAATGGGGCTGCTCATGTAATCAAGAATGTTGGCGTGGACTTAACAGTCATGCATGTTGCTGGCAATTCCATTGAATTTGGATTTTGCTATAGGGGCCACATCTTGCTCTTTAGTGACTGTCACAAAGCCAAGGAACTAGATGCTTCTTTTCTTGGTGATAGTTGTGAGATAAATGATGGATTTCATAGCTAAGATGATCAAAATTTTTATAAGAAATTGAGTTCTATATTGTTGAAGGTTAAGTTCAATACGATTGCTTTGTGTTATGCTCCTATGTCATGGGCTGTGATTAATTGTTTTGGAACTATTCGTGTAATCAACGATCAAGATGCTTTGGCGTATTGGGTTAGTTGCCGATTTTCCCTAATGAAGGTGTCATTTCACAACAACACCTTATGGGCAAGGTGTTTTCAAGGGAAAGGGAAATGTTAGGAATATGAAATAATTGTTGTAATTTCTTTAGTTAAGTAGTTAGCTAGTTGGTTGAGATTAGGATTTGGATGAATTAGTTAGGATTTGACCACATGTAACTCATTTAAAACATGGCTTAATTCATAAAGCACATGTTGAATTAATTAGCCAATTATCTTGAGCCATGTGGGCCAATTACATTAGAGCTAGTCTCTTATAAATATATGATTGTAATTTAACATTAGATATAATGGAAGAATAAACCAATTTCTTAGTGCATCTCTCTCTCTCTTTCTTAATCTCTTTCTTTCTCTATGGATGATGATTACCTCGAATTAAGTTAATTTCCCTACAATTCTCATCAATCTCCATTAGGAATCACCAGGTTCCTAACAGTAACCTCACCAAAATTAGACATTAACTTATTAATGGATGATTTAAACTTATGATATTGAATGGTTTGATTGCATGATCCAAAGTCCAAGCCGACCATGCAACATAGAGGATCTGTTGGGACTAGTGATTTGGATGATACATATGGGAGAAAATAGAAATCAACTCTCTATTGCCCATGTGTTACATGTGTATGCTTAGGAGTTGGGAAAATTGTTATAATCATGTGTATATTTATAATCACGATTCCCTTTGTAATATTTTAGATTTAATCACTGTTTTGATAGGGATCTAACCCAACTATACCTCAAATAACATGAATCTAACTATTAAAGTATAAAAACATGTGTGCTGCTCACAAAAAGAAACCAACAAAAATGTCTAGAATATTGTTGAATAAACTGATCGACTACGTTGCTTTTGTTCTGTTATTCATAGGAGTTTCTTAGAGAGGCCAACAAAAATGTCTCTATTAATACTTTTGGTTATATAAATCTAAACTGATGCTAATGAAAATACTTAATCTTTGAAAAATCAAGAAGAAAACATCAAGTACCTTGTTTATTTGTTTCCCAACCTTCTTTGACGTTATTTCTAAATCTTGACGAGAGAAAATATTAGGATTTCCGGGTACAGCACTAAGTGCAGGAAACCACTTCTGTGTGTTCCACCAATAGGTTAGCCATGGTATATAGTGAGAAACTCGATGTGTCCACTGGTCTTGAGGCGGTTGTTTGTAGTAGGCCTCTGTAGACAAGTTCAAAGGCAAACCTCGCCACCAATAGTTGATAATAGGAGCAAGTAATGCTGCTCCTGATAGCCTATTGACATATCACAAAATCAGTAATATATATATATATATATATATATAATCTCCTTGTAAATTCAATCCAAAAAAGAAAAAAAAAGCCAAATGACTTTTAGGACAACGGTATTATATAGTTTTTTTTAAGGAATATTACATCTAGGATTTGAATTTCTCCCTTCCACTAAAGTGGTATAAAAAAATTATTAAACATAAAAAGATAATTTTATCAATTGATAGAATAGCAGATTATACATATTTAACAAAATAACTTTATCGATGGATAAAATTATTTTTTTATGTTTGACCGGAAGTCAATGACTCTTCATAGCTATTACATCGACACCAAAAAAAAGCATTTGACCCAATTGATAAAATATAATAGATCATACATATTTAAGGAAAGAATTCATTCACATTGAAATGCAATCAATCAATCAAAATATATTATATTATATATATATATATGCTTTCTTTTTTCCCTCTTTTCATTTTTTTTTTTTTTTTTACTGTTATCTAAAAGTTCACATTAACTTATTTTTACCGTTATCTCATTAAATTTCCTGAACTTACATGACACATTTCTCTCTTCTCTATGTCTTTTAGCATTTCCACCATTTTAGTATTAAAAACAAAAGCAAAAATAATAATAATAATAATAATAATAATAATTAAGGACTAATAGTAATAACTAATAAAATAAGGCACTAGAGAGAGATAAAGAGACACAAAAACATTGTGGAATGTTAAATGAAATGCATTGTTTCACTATTACCAAAATAAAAGACTTGGGATTGACAAAGTACTTGTAAGAGAAGAAAAAAAGAATTTGAGGGGTTGCCACTTCCATCATACTAGTCTCCCACCACCATCAAACTGTCGAAACCCCTACGAAATTTTTTTTTTATTAATTAGGGGCTTAAATATGATTTAGGTATGGGTAATTTGGTTGGATAGTTTTTGTTTTGGATATATAAGTAGAAAGAATATTTGATGCACAATGTAAAGACATATTCTGTCATAGTTTTAATCATCTATAAAACACATGCATACGCACTTGCCCACACCATTTCTTAATGTCACACTATCGATGAGTAGAAGACATTGAGAGAGTTGGGCATACTTTCATTTCATTGTATGCAAACTATGAATATAACACAAATTAGTTGATTTTCATAGTCCTGTTACTCTTTTGCATTTATTTTTGGTTTCATGATTTTTTTTTTTTTAATTAATCTTGATGAATCCTGTGATATCAGTGGACTAAAAGTCTCGGGCCTTGATGAATTTATGATTGAATCCTGAGAAAACAAACAGAAAACTCAGAGGAGACCGGCGGAAGCCGGCCAAGAACCCTCCGATGGTGAAGTTAGCCTTTTTTTATGACTTCGTAAATTAAAGGTCTCAGAAAATCAGAATCCTTGACTCTTTCATTGGCGAGCGTTTATATAGTATGTGGGGAGCGGTTACTTGTTTGGTAACCATTCCTACTATTGGGGAATCCAAAAGGCTCGGAGGTAACTTCCATAACTGACGTGGAAGTTAGATTATTTAAGAAGTCTACATTTCACAACGGTTGGACTTGACTAGCGACGGTACGCTCTTTCACCCGGTAGAGACATGTAGTGTAGTGGCCTCATCCGTCCTTTAAGGACAGACGGACGGTAGTAAACTCGTCCATCCTTTAAGGATGGACAGACGGTAGTAAGCTCGTCCGTCTTTTAAGGACGGACGGACGAGGAGCTTGGTAAGGATTCCCCTTCCTCTTGTCTTTCCTTTGGACGACGCATATGGACGGGAAAAGACTAGGAATTTTCGTTGCACATCAGTTGCCCCCTCGTTCATATGGGTCGTCTTAGGAGGGAGGGATGACCTAGCGTTACTTCCCTGAATGTGTGTATGTTGAGGTGCCACGTGTCACCTTTTTATTGGCGATGAGTCTCGTCGATTCATTTTTTCGAGGTGAATGTCACGTGTCATTTCCTGATTGGTTACGTCGTTTTATATGCCCAGGTCAATCTCCTATAAATAGGGGAATTCCTCCGTTGCCCTCTACATTTCTAAGATTTTCATTCTATGGCATTCCTCATCTAGAGCCTCCTCTAGGAATTTCCTCGCGTCCGTAGCCTTCATTCGTCTTAGAGCTAGGTATTCCCTCTTCTCTTGTCTTTTAGGTTTTTTGATCTTTTGCAAAAAATGTCGTCTAGCGACAGTCTAGAAAAGGCCATAGACGAGTACCAATACAAAACTACTACAAGTTCTAGTGGCTCTAGTAGCAGTGATGGGGGGAACTATACGGACGAGGAATACATTTCCAGCGTCCCTGGGTTTCCCTTAGAGGCCATACAACAAGAGATTAGGAAGGCCTCGGGGTCCCAGGCAGGTACCTCGTCCAACATCTCCCTGTCCGTCCCTCCGTCTATCCCTTTGGACAAGGAGGAGGTAACCGTGTTTAGTTGTGCGATAGATATACCTTCCAAAACAGACGAGCAAAGATTAAATAATTTGAGGGCATAGTACCATATCCCAGACGAGCTTAACCCTAGGTTGCCCGTCCATGGAGAATGGTGTTGTGATCCTCGTTTTGGGATAGGCGTCTATGAGGCCTATCTTCTGGGGGGTTTGAGATTTCCTTTAAATGCTTTCATTAGGGAATTACTAGTTAGGTTAGATTTGGGAATATGTCAGTTCAATCCTAATGCATGGAGATTAGTCATCTCTATGCAAGTTCTATGGAGGGAGGTGTTTGGGGGGGACCGTCCTCTTACGGTGGACAAGTTCCTCTACTACTATAAACCCTCCGAAATTCACCAATCCCTTGGCTTTTACCAGTTCACTGCCAGGGACAAGGATTGTAGAATGATGAGGTCCCTACCCTCGTCTGACAGAAAATGGAAGATGGAGTTTTTCTTCGTCTCCGGCAACTGGGCTGGAAATCCTTCAGACGTTGGCCGGGACACATTTGGCCATTATACTGGGGACCTAGGGAACCTTTGTCCTCAGGGTAAGTCTTTTTTATTTATCTATCTATTATTTATTATTATTATTTTTTTTTTTATATATATATTCTAACTCGTTCTTTTATAGCTGTTGGGCGTACTTCTCTTAGCAAGTTTCACTGTGATCGCGTCCATAGAACTCGTCTACACGCAGATAGGAGTTTCCACTTTCTAGTGACGCTTAGACGACTTGCTAAGTGGGGATTTGGTCCTAATCCTTCTAAAGAGGCACTTGCGCACGAGATAACAGTAAGGAGAAGTAAGTCTTTAACCCAGAACGTCTTTTACACATTTTTCCTTTTTGTGTTAGCTCTAAAAACCCCCTTTTTTGTTTTAGGAATGGCAACAATGAAAGGTAATAAGGGAAAAGAGGTTGCTAGCGAGGGGAATCGTCCTGAGGCTGGGGACGCTCGTCCTGATATTGTACCTCAGACTCGTTCGTCTGCTAGGGACAAAAGAAAGTCCCTACCAAGGAATTTGGACTTAGGGAGTCTCCCCAGTCGTCGTGACAAAAGAGAGAAGCATTCATCGTCCAAGGTGACCAAGCCTATCCTTCCCCAGCCCAATCTCACCATCCAAGCAATTGATGTGGACGTCTCTCCACCTATTAAGACAACCTCATCCAAGACACGTCCTAGGACAATCACATCTGTCTCGTCTCAACCTTCTCCGAGGGTGTCCTCGAACATTGTTGAAAACGAGGATTTGGCTTGGAAACGTTTCGAGGAAGCTATGAAGGATGAAGACATATATGCCTGTTATGACATGTCTTTAAAAGATTTTGAACATTCAGGTGTTCATGATCTCTTTAAGGTAAATTTACTCTCGTCTTGTCTTCATTATTTCGTAACCTTTTGGCCGTCTAACCAGGCATTTCTCTCTTGCAGACCATGTCTAAATTCATCGTAGTGTCTAGGCAAGCCACTGAGTTGGACAAGACGAGGATTTTACTGGAGACGACCATCAAAAATGTGAGGGACGAGAGTAAGAAATAGGCTGGGATAACTGCTGAGGCTAAGGAGAAGGAAGCGAAGCAACAAAATTTGATCGCGGAGTTGAGAGCTGATATAGTGGAGAAAGATACTCCTCTTGATCACCTTCAAAAGAAGAATGACGAGTTGAGTACTTTCCTCTCCAAGGCCAAAGAAGATGCCATTGCGGAGTTCAAAGCGTCCAAAGCATTTACAGACTTATTGGACCGCAACTATGCAGCTGGTTTTGAGGATTTCAGGATGGACGCTATTGAAAACTTCCCTGAGGTGGACTTCAGCTCCATCAAGCTTAACTTGAACGCTGCTACCAGCTCTCTTCTCCAAACCAGCTCCGAGGATGTTAATATTGAGGACAATGCCTTTACCCAGCCATCCAATGCCCCCCCTGCTTAAGAACAAGTTTTTACAAAATTTTATTTTCTTATGTTTGATCCTTTGTTTTAGGATCTTTTGATGTAATTCAAATACACTAAGCTCGTCCATGGTTTCTAAGATGAGTTATTAAACTTGTTCTTCATAAGGGTGTTTGGACATTGGTTGTCCGCCCTTCAAACAGTTGAATAGATGTAGTTATTTTTCTTTCATATATGCATGGACGAAATTTTTCCTTTTATACACAAGACTTCATACTTGACTCGTCCATATTTGATGTATGTTTTTATACCATTTCTATTAAAATTTCAATGGTAATTTCTCGTCCTTAGACTAAGTTGATTTTTGCTTTGATGATATGCACCTTGATCGTCCACGGGCTCACGGACCCTGCTCATCTGTGGACTAGGTTTTGGCTTAAAAAATTCTCGTCTATGGACTTTATTGTTTATGGCCTGGACGTGCATTATGCCTCGTCCTTTATACAGACGAGTATGCCCGGGGCCTTAGTGCAAGTTATGGGTTCTCCCTCGTCCTTTAATCTGGACGAGGGTGCCTTTATCTTGCTTTACCCTTATGGACGAATACACCTTAGGCTCGTTATAGGCTCTACCTTGTCCTTTGATTAGGATGAAGGTGCCTTAATCTTGCTTTACCCTTAGGAAAGCTTTAGACGTTACATCTCCGCGTCCAGAGAATTTACTCGTCTTATTAACAATTAAAAAAGATTTTGTTCTTAGCCACCCTGTAGGTTAGCTTTGAACGAGAATAGCATGGAGATTTGAAATTCACACAACATTTTATACATTACACAAATATCGTTTACAGATAAGGCACATACATGCTAATGCCTTTTATTTAGTAAATACCCCATAACTTCGTCCACAATCATGATAAATAACCACAACATAAATAACAAAGCGGTAGTATCAAACACAACATTAAACATAAGTAGAATGTAAATAGAGTAGCAAGCTCCAAGCCCGTCCACAGTGATACTCATTCAGGCTCACTTTTACTGATAGTACCTCCTCAGGTGCTCCACGTTCCAAGGATGTTCCAGCTTTCTCCCGTCCAGGGCCTCCAAGTAATAGGATCCTTGTCTTTTAAAGTTGATTACTCTATAGGGTCCTTCCCAATTGGGGCCTAATTTCCCATGAGCTGGGTTTTTGGTTGCTAAAGAGACCTTCCTCGGGACGAGATCTCCTATGTTAAAACGTCTTGATTTCACCATTGCATCATATTACCTAGCCATGAGATTCTTGTACTTCGTTGCCCTGTGCTCTGCTTCTGTCCTTACCTCGTCTATAAGATCGAGGTTCAAATGGAGTTGTTCCTCATTATCCTTCTCCTGATATGACATCACCCTGTGGTTAACCATGTGCACTTCTGCAGGTATAACTGCTTTGCTTCCATAGGCTAGGTTAAAAAGGGTCTCCCCTGTAAGGGTTCTCACTGTCGTCCTGTACGCCCATAAGACACCAGGTAGCTCATCTGGCCATACTCCTTTTGCCCCCTCAAGACGAGTTTTGATGATTTTCAACAAGGATCGGTTTGTAACTTCAGCCTGACCGTTGGCTTGTGGATGGGTGGGGGAGGAATAATGATTTTGGATCCCGAAGTGTCGACAAAAGTCCCTGAAAAGGGAGTTGTCAAACTGCCGCCCGTTGTCGGATACTAGTACCTTGGGTACCCCAAACCTGCACACTATATTTTTCCAGACGAAGTTCTTTACATTTTGCTGTGTAATGCTTGCCAAGGATTCTGCTTACACCCACTTAGTGAAATAGTCAATCCCTACCACTAAGAATTTCATCTGTCTAGTTCTAAGTGGAAAAGGGCCCAGGATATCTAGGCCCCACTGAGCAAAGGGCCACAGGGCCATCATTGGGGTGAGATACTCTAACAGTTGTCTGGGGACATTACTGAATCGTTGGCATTTGTCACATGCCTTGACATAAGCTTTTGCATCCACTTGAACAGTTGGCCAATAGTACCCTGCACGGACGACTTTGTGGATGAGCGATCTGGCTCCCGAATGGTTTCCACGGGATCCTTCATGAACTTCCCTCAGTACATAGTTCGCCTTGTCTGGGGCCAGACACCTAAGATAAGGTTGAGAAAAGCCTCTCTTGTATAGAACTTCGTCCATAAGGACATACCTGGCTGCTCTTATCCTGAGTTTTCTAGCCTCATCTTTTCCTTCCAGAAGTCTTCCGTCTTTCAAGTACAACATGAATAGGGTCATCCAATTTTCTTCATTCCCTATTTGCTGTACTTAGGAGAGATCTACACTTAGGACATACTGAATTTCATCATACTCGTCCATTGCTCCTGTTTCTGAGGCTTCCTTCGCTAAGGTATCTGCTTCTACATTCTCCTCCCTCAGGATTTGAATGAAGTTAGCTTCTTTGAATTTCTTCACAAGCTGTAACACCTTTTCCAAGTATTTTTTTCATTCGTTCTTCCTTCGCCTCATATGTCCCATTTATTTGACCTATGACCAACAGAGAATCTCCTAGGACGAGTACTGACTTTGCTTCTACACACTTAGCCAATTCTAACCCTTTAAGTAGAGCATCATACTCAACTTCATTGTTAGTTGGTCGATATTGCAGACGAACTCTATGCTTCAGCTTATCTCCTTCAGGAGATTGCAAAACCACCCCTATCCCTCCTGCATGCTGCATGGACGAGCCATCTACATGGACCACCCATTTTTTATTCTCCTGTACCTCTTCATCATCCCATCTTGGTGTGAATTCTGCAATAAAGTATGCCAAGGCTTGAGCCTTTATAGCATGTATTGGTTGGTATCAGATGTCAAACTCACTGAGTTCAACTGCCCATTGGATCAGATGTCTTGCGGCTTCCAACTTGTTCATCGCTTTCTTAAGCGGGTGATCTGTCATAACATTGATTACATGGGCTTGGAAGTAGTGTCTTAACTTCCTGGAAGTCGTGATGAGTGCGAAGGCTAGCTTTTCTATTAACGGATATCGTCCTTCCGCCCCCCTCAATACCCTACTAGTGTAGTCTACTGGCTTCTGCATTTTTGCTTCCTCTCTTATCAGTGCTGAGCTCACGGCATGCAGGCTCACCACCAGGTATAAAAACAATTCTTCTCCCACCACGGACGGACTCAACAGCGAAGGCGTAACAAGGTACGACTTCAAGTCTTGGAAGGCTCTTTGGCACTCGTTCGTCCACTCGAATGCTTTCTTCAGAACCTTGAAAAATGGTAAACATTTGTCAGTAGCTTTGGAAACAAACCTGTTGAGGGCGGTAACTCGCCCGGTGAGATATTGAACTTCTTTGATATTCTGCGAAGGCTTCATATCTATTATTGCCTTAATATTTTCCGGGTTTGCTTCGATCCCCCTGTGTGAGACCATGAATCCATGAAATTTTCCTGACTCTACTCTGAAAGCACATTTGCTGGGGTTCAACTTCATACTTTATCTCCTGAGTGTATTGAAGGTTTCTTGTAAGTAGTCCAGATGTTTACATTCCTCTAAACTTTTTACCAACATGTCATCCACATACACTTCAACATTTCGCCCAATCTGAGGACAAAACATGTGATTGACCAGTTGTTGATACGTTGCTCCAGCGTTTTTTAGGCCAAAGGGCATTACTTCATAACAGAATAAGTCTTGACTAGTAACGAACGATGTCTTCTCCTGGTCAGCCCCGTCCATCCGTATTTGGTTGTATCCTGAGAAAGTGTCCATAAAACTAAGTAGTTTGTGGCCTGCGGTAAAGTCCACCAGCTGATCAATGCGTGGTATTGGATAGCTGTCCTTGGGGCAAGCCTTGTTCAGATCAGTAAAATCTACACACATCCTCCACTTGCCGTTCGCCTTTTTGACCATTACTACGTTGGCCAACCATTCTGGATAGTACACTTCTCGTATGAACTTCACCATCATCAACTTTTGAACTTCGTCTTTAATAGCATTGTCTGTCTCAGGAGCAAACACCCTTTTCTTTTGTCGCACTGGTTTTGAGGAAGTACATATGTTCAAACGGTGAGTGATGACATTAGGATCTATTCCAGGCATATCCTCATGACTCCAAGCAAATACATCAATGTTTTTCCTTAAAAACTTGACGAGGTTCTCCTTAGTTCTTCCTTCTAGATCTACCCCAACCCTAGTACACCTCTCAGGGTTTCTCTCGTCTAAGGAAATATCTTCTAACACTTCAATGGGTTCTACCACAATCCTCCTTTCTTCAATATTCATGTTCTGAACTTGCTCGTCCGTGGCCAACATAGCTTAGTAACATTCTCTTGCTGCTAGTTGATCTCCTTGTACCTGTCCTACTCCATAGTCTGTTGGAAACTTGACTGATAAGTGATAGGTGGACGTTACTGCCTTCCAACTATTTAAAGTTGGACTTCCGATTATGGCGTTATAGGAGGATGAACAATCTACCACAAGAAAATTCACGTCTTTGGTGATTTGCTGTGGATATGCCCCCACTACCACTGGCAATGTAATAGTACCCACGGGCTGCACCTTCATTCCACCAAAACCTACTAGTGGAGAGTTCACTAGACGAAGACGATCTCATCCTAATTTCATCTGCTGAAAAGCTAGAAGATACAAAATATCTGCTGAGCTTCCATTATCAACTAGTACCCTTCTAGTTGTGTAATCAGCGATGAGCAAGGTAATGACAATAGCATTGTCATGAGGATGGTGGATTCTTTCAGCTTCTTCTTCAGTGAACGTGATTGCTTGTTCATCCGTGTTTCTATCTCTAGGTGGTCGTCCAGAGAGTTGGACTCTCTGCACCACCTTTAGGTATGTTTTCTTGGATTTGGAAGACTGGCCTGTAGAGCTCCCCCCAATAATAACTCTGATTTCTCTGAGAGGTGGTCGTGACAACTCTTCGGCTTTTCCCTTGAGTTTTTCGTCCTTATGGTCTTGTCCAAGGAAACTCCTTAGCTTCCCCTGCCTTATGAGATTCTAAATTTGCTGCTTTAGGTCAAAACAACTCGTTCGTATCATGCCCATGGTCTCTATGGAAGCGACAATACTTATTTCTATTGCACTTATTTAGATCTCCCTTCATTTTCTCTGGCCACTTCAAGGACGAATCATCCTTGATTTGCATTAGGACTTGATCAAGTGGCATGTTCAATGGCGTATACTGCTGACTTCGTGCTGAGGGGCCTGCCTTCTTGTCTCGATCCTTCTTATCTTCCATTCGTCCCTTTTTAAGACGAGGACCTTGTTCTAAATGGCGAGTAGGGTTGGCATCCATTTTCTCAACTCTCTTCCTCTTCTTGGCTATAATAGCGTCTTCCGCATTCATAAAATTCTGGGCTAAATGGACGAGTTCAGCCATGGTCTGAGGCTCTTACTCATATAGTTTATGGATGAACAAGTTAGAGTGAACCCCATTGTGGAAAGCCGCTAAAAGGAGCTTGTCATCCATCTCATCCACTACTAAGGCTTCCCTGTTGAACCGCGTAATGAAAGACCGCAAACTTTCATTCTCCCCTTATTCTATGGTCAGCAAACTAGACTAGAAACGCTTGTGCCTCTGTCCTCCGATGAAATTGTTGACAAATAACTTGCTTAACTCCTCGAAGGACGTTACTGTGCTCGGAGGTATTTTGCTGAACCACACTCGTGCGGGTCCTTTATGGGTAATAGGGAAGGCTCTGCACATTATTTCATTCGGAACCCCTTGATGGTGCATAGTAGTTTTGAAGGTGGCAATGTGGTCAAACGGATCCCGCGTCCCATCATATGAATCTAAGGAAGGCATCTTGAACTTGGGTGGTAAAGGGTGAGCATTGATGGAAGGCACAAAAGGGGAGTCAGTTCTATGAACCAAGTCTTCTACAGGGTTCGTCCTCTTCATATTCTCCTTCATCTCATCCATAGTTCTTCTCATTTAGTCCATCTCCCTTTCCAAGTGAGGCACCCTCCTTGAAGGGGTACCCCTTGACTGGCTTTCAAACTCGACATTCCTCCCATCTTGACTCTGGGCCTGTCCTCCAGTGTTCTCATCGTGACGCTGCCTCCTTATGTTAAGTTCTCTAACCCACTCCAGGTTTTGGTGGGTCAACTCTGCCATAGCGGCAGCCATGGATTGCACGTGTTGGACAGAAGGTGGTTGCACGGTAGGCACCGATTGACGGTCGCCTCTGCTTTCTTGAGGGCCTGGGCTAGTAGCCCTTGACCTTGTCCGGACCATTTCAGCCCTTTGTCGGAGAAAGAAATCGCAGAATCCAACAATGGAGTTCAAACATTATTCTTTCCCACAGACAGCGCCAACTGATGAATCTTGTGATATCAGTGGACTGAAAGTCTTGGGCATTGATGAATTTATGACTGAATCCTGAGAAAAAAAACAGAAAACTCAGAGGAAACCGGTGGAAGCCGGCCAAGAACCCTCCGATGGTGAAGTTATCCTTTTTTATGACTTCGTAAATTAAAGGTCTCAGAAAATCAGAATCCCTTACTCTTTCATTGGCGAGCGTTTATATAGTATGCGGGGAGCGGTTACTTGTTTGGTAACCGTTCCTACTATTGGGGAATCAAAAGGCTCAGAGGTAACTTCCATAACTGACGTGGAAGTTAGATTATTCAAGAAGTCTACATTTCACAACGGTTGGACTTGACTAGCGACGGTACGCTCTTTCACCCAGTGGAAACATGTAGTGTAGTAGCCTCGTCCGTCCTTTAAGGATGGACGAACAGTAGTAAACTCGTCCATCCTTTAAGGATGGACGGGCCGTAGTAAGCTCGTCCGTCTTTTAAGGATAGACGGACGAGGAGCTTGGTAAGGATTTCCCTTCCTCTTGTCTTTCCTTTGGACGACGCATATGGACGGGAAAAGACTAGGAATTTTCATTGCACATCAAATCTTACCTTGAGAAGGGCTACAAATGTGTAGTGAAGCTATTTTTAATATCTCAAAATTTATATGTTTCTTTACTCCAATTTAGTTTACTTTTTCTTTATAATTTATGTACAATATTCTTCAAAACCGTTTTACATAAAATATCACAGAATTATTCGTGCATCGCATGAAAAACTTACTAGTTCTTCATAAAGTTCAAGGGTATATCTATAAATGTGTTTATATCTATATAAATATATGATACTGTAAGAAAATTAAGGGAAAGTTCAACCCTATAACCCTAGAATAGTCTATTTTTTGCCATACATTTTTGTAGTTTGATTCAATACAGTTGGACCTAAGGTGATAACTGATAATTAAGTGGGGCTTTTTTTATATTCAATTAATAATTTTGCATCTTAATACAGTATTTTTATTTAGTTTTTGCTAACATCTCCTTTTTAATTGATAATATGACTAATTCAATCAATTTAAAGTAGGATTTTATCAATTTTGAGTTTGGGAAATAAAATTTACTAAAACAAATACAACAAGTACATAATACACCATACCATTATAGTAGTAAAAAGAAAACCTTTACCCATTACTGGACTGATAAAATGTTGAGTGCAATTTTCTTTTCTTTTTTTATAAAAAAATTACCATATCATTATGGGTTTGCTAGTGATGCGTTTGCTAAAATGAAAACCCACAATTTACCTCACCATTATACTATTAATAAAATTTTGAGTGCAATTTCTTTTTTTCTTTTTTTAATTTGCCATACCATTATAGTACTAATAAAATTTTGAGTGGTTTTTTTTTTTTTTTTTTTTTTTTTTTTTTTTAAGTTAAAAATTGAAGGCAATGTTCTAAAAATAAAAAATTACCACATCACTATGTGTTTGCTAATGAGGTTATGCATTTGCTAAAAAGAAAACCCATAAATCATATATACTACCATTATAGTACTAATTAATCGCTAACCCATACAATGCACCAAATAATTAGCAAATGTTAAATATCTCAAAAATATAGTGTTCAATGCTACAATTAGATAAAATGAATGAAAATCAATCATTCTAAACTTGATAAACTATTCTATAATAAATTTAAAAAAATTGGGATTAAATCCTAAACTTGATAAAAGGAGGTAAATAGACAATTAAAGAAAAAACAATCAAAGAAAGAAAGAGATGATGATCTATTAAGATGATATAGTGTGACTATAGTCATATAAGATTGTTAAGAGCATGAATCTGTTTGAATATTTGAACTATTTTAAGTCCATGAAAATTTTGTTTTTCTTTTTTTAATCCATTGCAAACTATAACTTTTGATATATGTGGAATTTTGATCTTATGTAGAATGAACTATTTTGTGAATTGGAATTTTTATCAATATTTGCATAATACAATCTATTCCAAACTTATTGTGTCCGAAATTTCAACTAAAAATCTTCTCTAATTTGATTCACATAAAATCCCAAATAGTCTTTCAATGCAAAGTTTAGGTTCAATGTAACCAGTCACTAAAAATCAGCTAGGTACACACAATTCAAAAGAAATCAATACCTATATTAATTGACCCGAACTTGTGATACCATGTCAACTATAGTTTATTTATGATTCTCAAATTTTTATTTTTTATTTTATTTTTCAGTAAAATACAAACCTGAATTATAAAATTAAAGATAGAAATTTAAACACAACAAAAGTTGCAATATAGTCTCTCTTTTTTTCTTATAAAGATGCAATTACAATAGCGTGGTGCACTTAGAGGAAGAAAGAGAAAAAAAAAAAAATAGAACTACCAAAATTACTCAAGCAAACTTTCACCCCAAAAGGATGTCAACCTCATACTGTAAAAAAAATAAAAACAAACTCTTACTGTGAAGACTCATTTATTGTGCCGCCTCAACTGTGTGTGGGGTTTAGTGTTTAAAAATTTGAATTTGATAAAAGAAAAGACGGACGTAGAAGCAAAAAAAACAGTCTTATAGAAACAATATTGGTACCAATTCATAAATCTGATAGTGAGAACCATTTGTAGGAGTTTTAATTTGTAATGTTTGGCTAAGAGAGGGACAACAATAGGGCTGCGTTAGGTACGGTTTGAAGGCAGATTATAGAGCTAAAAACCAAATAATAAAAAATAATAATGATGTGGAAAATTGTGGAAGCTCTAAAGCTAATGTGGCACAATATAGGAAAGTCAACAAATAGTCAAATGTCTTCAGTTTTATATTATACTAGTCGCTAACTCATGCGATGCACGGATTAGTTGAACAAAAATTTTAAATTTTAAATTTACCTAGAGTTATAATCACTTGAAAAAATAAGTTACAATTTAAGAGGGAAAAAAAATACTACTCCAATAATGTTAGGCATGCCATGTCAATTATCAATGACATCCTTTCTTTAATAAAAATTAATGTCTCAATCATTTTTTAATATAATATAATCCCTCCCATTGCTCAATTTGTTTGCAAAATCCTAGGTTTTTTTCTTGCCATATAAAATGCAACCAAAAAACCCAAAAATAAGAAGAAGAAAAGAAAAACTATAGAAGTTTTTACATAGAAAATAGGAATTAATTATACTCAAAAATGGCATTGACACTCAGAAAGAGTCATTAATCTAGAGGAATAGGTTTTGGATTTTTTTTTTTTTTTTTTTTTTTGAAAATTGGAAAAGCTAATTTAGTGTTATAGGTAATAGTTATAATATTTTAACAGGTAGAAGAACAACAACACAAAGGCGTATCAGATGAATAAATTGACTTCTTTAGAGAATGAAGACAAATAAATGCACCGAAAAAAATAGATTTTGGAATATATGAATGTAAAAGGAAGAAGAAGGAAGTACCAATTGAAAGGCCATAAAGTTTTAATCGAGATAGAAGATGACCAATTAAGCACTTGGAATGCTCCTATTATCTGCATAGCCTCGGCTGCCACCTTCTTGCCTCTCATCTACTTATGATTCCAACTTTTATTATTGGCGAGAAAAAGGGTCTCTTGCCTTCAAGTAATGTAATTGAGAAAAATGCCACAAGAAACATATCAACACCCTTTTTGGTTCTTAAATGATAAAAATTTAAAGAACAAATTTATGAGGTTAACGCATAACCTAAGCTTGTTCATCAAGATTCAAGACCCAGCAACGTAAAATACAATATAAAAAATAGAGTAAAAATGCAAAAAATACATGAAAAATAATTATTTTTTAATAACATTAATTTATAATTCTTAAATCACATTAATTCAAATAGTAAGGCAAAATATATGACTACATAATAGAAAAAAATATAAAAGAAAAATAAGTTACCTCAAAAGAATAATGCATGACTATAGCAATTGAAATTTGTCAAGACAACTTCATATATTGCAAAACATGAACCCAAAATTTAGATGTTAAAACTTTTAAAATGCCAAAAGAAAGAGTAAAGAATCAGAAGATACAGCGCCTAGAAATTATTGAAACAAACCAAATAAATAAATAAATAAAAGCATATGACTACATAATAGAAACAAAAATATAAGGGAAAGATGGGTTATTATCCTTGGCTAGCAGTTGAAAGCAGCAAGATAGTTTCAAATATTGCAAAAATTGGATCAAAAAATTAAGTTGTTAAACTTCTTAAAGGCTTAAAAAAATGAAGAATCAACAAAAAAACATATGACTACATAATAGAAAAAATATAAGAGAAAGATAGGTTACCTCAAAACAATAATCCATGATTATAGCAATTGAAATCTGTCGAGACAATTTCATATATTGTAAAATATGAACTCAAGATTTAGATGTTAAAGCTTCTAAAAAGCCAAACGAAAGAGTAAAGAATCAGAAGATTTAGTGCCTAAAATTTATTTAAAACAAAACAAAATAATAAAAACATATGACTACATAACAAAAAAAAATTGACAATTTTTATTAACAAAAATACAATAAAACTATAATTAAAAAACCCTAATAGTGATCTAGTGACCAGAGAATTAGAGAAGGATAGAAGGAAGAGTAAAAAAAAATTAGAAAATCGAATGAGAGAGGAGGTGTTTGCATAAAGAACACAATAAAAATATAATTTAAAAACCTTAATAGTGATGTAGTGACCGGAGAATTAGAGAAGGAGAGAAGGAAGAGTCCAAAACAAAATAGAAAACTGTATGAGAGAGGAGGTGTTTGTGTTTGAATACATCTTAAAAGTCCTAAATCAAATTAAAAAAAGCTAATGCGGAAAATTATGAAGAGGTCAACCAAAAGTCAAAACTTTCGGTTTTATAATATATATATATATATATATATATAGATAAAATTTTGAGTAAAATTTCCCAAAAGAGAATTACCATACCAATATGCGTTTGCTAAAAATAAATAAATAAATAAAATTACCATAACATTATGCGTTTGCTAAAAAGAAAATTTTACCATACCATTCTGTAGGTGATATGTACATTTGATTTGGAAAAAAAAAAAAAAATCTAGACTTATTTTACATAATTAAGAATTGTAATGTTACATGGATTCCAGTTACCTCAACTGGTAAAACATCTAACAGTTGAATAAAAGATCTAAAATTCAATACCGCCTACACCAAAAACTGATTAGTGTCTTAGCCTGATAATAAAGAGCTATCAAAACGTCATAGGTTGAAAATCTCTTAAAAAAGAATTGTAATGTTACATATTTGAATATCATTAGAATTATTTTCAATTTTCACTTTGTCTTGTATTATTTCATTATCTTGAAACTCTTTTTGATAAAATTTTTTGGACAAAATTTAGATATAAACTTGGTTGTAATATTTTCACAACATTTTTAAATTTTTAATTTTGAAGAAGTGTTACATTCATAATATTTTCACAATTATTTCATAATAAATTATAGGTGGTAAGTTGTTATTAGTTCTAATTTGAATTTATAACTTAAATTACTTTTTTGTCCACCTGTACTGCAAATAACAACCTGTCACTTAAAATTTATTATAAAATATTGTGAACATAGCATTTCTCTTAATTTTGTTCCTTATTTATTTTTATTTTTTTGGAAATACTATATCCATAACATTTTCATAATATTTTTATAACAAATCATAAATGATAAGTTGTTATGGGATATTATTGGCTAGTTAAAAAGTAATTTCATTGGTAAATTTAAATTAGAACTAATAACAACTTACCTCTTATACTTTATTGTAAAAGTATTATAAATATATTGTGGATGTATAACTTCTCATTTTTTTTTTTACTTCAAGTTTTATTCCAAAGGCAAAACCCTCGTTTATAATAAATGGACTTGGCATATGGTCTTACCTATGAGGAATGTACCTGAGGCAGCCCCAAACCACATGGCATCCAATAGAATAAGCAATTACATAAAATTTGGAACCGAGTCCCAATTGATCAGCAAGCTCTTCAACATCTAAAGCCAAACTTTTCACCGTTTGTTTTGGATCTGGGTCACCTTCTCCATAACCCGGTTTATCATATGACACAATGTATAGTCCTAGTTTTTCAACAAGTTCCTTAAAAATTATTTCCACCATTTAGTGAGCTAATATAACTTTCATTGATAAAGTCTTGGAGCCCAAAATCAATAGAAAATTAAAGATTCAATCATAACAAATAAGTAAATAACACAGTACTTGCGGGAGATTTTTTGCAATCACTGCACTATGTCTGCAAGTAAATAAGCCATGAACATAGATAATCTTATATTTGGCCACTTCTGCTGGCACACCATGCTCCTTGTAGGCCAAATGTCTTCCATCCCTAAGCTTAATTCTAGGTGCTGTGATAGGCGGGCCGCAAGGTGAGCCACAAATGTTGGGAGGCAGAGGGCGGGTGGCTCGATAAGCCCATGCCAGCAATAATCCAATCAACAAGACCACTACAAACATCCTTGGCTAGGGTTGAGATATGCGGAGTACCCTGAAATTACAGTACATATGTTGACAGGAAAATCAGTTTAGTGGAGACTACATCTTTCTATTACTTCACATTTGGGAGAAGACCGGGATGATTAACATGGATTGGTTATAGTGAGATCAACCATCATATAAAACTTTAGAATTTGCTTAAGAATCGTGGACATAAATTGCTTGAAAAGAGAGAGAGAGAGAGAGAGAAGCATGAAAATAATAAACAAAGAGAGATATGAACTACTAGATAAATAATTATGACAAGCTAAAGGGAATAAGACATGGATCTCCAGTGCTCTATATGTGTGATTTGTTTTGGGCCAATGTTTGTTGCATATATCAGACTTGGTGTTGGGAAATTTAGATCTCGGTTGATAGAATTAACAAGTTTTAAACTCAAGTTGTTAATTAGATTTATTATAAATAAAACTTGTTAAAACAAACAAACATCAGTATCATGTCAAAATCATGCAGCAGAAAAATAAATAAAACAAGATATGATGACACAGGAAAACCAATGAAACAAACTAGTTTCACAATAAAAAACCTGGGGGGAAACCTTCCCAAAAAGCAATCCACTATAGTAAAGAGAAGTTTCAAATCTAGTACAAAACCTTTGTCCCTAGACTCTACTATCCCCATAAATGAACTTATAGTAAAAACCTTCTACCACTTCAGAACTTCTAAACTCTTCAATATATAAACACCACCCTTTTACACGGATCCCAGTACGTGACTAACACACCAACTTGAAGAAGATGTTGGTTGCAAAGTTTTTCACTTCATCCAAACGATGAAGATCAAGAAGCACTTAGTTACAAAACCCTAAGGCGCAAAGACGCAGTAGCTTCTTTTAAAGAGAATAAGGCACCGATCACTTTTTGCATATGTTTTTCTTGTATTATCTTATGTGACGGCAGGGGCGACATTATGTAGAGTTCAGGGGGTTCAAATGAACCCCCTGAGCTGGCATTTTTTTTATAATATATATAATTTTTAATTTTTGATTTATCCCTCTTAAAATGAAAATTTGAATACCCTAACCCTAAAATTTTTTTTAGTACAATTGAAATAAGCTTAAATATGATCTTCTTTTGTCAAAAAAAAATATGATCTTCTTAACAATATTTTGGTCTTTTTAAACACACAAAAAAAAAAAAAAAAAATCGTCTTAAACCTAAAAAAAAAAGCCTATTTAGATTTTAACAAATTTGAAATAAACTAATAGAAAATTCTTAGTTTACATTGTATATATAAGATTTACATTGTCTCTAAACAAATGTGTATTGTACATTTTTTGCAAATTTGTATAATATTGCACACATTTGTTTAGTCTACAATTTAAATCTTACATTAATAATACAATATTAACATATCATTGTCCTAAACTAATAGATAAAAGTATTTTAAATGGTAATAACTAAAGTTCACTTAATGAAAATAATTAATATGTTCATTGTATTAAGAAATAATGTGTTAAATGAACTTATAGTTTATTTTTTATTCTTTTACTCGTGCATACTATGGGCAAATTTGTAATAAGAAATCTTTGTAAAGCGCAAAATTCATCTCTTACCCAAAATACATCTTCTTGTTGGCCCCCCTAGAAAAAAATTCTGGAGCCGCCACTATGTGACGAACTCTAAAATAAGCCTTATATATGTCTAAGATTGTGAAAAAAGAAACCCTACACAAATACATAAGCAGGGCCGAAAATCAAATTTGAAAATCTAAATTCCCGTAACCTCGATAAATACCTCGATAGATAGTATCTGTCAAGCCTCATTAAACCTCAATAGATAGCTATCTATCGAGCAGCTGTCGAACTATCTGTCCGCAGGTGTTGAGCTATCTGTCCAGCTTTAGTGAACAACTTTTCTTCACTTGTTTCTTGGTCCAATCTTCATGGCTTTAATACTAGACTTGAACAACATGTTTCTTGAAGTATTAATCACATCCTCAATCTACCCAAATACAAGTAAAGTGCGTTTTGTCAAAGGATTAGCCAACTACATAAAATGTTGACATATGTTCCTAACATGAATCACATATGTCCTAACACTTGGAAATCGTGTGCTCAAAGCATAATTTCAATTATAATTTTGAAATCATGAAATTATGTTTTGAATACACAATTTCACAATTTTACTAAAATCGTTTCATGTTTTGATTATCATCACTTTTTCGTTTCTTTTCTTTTCTTTTTATAAAGATTCATCTCAAGACCAGCCTAATAGGGAGCATGTAGGCCAACGTATGTGTGGAGCGTACAAATGCCTAGGTATGGGCTCCAACTATCGTAAGGAAAACATCAGAGGGAATCAGTTACTAAACGATTCACTTAGGGTCTATTTGGATACAGTTGAAAACTGAAAACTGAAACTGAAAACTGAAAAACATTGTAGCAAAATAATTTTTAAATGTGTGAATAATACCGTGGGACCCATTTTTAATGAAAAAATTGCTGAAAAGTGAAATTTGTAAGTCCGAAAATAGTACACGATGTGCACTGATTGGCTGAAAAAAGTTAGAAAAGTCAAACTTTGCGGCTACTGTTCATTGAACAGTGCATGAACAGTAGCCGCAAGTCTTAAAAAAACGTTAAAAAAAAAAAAAAAAAACGCAGATGCAGACGCACTAGAAATCAGCCCAATCCAAACGTACTCTTAGTCTTTCGTCCCTATATTCAAGTTAGATAGGGATGATAATAGGGTTGAGCTGAGTTGGATCAAGCTTTTCAAGCAGAAACAAAAAATCTACACAAGATAGGTTGGAGATATTTTGCTATTCTTAATTGGATAACTTATTCAATATTAATAAGGTAGACATGAATAAGCCTTCTTTATATTGGTAGGTAAGTTTTTGAAACCAAACAATTTTTCAAATCATTATTAATATGTGTGTGTGTATATAAACAATTTTTTTATTTTTTTGAATCATATATACATATCAATTTTTTATATGTTACATGTCAATCAAATCTGATGAGGTTGTGAAATCACCAGTGAGCCACACGATCCACGCTCACTTAAACTAACAACCTACAAGAAGAGAGAAGTGATCTCGCAGAGGGCACCGGTGTGGTGTTGGCCAAATACCCTCCGAAGGTCAAGTTAGAATTATTCTCAACTCTAGAGTGCTAGAGAGGGTAAATTATGCGTACCTTGATTTGTGAGGGTATTGGGGCTTTTATAGTAGTAGGAGGTTAGCCTCTCTTCCTTGACCTAGAAGTCTTTTCCTTATAGGACTCTACTTGAGCAGTCCTAAACGTGATGGGCAAACATTTCCTTGTAGAGTAGGTTTTTCATTAATCACGTATCTTCTAGAATTATCCTTGCACTAGTATTCTGATTTCCCTTAGGATTCTCTCGGATTTCAAACGTGTGCCCCAAGTATTTTAAGTCATGCCAGGCCCTGAGCTCTTCCTTATTGCCGACCCATGGGCTCGGATCCATCAGGCCCAATGCCATGCTATTTTTTACACCTTCAGTTGCCCCCTTCACCCTATGGTCCGTCATGATTTAGGTGGTCAGACCAGTAGGGTGACGGTTAAATTTTAATTGGGGTTGACGGTCCAAGATTGTTTATGTTGATGGTTGAATTTTGTTTATGTTGACAGTTCTTCAGGGGGACATGAACTACGAACATATGTTGACAAGTTGTCAAGCATTTATGAGGCACGCCACGTGTCACTCTTTGATTGGATTTTGTACCGGATCGAAGCGTCGCTTCGTCTTCTGTGCATCTCTCATATATATAACATACCTCTCTCCCCTCATTTCTAAAATTTTCAGCCAAATCATATTGTCAGAGCGTCGTCGTCAACCTTGTCAGAGCACTCCGTCGAACATCTGTACCCGTCAATTATACAACTGTCGATTTTTCGTTACTCAGAGCGGTGAGTATTTATTATTATTATTATTTCAAGTCTTACATTTTTGTGCTTACATTTTGCTTAGACCTACACACCCGTCCGTAACTATTAGATCCGTCAGTCTTAGGTTTTGTCTTCAATTGTAGGCCACGTCTAGTGCGTCAAGTAATCAGTCGGGAGTTCGTGAGGAGGCGGAATACGAGGAAGTATACCCGTCCGGTCATAAAGACCCAGAGAGTCCCGGCGAAGAGAGGAGTCCGTCTACCTCTTCCTCGTCCTCAACAAATGAGGATATGGAGATGGTTGAAGTAGAAGAAATGTCTGATGACGGCGAGGATCAACCATTGGGACTCGTCATCGGTGCTGATGGACTTAGGGAGTTCATCATGCTACCAGAGTGGACGGTGCATAAATTCACATCCGTCATTAAGGAGAAACACTTCAACACATTTAGGGCTTCCAAATTCCGAACAACATTCCAATCCGTCTACCTTATGTATCAGAGAAGTGTTACTACGACGAGGTGGAAGGTGTTGGAGTGTATGAGCAGATGCTAAACACAGGACTTCGGTTTCCACTAAGTACCCATCATAGAGAACTTTTAAATTATTTGGGTTTGTCCGTCACCCAGATATCTCCAAACACCTGGAGGGTCTTCATAGCAATGGAGATACTCTATAGTGCTATGACAGACGGCGCTAGGAGGCTAATGGTGCGTGAATTCCTTCATTGCTATCATCCAGACGAAATAGACAGGTCAAAAGGAATGTATAGTTTTGCCTGTAGGAGCCCCTTGTTGAAGGTCATCTTTGAAACTCCTGACTTAAATAGAGACTGGAAGAGTCGTTATTTCTTCCTGGAGGGTGACAAATGGATGAGCCGTCCAGGGGAGACGGAGTATATGCCCGTCGACACAACTTGGGGAGTGTTACATTCATCTCGTATGCACCCGTACTAATTTGTAATTCTTTTCATAACCATCAATTATAATTCTTCTTCTAACCACCCATTTTCTCTGTAGGTAGATGATGCCCACAAGTTAGTGTTGAGGAATTTAGCTTTCTTGAGAGGATTTTTCAGAAGACCAAGCCGGAAGAAAGGACTTGGGTGAAATTAGTAAATCCGAACACCATCCATTGGTATTGTGACGGTCCTGAACCAACAACTGAAGCCGTCAGATACGACGAAAGAATCCATAGATGTAAGTCCGTCAACTTTCACTATAAATGGTTCCAACTATATGTAAATAACTTCATTCGTCCTGTTTTATAGAGATGGACGATGCTAAGATGAGGGGGCTGATAAAATCACAGGCCGTCAAGAAGAAGGAGTCCAGCGAGGTGGTTCCTAAGGGGACGGCTCCGTCGATAAAGAGGAAACCGTCATCCAAATCTGACCGTCCTCTTAAGCAGCCAAAGGTCTCTCTAGAACCCGTCATAGGATTGATGGCTGAGGGTGTGGAGACCGTCACCCTAGTAAAGAACGGGTCCGTCAAGGGCCTGATGAAGGCTCCATCCACAAACCAAGAGAAACCTCCTCCTCTCTTCTGTGACGACTCCAAATTTGCATTGGAGAAGCTATCATCTATTATCTCGTCGGAGGACTATAAGGATCTGGGCAATCACTCGACGGAGGCAATGGGGGAGACGGGTCTCTTTGCTGTTGCTCAGGTAATCTTTCTCCGTCACCTTAAGTCCGTCTACTTAGTTTTTTGGTCTAACACTTTAACTTTTTTGTTTCAGTCTTTGGTCATGATGAAGGTTTTAATGGATCGGTGTCTTAACTGAGAGGTAGCTCTAGATCGTGTGCGAGCAAAGGCAAAGCAGACGGAGGATGAGCTTGGTCAACTTCACAAGTGGAAGTACACTATGGAGAAGAAATTTGACCTTTCAGAGCAGGCGAGGAAAGAACTTGAGCAGAAGACGGATGAGGCGGAGCAGGCGCTAGAGAGAAAAGGAAAGGAAATCCAAGACTTGAAGGAAACGCTCCGTCAGGCTAAGGAGGCAGCTGTACGGGAATACCGTGACTCCAACGCCTTATTAGGCAGGCTGGGGGGCTCGTTCCTTCAGGGTTTTGATGACGTGCTCCGTCAAGTTCAAAGAGCCTACCCTAGTCTGGATGTGTCGATGATAACTGTCAATGACCAAGATCAGATGTCTGCTTTTCCCGTCGCTTCAGAGAACACAGACGACCTTTTTGGTGAGGATGTAGTTCAGGGTGACGGGGAATCAGTGCCAGCAAAAAATGTTCAAGATGCCGACCAAAAAATGTAGACTATTATTTTATCACTTTTTTTGTATTTGGGAACAATCCGCCCATCATTTTGTGTATTAAACAATTACCCTCTGAGGGTTTTATCCGTCATTATTGCATTATCTTAAATTTTTATGCTTGCTATAAATTAATCTTTATATATTTTTTGAATGATGCATAAATATCCATCCTCCTTAGGAGGAGAAGTTTGAGCAAATATCCGTCCTCTTTTTGAGTAAATATTCGTCCATGTAATTTTTGTATAACGTCATTGACGGTCTGGTATCCATCTATTTACCCGTGTATTTATGAACCCTCTTTTATCTGTCTATTTTGCGGAATATGAATATTTCCAGCCTATGCGTGATCCGTCCACTTTGTGGACTGTAAATTATTTTCAACTTTAGGTGATCCGTCCACTTTGTGGCTGTACACTTTGGGAGATCTGTCCACTTTATGGACTTTGTAAATTATTTTCACCTTTTGGTGATCCGTCCACTTTGTGGACTGTAAAATATTTTCACCCTTTAGGTGATCCGTCCACTTTGTGGCTGTACACTTTGGGAGATCCGTCCACTCTATGGACTTTGTAAATTATTTTCACCTTTTGGTGATCCGTCCACTTTGTGGACTGTAAAATATTTTCACCCTTTAGGTGATCCGTCCACTTTGTGGCTGTACACTTTGGGAGATCCGTCCACTTTATGGACTTTGTAAATTATTTTCACCTTTTGGTGATCCGTCTACTTTGTGGACTAAAATATTTTCACACTTTAGGTGATCCGTCCACTTTGTGGACTAAATAATTTTCACCTTTGGGTGATCCGTCCACTTTGTGGACTTTTGAATTATTTTCACCTTTTAGGTGATCCGTCCACTTTGTAGACTTTAAATTATTTTCTCCCTTTGGGGATCCATCCACTTTGTGGACTACATTATTCACCCTTTGGGTGATCCTTCTACTTTGTGGACTAAGTTATTTTCAATCTTTGGGTGATCCATCCACTTTGTGGACTAAGCTATTTTCACCCTTTAGGTGATCCGTCCACGTTGTGGACTTTATGTAGCCTATCCGTTCATAAAAAATCCATGTGGAATATCAAAGCTGTATCTGAATATTCTTTTTTTTTTAAAATGCGTTTGTAGAAAAAAGTGTCTGCCCCCTTGGGCTTAAAAGGGCATAAAAAGATTGTAGCAAGAATAGTTTAAAGAAAAACTAGTAAATTGTAGCTAAAGATTAAATAAACTGGGAAATTGGGGATTTGTTCATATTCTCTCTACTGGTAGTATTTCCGTAGATGCTCCGTGTTCCAAGGGTGCTGCAGCTTTTGTCCATCTATTGTTTCGAGGTGGTAGGTCCCCTTCCTTTGCCATGATGCGATCCTGTAGGGTCCTTCCCAGTTGCCGCTGAGTTTTCCTTGCGAAGGATCTCTAGCGGCACCCATTACTTTCCGTAGTACAAGATCACCGACCTAGAAGTCTCTATGCCTCACTTTGGTGTTGTAGCGTTTTGCCATGAGGTCTTAATAACGCGCCAACCTTTGCTCTGCTGCCGCTCTGACTTCGTGCACTAGGTCGAGCTGGAAGCGTATGGCCTCTTTTTTCTTATCTTCGTCGTAGTTCTCCACCCGGTAGCTTGTGAGCCCCACTTCTGCGGGAATGACAGCTTCGGCTCCATATGCAAGTCGAAATGGCGTTTCTCCAGTGGGTGTTCTTGTCGTGGTCCGATATGCCCATAGGACGCTCGGTAATTCGTCCGGCCAGATACCCTTTGCTCCCTCGAGTTGGGTCTTGATTATCTTGAGCAAAGACCGGTTCATGACTTCAACTTGCCCGTTTACCTGTGAGTGTGCGGGTGACGAGTAGTGATTCTTGATCCCTAGCTCTGAGCAGAAGTCTCTGAACGTGCTGTTGTCGAATTGCTTACCGTTGTCAGAGACCAGTAATCTGGGTATCCCGTACCTGCATATGATATTTCTCTAGACAAAACTTCGGATGTTCTTCTCCGTGATGATGGCTAAGGCTTCCGCCTCGACCCACTTAGTGAAGTAGTCTATGCCTACTACCAAGAATTTCAGCTGTCGGATCGCCGTTGGGAATGAGCCCATGATATCAAGTCCCCATTGTGCAAACGGCCAGGGTGCCGTCATAGGTGTCAGTTCTTCGGATGGCTGCCTGATGAAATTGCTGAACCGCTGGCATTTGTCGCAAGACTGGATATAGGCTTGTGCAACCTTTATCATTGTAGGCCAGTAGTATCCTGCTCAAATCAACTTGTGTATGAGTGATCATGCACCCGAGTGGTTTCCGCAGATACCCTCATGTACTTCTCTCATCACGTAATCTGCTTCCTCTTGGCGTAAACACCTCAGGTACGGTCAAGAGAAACCTCTTTTATATAAAACGTCCTTTATCAGCACGAATCGTGATGGCCGGACCTTCAGCTTTCTTACGGTGCCTTTCTCGTCTGGTAACATCCCAGTTTTTAGATAGGATATCAATGGCATAGTCCAGTTGCATTCAGAGTTTACCACCTGCATATTAGTTCCGTCATCGATAAGTGAGGAGATTTAAACGAATGATAATACCTGTTCGAGAACCAGCATAAATTCTGCTGACGCAGCTTTTGCTAGATGGTCGACCCATTCATTTTCCTCCCTTAGGATCTGAATGAATTTGACTTCGAGGTCGTTGATTCGGTATTTTACTTCTTCTAAATACCTCTTCATTCTATCGTTCTTGCACTCGTAGTCACCATTGATCTGACTTGTTACCACTTGTGAATCACAGTGGACAATTATGTTCTCTGCTCCAGCGGCCTTTGCAAGGTCTAGCCCTGCCACCACGGTTTCATACTCTACCTCGTTGTTGGTTATGGGGAAATCCAGTCGGATCATAAATTGTATCTTATCCCCCTATGGAGTTTGGACCACTACCCCGGCTCCACCAGCTCATCTATTTGAGGATCCGTCTGTATAGATATTCCATTGTTCTTTCTCTTCCTCCACCTAGCCTTCCCCAAGAATGAACTCAGCAATGAAGTCAGCTACTACCTGCCCTTTTATAGCCGTCTGCAGGTGGTATTGGATGTCAAACTCGCTCAACTCTATTGCCCACAAAGCCATTCTTCCTGCTGCTTCTGGGCTACTCATGGCTTTTCTTAATGGCTTGTCCATTAAGACAGCAATTGTATGCGTTTGGAAGTATGGCTTGAGTCTTCACGTGGTGATTACCAACGCGAAAGCCAGCTTCTCCATTTGAGGGTACCTCTCTTCTACTCCTTAGAATGCTCGGCTTGTAAAGTAGACTGGTTTCTGGGATCTGTCGTCCTCTCTCACCAAAGCTGTGCTTACTGCGGCCTGTGAAACGGCTAAATATAGGTAGAGTTCCTCGCCTAGCATGGACGGACTAAGTAACGGTGGAGATGAGAGATAAACTTCATGTCGTTGAATGCCGTCTGGCATTCATCCGTCCACTCAAATGATTTCCTTAGAGTGCGGAAGAATGGTAAACACCTGTCCGTCGCTCTCGAGACGAACCTGTTTAGAGCTGTGATCTTTCCGTTTAAACTTTGGACCTCCTTAATTGTCCTTGGTTGTTCCAACTCCATTATGGCCCGCACCTTCTCTGAATTGACCTCTATTCCTCTTTGAGACACCATGAAACCCAAGAACTTCCCAGCTGTCACTCCGAATGCACACTTGTTTGGATTTAGCTTCATGTTGAATGATCGGAGCGTATCGAATGTCTCCCTGAGATCGTCTAGGTGATCAACTTCATGCAGGCTTTTTACCAACATGTCGTCAACATAAACCTGTACGTTCCTACCGATCTGATGTGCAAACATCTTGTTCATTAGCCTTTGGTATGTTGCCCCAGCATTTTTGAGTCCAAAAGGCATCACCTTGTAGTAGAATAATCCTTGGCTTGTCACGAAGGAGGTCTTCTCTTGATCAGATTCATCCATCCTGATCTGGTTGTAGCAGGAGAAAGCGTCCATAAAGCTTAGGAGCTGGTGTCTTGCAGTTGAATCTACCAAGGTATCTATCCGTGGGAGCGGGTAGCTGTCTTTAGGGCAAGCCTTGTTGAGGTCCGTGAAATCTACGCACATCCTCCAGTTTCCATTGGCCTTTTTAACCATAACAACGTTTGCCAACCAGTCGGGGAAGTATACTTCTCGGATGAAACCTGCCTCCAATAATTTTCGAACCTCCTCGGCTATGGCTTTGTCCCGCTCCTGGGCGAAGACTCTTTTCTTTTGCCGGATTGGAGGGAATGAGGGCGACACATTTAACTTGTGGACCATGACAAAGGGGTCGATTCCTGGCATGTCTTCATGACTCCAAGCGAACATGTCTTGATTATCTCTGAGGAAAGTCGTGATCGTTTGGCGCATTGGCGAACTGGCTAGTGTGCCAATTTTAGTCGTCTGTTCGGGCCTCGTGTCATCAAGTCTCACCTCTTCTAGCTCTTCAACTGGCTTTGCTAATGCTCGCTACTTTCCGATACACATTATTTGCTGTTGATCTTCCATTTCTAACATGGCAATATAGCAATCCCGCACTACTATTTGATTTCCCCGCAATTCTCCCACCCCATACTCCGTCGGAAATTTAATCATCAGGTGGTATGTTGAAGTCACCGCCTTCCAGGAATTGAGAGTGGGTCGCCCGAGGATGGCATTATAGGCGGACGAACAGTCGACCACGAGAAAAGTTACCTCCTTAGTGATCTGCTGAGGATAGTCACCTGCCGTCACAGCTAGTGTTATTGCGCCCAAGGGGAACACCTTCGTTCCCCTAAATCCCACGAGTGGGGCATTTGTTGGGGTCAACCATTCCCTTTCAATTCTCATTTGCTAGAATACTGGATAGTACAGGATGTCTACTGAGCTGCTGTTGTCGACGAAGACCCGATGCATGTTATAATCCCCTATTTGCAAGCTGACCACAAGTGCGTCGTCATGAGGGTGGTGAAGTCTCCGAGCATCATCCTTTGAAAATCCGATAATGGGTTTATCTATTCACGACATCTTGGGTATGGATCCCATAAGTTGGACGCTATGGACCATCCTGAGGTAGGTTTTGCGGGCTTTTTTGGAAGATCTGGCTGCGGTTGTGCCCCCTACGATCATTCTTATGTCCTCTACAGGTGGTCTAGGGCGCTCGTTATCCCGTCGTGGGGCCTGCTCCTCCGGCGGATCGGTTCTTTCCCTACTAACGAACCTCTGTAGCTTCCCTTGTCTGATAAGGGCCTCAATTTGCTGCTTTAGGTCGTAGCAGTTGGCTGTGTCGTGCCCGTGGTCTCAGTGAAAGCGACAATACTTGTCCCTTGGCCTTTTGTTGGGATCTCCCTTTAATTTACCAGGGAACGTCAGTGCTCCTTCATCTTTGATCTGTATCAATACTTGATTAATCGGGGCAGTTAATGGGGTGAAATTGGTGAACCTTCCAGTGGGGGGTCTAAGGCGCATTTCATCTCGTTGATCTCCGGTTCTAGAAGCCTTTCGCCCCCTATCTTGTCACATGTCCTCCTGCCTCTCCCTCTTCTTAGGCTTTTCCTCGTGGGCTAGCAATGCATCTTCTATATTCATGTATTTGGTAGCTCTGTAAAGCACATCTGTCATGGTCTTCGGGTCATTCTTGTATAAAGAAAACAAGAACTTACCCTTCCGTAGTCCGCTAGTAAATGCAGCTATGAGTATCTTATCGTTAGCTTCGTCAATTGAAAGGGCTTCTTTGTTGAAATGAGTTATGTAGGCCCGCAGCGTCTTGTTTTCTCACTGCTTGATGCTTATTAAGCACGTGGTGGACCTTTTGTACTGATGTCTGCCTATGAAGTGCGAGGTGAACTGGGCGCTCAACTCCTTGAAAGTATTGATGGAGCTTGGTGTCAATCTATTGAAACAAACCCTCGCAAGGCCCTTCAGCGTCGTCGAGACTGCCCTGCACATGATCTCGTCTGGTACCCCTTAAAGGTGCATTAAGGTCTTAAAGGTCTCGAGATGATGAAGGGGGTCCTTGACCCCGTCGTAGCTTTCAATGTGGGGCATGCGGAATTTGGTGGCAGGGGGAATAAGTTGACGGAGGTAGTGAATGGTGAGTCGGTTCTGTTCACTAGGTCATCAAGATCAGTGGATACTCATCCCTTGAGGGCATTCATCATGACCTCCATCTGCTCCTTCATTGCTTGCATCTCTGCAATAATAGGCGGAGGGGCAAAATCCATGAGAGACGAAATGCTTATGTTTTGCCGCTCTAGTCAGCTTGGGGCGTTGCTACCCTCTGGCTTTTCTTGGTCCCTTCGTTCGGCACTGTTACCTTCTTGGTTTTCCTCCTGAATGTTAAGTCTTGCATCCCTTTGGCATAGCTGCTCCTCCAGATCATGGTTCTGCTTTGTGAGTCATTCTACAGCTGCCATGAGAGTCTGGACCTGTCTCTCTAATGCAGTAGATCTTGGCAGCTCGTCTTCTTGAACGTTGTTGGTGGTAGCCATCGAGCGAGTGAGTACCATGCGACTCTTATGTCCGGGAGGCGATAGTCTGGCTAAACTCTTCGCGTTCTTCCCCACAGACGGCGCCAACTGATGAGGCCGTGAAATCACCAATGAGCCACATGATCCACGCTCGCTTAAAGTAACAACCTGCAAGAAGAAAGAAGTGATCTCGCAAAGGGCACCAGTGTGGTGTCAGCCAAATACCCTCCGAAGGTTAAGTTAGAATTATTCTCAACTCTAGAGTGCTAGAGATGGTAAATTATGCGTACCTTGATTTGTGAGGGTATTGGGGCTTTTATAGTAGTAGGAGGTTGGCCTCTCTTCCTTGACCTAGAAGTCTTTTCCTTATAGGAATCTACTTGAGCAATCCCAAACGTAATGGGCAAACATTTCCTTATAGAGTGGATTTTTTATTAAGAACGTATCTTCTAGAATTATCCTTGCACTAGTATTCTGATTTCCCTTAGGATTCTCTCGGATTTCAAACGTGTGCCCCAAGTATTTTAAGTCATGCCAGGCCCTGAGCTCTTCCTTATTGCCGGCCCATGGGCTCGGATCCGTCAGGCCCAATGTCATGCTATTTTTTACACCTTCAAAATCAATTAGAACTCATTGATTACTAGATCAAGAAAGGAATCTAGCACTTGATTAAATTAGTTTATTCTTTACTTAAAAATATAATTAAATTAATGAATAGTAAGCTCTCATATATATATATATATATATATTAAAAAAACTGGTACTTATTAACCATAAGATATAAAGATAAGGATGACTACAAACCATACAAGCTAGCATTTTATTTCTTTTAGCATACTATAGAATCACGTCTTCTAGAAAGTAGAAACAATATTGTAGCTTGCATGGTTTGTAGTTCAATAAAATTGTCATCAAATGAAACACCATGGTAGTCGACCTACGTACAAGGCTTTTGAAATTTAATTTTTAGTGTTAAGTCAATAAGATCTTGTGAATTTCAATTAACTTAATTAGTAATGTTTATTATTAATGAATAGAGAACTTGAGTTCGAATCCAAAAAAAAAAAAAAAAGAAGAAGAAAAAGAAAAAAGTCAATTGATATATCTTGGCCTGATGGCTAAAAATAATTATCATAAAACAGATGTCAAAAGAATTGTATCATATTTATATAACTAAAATAAAAACTATGTAAGGTCCCTCTAATTCCTTTATGAATCAAACTTGAATAGAAACATATGGACTGAGTGCACCTTCTAAACCTTGTTCAAATTTGTTTGGTGGCACCGGTAAGACAAAGCTATTCTTCAAGTTAAACATGTTTCCATCATCTGAAGTTTAGACTCTACACTGACCTTAACATTATTCAGCCTCAGAACTATAAAGAGAACGGAGAAAGAAAAGCAAAATCCTAAGTATGGCTTTGTTAAAATAAAGACAGTAATTTATGGCAAAGACAAACTGTTATTCTTTGAGGAATGTCCTAGCTAGAGAGAGCCTGGAAGAAATTGAAACTTGAAATGAGTATGGTATTAAAAAAGAAAGACAGTAATGGGTGGATTCCAATACAAATTGATATTCTTTGAGGAATGTACTAAAACAAGATTGGAAAGAGAACCTGAAAGAAGTTGAAATGAGTAGTTGATCAGCTAAGGCAGCGTACCTCTATCTGCTCACTCTACAGCTCAATGCATAGAGTATATGGGCAGTTGTAGATATATAGACAAGCGAGAAAATTTGTAATAATATGTTATAATGGATCGGAAGAAGAGAAATAAAACAGGAAAATTTAAAAGAGTTATTGCACTATCAATTTGTGACTGAGTGGAGTAGGTAAGAAATCCCGGATCTCTCCAGGTTTTCATCTCCCATCTTCTTACCTACTCCACTCAGTCACAAATTGATAGTGCAATAACTCTTTTTATCTAAACGAGTACTCCTTTGTAAGGAGATTATCTAAACGAGTACTCCTTTGTAAGGAGAAAACACAAGGATGATAAAGCAAATCAACATAAAATAATAATAATAATAATAATAATAAGACAAAAGACCAAATAAACCCGTACTATTTAGTATATATCTTTAGAGCATCCACAGTTGGAAATTCTATCACATCCTATTTTACCATCCAAAAAGTCACTTTATCAATTTCACAATACAATTTTACAATACTCCCAACATCCCAACTTTTATTTTTCTATTCTACTTATCTATATTATTATTTAAGGGGTTTTCCCTATTTAGATTCCTCATTTTTTAGTTCAAAAATGTCTCTACGTCCCTATGTTTAAGTAGAGACAAATCTAAAGGACAATCTGGTAAAAATGCAACTCTAACTCCCATTAAAACATTATCTAAAAAATAAGATCACTTTCCTATTAATTTTTAAATTGTTTTATCCACATATAAATTATATTTTCAAAATAAAAATTATATATATAAAATAAAATAAAAAAACATAGTTTTTTTTTCTACAAAATAGAACCACTAAAAGTCTCATTGCAAGTGCGAAGTGCATGTGATGAGACTAGTTAAAATAATATTTCTACACAATAAAATAATATATCATACAATCACCATCATTTACCATACAACACATTATTTCTCTCTCTCTCTCTCTCTCTTTTTCTGTTCAAGAACCACAATCATCACCACCACTACACTACACACACCTGACACCACCACCACCAGCAACCCATAATCTATTGTCAACACCAAAAAAATAAATAAATAAATAAAACAGAACAAAACAAAACACAGCAACCCACGGTCAAAAACTAGACCCACGCCACTGCACCTACTGCCCAAGTCATTGTACCACCAAACCCACGCCGCTGCATCCACTAACCACGCCATTGCCCACCAAAATCACACCTATTGAAATCAACCCACCGCCACCCACTGACCCAAAACCCACTCCCACACAAATCACAACCCACCTGACCCACACAACCCATGCAACCCAACACTAACCCACCGCGATCTCCATCGCTAACCACTACGAAGCCACACAATCTTCACCCACAAACACAACAAAAATTTATGAAAACCGGATTGCTCAATTCACTGCTGGGTAGCTCGATTTTGTTACAGCTCGAAGGAAGCAGATTCACCACTGGGAAGCTTGAAGGAAGTTGATTTTGTCGGTTTGAAGAGAGAGGGTCATCTACACATGCAAGAATGTCGCTTTAAAGAGAGAGTGATGGAGTGAAAAGTTACATGGGTATCTAGAGTGTTGGGTTTATGAGATGAGTGAATCGGTAAAGAGATCGGAGCACCGATGCCTCGTCGAAATCACTATCAAAGAGAGAGGGTCATTGGAGAGAGAGAAGCATCTAACTTATCAAAGAGAGTCTTAGGTCTGAAGAGAGTAGAGAGCAGATGAGAAAGAGAGAAGGAAGAGAGAGAAAATAAGAGAAATAATGAGAGAGGAGAGAGAAATTCCCAGGTTAAAAAGGAGGAGAGAGTATTAAAAAAAAAAAAAAATTATCCCATTCAACTACAGTACCATCTTACATTTAAGATGGTACTATAGCTATATGTCAAAAAAATTTGACCTTTTCCAATTTGGCCTTCCAGTTGCTGAGCAGTTTTTGGGCCTGAATGCCAAATGTACCTTACATTTGGCATATAACAGGCCCATTGCTGATGCTTTTACAAGAATAATAGAGTAAGAGCAACAATGTTTGTGTAATAGAAAAGTAACACATTTTAGCCAAAATCAAAATTCACCTACATCAAGTTATGTAAAGTTATACTCCCTCCGTCCCAATTTGTTTGTCCTATTTGAAATGTCAAACTTTTTAAAGGAATATCATTTATTGTCTTATCTGCCTTATAAAAATTATAAGTTTACAAAACTACCCTTAAATAAATATATAAGTTTTTTTTAAAAGAGTTATTTTTAATGAGGCAACTAGAAAGGTGCCCCAATTAGATTGATTTTTTAAATATTTGTTAGTTTCTTTTCTAATAGTTTTGAAAACAAAGTAGGGGTATAATAGAAATATTAATAAATTAATGGCTTTTATTTTTGGAAATATGACAATATTTTGGGACATCCCAAAATGGAATAGAGGACAAACAAACTAGGACAGAAGGAGTATAAAAATACATATTTGTTACAGTAACCGTGTAAATTTACATTGACACTATATAACCGTGTAAAATTTTGCACCTCAAAAACAAGAAAAATATATTTAAAATAAAATATTATATACATATTTAATAGAGATATAAATAATAGAAAATACCATTTTTAATAGTGTCGCCTTAGACCCCAAAATACCTTGAGTCGGTGATTTCAATCATATTATGGTACAAAAGTACCTTGAGTCGGGGCTTTCAATCATATAATTACCTAGTTCTACAATGGAAGAAAACTTGAGATTCCCTATTTATGGTAAGGGGAAAAAAAAAAAAAAAAAGGTGTTGGATATATTTCATCAATTTACTTTTGTGATTAAGCAAACTAAAACAACATACAAATCTAATTATAAGTAAAACACAATAAGATGTGGTAGGCAAAAATAATAAATATATACTGTATATATAAGATAAAATTTATAAAATAATTAAAACTCACAAACCAAATGCGTGAAGAATGAATAATACAAATCAAGTCTTGTGTTTGACACAATCTCCTTAAAGCAGATTTCACCCCTCACACAATTTGTGGTGCTTAGAGACTCATAGACGTTTGCCTCCCAAGATAAAATGATCTACAACCCAAAGAAAAAAGCAATACAAGATTTGTGCTCTGCAAACTGAACTATGTCTCTTTCTCTCTTTTTGACTCGAATGCGTATGCACAAAATATTCTCTCTCTAGGAGAGTTTCTCCAAAAATTTATTTTTATGGATAAGAGACTATGAATATATATGTTAGTGAACAAATACACTGTTCAAAAATAAATGCTATGCACAGTCTTACTCTCAAAAAATAAAATAATAAAATATTATTATTTGGCCAAGAAGGCCCAGTCCACACATGCCAAAGCCCAACCCAATATCCAAACCATGAGAATATAAATTCATATATTATCTCTTTCATTTCCTATGTGGGATTCAAAGATTTTTATCACTTTAATACAATGTTTAAGTGGATACATTGAGAGTCAATTTCTTATACATTGAGAGTCTATCTTGGGCCGCATTTTTTATAGCCACGGCCTAAAAAGACGCGGCCTAAGGCCCTCGTGTTTTGTAGTGTCACTCCCTCCTATATTTCTAGCAAAAGGTCCAACTGCACTACAAGTAAATAAGTTCTCATAGGTGTAGATCCTAACCATCCCAAAAAGACTCAAAATCTCCTTAATTAGCCAAAAATGTCTCTCCTAATGGGCCTTGCCCTCATATTACTTAGGGTAGAGTTTAATGTTGGTTTTGTACCTAAAGTAATTTGAGACAGAGAGAGAAATTTTATATGACACACACCCCACCTTTTTGTTACAATGCCTTTACTGGGATTTCATGAGTTTTGTCTCATCTCGTGGAGTTGTCTGCAAATAAAGCCTTAGCTACCATGTTTAGTTATGTGTTTTTGTAATTCAAGTGTTGGTGTCTTTTAATTTACTATCTGTAGTCCAGGTGGTGTTGTTTTGTAAATCTGTTTTTGTAAGTTACTACCATCTCGATGAGCAGTGTAAACTCTGTTGTGTTTGTCTCTTTTAGTTCAATAAAGCCTTCGTTTATGCAACAAATATATATATATATATATATATATATTATTTTTTGGGTGGGTTTGTGACTTTCACATATTTTCTAATTTGCTCTCGCAACAAACAAACAAACAAACAAACAAAAACTTTCACATATAAGACTTTCATTTAAGGGAAAATTACAACTTACCCATATGTGGTTTGAAATTTAGCACTTTAACCACTTGAAGTTTGTTTAGTTAATTTTTTTAACTCACATCTATTAAAAATATGGTTAAATATGTGATTTTGTTTCTTTTTTTATGTTTCTCTCCTCAAAAAAACAAAACAAAACAAAACAAAAAAACAAAAAAAAAACAAAACAAAACAAAACAAAACATAAAAATACAAGATCAAATTAGATCAAAAAGAATCAAATAGAACACTTGCATCATAAGATTTTAAACCACAGATAGGCAACTTAAATTTCAGTCAAATATCAAGTAGGTAAAGTGTCAAATTTTAAACTACAAGTAGGCAACTTAAATTTTAGCCAAACCATAGGTGGGTAAGTTGTAATTTGCCCTTCATTTAATCAACTCTTCTTCTTTTGTTTTAGAATCATTAAATTTTGAGAAATGCTAAAAAGGTAATAAATTTTACTTCCATAATTTATAGAGATGATAAATTATTATTGATATAAGTTATAACATATTTTAAACCACAGATAGGCAACTTAAATTTCAGTCAAATATCAAGTAGGTAAAGTGTCAAATTTTAAACTACAAGTAGGCAACTTAAATTTTAGCCAAACCATAGGTGGGTAAGTTGTAATTTGCCCTTCATTTAATCAACTCTTCTTCTTTTGTTTTAGAATCATTAAATTTTGAGAAATGCTAAAAAGGTAATAAATTTTACTTCCATAATTTATAGAGATGATAAATTATTATTGATATAAGTTATAACATAATTTTTAAAATTTGGTGTTTGCCAATGATGTCATTTTTAATTTTATAATAATTATAACCTATCAACTTAAATCATTGTAAAAAAAGTTTTAAAATTTACTTTAGAGTAGTGTTATCAATTACAGTGTCCGTTAAAAAACAGTTTATACCACGTCATTTTATTTTATTTTAGATTTTTTACCAATTTTGTAGGTTATATAGCCAATAAAACTAATTTTTTGAGTTTCATTTGTCACTTCAGCAATATTTTTAGTCACTTCATCAATTTATAATATTTTTTTTATTAAATAAACCCTACAATAAATCATTCTTGCAACATGTGAGATCCATGATACTCATTACTCACACATTCAAAGACAAGGACGGAATCATGTACAAGTAAAGGGGGGCTGTGGGCTTGTGGCCCCCCCAAATTTTTTTAAAATATTAAATAATAAGTATGTATTTAAGATTTTAGAAAATAAGTCCATGAAAAATTATGTTTGCCCCTCTCAAGAAAATTATATTTGCCTCCTTCAATTTCGAATCCTAGTTCCTTCCCTATTCGAAGAGATAATCTTCTTAGAAGTCAGGCTTGCATGAAGCCACGTTCAGTCTTGGCCTGGCCCCTAATAAAGGGTCCCCATTAATTCCAGGAAATTAAAAACATTCTCATCAGGTGTACCAAATGCCAAATATTTGGCATTTGGCACACTAAACACCAAAAAACCCTTCTCATAAGGTGTTCTAAATCCTATAAATTTTGACACACATGAACAGTACCGTTCCATCTTTAGAACAGTATAGACAGATGTGCTAAAAAAAGATTATTCATTTCCTCTCTCTTCTTTTATTATTTTTCTTTCTTCTCTCTCTTACTTTCATCTTCTTTCTTCCTTCGCCTACTCCTTATCTCCTCCTGTCACTCCCTTTCCCTTTTACTTCTTCTTTCTTCAACAATTCCAGCATTAGTCACCAATTCTAGACCAGACTCAACCTTCAATACTTGCTCATCTTCACGGCAGTATTGATTGGATGGTGGGAGATTCCAGTGCAACGAAGCATGGCAAAGAGAAGACAAGTCCGAAGGAGAGAGCGCCAGAAAGAGCTGTGATTTTAATTTTCTTGGTCCAACTAATTGAGTTGTTGTGAATGGTGGTGGTGGTGAAATTGGAGAGGAGTGGTGATAGAGGCTTTGGAGTTTCAGATTGGGATGGTGACAATGGTGGAAGTGTGGGTAAGGAGTTTGAGTAAACACCCATCTTTTGAGAGTTTCCCCTCCTTGAAGGCTTTTGGGTGTACTGTCTATGCATATGCCTTAACCATCCTCTATGGGTACCTTTGGCTTCTCTTTCTGGCCACTTCTCGTTCCTCTTCTAACCCCACCAGATCCGCCAACCTTCTTTTACTATTTATGTCTTCTGTGCCTTCTTAGTTTCTTCAAGCACTACTCTAGGTGTAGGGATGACTAGCTCTACGGGGCTGATGGCTTCTGTCCCATAAACTAGGAAAAATGGTGAAAATCCCGTGGTTATCTTCAAAGAGCTCCTACATGCCCAGAGCATATCTGTCAAGTGGTCACTTCATTTTCCCCCATACTCATTTTCATTTTTTTAAGGATCTTCAGTATCACCCTGTTAATAGCCTCAACCTGATCATTTCCTTATGGATAGTATGGTGTGGAACTTCCATGCCTGATGGCTCTTCATGTCTCTATTTATGAACGAGGTTCCATTGTCACTGATCAATCTCCTGGGATCCCAAACCTTGTGATGATGTGCCCTCGAATGAAGTTTGCCACAACTACTCCAGTGACTTTTTTCAAAGGGATAACTTCTAGCCAATTTGTAAAATACTTGGTGGCTACCAAGATCCAGATATGGCCATTGGAAGGAGGGTTTATGGGTCCTATAAGATCAAGCCCCTAAGTGTGGAAAGGTCATGGTGTTGTCATGTCTTACAGCACATTTGGGTGAGTGTGGACTACATCTCCAAGTACTTGGCATGCATGACACATCTTAACTAGCTCCTCGGAGTCCTTTTTCATTGTTGGCCAATAGTACCCTAACTGCAACAGCTGCCTGTAGAGTCTTCTTTTCCCTGGGTGACTTCCACAGTCACCGGAATGGGCTTCTCTAATTGTTTCTCTAGCTTCTCTAGGCCCTAGGCATCTTAGGGGATCCCTGGTGTACTCCCTTTTGAACAAGATCCTGTTTTGCAAGAAGTACCTGAGGGTAAGTTTTTTGAGCTGGTAGGCCAATGCCCTATCAGTTGGTAGGATCCCTTGAGCCAAGTATTCCATTAATGGGGTCCTCCAATCTTCCGTTACAAACATAGCATAACTTTCTTCTCTATCCACTAAAAGCCGACACCTTTGACATTCCTCCTGTACAGTTGCAGCCTCTTTGTACATATTTAGCCAGTAGCACCCCATGCACTACATTCTTCTGTATAGGCTTATTTTTTTTCTACAATCCCACAGATCTGGCTGTGTAACTCTTCTAATCTTAGCTTCCCTTCTTTCTTGTTGATACATCTAGACAGGATCCCTTCGAGCAGCCTCTTGTATAGTTCTCATTCTATCAAGGTGTAATCCTTTAGCTCTTTGATGCTTTCTTCAAGTCCTAACTTTTCCATTTTCCCTTTTACCTCATTTCTCTAATCTTGCTGTTCTAGTTCTTTAGGGAACATCCTTTTGAGGATCCCTATAATGGAATGTTCTTGCTTACTTATTCTTATCAGTATACCTCTGCCTTTGAACGGTACTTGGGATCCTAGGGTGGCTAGTGCATCAGCGAAACTGTTTTCACTCCTTTAGGCATATTCCACACTGAAGGTCTAGAATTTATGCTCCACCTTTTGTGCCCAAGTTCTATAAGTTGCCAAGCTTTAATCTCTTAGTGCAAAGTCACCCTTTACTTAGGAGACTATAAGATTGGAGTCTTCTAAAACCCTCATATGTTTCACTCTTAAGCTAAGTGCTATAGCCAGCCCAGTTAAGTATGCCTCATACTCAGCAACATTATTTGAACAGAAAAACCCAAGCCATGGTATCCCCATCTTCGCAACCTAGCACAATTCCCAGTCCATTTAAAGTTGTCGTTGTTGACCCATCAAACCTCATTGTCCACTTCTTTCCAGGGAGCTCTGCCATTGCCACCTCCCCAAGGATCTCTTTGCCTAGTGAACATTCTTCTTTCCCTAGGAACTGAGCTAGCAGATCTGCTATGGCCTGTCTTTTGACAGCCTTGGGAGTCTTGAGGCCAATGTCATATTAAGAGAGCAAAACCAGCTACTTTGCTATCCTTCCCATTAGGAGAGGCTCATGCAGGAATGCTTTTATGGGATGTAACTTGGTTACTAAGGTGGGCTAAGAAGTATAGTTTTAGCCTTTGGGACGCATAGATAACTACTAGGCATGCCCTTTCTATCTTGGGGTGTCTAGTCTCTATATCTTTAAGTATCTTGCTCACATAATAAATGGGTTGCTCATTCCTATCATCATCTTCCTGCGCTAGTAGGGATCCTATAGCCTGGGAGTTCGATGCTAAGTGTGAGAGACGTGTCCCGCACCTCTCTTTTTAGGTAAGTGGTATGGAGTCGCAACTTATTTTTCTTTATACAAAAAAATAAGAAAAAAATACTAATTACAAAAAACATGACTGAATAGTTCCATTCATTGATTGAATAAAATTACGTATTTGGAAAATTGAAAAGTTACATAGCTTTAGGTCCTAATTACAATCTACCAAATATTTACATGGCTTGTTGTCCTAGTTAAATTCTACCCAAAACAAATGAAGACAATGTTAGATCTACTAAACCAAAAACCTAAATCTGGAGGCCAGGTTATAGAATGGGAAGGTGTTGGCACCCATTTCACCCAGACAAAGTTTGGTCTTCTAGACTCTAGTGATTAATGTACTATGCTATGCATGTCATGCATGATATGTTGAACATGTGAATGAAAAATTAAATCACACAAATTTATGTATGGATGAAAATATCAAATCTACTTTGTGGGATGTAAAAAGAAGGTTTTGTGGTGACAAAAATTCAGATCTGTTTTGTTATATGAAAAATAAAAATAAATTAAAAAATAAAAAAGAAGAAGAAGAAGTGATTTTTGATGACAAAAATTCAGATATGTTTTATTATATATTTTTAAAAAAGATTTTCGAAGAAGAAAACTTCACTCATAATCTAAAATTATGCAATCATGAATTAAAATAAACACAAATACAGTAATACATAATCTCTTTCTTTATTTCAACAATTTGCATGTATTAAGAAAATTAGATTTGAGAAAAATTTAGATCTGCATCTCATAAAAATGCAGATCTCTTTTTGTTTAAGAAAACTGAGATCTACATCTTAAGAAAGATGCAAATCAGTTTTTGTACTGAGAAAAAATTCAGATCTACATCTTATAAAGATGCAGATCTGTTTTGTTTTAAGAAAATAATTATTCACATGCAAATTTATTAACATTCAAGAAAAAGATTATAACAATCATATAGAAAATATCATACTTCACACAAAAGGACAATTAACAATTCATAGATATTTGAAAAGGAAAGATATATAATATGCATCATCACATCACAAGAGAAGGGTGAAGGAAACAACCTCTTGCATGAGCACACTTTGTTCTTGAGAGGATGTTTTAGGGTTCAAAGAAATTTATTCAATTCTCTTTGAAACTTAAAAGCCCTAATTTTGCAGCAACACTCAGAGAGAGGATCAAAAAATATGTGTGGCTTGAGAGTCAAAAACTTATGCCTCTCAAAGCATAAAAAAAAAGCTGTTGAATTATGAGGTTCAGTCTCTATTTATAGAGGCTAGAAGACTCTAAAAAATAGGTACGAAGGATTAGGGTTTGAATTCGGAAGCATCCTTTTGCGAAAAGGTCGAAAAGGGTGTGCCTTATCGTCATCTGAAGGTCGTTGGGCCAAAGCCCATCACATGAAAATTTGGCCCTTTAAGAGTGTCGTCCAACACTCCAAAAGTGCTGAATTGGCCCTATGGCTCCGAACACTTTTTCATGTTCGGGTGCCATTTGGACTCCTTTTCTAGGGTTTTTTGGCCGGTCCTTGTACCTAGACACATTTTCACCCTCTGTTTATGATTTTTCGTCTTTTTATTGGGATAATTCAGGCTTTTTTAAGAACAATTATCTTGTGGATAAATCCCTTAAAATAAATCTTGATAATGTTCAGATTATCCCCAATTTTGTTGTTATCCAATCATCCATTTCATTCCTATGCATGCATCCCAATTTTAAACACTAATTATCAACCAATCACAAAATTATCTAATTAATTTTAATTGTTTGACCAATCAAAATTAATTTAAATTAATCATATGCGGTCAATTCTTCCAAGACACAATGCATGCTAACCGTGCAAACTTGATCATGCGATATCTTTCAATCTAATGGTCCAATTCGAAAACTGGAAACACCTTACGACCGTTAATAACTCAAGATTTTTTTTATGATATGAAATGAATGAATTAATGCATACAATGCAGGAACACATTGATGCATGTGATGCAAGAATGATTTTTTTCGTACATGGATGGTTACTCTAGTCATCTTCCTTGATTAAATCATGGGTGCAAAATCGAGTGTCTACAGAATGCCCCTCATTGACAGAGCTTGGAAAGCAAATGTCAATGTAAAACAAAGACTTTGATTTTAGCGAACATGATTTAATTGAGGTTGAATTTTTAAAGATTACCTAGCCCTCGAACCTAAAACTTTGGAACGTAGAACTAGTGCCTTATCTTTTGACAAAACAATGAAAGTATTTGACCTAGCTGATAATTGCTAAACTCTAATATGACTCTTGATAATTGATACGACTGAGACTTTTTCATTATGATCTTAATAATGGAGGAGTCTGCGATCAACTAGCTTGATCTTGACGAAAAGGGGTGTCTGCGACCAATTGGATTGGCCTTGACGAAAGTAGGTGTCAACGATCAACTAGCTTGATCTTGACGAAAAGAAATATCTGCGACCAACTGGCTTAGTCTTGACAAAAGGAGGTATCTACGATCAACTGGCTTAATCTTGACAAAAAGGAGCATATGTGACCAATTGGCTTGGTCTTGACAAAAAGGAGTGTCTACGACCAACTGGCTTGATCTTGACAAAAAGGAGCATCTGCAATCAACTGGCTTGATCTTGATGAAAGGGTGTCTGCGATCAACTGGCTTGATCTTGACAAAAAGGAGCATTTGCGATCAACTGACTTGATCTTGATGAAAAGGACCGTCTACGACCAACTAGCTTAGTCTTGACAAAAAAGAGTGTCAACAACCAATTAGCTTGGTCTTGACTAAAGGAACGTCTACGATCAACTGGCTTGATCTTGACTAAAGGAGTGTCTGCGATTAACTAGCTTGATCTTGACTAAAGGGAGTCATGGGCTTCTCATCCTTGAAACCAAGTTATTGCTTGCAAAAATCAAAATTTGGAATTAGTTTCTAATTGATAAGGGTTTTGTGTTCCCAATGCTTTTTGAGATGTGATCCCTTTCTTGATTTGAACATTATCAAGAAAATCTTTGATTGAAAAATATTTTATTTTTGAGAAAGGTTTGATCTTTGATAGTTGAAATTTTTTTTTTTTGAAACTTTCATTTAAAATTTTTAGACTTTGAAAAAAAAATTCTTCTTGAAATCTAGAGTTTAAAATCTGAAATTTTGAGCCTTTAGAATTTTTTTAAATCAAGGCTTGGAATCTTGATCATGAAATTTGAAGTTTGAGTTTTTATTGAAAACTGAAGAGTTGAATTCAAAATTTGGGCATTGAGAATATGAATTTGAAAATTTGGGAAAAAAAAAAATTTTTTTGAGTTGAAAATTTGAGATTTGGGATATTTGAAAACTTTATAAAAAAAGAAAGTTTTTTTTTTTTTTTGGGTTGACTGAGTTTAAGTGTGGGGGTCGGAATTTTGGCCCCCCACTCCTTGTTTCTCTTCTTTTTTGTCTTTTAGCTTCATCTTTCTTTATTTCTCCTCCTCCATTGTCACTATTCACTCTCTTCTTCCCCTTGGATTTTTCTTCTTCATTTCATCATTTCTTCTCACAAAAAATACTTTTCTAAGCTTCTTTCATCCATCTCCATCAATATCTCTTTAGATCCTTGTGTTCTTGAGCATTTCATCACATACCCATTTTTGGTGAAACCCATTTTCCAAAACCCATTTTCTTTGCATCAAAATGGCTTCTTCCTCCAAGGGATCTTCCTTTCTAACTTCTCATGGTAAGAAGTATGATCCAACATTTGAGTGGCATGATAATGATGGACTTCTTCAAGACCCTAGGACCCATGCTCCATATTGTCATGTAAACACCAATGTGAGTTTTTTCTTTGGTTTCTTTGCTTGGAAAAAATGTCGTTGCATGTTTCATTGAAAGTTTCATGGTGAGATATTATCACTTTTGAAATTTTGAGGGCATTGTGTGATTGATCATGTTTGGAATGTTGATCATGTTTGGAAAGTTGGCTTTGGAGCATTCTTGAAGTGTGTTTTTTCCTTGATCTTGGTGCAATTTGGGCAATGTTGGTGGCTTTTGGAATTTTGACAATGTAGGTAATTTATGATGTTGTTGGATGAACTTTGGTTTGGACTTTAGGGGTACTGGCATTGTGAAACTTTGGGGGTATTGGCATTGTGAAAAATTTGTGTTTGACTTATAGGAATGTGTTTACAATATATGTGGGAAAACTTGTTGGCATGTGTAAACTTTGTTTTATGAACATGGCAAAATTTTGTGGGTATGTGCATGGATATATTTATGAGTATTGCCAAATTTTGTGGTTGTTGTGGAAAAATGTTGTTGGGTATGTGAGAATTTATTTGTGCTTGAAGTTGTGGGAATTTTTTCTTGGACATGTAGAAATTTTCTTTTTGCATGGCTATGGCAAAATTTGGTGGTTGTACGGATATGTGATAAATTTGGTAGTGGTGACATTTTGGTGGGGTATTGATTTGATTTTGCGGTGGGGTATTAATTGTGGAAATATTTTTTGGGTATGGAAATTTTTTGGTTACTTATTTTGGGTTATGGAAATTGATGAGTTGAAGTTTTATGTTGTAGAGCCTCAAGAGTCGAGGGAGTCTCCAAATGTTGAAAAGTGCATGGGCAGCACTGTCTCCTAGGATAAAAAATGTCATCAATGAAGCAGGCTTTGGCACCTTTTTCGAAGCTTTGTCGAATCATGAGACATATGAGTACAAGGATCTTCAATTACTTCTTACCTTAGCAAAGCGCTTTTGGGACACTACATGTACCTTCCATTTTTCAAACATTGGGGAGGTAATGTTGACACCTTATGACTAGGATCTTCAATTACTTCTTGCCTTAGCAAAGCGCTTTTGGGACACTACTTGTACCTTCCATTTTTAAAACATTGGGGAAGTAATGTTGACACCTTATGACTTTTTTGTCATCACTAGTTTGAGGTTGGGTGGTAAAAGAATTCTTGTCAATGATTCCTTTACTTCAATTGAGCTCAAGAAACTTCTAGGTGTAATGCCTTCTAGAATGAGGAGTAACAATGTTCCTTTGTCTTGTTTGTGTGAGAGTATTCCCCAATGTGAAACTGTGGCAAAGGGTGCTTGTATGTTCATGCTTCTGTTTATTGGGATATTCTTATGTTCGGATTTTGGCAGTATTGTGAATTTGCACTACTTGGGGGAGCTTGAGAAAAATTGAATATCTCCGGAATTATGATTGGGGTGGTATGGCCTATGCTACTTTGATGCATTTCAAGACCCAACTCTCCAGGAGGAGTCTTTCAAGCTTGGGTCGGGCTCCATTCGTTTGGCAGGTGAGTTTTGGTATTTATTTTGGCTATGTGTCGGTTGTGAAAATTATTTTGGCTATGTGGTAATGGTGTTATGAATTTTTCAGGTTTGAATGTATGAGTATTTTGGGGTTGGTCCTGAAATTCGAGAGGAGGTTACTGGCATTTTTCCTAGATTTCTCTGTTGGTTGCCCAAACATCACTTGTCTCCACCTTCTAGGCATTCTTTGGAGCTTGGTGATTGACAATCTGACCATTGATGATGTGAGTTCTTTCTTTCTCCTTTTTAAATCTTTGGCAGTTGGTTATGATTTAGTCTCTTCTCTTTCTGAGTTTCTTTGTGACTTTTCAAATGAAATTAAATCCTTGGGTTGGATTTGAAGGGTATGCTGAGTATGAGTGGGCTTTAGAACCGAATAGCCACCAAGTATTGTTTGAATGTGGGCATGAAAAGTATTGGTATCTTAGCGATCGGGTGTTGCCCCAAGTTGAACATGTGTATCCTTTTGCCACAATTCCAGCTCATCCTTGTCGCACTATTCAGTTGCCTGACGTTATGGCTGACGAAGAGATTGCTTGGGCCCGTGATGGTTACATTATTGCAGGAGCAGAAGGAGATTATTCTGAATTTATCCGGGATCATCTGCAAGGTTGTTTGGTTGGCAGAACGGTATTTTCCATCCCTACTAAGATCAAAAAGTTTTGTCAATCCCTTTTCCATATTTCTTCTTGGTAATAATATTTGCATGTTGGATTTTCAACCTCCATCTTCTAAAGGAAAGAAAGAGGAAGAGGAAAAGCTTCCCTCTCCTCACCATGCTGGTGGTTCTTTTGGTTCTTGCAGTTCTTTCATAGAGACTTATCCTCATTTTCTAGCATGGCAATATGATGTGATGAATCCTAATGAAACGTATAGTTCCATGCCTTTGATTAGGCCAGAGCATGTACCAAATATTCCTTGGCCTGATCCGGTATGTTCTTGAATGTTCAGTTCTTTGTCCTTATTTCTTGAATGGTATCTAACTTGGTAGAGTTGTGCTTCAGGTGGATATGGATCTTGTGGAAGAAAGCATGCGGATGATTGGAGGCTTGCAGTCATTGGCTCGTACTCAGTCCTCCTAATATGTGATCAATGATTCCAACTGGGTATGCCATGTTTTTTTTAAGTATCTTTGGCTTGAGCTTTGCTTGATAGTGACTTTAACATTTGATTTTGCTGACTTTTCAGGCACATCGAATGGAAACAGCTAACAATACCAGAACTTTGGACGAAAGAATCAGGAACCTCAAACTTGAAAATCGTCAGTACAATCCCCGCTTTTTCTCAAGTCAAGAAGGAAATACTGAAGGTGGCTCCTTTAGAGGTGGATCAAGGAGATCCTCCCGCAAGTGGACTCGGAGTCCTAATGATGCATGACTTATATGTTTATTTTTCTTGCAAAACAAAAAAGAAGTGTTCCTTAGACAATCTTGTACTATTTTCCATGTTTAGCTCCTTGTCCTTGGTATCAACTTTGATCATGTAGAAACTTTAACTAAGACAAGTTTAGAATTCACCTAACGAGATCTTGTAGTACTAATTTAAACTTATCTTGCTTGGCTCTGTTGGAATCTGCACTTACTTGCATGAGGTGGAGCAGAATGCCCCTAGTTTAAAATGAATGCATGACTTTTGAAAATCTTGATGTGATTTTTTTTTATAAGAAAATGATGGTGGTATTTTTTTTTTTGAAAATGCATGAGCCATAGGCAAATGCCCCTAGTTTGGAACATAAATCCATGAGTCTTAAGAAAACTTAAGTTGATCACTTTTTGAGAACAATGATGCAGGTGATGATTTTTTGAAAACAAGTGTGTTAGACTTGTTGGAATGTCTCAGTTTGATTAAAAAAAATATTTTTGAGTGTCAAACGATCTTAAAAAATTACACGAGAACATTAAATTGCATGGAATTGCATGAGTATAGTACCGAGGGGTTGCGGGCCACTTGGCAACTGAAAGGTGCCATTTGGCACTTTTGGAGTGTCGTTCGACACTTCTAGAGTACTCAATTGCACTGAGCCACACCATGACGCTCATGCCATGGTGGGCTGACTCCTCATGGTCTCCCAATGTGCACTTCACGTTTTCGCTTTTTTTGAAAAACATTCACTTCATTTGTGATCATGAGACTCTCTCCTAGTCAACTACAAACTCTTTGAAACCTATTTCAAACCTGATTAGGAATTGATGCAACTTATTTAAATGAATTCTCCTGCGACAAATATTTGCATAAATGTTAGCAAAACACAATAATCACAAGCAAAAGTCACCCATGGCTAGCAATCATAATTTTTCTCATTCAACAATTCATGACATCAATAGATGGGTTCGTAGCTTTGATTTCAGTACCAAAACCAATTTAACAGCCTTTAAATTAGAGGGAATCAAGGCTCTGAGGAATGTCAAAATCAAGTAGGACTTCTTTCGTGCTATTGTGAAATTCTGGGATCCCGAAGATCATGTGTTTCGGTTTAACACTGTTGAACTCTGTCCGACAATTGAAGAATTCTCTACTATCTTGGGCTACAATCCAAGTAAAAAATATGTAGCGGTTTCATGTGACCCTAGGCATAAGGAATCTTTGTCTGATGCTCTCGTCTTCCTACTTCCATTACTGATAGTATGATTGAAGGTCATATGGTGAATTTTCATCCCATTATCTCTTGGCTGATTGACAAACGCACCTATGGAGTGACCGACAACATGCAGAAAAACTTCGGTTTGGCTTTATGCTTTGTGGGAGAACTTCTGCTTTGCTTTGGAAGACATAGCTTTGTGGATGCTAGAGCTATAAGTGTTGTGAGTCAGATTAAGGATGGTGATAATCCTATTTCATTGATCTTGGTAGAAACTCTTCTGGGACTGGATGCTGTATTTCATGGTGGAGAAACTCAGAACTTTTTAGGGAGTCCTTTGACTTTGCAGATATGGCTAATGGAGTGACTAGACATGATTGCTAAGCCTACAATCGGTAATTAAGGGCCTAGTGGTTTTCTTAGCAGGGCTGTAATCAGGACTAAATGCCAATCTAAGAGTGACTAGGTGAAATTCTTAGACAAGAAATCTGGTACCTCAATTGAATGGGACTGTTATTGGTGGAAGTGCCGACCTTCTTTACTAAGGTTTCTTAGATTAGATCATATTTTCCTTGTTGGATTGCGGAGAGTAACTTTCTACAAGGGAGACAGACTCTTGTGGCAATTCAAATATGAACAAGGAATGCCTGGTGGCAAAAGAAGAAGACCTTTCTCTCCTGTGGACACAAATCCTACTTCTGTACAGAACATGCTATTGGATCTAGAGATGGTTAACCAAGTGTACCAATCTTTTGTCAAGGTACACTTCCACAAGATGACTACAGAATACTCTAACTGGTTGATAGACAAGATTGTTGACAAGGAAGCTGAAAGGATTGCGATAAGAGAATAGTTTCTCAGAGACAACCAAGAAAGACCTGATGAAGACAATTATGAATTCAAAAGAAAGGACAATGCTGACAAAGTACCTATCACAGAGGGAATTAATGATCAACAGAAAAAGAAAAGACTGAAGACAAAGTGACCTTATTTCTTTTGGCTTTGAATCATGTTTATTTTAGAAGTTGATGTAAAAACTCTTATGTTTAGGAATTATTTAAAATTTGCAAGTTAGGGGTTCTGTCTAAGGTGTAGGCTTTTGGGGTTTGGAATTTTTATGGTTTGGTTTCAGGTTTGGGCTTTTGGATTTTGTGTAATGACATGGTTTAATGGAATGATTGAATTTTTGGTAATTTTGGTTAATGGGCAAAAGGTGGGTTGTGGGAAATTGTGACTAAACCAATGCATGGTTGTCTACGTACCCTCTTGATAGAAGGATCAGGTCATCACATAATTCATTGATGAGGGTTTTTTTTTTTTTTTTTATTTGCCTTAACTTTTTTCTAGGTCACCCTTTTGGGTTTTCAACCTAGTAGGCTTTCTCACTTTTTTTTTCTTTTACTCTCCTTTTGCATAGACTGCCCTTTCAGGTTTTCAACCTCGTCTTTTTTTTTTTTTTTTTTTTTTTTTTTTTTTTTTTTTTTTTTTTTTTTTTTTTTTTCTATTGCTCTAACTTTTGCCTAGACCGCCCTTTCAGGTTTTTAGCTTAGTGAGCTCCTTTTTTTTTTTTTTTTAGTCAAACCTAGGAAAGGAAATAACTTAATTTACAACCACCTTAGATGTGGTACTTCTTCAATTGATCCATGTTGGTTGGCTAAGTGAAAGAGTTTGCATCTAAGTGCATCAATCTTACGGCTCCCCTAGAATATATCTACTTAATAATGTATGGGCCTGCCCAATTTTGCCTAAACTTCCCATTTGAACCTTGAACCGGGGCTCATATTTCATTCAACACTAAGTCCCCTAAATTCAAATATCATATCTGCTTTGCAACCAATCTGCTTCAGAGATTTCACTTTCCAATACTGTCCTTAGTGATCAGACACCCATTTTGATGGGAAGGACTGCTTCCATCCCATACACCAGTGAATAAGGAGTGGCTCCTATGGAAGATCAGATTGATGTTTTATACCCCCAAAATGCATAAGGCAATTGTAGGTGACAGTTCTTGTAGTTCTTTGTGCTCTTCTTCAAGATTCGCACAATGTTTTTATTAGCAGCCTCAACTGTTCCATTGGTATGAGGATGATAAGGTAAAGACTTGTGGTGCCGAATGTTGAATTATCGTAGCAACTTTTCTGTTTCTCCTTTGAAATGTTGCCCATTTTCAGAGATAATTTCATGCAGTACCCTGTATCTGCAGATGATATTGGTCTGAATGAATTGAGCCACTTTCTTTGAATTCAAAGCTTTGTATAAGGTAGCTTTTACCCATTTAGTAAAGTAATCAATGGCTACAGGTATAAATTCATGGCCATTGGATACTGTAGGGTGGATCTTCCTAATAATGTCTATTCCCTATGTAGAGAATGGCCAAGGTGATGTCATGGTACGTAATGGCATGGGTGGCATGTGCTTTAGATCTCCATGGACTTGGCATTGATGGCATCTTTGAACATGAGCCGCACAGTCAGCTTCTATAGTGGTCCAGTAGTAACCCTATCTCATTATCTTCCTTGATAGCGTATATGCGTTCATATGTGGCTCATAACTTGACTCATGAACCTCTTCAATTATCTGTTGTGCTTCCTTGGTAGTTACATAAAGGAGATGAATTTCATCATATGATTTTCAGTAAAGGCTCTCACCACAAATAGTATAATTAGTGGACAACCTCTAGATGGTTAACTGATCATTCTTGTCTGCAAACTCTGGGTATGTTCCATCTTTGAGGTATTGTAGAATGTTTGAATACCATTCGCCTTCCCCATCCTTTCCTTCATCTTCTTCTATTAATATGCAGTAAGCTGGTTCTTTTTTTTTATTCCAACACTGTCGATCTAGCTTCATCTTCTTTTGGCCCATCCATCATGGATTTCATGGTTGCTAAAGCATCTGCAATTTGATTTTGCATCCTCGACATATATTGATATTGGATCTTGTTGAATTTTGATGACCACTTCTGGAGACATTGATGATAAGGGATAAGCCTCTCTACTTTTATCTTCCATTTATTCTATACCTGAGAGAATATTAGAGCTGAGTCTCCATACACCTCCAACTCTTTCACTCCTAGGCCAAAGGTGGCTTGTAGGCCCATGATGCAAGCTTCATATTCTGTGACATTGTTGGTGGCAGGGAAGTTAAGTCTGCCAGAAAATGGGATGTGTGCCCCTTTTGGAGAAATTAAGAGAACTCCAATTCCACTTCCGTTTTGATTTGTTGCTCCATCAAAATACATCTTCCATAATTCTACTTCAATCTCCGTGATGTCTTCATCCAAAAAATCTCCTTGAATCTCTTCAGCTTCTTCTAGTGAACAATGAGCTAGGTGATCAGCAATTGCCATCCCCTTTACAAATTTTTGAGTCACATACTTGATATTGAATTCTGACAAAAGCAAAACCCATTTAGCAGTCTTCCCATCTTGCACAAGTTTTTCCATTAAATACTCCAAAGGATCTATTCTTGCAATCAACAGAACCTTGAAAGCTAGCACATAATGTCTAAGTTTACAGGTTTCCTATACGAGTGCTACACATGTCTTTTCTAATGGTGAATACTTCTCTTCATAAGGCATCATCTCCTTGCTGATGTAGTATATGGCATTCTCCTTTCTAGTCTCCTCTAAGTATTGAGCAAGTAAAACCCCCATCACTGTATCTGTAGTGGTGAGGTATAACAACAATGGCTTTTCAAGAGCTGGTGGAACAAGTATTGGTGGTTTCATTAGATAACTTTTAATCTTCTCAAAGGCTTCTTGGCATTGTTCGTTCCACACAGTTGGGACCTCCTTCTTGAGCAATCAGAAGATTGGTTCACATGTCATAGTGAGTTAAGCTATGAACCTGCTGATGTATTGTATCCTCCCCAAAAATCCTCGAATCTCCTTTTCAGTCTTTGGAGGCTTCATTTCTACGATTGCCTTGATTTTGTCAGGATCAACTTCTATTCCCTTCTAGCTTATGATAAACCTTAACAATTTTCCGGATATGACTCCAAAAGTGAACTTCTTCAGATTCAACCGCAACTTATAGAACCAGATTCTCTCAAAGAACTTCCTCAAAGCTGGTATGTGCCCTTCACGATCTTTGGACTTTACTATCATATCATCAACATAAACTTTTACTTCTTTGTGGATCTAATCATGCAGTAAAGTGGTGGCTGCTTGTTGGTAAGTAGCACCAGCATTCTTAAGGCCAAATGGCATAACCTTGTAGCAATATGTTCCCTATGGTGTAATGAAGGAAGTCTTCTCCATATCTTTTGGAGCCATCTTGATCTAATTGTATCCTGAAAATCCATCCATAAATGAGAGTAGTGCATGCCCCACTGTGTTGTCAACCAGGACATCAATGTGAGGTAATGGAAAGTCGTCTTTTAGGCTGGCCTTATTTAGGTTTTGGAAATCTACACACATTCTAACCTTCCCATCCTTTTTTTGATACCATAACCATATTAGCTAACCACTTTGGATAGTTAACCACTCTTAGGAATCCTACATTGTACCATTTTTCTACTTCTTCTTTGATCTGAGAGTCCATTCTGGCTTCATTCTTCTCAACTTCTGCTTGACTGGCTTCATGGTTGGATCTGTTGGAATGCAGTGTTGTACTATATCTGTATCAATCCCAGGCATATCTTCAAATAACCAGGCAAAGATCTCTTTGAACTCTGTTAGCAGTGCCACTAATGCATGTTTCTCTGAGGTGGTTAGGGTGTTGCCCACTTGGATCATTTTAGGTTCATCATTAGTTCCTAGGTTAATGGGTTTGGTTTCTTCTTTTATAGGTTCTAGGTATCCATGTTTTAATTCCTTATTATTAAGAGTTTCTTTACCAATTTTAGAAATAAAAACATTCAAAGCCAGCAAATAAGCAGAATCAGAAGTTATATTAAAAGGGAAAGAGTTTTTAACAGACTCAACAGACTTAACTAGAAAACAATCACAAACAGACTTAATAGGAATAGAAACATTAGCAGAAATAGACCCAATAGGAACGGAAACAATGTTTTTGGCAAGAGAGACTGGCTCGGTGGTCTTGATCTTTTTGGCGAAAGTGATTGACTTGACGGTCTTGATTTTCCTTACGGAGTCCTCCATGGGGTGGGCGGCTCCCTTCCATACCCAGTTCTTCAACTCGGTCTTGGCTTCCACAATGGTAGGTGGCTCCCAGTAAGCTTCTTCTTCCCTCAACATTAGTACCGTGGGATCTACATCCATATAATCTGTAGCTTCTTCTTCAACCTTTATATCTACGAGCTTGTAGGTCACAATAGCATCCATGTACTCTATGCCATCCATCCATTCATCAAATAGCACATCCTTGCCTCTATTGCCCAAATCAGTGGGTTGAGGGAGATGCTCTGGCTCATTTCCTTCCATTCTCTCCTCATTTTATTCAACATTCTCAAGTGTCATGATTCTGAGACTATGGACCATTAGTTTTTGGTTTAGTGCAGCTAGTCTGGCATCTATGTCATCATCCTCTACAGTATGTAAGGTTAGTGTACTTGGTTCTGACTCATAATACGACCCCAATTCTGGAAACTCTCTTCCATGGTTCTCATACCTAGGGCCAAACCTTGAGCTGACATTGGTGATATCACTCCAATCTGAAAGATGCCCATAGGGATATTCTTTATGATGCATCTGGTTGGCTTATGTATTTCCCTCTCTTGCATCCTCTAACACATTTATCAACCTATATTGATTACTATTAGTATCGCTCCACCTGTTAGTTTCAGTATCATCTTTAATATCTTGATTATAGTAGTCCACATCACTGTCATATTCCTCATAGAATAGGTCTGCGTCTTCATCTTCTTTATCATTAGGAGGTTCACCCCAATCATCTCCACTGTATGGGCTATCATAACTTCCGTTACTGTTGTTATCACCATTGGTGCTGCTATCATTATCACCATGTCCATTATCACTGCTGTTGTTGTCACTACTACTATCACTCTTGTCTTCACTTCCATCTTCATAATCACTGAAGGCTGTTCCCCCTTCCTCATCTTCTTCATTAGCTCTTAGTTCATACGGGCTCTTCAATGTATGCTGGCAGGCATCCCAATATTCTTCTTCTTCTATGTGGTAGATATGATCTCCAAGGAGCGTAGTCATTGCATAAGGATCCATGTGATCAACCTAATCAGTAGGGACCCGGGTTGTATCTTCCTTCTTCAATTCTGGAGCGTTATTGTGACAATCGAATAGTATCTCGAAATCGAGCACCATTTTCTTTGTTATAGGATCGAATTTTGGTTCTAGGAATCCCCAATAACGTTGACTTTCTCTAGCTTTTACAAACTTCCCATTCAGTGTAGGAGTATACGGCTTCAGAGGTTTTAGAGGACAAGGGAGTCCTTTTGCTTTGGCTTTGGCTCAGGCCATCTTTCTCATTTCCATCTCTAACAAATCATCATCAGTGGGCTTATAGCCTAGCCCAAAAGGTGGTGTGGCAGTAAGAATTGCCAAGTCTTGAACGGTTGGTTTCTTCACAGCTCTCTCCGGATTCATCCTAGAAAGGTAGTTCATCCTTCTTATCATTGCTACCACATTGCTGTTACCATAAGGAGCAAAGTCCATTAGGATCTTTTCAAATTCTTCTTCTTCTCTCTTTTCAAAGCCAAGCTTCTCAATCTTAAAGCCATCCAAGGTCAATGTCTCCTTCTTAGAATGAATGCCGTAAACGGGTTTAGGCACGGTCAAAGTATCTTTATAGATGGTCATAATAGCCCCTTCATATGGAAATCGAACCTTTTGATATAGGGAAGAAGGCACAGCTTCTGTGTCATGGATCCATGGTCACCTAAGGAGCATATTAAAGCATGAGGCTATATTAAGGACTTGAAAATCCACCTTCTTAACCATCGGTCCAATGGTAAGCTCTAATGTTATGGTTCCCAAGACTTCTCTTCTACTGTTGTCGTATGCCCTCACATGTTAATCTGTAGGCACAAAGTCTTCAATGCTAGGCGAAGGCAGCTTGTAGTCTTCAAAGGAAAAGACATTCAAGGCACTTCCATCATCTATTAAAACCATTGGTATCATTTTCCCCATGGAATCCACAGTGATATGCAACGGATCATTGTGGTGCTTCCCTTCTTGATTAGATCCTTGTTGGAATAGCAAATAATGAGTTCCTTATTTATGGACCCAATTATAGTATTCAGATCTTAGGAGGTTGTGGTTGTTGGGACTTGGATTTGGTTGAGCAAGTCTACTAGGTTTTATTGATGTTTGTATAAGGCCATGAGTAAACCCTATAAGGATATGTTGGCTTGTGTCTTCTCCAGTTGCTTGAGGACTTCATCTTCTTCGGCAAGTGTTTATTGAGTGGGCCAGTTCAGAGCTTCAACTGGGTTGTCGGTCTCTAAATGTGGGGGTTTGAAGTGTCTCCCCCCTTGTGATGTGGGCAATTTTGGTTGAATCATGGGAATCAATGTCTCGGGGTTTGAAGTGTCTCCCCTCATTTGTGGATGTTTAGTTGTTTTCTTAGGAATCAATGTCTCGGGGTTTGAAGTGTCTCCCCCCATTTGTAGATATTTGGTTGTGTTAGGTTCTAAAGACTTAGTATTTATGTATTTAGAACTCTAATTTGCATTGTTGGCAAACCATGATCAAAACAATGTGTTTAGAAGTGTTTTAGTCTTACTCAAAGTTGTGTATTTAATGTAAAGTTGGAATCGAGCTAATGCAAAAAAGATTAATGCATTTCGGCCTGGCTCGATCGATCGAAGCTTAGGCTCGATCGATCGAAGCTCGGGCAAAATGTTTTTTTCTGCAGAATTTCCAACTCAGCCCTTGTTGTTTTAAAACGTTTTAGGGTTTTCTAATTTGTCCTAAGTATAAAAGGCAAACCCTAACCACGTTTTAGTGTTGCTCATATTGCGGTTTTTGTAAGTCTCTTGTGAGATCTAGAGGAGTTTTCCTTTACACAAACTTAGGGTTTTCAAAGAGAAGATTTATCTACACCCTAATGATCAACTCGATTGCTGCCATTGAAGCTTAAAGAAAACACAAGCAGGTGTGCTTGTATCTGGTGGTAAATATAAGAAAGAAGGAGTCCGTGGATTCAGAGCTTGCACGTGGTCGTGTCAGTAAGTTCTACTGGTTGGTAGCAATAAGAAGTCGAGCGTGGGGGCTTGTAAATCTTATTGTATGAACTTCGATTCTTTCAAGATAATGGATTCAAGTTTACCTTGAGGATAGCTAGGTTAAATCCTCCCCAGGTTTTTACCGGTTTGGTTTCCTAGGTGATCATATCTTGTGTTATTTATCTTTCTACTACTTTGCATAATATGATCTTTGTGATTGTGATAACCTAGATTTATTAAATTGGACTAAGTAACAACTTGGCTAATTACCTAGGTTAAATCAATTGTTTTTAAGGGGTCTAAAACTATCAAGTGGTATCAGAGTGGGTTGCTCTTTTGTTGTTGATCTTTTGATCACTGAGCTTATTATTGACCCATGTTGTCATGGAATACGGACACTCTCTAGTTATTCTTCCTCACTTTGATGAGAATAATTATACTTATTGGAAAATAAGGATGAAGGCATTCCTGAAATCTATTGATGAGAGATATGAAACTCTGTTGAATATGAATGGGAGAAGCCCACTACTCCTGTTAGTGAGTGGGAAACTTCTCAAAAAGAAGCAGCTACGTATAATAGCAAGGCTATGAATGCTATCTTTAACACTGTTTCTATGGAGGAATTTAAGAGAATCTCTAATGTTGAGGTTGCTCATACTGCTTGGAATATCCTCCAACCTATGCATGAAGGCACAAAGGCTGTTAAAATAAATAAATTACAGCAATTGACTTCTAAATTTGAAAGCATTAGGATGTCTGATGATGAATCTTTTGATGAATTCTATGCTAAATTGAATGATATTATTAATTCTGCTTTTAACTTGGGTGAAATATATGATCAACCTAAAATTGTTAGGAAGATTCTTAGATCTTTAACTGAAGACTTTAGACCCAAGGTAACTGCCATTACTGAAAGCAAGGATGTGGACTCCATCCCTGTTGATGATCTTGTAGGATCTCTTCAATCTTATGAGTTGGATCGACCCAAAACTACCAAATCCAAATCAATGGCTCTTATGTCAGTTGATGATGTTGAAGGTGGTGGATTTGATGATGAGCTCTCTGCTACAGAGATTGCTTACCTTGCCAAAAATTTTAGAAACTTTCTCAGGAATAGTAACAGAAAGGCAAGAGGCACGAACAATGCTGAACCTAGACACTTTAGGAAGCATGATCCCACTAAGGTTAACAATAATGATAAACCTAGAGAAAAAGTAGGTCAATCTTCTAATAATTCTTTGGATTCTCAGTGTTTTGGATGTCAAGGGTATGGTCATATGAAATCTGAATGTCCTACCTATTTGAAGTCTAAGGGTAAGGCTATGGTTGTAACCCTTAGTGATAGTGAAGTTTCTGATAATAAGTCTGATTGTGATGAGGATGGAAACTTCATTGCTTTCACCACTACTGCTGTAGTCGATGAGAGCATATCTGTTGAAAAGAACCCTTCTGATGGGGAACCCTCTGAAGATGCAGATCTCCAAGAGGCCTATAATAAACTTTGCAAAGTTGCTGCAAAGGATGTGATGAATGTTGAACTTGGACTGAAGAAAATTGAATCTCTTGAGCTTGATAAGAAGAATTTGCTTGTTAAACTGTTTGATGCTAATGAACTTTTGAACAATGTGAAACTGAGAATATGTGCTTTTGCTTGATAAAGTTAAATCTTTAGAACTTGATTTATCTGTTGCTAGATCTGCTAGTTCTAAACTTGATCAAATGCTGAGTGTTCAAAAGTCTTCTTCTGACAAATCTGAATTAGGTTATGTTGAAAGCATCTCTGTGTCTGCTCCCCATTCCACAAAGTTTATCCCTTCATCTTCTTCCGAACCTTCTGTGAGTGAAATAGAAACTGTCAAACCCCTTGTGAGTGAGGTTGTCAAAACCATAGAAGTTTCATCATCTAGGAAGATTACGGTTGATCTGAAAGAGTCTAAGTCTAAGAAGCCTACCCTATCTAAGGACAAGACACATGATAAGCCTGCATGGGTTTGTCACTTTTGTGGAAAGTCTAGACACATACGTCCTAACTGTTACAAGCTGCAAGCTGCAAAGAGAGCAAACAAACCAAAAGTACTTGTGCCTCAAGCACGAGATCCTATGGTACTTATTGGTGAATTGGTAAAGGTTTTAAACCTTTATTCCAATCCTAGAGTTGGTAATCATTCCCATGTGAATAAGAACTCCAATGCTCATGGTGCATCTAAAAGGTTTTAGATGCAAAAGACTCGAACTAACTGAGTCTTTCTGACATGGTCTTTGTGCTTCATTGCTCTACCCTTTGTGACCATTGTTCTTTGGTTTAGTTTTCTTTGTTTTCTAGAATTTGCATTACATAACATTAATGCATTTCATTCTAGGTTTTTTTTTAAATAAATAAAAATAAAAACAAAAGGAAGAAAAAGGAAGCAAATTGTGTTTTGTACTATTCTTCTTGGTTTTTGAAGAACAGGGTTGGTCAATTTATTTTCACAAAACATGTCGTTTGTACCTTGTTTAGCTTTGATAAGCTTACTTATTGCACTTTACTAGTTGAAACTTTGTAGTGCATGTTGTGTAGGAAAGATGTTTATGTTTTTTGATTACTCTATCTTAATCTTGAAGTCACATGTTTTTAACTGTCAGACTTGAACTTTTAGAGAAAAGCATAAATAACCATCTCACCACTGTTCACTAGCCAATCATGAACACCTTAGTGCATATCATAAGATTTTGTACTCGAGAAAGTGTAGCACATTCACGAAAAGAACATAAGGTGAAACCTCGGTTTAAATTGCTTAATACTTAAAATTGGTGTGTACTATTAGGCTTGATGCCAAAATCACATGACTTAAAATTGGTGTGTATATTATGAGGCATAAATTCAAGAAACTTACATGATTGCAAGCTTATGATCTAGGAGATGTGGGAGTTATATGATGTAACTCGTTAGGTGATAGTCTCTTTTAAATTCTTTGTGATGAATTTTGTAGACTGTGTGATTAATTGCTATTCACATATCACCTCATATGTATCTCAAGCTTTTGCTAGTTGCACACACTACACGAGTTACTCTTTGCTAAACTTTGTACATGTTATTGTGTGTATTTATGGTCTGACCAACCAAGTTTTGCAAATACTTTGAATTTTGTGCAAAATTAATTTGTTGCTTGAAAATTTATGGAGAATGCAAGAAATTTTATTTTTGGGATATTTTGGCTTAAAATTCTTGTTTTTTAAGAATCACATCATCACATACTTATGCATTTTGTTCTTAAATTTCAATGCTTTGAGTTTATTCTGAATTTTTTTCAAAAAACTGTGTTTTTCCTCAAATTTAGTGAGCCTCTATCCATTTCGATCGATCCATTCTATTTTTCGATCAATCGAAATTTTTTAAATATTTTTGAGAGAGACTCTGACTGTTTCGATCGATCGAAACTGATTTTTGATTGATCGAACTTTTTTAAATTTGTTTTGTTAAAGTCTCTGTCTATTTCGATCAATTGAGGCTGTTTTTCAATCGATCAAAACTCGTGAATCATGTTTTTTTAAAAGTCAGATCTCTGTCTATTTCAATTAATCGAGGCTGTTTTTCGATTAATCGAAACTCGTGAATCATGTTTTTTTTAAAAGTCAGATTGGACTTTTTCAAAGTCACTTTTTCAAAACTTTTCAAACTTTCCTCTCTCTCTTCGACTTGGCTAGGCTCCATTAAGGATTTTTTGTCGTTTTCCTTCGAAATTTTTGCAAGGTTTTCCTCTCTCTAAGTCGATAAGTCCTTTATGCCCTTCCTTTTGCATTTTATTTCATGTTTTCATGCATTTTTCATGCATTTCATTGGTTATTTTCGGACTTAGCATATTTTGGGGTTTTTGATGTTACAAATCGTATTTTGAGAAATTGATCATTGGGTTTTTATTCTAGGATGTTATAATCATGATCCTTGTGGTTTAATTTGATCAATTTTGTGGTTTTTGAAAAATTGAAAATTCTAGGGTTTGTAATTGATCCAAATTGGGGATTTTGTTCAAATTGGGTTAAATTGATGAAATTGGCCTGTTTAATTAATGTAATTGGTCATTATTTTCTGAAATCTATCTTGTAAGATGATCAATTAGTCAATATCTTTCAAATTGATCAAGTGGTTTTCCAAATTTTGGGGTTTTTGTGTTAATACCTCTATGTTCAAGCAAATTTTGTGAATTTGAACTTATTTGGACTTAATTGCACTGCATTAGGACATGCATCATGCCATTTAAATTGTTCATGCATCATATAGATTTTGTTCTATATTTTTTTTTACGTGCTAACTTGCAGTCTGCCCTTGGTATTTTTTTTTTTTTTTTTTTTTTTGTTCCTTTGCTTTGTGTTTTGGTCCTTATCCTTGCACCATGCCTGGGAAAACTAGAGCCCATAGGATCCCTTCCACTTCCTCTGAGTCTCCCTCTAAGAGTGAGGTGTTTAGGAATGATAAAAGCAGAGAGACCTTTGATACTTTGAACAGTAAGCGTAAACTTTGGGCTGAGTGTGCTGTGGTTTTAGATGAGATTGATCCAGCCATTAGGGCTAACTTTGAGTCTAGAGGTTGGTTGCCTCTCTTAGAGATAGATCATCCACCCCCGACCGCCCTGATTAGAGAGTTCTTCTCGAACCTCTCTTGCCATGTCTATGATTCCAACACCCTTGTTAGGAGTTGGATATGAGGTGTTAAGTTCACCATTACCCCTCGGGTAGTGGCTGAGGCTCTTGCGGTTCCGGTTGTTCAGGAGCCTGACTATCCCTATGATGAGTCGCCCTCCTTAGATGTTGTCATGTCATACATCACTGGGTCATCTATCCAGTGGGGTTCTGATCCTTGGATCATGTCCGCTGAGCTTTCCGAGACTGCTTATCTTTTCTTTAGGATAGCGTGTCATTCGTTGAGGCCTATTTCTCATTTCCACACCATCCCTCTAGAGCAATGTGTGTTTTTGTATGCTTTTTTTTTTGTGCATCAATCAATTTCCCTCGTCTGTTCCTTTGTTCTTTGAACGAGATTCATAGGAGTTCTATCGTAGGGCATGCGCTTATTCATCCTATTTTCATTCATAGGATTTTGCTCATTTTAGGTCTAGATGGTTTCCCGTCTGGTGAGCCTATTCATGTCGTTGCTCCCATAGGTGCCTCCTTTCTTAGACAGAGGGCTACTCACATGCGAGCTGTTCCTTCACGTCCTAGGGGTGCGTCATCTAGTGCTGTTCCCCCTCCTCCCTCTTCTACAGGTGCTGATGATGCTGAGACATCGAGTACTGCTGCTGCTGATGCTGATGTTCCTCCACCGACTGCTTCGAATGATTTAGACATTTGACGTACGTTGGATCATGTCTTGACCGTTCAAGAGGCTCATGGATAGATTTTGGTGAATGTGCTCAATGAGATCCATGCCTTACATGCGGAGTTGGCACAGTTTAGACCACCTCCCTTTTGATGATGGATTTTGTTTGCCCTTTGGCATTTCGTCACAAAAAGGGGGAGTACTTTGTAGAGTTTTTTTTTTTCAGGGGGAGAGTATTTCTTTGGTTGGAGCTTGTGGAGTTTAGATTGTATCTAGGTGCTTCACATTGTATTTTACCTTTTTAGCTCTTGCCATGTTTTTGAAGGGATATTCATGTTAGGGGGAGTGTTATTTACTTTTTGTTACCTTATATGTTTCTTATTTCAAACTGTTTATTGATTTATATTTATGAGGTATTCATTGATATATGTCTTTATTGTGTGGTGTTTGAAATCAAGAATTTAATTTGTTTACTTGTATTGTTTCCACACATGCGGTTATGCATTTTGTTTAGTGTTTCAGGAAATATACAGGTTGATTCAATTGAGCTGCTGTCTACACTTGCAACTGATGGATAGTAGTTAGGATTGAATTTGTTTTTATGAGCATTATTTGTGTAAAGGGCTTTTTATTTTGTAAACTTTGAGCTTATAGTTGTGTTTTGTCACGGATTGCCAAATGGGGAGTTTGTTAGGTTCTAAAGACTTAGTATTTATGTATTTAGAACTCTAATTTGTATTGTTGGCAAACCATGATCAAAACAATGTGTTTAGAAGTGTTTTAGTCTTACTCAAAGTTGTGTATTTAATGTAAAGTTGGAATCGAGCTAATACAGAAAAGATTAATGCATTTTGGCCTGGCTCGATCGATCGAAGCTCGGGCAAAATGTTTTTTTTGCAAAATTTCCAACTCAGCCCTACTCGTTTTAAAACGTTTTAGGGTTTTCTAATTTGTCCTAAGTATAAAAGGCAAACCCTAGCCACGTTTTAATGTTGCTCATATTGCAGTTTCTGTAAATCTCTTGTGAGATCTAGAGGAGCTTTCCTTTACACAAACTTAGGGTTTTCAAGGAGAAGATTTATCTACACCTTGATGATCAACTCAGTTGCTGCCATTGAAGTATAAAGAAAACACAAGCGGGTGTGCTTGTATCTGGTAGTGAATCCAAGAAAGAAGGAGTTTGTGGATTCGAAACTTGCACATGGTTGTGTCAGTAAGTTCTACTGGTTGGTAGCAATAAGAAGTCGAGCATGGGGGCTTGTAAGTCTTATTGTATGAACTTCGATTCTTTCAAGATAGTGGATTCAAGTTTACCTTGAGGATAGCTAGGCCAAATCCTCCTTAGGTTTTTACCGGTTTGGTTTCCTGGTTGACCATATCTTGTATTATTTATCTGTCCACTGCTTTGCATGATATGATCTTTGTGATTGTGATAACCTAGATTTATTAAATTAGACTAAGTAACAACTTGGCTAATTACCTAGGTTAAATCAATTGTTTTTAAGGGATCTAAAAACTATCAGGTTGTTTTCTTGGGGTTTGAAGTTTCTCCCCCCATTTGTGGGTGTTTGGTTGTTCTCTTGGGGTTTGAAATGTCTCCTCCCATTTGTTGATGTTTGGTTGTTTTCTTGTTCTAGTACTTCATTCCATATGTCATATTTTGTGACAGTAGCAAATGTTCTATCATTAATTCTTCCCACGTCATCATGAAACACTCGGGTAGGTCATAAATCAAGTCGGACGAGTTTTCCTTATTATCTTCTTTGGTCATCAAGCAATTAACCCTTGGTCCTTTCCCAAAATTGTGATTAGGCAAGGGATTGTTAGTGATGCTAGGCCTCGTAGGCAGCGTAATCACTTTATTGTCTATTAGGTCTTAAATTGCATGACGAAGGGCGAAACAACGGTCAGTGTCATGACTAGGTACTTGGTGGTAGGAACATCTTTTATTCATATCAAATCCTAAGGGCAAGGGGTTTGGAATTGGTCTTGGGTCTAAGGGTTTCAATAACCCTTTTGCCTTTAGCGTATCAAACACTTGGCCCATGGGTAGGTACAACTCATGAAATTCTCTCTTAGGTCTAGGCCCTCGGGGTACTTGCACAGGTGCAATCAATTGATAAGGATCATTTTTATGAATATTGGAAACCTCTACAGTCATAGAATTAGATCCTAGATTCTTTCTAAACCTTCGAAGGTCATTAGTCTTTATAGTACCATTGTTCATAGCATCTTCAATTTGAGTTCCGGCAGCAATTGAAGATTTAAAATTAGGGAAAAACTGTGCAAACAAATATTTATGGTATATAGGCAATAAGTTCTTTACAACCATGGCTAATTGTTTTTCACTCGGCCTACTCATCATCTATGTAGCCTTGGCTCTCCATTTGGTAATGAAAGTAGAGAAGGATTCTTTCGACTCTTGCTTGGTAGTCTCAAGGTCTCTTCTTGTGATGTCCACTTCTATATTATACTTGTATTGCTTGTGAAACTCTCGGTAAATGTCCTCCCAACTTCTTGCTCTTGCATCATCTAGGTTGAGGAACCATCTAAGAGTAGCTTCGGTCAATGTGTTTTGGAACATCTGAGCAAGTACTTCCTCGGTTGCACCTAAGGGCTGCATAGCTCTCATATACATCTTCAGATGAGACTTTGGGCAGCCGGTCCCATCAAACTTGTCTAGATTTGGCATCTTGAACTTAGATGGCAACCTTGCATTAAGGAATAGGGAAAGAGAATCGTAATCCACAAGTTCCTCCATCTTGCGGGCTCTTCTAATCATCTCCTCCATTTTATTCAACTTTTCATTGATCTTCTTCTCATTCTCTATCGCTGGTGGATCATGATCAATATTATCCCCTTCTTGATTACTTTTCAAATTCTAAAGCTGTTGCATTATACGGTTCACTGAATCTGACTAGCTACCATAGTGTTAAGTAGCTCTTGGGTGTTCATGGGTTCTTCTGTGTTTGGGTGTTCTCCCTCTTCAGCCATGTTACTAGGAGCTTCAGACTTCTTGTAACTTGAATTGTCTTGGAGGTCAAAGGTGGGGTTGTGATGTTGCAGTAGTGGAGTTTCTTCTATACTTGAAGGCTTCAGTATTGTGATAGGAGTGACAAGCTTGGAGCTGGAGCTACTGGCATAAGTGTCGAGCTTTAGTTCTCTTTTTAGCCATCCTTCAAATCTTGACTAGATTCTCCCTTAATGATAGGCTTGGTGGGTTAGTCAAAGCTAAGACCCCATCCACATCCATCAGTCAATCAAAACAAACACACCCAACATGCAATGCAATTTTAACCGGGACTGACCTAAGGATAAGTTCTAAGTCATTATGTTGTAGGGTGGGTTTGTTGTTTCATTGTTTCCCATAGCTAGGACGTTACACCTCCCAACTTGTAATATAATGAACATTACGTTGGTCCAAGCGGCATGGTTTGTCTATTATAGTAAATAGGAAATGATCCAATGACTTTGGGCTATGAGTTGGTGAGTTCACCACTGGGTACTCGAATCTAGTGAAGATTGGTGATCTATGGTTACTACCACCACAAAATTGTTGAAAGGGGTGCATGCATTGTTGTTTGGATGGCACACATTATGACAGTTAGGGAAAGATTTTAACAACCAAAACAAACAACAAAATATCATACACCACAATATTATGCAACATCCCATCAAACATAAATAAACAAACAACAACTATATCATGCAAGACCATGCAAAACAAAGGTACATATTAGGTCACTTAAGTCTAATACAAAGCTTAGCCCTCGACATCCCCAGCGGAGTTGCCACTGTGAAAGACGTGTCCCTTAAAAAAAGAGATTTGGGTACGTTTTTAGGGCACCTCTCCTTTTGGGTAAGTGGTATGGAGTCTCCACTTATTTTTCTTTATACAAAAAAAATAAGAAAAAAAATACTAATTACAAAATACATGACTAAATAGTTCCACTCATTGATTGAATAAAAATTACATATCTGGAAAATTGAAAAGTTACATTACTTTGGGTCCTAGTTACAATCTACCAAATATTTACATGGCTTGTTGTCCTAGTTACATTCTACCCAAAAAAAATGAAGACAAGGCTAGATCTACTAAACCAAAAACCTAAATCTGGAGGCTAGGTTACGGAATAGGAAGGTGTTAGGCACCCATTCCACCCAGAAAAAGTCTGATCTTCTAGACTTTAGTGACCAATGTACTATGCTATGCATGTCACGCATGATATGTTGAACATGTGAATGAAAAATTAAATCACACAAATTTATGTATGGATGAAATCTCTTCTTTTGTTAAAAAAATCAGATATGTTTTTATTATTAAAAAAATGATTTTCATTTGTCAAAATATCAGATCTGGTTTGTGGGATGTAAGAAAAAAGGTTTTGTGATGACAAAAATTCAGATCTATTTTGTTATATATATATATATATATATATATAAAAATAAAAAATAAAAATAAAAAGTGATTTTTGATGACAAAAATTCAGATCTGTTTTATTATATATTTTTTTTTTAAAAAAATTCTAAGAAAAAAACTTCACTCATAGTCCAAAATTATGTAATCATGAATTAAAATAAACACAAACACAATAATACATAGCTTCAACCAACAAAATCAACCAAAACCCGCCACCGGCACCGCCATCATAGCTTCAGAAATCAATCTTGATGTAAATCCATTAAACCCACCCACCAAACGTCAATCCAAATCCAAGAGAGATCAGAAGCGGAGGAGAAGCCGAACCCACCCCCACCACCATGAACCTGCAAAGCAAAACCCATCAAACCCATGCCCACCCAAGGCCAATCAAACCCACGCCCATCAACCCATTAAACCCACCCACCATCACCAAAACTCTCCTTCACAACAAACCCACCCATCATAGAAACCACCACAATCGGCACCTCCACCACCACCACCATGATCCATTAAACCCACCCACCATTGGTACCACCACACTCTCCACACTGATCTCCACAAACCCACACTCTCCACGCTGATCCCCACTGCTCCACGCCCTCCATGCTGATTTGAGAGAGATGGACCGAGATAGAGAAAAGAGGGAGAACAAAGCAGAGAGAGAGAGAGAGAGAGAGAGGGAGGCTGAGATATGAGAGAAGAGAGTCAGGAGAAAGAGAAGTGGGTCTGGAGAGTAATAAAATAATTTAAATCAAGTTTGCAACCAACTACAGTGAGGTTGCAAATGTACCAACTTACTGTAGCTGTGTTGCAAATTTTTTTAGATATAGCAACCCGACTGGAGCATGTTTTTATGGGTTTGATGGCTAAAATAGCAACTGGTGGGTTTTTACACCCCTAATACTAGTGCTCTGAGGTTATTTGATTGTAGAAACCTGATGAGGATCTTCTTTAATTGCACGATGTCACATGCTTATAGGAAAACTAGATGTATTGACGATCTGGCTGAAATAAGAGTTGTACAATGAACTAACCTCCTTATTTTGAATGACCCAATGCCTATGATGGAAATTTTGCTTGCTTTTGATAAAGTCGAGTTTTTTCTTTTTTCTTTTTTGGTAATAAACTGGTTGTTTCTAATTAATATTATGACTATTTTTAACAAAAAAAAAAAGTTCCAATAGTGTCTTTTTATTAATCAAGTTTTATTATTATACACTTTAAATATTATTTCGTTCTAATTATATTATAATTTTATAGTATAGACTATAGATAGTGTTTCTTTTATTATTTGCCATACAAATGTTTGCTATAAAATATGTATATGAATATGAAAAACTTAAAAAGAAAAAAAGATTAGAAGAATTAGTTGAAAATAAAAAAATAAAAAAATAAAAAAAAAGGATCTCTTTATAAATTTGTTACTAGCAATAACCAATATATAACAGAAAATTTAGGTGAAAATCTGATAATGATAAATAAAATAAAATATTAATAGAAATGAGTTGGAAGATAACAACAGAAATAATTATAAAGTTAAAATTCATAAAATCTTATATGGATATGTTATAAGAAAGATAAAGCAGATTACCTAAATTATCAATTGAAAAAGAGATGTTAGAGGAATTTGAATATAAAAACTTAATTAATAATTTTGCATCTCAAAAACAAGAAAAATAGATTAAAAAATTTTATATATATTGTAAGGACTCAGTTAGTAACGACCACAAAATGATATTGGGTTCGCACGTAAAAAGGCCCAAACAATATAATTTGTAGAGCGTGGGTGTTCAAAAACCAAATTAACCTCTCTAGAAGTAAAAAGATTCAACTTCACGTTTATAGATGGATCAGAGCTGATATAACAATCGATTTTTCTTTGAAATAGATACAGTTCTTTTGTTTTTTTCAAGTTTTCTTCCTGAGTCTTCTCTTTGTTATTTTCTATGTTCCGATCCCCCCCCCCTTTGGGCGCATGTTCTTCTTTCATATTATATACCACCCTCTGTATTCCATCTTCACCACACACGTGTAGGTTGGGTTCAAGGGATCTCTTTCTGTCCCATCTAACACCCTCTGGAACCTCCTTCCAGCAGCTGTAAGGCTGCTTCATCACTGTTCAGGCATCACTTCCACATTAATGCGGCCAGAGAGTTGGTTGAGAAGTAATTAATGCGAAGGCAGCTGTTACCATAGATATTTGTTTGCCTCCGCTCTCTCTCAACTTTAGTCCCTTATCCCACCTTAAGGGTGATGTAGCTCCGAGGTATGTTCGTAGCCAGATGGCGTCCTGATCGTCCTCGGACTCACGTTGCCGAGAAGGGTTTTGTCCTCGAACGAATACTGAACTCTCCTTTCGTGATACTCACTCTTCCCCTCGTTTGGTTAACCCTCCAATATGATATGGGCCTCCTCGGGCAGGTTTGCCTCTTCAGATGGGCCACAGGCCCAATTAACTCAACTTTAATAACTTTAGTGACTGACTGGCCCTCACATATATATATATATATATATATAAAGTTAATAATATTTAATAAAAATCTAAATAATAGAATATGCTCCTCTATCATAATTGCCTTTTACCCTAAGATATCTCAAGCTAGCCATTCAATTATATTATCTAGTTCTCCCATAGAGGAAAACTTGAGGTTCCTATTAATAGTAAGAGGAAAAAGAAATAAAGGCGGAAATACCATTTTGGTCCCTACATTTTGACCATATTCCCATTTTGATACCTACTTTTTAATTTTGCCACATTTAGTCTATAAAATCAAAAAACGATCTCGTTTTTATCCCTACTATTACCACACTAATGGAAATTGTCTAAGTGATAGATAGAGTGCACTGTTGGCATAGTAAATGCTAACATGGCCATTAAAATAAATATTTTAAAATTTTTATTTAAACATCCATGTTGGCATATAATTTAAATTTTTAATTTCTCAATTCAACCAAAAAAAAAAAACACACAGAATTCAAAACTAAAAACACATTAATTCAGACTTGAGTTCCACCTTATCAAGAGAACACAAGAACACAAACTCTTTATCAAGAACTCACAATTACACAAACCCAAAAAATTTATTAATACCCATTTTCATGACACATTTTCTACAAGCTCGACTCAATCGAGCCCGACCTTATTATGAGTTCAATTAATGTATTATATCATATTATATTTTTATTCTTTTAAGCATGACCCAAGCCCATGTGACATATGGGGGAAATTGAGAAAGTGTGGTTTGGAGGGTATGGGTTGGTTTCTTTTGAACCTTTTACATGAGCCAGCCCTTGCGTGCTACAAAGTAGGCAAGGGACACTAGTAACACCTCAGGTTCATGAAAGAGGTCTTCAATCTAAAATTTCCACCTCAAAAGAGCTTTCATGCTCTAGCTGACAGCGGCCTAAAATTTCTACTCAAACCCATTTTTGCCTTTAAACATAGTTGATTCCCATTGGCCAACTCCAACTGCTAGCCCTCACTTAGATGAGCCTCCCAATGATCTGAAACAACTGAAAAGGGGGAGCCAATGAGGGTTTAGTCAAGAATTTCCCTTAATAATGATAAAAGTAAGCCTTCTTTTTATCTAAACAAAAGCAAACCTGAAAATTACTACTTGCTTAACACCTTAGGGTAGCCTTTTCTATTGACCAAAAGTCAGTCATTAGTAGCACCCCAAACTCAATAAAAAAAACTCTCCCTTTAGCTTAAAAACCAACGAACTACGTTCTACCCTTAGAGCTGAAACTTCAGAGTAAAAGCCCATTCAACTGGCTAATATTCTCACGATTCTGAAATTTGGGGGTGAAAATATGGATACAGAGAAACCTCCCCTCTCTTCCTCACAACCTCTCTCAATTTTCTCTTCTCACTAACTGTGGGTCAAAGTTTCGGACTTGTTGTGTTTCTAAACATTTTTCAGCATTTTTGTAATTGGCATTTTGATTTCTCTCTTGTTAAGGCTCCATTATCCTTTATTTACTCAATATTGTAAGTTTGGGCTTGATTCACCACAAATAAACACTTCTAAAGAACCCAATGGGAGATTTCGGCTAATCTTGCATTTTTGGCCCTTGTCGCAAAATCTCCCCGACATTTTTGGCGACTCTGCTAGGGAGTCAAGCAGCTGAAAGAAGAGAAATGGTGCCTCCAAAGATGCAACCAGCAAAGAGATGGTGTTTCTCACCTCAACTTGTTGTTCCCAAGAGAAACAGTATGACACTTTGCTACACAAGAAGAGCATTGTGAAATTAAGCTGAAAAAATGTATATCCTTAGCCCATAGAGCTGCTGGAGATGCTCCCAAATGTGCGACAAAATCACTCCAACCTCTGGAAGCCATCCAAGAAGTGAAGGATTTTAAGGATTGAGAAAGAATCAACTTTCTTATTTAAGGGAAAAATTTTCTTATAATCTCTTTTAGCTATTATACTTATGGTGAATCATACTATATCTCTTGCTTTACATTATATTTGTGAAATTTTTTGTTGTAGCTTGAAAATGCAAAAATGGTGAGTCATAAGTCTAACCGCGAAGGGAATGACGACTTCGGCCAATAATCAACAAAGCAAAGCTCTAAACATCAATTTCAACCCAAGAACCCCCAACAACTATGCTAAAAGCTCATTGTCGACATCTCCTCAGCATATGTCTCCTTTATTGTTGTCAAGATTTGCACTGAGCATATAGGGGCAATTGCAGGTGATTGACTCATTTTGGGATGAGTATAGTTGACACTATGTGTAACCCTTTGCAGCTAAATATTTTTCGCATCACCGCTAAATAAAGTCTTCACCAAATTTCTAAAGGCCATAGCTAAGCCCACTGCAAGTCACTAGATATTCCACACACCAAGTCTTCAAGTAGCGACATTTCATAAACCAAGTCTTGAAGTCATAGGAGCGATATACTATTGTCAAAGCACGCTTAAGCTAAGACTCTCAAGCTTTCTCTTTACTAATTCATCTTTTTTATATATCGCTTAAACCATTTCAATCCTTCAAATTTTTAATCAAAATATTTTCTATAAGTCGTTTGTGCTAATGCTTAGACATGACTATCGTTTACTAATATAAATGATAATTACACTAAGGGACAAAACAGAAACCTTCTCAGTGCATCCGACAAAGAAGGAAAGTCAGACTCAATTCCCCCTCACCCAAGCCGTGACACACTCATGCACTCTAAGCCAGGACAAGCTCACGCATCCCAAATCATGGTTAATTCGCACATGCCAAGCCATGGCATGTTCATATATCTCAAATCATGACAAGCGCATGCATTCCAAGCCATGCCAATGCCTTAATCATTCTTGAATTCAAGATTATGCTTAAAGAGGGAAGCGTCAATGTCGCCATCCTCAAGAAAATTTCTCTTAGCATGCACCTTTGAAGAATGCTTAGCTAGAGCTCGCTCTAAACATTGATGTCAAATAGCCAAAAATCACATGCTAGATGCTAAAAATCCATCCCAAATATTTTAGAGTGGAATCTTGGAATAAGCGTCATAAAGGCTAAAGATAGAAATTGTTGTGCTAGGGATGTAACAACCCTATACCAATGTCTCAAATGCTTAGCCCATCATTGTCCCAAAGTTAGAAGCCAAGCAAGTAAAGTATGAAGCCGCTGTCTATAGTCACATGTATCTTTGACAAAGAGGCTAATCGAAATGTGGGAGAAAATCTGTTGTGCTGGGAATGAAACAATCTTATATCAACATCTCCAATGCTTAGCCTATCATCATACCAAAATTAGAAGCCAAGTTAGCAAAGTATGGAGTTGCTGTTTGTGGCATAACATATCTTCGACAAAGAGGAATCATGTTCTACCCTCTATATAGCAAAGGGGATAACCCCCATTTTCAAGAATTATCTTTGAGTAATATTGAGAATACTAAGGAATGAAGAAATCCCACTAACAACTCTTGGCGATGGAATACCATTGGTTTAACACAACCAAATTCGCTAAAAGTCGCTGCACCTCCAAGCACACTCCAACCTTGTACACATACACCTTATAAGCCTTCAAGATGTGAGCGCCCCATAGCCCTTTATAATACTTGGGGGCTTGATCTCATTGGACCTATCCATCCACCCTTAAATTTGTACATTTAGGTTTTTGCCACCACTAAGTGGGTGGAAGCAATTCCACTTAAGAAAGCAATGGGAATGGTTGTGGCCAAATTCATTAAGAAGCATATCATTTGTCGCATTGACATCTTGTTCATAAACGACAACAATACATCTCATTTATACCAATTTTTAGAGGCAAGCCCTATGAAACATTAGGAAGCTGACGAATTATCATATTATCTAAGCATAGTAAGACCCCTACATGCAAAGGTGCAATGCATTCAATAAGTTAGGGAAAGCCAATGCTTTCTCCTAATAAAAAACCTTGCGAAGTGGCAAGAAAGCCAACAAATTACTCTTATGGCAAAGCCTTTACATGCAAGGGTGAAAATTCTCTCAATAAGGTAAGGAAAGCCAATCACATACTTTCTCAATGGTAAGCCCTTCCAAAATGGTTAGGAAGCTAGTAAGATGTTTCATTATGGTGATACCCCTACTTGCGAAGGCACAACTAGCCCTCAACAAGGTAGGAAAGCCAATACATTCTCAAAGGTAAGCCCTACCGAATGATTAGGAAGCCAACAAGAAGTCATTATTCATACATGGCAAGACCCAAACTTGAGAGGGTGCAACGCCCTCAACAAGGTAGGGAAAGCCAAAATTTTCATGTAGTTCAAGCATGATGATTCACTACATGCAAAGACATAACCATCCCTTAAGAATATGGGAAAGTCAACACAACAAATCACTACCTCATTGCCATATGGTAATTCGCTATACGCAAGGATAAAACTCCTCAAGAAAATAGCAAACTTGTCATTCTATAAGTTGCTATAGGCAAGAGTGTGATATCTTCACAATATGACAACAATACAAGCTTTATTCAAGCCGCTATCAGTGAGAACGCAATCAACCTCTTTGAAATGGTGACAAACAAGTGCACCATGACCTGCAATGCATGAAAACACAGCCCATATATAAGGGCTTCTTGAAACTAACGAAGTAACAATAGCAAAAGTGTGCTGTCTGTGAAAGTAAATATGCCCATTGTAAGAGTGCCTTTTTTTGTGACACTCAGGCCCAAGGATCCCGGGCCTAAATAAGAGGTTTGGAGAACCGGGCCTTGACTCACCGCAGCTAACAAGCTGTTTAAGAATCAAGTGATGCACAGGGGATGCTTCCTACAATACAAATAAAATGACAAGCAAGGATATTCGTATGGAGAGGCATGCCAAAACAACAAGATAAATTCAACAGGATCAATAAAGAGGTACAAAATAATGTTAAGGGGATCCTAGGATTAATGAGACATATTTCATTAATATGTTCTTTATTAAGTTACAGAAAGCTCACTAGGACGTGATACAAGGTTCAATCAAGCTCAAAAATTACAGTCTTGAATGGCTATTTCAGCCTTCAAAACTTGCAAAGTTTGATTCTCTTTGAATCCGAGTATGTGCAATAGTGGCTTTTACAGGATACCGGGAAGCAATATTCATTTTTCCCTTAGTGTTTTCTTTCTCTTCATCACAACTTTACTGATAGTTCTTTTCTCTAGAAAATCTCTTCCTTTTCTCTCTTTTTCGCTACCCCTTTCTTCACAACCTACCCCTCCGTTTTATAGTGAAGTTCTGGTCTTCCCAGGGAACCATTGGTTCCCCTGTTTTGCCTTCTTGTGAACAGAGCCTGTTCCGTGCCTATCACTCGGTATGTCCCATTTTCCGTTTTTCTCATTCTTTCCTTCTTTCAGCTTTGATTCTTTTGAAAGTCCCTGGTTGGCCACCTTCTTTGGGATGTGCTGAGGTATGCCCTTCTCGGCATCACCGTTTGGCAATTCCACTTTTCTCCTTTTTTTCCCATCTGGGCGGAATCCTGTTTTGCCAACTTGAAAGCCGCTTGTTACCATTCTTTTTTTTGTGTTTCTCTGTTCTGGTTCCCCGAGACTCTGTCTGCTTGTGCCATAAGAGGTCGCTGGGTTTTTGGCGCTTGTGTTCTTTTGCTTTGTTTCTTATTTTCTTTTTCTGTCCTTTTCTTTCAAGCTGTCTGTGAGAGTGCACTTTTTTGTGACACTCAAGCCCAAGAATCCCGGGCCTAAATAAAGAAGGTTGGAGAACCGGGCCTTGACTCACCGCAGCTAACGAGCTGTTTAAGAATCAAGTGGTATATAGAGGATGCTCTTGAAAATATAAAGAATGACAAGCAAGGATATCGAAGAGTGCCAAAAATTAACAAGGTAAATTCAGAAGGAAAGAAAACAGGATTAGCAAAGCGATAAAAAATTAATGCTGAGGGGATCCTGGGAAATATAAAGCATGTTTCATTAATACATTGTCTGTTTGATTACAGAAAGCTCACTAGGACGTGATACAAGGTTCAATCCAACTCAAAAATTACAGTCTTGAATGGCTATTTCAGCCTTCAAAACTTGCAAAGTTTGATTCTCGTTGAATCCGAGTATGTGCAATAGTGGCTTTTACAGGATACCGAGAAGTAATGTTTTGTTTTTCCCTTAATATCTTCTCTTCACCACAGATTTTTCTGATAGTTTTTCTAGAAAATTTCTTCTTTCTTGTGTTTCTCTCTTTTTTTTCGCTGCTTTTCTTCACAACCCATCCCCTCCTTTTATAATGGAGTTTTTTGGTCTTCCCGGGGAACCGTTAGTTCCCCTGTTTTGCCCTTTTGCAAACAGAGCACATCCTATTCCCATCATCTCGGTAAGTCCCGTTTCCATTTTTTCTCATTCTTTCCTTCTTTCAGCTCTGATTCTTTTGAAAGTTCCTGGTTGGCCATCTTCTTTGGGATGTGCTGAGGTATGCCCTTCTCAGCATCCCCATTTCTGGCGTCTTTCACTTTTTCCCTTTTCTTTCCCATCTGGGTGGAATCCTATTCTGCCATTTTTGAAAGTCGTTTGTTATCATTCTTCTTTTTTTGTGCTTCCCTGTTCTGGTTCCCCGAGGCTTTTTTCTGTCTGTGCCATGAGAGGTCGCTCGCGTTCTTTTTGCTTTTGTTTCTTGTTTTCTCCTTCTATCTTTTTCTATCGAGCTGTCCTAGTCTTCCTTTGTCTTTGTGCCTGAAGGGATCTGCATCTTTTGATGGTTCCTGAGGATCCTTGCTTCTTATCCCTTGCTGTGGTTCTTTTTTTTTTTTGGATGCTTCTTTGTCTGGGCTTCAGGATCCTCTGGGCCTTTCTTTTATTCCCTCATGGGTCTCTTGTATCTACTACTTTGGGCTTAGCTTGATTTTTCCTTTTGGGCTTGACTTATTCTTTTTGGGCTTCTTTCACTATGATCCTTTTTAGACCTCAACACTGTCCTAGTCTTTCTTTTGATTGTGTGCCTGGAAGGATCCGCGCCTCTTGATGGTTGCTGAGGATCCTGACTACTTATCATCTTGCCGTGGGTTTCTTTTTCTTTTCGATGCTTCTTCGTCTGGGCTTCAAGCCTCCTGGGCCTCTTTATTCCTTTGTGGTCCGCTTGCAACTGCTTCTTTGGACTTAGCTTGTTCTTTACCTTTTTGGCCTAGCTCACTCTTTTTGGGCTTCCCTTACTATGATCCTTTTTAGACCTCAACATTTAGCCCCCCGAGCTCGTGGGTTGCCTGAAACCCACGCGTGAGTAATTCAGGTTTTCTAGGATTTTCCTAGGATCCCCCCTTTTTTTTTCTTAACTTCTCCTGGGTTCCCTTCTTTCTTACTTAGGATCCCGAAGCCTCTTTCTGCTGCTTTTGGTCACCTTAGTTCTTTTTTTTGTGTTGCGTTCCCTTATTTTGCAATTTTCTCTTTGCACAGGACGTAGCAGTTGAGTAATTGAGGTAAAATTCCTCTACCCACTTTTCTCGTTTCCCGTTACTTTTCATTAATAACCGCTGATTAATCCCTTCTTCAAAATTAAATTTTTTGTTACTGGCACGTCTTTCCATACACTGTCTTCTCCAACTGCTCTTTGCGCCTTTATTGTAGCCGTTTCACCTTATCACTTTGCTTCTCTAAGTCTTTCATTCTTGGATCTCTCTTTCTTTTTCTTTTCTTCTCTGTTATTCCAGTCTTTCCCCTTTTCGCACTTTCAATTTCTTCTCTTCTCATTACTCGTGTTGTTCCAATGGCTTCTTCTTCTTCTCGAAAAAGGAGATAGCGTACCCCCAGTCCTTCTGAGGGCGAAGGTTCTTCTGGTTCCGCTCCGAGTGATTCTTGCGAGGTTACTAAACGTCCGGCCTTCCCTTTATGGGATCCCTGGTATTCTCCCAGTCCGTTTTTTCCTCATGTATCTCATGGCGAGACTCCTCCGTCTCCTCATGCCTGGATGTTTTCTGGCCAAGCGGGTTTTGCCGGTTCCGCCCAGGTTCCAGACCCTAGAGAGATTTTTGACCTTCAGATTAGACAAGGAATTCGAGAGGTGGTGCCTATCTTTTTTTATTTTGTCCCGGGAAAAATCCAAGGCTGGCCCATTTGGGTAGACAAGGAGCTGTCTGATGTGGAGTTTGTGGGTCACCTAGAGCGCGCCGGTATCCTAAAGGCAGTGGCTATTTCCAGAAATCTTGAGAGTTTTAGAGACGCCAAAGGGCTCAGGCATCTGGTACGTCATTAGTGCCCTTCCCTTCATACTTTTTTATTTTCTGTTGGTGAATTGACGATTTCCCTAGAGGACGTGGTTAACAACTTCCTTCTCCCGGTGTTTGGTGATGAGAGTCCCTTTGATATCAACCTTTCTGAAGAGGATCTCGTGGTGGAAGATAAACTGTTTGGCCATTTTGGTGGTCGTGCTGCCTCTCCTGGTGGTAAGCCGGCTAGGATGGGGAGATGGGTGATGACCCTTTCTCGTGAGAAGAATAAGGAAGTGAGGTGGGCTAGTTTTCTGGCATTTTGGCTTAGCAAGTTCTTGTTCAGCGAGTTTCCTGGGTACGGGGTTAAGTCTTCCTTTTTCCCACTAGCGATCAAGTTGGCTTGAGGTACCCAATATCCTTTAGCCCCTCTGTTTTTGGGTCATGTGTATTCTCAATTAGACCAGCTTCATGGAGATGAAACCGAGGGTGATTCTTGTTATGTGATTACCTCGTCTCTTCATTGTGCTATTCTTCAGATTTTTATGTGGGACCGTTCTACAGCTACTTTAGCCAAGTGCAGGAATTTGAAATTTGTGAAGGATAAATTCCAAGGATCCCTTGACATAGTGAAGGGTCTTTGTGGCAATTTGACTAATGCTTTTCCCATTATTTTTAGTTGGATTAGCTTGAAAGGTGGTGGCCTCAATCTTGTGGAGTTATTTGATCAAGCAGGGAACTAACATTGGAGATCTCCTCGTGAGTTTGGCCCTGGCTTTGCATGTGATTCTGTGTTGTCTTCTTTTTTATCTTCTACAGGTAATACTTTTGACTTGCACCGTGGTGATGAGGGCAGTCTGGCTTATCTTGCCTGCACTAGCTCCTCATGACTTCCTGTGCCCTCTTTGAGTGGCCCAAAATATAACCATTATTCAGCACACCGAGTGCTCTGGCAGTTTGGTTTTGACTAAGACATTCCTCCAATTTTTAAGGACGTGGTGCCGTCCCTTCCTTCTTTGGATCCTTTCTTGAGGCTGCAGGCCTTTTCTTATTGGTCATGGAGGAGCCCCCAATTTGCAGTGCCTAACTCCCAGAGAGGAGTTTTTGCTTCTAGTGGCTATACTAGTTATTGGAGAAGAATACAGAAGTCTTTCATTGACTATGTTGGCTCTGGTTTAGTTCAGGAAACCCCGAATCTTGGTATTGCTTTTGCTCCGACATTCAATAGGCGTTTATCCCTTCCTACAGCTGGAATTGTTTCTGCTACCGTAAGCAGCAAGGTTGGGTTCGCAGAGTGGCATGCCTCCAAGGGAGGTTGGGTGACTTATGCGCAAGATTTTCCTGAGACTTGGTTGGGTTGCAGTCTCATTATCAGCACTTCCTCTGGAGTACCTATTAAGAAAGGTGCAGTGGAGACAATAGGTACTGCTACCACTTCAGGCAAAGGCAAGGATGTCAAGCGAGGAAAAATGAAAGCAGTTGATGTTGAGGAAAGTACAGAGGGCGTGAAGGTTGGTCCTGAGACGAAAAGAAGAAAAACTGGGAAATCTCAAACACCTTTGGTATCCCAGGAAGGCAAGGATGTCGGGCAACCTTTGGCTTCAAGGACCCGGAAGAAGACCAAGGTAGGGTCTTCTTTTTCCCAGGTTCCTGTGACTGCTTCAGTCCATGGTTCTTTAAGCTCCTCTGGTTTTGTATCCCAGCCCCCTTTAGGACCCTCTGGGTGTACTCGTAATAAACAAAAGACTTCCAGAGAATCTGTAGATAGAGAGAGAAGGGCAAGACTTCTTTCCTTCTTCTCTCTTTTTTTCACTTGTTCATATTGCAATTATTTCTTCTTTGCTAACGAGTGATGGTTTCCTTTGTAGTCCAAACGCCAGTCTGATTACAAGAAGGGCAAAAGCCAATCTTCTGGTGACGACGTGGTATGTGTTTTTCTTTGTTCACGTTTTCTCCCTTTTGCTCTGGCATTGCGTTGTTAGCGTTACCCCGTTGTTTTCACTTAGCATTGCTTCTCCCTCTTTTTTTTTAGGTGGAGGTGTCTCCTCCCATGACTGGCAAAATTCCAGAAGAAGCTGTTACTGCCCTTTCCATTGCATTTCCTATTGTAGGAGAGGAGCCCCCTAGTGGTGGCCTGGCTGAGGAGACTGAGCAACTGATGCAGGGTTCCCAGGATTCTCAGGATCCCGAAACCTCTAAGATCCCTGCATCTCAAAGTCCCCATCTTGAGCGCACTCCCAGTCCCATTAGAACTGTGTTTCCTCAAACATTGTCAGATAAAAGGACTTTGGGAGACACTCATTTATCCAAACAAACAGGTGAGCCATGTTTTCCTTAAAATAGCATTTCATCTCTATTTTTCTTTTCCCGTTTTTTTTTTTTTTTGAGTTCCTTCTTTTCTTTCTCCTTTTAGGTCAAGCCAGTGTGAGGTCTGCTCCCAGTGTTGCCTCTTTCTTGGAATCAGAAAGCTCAGAAGGTAAGTGCGAGCTGCTTCCACTGTGTTTTCCTTTCTCTTTCTTTCTTTCCCTACCCTCTTTTCTTTTCCTTCTTCCATGGCGAAGCCCCCTGCATCTCTTCCTTCCTTTAGCCGTTTTGCCACTGGTTCTTCACCCTTTCTTCAACTTGCTTTATGTTCTTTCCCAGAATCTTCGGGGAAATCAGGGAATCAGGAAGAAAAGGTTCTGCCTCAAGAAGCCGGTACTGATTTGTTCTTCCCCCTTTTTTTTCTTTTTTTTTTTTTTTAAGACTAAATCTATTCTTCCTTTTCCTTTTCTTTTACGAATATTGATACAGGCTTTAAAGATTCTGAGCCTGTTATCCCTGAAGGAATTGTGAGATCCGTTCGAATTGCTGATCTTCAGTCAAAGCAAAAGGCTGCAAGTCCTCCAGTCTCTGCAGGTGGTGACACAGCAATGGGGGACGCCTCGGGAGTGGCTGCCTCAGATCTTAATTCAAGGCTTTCCTCCTTCCTAACTCGCTTTGACCTCTTGGAGTTTAATAGCCTTCCTGCCAGCCACTTCTATTCTTTTGCGCCTTCTTATGGTAGCTTCCTGCGTTTCTCTGTTCCTGCTGAAGGCCTGCCGCTGTTAGAGAGTCTACTCAAAAGTCACAGGGATTTCACCAGTGGCTTCAAGGGAGGCGTTTTTTTGGGTAATATTTTGATGGAGTTGTTATGTGCTGTGCTGGTTTCCCTGAGGAATTCTTCTGTGGACTCTTTGTCTGAAGAAAAGCTTCCGAAGTGGAGAGGGGTGGTCCAAGACCTTCTGGAGGCCAAGTTCAATTTGTCTTTTTTGTTGGATCACTTGCGCCTATTGGCTCATATGCTGTTTCAGAGGCAATCTTTCAAGAGCATAGACGTTGAGATAGCTGCTGCTGAGGAAACTTTGGCTCGTGCTCACAAGGTTTTACAAGACTTGAAGGTCAAGCGGCAGAGGATTCTTTCTGCTTCAACTATGCCTGTCATTCCTCCGGATGGCTCCTTGTTGGCCGGCCTCATTCCTTAGCTTACTTTAGATTTATATAAACAAATTTGGGGTTGTATAAGTTTTTTTTTTTTTGAACATTGCTCTCCTTTTTTTTTTTGCTTGTGTTTCAAAACTGCTTCTAATTTCTTAGTGTGTGAATCTGCCTTTCTCTTTAATATATTGCCCTCTCTTTTTTCTTTGATATATGACTTTTCTCTTTTCTTACCTGAGTCCTGGACCATGGTTCCTATAGGCTTTACTGTAAGTTCTGGTCCAGATACCCGGTGGTCTATTGTGCAAGTACTGAACTGGGTACACTGGTATCTTTTCCCTTATATATATATATATATATATATATATATATTTTTTTTTTTTTTTTTTTTTTTGAGATACGGTCCCAGTTCATGAACTTTGACAGGTTCCCCTCTTTTGCCAAGTGCTAGGCTAGGTATCTTGAGTATTTTACTTTTGCCTGTGATCCTAGACCTATGCACTTAGAACTGTTTGTGGGGTATCTGAAATCATCTGTGAGGTGAATCCTGGGCCATATGTAAAAGGGTATTACATACCTTTTTTCTTTTTCTTTTTTTGACTCAGGTATCCTTCCTTAAATCTATCCAAACTTGGATTTTGCAGTGTTAAAAGAAAGACTTAAATATTGAAGGAAAAGGAACTTCATTAAAATATGGTCATCTTTTAAGGAACAAAGAAAATCATTTAGTGTAGTATTGACCACAAAGTGTCAATCTATCATAGGTTCCTGAACAAAATCATTTAGACCAGAATTCATGACAAAAGCTAAAGGAAATAAAAAAGATAAAAATAAAAAACACTTAGCAGGTTGTGAAGCTGGTAAAAGGATCCTGATGTGCCGGGATCCCTTCGTCCTTATGCATAGTATTGTTTCAGCCATTTCCTGTTTATGGGTTCTGTCAGGACTGTCCCATCTTCCTTGGTAAGATAATAATACCCGCTCTCATGAGCTGCACTGATGTAGGGTCCTTCCCACTTTGGGGTGAACTTGGAGGGCCCTGGTAGGTTCCTCCTTACGTGTTCTGCCATCCTTAGTACCAATTGCCCTTCAGTGAACATTCTTGGGCATACTGCTTGTGCATATGCTCTAGTCATTCTTTGCTGGTACCTCTAGCTTCTTTTCTTGGCCAACTCTCTTTCTTCTTCTACCCCTTCCAGATCTGCCAACCTCCTTTCATTGTTTGTGTTCTCACTCTCTTCTTAGCTTTCTTCCAAAACTACCCTTGGTGTAGGAATGACTAACTCCACAGGGCCGATAGCTTCTGTTCCATAGACTAGGGAAAATGGGGAGAATCTTGTGGCTGTCTTTACAGAGCTCCTACATGCCCAGAGTACATCTACCAGATGATCACTCCATTTTACTCCATACTCATGCTTCATCTTCTTAAGGATCTTCAACATTACCCTATTGGTAGCTTCAGCTTGGCCGTTTCCTTGTGGGTAGTATGGGGTAGACCTCCCATGCTTGATGTGATATGTTTCAGTTAACCCTTTCATATCTTTGTTTATGAATGGGGTTCCATTGTCACTAATCAATCTTCTGGGGATCCCGAACCTTGTAATGATGTGGTTTCGAATGAAATTTGCTACGGCTGCTCCAGTAGCTTTTTTCAAAGGGATGGTCTCTACCCATTTTGTAAAGTACTCGGTGGCTGCCAGGATCCATATGTAACCGTTGGATGGAGGATTTATAGGCTCTATGAGATCAAGCCCCCAAGTATGAAAAGGCCATGGTGTCGTCATATCCTGTAGAACATTTGGGTGAGTGTGAATTGCATCTCCCAAGACTTGGCAGGCATGGCATGTTTTGACTAGCTCCTCAGAGTCCCTTTTCATCGTTGGCCAGTAATATCCCAACAACAGTAATTGCTTAGACAGCCTTCTCTTCCCCGAGTGACTTCCACAATCTCCAAAATGAACTTCCCTGACTACTTCTCTAGCTTCCTTTGGTCCCAGGCACCTTAGGGGATCCCCACTATATCCCTTTTTGAATAAGATGTCGTTCTGCAAGAAATATCTATCTGCCAGTTTCTTGAGCTTGTGGGCTAGTGTTCTGTCAGTTGGCAAGATCCCCTGAGCTAGGTATCCTATGAAAGGAACCCGCCAATCTTCTGCAACAAACACAGCGTAGCTTTCTTCTTTATCTATTGCCAAACGACACTCCTGACATTTTTCCTGTATAATTGCTGCCTCCTTGTCCATATTTGGCCAATAATACCCCATATGTTGCATCCTTCTATATAGGCTGACCTTTTCTGCAACTCCACAGGCTTGGGTATGTAATTCTTCCAGCTTCAGCTTTCCTTCCTTCTCGGTGATACATCTGGACAATATTCCACCTGGCAGCCTTCTATATAGTTCCCCTTCTATCTGAGTGTAATCCATTAGTTCTTTGATGTTCCCTTTGGGCCCTGCCTCTTTCATCTTTTCTTTGACTTCGCTCCTCCAATCCCACTATTTGGATTCTCCAGGGTACATCCCTTGGAGGATCCTTACAATAGAATGTTTCTGTCTTCCTATTTTTATCAGCGTGTCTCTCCCATTAAATGGTATTTGGGATCCCAGAGTGGCAAGCACATCAGCAAACCTGTTTTCACTTCTTTGAGTGTACTCTATGCTAAAGGTCTGAAATTCCAGCTCCAGCCTTTGTGCCCAAGTTCTATAAGCTGCTAAGCTTTGTTCCCGTAACGCGAAGTCACCTTTCACTTGGGAGACTACAAGATTGGAATCCCCCAACACTCTCATATGTTTCACTCCTATGCTGAGTGCTATAGTCAACCCGGTTAAGTATGCCTCATATTCAGCTGCATTATTAGAGCACGAGAAACCAAGCTTGAAAGACAAGAATATGATGTCCCTATTTTCACAACTTAGTACAATTCCCACCCCATTTGAAGTTGCTATAGCCGACCCATCAAACCTCATGGTCCATTTCTTTCCTGGGATCTCTGTTACTGTTACCTCACCGGGGATTTCTTCGCTCAGCGAGCCTTCCTCCTTTCCTGGGAATTGAGCTAGCAAATCTACTATGGCCTGGCTTTTGACAGCCTTGGGAGTTCTGATGCCTATGTCATATTGAGAAAGCAAAACTAGCCATTGTGCTATTCTTCCCGTGAGAAGGGGCTGGTGCAGGAATGCTTTTATGGGGTGGGACTTGGTTACCAAAAGGATTTGGTGAGCTGAGAAGTACCTCTTTAGCCTTTGGGACGCGTAGATGATTACTAGGCAGGCTTTCTTTATTCTGGGGTACATGGTCTCGATATCCTTGAGTGTTCTGCTTACATAGTATATAGGCTGCTCATTCCCCTGGTTGTCTTCTTGTGCCAGCAAAGCTCCTATTGCTTGGGAGTTTGATGCTAAGTATAACAGCAGAGGTCACCCATGTACTGGTGCCTGGAGGGTGGGCAAGTGATTCATGATACCCTGAATTCTTTGGAAAGCCTTCTGCTGCTCCATTCCCTAGGTAAATTCAGTCCCTTTTTTTCAACAATTTGGATAGACCTGCTGTAGCTGAGGCCAAACCAGGCACAAATCTCCTAATATAGGAGACCCTTCCCAGAAAGCTTTTGAGTTCCCTAACAGTAGTTGGTCTTCTCATTGTGGCAATAGCTGTGGCCTTGGCTGGATCCACACTTATGCCTTTGTGATATACCAGAAACCCAAGAAACTTTCCAGCAGACACTCCGAAGGCGCATTTCATAGGGTTCATACGTAACTTGTACTTCCTGCATCTTTCAAAGACTTGCTCAAGTACTTGGAAATGTCCTATTCTGGTCTTTGATTTGACCACAATGTCATCTACATAATCTTTCATCTCCTCATGTATCATGTCATGGAAAATGGCTGTCATGGTTCGCTGATATGTAGCCCCCGCATTTTTGAGGTCAAAGGGCATTACAGTGTAGTAAAAGTTCCCAATTGAAGTTCTGAATGCCGTCTTCTCTGCATCTTTGGCAGCCATGCGGATTTGGTTGTACCCACTGTACCCATCCATAAATGAGAACATTGAGCTTCCTGCAATTGAATCTACAAGGAGGTCGATATTAGGCAAGGGGAATTCATCCTTAGGGCATGCCTTATTCAAGCTATGAAAATTCACACAACAACGGATCTGATCATTTTTCTTCTTCACAGGTACAATGTTGGAAAGCCATTTTGGGTGTTGGATGGGTTTGATAAAACCAGCTGTTAGAAACTTTTTGACCTCTTGAACTATTTGAACTTCTACCTCGGTGTGGAAGACCCTAGCCGGTTGAACTACTGGCCTCATCCCTGGGTCCACATTAAGAGAATGGACTACCAATCCTGGGTCTAAGCCAGGCATCTCATCATAGGTCCATGTGAACACATCTTTGTATTTTTGAAGTAAGGTTACCAGTTGTTCCCTTTCTTGTGCCACTAGTTGACTGCTAATGAAGACAGGCTTTTGGGATCCCGGTTCGGTTCCCAAATCTATTTCCTTTAATTCTTCCTCAGGCTGAATCTAGGCCTCCTTAACTGGTTCTTCTGGAATTTCTTCTTGGGCCATCATGCAGCTTGGTAGTCCGGGACCTTCCTGCATAATGCATTCAGGTCCTGTGCACCTTCACAAACGGTAGATTAGCCTCCCTCCGGGTTCCCGTACCACCACACATTCTCGGGATCCTGAAGAGCTGGGCTCCCTCTTTTGTCTTTTTCTTTCCAGAAGGTTCCTCAGGTCACGGGTGCCCCTCCTTCCTTCTTCTTCTTCTAGGATGGGTGCCCCTGGGGTCCCCAGGGCAGGGCTCTCATCATCTGGCTCCAATTCATCATAGAACATCGTTTTTGCAAAGTTCACTTCTCCTTGGCTGAAAGGATTACGGTTGGCAGGAATCCTTATGGGCCTCCCATTCAGTCTCCCTTTAATGCATTGATGGAACGTAGATGGAATAAGGCGATGTTTATGAAGCCACGGGCGTCCCAGCACCAAATGAGGGTTTAGTCAAGCATTTCCTTTAATGATGATAAAAGTAAGCCTTCCTCTTATCCAAACAAAAGCAAACCTAAAAATTACTACTTGCTTAACACCTTGGGGTAGAATTTTCTATTGACCAAAAGTGAATCATTAGCAGCACCCCAAACTCAATATAAAACTCTCCCTTCAACTCAAAACCTAACCCACTACGTTTTACCCTTAGAGCTTAAACTTTAGAGCAAAGTCCCATTCAGCTACCTAACATTCTCACAATTCTAAAACTTAAGGGTGGAAATATGGGTACAGGGGAAACTTCCCTCTCTTCCTCACAACCTCTCTCAATTTCCTCTTCTCAGTGATTATGTATCGAAGTTTCAGACTTGTGTACTTTTTTTTTGCATTTTCTTGTATTTCCATTGTGGCATTTGATTTCTCTCTTGTTAAAGCACCATTAGCCTTTTGTTTATTATACATATGGAATTTTGGGCTTGATTCTCCACAAATACTTATTTCTAAAGAACCCAAGGGAAGATTTGAGTTAATCTTGCATTTTTAGCCCTTGTCACAAAATGGCCCTGACAAAATTCATCCAAACTTAGAAAATCAAACACAAAAACATGATACAAACCTAGAACAAAACAAACCAACAACAAACAAACCCATCTTAGATCTTCAATTTCTTAACCAAACCAAACAACAAACAAACCCAGTTCAATCCCTCAACCATACCAACAACAACAAACACAACTCTCACCCAAATTTGAACAAACTCAAAATATCATTGGTAAACCCAGCACATCCCCAGATTATAACTGAAGAGGAAAAATTATGCATGACTGGGCTATCTAGATGGAGGTGGCACGGACAGACGTGGCATGTACAAACTGAATGGCCACGTGGCATCCAGCCCATTATTATGTGGTCTCCAAGGAACCTTAAATGGAAAATACTTGCGACACACGATTAGCCCTAGTTTGTAGAATCCCAACATGAGTAGAATTCTAGAATATACATGCATTAATGAGTATCTTCCCCATAAGGAAAAGACTTGTTCCGCAAGCAAAGAAGTCTGGCCCTACGCGATTATAAAAACCCATAGACTCTTAAAAAAAAGGTACGCACAATTTCTCTAAAGCTCATACTCTCTAACATTGTTGGAGCTCTCTTCTGACTTAACCTTTGGAGGGTCTTTGGTTGGTACCATACCAGTACTCTCTGTAAGGTCTTTTTCTATGTTGGGCAGGTCTGGTATCGAGTGTGTTGGAACCGTGTGGCTCACTGGTGATTTTTTCGGCATCATCAGTTGGCGCTGTCTGTGGGAATACGAGTAATCAGTCATTGCTTTATCCCTGAGACAAAAGGTCGTACGGTCCAAACTCAATCGATGGCATCAGCCAACCAAGAAACTGGAAATCCCCCCGCTATTGTAGAATGGCAACTGCAAACATTCTTGGCTACGATTAAGCGACTTACTCAACAAAATAAAGCTCTTATGCTACAAAACCAAGATTTGGAAGTGCAAATTAAGCATCCGCAAGAACATCAAGTCTTATCGCATGATCAAAATAGAAGCGGTCATAATCACTATCCACCCCTTTGAAATATTACAGAAAGGAACAACAAATAGAAGAGAAGACTGACGACTACAATACTGTAGGACGACGAACGATTGGCCAAAAAGAAAGCAAGAGGCCTAGACACTCTTCACTCCACCCCACTAAACGCTCCTATCGACCATATACTTACACTTACCAAAGACGACCCCATGTTGGAATGGCCGAGGAGGATGAATGGGGATCCAAGCAAGCAATCAAAGCACCAAATATTGACATTACCACCATGAACATGGACATGACACAATGAAGTGTTATGATCTGAAACAACAAATAGAGATCCTTGTAAGCCAAGGGAAGTTGCAACGAACTGGAGCAACCCAGCAAGACGGAAGACCAATTCTCCACGAAAAAGGCGCCTTTTGGACGACAACCACCCTACAAGAGAGACTTGATGGGCAGAAGCTACCTCACCCTTAGAATACCGAATGCCTGAAGAATATTTACTCTACTTACGATTAAAAAAAAAAAAGCGAACAACCAATACCACCTACCCTTCTACAATATCTCCAAGGTAGTACCGATCATCAAAGTCGCCACGGTGACGAACAATCTGAGAGATGATCAACTCAAGTAGCGAAGGCAAACATGGAAGGGGGGGCAATAGACGAGGAATATTTGTACAACGCATCGGGTGGACGGTCACTATACTAAGTTACCTACGGGTAAACGCATGGCCAAAGTCACCTACGGTTGGACGGCCACTACACTAAGTTACCTACGAGTAGACGCATGGCCAAAGTCGCCTACGGGTAGATGGTCACTATACTAAGTTACCTATGGGTAGACGCATGGCCAAAGTCACTTACGGTTGGACGACCACTACATTAAGTTACCTATGGGTAGACGCATGGCCAAAGTTGCCTACGGGTAGACGGTCACTATACTAAGTTACCTACGGGTAGACGCATAGCCAAAGTCACCTACGGATGGACGGTCACTACGCTAAGTCACCTACAGGTAGACGCATGACCAAAGTCAACTATGGGTGGACGATCACCACACTTAGTCACCTCAACAAGTCCACAACCCAAGGTGGACACCCAACAAGGTGACGAGGTAACACTTAGTCACCTCAATAAGTCCACGACCCCAAGTGGACAACCAAAAAGGTGACGAGGTAACACTTAATCACCTCAACAAGTCCACGACCCAAGGTGGACGTCCAACAAGGTGACGAGGTAACACTTAGTCACCTCAATAAGTCCACGACCCCAAGTGGACGACCAAAAAGGTGACGAGGTCACACTTAATCACCTCAACAAATCCCCGACCCAAGGTGGACGACTAACAAGGTGATGAGGTAACAATTAGTCATCTCAACAAGTCCACGACCTTAAGTGGACAACTAACAAAGTGATGAGGTAACACTTAGTCGCTGACCCAAGGTGGACGACCAACAAGGTGACGAGGTAACACTTAGTCACCTCAACAAGTCCACGACCCAAGGTGAACAACCAACAAGGTGACAAGGTAACACTTAGTCTCAACAAGTCCACGACCCCAAGCGAACGACCAACAAGGCGACGAGGTAACACTTAGTTACCTCAACAAATCCGCGACCAAAAAATGACAACCCAAAAAGTGGATGGACAAAAAAAAAGGGACGGATGCATGTCCATGAAAAAGAAGTGGACGGACACACACAAAAAAAGGACGGATGATGTCCATGAAAAAGAGTGGACGGACACAAAAAAAAAAAAAAAAAAAAAAAAAAGAAGGACGGATGCATGTCCATGAACAAAAATGGACGGATGCCAACTCATGTTATAAGTCCACATGATGGACGGATATATGAACTAAGTACACAAAATGAATAGGTGTGTCAAAAAGCATCCAAGTTTGTCCACAAGATGGACGGATACATTGACTGAGTCCACGTGGTGGACGGATGAAAGATTTGTAACGAAGTACATATAACTAGTCGCTACCCCGTGCGATGCACGGGATAGTTAAATAAAAAGATAATTAATCAACCTCATAGTAAAAGAAAAGGCTAAAAGAACTATTAAGAGACTACTTTGTCCATCAAGTAATCAACCCAAGTGGCATTGTAGCTCATGAACAAAAGTCATTGTTGCATTTCATGGCTGCATACTTGCTAATAATGGAAATTATCTGTATAAAACTTGAAAAAGGTCAAATGATAATATGGAAAACATTCCATAAATAACTTATTGATGACAGGTATAGAGAGGGGACTAATGTAAGTCATCAATGGAATTTGCGACAGCATCTTATTGCAAATGGAATATAGCTCTACATTAAAACTAAAAGTAAAAGTTCAATCATTCTTTTTCTCTAAAACGTTATTAAAAACTATAAGTAATTTACATCAGTTTCAAATAAAAACCACTTGAAGAATCAACTACTTTAAATCATTATCTGAAAGAGGAGCGACATAAAAACTTAAATAAGTCTCAAAGATGAAGTTCTTCGAACATATTTCAGCACCAATTTCCAAGTTCAGCTCTATGTATGGCAACCAATTACTCACCCCGGTTGAAAGCACAATGTTTGGAAGAATCTTCCAAGTATCTTAGTCACAATTTTCATCCACCTCCTTAGATCACTAAACTATATATCTACTAATCTACATACCCTAACTTCAAATATTGAATACAAAGAAAGAGCCAAAATTTCTCAAACAGATTTGTGTAGCGTATATAATCTTAATTTGTTCTACTGCCTTTTATTCACGAAAATAATATAGAAGAAATAGAAAGAAAAAAAAAATTGTTAAAAATGAATGCTTCATATCTTCCACCATACCTGTACTTACACATACTAATAGTTATTTTTGAAAACTTGTAAAACAAATGAATGTACATGTCTAGATTCAACTGCAGAACCTGAAATACCAAAGCAAACCTCTATAGATAGTGTAGCACAAGATGTAGCATCAATATTATCCTAGCAATCTAATTATCTATCTGATCCATTGGTTGTAGTGGTGGGCCATTGAATTTGTGAACATCTATAGAGTCCTTACTAATCTCTTAATAAATTTAAAATCTGATTGGATTCGTCATGATTTCAACCATTTTGCTGCATTACTTTTTCTAAGTGTAAAATGTGTCAAACCTTGTAATGCATGGCTTATATTGCCACTATAACATTATATTTTAAAATGAATATGATTTGCATTTAATTTGTTAATATTGGACTAAATTGATCTCTTAGTTGCTTAACTATATATTATATCTGATTACAACTAACCTAATGAATATTTATATTTGCTAAATTATATGTTATAATCTGATTACAACCTCCTTATTTTAGTTGAACTGAAAATAGTCAAAACACTAAAATCCTACAAATTTAAAGTATATGCAACCCAAAAAATTAGAAAGCAAGCAATCAACACCAATCCAATCAAATATGGTGATCAAAAGTTCTATTCAAGCATTTCTTTGAACACTTTCAGGGGAGTTGAGAAACCAAAGGGAAAAAAAGAGTTTCTTAGAATTGAGAAACCAATTAATATAATAAAAAAGAAATCTGTACTGGAAAAAAGAAAAGAAGTTACACAAACAGTGTGCAAAAATACTAAATAGACTTCTTCATGTTATTGTCTTAAACATTAACAAAGAAATTTTATCTTCACTCATCCTATGCTTATCCACTTAAAGCTTTTTTTTTTCTTTTGGTAGCAAATCTAAGTCATGGATGTGTACGGGATAGAACAATATAGTACCACTTTAAAAGGCTTAGACACAGAAACTTACCCCAAGAGGATGAACTTCTGATGGAATCATTGATTTCATAACTTCTACTTCTAAAAACCTTTCTCATGGACATGCAAGGCCCCATATTTTTGGGTTTTACATGTTGCCAAAAAAATAAACATTCTTAAGGAATATTATAGAAACAAATCATTTTGATATTTTACAATTCAGAATCACTTGGAAGTGATTGTTTCTTACATTAAATTCAAAAATCATAAAATTATACATAGACAAATTGGATATTGTACTTCCATAAGGATAGACTTAATCAGGAAATTAGAAATCTCAAGCAAGAAGTTCATGGACTTAATTGGCAAAACAGATCTCTCAACTTGGAGTTGCAACAATTGAGGCAACTGGTGTCCTAAGTACCAGAATTAGCAGAGAACATTAGAGGTTTATCTTATAGACCCCATATATGCTTGTTTTACTATGACGGTCACCTTTTTAGCACACATTCGTTAGTTTTGTTTTTGCTATGCATATGTAACCAATTTGCACCCAAAAATCTAGGTTAATGGTCAATTTCTTTTAGTCATCATCTCCTAAAGCCCATGCTAATCAAATAGCCTGTAGCTAAGCAAACTGACTATTAGGCTAATTTCACCTCATGTATTGACAGCCACAGATATCCTACACTAATTCAAGCAATTCTAAAATAAAGCTCATACAAGTCTTAAAAGGAAGAAACCCAATATTAAGTAAATCAATTTCAAGTAATATGACCTTCATTTCCTTCATCCTATCCTCTATACAAACAGAGCTTTCCATTCCATTCTATTAAAGGCTTAATTTTGGTGGCACTGAATTTCAGCCTTTGTATATTGTTTTATGTTGATTTGTTTTTCATGTCAGCTGTAGAGTGTTTGGTGGCTATATATGCTATTTTACATTTGATGGAAAATGTTCATAAAAATTGTGCAATCAGTCTTTCTGCATTAATAATTTTCATTGAATCAATGATTCCATATTTTTGGGTTTTACATGTTGCCAAAAAAATATCAATTAGTCAACAAATTACTTCAAATGAGATTCAGGAAGCATGAAGTAATCTATCAAAAAAAAAAAATCTTACGATGACATAGAAGCATTAACTTGATTTTTTTTCACTTTGCTGCAAAATATGAAACAGCAAATACCAAACCACATAACTATTTATACCAAAAAAATCACAAATAGTATGTACACATACACACAAACAGAACATAAATATACATACAGATCAAACGGACTCAAAAGCAAAATCAACTCAACAGATCAAATGAGTAGTGAAGACCAAACCGTTCATCGAAAAAAATCCAACAAAAAAAAATGATCAAATCAGAATCAAGCAGTTCAGTAACGAAACAAAATTTACAAAACCCTAGTTAAATTTCTAGTCCCTTGAAAATCCATAGAGATTTTACTCAAATCAACAAATAGTTTTACAGATTCGAACACACACACACACACACAAAAAGTTGAAGTACTCAGTATTAATAGATTGCTAATTAATCGAATCGAACCCTAGGTTTGATAAAGAAAAAAAAAATCAACTTTATGCGATTTTGATCGAAAATCTCAAAAAATAAAATCACAAATAGTATGTACACATACACACAAACAGAATATAAATATACATACAGATCAAACGGACTCAAAAGCAAAATCAACTCAACAGATCAAATGAGTAGTGAAGACCAAACCGTTCATCGAAAAAAATCCAACAAAAAAAATGATCAAATCAGAATCAAGCAGTTCAGTAACGAAACAAAATTTACAAAACCCTAGTTAAATTTCTAGTCCCTTGAAAATCCATAGAGATTTTACTCAAATCAACAAATAGTTTTACAGATTCGAACACACACACACACACAAAAAGTTGAAGTACTCAGTATTAATCGATTGCTAATTAATCGAATCAAACCCTAGGTTTGATAAAGAAAAAAAAAATCAACTTTATGCGATTTTGATCGAAAATCTCAAAAAATAAGAAATAGAAGAAGAAGAAGAAGAAAACGAACCCTAATTTTCTGAAACAAAGTTCTAATTCAACCATCTGATGCAATCTGTATATTTTTTAATGAAAAAATGCAAAAAATTTCAGATCCAATGTGAAATCATATAGATTACCTGAAAATACGCCGAAATCGGCGAAGAGCGAGCAAAGCAAGCTGAGATAAAGCTTTAAACTGAGCGAATGGGGATGGCTTGTAAGGGAGAGGTTTGAGGAATAAAGAGAGAAAGGGGAAACGGCAGAACCTAAGACAAAGCGGAGAGAGAGAGAGAGAGCTCAAAAGTTAGGGTTTCGGGTTTTAACCTTTAAGACTGCGTATAGGTTAGAGAGAGTGAATGAGTGAGTCGCATAAAAGATTGAAAAAAATAAAAATAAAAATAATTTTTTTTTAAAAGCGAAATTTAAAAAATAAAAAAAATAAATAAATAAATGCTGATGTGGAAAATTGTGGGAGTTTCAAAAGATTCGGTTTTAAACAAATCTACTAGGTGGATGGATACACCTGAAAAAGGTGTGTGGTATACTTGAATGTATCTTGAATAAAGTACATATAATAAACAATTGGTATACATGCTTTCCAACAATTTTACAAGCTTGTGAAAGCATTATCCAGATGCCTAGGGGGCAATATGCCCATTACGTGGGCTGTTATAATGAAGCGGCTTCTTGAAAGAGCAAAGGTAAACTCTTGAACGCGCAAGTTCGATGCCTTCAATAAAGCTTAAGGTGTGACTGTGCGTGTGGATGTTTATCTGGTCTAGCAAGAGTCCGCAAGAAGGACGGGTGAGGGATAAATGTGACCGATAAATACTGGGTCCACAAGGTGGACGGATACACATGAAAAAGGTATCCACATTAACTACGTCCACGAGGTGGACAGATACATGAAAAATTATCTAAAAGTGATGGGTTAACGGTGCACAAAAAAAAAAAAAAAAAAAAAAAAAAAAAAGAAGAAGAAGAGAGGGAAGGACGGATGCATGTCCATGAACAAAAGTGGACGGACACCAAAAAAAAAAAAATTGACGATGCATGTCCATGAACAAAGTGGACGGACAAAAAAAAAAAAAAAATTGATGACGAGGTAACACTCAGTCATGTCGGCAAGTCCACGACCCAAAGTAGACAAACAAAATGCCTTAAGAATAGGACGCTAATAGAGGACTACAACACGTCCCGAAGGTTGAAAGTTCGGGCATCACGCGTCCCAGAGGCAGTGTATCAATGGCCTACCATGCAGAAGGATACCTGATCCTACATATAAGCATACAACAAATGCCAACGCTGCAGCAAGACCTCAAGGCTAAACACTACAAAAGGAAGCCGACGGACACCTAATCCTCATCCTAATGGGATGCATCGACAACGAAGGGTACCGACGATCAAGGATGCCAACGGCACCTGATTCTCATACAAAATTTAAGTCCTTCTACCTACGTGTGGAAGGACGAACCGAGTCACTTATGGGTGCCTTGGTTGAAGTTTAAAGTCCTATTATCTATGGGTGAAAGGACTAACCAAGCCACCAACAAGTGCCTTGGTACAAAATTTAAGTCCTTTTACTTACAGGTGGAAGGACAAACCAAGTCACTCACGAGTGTCTTGGTTGAAATTTAAGTCCTTCTATCTACGGGTGGAAGGACAAACCAAGCCATTCACGAGTGTCTTGGTCAAAATTTAAGTCTTCCTACCTTCGGGTGGAAGGATGAAACAAACCACCAACAAATGCCTTGGTACAAAATTTAAGTCCTTCTACCTACGAGTGGAGGGACGAACCAAGTCACTCACGAGTGTCTTGGTCGAAATTTAAGTCCTTCTACCTATGGGTGGAAGGGCGAACCAAGTCACTCACGAGTGCCTTGGTTAAAATTTAAGTCTTCCTACCTTCGGGTGGAAGGATGAACCAAACCACCAGCAAGTACCTTGGTACAAAATTTAAGTCCTTCTACCTACGGGTGGAAGGACGAACCAAGTCACTCACGAGTGCCTTGGTAGAATTTAAGTCCTTCTACCTACGGGCGGAAGGACGAACCGAGTCACTTACGGGTGTCTTGGTCAAAATTTAAGTCCTTCTATCTACAGGTGGAAGGACAAACCAAGTCACTCACGAGTGTCTTGGTTGAAATTTAAGTCCTTCTACCTACGGGTGGAAGGACGAACCAAGTCACTCACGAGTGGCTTGGTCAAAATATAAGTCTTCCTATCTTCGGGTGGAAGGACAAACCAAGCCACCAACAAGTGCCTTGGTACAAAATTTAAGTCCTTCTACCTATGGATGGAAGGACGAACCACGTCACGAATGTGTTGGCTGAAATTTAAGTCCTTCTACCTACGGGTGGAAGGACGAACCAAGCCACTCACGAGTGCCTTTGTCAAAATTTAAGTCTTCCTACCTTCGGGTAGAAGGACGAACCAAGCCACCAGCAAGTGCCTTGGTACAAAATTTAAGTCCTTCTACCTACGGGTAGAAAGACGAACCAAGTCACTCACGAGTGTCTTGGTCGAAATTTAAGTCCTTCTACCTACAAGTGGAAGGACGAACCGAGTCACTTACGGGTGCCTTGGTCTAAATTTAATTTCTACCTACGGGTGGAAGGACAAACCAAGTCACTCACAAGTGCCTTGGTGAAAATTTTAAGTCCTACTACCTACGGGTGGAAGGACCAAGTCGCCCACGAGTGCCTTGGTGAAAATTTAAAGTCTTCCTACCTACAGGAGGATAGACAAGCCATTTCACCCAAAAGGGTCTTGGTCAAAATTTAAGTCCCCTACGCCATAAATAATTTCAGGCCAGCCTGTCAAAGACTAACAAGTCTCTCAGGATCCAAATTGAACCGTCACCCCACAGGTCCTTCCACTTCGAGATCACGGACCCATAGGGTGAAAGGGGCAACTAAAGAGGAAAAATTATGCATGACTGAGCTATCTGGATGGAGGTGGCACGGACAGACGTGGCATGTACAAACCGAACGGCCACGTGGCATCCAGCCCATTATTATGTGGTCTCCAAGGAACCTTAAATGGAAAATACTTGTGACACACGATTAGCCCTGGTTTGTAGAATCCCAACATAAGTAGAATTCTAGAATATACACGCATTAATGAGTATCTTCCCCATAAGGAAAAGACTTGTTCCGCAAGCAAAGGAGTCTGGCCCTACGCGACTATAAAAACCCAAAGACCCTCAAGAAAAAGGTACACACAATTTCTCTAAAGCTCATACTCTCTAACATTGTTGGAGCTCTCTTCTAACTTAACCTTCGGAGGGTCTTTGGTCGGCACCACACCGATACTCTTTGTAAGGTCTTTTTCTATGTTGGGCAGGTCTGGTATCGAGTGTGTTGGAACTGTGTGGCTCACTGGTGATTTTTTCATCAATAACAAACTCAAAATATCCAAACTGATTCATAACCACAACACCCACAATCTCTTCCTCTCGCAACCACTAACCACCACCATTACTCCAACCTTTGATTTGCTACCACCACATCCACCACCACCGATCTCTACTTCTGTTCCACTGCGAGAAACCCACACCAAAGCTCCTCCAGCTTCAATCCTTCGTTATTGACCACCACTGCCATGAACAGCAATGGGTCTTTGGTTCTTTCGCCTCAAGTCCTCCACTATTGTGATTGAGGTTTATCTAGGCTTGGTTTGTTAATTGATTTTCAAAAAGGTTTCGTTGGTTGTTTGGTTTTGGTTTTGGTTTCTAGGTCTCTCAAATCTGAAAGCGCTAGATTTGAAGTGGTAGTTCTTCCTCTCTAAGCCGCCTCTGCCTCTGCCGCTCTTTCTTCTTGCTCGTGTCCGATTGGAGTTAGGATTGAGCTCAATGAGTGGCAGTTCCTCGTTTCTTTTCCTCTCATCTCTCATGAAAGGGATCAGGCTTAATGACAGAGGAGAGGAAAAGAGAGACGTTGAACACCAGTTGAGAGAGAGAGAGAGAGAGAGAGAGAGAGAGAGAGAGAGAGAGAGAGAATTTGAACGAGAAGGAGTGGGAGTGTTGGGTGGGTTTAATTTTTTGGGTCTGTGTGTGTCTATTTTTGTGTTTGTTTTTTAAGAAAAACAAATATAAATTTTCAAATAAAGGAAAATACTCTACTTGTTTTTGTGTTTAAATCTGGGTTTGTGTTCTTATGTGTTCTTGTTCAAGATAAACCTAGATCTCAAATCATGTGAGTTTTATTTTTAATTACGTTTTTAATTTTTTTATTTAGTTCAAATTTATAAATTAGTTTCTTAAATTTAGAATATGACGTGGATTTGACATGGCATTGTTAAATGTCAAATAAATTTTTTTAAATATTATTTTAATGGCCACGACAACATTTATTGTGCCAACAGTGCATTCCATCTTTCACATAGACAATTTCCCTTAGTGAGATGACAGTAGGGACAAAAACGAGATCATTTTTTTTTATTTTAGGGACTAAATGCGATATAATTAAAAAGTAGGGATCAAAATAGGAATAGGATCCAAACGTAGGGACTAAAATGGTATTTCCACCAAAAATAACAAAACAAAAATGATCCAATTGCCCTACAAGGCTACAAGTAAATAAGTTCTCCAAGCCCTCCCGAAACGACTCAATTTTCCTTTAATTATTTAGCCAAAAGAGTATTCCTAATAGATTTATTGATAAGTTTTATCTTAGAAGTTGAGAGGATATCTCATTCTAAAAGTTTCATGACACTAGCTTCTTATACCATGTGAGATCATGAACTCACATGGTCACACATACTCCTTGAGGTAGTCTTCTTAGAAGTTGGGCTTGCATCGGCATGAAGTTATGTTCAGTCTTGGTCTGGCAATTCATAAAGGGTCATTTATTATTCAAGTGAATTATTAACTAGGACCCATCAATAATTTATGTTAGGGACATGTTTTATATAATTGGCTAATCCTTTGACAAAATGCATTTTACTTGTAATTAGGTAGATCTAGGTTGGGTTTAGGACTTCAAGAAATATGTTGTTCAAGTCAGGTGTTATAGCCATGAAAATCTAACCAAGAAACAAGTGAAGAAGAGCTGCTCATTAAAGCTCGACAGCAATCTCGACAAAAAGACTTCTATCGAGATTTAAAGTCGAAGTTCGACACAAGCTCAACACAAGCTGTTTCTATCGAGACTTACGAAATCAGAAATTCCAGATCTGATTTTCGGCTCATGCTTGTATATTTATATAAGGTTTCTTTTCTCACAACCCTAGACATATATAAAGATTATTTTAAAGGCCATCGCTCATGCAAAAAGTGCCCTAGTTCATTATTCTCTCTGAAGAAGCTACTGCATCTTTATGCCAAGGGTTTTGTGACCAAGGAGCTTCCTGATCTTCATTGTTGATGAACTGAAGAACTATGCAGCCAACAATCTTCTTCAAGTTGGTGAGTTAGTCACGTACTGGGATCCATGCATTTAGTCACGTACTGGGATTCGTGCATTGAATGGAAAGATTGCCGCTACAATACAAGTCCAATTGGGTATTGGGGTAAGGGTTCAACTGTAAATTGGTATTTCAGGATAAGCCAAAAGGTTTTGTAAGATTCCCTATACTTGTAACCGCTTGTGATTAATAATAGTGGATTCTTGGAAGTGATCTTAAAATCACCTAGTGGGGTTTTGTCTCGGCAATTTTCCCTATTCGTAAACAAATCACTTGTGTCAAATTTATTTTCTGCTGCATTAGTATAATTGGTGATTTGTTTGTGTTGCCACACTATTACAAGTAATTGAACCTAATTAATTGACTTGGATAATTAATTAATTTGCAAGAGGTCAATTCATTTTAACCCAACAATTCAGACTAGCTAGCTAGTAGTAGTAGGTACTGCCACTTTTGTGCCCTATGCTCCAGTGTGGAACCCCCTGAATTGGAAATAATCTCACAATCTTTAATCAACCTCTTTTTCAAAGCTCACTCTGCTGTTCCTTTTGTAGTTGTACTTTAAGTTAAGTAATGTATTTAAGCTTGGTGAGAGAGTGTAATTATGTGTGTGTGTTTAGTAGTTAGTTTATTTCTAAAAAAAAAAAAAAAAAAAAAAAAAAAAAAATTCCCAAGGAAATCACATGGCTGACTGTGAAGCAAATTAGAAGGGTAAATAAGTACTATTTTTTTTTTTAAGTTACATAAGTACTGTTGATCATTGTACATTGTGTTGGATTGAGATCCAAATGCAATTGATGCAATTAACCCATTTCATTCACAAAATTTTTTACATTTTTAACCTTTTTTTTATTTAATAGTTATGATTCAAAGTTGTTTTTTTCAACTCTCAATTTCAACCATTTATTGCAATTGCACACAGTACTTGTACTGCTGATCAAATCGAAAATGACCTCAATTGTTGAAGTTCTCAACTGATCATAATATATATATATATAGACACACACACAATTGAACTCAAATAGATCGAGATCAAGATTCTCTAAATTTCTTATAGTATTTTACTATATAGATTTCTTTTAACCTTGACTTTTAATTTTATAGTGAATGATCAAATTATATTACATCTTTAATTAATTAAAAATATCCTTAAAATATGAGTGACACATCAGCCATTAAAAAATAAAATTATCACATCAGATTTTAAGTCGAAAAAATCCAAATCCAAACCAACTATATCTTTATTTTGTGTTTGCTTTTTACTTGATACGACGAACACCTTTGTTGGTATAATACGTTGCAATTTGTATTCGAATGAGGAACCACGAGAAAAACTCCGAATAATTTCACTATTATCTAATCAATTACAATAATTCTTGTGTATGTCTCATGACTAAAGAAAAATCTCTATTGTTTTTCTTTACTCTCACACATACAAATTATCTCTCTCAAAATGCGGCAACACTTTGCACTTTCCTTTCTATTTTCTTCTCTATGCACAGCTCTCTCACTTGGTTGTCTTCTTTTTCTCTAAACAACTCCCTCTTGACTGCTTTCTCTTTTCTCTTTGTGCGGCTTTCTCTTTCTTTGCTTTCTATTCTATATGCAGCACACCCACATGCTTTTTATACACAAAAAAAGCTTCAACTGCCTTACACTTCTTTTCCTAGCATAATATGAATTCCTAACATGACTTGAGTTAGGATTCTTACAAGTATTAATTATTAAACACAACTCCTACTTACATTTGGAGTAGTATTCTAGGACTTGTCAATCACATTCACCTATTTCTAATGGAAATAGAATTCCATCAATGGTTGCATGGCAAGCTCATTATCTTGGGCACAAATTCTACATGGGTTGGACTTCTATTAGGTGTCGTGCACCTCCCGACAAAAGTGAGTCTGAAAAGAAGCAAAAGTTGAAATGTAACCATGAAATTAAGGACATGTTATGATCATGAAATTGGTGGACACTAATGGCATCAATTTACCTCCGACGAGAGTCACGATTATTGTGAGATTCGATTTTAGATCTATGTTTTTTAAGTTTTTTTTTAAATATATATATATATATATAATATTTGTTTCTTTTAATTAGTTGACATGGTATCATTATTTTAAGGTTTTGCTATTAGATTAATGATGTGGCATCTTATGAACTATTTATTAAGAAATGAAGAGTCAAGATTAAAAGAAATCTATATAATATAGTACTCTAAAAACTCTAAAGGGTCCAATACTTGAATAATCCTGATTTGAACTCTAACTTGAGCCAACAAGCAGTTGCAAACAACCCGTGTCTCTACTCTAGTCCCAAGAAAGTTGTGCAAATTTGGAGGCGTTCTAAGCTAGAATCTATTGTCTATTGACACTATAGACGTGCAACATCAAGTTCTGATTTGGTATCCGTTTAGAAACAGCTTATCTAGCTTTTTACTAAAAGTATGCTAAAGTAAATCTATAGCTTAAAAAATTTTGAAAAAGTGAGAAAAAGTAGGAAAATATGAAGTTTTAAAAAACTGTACATAAAAACTAAAAGCTAAAAATTAAAGCTAATGCCAAATAGACTCTTAGAGTCTCTAAAATGTTGAACGCACTTGTAGACTTGTAGTCAAAATCTCAAACCTTTAAGTTTGTACTTCTTTTTTTCTTGAGTTCTAAAACGGTTCTAACAAATCTATATTTTTTATAAAAAAATTCAAAAAAAAAAAACAATTAGATTCTAAAATAGATTTTAATTATGGACTAATTTTGTGTCTTGTGTCCATTTAAGTTTTTTAATATTTCTTTCTCAAAAAAAAAAAGTTTTTTTAATATTTGTACCAAGTAAGTTAATAAGTGCAGAATACTAAGAGTCTAATATTAATGAATTATAAAATAAAAATAACAAATCAATCATAAATCTACTCAATAAAAATCATCACACAACAAAGATCACCACACGTTCTATCTTATTAAAAAATTAGAAGAAAAAAATGATCATAAGTAGTATTAAATTTAAGCAAGAATTTTAACATGGAACTAATTACGTTTACTTTTTCTAATAATATGACTAATTATTTAAATACATTTATGTGTATGCATGGATTACAAGCTAGTATTAATTTGTGAGATAAACTAGGGTTGCTAAATGGGTATAGTTTTGTTAAAACAAACTGATATTTTATTTGATAATCTTAGAACAAACTGATATAGAAGTACATATTGTCCACCAATACAATGATAAAGAGGGGAAAAACTAAAAGAAAAAGAGGAGGTGAAAGAAACTAGAAAAAGAAAAAATAGAAAGTAGTAACCCTGCAGCAACAAACATGCTTATTTATCCCCAAATAAAAGTGTCTTTATGATAACTTGGCTCATTTCATTAGAATATGCGAAAAAGTGTCCAGCACCTGGTAACTCATGGTATTGAATCCATGGAAGTTTTTTGGCAATAGAGCGTTGTAAAGGAATTGCTACAATCCTATCATCATCACCCTGCCATAGATGAACCGAACCTTCGTTGTTAGGAAAAGGATTCTCAAGATCAATAGGACTGAATTCCCAATTCCCAAATCCAACCATTATGGTACGATGTATGGACTCAAACTCTCCTTGCTGGGTTATGTGTGCCTGCAACGAGTTATTGAAGAGTACATGGTAAATGCCTATTGGATAGAAACTATTTTCCTAATAATGATGTGTGCGTCTCATGCAAAATTTTTGAACAAAATGCTATTTTACAAACATATTGATATTCAGTGTTTTTTTTCCCCCCTCTTATGAATGAACACTATCATGCATTTCACATATGACAAGACTTCCTAATATGCTTATTCGGATGAAGGCCTATAACATATATTCCCTTGGAGGATAAAAAATTTATTCAGAAAATTATTGTGATTCTTCCTAAATAGCGTGGATTCTCCCGTCGATAGTCACTAAAGCATAGGTTGACCTCATTCCATTGGTTGATACTTAATAAGATAAATAGATTCCTAAGAAAATACTAAATTAAAATTTATATGAGTGGATGACTACGGATATAAACATGGACACAGGTACAGATACAACACAGCAGCACAACAATTTTTTTTCAAATTAGGACACAACACAGTAGGGATACACATATTTATTAATTATTATATATTTTTAAGCACTTTTTTTTTTATATAATGTTAAACATATATCAATTTAAGAGTAATAATGAATATAATAATAAAGTGAATTCATGACTAATCAATTATGTTAGAAATTAGAATAAAACTTAGGAATAAGAAACAAATGAGTAAATAAAATATAACTAGATAAGTGTTCAAGATTAAAACCAAATAGAAATTAAAGATAAGTATTCCTCTCATGTCTCACAATTAAAATTAAAATATATTTTTTTTTTAAAAAGACACAGCTGAAACATGGGTGTAGAAGTGTCCTAAACATATCATGTGTCCAATATGGATACGACACTCTAAATCATGTGTCCATGCTTCCTATTTAGTCATGGCTATTACCTTAACACCAAAGAATCGGAATAATTACTTTCATTCTTATACTACTACATTTGAAAGGTATGTTTCGAGGCTTCTAGCAAGAGGTAGAAAAGGGGTTTTTAGAAATTTAAATGTTATAAAGTAATTATAAGGGGTTTTTTTTTTTTTTTTTGGCCAAAATGCAAAATTCACTCTCTAAGTTTCACATTTTTTTTCATTTTAACTCTCTAAGTTTGTTTTTTGTCATTTCGGTCCTCTAAGTTTCAATCAAACTCAATTTAGTCATATGTTTACTATCCATCAAATTGCACTGTTAACTAACCCAAACAACGTCGTATTACACTTTTAGTTAATATTTAATTTTTTTATTTCTGAATTTTAGAAATCGCTAATGAAAAAAATAAAACATAAAACATATACTAGATTGAAGAACAAAATAAACTAAACGGTGTGCTCCCTCCCCACCCCCAAAGAACAAAACTGAAACCCCACCCCACTCGATAACTGAGAAACCAAGAAAAGGAGAAAGAGAGATCGAGAAGGGGTAAGAGAGAGAAAGAGAGATTGAGAGGGAGAAAGGGAGATTGCAAGGTACAAAGAGAGAGCGAGACTAAAAGGAGGAAGATCAACAGCTGGGCTTCGTCCAATGGTTTACAGTTTCAACAGCTGGGCTCTGTCCAGGGGTGTCCTCTGCTTCACTCCACTGCTTCAGGAGATGGCTCCGACCAGTAACCATTGCTGGGGTTCACTAGAAAAAAGTAGACTTTGGGTAAGTTCTGAAGACTTTGGGTTTTCAGTTTAAGTTATGTGTTTTAAGAACTTACCCAAAGTTCTGGGAGAGATGATAATTTTGGGCAATACCAAATCTGAAGTTTGCAAAGTGAAATAAGATTATGAAGCCACTCCAGCAATACCACCAAGTTCTCACAATAAGGAATATCTAAAAACTGCAGAGTGTTGGCAGATCCTAAAAGCCATTGGGGTAGAGTAACTAATTGTGGCAATTCAAAAATACTGAGTGTTCAAAGCCTTATTGGGTTTATGATCTTGTTCTTCAGTCTAGTTTATGTTTTATTATTTTATTATTTTTTAATTAAAGTTTTCCAAAATTAAATAAATAAATAAATATTAACTAAAGTGTACAATCGTCGTTTGGTAAGTTAATTGTGCAATTTGACGGATAGTAAATAGATGACTGAATTAAGTTTGATTAAAATTTAAAAGATTGAAATGTCAAAAGATAAAACTTAAAGAATAAGTTTTGCATTTTGGCCTTTTTTTTAATTATGTCACATGGCAATCATCAAAAAATATTAGGATCCAATAAATAATGCCTAAATTGTGCTTATAGAAATAAATTGGGCATTGTAACTCTTAGGAATATAAAATAATTGTTGTAATCTCTTTAGTTAGGTAATTAGCTAGTTGGTTGAGATTAGGATTAGGATGAGTTAAGATTTGAGCACATGTAACTCATTTAACACATGGCTTAATTCATAGAGCATATGTTGAATTAATTAGCCAATTATTTTGAGCCATTTGAGCCAATGAAATTAGAGCTAGTCTCCTATAAATACATGATTGTAATCCAACATTAGATATAATGAAAGAATAAACCAATTTCTTAGTGCATTAGTACATCTCTCTCTCTCTCTCTTAATCTCTTTCTTTCTCTATGGAAGATGACTACCTCGAATTAAGCCAATTTCCTTACAATTCTCATCAATTCCCCTATAATTCCCATCAATCCCCATTAGGAACCACCAAGTTCCTAACAATTGGTATCAGAGCCATCGATCTTGAGACGGATGAATATGATCAGCAAGAAATCTTGAAAATGGTGAATGAAGTTTCAAATAAGGTTAAAGCCTTGACAGAATCTCACAAGGCTATTTCAAAGAAAGTCAAGGCCTTGGCTGAATCTAACAAGGTCATGAATGAAGAGCTCTCAAGATTGCAAGAGGTTCTTGAGAATATGATGAAAGAGGAGCTACAATCTTTTGATTCGACTGACCAAGAATCCACAATACAGGAACTTGTTGTTGTTGGAGTGGAGCAAGAACACACTGTTGGTGTGAATACAAGTGATCCAATGGTGTTTGACATTGGCCAAACTCATGCTTCAACAAATGGGGCTACTCATGTAATCAAGAATGTAGGCTTGGACTTAATAGTCATGCATGTTGGTGGCAATTCCATTGAATTTGGACTTTGCTATAGGGGCCACATCTTGCTCTTTAGTGACTATCACAAAGCCAAGGAACTATATGCTTCTTTTCTTGGTGATAGTTGTGAGATAAATGATGGATTTCATAGCCGAGATGATCACACTTTTTATAAGAAATTGAGTTCTATATTGCTAAAGGTTAAGTTCAATACGATTGCTTTGTGTTATGCTCCTATGTCATGGGCTGTAATTAATTGTTTTGGAGTTATTCGTGTAATCAACGATCAAGATACTTTGGCGTATTGGGTTAGTGGCCGGTTTTCCCGAATGAAGGTGTCATTTCACAACAACACCTTGTGGGCAAGGTGTTTTCACAGGAGAGGAAAATGTTAGGAATATGAAATAATTGTTGTAATCTCTTTAGTTAAGTAGTTAGCTAGTTGGTTGAGATTAAGATTAGGATGAATTAGTTAGGATTTGAGCACATGTAATTCATTTAACACATGGCTTAATTCATAGAACATATGTTGAATTAATTAATCAATTATCTTGAGCTATGTGGGCCAATAACATTAAAGCTAATCTCCTATAAATACATTATTGTAATTCAACATTAGATATAATGGAAGAATAAACCAATTTCTTAGTGTATTAGTGCGTCTCTCTCTCTCTTTCTTAATCTCTTTCTTTCTCTATGGAGGATGACTACCTCGAATTAAGTCAATTTAACTACAATTCCCATCGATCTCCATTAGGAATCACCGGGTTCCTAACAGTAACCTCACCAAAATCAGACATTAACTTATTAATGGATGATTTAAACTTATGATATTGAATGGTTTGATTGCATGATCCAAAGTCCAAGCCGACCATGCCACATAGAGGATCTGTTGGGACTAGTGATTTGGACGATATATATGGGAGAAAATAGAAATCAACTCTCTATTGCCCATGTGTTACATGTGTATGCTTAGGAGTTGGGACAATTGTTATAATCATGTGTATATTTATAATCACGATTCCCTTTGTAATATTTTAGATTTTATCACTGTTTTGATAGGGATCTAACCCAACTATACTTCAAAGAACATGAATCTAACTATTAAAGTATAAAAACATGTGTGCTGCTCACAAAAAGAAACCAACAAAAATGTCTAGAATATTGTTGAATAAACTGATCGACTACGTTGCTTTTGTTCTGTTATTCATAGGAGTTTCTTAGAGAGGCCAACAAAAATGTCTCTATTAATACTTTTGGTTATATAAATCTAAACTGATGCTAATGAAAATACTTAATCTTTGAAAAATCAAGAAGAAAACATCAAGTACCTTGTTTATTTGTTTCCCAACCTTCTTTGACGTTATTTCTAAATCTTGACGAGAGAAAATATTAGGATTTCCGGGTACAGCACTAAGTGCAGGAAACCACTTCTGTGTGTTCCACCAATAGGTTAGCCATGGTATATAGTGAGAAACTCGATGTGTCCACTGGTCTTGAGGCGGTTGTTTGTAGTAGGCCTCTGTAGACAAGTTCAAAGGCAAACCTCGCCACCAATAGTTGATAATAGGAGCAAGTAATGCTGCTCCTGATAGCCTATTGACATATCACAAAATCAGTAATATATATATATATATATATATATAATCTCCTTGTAAATTCAATCCAAAAAAGAAAAAAAAAGCCAAATGACTTTTAGGACAACGGTATTATATAGTTTTTTTTAAGGAATATTACATCTAGGATTTGAATTTCTCCCTTCCACTAAAGTGGTATAAAAAAATTATTAAACATAAAAAGATAATTTTATCAATTGATAGAATAGCAGATTATACATATTTAACAAAATAACTTTATCGATGGATAAAATTATTTTTTTATGTTTGACCGGAAGTCAATGACTCTTCATAGCTATTACATCGACACCAAAAAAAAGCATTTGACCCAATTGATAAAATATAATAGATCATACATATTTAAGGAAAGAATTCATTCACATTGAAATGCAATCAATCAATCAAAATATATTATATTATATATATATATATATATATATGCTTTCTTTTTTCCCTCTTTTCATTGATTTTTTTTTTTTTAACTATTATCTAAAAGTCCACATTAACTTATTTTTACCATTATCTCATTAATTGCCTGAACTTACACGACACATTTCTCTCTTCTCAATGTCTTTTAGCATTTCCACCATTTTAGTATTAAAAACAAAAGCAAAAATAATAATAATAATAATTAAGGACTAATAGTAATAACTAACAAGATAAGGCACTGGAGAGAGATAGAGAGACACAAAAACGTTATGGAATGTTAAATGAAATGCATTAATTGTTTCACTATTACCAAAATAAAAGACTTGGGATTGACAAAGTATTTGTAAGAGAAGGAAAAAAGAATTTGAGGGGTTGCCACCTCCATCATACTGGTCTCCCACCACTATCAAGTTGTCAAAACCCCTACGAATTTTTTTTTTTTCCTTTTTTATTAATTAGGGGCTTAAATATGATTTAGGTTTGGGTAATTTGGTTGAATAGTTTTTGTTTTGGGTATATAAGTCGAAAGAGTATTTGATACGCAATGTAAAGACATATTCTATCATAGTTTTAATCATCTATAAAGCACATGCATACGCACTTACCCACACCATGCCTTAATGTCACACTATCAATGAGTAGAAGACAGTAAGAGAGTTGGGTATACTTTCATTTCATTGTATGTAATCTATGAATATAACACAAATTAGTTGATTTTCATGGTCCTGTTACTCTTTTGCACTTATTTTTGGTCTCATGATTTTTTTTTTTTAAATTAATCTTACCTTGAGAAGGGCTACAAATGTGTAGTGAAACTATAAAACTAATTTTTAATATCTCAAAATTTATATATTTCTTTACTCCAATTTAGTTTACTTTTTTTTTATAATATATGTACAATATTCTTCAAAACCGTTTTACATAAAATATCACAGAATTATTCGTGCATCACATGAACAACTTACTAGTTCTTCATAAAGTTCAAGGGTATATCTATAAATGTGTTTATATCTATATAAATATATGATACTGTAAGAAAATTAAGGGAAAGTTCAACCCTATAAACCCTAGAATAGTCTATTTTTTGCCATACGTTTTTGTAGTTTGGTTCAATACAGTTGGACCTAAGGTGATAACTGATAATTAAGTGGGGCTTTTTTATATTCAATTAATAATTTTGCATCTTAATACAGTATTTTTATTTAGTTTTTGTTAACATCTCCTTTTTAATTGATAATATGACTAATTCAATCAATTTAAAGTAGGATTTTATCAATTTTGAGTTTGGGAAATAAAATTTACTAAAACAAATACAACAAGTACATAATACACCATACCATTATAGTAGTAAAAAGAAAACCTTTACCCATTACTGTACTAATAAAATGTTGAGCGCAATTTTCTTTTCTTTTTTAATAAAAAAATTACCATATCATTATGGGTTTGCTAGTGATGCGTTTGCTAAAATGAAAACCCACAATTTACCTCACCATTATAGTATTAATAAAATTTTGAGTACAATTTCTTTCTTTTCTTTTTAATTTGCCATACCATTATAGTACTAATAAAATTTTGAGTGGTTTTTTTTTTTTTTTTTTAAAGTAAAAAATTGAAGGCAATGTTCTAAAAATAAAAAATTACCACATCACTATGCGTTTGCTAATGAGGTTATGCATTTGCTAAAAAGAAAACCCATAAATCATATATACTACTATTATAGTACTAACAAATCACTAACCCATGCGATGCATCGAATAATTAGCAAATGTTAAATATCTCAAAAATATAGTGTTCAATGCTACAATTAGATAAAAATGAATGAAATTCAATCATTCTAAACTTGATAAACCATTCTATAATAAATTTAAAAAATTGGGATTAAATCCTAAACTTGATAAAAGGAGGTAAATAGACAATTAAAAAAAACAATCGAAGAAAGAAAGAGACGATGATTTGTTAAGATGATATAGTGTGACTATAGTCATATAAGATTGTTAAGAGCATGAATCTGTTTGAATATTTGAACTATTTTAAGTCCATGAAAATTTTGTTTTTCTTTTTTTAATCCATTGCAAACTATAACTTTTGATATATGTGGAATTTTGATCTTATGTAGAATGAACTATTTTGTGAATTGGAATTTTTATCAATATTTGCATAATACAATCTATTCCAAACTTATTGTGTCCGAAATTTCAACTAAAAATCTTCTCTAATTTGATTCACATAAAATCCCAAATAGTCTTTCAATGCAAAGTTTAGGTTCAATGTAACCAGTCACTAAAAATCAGCTAGGTACACACAATTCAAAAGAAATCAATACCTATATTAATTGACCCGAACTTGTGATACCATGTCAACTATAGTTTATTTATGATTCTCAAATTTTTATTTTTTATTTTATTTTTCAGTAAAATACAAACCTGAATTATAAAATTAAAGATAGAAATTTAAACACAACAAAAGTTGCAATATAGTCTCTCTTTTTTTCTTATAAAGATGCAATTACAATAGCGTGGTGCACTTAGAGGAAGAAAGAGAAAAAAAAAAAAATAGAACTACCAAAATTACTCAAGCAAACTTTCACCCCAAAAGGATGTCAACCTCATACTGTAAAAAAAATAAAAACAAACTCTTACTGTGAAGACTCATTTATTGTGCCGCCTCAACTGTGTGTGGGGTTTAGTGTTTAAAAATTTGAATTTGATAAAAGAAAAGACGGACGTAGAAGCAAAAAAAACAGTCTTATAGAAACAATATTGGTACCAATTCATAAATCTGATAGTGAGAACCATTTGTAGGAGTTTTAATTTGTAATGTTTGGCTAAGAGAGGGACAACAATAGGGCTGCGTTAGGTACGGTTTGAAGGCAGATTATAGAGTAAAAAGCCAAATAATAAAAAATAATAATGATGTGAAAAATTGTGGAAGCTCTAAAGCTTATGTGGCACAATATAGGAAAGTCAATAAATAGTCAAATGTCTTCAGTTTTATATTATACTAGTCGCTAACCCGTGCGATGCACGGATTAGTTGAACAAAAATTTTAAATTTTAAACTTACCTAGAGCTATAATCACTTAAAAAAATAAGTTACAATTTAAGAGGGAAAAAAAAATACTACACCAATAATGTTAGGCATGCCAAGTCAATTATCAATGGCATCCTTTCTTTAATGAAAATTAAGGTCTCAATCATTTTTTAATATAATATAATCCCTCCCATTGCTCAATTTGTTTGCAAAATCCTAGGTTTTTTCTTGCCATATAAAATGCAACCAAAAAACCCAAAAATAAGAAGAAGAAAAGAAAAACTATAGAAGTTTTTACATAGAAAATAGGAATTAATTATACTCAAAAATGGCATTGACACTCAGAAAGAGTCATTAATCTAGAGGAATAGGTTTTGGAAAAGTGTTTTTCTTTTTTTTTTTTTGAGAATTGGAAAAGCTAATTTAGTGTTATAGGTAATAGTTATAATATTTTAACACGTAGAACAACAACAACAACAAGGCGTATCAGATGAATAAATTGACTTCTTTAGAGAATGAAGACAAATAAATGCACCGAAAAAAATAGATTTCGGAATATATGAATGTAAAAAGAAGAAGAAGGAAGTACCAGTTGAAAGGCCATAAAGTTTTAATCGAGATAGAAGATAACCAATTTAGGAAGCACTTGGAATGCTCCTATAATTTACCTAGCCTTGGCTGCCACTTTCTTGCCTCTCATCTACTTATGATTCCAACTTTTATTCTTGGCGAGAGAAAGGGGCTCTTGCCTTCAAGTAATGTAATTGAGAAAAATGCCACAAGAAACATATCAACACCCTTTTTGGTTCTTAAATAATAAAAATTTAAAAAACAAATTTATGAGGTTAACGCATAACCTAAGCTTGTTCATCAAGATTCAAGACCTAGCAACGTAAAAAACAATATAAAAAATAGAGTAAAAATGCAAAAAATACATGAAAAATAATTTTTTTTTTTTTTAATAACAGTAATTTATAATTCTTAAATCACATTAATTCAAATAGTAAGGCAAAATATATGACTACATAATAGGAAAAAAAAAATATATATATATATATATATAAAAGAAAAATAAGTTACCTCAAAAGAATAATGCATGACCATAGCAATTGAAATTTGTCAAGACAATTTCATATATTGCAAAACATGAACCCAAAATTTAGATGTTAAAACTTTTAAAAAGTGAAAAGAAAGAGTAAAGAATCAGAAGATACAGTGCCTAGAAATTATTTGGAAAAAAAAAAAAAAAAGCGCATATGACTACATAATAGAAACAAAAATATAAGGGAAAGATGGGTTATTATCCTTGGCTAGCAGTTGAAAGCAGCAAGATAGTTTCAAATATTGCAAAAATTGGATCAAAAAATTAAGTTTTAAAACTTCTTAAAGGCTTAAAAAATTGAAGAATCAGCAAAAAAAAACATATGACTACATAATAGAAAATATATAAGAGAAAGATAGGTTACCTCAAAAGAATAATCCATGATTATAGCAATTGAAATTTGTCAAGACAATTTCATATATTGCAAAATATGAACTCAAAATTTAGATGTTAAAACTTCTAAAAAGCCAAAAGAAAGAGTAAAGAATCAGAAGATTTTGTGCCTAAAAATTATTTTTTAAAAAAAACAAAATAATAAAAACATATGACTACATAACAGAAAAAAATTGACAATTCTTATCAACAAAAATACAGTAAAACTATAATTAAAAAACCCTAATAGTGATCTAGTGACCAGAGAATTAGAGAAGGATAGAAGGAAGAGTCAAAAAAAAAATTAGAAAACTGAATGAGAGAGGATGTGTTTGCATAAAGAACACAATAAAAATATAATAAAAAAACCCTAGTAGTGATGTAGTGACCGAAGAATTAGAAAATGAGAGAAGGAAGAGTCCAAAACAAAATAGAAAACTGTATGAGAGAGGAGGTGTTTGCATTTGAATACATCTTAAAAGTCCTAAATCAAATTAAAAAATATAAATAAAAAATGCTAATGCGGAAAATTATGAAGAAGTCAACCAAAAGTCAAAAATTTCGGTTTTATATAATATATATATAGATAAAATTTTTAATAAAATTTCCCAAAAGAGAATTACCATACCAATATGTGTTTGCTAAAAATAAATAAATAAATAAAATTACCATAACATTATGCTTCTGCTAAAAAGAAAATTTTACCATACCATTCTGCAAGTGATATTTACATTTGATTTGAAAAAAAAAATTATATATATCTAGACTTATTTTACATAATTAAGAATTGTAATGTTACGTGGGTTTCAGTTAGCTTAACTGGTAAAACCTATAATGGTTGAATAAAAGATCTAGAATTCAATACTCGCCTACACCAAAAGCCAATTAGTGTCTTGACCTGATGATAAAGAACTATCAAAACGTCATAGGTTGAAAATCTCTCAAAAAAAATTGTAATGTTACATATTTGAATATCATTAGAATTATTTTCAATTTTCACTTTCTCTTGTATTATTTCATTATCTTTAAACTCTTTTTGATAAAAATTTTTGGACAAAATTTAGTTATAAACTTGGTTGTAATATTTTCACAACATTTTTTAATTTTTAATTTTGAAGAAGTGTTACATCCATAATATTTTCACAGTTATTTCATAAGAAATTATAGATGGTAAGTTGTTATTGGTTTTAATTTGAATTTACAACTTAAATTACTTTTGTGTCCACCTACACAGCAAATAACAACCTGTCACTTAAGATTTGTTATAAAATATTGTGAATATAGCATTTCTCTTAATTTTGTTCCCTATTTTTTTTTTTTAGAAATGCTATATCCACAACATTTTCATAATATTTTTATAACAAATCATAAATAATAGGTTGTTTCGGGTTATTATTGGCTAGTAAAAAAGTGATTTCAGTAGTAAATTTAAATTAGAACTAATAACAACTTACATCTTATGATTTGCTGTGAAAGTATTATAAATATATTGTGGATGTATAACTTCTCATTTTTTTTACTTCAAGTTTTATTCCAAAGGCAAAACCCTCGTTTATAATAAACGGACTTGGCATATGGTCTTACCTATGAGGAATGTACCTGAGGCAGCCCCAGACCACATGGCATCCAATAGAATAAGCAATTACATAAAATTTGGAACCGAGTCCCAATTGATCAGCAAGCTCTTCAACATCTAAAGCCAAACTTTTCACCGTTTGTTTTGGATCTGGATCACTTTCTCCATAACCCGGTCTATCATATGACACAATGTATAGTCCTAATTCTTCAACAAGTTCCTGAAAATTATTTCCACCAGTGAGCTAATACAACTTTCATTGATAAAGTCTTGGAGGCCAAAATCAATAGAAAATTAGAAATTCAATCATAACAAATAAGTAAATAACACAGTACTTGCGGGAGATTTTTTGCAATCACTGCACTATGTCTGCAAGTAAATAAGCCATGAACATAGATAATCTTATATTTGGCCACTTCTGCTGGCACACCATGCTCCTTGCAGGCCAAATGTCTTCCATCCCTAAGCTTAATTCTAGGTGCTGTGATAGGCGGGCCACAAGGCGAGCCACAAATGTTGGGAGGCAGAGGGCGGGTGGCTCGATAAGCCCATGCCAGCAATAATCCAATCAACAAGACCACTACAAACATCCTTGCCTAGGGTTGAGATATGCGGAGTACCCTGAAATCACAGTACATATGTTGAGAGGAAAATCAGGTTAGTGGAGACTACATCTTTCTATTACTTCACATTTGGGAGGAGACCGGGATGATTAACATGGTTTGGTTATAGTGAGATCAACCATCATATAAAACTTCAGAATTTGCTTAAGAATCGTGGACAAATTGCTTGAAGAGAGAGAGAGAAAAGCATGAAAATAATAAACAAAGAGAGATATGAACTACTAGATAAATAATTATGACAATCTAAAGGGAATAAGACATGGATCTCGAGTGCTCTATATGTGTGATTTTTTTTTTGGGCCAATGTTTGTTGCATATATCAGACTTGGAAATCTTGTGCTCAAAGCATGATTTCAATTATAATTTTGAAATCATGAAATTACGTTTTGAATACACAATTTCACAATTTAACTGAAATTGTGTCATGTTTTGATAATCTGAAATTGTGTCATGTTTTGATAATCATCACTTTTTCGTTTCTTTTCTTTTCTTTTTATAAAGGATTCATTTCAAGACCAGCCTAATAGAGAGCATGTAGGCCAACGTACGTGTGGAGCATACAAATGCCTAGGTATGGGCTCCAACTATAGTAAGGAAAACATCGGAGGGAATCAATTACTAAACGATTCACTTAGTCTTTCGTCCCTATATTCAAGTTAGATAGGGATGATAATAGGGTTGAGCTGAGTTGGATCAAGCTTTTCAAGCAGAAACAAAATATCCGCACAAGATAGGTTGGAGATATTTTGCTATTCTTAATGAGGTAACTTATTCAATATTAATAAGGTAGACATGAATAAGCTTTCTTTATATTGGTAGGTAAGTTTTTGAAACCAAACAATTTTTCAAATCATTATTAATATGTGTGTATATATATATATCTATACTAGTACTATGCCCGTGCGATGCATGGCTTAATAAAAAATATTTTGATAATATAATTAAATCTAATAACAAATAAAATGAAAAAAGAATTAATTCAAAATTTAAGATTAAAAAATAAATTGTACTTGTACAATTAAAAGAAATTTAATTTTTATTTCTTATTTTGATATTTAAATCATTTGTTTTAGTGTTGATTTCATTCAAATGGTTATAAGTTATATCAACCCTAAACCAGTATATGTATCCATATGTGATATTCTAAATTAATAATAAATAAAAATATAATACTCTAACTTAATGTAACATTCTAACTTACGAATAAATAAATATAACACCCTAACTTAAAGTAATGTTTGTAATTGTATTGTGTTTTAGCTTTTAAGAACACTTAATAAAAAAAATAAAAAAAACAGATATTAATATTACACATGAAAAAATAATAAATTCAATAATTGAAACGGTTGAAAACAAAATTAAGCCAAAACCTCAATTCATTAATGAAAAAATATCCAAATTTTTTAGCTTAAAAAAAAAAAAAACAGAGTTAAGTAAAGATAGACTTACATAGAAATTTGGACGGATGGATTCTCTCGTATCCGATTTCATTTTTGACAACAAATTTTGCTTTTAATTAAAGAATATAGATTACATGGAACAAAGCACCAAACAAAAGCCATAACAAATTAAATCCATTATAAAATATTGATGTGAACAACAAATAATTATGTAATACGAAATTAAAAAATACAAATATATTGCTTGCTATATTGACTTCTAAAAAAAAACACTAAAAGGTGTGATCAAACATAGAATTTCAGTCTATCTATAAAACTTGTTGATAAAAATCATATTATATATAATAAAAAGGCAACAAATACACAAAATCTATTCAATTTGATGAAAGAAAAAAAAATAGGCAGAGAGGAGAAAGGAAGAATATAACAAATAATTGTAAAGTACATAATAGAAATAATGAAACACCGAAACTCTGTGTATATATAGTGGAAATTTTAGGTGATGAAGAAGATGATATGAACAAAAAGTAGTTTAAGTGAAACTCAAATACTTTTTTTTTCTTACTTTATTATTAGGAAAAAGATGACATAAGATGCAAATTTATCCACCAAAAAAAAAAAAAAAACATAGGAAAAAAAAATGCAAGTTCTATCTTTTTTTCCTTTTACGTTTTTTAAAGAAACGTAGGAAAATAAATGCAAATTCGATCTTTTTTTTTTTTCTTTTAAGTTTTTTTATCTCTCTTTTTTATTTAAATTCTATCCTTAGGTAATTCTATTCTATTGATTTTAGGCTTTGTTGATAACATTTTAAATAAACACAACTGTTATAGTTGTAAATGAAATATTACTTTCTTTCATTACTTGATTTGTCATATTTATCCAAAAAATATGTATATATCTATTCTTAAAATCTAAAAATTTACTAAAATTTATGCAATTTGGTGAAGCCACGTGGCATAACCATGTGGCTTCATTAAATTGTTTGAGTCATCAGAAAGATCTAAGGGCTCAATTCTCCACATCAAAACCCTGCAATGCAAAGTCACCACACAATTATTTTTTTTTTTTTTTTAATCATTCATTTTTATAATAATATTTTTATCATAAGCTCTACCATGATTTATTTCTCTTTATCATTAGTCCAAAACACCAATCGGGTTATAAACGGAGTCATGATGTTTACAAAAAATGTATATGTATATGAACTGTTTTTAAGAGAGAAAAGAAAGAGAGACTTACCCCACTCTTATTAACCTAATCATAATAATGCTTGATTTCTTCATTGGTCATTTCACGCTTTACTATATTTTCATATACTTTGCCATCAATTATGACAGTTTTTTCAAACTTACTGCCCATTTCTGCAATCGCAGTCTAGGCTGAATTGGAGATCGGTTTCTGGGTTTCTTGATTTCTTCTGTGTGCAAAAGCATGAGAGTGAGAATGAAAGGAGATTGGTAGATAAATCATAAAACTGTTGTGTTGTGGAGTTGTGGGTGTGCTGTACTCTTCTTGGGCCGAAAATTAGTAGTATTTATAGTAAACTCTTGGATGCATTAGACTTTGAATGATAGACAATCTCTTTTTAATTTTTCAATATTTATCTTTCCTGGATGTATTAGAATTTGAATGATAGACAATCTCTTTTTAATTTTTCAATATTTATCTTTCTATTTTATTTTATTTTTTTTTAACTTGGTAATTGTTATTTGATTTTAATTTCGATATGATTGTATGGTACGAATTTCAATTTCCATTTACTATATATTATCTATTGGATCTAGCCCAAATCCAAAAGCAAACAATTTTAAGAAATCCAAAGGTTTCAATAACATCACACACCCATCAAAGAATGTAAGAAAATAAATCAAATAATCAAGTAATAATTTAAAAATAATACTTTAAAATTTGTTACTTTATTATTAGGAAATAAATGATGCAGGATAAATGTTTATCCCAAAAAAATAAAAAAATAAAATACTCATGTAAGCTAGTAAATTTGTTACTTTATAAAATTTTATATAAAAAAAATGAAAAGAAGAAGAAGAAGTTCATCAGAATATTTATTGTTACTTTATCTAAAGAAGTTGATAAAGATGAAAGATCAAAAACTTTTTGTTTTTATATAAAAACTTAAGTGAATGAATTTATTGTAAAATCTAAAAAAATTTCTGCAATTTGGTGAAACCACTTGGTGTAATCACGGCGTCTAAACCCAACTTTTATTATATACTAGTTATAGGCCAGTGCGTTGCACGGTTTTATGAAAAAGCTTATAAAATAAATGTATAAATAATTATATATTTTAATAGATTCAATAAAGATAAAAGAAAAAATTATCAAGTGTAAATAATTACCTCACTAAAATAAGGGGTAAGATTTCTTCCTAAAACTAAATTAAATTGATAATTCCAAATTAAATTTTAAATCGATAATTATTTTTAAAAGTACTAAACAATTGATAAATCTAAAATTAATATAATCTTGATAATATTATAAATTAAAATTAAAGTTGATAATTCAAGAATACACGTGTAGAACATCTTGATAATTTGATGTAACATAAAAATCAAATAAGAAAATTGTTAAAATTAATCTATTAATTCTAACCATATTTAATCATTAATTCTAAGACCCTAACCCTAAGCATATAAATTAGATCAAAGCTAAGAAGATTAGTTTAAACAAAAGGCAACCAATACACAAAACCTAATCAATTTAATAAAAACAAAATACAAAAACAAAGAAGGAGCCTTTAGAAACTTGACAATATTTTCGAATGTTTTGAATTCATTTATTAAAATTACATGAAGAAAAAAAAAACCAATAATAACACCAAAGACAATAAACAAAATAAAAATAATAATAATAAAAGAAGAAAGAATACATACCTGCATTGTCATGAGATTTAGGCATTCACATATTGAAATAAGTTTCACTCCAAAAAGGATATATAGGGTTATAGATATTGGTAGAGTTCCATTTGAAATATAATTCATTTAAATCTTATTAAAATTAAAGATATCTAATCAATTTGTTTGTTTTTATCCCATAAAAATTGGAATTAAAAAAAGGTCATATGAATAGAATGAAAAAAAGAAAAAAGAAAAAAAATAAAGAGTTGATTCAACATAACGTAACATATAAAAAATTAAAAATTAAAAAAAAAAAAAAAAAGAAAGAGAACGTGGTTAATAGCTATAAGGAATTTTGATATATATATATATATATTAATAAATTATCAAATTAATAGAGATATATATTATTTTTTGGAATAGATAGAGATTATCAAATTAATGGAGATATATACTGTTTCTTGGGATTGATTTATATTAATCACCTCTTAAAGAGTTTGGATTGTGTTTATCCCTTAATAATCAAGTTTTGTAGCTTGATATTCTGATAAAATAATATTAATTTAGTAATATTAAAATTTTGAAAATTTAGATGATAAATATTATCTAAATTAAATTTTTGTATGTTAAATATTATCCCCTAATTTAAGAAATATATCCTAACAAATAAAAAAATAAAGTTAATTAGATGATAAATATTATCTAAATTAAATTTTTGTATGTTAAATATTATCCCTTAATTTAAGAAATATATCCTAACAAATAAAAAATAATGTTAATCTAATTTTATTTAATGATAAGAACAAATTAGAGTCCTGGTAGCTAGTATACTATTCTTTTTTAGTTCTTTAAAAATTTAATAAAATTTCTACAATTTCATGAAGTCATGTGGCTCAATAACGACATCTAAGCCCAACTTTTATTATATATAATATGATATGATATAATATGATTTAATAACAAATAAAAAAAAGAATTAATTTAAAATTTAAGATTAAAAAATAAATTGTACATGTACACTTAAAAGAAATTTAATTTTTATTTCTTATTTTGATATTTAAATAATTTGTTTTAGTGTTGATTTCATTCAAATGATTATAAGTTATATCAACCCTAAACCAGCATAGGTATCCACATGTAACATTCTAAATTAATAATGAATAAAAATATAATACTCTAATTTAATATAACATTCCAATTTACTAATAAATAAATATAACACCCTAACTTAAAGTAATGTTTGTAATTGTATTGTGTTTTAGCCTTTAAGAACACATATATATTTTTTTTATCATAAAAAAAAACATATATTAATATTACACATGAAAAAAATAATGAATTCAATAATTGAAGCAGTTGAAAACAAAATTAAGCCAAAACCTCAATTCATTAATGAAAAAATATCCAATTTTTTTAGCTTAAAAAAAACTCCGAAGTTAAGTAAAGATAGACTTACATAGAAATTTGGACGGATGGATTCTCTCGTATCCAATTTCATGTTTGACAAAAAATTTTGCTTTTAATTAAAGAATATAGATTACATAGAACAAAACACCAAACAAAAGCCATAACAAATTAAATCCATTATAAAATATTGATGTCAACAACAAATAATCATGTTATATGAAATTAAAAAATACAAATATATTGCTTGCTATATTGACTTCTAAAAAAAAACTAAAAGGTGTGATCAAATATAGAATTTCAGCCTATTTATAAAACTTGTTGATAAAAATCATATTATATATAATAAAAAGGCAACAAATACACAAAATCTATTCAATTTGATGAAAGAAAAAAAAAATTACCTACAAGGTTGTAGGTAGGGAAGAGAGGAGAAACGTAGCACTTTTCTATTATGAAAGCTGCAACATCAAAAATAAGTACTCATGAAAAGCATTACCACACCAACATTGTTAAAGCCAAAAAAAAACAAAAAGTAAAGAGAGAAACACAGCTAAGCAAAATAATACCTGTATTGTATTTTAGAGTGAGATAAGATTTTAAATCTTTGCTTTTATAAGGAGGTAACTTCTTAATCCGATAAAGTTTGAATTTAGATGATTTATACTTAAACTAAATCTCCTTTGATCATTTTTATTGGATAAATATGGATAGAATTTAATATTAGTATAAAGAAAGAAAATACTAATAAGGATAGACGTTTTTATTTTAATCAATTATAGTACAAAACTACAAATGAATGGTAATTTAAATAAAATTGATAAACATTCAATGGTTGATTAAGATTTCGTGTACGACCTAAAAATTGATTAAGGATTAGAGTTTAAGTTGATAATAATAACTAAACTTCTACTTTATCCAAAATATTGCAATTTTTAAAATCTAAACAAAATTTTTCAATTTTTTTACGTGTAGTAAAAATTTATGAAAGTGTGAAGCTGAAATTTAAAAAAAAAAATTATAGGAGAAGAAGATAAGAACAAAAAAAAAATATATATATATATATATCTATTTTTTTTAAATCTAAAAAATAAAAATCCTGCAATTTAAGAAGATAAGAACAATATATATATATATATATATCTATAAAAATTCATGAAAGTGTGAAGCTTAAGAATATATATATATATATATATATATTTTTTTTTTTTTTTTCTTAATGGATGAGAAGAAGTTAAGTTTATATTAAATTATTGAGTTTTTGTGTCTATCAAACTTTATCTAAAGAAGTGATTTTAAAATAAAATTTTTATCAACTTAGAAATGATAGGAGAAAAAGATAAGAGCATGAAAAAATTATATTTATTGTTCAAAAATCTATTAAAATTTCTGCAATTTGGTGAAGCCATGTGGCGTAGCCACAGCGTCTAAACCCAACTTTTATTATATATAATATGATAATATGATATACAATTTTTTTATTTTTTAGAATCATATATACATATTAATTTTTTATATGTTATATGTCAATCAAATCAATTAGAACTCATTGATTACTAGATCAAGAAAGGAATCTAGCACTTGATTAAATTAGTTTATTCTTTACTTAAAAATATAATTAAATTAATGAATAGTAAACTCTCATATATATATATATATATATATATTAAAAAAAAAAACTCGTACTTATTAACCATAAGATATAAAGATAAGAATGATACTTGTTAACCATAAGATATAAAGATAAGGATGACTACAAACCATACAAGCTAGCATTCTATTTCTTTTAGCATATTATAGAATCACGTCTTCTAGAAAGTAGAAACAATATTGTAGCTTGCATGGTTTGTAGTTCAATAAAATTGTCATCAAATGAAACACCATGGTAGTCGACCTACAAGGCTTTTGACATTTACTTTTTAGTGTTAAGTCAATAAGATCTTGCGAATTTCAATTATCTTAATTAGTAATGTTTATTATTAATGAATAGAGAACTTGAGTTCGAATCCCACAAAAAATAAATAAAGATAAAAATAAAGAAGAAAAAGAAAAAGAAAAAAGTCAATTAGTATATCTTGGACTGATGGCTAAAAATAATCTATATATATATAACCAAAACTTTTGAAGCTTCCACAATTTTTCACGTCAGTATTTAATTTTTTTTTCTTCTATTTTTTAAATTTGATTTAAAATTAAATCTAATTTCTACCCCCACCAAATTAAATCTAATTTGATTTAAAATTAAATTTGATTTAAAATTACAAATATCTATGCTTGCAAAAATTAAATCCACAATTTTCCATCTTTTTATAAGTATACTACAAGTTGAACATTTATATGCTTGCAAAAAACATTTACAAATATGCAGACACGGTAATGTTTTACAATGTTGAGGCTGAATTGCATGAAATAGAGATTGAGTCTATTGATGGAACTAGAAAAGTAGAGGGAAGCAAAAGAATGCACTATTATAATAGTCAGCACTTTCTAATGTTCACAGCCACTATTATATAAGCATATAAATCTTTTTGAAGCCAAAATTTAATGGTGGTTCATGCTAAGCAATTCTTCTGTTGATGTAAGTAGTGAAGATCAAAACCTTATAGAAGTAATTTGAGACACATATAATTAAATGATATAATAGTTCTCAACTCTCTATATTTCTTTCAGCATTTAGATCAATGAAAATTTCATATCTTTGTTGTGTATTGAGGTAGCACCATGAAAGGTTAATTAGCAAATACAAGATTCTCTTTCTATGAAACATGTTTCTCCAACTTAGTTAGCCTAATTTGTTTATTGATTAATATAAATGCTTTTCTTTCTTCCTTTTTTGGTCGTATATTTATTATAGATTGTATGCAAAGATGATCCATAATCCATTGATTCAGTATCAGTTACCCAAGATTGTCAGATTTACAAGAACTATGATTGCATATTAAAAGTTTGTTGCTTAGAACTATTTGATCATTTTTGGCAAAAGCACTTTAGCCATCAGATGCTTTTGTGATTCAAAATGCTTTAAAACAATTGGTCTCTAGATGATATAGAGGCATTTACCCCACTTGGTATATACCATTGGATACAAGTTTCTATATTGGTTAACAGCTTTAGGATGTTCATTGTAATAATAAAAATAATAATAATTAAAAAAAATAAAAAAAAACATTTTGTGTAACAGGTCACCATCTTTGCATTGTACCATTAGGACCCAAATATTGGAAAGATGCTTTTTATGTATTCTATCTTTTAATGCCTCAATCCAGCCTTAACAATTATAGATTTTCTTGCACATAGTGACCCATTTATGTTACCAGTAATTGGAAAGAGGAAGCTGATGAAGAAGATCCTTTACTGGTGATTCTTGCAGGTTGATTATTAAGTTGATCCTTACTAATCCTTTTTATGGCATTTGCAGGTTTTTTTAATAGTTAACCTTAATTCTATTACTAATTTAAAACTTGTGCATATATTCTTTATGTAGTGACCACAGAGCTTTTCTTAAACTTGGTAAGGATGAAAATATGCAAAGCATAATGGAAAGGAAAGAGCATTCTATTGGGAAAACTTTTTAATTATATCCAATTAACTTGCAGAAAATGGAGGATATGAGAATGCAATATGTAGATCTATTATCAAGCATTGAATTTGTAGATTTTCAATTTTTCTATTTTCAAGTGTAAGTATTCCTAATTCCTTTCTCAATTTTTTTTTTCATTTTTTATAACACTTTATAACGCCATTTTATTCAAGAGAAATCTAATTGAGTTTGTGGCTGTTGCAACTTTTCTTCTTTATTTCCTGCTTAATTTAACCATTTGAATAATTGTATAATATATCTATCCAACGTAGGATTTACTCTTTATGATATGTGCATAGGTTTACAACCAAAACATTTGTGATTACGAGAAGTTCTGCACAATCCTTTGTGCTGAACACTACCCAAATGTAGTGCAGTGCAAAAAAAGAGGAAAGAGAACATCATTTTACACTAAACAAGTTGGGAAAGTTGACATTCATCATGCATCTTGCAATGGAACAGTTTATCTCTTTCCTCTATCATAAATTGTTTTATTAAAAAGATGAAAACAACCTATTTGTTATGCAAACAAATGTGCAAGATAACATAGATTATATTAGTGATGAATAGTAGATTTAATTGCAATTGAGCATTGTGTGAAATCATCACCATAACATTTTTTTATAGCCAAGTTATAATAGCAAAATAATTTTTTTATTTTTTATTTAACTATCCCGTGCATCGCACGGGTTAGCGACTAATTATCATAAAACAGATGTCAAAAGAATTGTATCATATTTATATAACTAAAATAAAAACTATGTAAGTACCCTCTAATTACTTTATGAATCAAACTGGAATAGAAACATCTGGACTGAGTGCACCTTCTAAACCTTGTTCAAATTTGTTTGGTGGCACTGGTAAGACAAAGCTATTCTTCAAGTTAAACATGTTTCCATCATCTGAAGTTTAGACTCTACACTGACCTTAACATTATTCAGCCTCAGAACTATAAAGAGAACGGAGAAAGAAAAGCAAAATCCTAAGTATGGCTTTGTTAAAATAAAGACAGTAATTTATGGCAAAGACAAACTGTTATACTTTGAGGAATGTCCTACCTAGAGAGAGCCTGGAAGAAGTTGAAACTTGAAATGAGTATGGTATTAAAAAAGAAGACAGTAATGGGTGGATTCCAGTACAAATTGATATTCTTTGAGGAATGTACTAAAACAAGATTGGAAAGAGAACCTGAAAGAAGTTGAAATGAGTTGTTGATCAGCAGCGTACCTCTATCTGCTCACTCTACAGCTCAATGCATAGAGTATATGGGCAGTTGTAGATATATAGACAAGCGAGAAAATTTGTAATAATATGTTATAATGGATCGGAAGAAGAGAAATAAAACAGGAAAAATTAAAAGAGTTATTGCACTATCAATTTGTGACTGAGTGGAGTGGGTAAGAAGATGGGAGATAAAAACCTGGAGAGATCCGGGATATAAAGACCCCGGCCTCTAGAATGAGTTTTGCAATTTTTTTTTTTTTTTTAATATCTGAATAGCCATAAAAGTTGTTATACATAGCTGTTGTATAAGTATGAATAGAGCTTTCTCTCAAAAAAAAAAAAAAAAAAAGTATGAATAGTTATGAGTTAATGATGTAGGCCACGAGATTCGTACCAACTGTGAATCTGTTATACATAGCTGTTGGATCCTTAATTTACAACTATTCATACTGACTCCAGCAGCGTCGTATCACAATTGGTAGGAATGGTTGTGGCCTATATCATTAACTCAAATTGGGTGGTGAAGGCCCATGGAGAAGAAGACCTTCAATTTAAAATATACTAGTCGCTAACCCATGCAATGCACGGGAATAGATTTTGAATGAGTTTTAGGAAAAAAATCATTATTTATTATTTTTTAGTTGGAGTAGTAAGCAAAAATGCATAAAATTAAAATATATATATATATATATATTAAAAGAAATAGCTCAAAGTTTTATTAGTTAGACAGAAAAAAGAAATGTTATTTTATTTATTAGTTTTTTGTGAGAAGGAATTAGGGACAGAATATTGAATCTCTAATTTAATTTGTGTTGTATATAGAGGTATATAAAATATATATTGTAATATATATACTAAAAATGTGCTTATTAAAATGTCATAACTCTTTGTATTAGATATACTGAAAAGTGCCTATTGAATAAAAATGTACTTATTAACTAAAAATATGTTTATTGAATGAAAAGGTACCCATGTAAATAAGTATGGAATGGTGTTTGTAAATCATGCACCTTCCAAAAAGCTTCATTTTTCACTTTTGCAAAAATATACCACTACCCACAAGATTATCTCAAGAGAGTCAATACTGAATAGAAACACGTTTTGATAACACCTTTAAATTGTTTTGAAGTTACCGCTAATTTTATATATAAATAAATAGATATAAATATTTATTTATGCATTTATGTGTTTATTAGGCAAAACTTAAATAAATTGTTAAAAACTTTAAGATTTAAAATAGTTCATATACTTCAATATTATCAATAAAAATATTTTTATGTACAATTATAATAATAATTATTATATTATTATTATTATTATAAACTAAAAGGCTAAAAGCACTTGCTTCCAGACTATCACTGAAAGCAACAATATAACCTTACACGTTGATCTTACAAGTATTATATTTATACTAATTAAAAAATAGTTTATAATTATAATAATAATAATAATAAACTAAAAGGCTAAAAGCACAGTTTATATTATTATAAACTAAAAGGCTAAAAAAGTTAAAAAGGAAACCTAAACTACACATCTGGGTAAAGCAACAGCTGCAACATGAAAAGGAACAAAAAAAAAAAGAAAGAAGAAGAAGAACGGTAGGACGATGTCAAGGTATCGGTACAAAAAATTTTGTCTCTTTCTCACCGTATCTTCTATAACTATCTCTTCTTGCCTCTTTATTTTTCTTTTTCTTTTCCCCACAATCAAATCCTTTGTTATCCCTCTCTTGTAGTAGTGCTTTTTTCTACACCAATCCTTCTCTTGTAGTATTGCTCTTTGTTGTCCTTCTCTTGTGGAGATTTGTGGGTTGGAGTAAATTGGCCTTGGACCACCAAAGAAATGTTTCAAAGTTGTGGACAGAAAAATAATTTCAGAGAGAGTGAGAGGAAGAGAAGAGCATACTTTTTGTGGGTATGGTAGGTTTTGATTGAGGAATTTTTGTTTTTGATGGAAGAAGTGATGTGTCTTTGGATGGAAGGTGGGCTTTGCCGTGGGATTGAGGAAGGAGCGATGGGGAGAAAGGTTTATCGGGTTTTGTGGGACTGAAGAAGGAGCGTTGGGGGAGAAAAGTTTATCGGGTTTTCAAAAAGCTTTATTTTGATTTTATGTTTTTTTTTATGTTTTTTTTTTGTAAATATTGTGCTGATGTGGAAAATTGTGAGAGTTTCAAAAACTTCAGTTTTATATATATACTAGTATTATACCCGTGCGATGCACAGCTTAATAAAAAATATTTTGATAATATAATTAAATTTAATAAAAAATAAAATGAAAAAAAGAATTAATTCATAATTTAAGATTAAAAAATAAATTGTACTTGTACACTTAAAAGAAATTTATTTTTTATTTCTTATTTTGATATTTAAATCATTTGTTTTAGTTTTGATTTCATTCAAATTGTTATAAGTTATATCAACCCTAAACCAGCATATGTATCTATATGTAACATTCTAAATTTATAATAAATAAAAATATAATACTCTAACTTAATGTAACATTCTAACTTACTAATAAAAAAATATAACACCCTAACTTAAAGTAATGTTTGTAATTGTATTGTGTTTTAGCCTTTAAGAACACATATATTATATTTTTTATCATAAGAAAAACATAGATATTAATATTACACATGAAAAAAATAATGAATTGAATAATTGAAACGGTTGAAAACAAAATTTAAGCCAAAACCTCAATTCATTAATGAAAAAATATCCAAAATTTTAAACTTAAAAAAAAATAGAGTTAAGTAAAGATAGACTTACATAGAAATTTGGACAAATGGATTCTCTTGTATCCAATTTCATGTTTGACAACAACAAATTTTTCTTTTAATTAAATAATATAGATTATATGGAACAAAGCACCAAACAAAAGCCATAACAAATTAAATCCATTATAAAATATTGATGTCAACAACAAATAATCATGTAATAATAAATTAAAAAATACGAATATATCGCTTGCTATATTGACTTCTAAAAAAAACACTAAAAGGTGTAATCAAACATAGAATTTCAGCTTATTTATTAAACTTGTTGATAAAAATCATATTATATATGATAAAAAGGCAACAAATATACAAAATCTATTCAATTTGACAAAAGAAAAAAAAAATTACCAGCAAGGTTGTAGGTAGGATAGAGAGGAAAAAGGAAGAATATAGCAAATAATTGTAAAGTATGTAGTAGAAATAATGAAACACCAAAAAACTGTGTGTATATATAGTGGAAGTTTTAGGTTGTGAAGAAGATGATATGAATAAAAAAAAGTAGTTTAGGTGAAATTCAAATACTTTTTTTTTACTTTATTATTAGGAAAAAGATAACATAAGATGCAAATTTATAAAAAAAGAAAGAAAAAAAAAACGTAGGAAATAAAAAATGCAAGTTATATCTTTTTTTCCCTTTACCCTTTTTTAAAACTTATCATAAAAAAAGAGAGAAGTTTGGAACGTTTATCAGTTTTTTCATCTCAAATTGGAGTTTACGGTTGCCGAAGCTCGTGAATGGTGATAACGTTTTTCCAAGTTCCAACTACTACAAACAGCAAATGTCAAGTGTTTGCGCGAGCAGGAAGCTCAACGTAGTCGGCCATACAGTAAACTATCTCCGCGGTTTCAAATACTATTTTTTTTTTTTTATCCTTTTACGTTTTTTTAAAGCAATGTAGGGAAAAAAAATGCAAATTCAATTTTTTTTTTCTTTCATGTTTTTTTTTATCTCACTTTTTTATTTAAATTCTATCTATAGGTAATTCTATTCTATTGATTTTAGGTTTTGTTGATAACATTTTAGATAGACACAACTGTTATAGTTGTAAATCAAATACTACCTTTTTTCATTACTTAATTTATCATATTTATCCAAAAAATATGTATATATCTATTCTTAAAATCTAAAAATTTATTAAAATTTCTACAATTTGGTGAAGTCACGTGGCGCAACCACAGCGTCTAAGCCCAACTTTTATTATATATAATATGATATAGATGAGGAGACTTAAAAGTACAAAATAACAAACCAAAAAAAAATTACACTTTACCGCTTTAAATTTTTAAAATGTATGATTATTTCCCTAAATTATAACTCATATTTAACTTTAATTTGCACCTTGCTTTTTAGAACTCATTTCCCTCTCCCTTATGTACGTGTCTTGTTTCTCAAAAAAAAACTTTGCACCTTGCTGTCAATTGGACTATTAACAACTCAATTTATATCATTATTGTGTTGTCACATTATTGCACTAATTTTATTTGTAATAAGGTCCGGTTAATGTATGCCTTAAAAGCATACATTAACTATCTATTTTAAGAAAATTTTTATGAAAAATTGAAAAAGCTGTCTAAACAGTTAATCACTTTTTCATTTTTCTATAAAAAATTTCCTAAAATTGTTTACTAATGTATGCCCTAAGGGCACACGTTAATAAAACCCTTGTAATAAAACACTAACTCAATAACTCCTATTTGTTATTCACCCCAAAAAAAAAAAAAAAAAGCTTTTGTTAATTATTTTGTTCTTTAAAAAAAAAAAAAGAAAAAAAAAGACTCATTTTATTTGTTTGGGTAGTACTAATTATCAAATTAATTATATAATGAGTTTCTTTTTTTTTTTTTCTTTCATTTTTCCCTCTTTTTGTAGGTTGAGACTATCAGGTGATCCTATTAATAGGTAAATTTTCAATGGTGTCTTTTTATAGTATAGATAGTGTTTCTTTTATTTGTAATTTTTTTCATACAAATATTTGCTATAAAATATGTATCTTAATATGAAAAAATTTAAAAGAAAAAAGTAAGATTAGAATAATTAGTTGAAAATCAAAAAGGATCTCTTGATAAAATTGATACTAGCAATAAACAAAATATAATAGAAAATTTAGGTGAAAACCTCACAATGGTAAAAATAAAAATTAAAAATAAAATTAATAGATAAGAGCTGGAAGATAACAATGGAAATAATTATAAAGTTAAAATTCAAAAAATCTTATCTAAGATTGACTATGTCACATGAAAAATTAAGTAAGCTAGCTAAATTATCATTTGAAAAAGAGATGTTAGGAGAACTTGAATATAAAAACTTAATTAATAATTTTGCACCTCAAAAACAAGAAAAATATATTTAAAATAAAATATTATATATAAATTTAATAGAGATATAAATAATAGAAAATACCATTTTTAATAGTGTCGCCTTAAGCCCCAAAATACCTTGAGTCGGTGATTTCAATCATATTACCTATGGTACCAAAATACCTTGAGCCGGCACTTTCAATCATATAATTACCTAGTTCTACCATGGAAGAAAACTTGAGGTTCCCTATTTATAGTAAGAAAAAAAAAACCAAAAAGGTGTTGGATATATTTCATCAATTTACTTTTGTGATTAAGCAAACTAAAACAACATACAAATCTAATTATAAGCAAAACACAATAAGATGTGAGAGACAAAAATAATAAATAGATACTATATATATATAAGATAAAATTTGTAAAATAATTAAAAACTCACAAACCAAATGTGTGAAGAATGAATAATACAAATCAAGTCTTATGTTTGACACAATATCCTTAAAGCAAATTTCACCCCTCACACAATCTATGGTGCTTAAAGACTCATGGACATTTGCCTCCCAAAATAAAATGATCTACAGCTCGAAGAAAAAAGCAATACAAGATTTGTGCTCTGCGAACTGAACTATGTCTCTTTCTCTCTCTTTGACTCGAATGCATATGCACAAAATATTCTCTCTAGGAGAGTTTATCCAAAAATTTATTTTTAGGAATAAGAGACTATGAATATATACGTTAGTGAACAGATACACTATTCAAGAATAAATGTTATGCACAATCTTACTGACTCAAAAAATAAAATAATAAAATATTATTATTTGGACAAGATGACCTAGTCCACACATGCCAAAAATGTCTCTCCTAATGGGCCTTGCCCTCATATTACTAAGGGTAGAGTTTAATGTTGGTTTTGTATCTAAAGTACTTTGAGACAGAGGCTGCGTTTGTTTTGGATGAAAAGGATTTCAGGAAATCATTTTACACCGGCCTATGTGTTTGGTAAGAACAGAAAATTGGGTCAAACGGAAATCAATTTCCACGATGACTGTAAAATAACCCTCCTCACTCGTAAAACCATTTCAGGTTTTATTTTACCTTTAAATGATTTACACTTGTCACACACTCTCTCGAAGCTTCTCACACACACTCCTCACAAACATCACTGGTACTCTCCAATCTCAGTTGTGACCGAGCTCCACCCTCTCCATCACGCCAAACACAGGTCCACCCTCTCCCTCACGCCAGTTCAAGCTCCACCCACAGTCCGACGAGTGCCGCCGATCCACCCACGGTGAGTTTCCTCCACTGTTTGAGTTCATTTCAGTCCGACAACCTCACCTCACCTCCGACCCACCCTTTATTTCAGTCCGACGACCTCTCCTCACCTCCGATCCACCCTCTATTTGAGTTTGACAACCTCACCTCACCTCACCTTACCTCACCTCTAATCCACCCTCTATTTGAGTCTGACAACCTCACCTCACCTCCGATCCACACACCTTCGACCCACCCTCTACAAAAGCCGATTCACATCCCTTCAAACCCATCTAGCCAAAATCCACCCTCAAACCCATAAACAACCCAAATGCTACTCTCACTATCTCAGATCCGATCTATATATATATATATATATATATATTTATATTTATATTTATTTATTTATATATAAAATTATTTATTTAAATACATATTTATTTATTTATTTACTTTTTATAATTATCCATTTTTTATTTAATTATTGATTTAAGAAATTAACTTTTGTTGGTGTTACAATTATACAGAAATATATGTGCATAAATTTTGGTACTCATTATCAATGTGATTTGGATGTTTTGGTGAATATATATGGCACCTTGTGAATATTGTGGACACACTGCCACAATGGTTGTCTTTTCCCTTGATCTTGAACTAGGCTTGTTATGACATTTATGTGAATTTGGATGGTTTAACAAACTTTGAGCATGGCTATATATACTGATTGTGTTAGAGATCACGAGTGTTGTGTTGGTTGACAGGGTGTGCTCTGCTGTTTTCTATTTGTTGCTGTTTTTATTGTGTAATCAATAGCATGCTTGTTTACGTACCTCTTAGACCACAGTGTTTGTGATTTTTTAGATGAAGAAAAAAACCAAAGCTGCAATTCTTGCCTCAGTTGCATCTGTCCTCCTTGTGGGGGTTGCATTGGTAAGGAAATTGCAGCGTAGACGACTGTCTAGGGCGCTTTATGTTAATCATGTAGTTGAAAGAGAGCATTACATAAATAGTATTCTGCATGGAAGTGAGAGACTTTGTGTGAATCAAATTAGGATGAAGCCTATAACTTTCCACCAGTTGTGTCACATCCTCACTAAGGGGGAGCATGTACGCCGACTATTAACATGTCTGTTACGGAGCAAGTGCTAATTTTCTTACACATTATTGGTCATAATGTGAGGTTCCGTGTAATAGGTAGTCAATTCCATAAATCAACTGAGACTGTTCATAGATACTTCAAGGTTGTCCTCAGGGGGGTCCTAAAATTATATAAAACTCTAATAAGACTGCCTAGCGAAGATACACCCCAAGAGATAAGGGATAGCAGAAAGTTCTATCCATATTTTAAGGTAAATATTGCGACTTGTGTATTTTTGTAAATTGTGAAGATTTGTGTAATTTTAAACCATTATGTCTGTCGAAAATTAGAATTGTGTTGGAGTAATAGATGGTACACATGTTCGTGCATCTGTGCCACCTGAAATACAAGGAAGGTTTCGTGGTCGCAAAGATGGAACCACGCAAAATGTGTTAGCTGCCATTAGTTTTGACTTGAAGTTCACTTATGTATTGGCTGGATGGAAATGCAGTGCACATGATTCATGTGTGTTAAATGATGCATTTGCTAGGCCAATAGGATTTTCAATTCTCGAAGGTATTATAGGATTACTTCACCTTTTGGGTTTATTAGTTTAATAAATTTTGTGCGTTTTCCTAAGCATAGTAGTGATTTGGTTTTATTTTGAATATATGTAGGTAAATATTATCTTGGTGATGCTGGGTATGGTAATAAAAATGAAATTTTGTCACCTTATTGGAGTGTGCGATATCACTTGAAAGAATTTAATGATCGTCCTCCTGAGAATGAATGAGAATTGTTCAACCTCTGACACTCTTCATTGAAAACTACTATTGAGCGAGGGTTTGGAGTGTTGAAGAAACATTTTCGAGTGTTGGATGTAGAACCATTTTGGTCTTTTGAAACCCAAGTGAAAGTAGTATTAGCATATTGTGTGATTCATAATCACATTATAGGGGTTGATCCTACTGACTATATTATGGAATCTGCAATGAACCAAGTAGAGTCTAGTGGCTCCTAACAAGAAACACAGTCACGTCGGAACTCCATTGAAGACAATAGAGTGTGGAATGCTAAGAGAGATGAGATATGCCAAGCAATGTGGTCTGATTATACCAGGAGTGGAGAGCAGTACTTTATTTAGATTTCTATGATTTTAATATGTGCTGTATTTTTCTTTTCTGTAAGGACAATGTATTTACTATAGACTTCTGGTGGTGTAAGGAAAAAGTATTTTCAACATTAAATTGTTATTTCCAACATTACATTGTTATTTCCAGTAGTTGTTTCGTTCTGTTGTACACATCTATAAGCATGGTTGTATGTGTGTTTGATTTGTTGTTCATATTCCGAGTGTAATTACTAAATGCTACTCTCATTATTAAATGCTACTCTGACTATACAATTTTCATATGTAGTAATGTCGAAAGGGAAAGAGAAGGTGGGCACTAAGCACTTTAGGTGGCTACCCCAAATGCACACAACCATGCTTACTCTACTTGCCGAAGAGGCCGTGAAGGGCAACAAGCCCTCAAACACTTTCAAGGCCAACTCCTTTGCTACTGTAGCCAAGGAGATATCTTTTCAGTTTGTGGTCGAGTGCCACCCCTCATATGTGGAGAATCGGCTGCGTACTCTGAGGACCATGTGGAGTACTATTCAAACTCTTCGGAAGAAGAGTGGGTTTGGCTGGGATGATAACTTGAAAATGATCACATGCAATGCGAAGACCTATCAGGTTGAAGTCATGGATGGCTTCCAACTACATTTTCTTAATATAAATGATAATATATTTTTTTGGCTTTTATAATCTATGAATTGAGAACAAGACAAGGATGCTCAAGTACCCTCTTTATATGAAATTTATAGTGTTATTCTTTTTAGGATTCCATTGCTTTTACCAATTTTTAAATGTAACTTTCATGTGTGGATCTATTGTAAAATCTAGTCTTAGCATTTGTGCATTGTATTTCCTATTGTACTTATCCCATAAATCATAGGTTATGTCTCCTATTTCCTAACATTTTTTTTTGTTTATCATTGACATAAATCATCTAATGGCATCTATATTGAATTTATGAGTGAAGTGATTATTGCATTGTTTTTATATGTTCCTTTCTGCCTTAGAGGCACATCGTAAGCATGCCAAGTATTTGAACAAAAAAATAGAGATGTACGATGAGCTGGCCATTGTAGTGGGGAAGGATATGGCCATAGGTAGCTTCGCTAAGTTGTATGTTGATATTGACACAAAGCAAGACAATGGGGAGAGCACTGAGATGGTGGCTGACAATGGGGAGGAGGGTGTGGTGGATAAAGGGAAGAATGTGGTAGAATCATCCACCACTGGGTCCACAATTTCAAAGTCCCGCAAAAGAGGCCGTGCACCTCCCTCTGATGATAGTGTTCTAACTGATCTGTCTAATCAACTTAAGGAAATAGCTGTGGCCTTGAAAGAAATCAATCGGGGGCCTATTGATTACAACAGTTTTTACTCTGAGGTGATGGCTATGGTGGCGAATGGGTATAGTGAAGATATGCTCGCAATTGCCTTTGACCATCTCTGTGAAAATGAGAAGGCAGCTAAGGGATTTTTGGCCAAGAATGCTAAGCTGAGGAAGCTTTAGATGGATGGTTATTTGTTCACTCGACTCTAACTTGTCTATTTGGAGTTTACTATGATGGTAGCTTTAGGGATTGTCATCTGTTGTAGTACTAATATTCACCTATCATAGTATTATATATGTGACACAATTGTATTATGGGTAAGCAGGCTATGTATGTATTTCTAACCTTGGACATATGCTGATGGTACATATATTTTGTGAATTGTTATGCTCCAAGGGATAACAGTTATGTACCTTGACTATAGGATGTGTAGTCTTTTGTATTATTGGGACGATACAATTGCCCAAGTTATGTATGTTCACTGTAGGCATGTAGGGCACATGTGTACTGTTTAGATACCACGTGTAGGTATCATTTTTGTACACCATGGAGGTGTAATGCCAATGGTGAAAGTACATTATGTGCATTTTGATATAAATATTATGGGTATATTCGGATGCTCTTTGTTGATGCTGAAGTGGATAATTATTTTTGTACTGTTACAGGTTTGTTTAGGCAATGCAAGTGTTTCTTTTGTAAGGCATTTCATATTTTCCGTAAAATGTTTGAACAAACCAAACATGGGAATTGACTTTCCATAAAACAAATTCCGAGGCAGCCAAACAGTGGAATTTGTTTTCTGCCCTATTTTCCATGGTGCAACCAAACAGCCTGAATACATTTTCCTTACGGGAAAACAATTTCCCCTGAAATCATTTTACGCTCGGAATTGACTTTCCATTGAACCAAACGCAGCCAGAGAGAGAAATTTTATATGACACATGCCCCGCCTTTTTGTTACAATACCTTTACAGGGATTTCATGAGTTTTGTCTCATCTCGTGGAGTTGTCTGCAAATAAAGCCTTAGCTACCATGTTTAGTTACGTGTGTTTGTAATTCAAGTATTGGTGTCTTTTAATTTACTATTTGTAGTCCAGGTGCTATTGTTTTGTAAATCTGTTTTTGTAAGTTACTGTTGTCTCGATGAGCAGTGTAAACTCTGTTGTGTGTCTCTTTTAGTTCAATAAAGCCTTCGTTTATTCAACATATATATATATATATATATATATTGCTTTTTAGGTGGGTTTGAGACTTTCACATATTTTCTAATTTGCTCTCGAAAAAAAATAATAAAGACTTTCACATATAAGACTTTCATGTAAGGGAAAATTACAACTTACCCACATGTGATTTGAAATTTAGCACTTTAATCACCTGAGGTTCGTTTAGTTAAATTTCTTTAACCCACGTCTATTAAAAATATGGTTAAATATATGATTTTGCTTCTTTTTTTATGTTTCTCTCCTCTAAAAACAAAAAATAATAAAATAATAAAATAAAAATAAAAATACAAGATCAAATCAGATCAAAAAGAATCAAACGGAACACTTGCATCATAAGATTTCAAACTACAGATAGGCAACTTAAATTTCGGTCAAATCTCAAGTAAATAAAGTGTCAAATTTTAAACCACATGTAGGCAACTTAAATTTTAACCAAACCATAGATGGGTAAGTTGTAATCTGCCCTTCATTTAATCTACTCTTCTTCTTTTGTTTTAGAATCATTAAATTTTGAGAAATGCTCAAAAGGTTATAAATTTCACTTCCATAACTTATTGAGATGATAAATTATTATTAATATAAGTTATAACATAATTTTTAAAATTTGGTGTTTGCCAATGATGTCATTTTTAATTTTATAATAACTATAACCTATCAACTTAAACCATTGTTAAAAAAAATTTAAAATTTATTTTAGGGTAGTGTTATCAATTACAATGTCCATTAAGAAACAATTTATGCCACGTCATTTTATTTTATGTTAGATTTTTGACCAATTTTATAGGTTATATAGCAAATAAAACTAATTTTTTGAGTTTCATTTGTCACTTTAGTAATATTTTTTAGCCACTTCATTAATTTATAACAAATTTTTATTAAATAAACCCAACAATAAATCATTCTTGCAACATGTGAGATCCATGATACTCATTACTCACATTCGAAGAAATAATCTTCTTAGAAGTCAGGCTTGCATGAAGCCACGTTCAGTCTTGGCCTGGCCACTAATAAAGGGTCCCCATTTATTCCAGGGAATTAATGCCCTCTTGAAGTTGTTCGAAGACAGAAAGTGAGGGCACTAATTCCTAGGAAATCACAATGCCGACTTTGAAGCAAATTAATTGATCATCAATAACAGTTATCCATGATACTCATTACTCACACATTTGAAGAGATAATCTTCTTAGAAGTCAGGCTTGCATGAAGCCACGTTCTGTCTTGGCTTTGCCACTAATAAAGGGTCCCCATTTATTCCAGGGAATTAATGCCCTCTTGAAGTTGTTCGAAGACAGAAAGTGAGGGCATTAATTCCTAGGAAATCACAATGCCGACTTTGAAGCAAATTAATTGATCATCAATAACAGTTATACTAGTACATTTTAAGTTGCTGGGCCTAACCCAACAATACCGGGCCAACCTTGGTTACTGAACCCATGTCCTTACAGTTATCAATAGCTATTTATTATCAAATCAAGACACTAATCAATTTTGAAATAAGTGAGTATTGAATCTCAAATCTCTTATACAACTATCAGAGACTTTACTAGTTGAGCTAACTAGAACCCACTTTCACAACCAATTTTAACAAAAAAATTTCATTGAAAAATTATTACTGATTCTCATCTTTTTTTTTTTTTTTTTTGGGAGAAAGTACTGATTCTCATCTAAATCTACTATAAACATTATTTTTTTTCCAACCATGTCTAAGCTTTATTGTGAAATTGTTATAAAAATTTTGTACTCAATAGCTTTGTTCTTTGGATTTAAGTAGTGAAAATGTTTTACTTTAATGAAATATAATATTTTAGTATGGTTGGATATTAAAATTTAACTTGAAATCAGACAAATCAAAACTCAAACCATGTACACCTGATATATATATATATATATATATATATATGTGTGTGAAAAAAATATGATAAACATAATTTAATAAAAAGATTTAAATTACATAATTATAATATTGTTTTATATAAATGGAGAATATGTTATTAAAATGACTTTTTTAAAATATAACATAATTGGTTTACTAGTTTGAACATATCCAAAAATATGTAAAACAAAAATGTACACCCTCATTCCATAGAAAACATATAACATGTTACATTAAGTTTAAATTATTATATAAGTTTAGAATTGTAAATATTTTTTTTCTTTCCAAATATAAGTATAATGTCAATATTATTGAAATCTGAATTTAGGGCTATCTTTTGAATGTTTATCATTTTTATTGTTTTTTATGGCCCATATCTCTAATTTTTAATGCTTATTTTATTTGTATTTTTTAATCCAAAACCAAAGAGTTTGGCCTAAATAGAATAAAATTTCATACTTTTCAACCCAAAAATTAAAAAGAAAAAATAAATAATTTTGAGCCCAAAATTGAAAATGCAACCTACAAATAGAATCAACTTAAGGTCCAATTAGTCCAAAATAGACCGAAATGGATTTAATGGATTGAAGTGGACCAAATGGACAGAATTGGATCAAATAGACTGAAGTAGAATGAAATAGACCGAAGTGGAATGAAATGGACCGAAGTAGCTCAAATGGACCAAAGTGGACCAAAATGCTATGCTAATGTGATTCAAAAGGAGTGTAGTAATAATAAATGTTACGTTTCAATTTTTAGATATTTTATAGATTTGTAAGACTTGTATGTAGTAAAATTTGTACTAACTACAACATTACTTTAAAATAATTATGAATCTGTTTATTATATCGTTAATGTGAAACTAACCAATTATGTCACTTTGTAAAAAATTTCAGTTAGTAAATGATATCGTTTAAATGTTCTTTTTAAAATTAAAATTTTAAATGAAAACATTCATAAGATGCATTATTTAAAGATCTTGTTTGATTAATATTGATTTAAAAAAAAAATTAAATGACTTCATGTACTAATAGATTTGGACAAAATAATTAAATTAACACATTTACTTATTAACTAATAGATCATACAATTTAAATGGACCAAATAGACCTAAATGGATCGAAATGCTACGCTGATATATATAGTTCAACAGGAATGTAGTAACAATAAATACTACTCTTCAACTTTTAGATATTAAATATATGAAAAATGTTAACGGATGCCCTAAGGGCATTAGTTTAGGAATTGTTTTTAAAAACATTTTATAGAAAAATGATAAAATAATTAATTTTTTGACAGCTTTTTATATTTCCCATGTGGTGTCAAAACTTTCCTAATATAGTTTATTAACAATTACTCTAAAAGCACCCATTAACATGACCCTAAGTAGATATAGTGGGATGAAACAAGGATTTATGCTACTTTATTCACGAATTTTGTACCAATAATCATCTCTCTCTCTCTCTCTCTCTCTAGCATGGGGTGGCACACGCATGTTGAAAAGGGGCACATTCAACTTCATAGAATTGACATCAATTTGTGTTCTTTTGTAATTAGACAAACGTAGTTACGTAGCCATTACAAGATGAATATATACGGACTAGTCCTGAGGAAAGAAAAGGAGTTTAACACCAATAAGAATGAGAAATAGTATTGACTTAATTCAGATGTTATGCAAACCAAAAATGGAACAATGTCCCTTCAAAACTTGAGGCCTTATGACGAGATTGCTCCTCGATAACCATAGGAAAAACCTGGGTTCAACTTCAAATCCCACTCTCTCACTTGTTATAAACAAATAAATAAATAAAAATAAAACTTGAAGAGTGACATATCATATATGGACTGAGTCTCTACCTTCTAATTTCTAAACCTTGTTCAAACTACTTGGTGGTACTGCTAAGTTAAAGATCTGCATCAAGTTAAACAAGTTTCGATTATCTAAAGTTTAGAGTACTTTACACAGACGTTAATATCAATCAGCCTCAGAACCAAAAGAGAACATATATAAAGGAAGAAAAGCCAAGTGCCAGTATGGCTTTGCTATGGAGGGAGAGAGAAAACCTCAAAGAAGTTGAAATGAGCAGTTGAACTAAGACAACGTACCTCTTTTCACTAGTATGAGCTTATATGCATAGAGTATATATAACAGGAACAATAAGAAGAAGAAAGAATGAGAAAAACTACATGCAAAGGCCTAGAATTATACCAAGATCACAGGAATTTAGTTTTGTTAATTAAAGTCTTAAATTTATAAAACCATTCAAGTCTCTATCTACCAGAAAATTATTAGGTTCTACCAGAAAATTATTAGGTATTCTTAGAGTATAGTAACATGATATTCCCTCCTTACATGGATGGCAAATTCTACTATGAATTTAATTAGTAAATCTCATATCATGTGAGATAAAGTTTGATAAATGAGCATTGAATAATTACTCATATCCATCACTTTCTCTATTTAGTGGCTATCAATTTGATTTATGAATAAATTCTAACTAAAATGCATAGTTTAATCAATAGTTTTTCTCTTATTTTTGTTCCATTACTTTTCAAAATAACAAAAACGAATAACGGATCAAGATAGATTAATGTTCAAATTTATGAATAGTTTCATAAATTTGAAATTTTATTTGATAAAATTAAAATATTTAGAACTTAATATAAAATATTATATATATTATGAGCCTTTTTTTAAGTAATTTTTCTGAATAATTTAATTATTAACCTTAAAATTAAAGTGAACTCCATGTGACCCATACAAGCTCTGTTCAGCTAGGGAAATCTTCAAGGTTGTATTGGAAACTTAAATTTGGATTTGAATTTATATTTATATTTTAAATCAATAGATTTGAAATGTTTTAATTTCAAATCCAAGAATTTTAAAGGAAGTGGATTTCATCGAATTCAAAATCTTGATCTTTTAAAACCATCCAAACAAAATATGGATTTTAATCACTCGAATCCAAATCTACATGACCAAATTTTGATATCCAAAGGTGCCACAAAATAAAACGGGCAAAATCACAAGTATCACATGCACATGCACTACTAGCTAAAGCATTTGCAGCCTCGATTTTTCTCCCTGGTTGTGAAAGACAACAGTGTAGAAATTGTTTCCGAGAGAGCTACACAATCTTGAAAAATCATCTCCCTTACGTTATAAGTTGAATTAGATTTGTACGTTTATGTTTAAATCTTGTTATTATCAGCTGGGAGAACGTGAGTCAAAAGCATAATTAAGTTTGAATTTTCTCTAATATTTATTTGGATCAGAAACAACATATATATCTGGCTCAAATCTGAATTCGCAAGAAGCGCCCCCCCCCCCCCCCCCCCCCCTCTTTTCTTTTCTTCCTAAGCACCCTCATGATCATGGTCTTCACTCAGTCATGAATAATATTGACCCAATCACTTTTTCTTTTTCAAATTTTATAAGTATTAGCATTAGACTCAGTCTACAATTACAAAGGTTAAGCCCTTTTGTAATTGTACTCTGATTATTTAATGTATTATAAACCCGATTTAAATCACTAATATTACTATTTTTGTGTGTGTTCTAATAAGTATTACTGTTTACTCAAAAACAAAAAAAGTAATAGGCCTAAACTACACATCATACAAGATTTGACATCTCCCAAATAGCCATGAAGTTTTCAAAATGATTAAAATACCGTTAAAAACTTTAATATTAAAAAAATCAAAATATTTCCATAGATCTCTAAAATGACAAAATTGGAAAATTTTTCAAAATGATTAGAGTACCCTGAAAACCTCCCACCAAAAAAAACAAAACTTGAATACCTTTAAATCTCCAAAATGACCAAACATTCTAAAACCACCAAAATGACTAAACATTCCCTGGAAAAAATCCTAAAATGATCAAAATACTCAGACCTTCAAAATAACTAAAATATTCTCAAAACCTTTAGAATGATCAAAATATCACCACTAACTTCAAAATGTCCATATATTATAATCAAATTAAGATTCGAATACTCCTCCCCATTGTTATAACAATCAATTATCAAAAAAAGAAAATACACACTAATGATATTTGTATTGTCTTATTAGTAATTAATGTGTAATCCCAGAGCTAGGATTTACCACGACCAGTCAAATCAGCCACATATTTCATGGGTTTCGTAAAACATGCTTGAATCAACACGTGCGATTTCTTCTATCAGTAGAATAGTCCAATGGCAAAAAGCACAAGACCTTTCGAGGGAAATCTTATGAAATTCAAAATCATTGATGTCCATCAATAGTTCAAAATTTTGAATGACCAATACTACAGGCTAGAGCATTCAAAGCATAATGGACAAGAATTGCATAAACAAATTGTGTAGCACCTAGTGTTAAAGACAGTGTTGTCAATCTCCATTATTGGTAAGTTATGCACCTGATGGGTTTTATATCCATAACCTCACCCTCCACCAAACTCCTATAAGCGGGGTACTAGTTGAGCTAGAGCTCATTGGTGAGAACAAAAAACAAAACTTAACTTCATGAACCAAAATGACTATTGATCCAAACTTAAACGGGTGTAAAAATGAATTTTGACCTTTATTTTTCCTTCTCTTCTTCTGGCTTTCTTTTTACCAATGATTCATCTTAAAGTCAATGTAAAAGTTTGAGCAAGATCTAAATATACATAACATATTTAAATGAAGTTCTACTGAGTTAAACTTTTATCATATGCCTTATCATCAACATCATTTCAATTAAATATTTCAATATTCACATCACATTTTAAAGAAATTCCTTACATATACACACAAAAATTAATTGCGCATGGTGCAGTTGCGAGTAATACCCCAACAGAAAGTGACCCAAAAACATCTTGTCCCAACACTGTTCATTCTGGCCACCGATCACCAGCCTTGGTGCACACTTTCTCCAGGATCTCAATCAAATCTGCACCAAGTAGGAAAACAGTTGAATAGCAATCAAGCCTAATGCTAGCACAAGAAAGTGGAAGTAAAATGAAATTAAAACCAGCCCATTTTGATGTAACCAGAAGTCAAGTTTGAAGCTTCAGAAACGTGTTCTCAACCCCTAGTGACTTAAAAAAACATAATAAGGAAAAGAATAGCCATTGCGAACCTGTAAAGATTTGTGGTTAAATGTAGGGATGAATTTTCCATTGAATTACACTCATTTTACGCATTTAAATAATAATAAAAACATACAAAACGCAAGCTTCAAAACAATATTCAAGAATCACAGCCGAAATGCCACTAAGCGAACACAAATAAGAATAGATGGCCAAAATCCCACTAACTGACTTATTTCTATCCCTTTTGAAGAATAAACAAAATGCCATCTACTTGCACTACACAACAGCACGAGCACTTTGGGATCAGCTAAGAAAATGGACCTGTGTCAATCATGCTATTACATTACTCAGTTCACCTTGGCATTGCTGGATGAGAGATCTTTCGGAAGCCAGAAGTTAACAAGAAAAGAATCCATAATAATCTACAGCAGAAAATTATATGTCAGTAATAATAATGATGAAAAAATAAAGAAAAACACAAAATAAGGATGAGACGTGACTAACCTGATTTATATGTGCTGCAACACAAGGAAGAACCAGCAAACCAGATTCTCCAAATGCACCACCAAGCTGCTCCACAACTGCCACCATCACAGGCAGAGTTTTCTACATCACCATGGCAACCTGTCAAGCCTCAGTAATATTTTCAAAACAAAAGCAGCTACTGAAAAAATTTTATGTCCCCCTTTTTCCCCCGCATTCACAGATCAAAGCGCTCAGATAAAGTTATGTTTTGTAAAAGAGAAAGCCTAGGTATGGTTGCATTATACTTGTATTTGTTAAAAAAAAAAAATTCTTAGCTCAAATCAATAATCACCTGGCTTGCAACAAGTACAAGAGCACTGGCATTTTCTCTCTTAGAAAATATTGATTTGTCACCACCAGAGACAGCTGAGAAGCTCTTTACAGCAAGAGCATTAAATGCCAACAAGATGATATGCAGAAGTCTGCAGTAAAAGAAAATAATCCATTTGTTACTTGATGCAATTATGCCAAAAAGTTAGTTCCTCAAAAATGGGAGCCAAACAGCTAGTGATTTGACATTAGGTGAGTTTGGCATCAGCTTATAAGCTGAGCTTTTAACTTTTAGTTTTTATTGACGGCTTTTTAAAACCTTACTTTTTCCCACCTTTTCTCACTTTTTCAAATTTTTTTCAAGGTACAAGTATATTTTTAGCATACATTCAGCAAAAAGTTAAATAAGTTGTTTCCAAACAAGCATTATTCTACTCTGACCTATGTTAGCACAGCTATTATTCATTCTGGGCTGAAGCCAAATCTAAGAAACAGATATGAACCCAGACCAAATTAGAAGATACAACACAAATGCACAACTGATCATTTATATAACTATAGGCACAACTTTTGGTTTCTATGTCAAATGCTAGCTGAAATCAAAGAAATTCCTAATAGCAACATTGGAAGCTCAGTAAGAAAATCATCAAAATAAAATGAAATTTCACTGTGTCACAGTTTCCAAATAGCCTATTTTATGATCATTATTTAAAAAGAAACCACAATGATCTAGATTGAAGCCTATATGGGCCAAATCTAGCTGAAAGTAGTGCATGGAATTATGGATAGACATAATATCTTACGCCCTAGAAACTAGTCAACGTTGACAGCAGCCTTCACCTATGGTCCTAAAAATTACAAAATCTTAAAAAGTCCACTACAGAGGCAACCATTTGGTCCTCAAACAGAACGCATGTTAGGTTATTAAATTTTCATGGCAAGTTGACAACAAACAACCTGCTGGAAAGGAAGATACTAATTTAACAATTTGTGAATATTATAACAAAGTAACATATGATACTCAAAAAGGAACATAAGTGAAGAACATACGCCCCCATTCCAATAGCTACAAGAAAAACTGCAGGCTTAACCCTTAACAGCAGTGACCTCGACCTGCTCACTTGTATCCATGGTACCTGAATAAACCATTAATATTTAACCCATAATCACTTCTAAACCCAAAAGGCACATGCATGTCCCATGCCAACAGCAAATAAAATCCAGATTTGCCTCTTTAAGAACTATTTCTGAAAACTAAAAGAATTTCCCAAAATATTTTGAAAATATAATTATGCACAGGTATTGCACACCAAAGTATCAAAACAATTCTAATACTAACCAATTTTCCGACAGTCATGATAATTATGAATTACATGAAATTATTATTTACTTTATGAAACAGTAAAATAACATGGATATTTCTTGTAAGTGATTACTTATGAATCATAACTACAATGTATTCAAACATTTTAGGCAAAAACAATGTAGCCATGCATTATATCAGATTCTAAGTGAATTGAAATAGGTATTGAAAATATTTTACAAAAAGAAAAGGCACATTATGTTTTGTAAATTAAATATGTAAAAGATCCTAGGTACAATCACACCATTATTTTTTTTTTATATAGGTAATATTTACGCACGCACATATTAGGAGAAACAACACAGGAAGTATACAAGAAAATCTCCCAAAAAACAAAAAAGAGAGCCATAAAAATTACTAAATACCAAAAATTAATTGGAGGACATAAACTTAATAAAAGCGAACTATAAAATCAAGCTTCTGAATTACATTTGGCATGTAGAGATATTTGCATGATCAGAAAGGGAGTACAATCAAGCTTACACCACAAAAAATGAATTAGTCATAGATTTCGTTAGAACCATAAGATATATGCCAAGGCAGAAACCTAGAAACCTTAGCATTAAATGGCTGAATATCCAAAAGAATGAAAGCCCCACACTGTCAACCCAACAACTTAAATGAAAACTACAAAATTGTTATTGTGGAAGCACCATCTAAAGTATTCATGACTTAAAACAGAAGCCAAAAAAAAAAAAAACCATAACAAAAACACTAAACAAGGTATGGTACTTACTAGACTGAGGAAGAGTGCACTGAGCTTTGAAAAAAGTTTACGGTTCTGATCAACAAAGTCTCCCAAGCCTGCAATGCTCATTTAATGAACACTAATTAGAAAGGTACTCAAGAATGTCAGTGTCTTATAATAACTTGGTATATTAAAACGAAACAGAGAAGTCTGAGGAAGGAACGAATATTGTATTTCCATAGGTGAATTTTGTAGAAAAAATATATAAGTGGATCGAAGGAAAGAATTACTTAACGAGTGACCAATGAGATAAATATGTAAAATTATATGTCATCCCTTCTCAATTTTCCACTCCATGGCCCTCCCACCTCCCCCTTTATCCATCCTTTCCCTTTTCCCTCATTCCAAACTGTAAAAAAGCACCACCCACCCTTCACCCACTTTCCTTGCTCCATTCTCCTCTACCTTTCTTCAGCTGCCAAATAGACCTCATAGAAACTACTTTCTTTTTTTTCCGGCTCTCTCTGAACAGCTATTTTAACAATAAGTACAAGAGAGGCTCCACAAGCTCAATTTCATCTACCACAAAAAGGGCCAACAAACTTCTGAATCAGAATGAAAATGATAAACACTTACCTTTAAAGGATTCTCGAAGGACCTGTTGACAAGAAGAATGAATTACTATGGGAAACAATATTAACACAACAAGGAAGTTAAAATACAATAATGTGATAAACTTCCCAGATGAAACAAATTCACACGCAAGAACCCAAGAACTAAGAGAGTATTATCACACCAGTTTACACCAACTAACAATAAGACCCAAAGCAATGAAGCTCGCTCGCAATTTACAAATACACAAGGGAAAAAAGGAGATTGAAACTACTGCAGTTGCATGCCTAGATTTTCCTGTCGACCTTCTAGAGAGGAAAAAGAAAAGTAAAACCAGAAGCTAGACAGCAAAAGAACACTGAAAAATAAACAGACCTTTATCAGATATAAAACAAGCATCCCATCTCAGTTAAGACCAGACAACCATGAGTTATCCAAATTCACATAAGACATGGATCATTAGGTGAATTAGGAAGAGAAACCAGAACCTGCCACATTCTAAAACACATAACAATAGGACAGTCTCATTCACATCCCTCAATTAAACGCTGAGGAATTTATAAATAAAGAATTGTCTAAAATCCATAAAGAAACTACAAGATAGTGACCGCATATAGGAGACAATAGCACTAAACTTTCCTGATGCACCTACTTTGCTGCTTTCATGATATAAATCAATTTATATGGCTTCAATCCAACAAATGTGATGCGCACCCCACATCTATATTCAAAGCTAGAAAGATTTAAACATATATTCTAAAATTGCGACTCTTGAAAAGCCTAAGTCATCACTTCCCATGGTAGTTTCAGTTTTCAAATACATTATAAGTCCTGTCCACCTTCAACCCTAACAAATCAAGGCATCATCAAGATGGGACATAAAACAGAACATGTTTGTCAAACAGCTATTTCAAGACACTCAAAACCTCAAGTGACATGGGGGTGTATGTGTATCTACTTAAAGACAGCTATTTAACATATATAGACATCACACAATACGCCAGTGTAACAAATCCAAAGGGTACAGACAATAAAAGACATAACAGTACAACCAAATGGCTTCAATAAGAAAACTAAAAGCTTTTTAATGATTCTTATAACCAATATTATAAGTGATTTTTCAGCCTGAAAATCTAAAAATAATTTTACAACTCTTCTAATTCATACCAACCCCTTATTAAAAAAAAAAAACATTTGAATTAAAGTTGGAGCATGCCAGATGCATCATATTGTATGTCAACTCAGTCACAGTCACAGATGCTTTGTAGCTGCATTCATGTTTCAATGAGTCAGTTAACAAGAAACAGTCATGTCTAGCTAAACCCAAGTGGTTGGGACAAACCTAATGGTCCGTTTGGATTGAGGGGGAAGGAGGGGGAGTAGAGTAGAGTAGAGCAGATTTAGCCTAAAACTAGCTTATTTTTAGCCAATTCTACTCTACTCCCCTCGACTCCCCCTCCTTCCCCCCTCCATCCAAACGGACCATAAGTATCGATAAGAGCAACATATGTCTTTAAAATGAACAATACTCCGAGCTTAGATATGTAGGATGATGACAGTCCAAGAACTACTCCACGTTCAACTCTAGGCAGTTCTATAATATAATTAGTATATAAAGGCAAAAGTCCAAGCTTCTATACATGTGTTCAACAATATGGTATGAAAGAAAAGAGGATGCTGTTGGCGAACAGAATATATTCTCCAAAAAGGGAAGTTCCATAACAAACTGTCATGCGATCCATCCCAAGAATAAATAACTTTCTTAAGAAAGAAATTGTATTCACTTAATTGTGTTCATATTGAAGAAACAATATAAGATAAAAGGACAATGCTACAAGAATTTCCTTATTTAACAATCTGTGAGGATATTAAATTACCTTTCCCAAGATTAGGGGGACTAATAGTGTGAGAACAAGGCTCCTAAACAGTTGCTCAGTTGGAACAGATACACCAACTCCATCAGCAATGAATTTTGATATGGAAAATGGGATCTAAAAAACCATTAGCGTACACGTAGTGAGGACACAAAAATTAAAATCTGATGTTAGCAAGACATACCAAGGCAATTGCATTGTATACAGACAAGAAACTGATGACTAAAATTTAGCAGCTTTTAAGCCATATACAACTTCAAACCATATGAATATAGACATCAAGAAAGAAAATAAAGATATCTCATCAGTTAAGGTTCCAGCAATATAGTGATTGTTATACTAACACTTAATTGCAGGAATATAATTATCAACTAATTATCTACCAAAGTAATTTGTATCTTTCTTAATCAAACAATGAAATCACCAATTAGCAAAGACTTATTTTTACTGGAATATTCCGCATGAAAAGTATAAATGAAGAAAAACAATACAGCAAAAAACACTTCCCCTATGGAGAGAGGAACATACCAACACCCTCAGTCAGGACATATAAGTCTAAGGAGCTCTTCCTGGATCTTTTTTTAACATATTAATCCAGCCAAAAAAATAAAACAAGAAGAAAAAAAAAAAAACAGAAATTCTATATATAGAGAGAGGGGGAATGGGGCACAATCCTGGTACACTGGAAGACAAAAAGCCCAAATAAAGTAAAAAATAAAGATTAATGGAAATTCAGAGACTTACAGGTAGTACAATTGCATTGAGATACCCAAAGGAAACTGGAAAAGAACAGACAGGCAAAGAAAGAGAAGAAAGCAGAAATAACTTCTTTCATGTATAAACAGATTGCACTACTCATTTTTCTGATAAGATAGAGGCAAGAAAAGTATAACAAAAACAAGTAACAGATCCTTTTCCTCAAAATCATTTTCCACTAAAAATATTTTCATTAGGAAAACATTTTACACCTAAACAAACGGAGACAAGTCCCAACTCCTTTTTTTCTTCCTACAGATAAGATCTGGCTGCCTAAGTCAGAGCACATGATTACAACATTAATTTACATATAATACAACAGAGCTAAAGCACTGCAATAAACTCTGCATATTAATAGCACTAAATTGTACTTCAAAAATACTGATGTTCTGCACAACTGCTAAGATGTGTTATATGCATAATGATGAAACAACTGTAGCAAATTCTCCAAAAAACATTAAAACATTATGTAAATTTAATGACAAAATTAAAAGTAATGCTGGATATATAACTCCCTGTAACTTACAATCAAAATGCCTAACATATTAGATATTACTGTCATCGCAAGGGAAAGAGCAGAATTCCCTCCAGCAAGCTGCATTTGAGGAATGCAACACTGTAAAACTTCAAACCAAAATATTTAGAAATAACACTGGGAAGGAGAGAAAAATGAAAAATTAGCATACATGAGTAAGTGCCACTCCACTTGATAATGTAGTTGGCACACAGCTAAACATAGCCAATCCTGTAGAACATGACAAAGTATAGAATAGTTTGCAAATAAGGTAGAGACAATAACAAATGACTGCTTCACAACTTTGTGAACCCCACAGTAAGTTAGAAACAACACGACTATTTTTGAAATCAAGTAGCCAGAATTAACAGCATCAAGTTCAAAGAAAAATAAATAAATCTATTTAACACTGTAAGGTGCGTCGAATGTTAGAAGAACGCCTTCTTAGAGACACGCATTAACAAACACATGTACATTCATATAAAGGTGCCCATGTCCATGGACATATACAAACTAGCATTAAGAAGAGGACTGCATGCTCTCTCTCTCTCTCTCTTTATGACTATACATATGACTCAGCAAAAAAAAAAAAGACAGTACGCATGTATGTATTTATGCATATGTGTGTCCATTTGTGTGTATGTAGAGAGAGATAGAAAAGAGAGGATGAATCCAGTGACACTATTGTAAAACTAGCTAATCTTTTGCATCTACATAGCTTAAGTGATATGCATATTTCAAAATGCCACCATTAGTTGGAGGCAGAAGTCTAGGTTGCTACACTTGAGGGAGGAGGATGCAAATACCAAATTTTGAATGGGTAATTCCAATAGAAGAAATAACGGTATTGAGAGCCTTATGGTTGATGGAATCTTGTCTTCCGATCAAGGTAGGATTGTTGATTGTATTACTCAATTCTTTATGAATTTATACCCTGAGCAGCAAGTTGTTCCACCATTTCCAGAAGTCTTGGTATTTCCAAAGATAACCAGTGATAATGCAGATTGGCTAGATAGACTCTTTGAGAAGGCAGAAATTTTTTATGTCAACAGAATTTTAATGGGGATAAATCGCCTGGACCGGATGGGTTTCCAATGGCTTTCTTCCAAGCATGTTGGGGTATTCTCAAAACTGATCTTATAGCTGTATTTCATCATTTTTTTTTTGCCAAAGGCCACTTTGAGAAAAGTTTGAATGCAACATTCATCACTCTCATCCCTAAAAAAATTTCAGCAATTGAAGTCAAGGATTTTCTCCCCATTAGTCTTGTTGGGGGGGTTTATAAAATCATTGCTAAGGTCTTAGCTACCAGACTTTGCACAGTCATGGAAGATATAATTTCATCTACACATAATGCTTTTGTGAGGAACAGGAAAATTCTTGACCCTATGCTTATTGCTAATAAATGCCTTGACAGTAGAGTGAAAACTGGTTTGTCAGGGATACTTTGCAAATTAGAAGTTAAGAAGGCTTTTGATCACGTCCACTGGGGATTTCTTATGCAGTTAATAGAATAGAGTGGGTTCTCTGCTAAATGGAGGCGGTGGATTTTCTTTTGCATATCTACAGTTCGCTTCTCTATTCTGATAAATGACTCTCCTTGTGGGTTTTTTGAGAGCTCCAAGGGGTTGCGACAAGGTGACCCATTGTCCCCTTTGCTGTTTGTCTTGGTTATGGAAGCCCTTGGGAGAATGTTGGATAAAGCTGTCCATGATAGTCACATGTCAGGCTTTGGTGTGGGTCATTTAGAGGGAAGATCTCTGGCGGTGTCTCATCTTCTTTTTGCGGATGACACTTTAATTTTTTGTGATGCTGATCTGGATTAGGTTTTGTTTCTCCATATAATTCTCATTTGGTTTGTGGCGGTTTCTAGTCTAAAGATAAACTTGGGCAAGTCAGAGTTAGTTCCTGTTGGTATGGTGCATAATTTTGACATATTGTTGAATTCCTTGGCTGTAAACAAGGTACTCTTCCAATAAAATATTTAGGCCTTCCTTTGGGAGCTAAATTCAAGGATAAGACAATATGGAATCCAATTCTAGAGAAGATAGAACGAAGATTAGCAGGATGGAAACGTTTGTACTAATCCACGGGAGGTACAGTCACTTTAATTAAAAGCACTCTATCTAATTTACCCACTTATTTTCTATCTTTATTTCCTATTCCTGCTTCTGTGGCTCACCGAATTGAGAAACTTCAAAGGAATTTCTTGTGGGGTGGCATTGGTGATGAACCAAAATTCCCTTTTGTTAAATGGGCTACTGTCTACACTCCCATTGCTTCGGGTGGTTTGGGGATAAGGAAGGTAAGACTTTTTATTGAAGCTTTGCTTGGGAAGTGGCTATGGAGATTTGGGATGGAGAGGGCTGCCCTTTGGAGGCAAGTGATAGCGGTGAAATATGGTTGTGGACGGGGTAGCTGGTGTACTAGGCCTATTAATGGTCCATATGGTGTTGGCTTGTGGAAAAATATTAGTCGGGGCTGGCCTTCTTTTTCTCGCCACATTTTATACGATATTGGGGAGGGTCTAGGATGAAATTTTGACAAGACCCTTGGTGTGGTGAAACGTCTCTTGCAACCAGCTATCTTGAATTGTTTAGATTTTGCCAAGATCAAGAGGTTAGTGTGGCTGAGATTATGAAGTTTGATAATGGAATCCTATTTTGGGATGTAAGTTTCTTTAGGGGTGTGCATGCTTGGGAACTAGAGGCACTAACCGGTTTCATGGATACCATATATGGTGCTTTGGTGAAAGGGTTTGGTAAGGATAAGATGTGCTGGAAATCTGATAGAAAGAAGGGCTTCATGGTTAAGGATTATTACAATCTCTTGGGCTCTAATGACTATTGCTTTTCTTGGAAAAGCATTTGGAAACAGAAGATTCCTTCTCGAGTAGCTTTCTTTGTTTGGACTGCTACTTTAGGGAAATGCTTAACAATTGACAATTTACGAAAAGAAAGGTTTGGATATTGGATTGGTGCTACATGTGCAAGTGTAATGGTGAATCGGTTGATCATCTTTTTCTTCATTGTCCGGTTGCAATGGATATGTGGGCTTTGGTGTTTGGTTTGTTTGGAGTGAGTTGGGTTATGCCGCAATCTGTAGTGGGGCTTCTAGCATGTTGGCAAGGCAGATTTGGCCGTCATCGAAATGGGTACATATGGTTGATGGTTCCCCATTGCTTATTGTGGTGTCTTTGGCGGGAGAGAAATAGTCAGTGCTTTGAAGATAAGGAGAGATCCACATCAGACTTGAAGCTATTTTTCTTTAGAACTTTAATGGATTGGTTGTCTGCTTTATGGAACCAATCATTTTTATCTTTTCTTAATTTCTTAGATGCTTGTAATTTTTGTTCTTGATTGTTTGACTTCTTGTACACTCCCTGTGTACTAGGGTGTTCCCCCTTTTTTGATATCAATAAACTTTTACTTATCAAAAAAAAAAAAAAATGCCACCATTAGATTCACACATTCATGCTTGCCAAATAAAGCAAACAAGATCAAGAGTTATCCTATCCATATATAAATTGACAAATTAAGTTATTAAATAAAGAAATGTGAAGCTATCAGAGTAGCAATTAACAACAGATCAATTTGACATATGTGTGGATATTTAAAGACCATATAAATCCAAAATTGGTTTTCAAAACTAGAAAAAATTATTAAGAGATGCATGAATAATGGTTTTACACTGGTGTCAATAGATCCCTCGTATATATAATTTTGTATACACATATACTTCCTACGTGTGCACATATGTATATTTTTATATTTTGTGTACTATGTATGTTATTTATGTACTTTGTACCAATGCTATTAGAAAAATGAATTTAATTGTAACCTGTAACAAATTCTTGAGGGTGCAACTGCATTTGCAATATTGCCCTTGAAAAGTAAGGAGTAATCATTAGAATGGAGACCTACGATGAGAAAAGGAGCAACAAGTTAATAACAAATATGCTTGTCTAGATACAGCACCAATAAAAATCATATTCATAAACTGCTAGTGTTCAATAATTATGCTACCAAAGAGCAGTTGCAATATGCAATAAATTATATACTATAATGCCCATCACTTAAAGAGGAAAAGAAGCTGGGATCCTTGCCAATGGCCCTTGGGTCAAATGGCAACTCCAACCCCATGTGACTGAGATGGGAGATGGGGTGTGAGAACTTAACAATTAGGAAAAGAAGAAGCAGACCAGGCTCTATTTTAGGCAGCTTGCTTCCACCACCAGCAAGCATCTATTGACCAGTCTAAGTGGTTGCAAGTTATTTACAGTTAGGCATCAAACACTAAGTACCTTATAATGACAGGAATTAATTATATATTGAGGGTTAGTAGCTATTTTGATAGATAGAGCACTCAAAGCATAGAATGTAGGAATCTACAATATGCAGAGATGCTTGTTTGTAACCTATGCTCTTTACCGAATGAAAATTAAAAATAAAACGTTGAAAGAATTATCAAATGTGGTGGGCAGTAAGATATCTCCCAAAAGCAAGACAAAAGCCCCTACTTCAAAAAAGCTCTTCGTATAGCAAAAGATATCTTGTGTAAAAAAAATACGGGAAGGAAAAGGGCTTGGATTCCTATGTATTCAAGGAAGAGGGATAAAACGGATCCCTCTTTGCTGTCCTTTTTCGTTTGTGCATCTTTCTTTCTCCCATGCTTTCCGTTGGTCAACAACCAACCACAGCTCTCTATAGTTCTTCACTACTCATATAGGAAGGAGTCTCTATCTGGAGGGAATTATTTTTTCTCAATCAAGAATTCCTCAACTGGATAAAATAGTGACCTTTCATTGCTCATTTAAGGATCATTTAAGATAATGATATACATAGAGCACAGATATTTCTCTTACCCCTAATCCTTCTACTTTTATTTTTCAGTGACCAGTTGGATCTTATTCAATCTAAGACTTGCTTTGCATATATTTGGGATTTCCCCTCTCGCATATTTCAACAAATTCTTAGCAGAAGTTAGTACCTACTTCTAAAGCTTATTTAAAATAAAATAAAAATCTTTAAAAACGAGAGGATAATAATCTTTTTTAAAAATATAAAAATAAAAAAAGATGAACCTCAAAATGCATGATGGCAGATAAGAAATTCAAGGTCATACTAGCCCAAAAACTCCGACAGGCCATGCTTCAGCGGCTGCACCAATGTCTCCACTGCGCAACGTCAACCCTATCAAACCACCCAAAAGTAAATAAAGATATAAAACTAAACACGTTTATAGTGAGATGGCCATCAATATAAACATTAAAATTAATAATGCTAAACTCAAACCTGAGATAAGAAATATCCCAAATGTGCTAAATTTTGATAGATAATATCTATCTGCAAGACAACCAAGACCCGGATTTGCAAGTCCTAATAGTACTCCACCGACAAGAGCTGCACGAAACATTACACAAACCAACAAATTTCTAATCAATAAAAATGACATGGTACTAACACATTAGATTAGATAGCCTCAAACACATACAAGAATTTTGTACATCACATCACATTACCTAATGGAAGAAAGTTTTTCGAAGCGAAATTCAACAGCGGTTTTGCCCAACTTAACCCACTTGCTGAACCCGAAACCCGATCAACTTTATCCCCATTACCATCTCTCTGATGCACAATTGAATCAAAATTCCTTTAAACAACAGTACAAAATCACATAACCAATTTGTGACATTTCAGTCTTAACTTCCAAAACAAACAAAAATTAGGCAACATGCAAAAGATGCTTCCAAAACCAATTTGCTTGACTAATTTTCAGAAGTGAATGGAAATTGTAAATTCGATTTTATTTTTTTCCTACATTTTCTCGGTAACCAAACAGATAAGAAAAGTAAGTAATTGAGAGCGATGGAATTGGAGGAGGCCGAACCTGATCGGAGCGGTCCAAGGCTGTGATGGGTCTGCGAAATGAGCGGTTGCGATTGAAAGTGATGGAGGGGATGTGGAACAGAGCGCGATTCGAAGGGAAATGCCGGCTCCGGTGACGAAGCGACGGCGTTTTGGTGGTTGGAGGAGTAAGAATTAGGGTTTGAAGTGTTCCCGCCATTGGAACGGTACACACTGTACTGTACATTCACACTCCGCGACGAGAGAGAGTGTATGAACTGTGTGTACTTCAAAATATTTAGAAATTTTCAAATTTCAGTGAAATAAATATTGTACGACACGGCGTTTTTAATCCAGTTTGCAATTTAGTTTTATTTAAAACACAAGTCAAATTTCAGCTCGTTCTACTTACTTTGTTTTTTGGTCAAACAAGTTTGAGCATGTTCTCGAAACTACTTGATTAATTTATTTTTTCATTATATAGTAAAACTATTTTATCCCTTCATAAATTAATAAATTTTTATTATTTTACTACAAATTGACTAATTATATACTAATATATAAACTACAAATAATGATTTAATATCATATGAATTTATTTATAAACAAACTTACATAATTTGAAATTAAGTCTATATAATTATTTATAAGTATATTTTTAAATAATTGTACAAATAAAAACATAATTATATATAGTTAAATCGAGACTCAATATTCATAAGCCTGTTCACAAACATATTATTATGCTTGAACTTGATTATTTAATAATCGAGTCTAAATTTGGGCTAGAGCTTAGCTTATTTGCTAAACAAACAAATATAAGTAAATCATTTACTAAGTCGAACTCAATTTTTTTTATATAGGAATCGAGCTTAAGTTCAAGGTTTTCAGACTCAGATCGTTCATTGAACTGTAAAAATGAGAGGTTCAAGGTTTTTGAGGTCGAACCAAAGTCGAACCGTGATGATGTCATAATTAATTAAAACCTAAATATATATATATATATATTAAATTTATAAAACTAGCAAAATTGACAATATATCTATATATGTGAGAGAAATTTAATGATTTTCAAGCATATATTTAATAATTAAATAAGAAAGTTAATAAAATAAAATAATAACCATGAAAACATTAAAATTTATGATTAATTTTTGAAGTAAAGTTAAATATTTTTAAAGGATTTTAATTATAATTTTTTTTTATTCTTTGTAAGAGATGGATAATTTAATTAAGTATAATAAAATTGTGTTAAGTTTTTTTTTTTTTTTTTTTAAATTGCTAAGGGGTTGGACCGCACGGTTCTCATCGGTTCGTGCGGTCCAACCCCGGTTTTAGGGGTTCACAGAATTAACAAAAAATCCAATTCTTTAGGCTTAAAAAACCGATTTTCATCCTGATTCCCGATTTTCACAGTCCGACCTCCTGGTCCGGTCCAGTTCTGAAAACCTTGCTTAAGTTGTTCATAAAGAGCTTAGTTTATTAGATATTACCAACATCCTATACGATGTAATGCATAGTAACACTTCACCTAAGCTTTGCCTAGTATTGTGCACGCACACAACAATGTTCATAATATTTTTTACAATAATTGAGCGGTTTTTATTAGTTTTCATCTGAACTCACTATTGACATCACTTTATCATGTATCATTAGCAACTTGTCACATGCCATCTTTTGCATTTGTACTCAACACACAGAGTTTCACCAACGTTTTCACACCATCCATGCGATCTTGTGATACAGTGGACCCGGTTGAACACTATCTAAAATATTATGTAAGATATGAAAAATAAAATTGTTGATTTTTTGGTCCGGTAGCCGGACGATATTTATTACCAGGTGTGTTTGCTTGCCCTGGCAGAATTTTCCCAAGGTGCTATCTATGTTATACCATATAATATATTCAAAAACTTTATCTTGCAAAAAATTAAGTATCAGGTCGAGATATTTTCATTTTTGGGTCTACTTCTTTTACAGTGAATTCAAATTTTGTTGTAGCATATTATAATATGAAGAGATTTCATATCCATCTTTTGATATTTATGCAGAAAGTGACTTTAGAACCTTAAAAAAATGTAAATTAACATCTTTTGCAATTTTTTTTTTTTTTCAAATAAATAGACCTCATAATTACTTTTGGGAAGGATCATCATTCAACACTCGATTTTCATGCAAAATGATTCAATGTCAAGACACTTGCGCTTTTGACAATTCAAACTCACCCAAACGGCCAAAACCACTAGTAGATACTTTCTCCCAAAATCTTATATCAACTTAAATAATTTTAATTCATTAGAAAAGTACTGCTAATATATATATATATATATATATATATATATTTATTAACAAAATAATTCAATACTTTGTTTGAAATCATATTATAATGTGAACAAAGTACATTTGCTTAGCAACAAAATTTTGTTGTATACACACACAAGGGAATTAATCTTGGTTCTCTGATTCCAAAGTTGGTGCTGGCAGAAAGCGAGACATCATAGTATGAATACATTACTTGTTCACCTACAATGTCGGAGCTGTTATGAACTTATGATTGTGCTGTGTATCGTACCATTTTGCTGAAGAGGAGGATACTGATGTGGTGTAGTGGAAGTTAAAAAGGGGTTTGAGGAATGATGGTTGGAGCTTCCTTGTGATGCATATACAGTACCAATAGCCAGTAGGCCTAGTACATGGACAAAAGTTTTTACATGCACTTAATGGGCTTGAACGCAAGATCTTACAAATTCCACTTTAAGAATGTGTCATTTGAGTAATAACTCATTGACACGAACTCTGTATATTAAAGAACTGAAAGATGGTTGAAGTTTGAAATCATAATCTTATTACATGAGAAGAATGTGTCATTTGAGCTATTCATTGACACTTACTCCACGTTAATGACTGGTTGTTGTTTGGACTTTGGACAGACAAGATGTGGCCAGATCAATTGCACCAAGCCAACGTTTATAGGGCTACTTTTTTTTACTTTGAGTTGCAAGGTTCATAGGTATAGTTGCTGTTGATTTCCCATGTTTTATTTGTGGATCAAGATCTTTACGAATTGCTTTGAAAGGCTAGTACCCGTTTGGGTACTGATGAAAAACCAGCTTATTGCGTCTGTGTTTCTTTTTTTTTTTAGCCGCGCATTTCTATGGCTATTGGCTTTCCCAGTGGGGCTCATGCATTGTTCACGAGACCCACAAACTTCTTTTTTCAACAAAATTTTCATTAAAAATGGGTTCACGGCACTATTTATATATTTAAAAATTATTTTGCTACAGTGATTTCAATTTCTAGCAAAATAAACTGTATCCAAACACACCCTTAGTGTCAATACAAGTATGAAACATCACGTTTTTCACACGACATGAGCAGGTTAATCTCCTATTCATTTTCCCAAAATTTATTGTTCCCTTCCTAAACTTCAAAAAATCTCAATCTGATTCTAGGGGTATGCCCATTCAAATCAATGTTAAGCCTAGTCAAAGTCATATTCACATTATGCAACATGGAGAGCTTTCTAAGGTACACCAGACCAGTTCATTATTGTTGATCAACATTCAAAGAAATCATGCTTGGACACTACTGATTGATCGTCATCAAACAGAAATTCTGCATAGACTAAGGAAAATAGCAGCACTGAAACTAAACAGCCACACTACCATGTGGCTCACAAATAGAATACTAGTCTCGGAAAAATCCATAATCCCCATTCAGGGTAATCAACAGGCTAGGCACATAACATTACTCAGAAAAGATCACCTTCCTTATGCGTGTGCATCACACAGTCTGAAGACGGGTATGAGACACAAGTCAGCACATAACCCTTCTCCATCTGCTTGTCATCCAGAAATGATCCATCTGATTGATCCACTGATCCTGAAACCAACTGCCCAGCACAGGTAGAGCAGGCCCCAGCCCTGCACGAGTAAGGCAACTCCAGTCCAGCATTTTCAGCTGAGTCAAGGATGTAAGCATCATCAGGGGCATCAAACTCATTCTCTTCACCATCTGGTCCGATCAGTTTCACTTTGTATACTGCCATTGCAGACATTTTGAAGGGAGAAGACTTCAAGCCAAATCTTTTGGAGACACTCTTTACAGAACCAAAGGAAGATGGACTCTTAATTAAGGCACAGGATCTGCTCGGGGGTGGAATTTTGGGCAAGCAAGACATTGGGACTCTCACAGTCGACATACTCACAGTTGACATATCCACACTTGAACCTTCACAAAAAAATAAATTTTTTATTAATATACAAATATTTGAGTCAAGCAAATAACTCTATATTTGAGGCCTACTTCTGAGTTTTGAAGGACAAATGCAAAAGCGTTCTATATCTTCATATTTTAAAAGAAGCCTCTGTTTTATGCATAAGGATGCACATTTTGAAAGCTCTTCATAGTTTTTCTTTACTTGAACCTAAGATCTAGCCCAACCCTGCCCCACCCCCTCACCTAGCCAGGGCCCATGGTCAATCTAGCAAAGCAACTTTTCACATGCAAAAAGGGAGAAAATCCCCATGTGAGAAATTAGAAACATATGCGCCAAGATGTTATTCAACCAGTTACAGCATCTTGTCTGAAAAATACTTCTGTATTTTGATGGAGGCTATCAATGACCCAATAATTTGTCATGGTTATATCTATAAACAAGACCATTTCCTTTGACAGCTAGTCACTCAAACTTTGCTGCATTTCAAGTAATAGAAATACAGTTCAATAAGTGACAATTTCTATATGATTAAAGATGGTGATGCTCACTTGAAAACAACCTTCATTTACCACTTGCAGTTTGAAAATATCAATCTCATCTTGAATCAATTTCATATCGTGTCCAACAAGCAATTCAAGCACAATGAAGTCAGAAATACCAGGAAACACAGTTTGAATGAAATAACACACTTCTGATCATTTCATTAAACAAAAAAAGGGATTTCTAATTTATCTAAAATAAAAATATGTTAAAAAAAAAAAAGGATGTTTGGACATAAAAGATGTGAAATGCCAAATAATATTTATGGAACAATAAACCCATAAAAGTAATAACGCGTTCAGGCTTGCAAACTTAAGAGACATCATTTAATTTCCCCAAACCTCAAAATTAAGTTCCTGTTTGACATTGTTGTAGGGACTCCTTTAGTAGTAGAGCTTTTGCGATATAGAGCATTAACTGATAAAACACTCTTTAGTGTTCTGAGTGTTTGGCAAATTTCATTGAATAGCGCTTGATTTATATATCCTGAAAAGTAAAATTAGCCTTAAAAGCAACACTTAAATCTTTTTTGTGGGTTTGCAGACACACTATTTATGTTCTGGAAATAGCTATAGAGCTCTCAAAGCTCTTTTTTGGCCCCTAAATCTCCACCTAGATAGATGAAGGTTTAGACTCTTCTTTTTTTCTTTTTTTCTTTTTTGCCTCTAAAACTTACAGAGTGAAAATTTTTCTGCCAAAACAAACTGACCCTCGGGAAAAAAAAAACAAAACAAAACAAAATTTGACATACTATCGATTAGATAATTACCATCAACAAAATAGACCCATAACTAAAAACGCAGCAGATTAACCATTGAAGAAAAATCACAGCTTATCAGTATGAAGTATTAACTATTTAAATAAATAAATAAATAAATAAAGCAGAATTTCGACCATTACAGGAATAATCCAAAACACAAACTTGAATCCTTTGACTTCAGAAACATATGGACTACAAAGATTTAAAAAAAAAAGAATCCAAAGAGTTAAAAGAGCAATATAAATGAGATGGAGAAAATGAACAAGTACCCAAAAAAGGTGAGCAGAAGATCTTACAAGATTATGTGAGAATGGGATCAGAATCCTAGTATGGTGTGATGGGGGCGGAAAGTCCAGGTGCGAGGACTGCGACCGAGAGTGCCCTAAAAAGCAAAATGGTGGTGGGTGCTTTTGTGAACAGTGATGTGTTTGTTTTAGTTTTATTATTATTATTATTATTATATTATATATATGGACAGAACAGTGAAGTGCGGTGTTGTGGTTGGCATTGGAAAGTGACGTCTTGGGTGTCGTGCCGTGCGGGACCGTAGTTGGGGGAGATTTTAGATTTGTTGTATGGTGCACTAGTATCTGTATTTTTGCTCTTGCAGGAATGGAAAGGTTGGTGGGAGAGAGTCCGTGTCTTCGGGATCTAAAATCCAAATGAAAATTTCCTCTTTTGTCGGTGGTAGAAAAAAAGAAGAAGAAAAAATAGTTAGACGTGATCATAATAGCACTCTAATCACTTTTGAGTTAAGACCCCATATCACAATTACTGATGAGCTAAGTAAACCACCACAAAGTGGAGTATAAGAAATCGCAACATGTTGCTAGTGAGAGAACTCAAACTTACATCCAGAGACATGTTTGCACAAGCCCTTACTACTAGGCCTACCAATGTGTTAGTCAAATGAAAAATTCTAAGGCCACATGATTCACAACTTTTGCACAATTGTCCACAGGGTAGATTATTTAGAGTATTAGTATGTGTAAAATTTCTTGTCTATTTTAGAATAAAAAACTACATTTTCTATTTTACACGGTCACTTTTATAAAATACTCACATCAGACTATCTATTATACACCCCTTTTTATTTAAATAATTATTTTTATTCATTTTTTATTATTATTTTATCTTTTAATTTTTTGTCCTTATCTCTTTATCTTTTTTATTTTCTCTCCATCTCTTTAATCTCTCAAACTCAAATTCTCTCACACTCTCTCTGTCCTTATCTCTCTCTCTCTCTCTCTCAGACAGATTTCCTTCCTTGTAACAAACACCAATCTCCTCCACAAGCACTGATCCACCGATCTAGTCGACCAAGAAACACTGATCTCCACCACCAATCCACTTCTGTTGACCCACAAACGACATCTCTACCACTGTTCCACAAGCCTTCAGCACTGATCAACCGATCCACGAGCCACCAAGGTCGATCTATATGTATTGGTGTGTCAATTTCACAATAGTGCTATCTATCTGTTGGTTTGTCTGTGTGGGTGTGTTTGTGTGTCTTTGTGTTGGTTTGTCCTTGTGGTTGTGTCATTGTATAACAAAGGAAAAAGAAGATGGGGGGGAAGAGAAGAAGTCTGAGTTTGTTTCAGAGGGAGAAGAGAGAGAGAAAAAGAGAGCCAAATTGAAAAATGAATAAAATAATAAGATGCAAAGCTACAATAAGAGCACTTGCATAAATTGGTGCGAAATATAAAAAATGTTCACTTTTACTCATTTTTGTTCAAAAACTACCCACATCAATCTATCTATAATACTGTTCATACTTCATATGCAAAATTGCTACAATAATTGTGTATATTTACATGATTACTGTAACTTTCTATCCTATTTCTTTTTTTTTCTCTCTCTCTTCTCTCCCTTGCCTTGTCAGACTCTCTCTCACCCTTTCTTTAATGTCAAGAAGAAGAAGAAGAAGAAGACGAAGAAGAAGACAAAGACGACCACCAACATCCACCCACTATCATAACTAACCACCATCAACCACCACCAACATCCACCCACCATCACAAATAACCAACCACCACCACTACCACAACCAACTCATTACAACATCAATTTAATCCAAACACAATCAACCCAAAATTAATGAAAATCATCACAAACCCAACTCAAAATTAACTCAAAACAAAATCAACTCAAAAAAAAAACACAACAGAAAACCCATTTGACAAAATACAAATCAACCCAAAACCCAAGCCAACGCTACCATGAAATGCTTGCCACTACCATGAGAGAGAGTGTGAGAGTATTGAGCCATGGAGGCTTGGTAGAGAGGAATTTTTTTTCAGATTTGAAGAGACCACTGGTTTGATATATATGTATATATGTATATATATATACACACACACACATATCTATAGAGAGAGAGAGAGAGAGAGATAATATTTATTTTTTTTAAGAAATGAAAAAGAAGAAGAAGAAAGAAAGAAGACGATGCCAAAGAAGAAAAAATGCAGAAGAAGAAAGAAGAAAGAAGGAGAAAAAGAAAGAAAGAGAGTATTCAGAGTAGTGAAGTATGTGGTAAGTTGGTGGAACTATGTATGGGTAAATGTAAAATAATAATAAAAATATGAAAAAGTATTATTTAAATAAAAGAGGGTGTATAATAGAAAATTTGATGCAGTCATGTGGATGTTTTTGCAAATTGGTTGTGTAAAATAGAAAAAATAGGTTTTTATTATAAAATAGAATGAAAATTTTACGTATACTGATACTAATGCTCTAACCGTACATATAAGCAATGTTACTGTAACAAGTTTGGATATAAACAAAGTTTTACAAGGTCTGATGCCTGTGTTTTTATGCTATACTTTATAAATTTGTGCAATTTCTGTATTTTAGACCCATTGACGCAATTGCTCTAAGTAGTGAGTCCATGTAAAAGTGACAGTTAGTCATTCAAAATCTGTCACGTGAAAATAAATTTCTCCAGATCTTTAGAACATACAATACATCGTAGAGTAACAGAGTGCGACCACCTTGCAACTCTAACTTGTAGGTACCAATTCCAAGTACCTCTACGCTAGCTCTATTTCCCACCTGGATGTTTCTACTCCCAACAAGAATCCAGTGATACTCCACAATTTCTACTCTATCTCTTGCTACATATTTTGTTGCTACTAAGTCTATAGTCCATATAGGAGCAAAATTAGCAACAAGGACATGACAAGTTACAAAAACATGGTGAGATGCAGGAATAGGTGTTACCTTTTTTTGGCTCAGTGCAATCACGAGCAAAATGTCCTTTCTTTCTGTAGTTATAACAAGTCAACTTAGACTTGTAATTCTTTGCGTGCTTTCCTCTAATATTACGCTTGACAAACTTAGCCTTCTTAGGTGGTGGCCCAGTAGGTCTCTTTTGTCTAGGAGCGTAATCAGGTTGCTAGCGTTAGGCTTAGACCTTACGTAAACTAGTCTTAACCATGTGCATAGAACTAATCGGCTTGGCTACTTCAAGGCGCTTAACTTCAAGTTCCAAGTGACGAGCTATATCATTAAATGTTTTGATGTTCTCATTATGTGTCATGTTTTGACACATGGTCTCCCATAAACTTGGTAGTGAACAAATCACTGTCTGGACTTCTTATTTGTCAGTAAATTTGTTTCCAATTGATTTGAGTTTTTGAATCATGGAGGACATCACCCTAAGGTGCTGGTTCATCATATGTTCAGAGCGCATCTTATATGAATCAAATTTCATTGTTAAGCCACGCAGTCTAGTGGCTGATGTTCCTCCATATCTTAACTTAAGAGCTTTCCACATGTATTGTACAGTTGTGCATGCTACTCAACATAGTAAAGTGCGCACACAAATCTTTCTTACGTCAACTTTCATAGGCAGCAAGATTATGTTAGTGTTGCTCAGTGCTTCCCTCATTAGGTTTACTCAACAATTGAGTCAAAGTCTCCAAGACTTCTTGCTCATTTAGCACATATTGGATTTTGTAGTACCAAATATTGTAATTTTTACCATCTAGTTTCTCTCTTTTGTTAAAGTTAGTAATTGTACCATTGGAAGCCAGTTCACTACAAAATTTCCCAAATGAGATATTACACATGCATTTCAAAAATTTTGATGTTGGATCTAAAATAAGCTTAGATAATCAACACAAGTCACAAGATCGAAAAATTCGCTAAGTTTCTTAATCATCTCTTGCACTACTAGTATTTATTACTAAGCATTATTTTAATTTATTTGTGCAAAATTATGTATGAGAGATAACGCAACTTAACCATACTCCCACTATTCCATATTTCAATTCTAATATTTACAAAAAATATTTATTGAAAATCATTCACCAATTTTATCAATTAACTACTAAGCCAAATATGCTATTACAATATAAACTCATGAGAGCAGCTCATATAGGCATCTCATTATTTCACTAAGAGATTATTATTGCTTTGTCACGTTAAATATAATATTTAACATTGTGTGAATATTTTTAATACCATATTTTACTAAAAAATAATAACGGAATTAAATCATTTAAAAAATTAAATCAATCAATTGATTCAATTCGATATTATTCAATATTTCTTAAAAATATATACACCACCAATATAGGGCTACATCATCATTAGTAAATTGGAATTTGCAACCACCCTTAAAAATCCAAGAATTTTATCTTTATGATATTTAAACTAGAAACATTATTCACATGTTATGCTACACACCTTACACCTAAGAGCAATTCCAAAACAAACAAAAAAAAACTTTCAAGCCACAAGAAAATTTATGTCACCACCAACTTATTTTCAAATGCTTTATAATAAACACATGTTCATGTAGGTTGAATGATAGCCAAACAACATAACCGTTTTTGGCTTTGTATTTACTGTCCTCAAAAGTTTATTTATTTATATATTTGTTACATTAGACGCATGTATTTCACTCTGCATTTTTGTGTGTTTAACTGTAATACTAATAGTCCATGTAAATTGTACTAGGCGAGTGGGACTCTATTTAGTGTTTTATGTAGAGGACAAACCTCTGTAAAGCTAACAAGCTCTGTACACTGTGCTAGAGAGAGTTGGTTTTGTTGGAATTGGTTGTCTTCAACCTCCAACCTTCAAAATTCGGTTTAAAACAGAAACTTCAAGAACTTATATCTTTTTCATTTCAAATCCATTTTTAACGTACTATATACCGATTTAAAGCTTATAACACATAGATTCATAATATGAAATCATATTTTGCAAGATAGAAATCATATAAGAGCAGTTTTGTCCTAAAAGTTTCAGTGTTCTAAGTTTGTTCAAACTATATCTTATGGCACACTTAGAGATTTGCTACGAAACTTAAGGTAGATATTAATACATGTAATATAAACAACATATATTAATTTCAATGCACCAAATGCTCAGAATCAAAATTTTCCATTAAAGATCATGTGAGCTGCATAAAATTTCATAGCATATTAAGCATAAAACACATTTTTAACTAATCATATATGCATATAACATCAAGAACAACCTATAAACGCTCTGATACCAATATAAGAAATAGAGACTTTGCAACAGAATATAAAAAATCAGTTTTTGACATACCTCTCTTGGCCTAAACTAAAGATCACACAGGAGTTTTAAGATTGTTCTACGCTATCCAAAGCTAGCCTCCATGCAGACCAGCAATTCAAACTCATTCTGAATTCCAGTTTGAATAGACCACAAACCAAAAACGTTTCTCTGACGGTGTTGCACACTACTAAAATACTACTAAAGTGATGCAAACATAATCCACAACCTAAAAGTCTCACAACACTCTACGAGTCTCACAACACTCTACAAACGCTATGAGAAATACTGGTTTTGTTTTCTGTGCAGTGGGTACCACTCTTAGTGTTTATGTACACACCACTCTATTAATATTGAGTGGAATAATGGGCTTAGTGGGGTAGAGTAACAGTTCAAACCATTACTTCATAATTCTTGGATGTTACAATTATCCTGAGGTATACAGAGGGACATGCTCACTTTGGGTGTGATTCCATATTCTTTTCAGTTTCTAACACTAATAGTTATCTGTGACATTTTGAGACAAGCTGAAATGCTAGAATGAGCCCACAAAATGTGGTTAAATAAAGGGATTCAAGCTCAAAATTCAAATATTTAGTGAATAAAGGTTAGTAATGTTGGAAATAATTTAGTAAATAAACAAGTTTGGTACAACAAATACTATCCTAAATAATTAACAAGAATGTAAAATAGAAATAACAAAATAAATATATGTAAATTGAGGAACAATCTCACAATGCTATAGAATCACACAAAGAGCATTGTCCTTCAAGGTTGATTCGTGCTACCGGAAGTAAAATTTGGTGTGATTTATTCTCTTGGCTAAACAACCCTCCAAGATTAGACTATAACATCAACCTTCGAGGTTCAAGAACAATCTAATGCTTTTCATTAAGATAACTTGTAGAAAAAATATGTGGAAGAGAATGAGAATTGTTGGGCGTGAAAATTTTTCCCTTTGACAAATGTGTGGTAATTGGGTGGGAGTCAAACCAAGACTCGATAATGGGCTTAAAGCACAGCCCAAAGGCTATCGGTCAAACTTTTGAGAAATTCCCTTTTTAATGCTCTTCGCTTAGGTTAGGCCCGACAAAGACCCAAAACATTTGCAATAGCAAACAAGTCAACACAAATAGAAAATCCCAGAGCAAAAAGAAACATCCTAGTAATAAAATATTCCAGCAATAAAATAAGATAAAACTTAATAAACCTCCAAGCGTTAGCGATTTCATAAATTAAGTAGAGTGTACATCTCCAAGTCATTATCTGAGGGTCCCATTGAGAGAGAATCCTCCATTATAATAACATGACAAAAAGTTTCTATAGTCATAAATACATTATAGCCTTCAATTGTAAAGAAATAGACAAATATTATGGGATCCATTGTAACAAATGATGAAAAAAACTTAGTGTGAGATGAAGGAAGAGAGAGATTCCAGCTAGCGCAGCAAAATTACTTTTATGCTAGGATATGCTCATAATATTTGTATATGTAGTGAGTAGTAGGGTCATTTTGGTAGTATGAATGAGTAGTGAGAGAGTATTTAGCTATATTGTTGGGATTTTCTGCTGAGGATGGATAAGTATTTATGAGTAGTAGTGTGATGGGTATTTATGAGCTAAGGACTGAAGAGCTTAGTTTTACTAACTTGAGAACTAAGAACTCAGAAGCTTAGAACCTCATTAAACAGCTAAGAAAATAATTAGAGCAAGAGAGTAAGTAGAGAAGTTATGCGAAATTAGTCCTTCTCTTGTGGTTTGGTGTGTTTGGTGTGAGGCTTTATTTATAGCTGACTCAAGGGGTATTTAGCAAAGAATCTCACCTAAAATTTGTCTTAATTAGCAATAAATCTTCTAAAGATCCATCCTAGGATTTGGCCAAGAATTCCTATGTCTAGCTTTAAGAAGTATTTGTTGTTTCAAGTAATATTAATTGGAGGTTTTGACTTCGCATTAAATGCTAGATTGTCCTCAGCTAATGAAATTAGAGCGTGTATTAGGGCTAGTGATCTTGTTTAATTGCTGCTAGTATTAGAGTTCCTAGGGCAGATTGTGTCATCCTAAGCTAGGTGTCAATCTTGGAGCCCCTTGCTAGAAACTCTGCTATAGATCTCCTTGGTGCCTTCCAAACCACATTTCCCTAAGTTTCCCCATTAGGTTTCATGTGCTTGGTCGTGAATCAAATAATACATATTTTTAGTAAGGTAATGAGCTGTTTAGTAGTAATTCCAAAAGTTTCGTAGGTCTAGTTATGGCTTCCTTTAGCTTCTTAACCGAATTTGTTGGAAAGAGAGAGGAGATGATTGACTTCAACCTTCATGCATCAACACAGCCTTTATATTTTGTCAACGTCATTAGAAATCAGCTTGTCATGGAAGGGTTTAAGCTCAACTTGACATGTGGCCCCCTCTGACCTGATTTCACAAGTTGAAGGTGATTGTAGTGGGTTCCAACTGTTAGTCTAGTTGTGCTAAAACTAAATTGTAATCGGCCTAATTATTTTAGTCATCCACACAAACTTTAGTTGTTGAGGTTTGGCACATAGACTGGATTATTTTGGTTGGGCCTTGTCATTGAGCTTTTGGGCTTACATGTCCCTACAAAATAAATAATTTTGCCATGGGATTGTAATATACATGGACTTTTGTAATTGAAATTCTTTTGTGGGAAAAGTAAGTATAATTCCCATAAATTTGTAGAAAAATAGTTTTATGAGATGGATAATATGTCATAAATAATTTATCTTTCCCATGAGTTAGCATATTTGCTAGGAAATTTAGCATGCTAAAATATGTTATTGCCAAAGATTATTAACTTTGGACTTTGAGCATTGTGGGGCCAAAGAATTTGACAACCCCGGCCCACTTTATACTAAGCCAAAGGCCCACGCCGAGGAGGAAGAAATGGCCGAGGACGAACAAAGAAAACCTAAATAACCTAGAAACGTTGCCGAGGACAATCCTATTCTCGGCATTCCAGATCCCAGAAGGAAAGAACGGCACGCTGTCAAAGGCAGCCTCCCATAGCGCCCCCAGAAAAAGGACAAGTACAATAAGACACCCATGGGGGTATGGTGTAGGAGCAATTCAGGGAGAAACTGTCACCTCCGCATTAAATGCACCCAACTAATGTTCTAACCGCATTAATGAGGAAATGACCCCTGAATAGTGCGGTCTTGGTTGCCGCAACTCACAGAGGGTTTGGGAAGGTGGCTGATGGGACGAGCACTCGAAATGACCTGTATGATCAACAGGTGGAGGATCAAGATCGATTGGAAGGAGATATATAATGTGAGAGATCCTCCAGGAAGGTGGGATCGAAAATCAGGAGAAAGAGAAAAAAGAAAGGAGAAAAACGAGAGCAATCTGCATGATCTTAAAAACTTTAGTAACCTAGCACTGAAAAAATAATAAGAACATTGAGTCCCTTGGACAAAATGCCCGAGGACAGAATTTAACACTTTAGTCCCTATTCTTGCTGTTCAATCCATTCATAATCGTGTTTAGTTGTTGTAATCCTTACTAAAACCTAGTTCTTAAACCCATTCTTTATAAATTTATTGTATTTGGCTAGTTGGGCTTGAGTCTACTCATCCAATAGAAGAAGTGCTCGAACCCAGTTCTTACAAGCATTATATAATATTTGTTCCAAATAATATTTGGGCTTTAATAGAATAATTGTTTGCCCAAAAATTAATAGTTTTGGGTTTTTGATAAAATGTTGCCAAACTAGTATTGGGATTTTTGTAGAATGTAGCCAAAATAATATTTGGGTTTTTAATAAGATATTGCCAAAAGTAGTATTTGGGCTTTTAATAATATTTTCAATCTTTTGTAAAATATTGCTAGGTGTAGGCTTGGGCTTTGATAAATACTACCAGGTGTTTCTCTTGGGCTTTGTAATAGGTGCCATGTAGCAATGGACTTTGTAAAGGGCGTCGTGTAGCAATGGACTTTGTAAAGGGCGTCGTGTAGCAATGGACTTTGTACTGGGTGTCTTGTAGCAACGAGCTTTGTAATGAGTTTCGTGTAACAACGAGTTTTATAAAGGATACTGTGTAGCAATAGGTTTTGTAATAGATGTCATGTGGCAACGGACTTTGTAAAGGTTGTCGTATTGATAAATGAGTTTGAGCTTTTTATAGAGATAGTATAACTTTATGGCCCAATTTTGGTAATGATATGAAAAATATTTGTGTGGGCCCAATTTTGGTAATAATACAAAAATATTTATTTGGGCTCAATATAGGAAATATTTGTGGGGCCCAAAATAATTTATGAGGCTTGTATGTGAGTGGGCAAATGAAATTAGGACATGTGGCATGTGGGAAAAAATTGTACCTCAATGAGAATAAAATAGTGTATTTGAAAATATAGAGTAGTAAAAAAGACTTATAGGAAAGGGTGTGATGATAAATATTATATAGGCTATTCATGATAATAATGGTTTTATAATTATTGGTTAGTAATAACCCATAAAAGGCCAATGGCTAGTTTATCTATTATTTTCCAATGACTATTTTATCCTTTGTTGCCCAATTGCTAGCAAAAATAAAAATGTTTGAAACCCATATCCACACCAACATGTGGTGCATCACAAGAACGAGATCGTAGTGCAAAATAATAATGAAATGAAAAATATGCACAATACATTAAATCTTGAACTGCTTTGCACATATAGGAGAAAGAATTATTTGGGAGAGGTGGTGAAAGAGATAAAGAAGACTCATTGATACTACTACTTTCACCCCTATACCTCAATATTTTGTAACTCTTTCATGGTTGAATGAGATTTTGTTCTGAAGTTAGGGTTTTAGAGGCAAATCATGGCTTGCCTTGTTTGATAGTTAGGGTTTCAAAGGCAAAACATGGCTTGCCTTGTTTGATATGAATGACAAGTGTTTATACCAAGTTTTGAGTGTTCTTAAATGAGGCTTTGGACTCCATATATGTTAGGCAAATGGTTATTTTAATTGGCTTTCTTTTTTTTTTTTGGATGAAAAAATAATTTTCCTTTTAGCATAATTTATGAAAAGTTTTGTACTAAGGCCAATAGTTGCTTTTCCCTAGCTAGTTCTTGGGAAGTTGGTCTTAATGGTGTCTAATAGCCAAGGCCAAGAAAGGGTGCTAGCTAAGCTAAAAGGGCTAAAATAGATTGGTTATAATGTTTAGCGACATACAACAGGAGCTAGAAGCCTCTAATTGGGTGAAAATTTTGGCTCCAAATCCTTTCCTCGAAACTTAGGTGCTACAAATGTCCTTAGACCACTTTACAACACTCATGTTTTGGGCTCATACAAAAGGCTAAAAAAAAATCTATTCATACCTTCTAAACTATACTCTCAAACTCCTTTTATGTTATACAGATTTAAGTCATGTTTAAAATAAGAAAGCAGATTATAATATATAAATTGGGCCTACAAGAAAGTTGAACTTGCTCAAATCAAGCTCATAGAAAATGTGTTACAAGAATGAGTATCAACAAAAGTACGATGGATATTTAATTTAAAACATCAAAATTTACATTACACTTATTATCCATGAGCCACCCACCTTCTCTCTTTTTTTTCCTTTTTTTTTTTTTAAATCTTGAAATATTGATTTTCTCTGATTAATCAAATTTCAATTAATTAAATAATTAATTCTGTCGATTTCCCTAAAAAAAAAAAAAAAAATTAATAGTCAAAATCCGGAATACACCTATTCTAGAAAATACATTTCCTAGTCCATGCCTCCAAACACCCGACTCCGCGTCCATTCCATCTCAAAAACCCTAGCTATCTCTCAGCCACACAAAGTACCTATATAAACCTAATATTTTCCCACTTACTATGCCATTTTGCTCCGCAGCATCTTCTTTTAACCCTCACACCCCAGAAGACGTAGAAATCAACTCCGAGAGATCACCCAATGGTACAAACCCTAACCTTATTGCTCATTCTAGCTTTCTATTTTCCTGGGAAAATCGTTTTCTGGAATTGGATTTTTCATTTTCCATTTGCTTGTTTGTTTTTGATGATGTAGGCACCGAAGAAGGAGAAGGCTCCTCCTCCGTCCTCCAAGCCCGCTAAGTCCGGCGGAGGCAAGCAGAAGAAGAAGGTAAATTTAGGGTTAGGGTTAGGGTTAGGCTTGAATTTCAGTATTTTCAAGGCTTATTATCGATCTATATTCTATATGATGGCTATAATAGGACGTTGATTTTGTTTTCCAATTGTGGGTTTAAGTTTTTGCTGGATTTGTAGATTTTAAGGATTTTTGGGACAATGGGTTGTTGGTAATTGGGGTTTCGTGTTGAGATTTGGAATATTTTATGTGGTACTGATTTTTGGTTTAATTTGGTTTTTAGATTTCTGTGTAGACTCTCATAGGTTGTTCGGTTTTTTTTTTTTTTTTGGCTATTATATGTAGAAATGGAGCAAGGGTAAGCAAAAGGAGAAGGTGAACAACATGGTTCTGTTTGATCAGGCAACTTATGACAAGCTTCTTGTTGAAGCTCCCAAGTACAAGCTTGTCACTCCTTCAATCTTGTCTGATCGCATGAGGGTATGTTTGAGATTTGCTTTTTTCGTTGCCATGTATATGTTTTGTTGGCTGGTATTTATGTTTATTTGTTCGTACTTTTTAATGTGAATTCTCTGCATATAAAGTGTAGTAACTACAGCAACTACCACAAAGCAAGCATGCTCGAGTAATACAACCCAAACTATACACTAATTCTAATACACACCCTCCGAACCCAAGTAGCGAAACACAGCAAACATACTCTAATGGTCAAATACTGAATTTGATGACTTTTTAGGCCTCTGTAATAGATTCCAAATAATATCTGAGTATTCTTCACTTTCTGAAGTATTTTCTTAAAATGTTGTTTCATCTTTTGGTGGGCTGTCCCTTTTTACCATGAAGGAAATGTGAGCATCTAAGTTTTTGAATTTTCTTTTTCAATTACAATGAGATTTTCAAGACTAATAACAGGGGCTTTCCCTTCTTTCCTTTTTGTTAATAATGTCGCTGCTATTCGAGTTTTAATAAGTTGCCAATGAGCTATGGCTCAAACAGGCACCCTCCTTCCACAAAAAATGAGTGGAGGGTGAGGTGGTGTGATCTCATTAGGTGTATGTGTAACCTACCAATAAAAAAATATGTATTTGTGTACTGTCCCTTCGGATCTGATCATTTTTATCTTTTTTTTCTCTTTATTGTCACCTCCTTCCCTTGTAAAACCAAAGTGGAGGTTAATGCAATGCTTCAAGACCCACTGTGTGTATAACTTACCCATAAAAAATATTACTAGTTTTAGTGCTTGTATTGACATCATTCCAGAAAGTTTGTGTAAGATGGCGTAAAGGATGATAAGAGAGTAAAGAAGTTATAAAACCATGTCATTTCCTCTTTTCGATTCTTGGAAAAGAATGGGTAAAGGGAATGGAGCAGTATTTAAAAGGCTAATTAAGATAATAAGTTTTAAAAACATATTGCAGCGATATGTCACTTATAATGTATCTTTTCCCATGCACGGACTGAATCCTTTACCCGATTTTTTACCCTAAGAGGTAGCAGGTTGGTTAGGGACTGCACCTAATGAAATGGAGGTTTCTAGTTCAAATCCCTCTTTACCCCCCACTCCTTGGCACAAAACTTATAAAAAGATCTTTAGTGGCAGTTTTAACTGCTGCGTTGTGATCATTACCTTGAATTTTGTATTCAAGACAAGTTGCTTTGCTTGCCATTAGTTTAGGGCTAAATGTACATAATAAATGATGATTATTGATTGTTTTTTAATACTGCCTTGCAATTTTCAGATTAGTGGATCTCTAGCACGCAGGGCAATTAAGGATTTGATGGCAAGGGGTGCGATCAGGATGATCTCTTCTCATTCCAGTCAGCAAATCTATACTAGGGCCACCAACACCTAAATGATAGAATTTTGTTCTCCAGTTGAATATGGAAAGCTAGTTGTTCCATTTAACTTTGCTTTTTAAATTTTTGTTGGAGAGCTTTTATCGTCATTTGCAGTTTGAATGTTTAATTTCTTTTGTACTTCATACTCAGTTTAATTTTCCATGGAAGTAACATTATAAGCAGTTTCCCAGTTTCTATTTTTGTTATGAGATCTTCAATGTTCTATTCTCCCATATGCAAGCTGTGCACGGTCCAAAAGTGCATGGAATGTTTAGTTTTGATCTTTAATGTTCAATTCTTGATGAAAAGGGACTAGCTCGTGGGTGGCTATTAAGACGTAAATTGTTGATTTAATCTCCCAAGAACCTCGTTAGAGTTTTCTGTGCCATTTGTTTATTCATCAGATCTAAAATCATGGTCAATTTGTAGCTCTCAATACTTGTGACCAAATTGACTGTGCGGGCTACTTTATATTCTATGATGGGCTGAATATGTCAAGTTCGGTTTATTCATAAGTGATGTTCGAGTAATCAACAAGTATTTTGGGAAAAAGAGAGCTTACTTTACATAAATAGTGCATATAATTTGCAAATGGAAAATAATTCAGCCTCTCTACCGACAATCCTTTTATTATTATTTTGAAATTGATGAGCCATGGACAAAAGAGAACTGACTGAACTTTTTGCTAGTAGTTTTTAATTTATGTAGGATTTAAATATGTGTTTGTTGCACGTTTTATCTCAGTACACATATAGTGTCATAAAATAAAAACTGTACACAGATTTTGTGCCCACATTAGCTTTTAGCCTTTTAAGTAACGCACCGTTTGTTTCGATGGAAAATCTTGTGTAAAGATAATTTTTTGTGTTTTACAGTGTTTGGTAGCATAAAAAAAGATAAGTCAAAAGAAAACTATCTTTGGTCAACATAAAAAGTATGGCTTATTTTTAGAGATTGTTTTTCACTAAATTTTTTTGAAAAACAATTCTATCTCACAGCAAACTAAATAAGGGAAGTTAGGAGATTGTTTTTCAACTCATTTAAAGTTACTATTAAACATTGAAAAATGAAATAGTTTTATTGAAAATGATTATTTAAAAATGACTCATTTTCTAGAAAATATCATTGTTGAAACAAATAGAGCGTAAATAGTATATTTGTCAAAACATGATATTATATATGTCAAAATTGTATCTTGAATCTTTTTATTATTATTTATTATTAAGTAAGTAGTATATTTGTTAAAACATGAATAGTATTGTGAATCAATTTTCTTGTAAAATACATAAATACTTAATAAAATTAAGTATTATATAGATATACATGTATAAAGGGTATTTTTGCTATAAATTTTAAATATATTCAATTAATAACTAATTTATTTAAAACATATGTAATAATATTTAATAAGTTAATTAAATAAATCAAAATGGTCAAAACAATGTCAAAGTTTGGAAAATCTATCAACTAATCAAAAGATATGACTTGACTCAAAGACTTTAAAAGTTGGGAAATAATTTTTTTTAGAACACAGAAACAGTTTACTAAAAAATATATGTTTAAAAAAAACACAGCACGAAAAAGAAAACTAAATTAAACCATTATTATTATTATTTTTTGTTGAGAGACAACTATTACATGAATTTCAGTTAGCTTAATTAGTAAAGTTTCTAATAGTTGAATAAGGGATCCGAGATTCAATCTCCGTCTACATAAAAAATCGATTGGTGTCTGGATTTAATGATAAAAAGTTATCATTAAGAGTAGATGTCATAAGTTGAAATTCTCTTAAAAAAAAAAAAAAACTATTATTATTGCTAAATGAGAGGGATTGGGGAATTTGCAGTCCTTGGTTGGGATTTAATCCTCCAAACTCAAAAAATAATAACCTGTTTCCATTGCATACAATTGGTCTCTTATAATCAGATGACCCTTGTACATATTGTGAGAGGGTTGTTGCATACTACCTCCCCTAACTAAGCCCCCTTATTCAAAATATTTTATCATAATGAGTAATGACATTTTTAGAATGTGTGTTTTAGATAAACTTGTTCTTAACTTCTTATTGACTTATTTACTTCAAAAACTTATATGCTAAAAACTAAAAAGCAAATCCAATATTCACAAGCCAGCCAAGCAGGCCAAAGTCCAAAGTACTAAATTAATGAATTCACATGTTCCCGCCAAAATATCCACTACTATTTTGGAGTGCCTTTAAAATCCCCGCCTTTTTATCTCTCTCTATAGAAAGCTGAAAGTCTGAGACTGAAACCCCAAAGTCTCTTTTACTTATAGAGTTTTAGGATCGATTCGAATTCGCCGTACCCATCAGATTTTCTAGCGTTGGAGCAAGCTATTATAGGTAAAGTTAAAATCTTTCAATTTCTCAATCAAGAGTGTAGATTCTAGATGCAGATAGTATGTATGTATGCGTAATGGTTGTTAATTGTTCATTCTGTACTTTACTTGGAAGTTGGATCCGATCTGAATTCTGAATCCCAACCTTTCTCTTGTCCTTTGCCTTCCAACTGTTTGATGTTATGCCTCTTAGGCATGATTCGCTAACCAATTTTATATTTTTGAAATCTGGGTATTTTTTGTTACCCTTCTTAATCTTAAAGATGCTGAACGAATATTTTTAGACATTGCAGTTTTGTTTTTGTTTTTTCTTTAAATTTATTTTATATATATTTTTATATTGTTTGTTTGGTTATGATTCTTATATAAACTATAACTTTGATGTGGTTAACTGTGAGCGGTTGAAAAAAAGGATAAGTTCATGTAAAAGTAATCGCCCACTGCTTATAATTGCCCACTTTAGCAAGTTATGGAAAAAGTTGTGATCGTAGAAGAACTGAAGCTATAAAGGTTGTTATCATTGTTGTATAAACTATAAAGTGTACCCCCATTTGGTTTATGTGGTTAGTCACATAGAGCTCTTTCTTTCAATTTTGGTACTCTCCTCTCCGGGGGCACTCTTTGTATATATAATAAGAAAAGAATTGTTTCATATGGGGCTCTAAAATACAAACCTGATTAAGGATAGTGTCACTCTGTGTTAAGTTCCTACCATTCTCAAAGCAAAAGCTAATATTGTGAATGCATTCTTGTTAACAGCTACTTGTAGTAGCCAATTAGCCCATTTCACAATCCAAAAGGCTAATTACCAATGCTATTTTTAGGAAGTTTTCAAGTGTTTCACCCGTAATTTTGGCAAGTCTAGTAGAGATGTTGCGCTGATTTGATGAGCTCGGGTGTGAAAATATAATTTACTAAAGGAGATGAAGATTGACTGTGTCACGTGTTGATCTTTAACAAATTTGGTTTATTAATTGATTGAAGGCATGCATTTGTGCCTTTTTATTTGGCCAATTTGGGAAATGTTATGTACAATTTTACTGCAAATTCAAACCTACAGATCTGATGCCGGTTTACAATGCTTGTCACTTTTTCAGGATATGGATACATCAAGCCCTTCTGTTTTTGTCAATGCAGAGTTGTTGCGCGTGCACATAGGAAAGAAGGTGCGTGCGGTGGTTCACGTTATTCAATCTGATGGTGAAATCACTACTGGGAAATCAACAGATGAGCACCAATTGATTGTGAAAGGACTGCCACATGTATCTCTTATGAGTTATGTTGAGGTGATTGGTATTGCTGAAAGTGACCAGTCTATTCGCGCTGAAACATGGACCAACTTTGGTAACACTTTTGGTACGAATTACTTACAATAAAATCTTTGGTGTTCTTGCTATTGCTCATATATTCATTGCATTCATACTTGTAAATCTTCCATTGAAATCTCATTTGGAGTAGCCAAATTTCTTTAGGTTCTTATATTGATTCCTTGGTTTTCAGCTTACTTGAATTCCAAACAAAGTATAAACTTAATTAAGGATTTTCATACAATTGAGTAACAAATTCATGGTCATCCTGTTATTATCTCTCTCTTGCTCCCTCTCCTTGTGTTGTGTTATACTTTATATAGATTCAAACATCAACATGGTGCTACATTTCTGACTTCTGCTACTTGGTATCTGAGTTCTGAAACCTCTTTTTTTGCAGACACACAATCGTACAATCAGGTCTGCCAACTAGCAAATGGGGAGTTTAAAGGTTTGTTTCTTTAGGGAGCAGATCCTTGAACTAAGACAGGTGGGATTGTGGGAGTGTAAGGAAAGGTAGTCTAGTAACAATTGCGCAAAGTTGGTGTTTAAGATGGACAAATTATTACATGTTTATGTGTGCGAATACTATCCAAAACTTTGATTAAGGTCCAGTATCTTACTAATTAAGTTTTCAGGTCTTGTATCGTCTTAGTATAGTTGAACGGTAGTACTATTTTTTGTTCTTTAATGTACTATAATTAGATAATATCTCTTAATTCCATTAAAAGGACCCGTATCTGTTTAAAAAGGCGGGGATCTCACCCTATTGGTACTATAACAAGTTTACAAGATGATGTGGTAATCAATGTGATTAGTGTCATATTAATAATATAAGTAAAACTCTAAATTAGTTCTGTTATGTTTAAAAGGCGTACTTTTTAAAGGTTTTATGTAATGAAATTTGCAAAAGATATACCTTATGACTTCAAATTAAAATTACATACATTACAAATTTGGATAGAGGCTACATGTCATGCAACAATGCCTTCGGACATTCCCCCCAATCATTATATTTTATATAGGAAAATGTTAAAAATATTATAAATTTTACTAAATAATCTTTACAAATTGATGTGATAATAAATGTGATTGGTCCTATAGAAAATTAATTAATAAATAAATGTGATTGGTGAATTTCAAAATATAACAAAAGAAAGTTTGGATTATTATTGTTATTATTATTTGTGATTAATGACATATTAATTTATAAAAGTTATAGTCCCTCAGATTTTTTTTTTTTTTTAATTTTTTTATTATAAAAGTTATATGAAAAAATTTGAAATATTCTAGCATGGAAAAAAATTGTATGCCTCTTGGATGATCAATTGCAATAAAACTATAGGATCAATATTGTTTTAGTAATTAGTACAAGATGACTTGAGATGATATTTAAGATGTTGGCAAATAGGCTAAAAATTATTATTCCTCGAACCATATCGGAAAATCTAAGAGTTTTTTTTTGTCCCAATTATGTTGATCATGAATAATGTACTTTTTTTTGTCTCCATTAAATTTGAAACCTTGCACTTCATGAATATCAATTAATAAAGGAGGACAAAAACTAACGTATTTTCTGTAAATGACAACCTTCTCTTATGTAAGGCTTATATAGGAGGATCATAAAATATGATGTAGATCCTCCAATGCTATGAGGAGGCCTCTAGACAAAAGCTAAACCTAGAGCAAACAACACGTTTCGAACGTTCACTGATAGGGAGAATCAAAAGCCAAATGTTCAATAAGGGTATGGAAGAAACTCCAATGTTGGATGGAAAAGCTTCTTTTATAGGTGCGTAGAGAGATCCTAATTAAGGTATCGACTTATGCAATGAACTATTTCAAACTCCCAAATAAACTAAGTGACCACTAGATAGCCATGACACGGGCCTTTTGGTGGGGACAAAGGCAGAGGAATGTAAGATTCATTAGATCAAGTGGACCAGTATGCATGCCCAGGAAGAGGCATGGGATTTAGACATCTAAAAATTATTTGAGCAATGCTTATTACATACCCACTTGTTTTTAACTGAAATTATTAGTCTATGCGTATGTTAAAAACAGCTAAAATTTAAAAGTGGCAACTAAAATTCACCGTTGAAACTATTAGATGACAGATCTAAATAAGTAAGGTTTGTAAGGTTTCCAAGTGATGTTGGAATTGACTTAATAAACTTGTTTCATGATAGATATAAAGAAATAATTTGTGTGAGGTTATCAAGTGATGTTGGAATTGACCTCGTAAAATTGCAATCATTGAGAGCCAAAATCTTCAAGGACTTCAGATTGTCAATAGAATAAGGTAATTCTCCTGAAGAGCTTATCTCAGAAAGATCTAAGAATTTCAGGGAACTACTGCTCCAATTAGACTTTGGAAGAAAACTTTCAAGATTGTTATTTTCCCCTAGATCCAGGGTTTGTATACTGGGAAGGCAGAGGAAGAGGCCAATCATATGGCGGCGTGTCATGTTGTGACACATGATGCCATCCCAAATTCAGCAGTCAATATCTTATGTGGGCATGGAAAAGCATTGGAGGGGTTGAAAGGTTCTTTTTGAAAACGCAGTAGTTGGAGGAGGGGGTTGGGGAGGGGGATTTGAACTCTAGATGTCTATGTTGGAAACACCAAAAAGTGTGTGTTGAGTTACATAGCTATAAAGGTTCTTGAAGAGGAGTGTGGCGGTGGGTTGGAATTGGGGAAAAAGTGAGGAAATTGAAGGATAACTGGCTTCCAACTCAACCAGTTTCGAAGTGACTTTTCCGTTCAAATTTCTTAAGGAAGATGCTTGAGTTTCGGAACTATTAGATCATGCCTTTGTGTGGAAGTCTAATTTAGTGGATGCGATTTTCCTTTTCCACAAAGCTGCACTCATCAAATGTTTGCCTCTTAGTAAATGACACTCTCATTTGGACAGGTAATGCAAGGAGGACGCTTTTTGGTGAAGAGTGCCATGCGATGCAAATAGAAGAACTCTAGCAAAACTTTCAAGGGGAGAGCTCTTGTATTGTATGGAGAGACAACACAAAATGTTGAATAAGATCTAGCAATGAGGAGAGCTTTGGTGTTTGCAGTGGACATTAGAAGCGGAGAGCGAGTCCACTTCTACTATTGCAGGATTGCAAGAGAAAGATTCATCTCATTCAAGCTTCGGACATTTCACGTCTGAGTTTGTTTGAGCATGTTTCAAAGATATATAATAGTGCTGCTTTAGCCTCAGTCGCTGAGGCAAAAATATTTAGCCTCAATTACAGATGTATTTTCCTCATCACAAATAAAAAATCAGCTATCAATTAATCGATTTATCAAAATAAAAAAAAAATAAAAAAAAAAGGAAAGAAAAAGGAAGAGGCCCGAGATCAAATTGTTTTAATATACTATTTTGAGGTTATTGTAAGTATATAACACATATGTCGCACCAGTAATACTTTCTACAAATATTATGTATTTTAATAAAATTATATGAATACGAAACATTTCTAAAATATGCTATTTTAAGAAAGATGGGTTTAAACTATAATAAAAGAGGATTCAAGTTTAAGGGTAATGTATACCACTGCGTATCTTTGGTGCGGTGGTCACTTTACAAGTATAAATGCTTATGAGATGTTGGGGGCAAGGGCTGAAGTTTAAATCTCTAGGAGGGAGCTTCACATATATACACTTAGATTATGCTAGAGTATAAATTCTATCTTGTATAAAAAAAAAAAAAAAGTTTAATTGTAATGTTTAGGAATTTAAATAGATAAATATTGCTTTCATGCTCAGAAACTCTTACATATTTTAGGAAAATTTTAAAAAGAAAATACGTCTCCAATTTTTGTAAAGAAGGAATAATATTTTTACCACAAATATTTAATGATGTCCATAACTATTTTGGCATTTTTATACCGGCAATAAGTAGTGAATGAGTGTAAGCAGCATAAATCCACATTTTCCTATATTTTATATAGGAAAATGTTAAAAATATTATAAATTTTACTAAATAATCTTTACAAATTGATGTGATAATAAATGTGATTGGTGAATTTCAAAATATAACAAAAGAAAGTTTGAATTATTATTATTATTATTTGTGATTAATGACATATTAATTTATAAAAGTTATAGTCCCTCAAAATTTTTTTTTTTAATAAAAGTTATATGAAAAAGTTTGAAATATTCTAGCATGGAAAAAAAAATTGTATACCTCTTTGATGATCAATTGCAATAAAACTATAGGATCAATATTGTTTTAGTAATTAGTACAAGATGACTTGAGATGATATTTAAGATGTTGGCAAATAGGCTAAAAATTATTATTCCTCGAACCATATTGGAAAATCTAAGAGTTTTTTGTCCCAATTATGTTGATCACGAATAATGTACTTTTTGTCTCCATTAAATTTGAAACCTTGCACTTCATGAATATCAATTAATAAAGGAGGACTAAGACTAACGTACTTTCTGTAAATGACAACCACTCTTATGTAAGGAGGATCATAAAGTATGATGTAGGTCATCCAATGCTATGAGGAGGCCTCTAGACAAAAGCTAAACCTAGAGAAAACAACACATTTCAAACGTTCACTGATAGGGAGAATCAAAAGCCAAACTCCAATGTTGGAAGGAAAAGCTTCTTTTATAGGTGGGTAGAGAGATCCTAATTAAGGTAGTAGTTCAATCAGCATCGACTTATGCAATGAAATATTTCAAACTCCCAAATAAACTAAGTAACCACTTGATAGCCATGACGAGGGCCTTTTTGGTGAGGACAAAGGCAGCAGGAATGTAAGATTCATTAGATCAAGTAGGACCAGTTATGCATGCCCAGGAGGACAGGAGGAGGTATGGGATTTAGACATCTAAAAATTATTTGAGAAATGCTTATTACACACACTTGTTTTTAACTGAAATTGTTAGTCTATGCGTATGCCAAAAACAATTAAAATTTAAAAGTGATAACTGAAACTCACCCCTGAAACTATTAGATGACAGATCCAAATAAGTAAGTTTTGTAAGGTTCCCAAGCGATGTTAGAATTGACCTAGTAAACTTGTTTCTTGATAGATATAAAGAAGTAATTTATATGAGGTTATCAAGTAATATTGGAATTTACCTTGTAAAATTGCAATCATTGAGAGTCAAAACCTTCAGGGACTTCAGATTGCCAATAGAATCAGGTAATTCTCCTGAAAAGCTTATCTCAGAGAGATCTAAGAATTTTAGGGAACTACTACTCCAATTAGACTTTGGAAGAGAACTTTCAAGATTGTCATTCCTTTAGATCAAGGGTTTGTATACTGGGAAGGCAGAGAAAGAGGCCAATCACATGGCGTGTCGTGTTGTGACACATGACGCCATCCCAAGTAGAGCAATCAATATCTTATGTATGCATGGCAAAGCATTGTAGGGGGTTGAAAGGTTCTTTTTGATAATGAAATAGTTGGAGGAGGGGTTCAGGGGAGGGGGAATTTGAACTCTAGATGCCTGTGTTGGAACACCAAAAAGTGTGAGTTGAGTTACAAAGCTATAAAGGTTCTTGAAGAGGAATGTGGCGGTGGGTTGGAAGCAGGGAAAAAGTGAGGAAATTGAAGGATATCTGGCTTCCAACTCCAACCAATTTCGTAGTGACTTTTCCGTGCAAATTTCTCAAGGAAGATGCTTGTGTTTCAGAACTGTTAGATCATGCCTTTGTGTGGAAGTCTAATTTAGTGGATGTTTCCTTTTTCACAAAGCTGCACTCATCAAATGTTTGCCACTTAGTAAATGACACTCTTATTTGGACAGGTAATGCAAGAAGGACGCATTATGTGAAGAGTGCTATGCGATGCAAATAGAAGAACACTAGCAAAACTGTCAAGGGGATAGCTCTTGTATTGTATGGAGGGACAGACAACACAAAATGTGGAATAAGATATAGCAATGAGGAGAGCTTTGGAGTATGCAGTGGACATTAGAAGCGGAGAGTGAGTCCACTTCTATCATTGCAGGATTGCAAGAGAAAGAGTCATCTCATTCAAGCTTTGGACATTTCATGTCTGAGTTTGTTTGAGCATGTTTCAAGAATATATAATAGTGCTGCTTCAGCCTCAGCCGCTGTGGCAAAATTATTGGGGATGCAGTGACATGGCTGGAGGAATCTCCATTTGCATTGCTCACCACATTACTCAGCTACAGATGTATTTTCCTCATCACAAATAAAAAATCAGCTATCAATTAATCGATTTATAAAAAAGAAAAAAGAAAAAGGAAAGGCCCGAGATCAAATTGTTTTAATATACTATTTTGAGGTGATTGTAAGTATATAATATATGTTGCAACAGTTCTAAAATAAATAATACTTTCTACAAATATTATGTATTTTAATAAAATTATATGAACACGAAACATTTCTACAAAATGCCATTTTAAGAAAGATGGGTTTAAACTAGAATAAAAGAGGATTCAAATTTAAGGGTGATGTATAGGAATTTAAATAGATAAATGTTGCTTTCATGCTCAGAAACTCTTACATATTTTAGGAAAATTTAAAAAAGAAAATGTCTCCAATTTTTGTAAAGAAGGAATAATATTTTTACCACAAATATTTAATGATGTCCATAACTATTTTGGCATTTTTATACGGGCAATAAGTACTGGATGAGTGCAAGCAGCATAAATCCACATATTTGCTTGGTTAAACTTAAAACTTAAAACTTGTGTTCTTAGTTTTCCCCTAATTTATGCTTTGGTTAAAAGACTGAATTCTTGATACTATTGGAGCTCTCATCAGCAGCATTCCAGATGTATGCAGTCAGTGAATTGCTCTACCTAGCAAAATTCAGTAGCTTGCAAGTAATAACATTTTGTAGCCTTGAAATGAAAAATATTTTGTGAAACTATATAAATCAACAAATGCCAAAGAGCCAACTTCTAAATAAAAAAGAAGTTTACCTTTAACCTCTTGTACAATTTTTTTTTTTCCCTTCTTTGTCAGTCTTTAAAATCTTTATACAGTAGGTTTTCATTTTCATCAGAAATCAACTGACAAATGTGGACTAAACATGTCATCATGGCCTACAAGGCCTTACCTTATTTCTTCTTTTTCTTATATGGGCTTATCCTGCCTTTCTTGGGGGATTTATTTTCTGTGAAAAGATCATTGTACTTCTCCAGCACCCTTTGCTTTTCCTCTAGTAAGCCCAACATCTCATATGCATCGGCCACTCTCTGCACTATTGATTTTTCAGGAGGTTTGCGATCAAAAGCTTCAAGGTTTTTGAAGAGCTTTCATATGCAATTATGAAAACAATATATTAGTCTAATATAATCTGAAAAGTGGTTGATTAAATCTACTCAAATATCAACTTAATAAGTCTGCCAAGCATACCACATCTCAAAAGTGCAAATATAACCATGTAAACTGATAATAGCAAAAATTCAACTACTTCCTTAACTTCAGCCAGTGGTGAAATTACTGATAAATAGCACATCTTCATGTGCATTGAATTTCAGTGTTCACTTTTCTAAACAAAATATTAATGGTGATTAAGTAATGGATGTCTTTTTTAATTATTTTTTGCTGAAATGAGAATGTTAAAATGGATAAGTGGAAATATACGAAAAGATAGGATCCGAAATGAGGAAATTTGCTTAAAGATGGGAGTAGCCCCTATTGTTTAAAAGATGATGGACAGGTGCTTGAGATGGTTTGGCCATGTTCAGATGAGAGTGCCTAATGCACTGGTAAGAAAGAGTGAGTTGATCCAAGTATAAGAAACAAAACCCAAAATCACATTAGTAGAATTGATTAAAAAAAAAAAAGAGATGTCAATTAAGGAAGTAACAGAATGTATGACTTTACATAGAATAGAAGGAGGAAAAGAATACATATGGCTGACCCTAACTAATCTGTTGAGTATTCATAAACAACCCCAAAATTTTGGGGCTAAGGCTTGTTGTTGTAGTAGTTGTTGTTGTTTTAATTACTTTTTGCAAGTACAACAACTTTCATTTGGGGTTTACTTGATGGAAGAGAAATGGGGAGGATGGAGAAGGGAGAAGGTAAATTGTGGAAAAGGGGAAAGAGTTTTTATGTATTTGATCCCTCAATATTTAAGGTGGTAAAATCAAAAAACCACTCCTTTCCTTTACCTTTATATCCTCTCCCAAAAAGTACACCAATGGCAAAGCAATATCCTCTCTACTTCCCCTGCTCATCATATCCCTCTTTCCATCCTTCCACAGGTAATGAAGATTGGGGTGAAGTAGGGAGGGGAAGTAGAGAGGATATTGCTTAATAAACTAGATATTTTCTAGATAAACCCCTTGGAAGGGCTGCTAGAAACAATCAAGCCACTTGTAGGCTCCAACTTTGCAGGACATATAAAAGGGCAGCTAGAAAGAATGGCTCTTAGAAACAATCAAGCCACTTCTGGGCATGCAGCAACATGAAGTTTGAATGAAGGAGCTGCTAGAATGGAAGTACCATCACACTTTTTAAGCTCTAGCTTCTTAAAAGGGAATATTTATAAAATGGCTGCCAAATTTCACATTAATGCATATCCTATCCTTTGATATATCTCTCCAAAGCATGGTACAACTAGAAGAAACCAACATGCCTTCTCCCTCATTTTCGATTTAAAAATATGGAATACGTACTACAAACTCATAATTTAATATGATTAGCAAGGCAAAAAAATTGATCCCAGATCAGGAATATGGAATGCAAATGTGCACTAAATTATTGAATAATTTTATGTAAGTAAAACAGTAAGTTATTATCTTTCACACTTCATATAAAGCATATAACTGGTGGCAAAAAGGGAGAAGCGAACCTTTACAAGATCCTCCAGCATGTTGTTTCGATGATATACAGATATCATGAGTCTGCACAGCTGCCAAGGAACTGAATGTAGATCCATGCCAATTTTCTGTACCCAAATCTTGTGTGCTTCTTCTGCTCTATGGTCCATATCTAAAGCTCGTATTAGTTGCCCATATGTTCCCAATGTGGTTCCCTGTCCCTTGCTTAGCATCCATTTAATCACCTAAGAGATTAACAAAGGAATATAACATATAAATCATAAAAGACACATAATGAATCAGTCTTACATTTATATTCTTATTATTGAAACAGAAGTTGAAAATAATTATTTACTAATTTTCTCGGTTCTCAAAAAGAGATTAGAACACAACCCAATACTTGCATGCTGCAGAATTATGAAAAGTTTGGAAAAAGGTTGCACAAACATGAACTGCAAGCTTCTTTCTGTAAGTCAAACATAGAGCTAAACAGACAGGACGAAAAGAAATTGCTGAAAGTGTACCAGACATTATCAAACGCCAAAAAAGGGGGGGAGGGGGGGAGGGGGGGGGGGTTGACAAACTACAAAAGCCTTTGAAACACAAAGGTGGTAATAAGGATTCCTTAAATATAATTCATTTTGTTAATTACTAATATAACGACTTTGTGTAATATAAGTCACAGATAGCTAGTCTCAACTGTCCTTAAAGCATAAATATGTATTTCTGTATGTATGTATGTAATATAAGTCTCAGATAGCTAATCTCACTGTCCTTAAAGCATAAATCAGATTCTAATAATTAGCTACTTGTAAATGCCCTAACCATCTTAACAGTTGGTTCTTGACCAATATCTGCAGCAGAAATTATAAAGTCTTGACATATGGTGGAGAGGGAAAGAAACCAAACAGGAGAGAGAGAGAGAGAGAGAGAGAGAGAGAAACCTGAGAGAGACGTACTCTTATGCTTGTAAAAATGTGACCCCCAATTTTTATTTGGAGAAATACTTCCAGGTTTATGCATTCTACATCAATTCTTCGATCTAGTAGATCTACTCACAACCAATGTCTGCCAGCCTTGCCCTCATTCACTAATTCACTTCAGGTAATAGTCCACATTTCATAGGGACAGTTGTTGTATTTTAATACTTCAGACTCCTTTATTAGTTTCCTTTTTAATTTCTGAATTTGGAAATAGCTGGTTGCTAGCATTTACCATAGTACAGTTTCACTCTTCTTGTTACTGTATGAAACAAGTTTTCAGTGTCTAAAAATTTATATCAACATTTTAAATGAGTGATTAAACATAAAATAAAAAGCCTTGCTCTCTTAATGATATTTCTATTACTTACTATCCTGAAGACCTGTCAAACTACTTCACCTGTATTGACCAGCATGAACAGGTCATCTGCCCCAAAACAACCCACAATTTTTAGAAGTATGTATACCCTGATCGAGCAGTCCAACTCGTTTTCTCTGTCATGAGAACCAGGACACATTTTTTCTTCTTCTTTGGGATACAAAACTCCACCTAATTCTTTTTTGAAAAAGAAAAGGATGAAAACTCCTCTACCTAACCTGACAACCCACTTTAATGTCAATATCTCAGTGGACCAAGGTCCTTTACAAAAGTAGAGAATATAAATCTCAGGTTGGACAGCTGCAGCAACAATGACTGTGCATTTCAGTTAGAAATTAGATGTCTAATTATTTTCTTCCCTTTTTACCTAAGCAAGCATAAGGGAAACAGACAAGCTGAGAGGCTTCAATGTCTTAACTCTCATCTGCAAGAAGAAAGCAAGCCAACTAGGATTCATTCTTATTTTGGAGAAAGAAAAAATTTAAAATTTAAAGATTGGCCCCATTAGAACCTTTAAATTATATCAGCACCAACTTGGAATAACTTCAGGATATAATGTTTCAAATCTGTATCAATTACTGCAGAACCAACTAGGAATTTGCTAGAAACTGGAACATGCAGGGAGCAGTGTGTGCCTACGTCTGTATATCGTGGGACAGCCAAGTGGGCAGGTCAGATGAATATATCACCAAATCTGCTCAAAATCCTTACCCAGGTAGTTCAATTTATGCAAATTTAATCCCCCATATCAATAGAATGTAGGTCAGTCCAATGTGTTTATCTGCCAAAACCTCTTTAGCTAGAGAAAATGAGCATGAATGCTTGCAGTGACCCAGTGATACATGTGCTTCTCCATAAAGATTAGTTGCATTGCCAGTACAGGTTTTTAAACTGAGATCTATAAACAAACAAAATTGCTAATAAGACTGGATTAAGATATATAAGCAAGAAAAGGGAGCTAAAACTCTTAATTAGATGAAGACTTCTTCTTCACCTCAGTCTTGCAGTTGTCTTGAGAATTTTTTTAATACTCCTCTCCGTCACATTTCTTCATTTTATTTTGGAAGAGATCTTCTTCTCTTCCTCATTTTTGAAGTTAAAAAAAAAAGGCGTAATTGCATATGCTTCATTTTTTCATGTGCATGCTTATAAATACAGACACAGAAGAAAAAGAGAGAGAATGGCTCATACCTGAATAATTCTATGCCATTGCTGTTCCTTCTCAAGAACAAGCAACGCCCTCTTAAGAGATGCAATAGGAAAGTTTTGCTCCCATGCAACCCAGGCATCTAAAGCACCATAAACAGCCTCCTTACTATCCTTAATATCAAGAAGCTGCATAATTGGGGTTATTTTAACAGCTTGTCTAGATAGGCCTTGTAAGAGGTAGAAAAAATAAAAGAAAAATAAACCCGAGCCCGATCTTTTGGACAACAAAGAGCAAAATAAAATTAACGTACTATTATGACAAGGATAAAATGTTTGGGAAACAGTAAAAAACTCATTGACAAAATCAACTAAATGTCATCTTATGAACAAGCAAGAAAAAACTTATAATAACATAAGTGCAACAATTTGCTAATAAATTTACAGCATTTCTCAAGAAAACAAATTGCATGTACATGGAAAAAAAAAACATATTTGTAGAATTTACTATATATTAAGAACAATTAATAGCAATAATAAATATATAGTTGACATATGAAGGCCTCAATCACCAAAATATAAGTCGTTTAATACCTTTTTAGCCAAAATACACTATTGGTCTCTAAAATTTAGCCCAAGAGTGATTTTATCCTTGAAGACTAAAGTGATCGCTTTTAGTCCCTTAGATGATGTAGCCAAACTTAAATCTAACATGTAGAGACTATAAGTGATCACTTTAAGTTTGTTAGTGACTAAAATCAATCACTTTTAGTTTTTCAAGTACTAAAAGCGATCTCTTTAAGTTTGTTAGGGACTAAAAATTATCCATTTACACTTCATGGACTGAAATTGCTCATGGGCTAAGCTTTAGGGACCAACAGTATATTTAAGCCTACTTTTTTTACTGTCAAATCCATGATTAAGGACTGAAAAGCTACTAACTAAGAGCCTAAAGTGTAATTTTAGTGACTTGTACGATAATCACTTCCTGAACAACATAGAAAGTCCAGGTAAATCATCTAAGCATAAGGATAAAAAGAGTTCTAGTTGAAATCATAGCAAAGCCTTATAATCATCCCTTCTAATGATCATGGTACATAGTGTGAATGGATTGAATTTTGGACATGTTATAGAAAGTGACAGGCTCTGCTGTGATTTACAAGGGTTCCAACAGCTAAAATGCATCATCCTGAATGGAACAATCCAAGAAAATTAAAGTATGACCATACCATAGGATTAATTTGAGGGTTTTATGAAATGAAATTATTCCAAAGAAGAAATAGTCAAAAAACAAAAAAGAGAAATAGTGAAAAAGTATTTACTTTCCATTAGGAATAAGCAGCTAGGTTGTGGTATATACATTTCAAGAAATGGCTGATAACATCATATTCATAGAGCTCATTGCATACAACATATTTGAAAGATGCTTGCTACATTTCAGTTTCAAAGGTCTGAATCAATAATCACCATCACTATCAAATGTTAACATTCACAAAATTTCCATCCTATTAATAAAAGACCATAGACACTTGGCTATTACGTTTATTTAAAAAATAAATAAAAATTCAAACGGTTATTCTTACTGTATTCACAAGAAAATTGATCTTGTCCTTTCTCGAAACGTTCTCCCCAATTTGACGCCCTTGTACGCCTCCAGCATTTTGATCTGGAAACTGACTCTTAGCTGGGCTGGCAAATTCATCCTAGAACATCACAAGTCATTGAAACAATCCATTAATCAAATCCCTTAGATTCTCATAAAAGCAAAATTACAAATATCCTATCAAATTACCCAAATTTTTTGTGCCAAAGCAAAGCTGTTTTATATTAAATTTATATTTGAATGGATTTGGCCAAAACAATCTTTTTTATTTCTTGAATGAGTAACCTTTATTTATTTATTTATAATATCTTTAATTTTATTATGTAGGAAAGTATCATTTGGTATTATACCTAAAAAAATAAATTAAAAATGGAAATTAAAACTTTGTTGATTGGCTGTGTTTGATTTGGACATTTAAAAGTGCTTTTATAGTTTTTATTTCATAAAATTCTCATTCTTACTCATTTGTAGAGGCTAGAGAAAACTAATGTTGACAATATACCGCACAATAGATATACCAAACACCCAACAAACACTGTGCAAATGCATATTTTTTTTCCCTCGAAAACATAACACATTTTTGTAGAGTTGCCAAACACTACCTTGATTAAAAAAAAAAATGCAATAAGTAATTCAAATAGATATATATACCTGAAATGATGCCATAGCTTTTGCAGTGCTTTGGTTAGATATCTGAGATTGATGTAACAACATTGTACTGTAACTGGAGTTTAAAAATTGAGCCCTGACTACTCCTCCACGCTGAGCTAATCGGTGAAGCTGTATGCAATAACAAAATAAGCAAAAAAATAAAAAATAAAAAGCAGAGAAAGGAAGAGAAGGAGAGATGCAGAAACTCACCAGAGAAGACATAGTAGATGATCTCCACATGGCTGTGAATTCGGGAAAGGCCCAAAACAATTGTCACTTTTCAAAGAATGCTGGCAAGGAGCATATGAGCAAGACAAGGACAGAAATAATCAAACATAGACAGACAGAGAGAGAGAGAGAGAGAGAGAGAGAAGGGTGGGGTTAGAATATTTGATTGAAGAGAAGACTGTAACCTAGAAGACTAGGACTGGGATATTAAAACCCATCTTAAACCCAATAACAAAGGATTGAAACTTATGATAAAACTTGAATAAAGTTAGCAGTGCCGCCCGGTGGCGGAACCAGAAATAAGGGGCTCATGTTCTGTTTGATATCGGCGGACGGATTATTTTTGCATACTTATTTTATTATTCAGTTTATTTTTACTATTATTTATGAGTTTATTGTATTTTTGGTATTATTTATAGGTTCACTTTACTATTTTAATTAATTTTTACTTTAATTTTCAGTATTTTCAGTAAAAAATTTTTAATTTCAATAAAATAAACAGATCCCAAACGGATTTAAAAAGCCGACTTATTTTACTATTTAACTTAGTTTTGCTATTATTCATAAGTCTCACGGTACTTTTTGGTACTATTTATGAGTTTTACGGTATTATTTTAGCTAACTTTTACCTTTATCTACAGTACTTTCAGTAAAAAGTTTTCAATTTCGATTAAATAAGTTATTTCCAAATAAACACTAAGTTGGGAATGTATTCTAAAGCATGTATTAGGATAAAATGCCTTTTTATTTTTTTATTTATTAAGAAAATGCATTTGGTATTATGGTAAAAATTTTATTGAAAAGTAATTATGTTTGGATGAATTCTTGCAAAAATGTATTTTTTGGCCAATAACTAAGTGATAATTTGCAATTTTTTTTATATATATAAATATTTAATTTTACATGCATATAACTCCATTCCAAATACATAATAAAAGAGGCATTCTACGATACACACTAATTAAAAGCAAAATATCCATTTCCCCCATATCATTTAAAATATTCACCCAATTTCTACAATTTCTTTATAATTTTGTACAATTTCTCTACCAATTTTCCACAATTTCTACAATCTCCGGATTCATTCACAAAGTGAAGTTTCCGCAAAATATGCGCAACAATCTCTAGATTTATACACAAATATATTTCCACAACAGTCTCCCCAATTTTCACAAACAAAGGGAATCTATGAGATCAAGAAATCAAGTAATGTTCTCCTATAGAGTTCAATACTGTAGACTTTGATTTCCTTAGAAGTCATTAGTGTAGGCAGAGGAAACAAAATTGTGAAATGGCCACTATTTTTCTGGTAACCTAAACAGGCCTACCGCCTACTCATTTACTAAACTGTTATTTCCCCTCCACAAATTTGATCTGGCACCATAAAAGATATGAACAGCATGAGTTGATCTCGTTTAATCCAAGAAGAGAACAATATAAGGAAATCATCTTTTCTTTATACTCGGTTACTTCACTCTATCTCACCAATAAAGTTTTGGAGAGCTAAAATATTTAGCAACCAATTTGTTAATGCATGCAAAACTAATATCTGCTCTCCTTGTAGAGCTATAAACATCAAATAGAAAAATAAATACAATGCAACTTCCACGTTAAGTGACAAATAAGTATACTTTAAAAAATAATAATAATAATAACAACGTAGGGAACCTTTCTAAAGAAGAGCCCTTTGGACTTGTCTGTAGCCAATAAAGCCTACGGGCAATTTGCTTCGCTAGCCAAAACCAGTTACTGGGTAACTCAGGGATTAAGTAGTTTATGCTCATTTTTGTATAAAAAATACAAAATATACATTTTGTTAATCGAGATGACCACAACAACAGTAAAGCCTTAGTCCTAAAAGGTCAGTCACGTATATTTTTCTCCACTTATAACATCCAATAACATACTCTCTATAGTATTGTATAAAATCTCTTGACTGTCACATTCTAGAATACATTCTATCAATGTTCACAAATACAAAATGTGGGTTACAGTATTGTTATTGAGAAACCATTACTGGTAATAGAAACTCCAATGGTCCTACAACTTGCCAAACACAGGGTTTTTATTTATTTATTATTTAAGTTGTAAAAGCATTCCCAACAAAGCTGTTAAAATGCTAAAAAGTTATATTTTAGCAACACAAACAACACAAGCACGATACATCAAAGATGCTAAACTTAAAAATTTTAGCATCTAAGTTATAGTAAGCTGTCAAAAATAACAGCTTACTGTAGTTGCAATCTTATAAAAAATATTATTTTTTTATTCCATTCGCTCTCTTCTTTTCTTAAAAAAAAAAAATTTATTTATCTTTCTTTCTCTTTTTTCTCAATGTTCTCTTCTTCTCCTCCACCCATTTCCGTATCTATCACTTTCTTTCTCACTTCTTTCTTTTTTCGCTCTCTCTTCTTCTCCTTTAGCTCAAACTCTCTCAAAATATATATAGATCAGTGGTGGCATGGGATGGTTGGTTTGGTAGTTGTGGTGATGGTGGATGTTGATTTTGGGTTGTGGGTTTGGGTTTTGGGTGTGGTGGCCAATGGTAGTTTGGGTTTTGGGTGGAGTGGCTAAATTTTTTTTTTTTTTTTATAAATTTTCCGATGGTGGATGTGTGGGTTTGGTGTTTTTGGGTGTGGTGGCTAATGGTAGTTTAGGTTTCTGGGTGGGGTGGCTGATTTATTTTTTAATATTTTGGTGGTGGCCGTGTGGGTTTGTTAGGTTAGATGGGCGCATTTGGTGTTTTGGGTGTGGCGGCTAATGGTAGTTTGAGTTTTTGGGTGGGGTGGCTGATTTTTTTTTTTAATATTCCGGTGGTGGTGCCGTGGTGGTGGTGGCTGTGTGCGGTTGTTCGGTTGAGAAGAGGGAGCTGGGTTTGGACCATTTGATGTTTGATGGCTTCTCTACTCCTACTTTAAAGAAGAGAGAGAGATACATGTAGGAAGAGATAAATAAATATTAAATAAAGAATATTTAAATGAGGTGCTAAAAAAATAGAAAATAGATGTTAAGTGTATTGTAAAACGGTATGTTAAAATAAATAAAGTAGAGTTTTGAGATGTTAAAAGCTAAAATATTTGCATTCTTTGATGGGAATGCTCTAACTATCATATGCAATAAACTAGTACAGTAGTAAGACTAGAATCTATAAGCTTAATTCATATACATTATACCAACCAAAAGATAGCATATCCAAAGCAAAAATAAAAGAACGGTTTGATAAAATTAGGAATCCTTCATTTTTCGAGTGCAAGCTAAGAACATGATATTTAGTAAAGAGAAGTGAAGCAGAGTTTACTAAAAGAAAAAATATTTATTACAACAACAAAAAATCATTGCAATAACATCAAAGTCATTGCAATAGTTGATGCGAGTTGTTGCAATAAATTTTGAGATAATAAGTTTGTGCAATAATCACTAGATATTTTAATGACAACTTTGATACAATGATATATATGTTGTTGCAATAAACAATTTATTGTAACGATATATTCATTGTAATAAATAATTATTTCATATTTGTCATTGCAATAGATGGTAAAATAATTGATATCAAGTTATTGCAATGATATATTCGTTTCATGTTTATCATTGCAATAGATTGTAAAAAAATTAATATCAAATGATTACAATGATGTCTTTATTGCAATAAAATATCACTTTGAAAGTTTTATTGTAATAGATTGAAAAATAATTGTTATCAAGTTATTGTAATGATATCTTTATTTTAAGTTATTGCAACAAAATTTCCTAATGTAATACTGATAATTATAAGTTATTGCAACTAATTATTGTAAATGTGATAATTTACCAATTTAAAGTTATTATTGCAACGATTTTTAACTTATAGATGGAATATTGTGTCTTATACCACTAGACTAATGTTGTTGTATTAACATTTGGTGCAATAGACTTATTTTCGTGGAGTGGTTGAACAAAATGAAGTCTCTATTAAAATCAAACCTTGTGAGTTGTGAGGTTTTTTACTTGTCACTCACTCATTCCCATCACTTATATTATACAACAACACCAAAGAATTCAGAGAGAGAGAGAGAGTATATTGTACAACAACACCAAAGAATTCAGAGAGAGAGAGAGAGAGAGAGAATCTAGCAACAGAATAGTGGCATATGACGTCGTCGTCGCTGTCACTGTCAAGGAAGCAGAGCAAGTAGAGAAAGTCGGCCACTACCCCTTTAAGGAGAAACAGAGAGAGAAATAGAAACCAAAAACAAAAGAAAACACAAAATGATGTAGTTTGTTATTAGTTTTTCTATCTTTCACGTTTTAATAAAGCATTAATCATCAACCATTTTGAAAAAGAAATCAGACTCTATGGAGCATGGACCAAAAATTAAAAAAAACCATAAAACTTTAGGGATAAAATAACCCCAAAACTTTTTTTTTTTTTTTTGGAGAAAAAATAACCCCAAAACTTAAGTGTCTAAACTCTAAAGTATAATTTAGTCAAATGAATAAATAAGGAAAATTAACAAAAGTGTTTTCTCTCCCACTTACATGAGTCAAAAATCCAAATGAGAATTCAATCATTAGTTTTGAGATTTTTCATTTAGGCTTTATAATGCGTTTTCTAGTGGGTTTAAGTTAACGAAAGTTGCGAAACTAGGAAAGTCTCAGTAGTCCATTGGGGGACTTGGGCTCCAAATTCAAATTTCACCTACATAAAAAAAATAAATTAAAAAAAAACTAATTAATATCTTGATCTGATGTAAACAATAATCTCCACGGAGTTGAGAACAAAATATTTTTGAATCCTATTGTATCTATCTAAATTATTCTTCTAAAAAAATGTCAAACACACCATAAATTTGTAAATTACATTTCACTTGTGGTGTGCAATTAACCCCCCAATCCAATGAACTTGACCCAACATATTAGGTTGGTTTTTTGTAAGTTGAAAGATTTGCTTTTAAATTTATTTTGAAAATTGGGTTGGATTTGGTTTAGATCAACAAAATTTTAAGCAACTCAAGCAATCCGACATGTCTAGTGAGTTTAAATTATAACTTAACTTGTGTAAGTTATAAAAATTCATTGAATAAAAAGTTTAAATAGTTAATGAAAACCTGATTTTTTTACTACAAATGAACCCAAAGGGGAAAAATTATCTTATTCCTTTTAATTAACTAATAATGATCTATAATTTTTTTTTCCTCTAATTCTTTTTAATCAACTAATTTTATCCACTTTTAATTTACTTTCTTCTTAACTACTTGGCTTTTGATCTTTAATTTTCTAGAAATTTTGCAAGTATGGAGGATGTAAAAAGAAGATGTAATCCAATGGTGGATTTGTCAAAATTCATTTCTAATAAAAATGTATTAAGGTTGTAGTCTTAGGTTACAACCAATTTTGTAACTAAATTTTGTCCTATTTTTTAACTAACATTATGTGTTTCACGTTGTTAAGGTCTTCCATCTTCGGATATTGTCCACTTTGCGAGTAGTGTACCCATATCATTGCCTTCCATGAATAACTACACCCAGCAACTCTTAAGCACCTTCCGTATTGATATATAGCCAAACCTCAAACAGTTTGCAATGATTGAATTCCAAGTGGGTGTAATGTAAGAGTCCTGCAAACCCAAACCCAAAATGTCTACTTGTCTAGTGAGTCTAGCACTCATCATATCAACTAAACTCAGTCAAGGCAAACACCTGAAACTTGAAACCCAATTTGACAAAATGGCTGTGGCCGGCCCATAAAATGAAACACCAAAGGAACAGAGTAAGAGTGAATTTTATAAATAACAGAGATGTTATATTATAGCAGTTACACAAAATATCAAATTCTATCAAATTACGTCTGGTCAATCATATATAATCTTGAGTACAATCTTACAAGCATCTTTGATGAGGCTAGGTGTACAACCATGATTTAATCGAATCTCATACTCCCGTAGGCCTAGACCCAGCAGATAGAGTGTTACTATGATTACATCCAGATGAAAGACACTAACTCAAATCGCCTCATCTATCCATTTAAAAGAAAAAGAAAAAAAAAAAAAAGTGAGTACAATCTCACAAAATTGAGCCACAACAAAAAGTCATGTACCACTACCACACAGTCGGTGTTCATAAATTGACTACAAAAAAAAGTGATTTAATTAGGGGACCATGGTTGATGGCTCACGTGTTTTGGTAAGGTTAGTTGGAGGACCACCCTCTTTTTTGGTACTAATTAATAATGCTAATAAACGTGTTAAAGAAGAAAGATTGCTTTTTATTTCTTGAGCTAACTCAATGAAGAAACTTGTTTTACATTGCCCACGTTTCTTTCATTATGAGCCACTATTATCTTTCACTTATCGTTTTATAGGCCACAATATTAATAGAGCCTCTCCAAAGATCCGACCCGAGTTACAACCCATGGCAATCAAATGGGTTATTCCCATGTTATTATAATTTGTTGATAATGTCACATGCAAGTTCAATAACCATACCGTGTATGTCCTTTAAAATTATGCCACATATAGACTTGGCAATAATGACATATCTAAACTGACAATTACTTTATGTAAATCTTAGGGGATTTTTTTTTTTTTTTGAGAAACAATCTTAGGGGGTTGGTACCATTGATTATAACAAATTTTAAACTTTTTTGATAAGCAATGAAGTTTTAAACTTAACTCCTTATGTTTAGAAAAATGCTACATGGTAGGAAATAATTACCTCCTTATATTACATGTGACAATAAATGTTACTTGAACACTTGAAAAATATAGAGAAGTGATTTAAAAAAATAAAAATAAAATAAACTATTCCCTTATATTATGGAGTAGTTATTGGTTAAGAAAAAACTAAAATTCTTTTGGCCTAAAAAGAGGACTACCCATGGAGAAAACATCAATAATCAATCATTTAATATCAACACTTCGCTTTCAAAAAAAAAACACTTCAAAATATTTTCTTCTAGAAATAGTGTAGTTCTTATAGTTCATTTACATTTCTTATTGTCATCTGCTTTAATGCAAGCAGTAGTATACTTTAATTCTTTGATGCTTGTATGACATTCTTCAATTAAAACAAGTAATTTCTAACATTTCTTTAGTTGTTGATTCTATGTGCATCGATTTTACTATCGTTATTGTATTTTTTATTCTCTTATTGCTTAGAAAATTCTATTAATTGAGATATTATCGAATAATCTCAATTCTCGAGTTAAAAATTAATTTTTTTGGGGGTAAAACAAGATTTACAAAAGTTAAAAACAGTTAGATTAAAGGTTCCATAATTCAGACCAACCTCCACAAAACCAAAAGTGAAGTGGAAATCTCTAAATCAAAGGGCTATTACCTCTATAATTAAGAGTGCTTTTTTTTTTTTTTGGAAAGGAGGGACAGGTGGATTCAACTTCTCAGCCACAATGAGTGGCAAAACAATGTCCTAAGATTCCAATATTTTCTTTTTTAGAAAGTTGGCCCATATAGTCATATACTAAAGTATTTTTCAACTGATAAGATCGCTTTAGAGCCAAAGATAAGGACAAAGATCACGTTCTCCACTTTATCAATGGTATAAACGAAGCAAACAAGTTACAAACTATATGCAAAGAGAGAGAGAAGCAGCCTGAAAACAATATTCTAGGATTGGATACTACAGTCCAGAAGCTCTTTGCATGGTTACTAGAGTGAAGCTAGCCAGATGGGAAGTAAAGAAATAGTAGTGCTTTTCATATTACTCTCCTACCTTTATATTTTTGCAACTTCTAGTCCTCTTCAGAAGGCCTTGGCTTCTTCAGGTACTCACATCTATCTTTGTCATATGTTTCTCATATTCTTCTCTTACCTTCATATTTTTGCATATTCAGAAGAACTTTCCTTCTTCGGGTTATTTTTAGCTATGGTTTATGGTTTGAATTAGAAACTCTATTTTGATTATGATGGTCGTTCGACCTGCAATTCCTCACATCCTTGTCACGGATTGCACTTTGAGACATATAATATAAGTCTTTTGCTACAATCTCCTATTCATATTCAAAGTACGGTCAAGAAAGGTTGAGTAATGCTACAAACAAATTTTTTTTTTAAAGCTGTTATTGATTTCACATCAGACCATCACTTATACCACTTTATTGTCTGCCATTGACAACTTATCCCCTCAACCTTTAGCGGAAAAAATGAGTGCTTGTAGACTTATTGAGGAAGGAATAATACAAATTAAGTACAAGCTTCCAAATTAGATGTGATTGGTTTAACAGAAATGAGATGAAAAACTGACACGTACACAGTCATATGCTTTTGTTATCTTCTCTCAAGAATTCCAATTCCATGTTACTAAGGAATCAGGCAGAAATGGTGCACACTTTTTTGTTAAAAATGGATTCTGGTAAATTTATTCTTTTATGGTGGTGCTAAATACATCTAACTTTCTTATAATGGGAAAGTTCAAAAGGCAATACCTTGGCAGAACAGACAAGATTTATACAAGTGCCCTTCAAAAGACAGAAACACCATAACACAAACGTTAGGTTGACTTTCATGAACCAAAATTAAAGAGTAGGAATTCCACGTCTAGAAAATTTGATTAATTCTATAGCATAATGGTACACAAAACACTGAACCTAAAGAATTTCTGTTATTCACCTTCAACTTTAAGATATTACACTGTCTCCACATTGAAAAAAGGCTCTTATATTGCTGCTGCAAAAATTTCCCATGTATAGGCTTCAGTATTTATATGAGCTATTCAAGAGCAATTGAAGAGATTGGGAGTTGTGCGTGTGTGTTTGAGACTAGTTTATAAGCTAATTTTTTGCTTTTGAACTTTTATGTACAACTTTTTTAAACATCATTTTTTCTTACTATTTTTCCCTTTTTTAAAGTAAAATTATAATTTAACATACTTTCAGCAAAAAGCTAAATAAATTTTTTTTTTTTTAAAAGTTAGTTAGGAAGTTTTTAAAAGGAAACTTATGCCTGCTACTTGAACAGCGTGCAGTGCACTCACAAAAATTTCCAAAGATCTCTTGTGCACCATTAGTTGTCTCTGCCATTAGTTCTCACTTTTCTCTTTAGGATAAGTAAAAATTCATTATTATGTAAATGCATGATTTTTTATTGTTCTTAACTACGTAGTAAGGGAAATTTTTTGATGAAATCATTTTTCCTTCTCATACTTAATAACAATTAAGCTCCATACAACCTTAGTTTTGGAAGCATTTTTTATCATTCTATACTTATCAAAAAAGTTTTGGAAGTATTGTTTCCACCATCCTGCTATGCAAAACAAAACTTAGCTATACACTAGTGCTGCTACTCCACAAGATAGAGATGCTTCTTTTCTTTTCTTCTTCATTTTTTTCTTTAGTTTACAAATGCACTCAATAGTTTTTGAACTTGCAACTTCACTTTCCACCTAATAGATCTTGACTACACAAGACAGTTAAAAATACTTCAGTAGCAAAAGATTGAAAGTAATAGGAGTGCAAACCTAGAGGCTAGAACAGAGTGCTGTGGTACTTTGACGAGACGGGAAAATCTTAGGAGAGCAAACTCATGACCTGGTAGTAGAACTGAAAATAATAAAATTACAGCCCTAGAAGAAATTCAGTTCAGCATTTGATAAATAATATGAGAGCAGGCCAGGTTGATTTCATTCAGGTTAGAAAAATTCTGCAATTCCAGCCAAAACTCTTGGATTGCTTAATTAATGCAACATCAGCATTTAAGATCAACTAGAAACATAGGCTGACAGAGAACTAACCCTTCCATCAAAAAAATTGGTGGCTAGAATTACGTGCTCTACATTAGAAACTGGAAGCCAGTCAACCAATCTAACATCCTACTTTGTATCCAAATTTATTAGCTATCCCTTTTTAGCTTAAGCTTGAAGCGCACAAAGGCTTGCCTCTCTGTGATGCCATTGATAGCATGTGTCAGTAATAAAAAACTTCAAGATCTATTTATCATCATAGGTTTTATTTTTATTTTTCTTCCCCCATATTTGTCCCCTATGTCAAACGCAAAGCCAGCTCCATGAAGAACCTTTTGGCATCCATCTGTTGCCAATCACGTTCAAGGCAAAGTCCTTCCATGACACCTTTTCCAAGTATTGGTCTATGCTAGGTACTTTCTAATACTTTTGCAGATTCTTTGCAGGAAACTCACTTGGGAGCAAAAGTTGCACATAGTCATGACAGCAGTTACATTGGTAATAGTGGAAGGAGTGCTATAAAACATAGCAGCAAGTTTGAACATGCCACCGGTGGTGGATCCGCTGGTGCTGGTGAGAGTGGACATAATGGTGGGTCAAGCTCACCTGCACAAGGAGGTAGAAATTTCATCCCAGTATATGTAGCAGGTGCTGCAAATAATCGTCAGAACCATCACCGTGGATATGGCAACTGCAACCAAAACTCCATAGGAATTTCAACCTTGGTTGCAGTGACCGTGGGGTCTCTCATTACACATTTTTATTTGCTAAAATGAAGAAGATATATACGTTGCTTCTACTTTGTATGGGTTGTTTGTTGTAAGCTTTTTAGATTAATGTTTTGCTGTAAATAACAACCCTGTATTGTGTTGACTTTGGTAAATGTTTTTCGTTTGATATCTTAAAATTATGCAGATATAAGCTCGTTTGCATGTATTAATTGCATTTGCCTTGTTTAGATCAATGCTTGGTGTTGTGTTAAGGTTTTTTCTAATGGATTAAGCAGAGAAAGATGTTGGTCACCTCAAGGGGACCTGACCTCCATGCCAGAGTAGAGAGAGAGAGAGAGTAAACTGAATGAGCATTATTATTCACAATGAATCCCTCTGTTACAACCTTTATCCCCTATACCCGTAGACCATTCTAACTCACTCATGGTCCACTAACTAACCCCCGGTGTACACTCCCCTTTTACTACTACTTAACCACACATCACTCTATTAACCAATGTAACAAACATTAACCCATAGTAACTAACTATCTGTTACAACCAATATAGCACAATTGTGTAATTACAACTCAATGGCAATAGATTCCTAACATTACCCCTTCCTTTCAAAGCACCTTGCCCCCAAGGTGAGGGAAAGAGAGCTGCAGCTGATGAAGAGACTCCCAGGTTGCATCTTCAAGTGAGGCACCTAACCATTGCACCAACACTTCAGTGATGACCCTGGACCTCAAGGACTTACCCCTGGTTTGCAAAATTGCAACAGGTTCAGTATACACTTGCCCTGAATCATCAACTGGAGGCAAGGTAGGTAAGGGTGTTACATGCTAGCCCAATTTCAACTTCAGACAAGACACATGGAACACAGGATGAATCTTTGATTTTGAGGGAAATTCCAACTTGTAAGACACACTTCCAATTCTCTGCAACACCTTAAATGGTCCAAAATATCTTGGAGACAACTTCCACCTTCCTTTGGAAGCTAATGACTGCTGCCTATAGGGTTGCAACTCAGAAAAACCCAATCCCCCATTGCAAAGAACCTATCCTGCCTATGCTCATCTGCTTGTGTCTTCATCCTATCTTGAGCAGTAGCCAAATGATCCCTTAAGATGTTCAGAACAGCCTGCCTCTGACTTAACAAAGAGTCTAGTGCATCCACCCTAGTTGTACCACCCTAGTTGTACCAAATGATCCCTTAAGATGTTCAGAACAGCCTGCCTTTGACTTAACAAAGAGTCTAGTGCATCCACCCTAGTTGTACCAAGAACATAACTTTGGAGCTTAGGGGGAGGAAAGCCATACAAAGCCTCAAAAGGGGTTAGCTTCAAACTGGCATGAAATGAGGAATTGAACCAGAATTCTGCCAAGGGTAACCAAGAAGCCCATTGATGAGGTCTATCACTGGTAAAAGCCCTCTAGTATTGTTCCAAGCACTTGTTCACAATCTTAGTCCGTACATCTGTTTGAGGGTGATAGGCAGTGGACATGGCCAAAACAGTGCCTTGTAGTCTAAATAACTCAGACCAAAACAAAGAAGTAAAAGTGGCATCTCTGTCAATTACAATGGAAGAAGGCATTCCATGTAATTTGAAAACACATGCATGTAAAGGGAAGCAATTTTGGCTACACTATATGGATGTGAGACAGGAACAAAATGCACATACTTAGTTAATCTGTCCACCAACACCAAGATGGCTTCAAACCCCATGGATTTAGGAAGGCCCTCCACAAAATCTAGGCTCACATCAATCCAAGGAGTATTAGGAATAGACAATGGTTAAAGTAGTCCAGCTGGAGAAGAGGTATCAGACTTGATCCTCTGGCAAGTATCACAATCTCTGATAAATTTCTTGGGGTCAGTCTTCATCTCTTGCCAATAAAAATCACTCTTAGCCCTTTGATAAGACTTTAAGAACCTAGAATGACCTGCTAAGGGGCTGCTATGGACATGATGCAGAAATTGAAGCTTAAGAGGACAAGATGGACCAATGTAAAACCTGCCCTTGTAAATTAACAATCCATTCTGAAAAGTGAAGCCCTTAGGTGGGGTCCTTGCCTGGACAGCAACAATGAACTGTTGGACAAACTCATCCGAGGAGTAACTATCTTTCAACACCTTCAACCAAGTAGGATCAGGAACTGTCAAAAGCATTAGGCAACTTGCTTTGGAATCAGAATTAAAAGTAGACAGATCAGAAACAGGTCCAAAAAATTCGTGACAAGGCATCTGCCACCCTATTATCACACCCTTTTTTATATTCCACCACAAAGGCATATCCCAAGAGTTTAGCAAGCCACTTTTCTGGAGATGGTGTAGCAATCCTCTGTTCCAACAGGAACTTAAAGACTCTGATGATCTATCTTAACCACAAAAGGTCTTCCCAGCAAGTAAGACCTCCATTTTTTAATTGCAGAAGCTAAAGCCACAACTCAATTTCATAAGTAGATAAATGAATGTATTTATCTTTCAAAGCCTAACTATGGAAGGCTATTGGTCTCTAATCCTACATGAGCACAGCTCCCAAACCCTTCCCTGAAGCATCACACTCAATAATAAATGGCTTAGAAAAATCTGGAAGAGCCAACACAGGAGGCTGAGTCACAGCCTCCTTTAACTTTGTAAAAGCTTCCAAAGCCTTATCACTCCAATGGAAGGAATCCTTTTTAAGGAGATCAGTCAAGGGTTGGGCAATGGTCCCATACCCCTTAATGAATTTCCTATAATAGCCCGCCAGCCCTAAAAACCCTCTCAAAGCCTTGACAAAATCAGGTATAGGCCATTGAACCATAGCTGAAATCTTCTTGGGATCTGCCTTGACACCCTCTCCAGATATGACATGACCCAAATACTCAACCTCAGTACAGCCAAACACACACTTGGACTGCTTGGCATATAGCTAGTTAGACAACAACACCTCCAAAACAGTTCTAAGATGAGATACATGAGCATCCATGGACTGACTGTAAACTAAAATATCATCAAAAAACACTAGGACAAATTTCCTCAAATAAGGTCTAAAGATAGAGTTCATTAAGGCCTGAAAGGTGGATGGTGCATTAGTCAACCCAAAGGGCATAACCAAAAACTCATAATGCCCTTCATGAGTTCTAAAAGCAGTTTTAGGAACATCCTTACTCTTCTTCCTAATCTGGTGATAACTTATCCTGAGGTCCAAATTAGAAAATACTAAGGCACCTGCCAATTCATCTAATAGCTCATCTATAACTAGAATTGGAAATTTGTCTTTAATAGTAGTCTTATTAAGAGCCCTATAGTCTATTCACATACGCCAGCTTCCATCAGCTTTCCTCACAAGCAAAACAGGTGAAGAAAATGGGCTTTGGCTAGGCTGTATTGACCCTAATTCTAGCAACTCATTTACCATCTTTTCAATTTCAGATTTTTGAAAATGAGGATACCTGTATGGCCTTTCACAAACAGGCAAGGTTCCTTCCTTGAGGTTGATGCTATGTTCATGACCTCTGATGGGTGGCAAGCTAGTAGGAACAGCAAAAACCTTGAAGAATTCACTCAACAAGTCTGCCAGCACTGGTGGAAAGTGAGGTTGGTCAGAGGGAATAGGGGCTGCAGCAGTAATTTGTAGTACTAGACCCTTCTTGGTTGACCCACTGAAAAGCTTGCTAGCATCAGAAATGGTCGAGGAAGCAGGCTGCAATCCCTTGAGGAACACTCTTTTTCCCAAATGTAGAAACTTCATAGTCAACAACTGGAAATCCCAACTGATTACCCCCAAAGTACTCAGCCATTGGTTACCTAAAACTACCTCACAACCCCCCAAATGTAAGACATTAAAGTCCAATACAAACCTATGTCCTTGCAAAGTGATATTGACCCCATGATAGCTTCCTATAGTCTTAAGAACTGTGCCATCAGCCACTCTAACCTCTAATATTTGAGAGGTATCCAAGTGCAAGTGCAGCACAAGTAACTCAACAGCATCCAAAAAATTATCCACTTAGAAAACAACTCAATTTGTGTCTCAGATAAACCCAAGATTCTATTTGACAAAATTTCGAAGTTACCTTTATAAGCAATCACAGTGGAAGTTTGTTTGAGTCTAATAAGAGCCTCCATGGGATCATCATAAGCAGTGACACCAAAGCGCGTCTGCAGAGCTTTAACGAAGACCTCCCAGCTACTAAACCCACCTGTTCTGCATCCTGAAACCAAATAAGAGCTTCTTCCTCAAGATGATATGAAGCCATCATCACCTTCTGGTGCTCTGGGGTGTTATGATATGAAAAAAATTGGTTGGTCTTATAAACCCAACAAGTGGGGTCTTCTCCATGGAATTTTGGAAAGTCCAATCTTAGGTTCTTGATAGAATTGAGGGGTGAAGACCTAGAAAGCACGGACGCGGTTGGGAGGGTGCCGCACCCGAGTCCGACGCGGGACGTGGCATCCAACGCGGTTGACCGTGCGTCGGTGCCGCGTCTGAGTTTTTTTTTTTTTTTTCCCCCTCGAATTCGCGCCGACTCGGCTCAATTCGCGCCGACGCGGCTCGATTCGCGCCGAACCAGGCTGATTCGGCCAGAATCGGGCCATATCGGCCGGCAACCGATACGGCCAAAACAAACCGAAATCGGCCTTGAAACTCGCCGGAGCAGCCGAAATTCTGACCTCAGATGTGTTTCTTGCCTTCTTCTTTCTTTGTTTTGTGAATCAAGGTATATTAATGTATTTTTTAAGAATATTTTAATAGTAAAAATATATAGAAAATATAAATAAAAATATTTTTAATCGTCGAGTCCCGCCGCACCCGCACCCGCACCCTACTTTTTCAAAAATTGCCGAGTCCCACATCCGCACCCGAGTCCCGAAACGCACCCGTGCTTCATAGCTGAAGACTCTGAAATTCCCCCATTATTGTTGATAAGAAGAGCTCGAGAACTTGAATTTGGAATCTGTTGCCATTTTTCCTCTGTTTCAGCAACCTTTTGCATAAACCCAGTAATGGTTTGCTGCTTCTAGATTTCTTGTAATGCATGTTCACGATTCTCGAAAATCCTCGCTAAAGGTGCAATTTTCTCTAAAATCTGTTTGTCTGAATTTTGTGAATTGGAATTTTGTGAAGTGGAATGAGTTTCTGTCATGGTGGCATGAAAGGATCAGAGGCTTTGATAACAAATGTTAAGGTTTTTTTTAATGGATTAAGCAGAGAAAGATGTTGGTCACTTCAAGGGGACTTGACCTCCATGGAAGAGAGAGAGAGAGAGAGAGTAAACTGAATGAGCATTATTATTCACAATGAATCCCTCTGTTACAACCTTTATCCCCTATACCCGTAGACCATTCTAACTAACTCATGGTCCACTAACTAACCCCCAATGTACACTACCCTTTTACCACTACTTAATCACACATCCCTCTAAACATTAACCCATAGTAAATGTAACAAACATTAACCCATAGTAACTAACTATCTGTTACAACCAATATAGCACAATTATGTAACTACAACTCAATGGCAATAGATTCCTAACATGTTGAAGGGTGCAAGGTAAAGATGTTTCCAAAATAAATTATACACATGAATCCTAAGAGACAAGGAAAAACAAAAACCAGATGATTTTTGAAAGAGAGTGAATGCGTGTGAGCATGCACCCTTACTTGTCCATGCAAGTTCACAAGCATCAACAGGAGTTTGTGTGTGTGAAAGAGAAGGGGGGAGGCAGTGCTAGAGACCAGAGGATAGATAGAATAATTAGTATAGTGACCTTACTCATTTGTTCGCTTCTTTCAATTATGAGCATAGATTGAATCTTGGACTGGATGCTAGGAAGATTTTTCTACAGAGAGATGATAATAGAAAGTGAAAATGAGTACACCAATGAGCTCTAAGTCAAATGACATTCCAAATTGAGTGAAGAGTAAGGTCGTAGGTTTAAAACACACTAGATGCATAGGTACCTTATCAATAAATAAAGTGAAAAAAAAAAGAAAAAAAAAAAAGAATAGTATGACCAAGAATTCTGCAGCTCTAATATTGTTCAGAAATTTTAGATCTTGTCATATGAACCTGTGTTTAGCCATGTTGAACACTCTAGCAGTTTAATCATTTTAACTAATCAAGCCTTGTTGAGGATCTATAAAAAAAAAAAATACTAATATGCGTAAATGTGCATGTTTGTGCACTAATTTGTTCAGTTAATATAATACATGGGTCAAAATGTATTTTAGACGATTTGTTTCTAACTGCATCAGTGATATGCATTAGCAAAAGACTGACTCAAAAAGAACGGTGCAATATTGAATCCTAAAGGCCATAGACAGGGATTTCTCCGTGTACAGAGTACAGACCAAAACTGACCTAAGACCTTAATGGCATAAGCGTCATGGTTATTTCACTAAAAGTCCAACTATAGTTCATCTTAGCCATCCATGTGTCCATGAAGATCATTAAATATCAGCCATGCATCTGTTTGAAGAATATTCCGAGTATTTAAGGACGGTCTAGGAAATACATGGTACAATGTCCTTGAGGTATTGGCAGAGGTTGAAGGCAAACCAAAGGTCAAGACAAAGGCTCAAGGACTTGTTGCACTATGTTGGCAAGAAGAAGAGTAGGTCCACATGCAAGGACCCAATGTTGTGTACACTGGCAAGATGAGGGGTTGGATACAACAAAGAAAAAATTATCTTATGAGATGGTCTTATAAGATATTTCACAACATGCGTGGGTCTCACATGTTGTGAAAGAGATGTCTCATGAGATACCTTCTCCAAACAAAGAGGTGAGTGCAGGGTCGCTGCTGCAGGTTATAAAGAATGTACCCTAATACAAACACCGAATTGTGCACCACTACTCGGCAGAGAACGGCATGGCAGAATGCTAAGGAATTTGTAATAATATTATATTTGCATCCAATGAGAGCCTTACGCCTATAAAGGGATCACCTCTGCCCTTAGCCTATAAAAGGGTAAGGGCTGATCCCCACAGACACAAGTTAACTAAGAGCTAGAGAGCACAACACACTCACTCCCATAGCTCATTGTGCACATTATACTGTTCTTGTTGCTTGTCATTTTTCTTCAAGTAATATGGTGGCTGGAAGTAGAGTTCTCTCTAGTTCAAAACCATGGTTTTTCACCCCTCATGCTTAGGCAAAGGGGTTTTCCATGTAAATATCTTATGTCCTTTGTGCTATCACTTTCCACCAATATATGAGCACGCCAACAACAATTGATCACATTGACACATCAGGGGCAACCAAATTTATGGGTAGTCCATTAGCTTAAATCCACTACCACGTACACTTCAGTACCACTAAGTGAGAGGTATAATTTATACAAGAAGCTACCCTTTGTAATAATATTCCATACTAGTTCAATCATATTACTAAAGCCAATTCCCGCTTCATTAGTGTACATCTAGCACACCTGGAATTCCCTATCTATTCTGTATATATGTCAGTAAAATTGCATGTGAAGGCATAATCTTACAATCATCAAATTGAATCCAAGAAGATAAGTTACCAGAAAATGTAAAAAATGTGTTGAGTTAGAAATGAGTGAGTTGCTCAAGTTTGCGAGCTTGGAAAAATTTGCAGCGTCCTTTACCACTTGATTCAATTTCTTCACTCTTCCTCTTGGATGAAGTTATCCCAACATTGCTTAATTTCAATTGCCTCTTGCCATTACTACTGCTAGAACCATCTTCATCCATTTGATCAGATTCCCTGTGGAAACAACCATAAAATTAAAATCAAATGAAAATTGACATAAAGGATTCAGGGTGGAGAAGGGGGTGTAGGAATGGCTGTTGATAAACTGCACAAATATTGCACCAACGCATAGTTATCAAATTCTCAGTATCATACTGATATCATTTTTTTTTGGCTATAAGTAAAGATATTTCAATTCTGTTTGAATACCGCTTATTGTTGAAAGCTAAAAACACAGTAGCAAAATAATTTTTAAATATGTGAATAGTGCTGTGGGATCCAGTTTTAAAGTTAAATTTGCATTTTTCCCAAGTTGCGGGTCCCAGGAACAGTGCCCATGGATCCATTAAAAAAATGTAGCCGCTGGAAAACACGTAAAACACGCTTCCCAAACTTACACTTCATTAAAACACAAGATTACTTCATGTTCACAATGATGAACACAACATAACCTAAAATAATTATGCACAAGAGTAAAGTGATTCTATAATCTAAAACGGAAATGCTACTTGAAAGACCACACATTAAACCAATCAAACAATTTCGAATTAGTAAACTCCGACATTAATGTTGTAAGTCATAGAGGTGCACCCTCTTCAATGGAAAGTGGTTCTAATTTTCTTCTAATTTTGGTTTTTTCACCAAAAAGTGAGAAAAGAAAAAATCAAACTTCTAGTTCAGAAAGAGCCTGTTGAAGTCTCAGATAATCCACAAAGGTATTCGTCATGAAATTGGGCAAACTAAAAAAATACTTGCTCAAGAAGATCTTCTGATTGAACATGAAGTTGACACCTTTTAGTCATAGCTATGCCCCTAATAAAATCTCCAGCAGCAAAAGAGAATTAAAAAAAAAAAGGACAAACAAAGCTCCCTTAAAGGGTAATGTTATGAACCACCTGACTTGCTCTTTTATTTTTCAGAAAGACAGTTTTTGATATCTGTTTTTTCTAAATTAGGGTAACTTCAAAACAACGCTTCCAACAGCACAAAGTGAAAATTTTTCTTTTTTTAGCAAAGATAATCAAATAGAAGGGAAATGAAGTAGAAGATACCATGAAAATAAATTAAGAAAGTTCATCATTCAAGTGAATTATCAAATTAAATAATTTAACACTCCCAAGGTTATGCAATTGGCCACCAAAAGATGACAAGGTTGCTAATTAAAAATGGGATGCTCCAGAACTCTTAAGGTACTCATATGTTTGCACAAGAAAGTTCTAACATGCGTCAGCTTTGGCTCAAATCGACAAAGGTATATCTGAAGTTCCCTTGCTTGGCCACACAGAGAGAGAGCCTCAAGAAAATAATATAAAGTTCTTGGCTCAACTCAATAAAGGCACATCAAGAAAGTTCCTATTATTTTCTCATTCACTCCAAATGTAAGATATTAAGAGTTACAGAAAATGAAATTTCCTATTAAATGGAAAATATAATAATGTTAAGTCAGTCTTCTATTGCAAATCAATAAGGAGAGAAAGAAAGAAAAAGAGCAGGGGTTGATTGAGTTGATGCCATCCTTGATCAGTCTTTAATAAATGATAGAAAGCAATATGAGAAGAAATCCATAGTGTCCTATATAACTTCTAGACCTGGCAGAAATCTAAATATCTATATGAACTATAAAAGAAACCAGACTAACAATTAAAAACTTTAGTTGCAAAGGAACTCAGCAAACTCAAGGCCTGGTTAACCAGATACAGGCTTAGACCTAAAACTAAGTATTCAGTATAGAAGAATAACGAAACTGACACTACATTGCCAAGGAGATCAAGAGTCATTGAACAGGCTACTGGATCCTAATCAAGATAGTCAAAGAGTCCAATAATGCCCTTCATCAATTTATAGTTACTGGAGTGTAGGACATCCTCCACCGTCTTTAAATATCTTGCATGCTGTTATCTTTGATGTCTTGTTTATTTTTATTTTTTAAAGTTGCATGGTATTCTTTCACTGCTTGTGCTGACTTCTGACTATTGTGCTTGAAGCCAGACCGATATAGCCAAATTTTTACTCTGGCCTTGGATTGGTTTTGGAAAAAATAGGTTCTGAAGAAACTGTATACGGCTTCTTACAAAGTATGTCAATAAAATCTGTATTTGATCTTTTAATATCACATCACCCCAGAGTCAATAACAATTATAATAGAATTAGGTATGCCTTCATAGTATCAATCATGTGTGATCTAGATTATAGAACAGGTAACAATACATATGGCCATTGACAAATGGTATATACATGTGCAGGTACATGCTTAAGATGGATTAATGCTAAAACGACAGAAACAGAAATTGCCAAGACAATGGTAGAAGAGGTCTGACCATAAGACTTCAACAAGATTCTTGAAGTAGGGAGTGCAGGTACCCCAACTAAAACGGACCAATGACGGGAATCCAAAAATAGGGTGTTTGTGATTCTCTAACCAGGCCTTGGTTTCAGGATCTATAAATGAAACAACACCAGATTCCTCATACTACAATAACCATCCAATAGTAACAAATAACATACAGAATAGAGAATTAGAGCATTTTTCACCTCCAGGGTATCCAGAACCAAAGTTTCTTTGGATGTTATCTGCTGTTTCATCAAGCACCCAGTCTCGCACAGCTCTATCTCTTGTGACCTGCATGATTTAATGAAAGATAAATTCAGAAGTGGTCAACGTATATTTTTAAATGGGAGGTAATTTGGAGAAGGTAATAACCTTTGCAACTATGCTTGCTCCACTCACAACTGGATAAAGACTATCAGCCTTCTTTGCAACCACAAATTTGATAGAAGGAAACCTTTCAGACAGTTTTGTTCTGTACTTCTCAGGATCCCCCACTGTATCTACATAAACCTGAAACATATGCATGCATAGATGTTTTCCATTTTTATCATGGCATCATTTAAAGGGGTTGAGCTGACCCCACAAAATTCAAAGAATAAGTGTCAACAGAGCACCCTGTTTTTTTCTTGGCCTATATATATGTTAAGAAATTTGTAATTCGTTACTACATCTGTTTCTCAGGTTAGTAGATTAAAATTATAAAAAGAGAAAACCAAAGGTGCTCTGTGTTCATGAGGCATTGAGGCAACAATGAAGAACGCTTACTACCAATAGCATTTTGTTTGCAGTACACCACTCCCTAGTTATTTGATTTTTAATATTCCACAAAATGGTATGCATCCCCCTCGTTCGACATAATTCTTTGATCATATTCTATCATTTTCCCCCCTTGCAAATGTCTGCAAACGAATATACTCATTTGAATTTTGATAATACATCCAGTAGCATAATACTAGACAGATAATCTAATGGCACATTGCAAAATCCATACAGCATCCAGTCACTTAGTCCTTGCTATATTTGGTTCAATATATTCGATACAGCCATTGAAATCAACAAACATGTATTAAGCAACAATGAATTCACAAAAGTTGTAATGACTTTTACCTCAGTTAGAAGAACTCCCAAATTTAGTACCCTAACGACAAGGCCAATTGCAGAATCATGTGATATTTCATTAAGATTTATCTTATTCCTGTTGATAAACAAACAAACAAACAAAAATCAGTAGAAGCAACAAACTATTAGAAACAAAAAACTAGAGATTCAAATATTCTTTACTAACTTCTTTAGCATTTTAGCTGAGAGCTCCTTTGGATCTATCACATCAACAGCCCATCCAATTGATTCATCAGCCTTTAAATTTTCAAATAATTCCTCCCTCTTCTCTTCTTTTAGTGTCTTTGAATCTGCAGAGAATAAAACAGAAAATCTAATCATTGAGTGGGACGTGATTTCTGAAACCATATTGAATGGACAAGCAGTTCATTATTACCATTGTTATCTAAATTCATAATTGAAATACATAGGTAGAAGTCAAAAACTTTGGGAGCCGCTTTTTCTCCTTACATGATAGCGCTACAGAACAGCTGCTAACTAGACCCTTTTTTTTTATAAGTAATAAAGATATATATTCAAGAATACTACCTTATGCAGAAAGTCATAAGGCAGAGAAAAAAAATACAAAGAGAGAAGATAAAAAAAGAGAAAAATAAAAAAATAAAGGAAAAGATACTAATTACAAAGGAGAGAACTAAGGAACTTAGGGAGGGAGTTACTAGTGGTGAGTCCCCAAGCCCTAGACCAGTCAAACAGAAAGCCACTGAAAGAAGCCAATAGTTGGTCATTCGAACTTTCCATGTCCTCAAACATCCTCCAATTTCACTTCCTCCAAAGACACCACATTAAGCACAATGGAGCTAAATTCCAAATGCTAGACGAATGCTTTCCAAGCCAATTCCACCAACCAAAGAGAGTATCCGCAACCGATCTTGGCAAGACCCATGAAATCCCAAAAGATGTAAAAACCAAACTCCACAACCGGTATAGTCATTTTCACAATTAAATTGACATTAAAGAAGGCATCCAGAGTTATTTTTTCCTTACCCGCATTTTTATTGGTAAGTAACACACAAACCTAGTGGGTCTTGAACCCACAAACTCACCCTCCAACGAATGATTATGGAAGAACAAGGTGTCAATTGAGCTATATCTCATTGGTTTAATTCAGCCCTTTGTCATAAAATCAGTAATCATGGCATAAATGATTCTAAAATGGGCAGAACATCAAGCAAATGAAGCACCTACTTAGTCTTGCAAACCCCTAGGTTTCTTGTTGTCAAGGAAGTGAAAGTCACATGAAATACAAACTAATGCCTTAACCAGAATGTTAAATAGAGTCATAAATAAACAGAAGATAATAAAAGAAAATTTAAAATCAATAAACTTGAAGCTATATATCAAGTCAACTGTCAACCAACAAAATCTTGAAGCCCAACTTAGGTTGGTTAGCTATATGATTTTCCTAAAACTAAAGATAAAAGAAATTATGTTTGCAAGCATTCATCTCCACGGTGAGATTATGTGTTTTCTATATCAATATTCTTGCTTTCTCTACAACAACAACAACCAAATCTTAGTTCCAAAATATGGGGGTCGGTTGTGCATCCTCAAAAAACCATTCATAGTTGGTCACATGTATTCTTTTCCGCTATTCTATAAAATTTACATTTTCTCTTTATTAGTAATCTTAACACAAGCTCAACTCATTGGCTATGCTTAATTTGTGATTATGACTACAACTAAACTAAACAGACCTCATTAGAAGAAATTCAAAGAAAAAGAGAGACTTATGTGCATAATTAAAGATAGTGTCTTTATGCGCAATTAGAAAGATTTATGTGGCATGTAAAAAGTAAATATTTCCGATTATGTAGTCACTCACTACTATATTCTTAATCCTGGAAAAGAGACTTATCAAGACAAAGGAACTTAAGAGGTCACCCACCACACCCCTATGAACTTACATCTTTGAAGACAAGATTTGACATTTTCAAAGTCTCACAACAACTTATTTGTATCAACTTCAGTCGAATTAAATATTAATGTGTAAATTTGATCCTAGTTAAAATGAATGTCAAAATAATTTTTTTTTTTTTAATTAACAATTTTATAGAGTGCGTTCTTCGACATCACAGTACGAAAGGAAAATCAAAGACCCAAGAAAGCATAACCATTACTTTTCTGCCATAAATTAAAATAAAAAACTATGAGAAGAGAAGAAGAAAAACCTGCAAAGTTCAAGGAGGAAAGAGTTTTCTGATAGGAGAGAGCACAGTACAAGCAGCCGTACACCATGGGTCCTGAGAAAATTTTTTAAAAAAAAATTTGTCAAAAAACCACAAATTTAGAAAAGAGAGAAAGAAAAAGTGGGTTGTGAAGAAAGAAGGTGAAACCTAAAACAGGGCCTCGTCCAGCTTCGTCAATGCCCATAATGCAAGGCTTTGATGCCCATTTCGGCACACTACTGGCCTCCTCCGATCCCATTCTTGCTCACTCTCAGACTCAGACTCAGTCACAGTCGCCACTCGCTCACTCTTTCTCTTTCTTCTCAGAAACAAAACAAGAAGGGGCCTTTTCGATTTCCCGCCACCAAGGCAAAGCAGCTAAAATGTTTTGGCTTTGGGCGCTTGGACTGGCAGGAACTTTATGTGAAATTCATTTTTTAAATTAAATAAATAATATCACTGTACTTTAGTATTTCTGTCATCAACTTAATTTTATTAACCATTAATCCAAATATTAAAAAAAAAAAATTGATAATTCAATAATCAGAGAAGAAAGTGATTTCGATCCTGAACATCTTCTCAGATTAAGATTTAAAAAAAAAAAAAAAAAAAACTGTTGACATTTTTTTAATCATTTAAATCTTTATTTTTCTTTGGGAATTTATGAGTCAAGAGTTTACTTCACTTCAATATATATTCATTCCAAAAAGGCAATGAATTTGAAATATATAAAAATAAATAAATTTGACAAGAAGTCAAATTTGTGATGACAAATGTTTTTCCAAAACGCTCTAAACAAAGTCTCCCCAAAGCCTACTAAATTCTATTAGTTTCATTCCAAACTCATGCATTTACTTTTGGATTGTAAATAAGTTTATTAGGGACCAAGTTATTATTTGTAATTTATTGATAATTAAAATTATATAATTTTTAACAATGTAACACTGATGAATCTATTTTTGTAAGTTCATAAATGAAATTCATTCTATTCAACCCAAATAATATAATTTAATTAATGATAATTAACTTACATTTGTGAAAGGGTAAAAATTTAGTTGTTATGTTTACTACAAATTGGAATTTGAAAAAGAATATAAGTTAGTAAATTAGGTCATTAAACAAACTTTGACTTATTTAACAAGAAAATAAATTAAATTTAAATATATAATATACTTTATTTATTAATAAATTCAAATTCAACTCATATTTGAAATAAGACAAAGATTGAGTCCAGTGCATTACACCTATTATGATGGAGACGTATGTTCACCACATATCACTATTATAAATAATCTAGTACATTACAAGAAGGTATATGGTCTTTCTTAAACTCCAACTCAGCACACATGTGATGTTTCTAAGAACTTTGATTTTTTTTTCTTTTTTTGAGAAGTCTCAAAATAAAATAAAATTGTCAATTTCAAGTTTTTAATACACGATTCCGCTAATTTACAGCCGTACAAATCACATGGGTCAGTCTTCCTAGGCCTTCAGGCCTTTAAAGGCCTAAGCAAGGAAGTTGCATATATTTAGCCCAAGTTTGAGTGGGAGGAAAAACTCTCTTTACTTTCTGGCAAAAATACGATTTGAAGCCCAAACCTCACCCTACTCATGCTGGCCTTGGACACAAAAGAGTTGGTAGAGAAAATACCCATGGAACAAGGGGAGCTATTCAATTTATATTTTGAAAAGGAGTATATGATACAGTTAGCCCAACTTTGGGAGAAAAAAGCTTTCTTTGGGACACAACAGAGTTGGAAGAGATAATACACATGGAACTAGGGAACTAGGGGAAGCAATTCAATTTATTTATTTATATTTTTGAAAAGGAGTCACATGATACAGAGTCCAGACTCTAGACATATAAAATTAGCTAATTTCCTACAAATACATGCATGATCATGAAATCACTTCCACCTTTTATTTATCCCCCATCAACTTCAAAAGGTACCATTCTATCTAAATTTAATTCAACTTCTGTACAAGCTCATTTTCAATACGTATTCCTTGAGAGCATAATGACCAGGTTATGTAACATCAATTCAACATCATCACATCCCTCTCCCGATCAACACCACAGCAATTCCAACCACCCAAAATCCTTCTAAACTACAATACCAGACTCTACATAGTATGCCCACAGCCCACAGGCCATGCCAACATCACAAAACTATACCATTTCTTTCAACTATGTAAGAAATGAAAAAAGATAACGCTCATTATTTCTACTTTCTATGAACATGATATATCCAGTGTCTTATTCCTGCATATATATATATATATATATATATATATATTATCAAAGACAAAAATTGGATCTTAATCAATTATCAATTTTAGCGTGGAGGCTGTTTGTTCTCTGTCATTGCAGCTAATGAACAAGTCCAAGTATTGCATTGCTTCGCAAGGGAGGAGACCTTCAAGAAGAAAATTAAACAAATGTGAGTGAGTCCCTTGCATGACATCCAAACACTGCTCCAATACCCTCTTCTGCTGCTCCTTGTTGAGCTCCACTGCCTCCATGAAAGGTAGTAAATCTTTGTCCTCCTCCATGAAGTGCTGTTTAGAATTCTCCTGTGGCACAGTACAAAATACAAAGAATCCAAATTAGCACCACACTCATAGCATAGCACCAAAGGCAAAGTGCTTGTGGTTGTGAATCTTTTCTTGCACTTCAAGTATAAAAAAAAAAAAAAATTAAATAGGATTCTTCACCGGTGTAAATCATGTCTCATTATAATATTCGATATTTTCATTGGCAAGCATTATCTAGTGGTTCTCAATGCCACTATGTATAAAGCAGTCCTCACCTGCAATGATTTAAGCCTAGTGGAAAGGTTGGAGAGAGCCTCTTGGTAGTCAGGGCTCCCTGAGTCCATAACTCCAATAGATTTAATGCCTTCTTTGATACCATTCATGATGGGTAGGTCCCTTGCATGTTCCTCGTTTGCAGCTTTACATATTCCTGCATCATCATGATTATTTACAAGTATCTTTAGTAAGTGCTTTCCTTAAAAAATAAGCTACTTTCACCCTCCCCCAAAACTTACTAGCATGATCTCAACGAACTTAGATGAATTGATAATTACCAGAGAATGAGAAATGTAACCATCTTTGATTGCTTTCACAACATATTTAACATTTGACTGTAAATAATATGACTTTTGTTTTCATTTTAATTTGGTGGGATAACTCCAAATGGGAAGATGCCAAAGCAGGTAAAACAAGTACATAGGAGGGTCCATCCTCTACTAAAAGAAAAAGTTAGAGAAAGGGGTGTGCCGCTCAAGTTTCCAAACTCAGCTTTATTAGGAGGAAAAGCACCCACCTAGACAGGTTTTCAAATATTCTCTTGGTTACTTAAAAAAGAGATAATTCTTACCATTTATGTTTAAACTTTTCCAAAAGATAGAATTTATAAGTGTCGCCGATAATATTGCTAGACATGTTAGTGGGTTTGCGGTGTGGATGGAGGCCAAATCGGCCATTCTTTCTTAATAATAATTACAGTGTTCTTTCTAAAAAAAAAATAAAAAAAATACAACAATAAGAGCATAATGGAACCAAATGAGTAGCTCAATGATATCAATTAATTATGTTTATGTTTTAAACCTACCCTTCATAAAGTTTCATGCATATAATCATAATCATATAATGGATAAGTCAAAGTTTCACTTTCTAATAAACTAAACTAGTATAATGTCGGTTTCAATTAGCTTAACTTTAGAATAAAATAACAAATGAAATACTCTGGTGCGATTGGTGTGACTAATAATAAGTGGATCCAATAACAAGAAACAAGAAGTTTTGAGGGTAACACGTAACCCAGTTTTGAGTGGAACAACTGTAACCAATTAAAACTCGACACGTGTTCATATTAATTTAACGGTCCTTACCTCGATCAGCCTTCTCCAAGATCGGAAACACGACTCTCTCCTCCATCTGAGCGTGCTCCAACAACACTTCCAGCAGCTCCGAGTAGCTCCTCGCGAGCTTCTTCATCTCCATGCGCGGGCTCCCCACCGTCGGATCCACACTCCCCTTCCCTCCACGCGTCGCCAGATCCTCCACCCACCTCACCAGCCTCTCCACGTGCCACGTCATGCTCTTGTGCTGCAGCGCAATCGCCCTCACCACCAACGGCGTCGTTTCCTCCTCCTCCTCGTCCTCCTCGTCGCAGCTCCTCACCCCCAGAGGCGGGTGCGGAAACCGCGCGTCAATGTAACGCAGAACCGTTTCGAGTGAGCCCGACACGGTCTCGGACCCGATTTGGAGAACCGGCGCGTCGGACCCGAAATTCGGCGTGTCGGAGGGGACGAACCGGACCGAGACGCCCTTGTGGAGGAGGGCGAATCGGATGTAGGCGGCGGGGACGCTGGTCGGTGAGCCGTATAATCGGACGGTCGAAGATTTGGTGGAGACGACAGCGGCGGCGGCGGTACAGGCGGTAGTACCGGTGGTGGTGGTGGTGATGCCGTTGTTGAGGATGACGTCATGGGGGACAATCTCGGCCGTCGATTTCTTAGACTTTTTACGAAAGCAATTCCACTTTTTTATCATCGTTAAAATGCGCGAGCGAGAGGCAGAGTGAGTGAGAGTGCGAAACGGAGGCGTTAAATGGAGGAAAGAGATGGGGTGGGGGTAGTTGAGAAAGGAATTGAATTTGGGGGTTTGATGAGACTATAAATAGGGTGGTTGGATGGAGCAGCTTGTTATGGAAGGGACTGATTCAAAGGATGTAGGAAATATAGAAGACGTATTTCTGACTATATATATATTTCTTTGTTTCTTATTGAATGACAGTGGTGCAGAGAGGGGTAGATAGCAAAATATGTACTAGTAAACGCTGACGCTCCGGGGGGCTCGCTCTTTTTTTGTCTCCTTCTTTTTCTACTTCTCCTCGGATTCTTATTATTTCCCACGTCAATTCAGAAAAATTAAAATTAAAATTAAAAATAATAATAAAATAAAAAACCCAAAAAAAAAAAGTTATATTAATAATTGAGATATCCATTAACATCCTTTATTTTGTAGTACGTCAGCATCAAATGTCAAGTTGTCAACATGTCCAATCCTAATCCTCCTCCTAAAGATTAACGCCAGACAAAGGGATATGATTAATGTGGGGGAGGCAAGTCCAAATATATATTGGCCTTGGACATTGTCTGAGAAGGTACGATGGTCGGAGAATTGATCAACAGTGAAGAATGAGTAAGACCAAGAACTTCACGAGCAAGTTATGGTTGTAAAGGCCGGGAAAGATAGGCCGAGGACGAATATCTTCTTAGCTAAACAAAGAAAAGGTCAAAATGTGAGTTTTATTATCTAAAGTGACATTTTAGGAAGTTCTGTTGATAAAGATATGCATTGTGAACGTACTTGACAAAATGAGAGCTGAGAAATATCTAAGAAAAAACTACTACCACCGCATTGAATGCTCTGCAATTAACTCTTTAGCCGCATTTATGTGAAGAAGACCCCTGAACAGTGCTGGCTTGGTCGCCCCAACTCACAGAAGGTCTGTGAGGGTGTCCGATGGGACAAGTACTCAAGTAGTGTCTTGAACGATCGACAAGTGGAGGGGTCAGGATTATTCAAAATGAGATATATAATGTAAGAGACCCCTGATGTAAAAGAGGTCGAGAAATTAAGAGAAAAAGACCGTTGCATCAAGAACTTAACTTATAATCAAACTTTAGAGAAATATATAAGAAATGATCTCCTCAAACTGTACCGAGGACAGTTTTCTTTAGATTAAACTATTCTATATACATTTTCTTGTCATCTGAATCCATTTTAGTTGTTGACTGATTCATTGAAACCTAGTTTTCCAACCCACTCTCTACAAATTCATTGTATTAGACCTTTTGAATTTAAGTTCATTTATCATTTGGGTTAGGGACTCAAATTGCGTCATTATAATTAAGTAACTAAAATTTTCTAAAATAATATATTATTAATACATTTTTTTTTTTTTTGCTAGAGTTTAGTGTATGTTACTGTTATCTTATTTGTTTGCATCATTTTAAATTATAAAAATTTAAAATTTAAAAATTTAATTAATGATATAATTACTAATCTTTTATCTTCTGAAATTTTTTAAACATGAAATATGTAAGAAGAAAATGTAATCCACATTTATTAAATCTACATTAAATAAAAAAAATATGGAAAGTGTAAAATTACAAACTATTTTGCAATATTTTTTTACAAATTGTTGATGTGGTTGGTGAGTAATTATTTGTAAGTGAAAAAGTGATGTTAGTAGTAGGTCCGGATAAAAGTCAGTAAAAATTGACACAACAATAATTTGTAAAAATATTATAAAATAATTTGTAGTTATACCTTTACTTAAAAGATCTTAAGTGAAATTATAACCAAAATTTTTCTTTTTTATATATTACAACTTAACTGACACACTTTTAGTGATTTTCATTTTCCTGTAGGTCACCACCATATCACTTTATCATCCATTATAACTTACAAGTTACAGATTTGTGAAGATTTGGGGGGTATTTGCTACATGCATTTAAAAATTGAAAACATGTGTTTAAAAACATGTGTGAAAATACATATGAGTAAAAAAGTGTGTAAAAATACTTATAATATTGTTTAAAAACTGAAAACATGTGTTTGAGCGAGTGTACTAAATAGAGCCTTGTTGTCTAGTCTAGAATCATTTGCCATTGAAATTTTTCTCATTCTTTACAGGGATGGAAAAACAAAATTTATGTTCAATCTGCCGGCACTATTAAATTGTAGTCTTTTATTGCTAATATCTAGGGTATTTTTTATTAATTCATAATATAATAATAACTGATCAAACAACACACAGACAAAAAAAAAAAAAAAAAACATATTTCATATCAAATTTCATCATACTTTTATAAATAGTATTTAGATTAAAATAGGTGTATATTGAAGATTTTGAAAATAGTGACAATAATTACTATAAAACAATCAAGTAATTAGTGTCAGTTTGGTTTTTTTTTTTTTTTGAGAAGAAAATTTGGTTAGTTTATTTATTTATAGGTGTTTCTACCAAAAGAAACTTGAGATATACTGGGAGGCTGATCCTAAATGAAGACAAACAATTGAAAGAGAAATAGTAAAAGAAGCAAAGAAGTGGGTTGGGACTTGCGAAAAAGATTTGCTGGGTTTGATAACTTCATATGGGTTTTCGGTGATACTGCTTGCAGAATGGGAAAGAAAGAAGTGAAAAAATATATATAAATTTTAATAAAATAGTGACAGAGGATTGAGGCTGATGCTTTTTTTTTTTTTTAATTATAATAAATTAGTTAAAGTAGTAAAAGTAGAGTTTTATTTTTATTTTTATTTTTTATATTAATTTAGCTAAAATTGTATTGAGGCTGGTACTAATGCTCTGATATCTATCTTCTTAAAAAAAAAAAAAAAAAAAAAAAGAGTTTTATCTGTCTATTTTAGGATGGGAAATCTATGATTCTGGGGATAAAATGTCATAGTATGAGATTTTAGGATATTGTAAGAAGTTATTGTAAACAATAAAGTGATGTTAGTGATGAATTAATGTAAAAATTAATAATAATTTGCTATCTTATAAATTGTGAAAACAATTATGAAAAATATTCATTATTTTCTAAGTAATATATAGTGACTTGAGAGAGAGCTTTCTCCACTTCAAACCATGGTTTTTTACCTTTCTAAGTATTTTTTTGTAAAATTAATGTGCTCTCTGTGATCTTCTCTCCATTAAACACTCCATTAGCAACAGTACAATTGGCCATTGATTCATTTTAATGGCACCAGATGTGTGGGTAGTTCACTAACCTAAAACCAGTGCCTATTAAGCCCCCACCTAAAACCTAAATACCACATTCATGGTTTAAAAAAAGAAAAAGAAAAAGAACTCCCTCTTCTTTTATTCCACTTTTAGTAAACAAACCATCTGCAAAACAAACCCAAATGCATTTATATTAAGAGTAATGTTACAGACACAAATTATTTTATAATATTTTTATAAAATGTTGATGTGGCTAGGTCTTATTAGTTTTCATTTAGGCCCACCATTAATATCATTTTTTCATTTACCAATAATTATTCAGCAATTTGTAAAATAGTTTGTATTTAGGTTTTATTAGTTTTCATTTAGGCCCCCATTATTATCACTTTTTTCATTTACCAATAATCACTCAACAGTTTGTAAAAATTTTTGTAAAATAGTTTGTATTTCTAACATTATTCTTCATATTAAAACTTTCTTTAAATGCATTATTAATTCAATAATAGGATTAATAATCCAATCGCACTTATTATTATAGTAATTATGGAGAGGTTTTTATTAAAATTATGTTTCTATATAATTATAAACATTAATTTTAAGCTCACTAGCCGTTTTAAGTTTACTATGCAATGTAGAGCTTAAACTATGCAATGTAGTTTAAGGCTCACTAGCCGTTTTAAGGGGGCGAAGAAACTTCACTAGCCGTTGAGCCGTAAGACTGTGAGAGCAAATTTGGGATGACGTAACTTTAGGACAAAATGGAGCCTCGTTTCTTTGATCATGAATCATAAATCATAATCATCGCCACGCTCCAAATTATAATGCTTTCACACGAAACCACATATCATTATCATTATCATTAGCTGATTGACCTTTTTGAGTTCCTAATAAATTCCAAGTCTTGTTCGGTCCCTCATGAGTTATATACATTAGCTAATTATTAGAGTAGTCACCTTTCAATTGATATATAATTTATAATGAAAACAAAAAATTGCTTAAAAATAAAAAATCATTTTTTTGGGGTTTGTATCATGAAACTTAAAATCTTTCTTTTGTTAACGAGTAAAGATGTAAAATTATTAATGAGCTGAAGCAATACCCACCAAGTCACTCCAATTTTTTCTTCAAACGAGGGAGTTAGCATTTGGGCGGGCCCATTAGTTTTCCCTTCTTAAAATCCACCCAACTAAATATCCTAAATATCTTGTTTCCCTTTTTTTCTCCTCTTTTTTATCCTCCTTAAAATTTACCCAACCAAACAAGCCCTTAGAGAAGAAATCAAGTATATAATTGGCTAGATTAATCTACATGTAAACAATTGCTAAACGTCCCTTGATATATATATATATATATATATTTATAGAATTAATAGTCCCATTTATAGTGTGTATATATATATATTGAATTTATATTTTAAAAATCTAACAGTTGAATTATATGTTATATATGTTTTTAACATGTATACCAATTTTCATATTAATCGGATGTAATTTATTATTTGATTCATAAACTCATTTTTTATGCATTATTTTAAAGTACAAAAACTTGAATTTAAACAATTGATTGATGACATGGCTATTAATCTTTGATCATATTTAAATTTTATAAGTATGGAATATATACAAAAATAATGTAATTTAGCGGTTGATTTATCAAAATTCACATCTAATTAAAAAATATTGGGTAATGTAATATTATTTAAAGTTATACCAGATGTAACTTGAACCTAACCAATATATATATAAAGGAACGAGAGTAGAGGAAATTAAAAAGTTGTATACTTGTGGGGAATCAATTTATAGGAAAGTGTTCTTCGAAATTCCAAATCTAAAATTAAACCCTCTCTTACCAGCTTAAGGATCCGTTTGGTTGGAAGAGTGGAAAAGTGGGAAGATAGAAAATGGTGGAAGGATAGAAAAGATTTTATTTTCTCTCATTTTTGTTTGGTTTGGAGTGGAAAAGTGGAGGAATGAAAAAAATAAGTTTGAATAAATTTACTCATATACCCTTGTTAAAGAATGATGCCCAATTAAAACAAAAAAAAAGTGACAAATAACCATACAAAAAAAAGAGCAATCATCTAAATTTATTAGAAAAATAAAAAAAAAAAAAAAAAAAAAAAAAAAAAAAATATCACGCAGACTTTAAAAAATCAAAAGAAAAAAGAAAGGCAACGTTACTGCCCAGAAGAGGGAAAAAAAAAAAAAAAAAAAGAAGAGGAAGAAAAGATAAGAGGCTACGTTGCCCAGAAAAAGAAAAAACAAAACAAATAAAAAAGGCAACAAGGCAACGTCAACGTGTTACAGACTAGGGGAGAAGAAAAAAAAATAAAGGCAACATGAAGACAATCAAGAAAAAATTTATCTTCACTCAATTTTCTCTTTATTTTGGGGAGAAAATATTTTGGTGGACGGGAGAAAACACCTGAGTCCCACCATTTATTTTCCATCATTCCTATCCAACTAAACATACTCCAAAAAAGTTTTCTTTCTCATTTTCTCTCATAAGTTTTCCATCCACCTTATTTCACCTCCAAACAAACGCACCCTTAATTCTACATTAATGCTTGTTGAATACTCTATGTTGATCAAGAAACCAACCAAACACACTCCAAAAAAGTTTTATTTCTCATTTTCTCTCCTAAGTTTTCCATCCACCTTATTTCACCTCAAAACAAACGCACCCTTAATTCTACATTAATACTTGTTGAATAGTCTATGTTGATCAAGAAACCAACAATCCAATGGCTTAAATGATCTCCAAGGATAACCGCCAATTCCTGAAGTACCAGGAATTCTTTTGGAATTGCCATTTGTATTTATTTCTACACTTCAAGAAGAGGAGTCGTCCATAAAATCTAGCTTGATTGTTTGGTTTGTGGAACTCTTGTTAAGTTATGTAAGCACAATAATAAAAGTAACGAGTAGAATGGATAATATCGGGAACGACTATAAATAAATGGCACCTTAATTGTTGGGAAATCAGTTTATATCGATCGTGAGCTAACCAAATGTTCCAAAAGAGCAAAAATAAATTATTAGGGTCAAGGAAGAGAAAATGGGATATAATGTGTATCTTATCACAAAACAATAATGATAAGTTTGAACTCTGAAATTATTTACTCCTACATACAATTTCATTGGTTCTTTACTCTATTTTAAAATGTCTCAAAGCCAATAGTCATTAGTCACAAGCCAATTACATCCTTCCTCTTTTGTGGGGGTTTAGAATCTTTAGATCCATAGGTAGAATTCATTATTTGTGTTTAGCCCCACACACACAAAATACCCCCTCAAGTTGTAACAATATTTTAAAACTCTAATAGACATAATTTTAATATCTTTCATAATTTATTAACTTGTATCATTTTATAAAAATTAATAAGATTATCAATAACACAACCAATAAAAATGATGAAGAAAGTGCATTCTACAAATATGGCATCCAAACATATCAATTTCCACTTTTCAAATGAAGGGAGCAATTTACGTATAATAATTTTAAGTTTCCCTTAGAAAGTGATACTCCATTGAGGACCCCAAAATAAAGAGAAGTTTCAAATAAACACACAAATCCTAATCCGAAATCAAATAAAAAAAATAATTAGTCCTTCAATGAGTGTTAAAGGAATTGCATTTTGCTCTTTCTTTTTTATGTTGCACTAAATAATGGAATATGATTGATCACCTTAGATAGTTCTTTAATGGGCATATGGAAATTGAAAATGTTAGGATTCTAAGTGGCCATAAGAAATGTGAGACAGGTAAGATTAGTGCTCACCTATGTTGTGGAAGACGTACTTTTTCCCCGCTTCATTTTTTGCTGAATAGTAATGATATATTATGGGAGGAAACAAAGGATGGTCTCAGCCTATCCTTAAAAACGAAAAAGAAAAGAGAAGTTCCAACAAGAAAAAGAGCCTAGAGCAGACTTAAACTCAGAGAGGAACGAGGCAAGGAACCAAGGGGAGGGGAATGAAGATCTTCCAATGCTACGGTGAAAAATTGTAGCTAGTGAAAAACAACCAGTTTGATGGCTTGTGTGCTTCTCCAAGTGTCAGATAAAATGGTGGGAGAAAATTAGAAGGGGCAAATGGGATCCCAGCAGTTACATTTCTTCCCTTAGCAGCAGTGAAACTGGAATGGGGCCTAGCACCAAAATTGATTCTAATTCAATCTTTTGGAGGAGGAGACCAATTCAATGCCAGATCAAATGGGTGGGAGGATCAAGCAGAGAGATGTTCTGAACAGGCTCTGTTTTCAACTTACCAGCATCTTTTCTAGGATCAGGTTTGTGACCAGCTAAGATATTTTGGTTCCTTATTCTCCAAATGATAGTCAGAGAAAATTGAGGCGAACAAAGTGAGCTCTTCTTTGGCATGGCAACCTGCAATTTCCGACGAGGGAATTTAACATATTTCACAATGTCACTTGGGAGTCAAGAACCCAAGATGAGAAGTGTTAAAAGTGCCAGTCTCAGAGAGATCAAATGATATTGAAGATGTGCTCAGCTGTTTCTTGGCATTGATTACAAAGAACACATTGACACCCAAAATATGAAAGAAATATAGAACACACATAAAATATATAAGTTAAAAAAACTGTATAACATCTTAAGCACAAGTGCACAACAAATAACAAGTGGTCCATAAACCATATCTCTGGATTATTAACTGGTTAACAAAACCTTCGGGTACGTAGTAGAGACTACAGGGGTCTAATTACAGGTTATAACAAGTACTAAGGTAAAGGTTTGGCAACAGTCTCCATATACAGGAAAATAACAATTTGTACACCAATTAAAAACAGACAAGTTGCTACTAAGGACTCCGTTTTGCCTTTCCCCATCAACATTTAAAGCCTCCACAGATAACAAGCACTATTAACAAAATCACCACAAGGATTATTCCTAGAATCATCAACTTCAATCGGAGATTCTGCAGCCACATCTTTCGTCGAAGTTGCCTGCCTTGCCTCTGAAAGCTGTCAGCCTGGTCAGAAACAAATCCCAGAAAACTAGTCAGAAATTCATCAACAGCATTGTTAGGTGTGTAAAAACTGAATGACAGATGTCTTGTACCTGGAACTGTAAATTCTCGGTTTTATCCACCAAAAGTTCAATCCTCTCCCCACGATCCAGAACCTGCATTACACCAAGAGGAAATGTGTCATATCATTGGATTAGTTTCCTGTTTAACAAAAAAAAAAATTTCTGGGTCCAAATTTTCTTGTTAAGGTTCAATTTGTTTAAGAACTAGCATCTTGAGTTTAATCTTATGGATGTTGGCTGGTCACTTTGTTTCCTTCAAATGTGTGTGTTTTCCCTTATTATTGGGTTAGTCTGTTTTCCCTACATTACGAAACTGGAAAAAGTGTGGAAACCAAATATCTCCACGTGCAAAAAATTTAGGTTTAACCCAATCCAGAAGTTCAGTAGCTACTAGCTACTCTTCTAGTCAAGTCTTGTGAGTAATCATTTCAGACATAGCAAAGAACCAGACATCAATCAATGAAGTCAGCTTGACTGCCACCATAAGGTTCTGGAGTTGAAGTTGCAGTTGGGTGGTTACAATCAGAAAAATATGCCTGAACAACCATCTTAATTTGCTTACAACAGTTGAAATGTCTTCTCCAGAAAAATAATGGGCCATATTGTTAAAGGAAAAGAAACAGTTCTAACATCCCAAAATTTGTTTTGCAAATGGGGAAAATTTTCCGTTTATGAAAAAAAGAGAGAAAACAAAAGATGATTTTCTTCTTCACAACCAAACAGTGCATAAAATATTAAGGTAAATAAAAAACAAACCAAATCATCCAACCAATCTCAAAAACTAAAAGCTACCAACAAAAGAAGATGCTACACAAGATCATACAAGTATCAACCAAACCAATATAATGTAGGTTACTATTACCATTGGACCACCATTATTTCAGGCAGGCTCCCTGTCTAACTATCTATTTCTGTCAATAACTCCCAAACTTATGCATACAAGAAATGAACTATAGAATTTCACATATCACAAAAATGACAGTAAGGAAGTCTAAATATCATTTAGCCCTTTTCAAGGTTGTACTATCCAACTGCAGATTGGCAGTGTGTAAACTTTGGGAATTTAGCAGGCACTAGCAAGCTTTCTTTGTGTTTGTGGCCCATGCATTCTGGCAGAAGGCTACAAGACTCTCATTTTACAGACATTGCCATCTTATCAAGCAAATTCCTTAGAAAGCTAAGGAATCCTCTTATATACTTGTGTCCTAATTTGGAATGTGTTAACTGCAAAATACATCAAGAACACACATTCACTTTAACAATATCCTCAGCACCTTCAAAGCATTGTATATATGCCTGCATGTGATATGTACACCAAATTCTGGTCAATCAAATGTCATATACCATCTATATATATATATATATATATTTTTCAAGATACAAAAAAGGTCGTACCTAGTGCACAAAGCTCCCACTTTTGTGTGTTCTGGGAAAAGTCATGGTAGGCAACCTTACCCCAAATTTTGTTTGGAGAGGCTGATTCTCGAACTTGAGCCTGCAACTTGTCGCTTTTGGTGAAAGGCACTTGCCATTGCACCAAGGCCCAACCTCTAAAATTTGAAAGTCTTTATAGATGAGATAATTTTTAGACTCCACTAATCTTCATATTGTAGAAACATAGGCATAGTGAGAGAATGCAATCCAATAAGTCAAAATACACATTCAATGAAAGTTATTGAGCAATGTAGCATTAACAACAATTACACCAGGCATTATTATTATTATTAGTAAGTTACACACACTCCCTGTGGGTCTTGAGGCCAAGACTTAAAATCCTCCACTTTGCTATTACAAGAAGAGGAGGTGTCATTAGAGCTAAAGCTTGTTGGCATAACTCTTTATTCATGTCACACCATTTAAATATTTTAAATTTAATAAAAAGTTTATTAATTTGATAGTTGGATTACATGGCTAATCTCATATAATATATAAAGTGAAGCTGAGAGAAAGTTCAATTTTCAAAACCCTAGAATATTTCATGTTTTACACAAATATATAGTCCTATAACCAAAACAATTCTAATAAAATAACACTAACACAGATTTATAGTCCTATAACTAAAATAATTCTAATATAATAACACTTATTTGAATTGCATAAATCCATATTCCTACAACTAAAACACTTCTGTTTCTTCCCAACATTAAATTCATGACACGTTTTTCATATGGAAAACTTTGGACTATTAATCTCTCTCTCAATGTCAGTGAAACAAATTAAGCTTTCCAAAATGTTGGCCATAACTGACCATGCCACGTGGAAACCTCAAACAAACAAATATGCTCTTGGAAGGTCCTGTGACTAATAGCTAAAATCCTGAGATTTGGAATCTGAAAATTGGCATAGGTTCATTTTGTTGCAGATGAACCTCTTACAGCCCATGAGATTTTGGTTAGCAATGGAGCAGGCATAGTATTCTTCAAGCCATGCTCACAGTTTGTTCTCCTAGAGATGAGGTCAACTACATTATGTTTTTCATTATTAGTTTTCACGTATCTATAGTACATAAATTAGTATATTGAACTACCAACCATTTCAAAATTGGCAAAATGTAAGTCATCATTTTTTAATTACCATAACTCACTATTATTCACTAACTTGCGTTCACTTTCTAATCAATTATTGTGAATTATTGGAATTAGTTCTATATTTACTATTGATAAATGATCCTTTGCATGTCTCTTTTGGAATTAGTTATGAATTAGTATCAAGTTTAATCATCTATGGTTTATGCAATACATTCTCTGGAGATTGAGATTGGGTTTAGTATTGGCATGCTTAATTGTATGCAAATATTTTAAAATTTGAAAGAAGTTGAGTTTTTAAAGTCACTATTTCTTTTTTTCCCCCCTTGATTCAATTTAGTTTTCTTTTACTGGTGAAGTCTGTTTTAGGTTTTTTAATTTATATATCTCTGAGAGGTTTTGGATGGTGGTGAATCTAGAGACTCAATGAAAACAGCATGATCCTACAAATAAGATTTCATTATGGTTTTTAGCTACTACCCTTATAAATCAAAGAATTTTACATGTTTTACCAACAAGATATTTGATATTTCAGATGCATAAGAAAGGAAAGTACAGCCACATTTTGCATTTTTAATAGTTGATGATTCTCATTGTGCTGAATATATATGCTAAATTTTTTTTCAGTCAGATATAAGTACTCTAATATATAACTCATTTTTTTAAATATATTTTTAGAATAAGAATACTTAAATTTGAACATTTCATACACAAGATAGTTCTTAATCTCTATCATCATGGTATATTGTGAGTATGAAAAGTACAGGGAGACAATATAAGTTAAAATAAATTGTTAAAATACTATACTAATGAAAAATTATTAATAAGTGCAACTAGGATAAGACAAATTGGGGAATCTGTCTACATGTGATTTTTGGTGGTGTAGGGTCTTGTAGTGAAGAGAAAATATTTGATTCAGTGTGTTAAATTACCGATTGTCCCAAAAGCTTAAACTATTGGAATATGGTAAATTTAATTATTTAACCATACAATTCTAACACTCCCCCTCACATGTGGGCCGAAATTATCTTTTTAATAGGTGAGGCCCAACACGTGAGATTTTAAATGGAAGGTAAAGTGGAGGAGACAGAGATCAAATTCAGGACCTCCTGCTCTGATACCATGTTAAATTACCGATTGTCCCAAAAACTTAAGCTATTAGTCTATGGTAAATTTAGTCATTTAACCACACAATTCTAACACAGTGTTTGAGAAAAAAAGGTAAGAAGAAGAAATCGAGTTTGTGCACAATCTATTAACAGTGTGTGTGAACAACACACATGAACAGTACCTATAAAGTACCATGAACAGTGATAGAATATCAAAGAGAGAGAGGGGCTAGCATGACTCAATACTCAAAACACTCAATATTTTATTTTATTGATCAACTCCATACATTCTTTCAGAACATTGAGAACGAAAATATATAAAGACACATTCTTGTACCAATAGTATTAGGACACTCCTATTTTGACTGGTGAACTAAGAACCTAATAAGGTAATGATAACTAACAAAAGAATAACTTTGACTCAAAGAAAATAAAATTTAAGATACTGTCTCCAAAAAAAATTATAGACTCAACTAAACTACAAAAGGACGAAGTTGCAATAATTCTAGTTTTAACCTGAGACAAAATTGACTAAAAATTGTTAAATGTTAACTAAAATTTTAGTGGAAAAAAATTGTGAAAGCTTGTTTGCTACTTTTTCGTTAAGAGAGTCCTTTAGATTTCGAAAATGGTCATCGTTGTCACGAGGCAACAACTATTTTTGGAGAGATACTTGAACATTCAATGTGCCTCTATGTATAACATTTGGTGAATGATTAAAACAATTATGCTAGCTAAGATAGAACGCTTGGTGTTGGTTTGCAGAACTTAAATGCTTGTATTTATGAATTAGGTTTTGATGCTCCTGCAATGTATATTTGCAGGTTTTAGTTTTGTGTGAGGTGATATAATTGGGTTGAAAAAATTCCATTGAGGAATGTTGGGGAATAGGATCCCCACAGTCAACCTACCCTATTGCCATACCTAATTATATTGCTTTATCATATCCCCATGCTTGCTAGAAATCAACATATAGTAATAACTATCTGATTTATAAATTGTTTTTAGATTTTTTTTTTTTTTTAAATGAGTTTATGGATTGGATAGTGATTGACATTCAATTTATACAAAATATGGTACGTAAGTTAAGAACACATTAAAACATGTAATCCAATGGTACTTATCCAAAAAAAAAAAGGTGTAATCCAACTGTGGAATTGTTAAAAAAACTAATTAATTGATACTTATCAAGTGGTGTAATATTAACAAAGAGTTATCCTAGGTGTAATTAAAAATCAAGGACCTAAGCGGCTAAGCCGTATATATTTGCTTCTTTTGGAACTATGTGATGAGCTATGATAAGCTAAATACATAAGCATGACAAAAGGGAAATAAAGTTTAACAACCAAGGCCTTGATTGGTCAGACTAAGATCAGAGACTTACAGCATTAGTAAAATCACTTATTTAGGTAAGGACCTTCATATAGGTCAAACCTTGAATGTGTGTGTGTGTATTAGAGTGATATATGTGGTTATATTTCAATCATGTTTACATCACTCAATAACTTATCATTTGATGAGTATTTTGAAGATCCATTTTAGATCATTGGATATGCGTGTGTAAGAATCAAGGGGTTAAATGACATGTGGTTATGAGTTACATTTACAATCTTAATATCTTTTCATGGGATGAGTATTCCACTATTTTGACAAATCCACTTTAGATTAAGTTGTGTGTGGGCGTGTGTGTGATCATGTGATCTTAAGATTGATAAGAATAATATGATTTTTGAATGTGAATATGCAAGAATCATTAGATTGAGTGATATATGTTGTTAAATATGAGTCGTGTTACACCACTTATTAACTTTTCATTGGATTAGTACAAAGAAAAATCCATTTTAGATCATTGGGTGTGTGTGTGTGTGTGTGTGAGATATATATATATATATAAGATTTATTACTTCAATTGAACTTCACATGTGGGCCTCATAAAATAAGTTTTAAATAGATGAATTTGCAAAGTAGAAACAGATTAATCTTCCATGATTGCATCAATAACATTTGAAAAGGTTACACTAGATATATTACTCAATATATTGATTCTTACATATTTACATTTGAAAACCATATTATTCTTATAAATCTTATATATATATATATATATATATATATCTCACACACACACACACCCAATGATCTAAAATGGATTTTTCTTTGTACTAATCCAATGAAAAGTTAATAAGTGGTGTAACACGACTCATATTTAACAACATATATCACTCAATCTAATGATTCTTGCATATTCACATTCAAAAATCATATTATTCTTATCAATCTTAAGATCACATGATCACACACGCGCCCACACACAACTTAATCTAAAGTGGATTTGTCAAAATAGTGGAATACTCATCCCATGAAAAGATATTAAGATTGTAAACGTAACTCATAACCACATGTCATTTAACCTCTTGATTCTTACACACGCATATCCAATGATCTAAAATGGATCTTCAAAATACTCATCAAATGATAAGTTATTGAGTGATGTAAACATGATTGAAATATAACCACATATATCACTCTAATACACACACACATTCATGGTTTGACCTATATGAAGGTCCTTACCTAGATAAGTGATTTTACTAATGCTGTAAGTCTCTGATCTTAGTCTGACCAATCAAGGCCTTGGTTGTTAAACTTTATTTCCCTTTTGTCATGCTTATGTATTTAGCTTATCATAGCTCATCACATAGTTCCAAAAGAAGCAAATATATACGGCTTAGCCGCTTAGGTCCTTGATTTTTAATTACACCTAGGATAACTCTTTGTTAATATTACACCACTTGATAAGTATCAATTAATTAGTTTTTTTAACAATTCCACAGTTGGATTACACCTTTTTTTTTTTTGGATAAGTACCATTGGATTACATGTTTTAATGTGTTCTTAACTTACGTACCATATTTTGTATAAATTGAATGTCAATCACTATCCAATCCATAAACTCATTTTTAAAAAAAAAAAAAAATCTAAAAACAATTTATAAATCAGATAGTTATTACTATATGTTGATTTCTAGCAAGCATGGGGATATGATAAAGCAATATAATTAGGTATGGCAATAGGGTAGGTTGACTGTGGGGATCCCATTCCCCAACATTCCTCAATGGAATTTTTTTAACCCAATTATATCACCTCACACAAAACTAAAACCTGCAAAAATACACTGTAGGAGCATCAAAACCTAATTCATAAATACAAGCATTTAAGTTCTGCAAACCAACACCAAGCGTTCTATCTTAGCTAGCATAATTGTTTTAATCATTCACCAAATGTTATACATAGAGGCACATTGAATGTTCAAGTATCTCTCCAAAAATAGTTGTTGCCTCATGACAACGATGACCATCTTCGAAATCTAAAGGACTCTCTTAAGGAAAAAGTAGCAAACAAGCTTTCACAATTTTTTTCCACTAAAATTTTAGTTAACAGTATGACAAATCTACTTATTACTAGAACCCCTCCGCTAAATAACCCCAAACAAATACAACAGTTCATTTAACAAAGAACCAGGATCAGTGTTAAAGGTTTATTATAACAACGGAACATAATGCATTGACGTAGATGTATAAGTTATCTTCATTTTGCTAATGTAGACTAGAAGGAACTTATATATCTCTTCTAAAACTACACATTAATTGCTTTCATTTTTTGTATCACTCAACAAGCAAGTAAATGCGTACCTTCTCGATATTGTCCATCATAATCCCCTTGACCTCAGAAATCTGAGCCTTCAATTTGGATAGCTTACTCATTTCTTCAGGGTGGTTCACACAGTAATCCATGTGCTCCTTAAGCTTTGGCCTGGTAAACAAAAGCATAGCATTAGAGACTAATACAATAATGTGATCAAGAACACTTCAAATTCAAACCTCAACAAGTTTATACACACCCAAATTCTCTGTCAAGATTGTAAGCAATGCTAAATCGGTCTTCAAACAGATCATCTTCATCGTCGTCATCTGCAAGTGGGTGTGGACCATCATTTTTTATACTTGCACCATAACGCTGCTTGAAATCATCCTTCACCCGATCAAGAAACACAAATGGCACACTTCTCCCAGCTGATTCATCCGCAACAACAAGGAAAACTGCACGCCAAAAGAAACACATTCAACCACACACATAGCAGTCAGAAACTAAAACTATAATTTGACAACTACCAAAAGACCAATACCGAATCCATTCTCGAGGAGGAAGTTAAATGTATGCCCATCACACGAGTACGTGTACTTGCTGCTATTTGAAGGCAGCTTCTGTAAGCACTGAACAGCAATGGTACCAAAATTCCCCGTATACGGCGTGTACTCCGCTAACACAACGGTTCCTTTTGCAACAAAGCTATATATTAAGCCTCTCTGACTCATTTCAGAATAATAGCTTCAAACTTGTCGAGACCCACAAAGAGATTTCACTAGTCCCTTATTGCAACAATAACCTAACCAGATCATAAATCCATGAGTTAAACCAACCGACCAAATCCAATTCAACCAAACAATCAACATGAAGATCCATCAAAACCCAGTATTTAATTTAGCTTCTGATTATGAATTACCAAATAATTCATGCAAAAAATGAACACACACCCCCCAAGTAGTGGAAACAAAGCAATTCATTACCAAACCTAAGGGTTCCTAGGAAAGGAAATGTCATAAAGCCAAAAAAAAAAAAAAAAAATTAACAATTTTGTCTCCAAAAAAGTTCAGCAAAATAATCCAAATACAACCATTTGACTTAGGTGAGATGGGTTTTTAATGTTCTTGAACCAAAACAACATTTGATCATAAAAGACAGTTTATCCTTAATTTTCCCAGCATCCAAACATATTATAATAGAGACTGGAAACAGGACCCAAAAATTAATTCTTGAAACATGCCCAGAATAAAATAATCCATCCACAGAAAGCAGAAGCTTTTAAACTGTTAATCTAACTAATAAAAAAAAAAAAGGGATATTGAGAAAAGAATGAATTTATTCGAAGATCAAAGAAAGAGAGAGAGAGAGAGAGATAATTACAATTAGAATCAGAGAAAGAGAGAGAAAGAAAGAACCTGAAGCAATTGGATGGAAAGGTGAAAAAAATTGCTTAGCGTCTAAGACTTGTGAAGGTCTGTATTGTACTGTTGATGGGGTACGGTAGTTACTGAAGAAGGCAAAAACCAACAAGCGACGACGTGGCCTAGGTGTTTAAGGTTAAAGCCTTAAACCACATTTAACCTTAAACACAACTCTTTATTTTATTAACAGTGTGGTTCTGTTGGTTTCCAATCTCATACTAGTATTTGCTTATCATTGAGGGGTAATTATAGTTTTTTTTACCTTTAACTATTAACTCGATTAAATTTTACTTCCTAAACTATCGAAACCTTGATTGCCGTCTATTTTTCTGTTACCGTCTATTTTTCTGTTAACTCTAATGGAATTTAGTATTAAAACACTAATTTTCAATTGTCTGTTTCGTGGAGAGATAAATTAGAAGAATGTAAGGTCATGTTTGGTAATTATTTTTATTTTGTATTTACAGAAACTTTGTTTTCAAGAACAAATGTAAAAAAAAAAGAAGTTTTATTTTGTTTTCAAAGTCAGCAACACATTTCGACCATTTGGTAAACTTAGGGAAAACAACAGCTTTCCGATAACATAATACAAAATATTTGTTTGGATTGTTAGCTAAAAATTAAAAAACAGTTTTCAAGACCAAAAACACACAAAAAAAAGAAGAAAAAAGAGAGAGAAAAAGATGAAGACTATGATTAAGATATTATTATGGTTGGTAATCACCATGCAGAACTATCAACAAACAAATCAAACAAGTCCCATAAAAATAAAAAATAAATCAAACAAGTGAGCACGGAGACAATCGATCAAGATAACCACTCAAAATCTTGTTGAATGAAGGTTTTGATTACAATATTATTATGGTAGAATTTCAAGCCAAAATTCTTTAATGAAATTACCAGTAGAGAAACGGGAACAAGTTTTTTTTTTTTTTTTTAATGAGATGGAACAAATTCTTTAATGATACACACTAGGCCAAAAATAATCTAGTTAAAACAACCACTTTAGTGACTAAATATTGAAAATTTTAAGAAATTATAGATACAAAGTCCATTAAAAAAATTTACAATTCTTTTTAAGTCTAATGGATGATAAGATAAACAATAGCACCACAGGATTACATTAAAAGAAAAATTACAATTCTTTTCTTAACATTGAGATTAATTTTAAGAGTAAATTGTAAAAAAGACCCAGGAGATTTGTTTGTTTTCAAGCACAACCCCCTTTCCTTCTATTATCAATTAAAAATTTTAAACTCTTGAGGGGATCACTCCGTCACATTTTTGTCAATTAATCTTCTAAAATATTATTTTTTAAATAAAATTTACTTAACAAATATTTAAAATATTCATTTTCTTCTTATTATTATTTTTCCTTATCTCCCCCCCCCCCCCCCCAAATTTTCCTAAATCCTTTTTATTTCTATCACTCATGAAAACTCAAAATGTTGATTTTAGAATGAGGTGTTAAAATAGGGAAAAGTGACCATTTGATCTTGCTTCATATTGGAGTTTGAGTTTGAGGTAGAATTTTCGATAGGTGAGGTTCAACAATGGAATGAACTTGGCTAGGGCTTGCATGACTTGATATTGCGTAGGCATAGATATGATTTCGGATGGGTTTTTAAGTGGAGTTCAATTGGCATGACTTGGTATGACATAGGTGTTGATTGTGCGACAACTAACATTAATTTTAAGGTTTTTTTTTTTTTTAATCTTAATTAAAAAAAAAAAATTGGCATTGGAATGAAGTGATGATATATAACAGCCGGCTCTATAGTATGAGCAAATAAGACGATCGCCTAAGGCTCCAAAATAAAAAAGACCAAATTTTAACTATTTCTTTAATTGTAATAGTATTAATTAAGCTCAAATATTAGTCAATAAATAAATAATATTTTTTTATCAAATGAAAAACAAGAAAAAAATGTTATATCTTCAATATTTTTCATGACACTTTCATAATAAATTTTAAGTGGCAGGTTGTTACTGACTATTATTGGTGGGTAAAAAAAGTAATTTCAATAGTGGGTTTAAATTAGAAGTAGTAACAACTTAACACCTAGGATTTATTGTGAAAATGTTGTGAATATAGCACTTCTAAAAAAAGGGCAATATACAAAAAATTTCACAATATTTTTCACAATAACTAAGTTGATAATCTTTTACTAGTTCTCATCTAAGTCTACCTCTAACATTACTTTTTTACTTACCACTATCAATTTGCTACATTAACATGTATGAAAAGTTTTATCAAATTTTTTGTCTAATTTTTTTTATGTCTATAGACTTTCTGAAAGAAAAAAATTTTAAAACAAAAGAATAAAGTTTAGATAATATTTAAATTAGTTTTTTTAAAATAATTATATTTAAATATATAATAGGTCTCAATTTAATTTTCGTCTTAAACTCTCAAATGCATCTAGGCCCCTTGCCTTAAGCCCCAAATGAATCGAGGCCCCAAAATGCATTAAGCCTTCATGGTGTTGTAAATAGGGTTCAAACTCGGATGAATTGTTTTTGTCAAAATTGAAGTTTGAATGTATTTTTGAACTTTCTTTATGAATTTGAGATATTTTGGTGGTAGTGGGTGCTGATTTGATTTATTTGAGTTAAGTTGGTAAATGAAAAAGTTTAGGAAATGAAAAAAAAAATATATATATATATATATATATATAGTTTTCTTTACAGCTACCGAAAGGATTGTATAATTGCAAATGAACTTTTTAAGACTAATTTTTATTGTTTAGAAAATTTTTGGTAACAAATATTTTACAAAAAAGCAAGAGCCAAAACAAAAGGCAAATATCAAGCAATTGGGTATTAACATGGTATCACTTGGTCCAATTAGTGTACTCGCCTATCCCAAACATAAAATATGTAAATTTGTCATGTTCATTTATTTTGATTTATCTTTTTTTTTCTCCACTTTTATATGAATTTTTGAAGGGAAATTTCATGTAAATAATGCGATAATATATAATATGCAGCAGTTACACATTACTTTTTTCCTTTTATAGCAAACCACATACAAACTTGCAAATAATATTTTGGGGCAATTAATTGATTCCTGGGTTAAGGTTTTTGTCATGGCTATATTTCTTGTCTACAGATTGTCACTACTAATGCACAAACTGAACTAAATGTTTTAACCACCAACAATCACAAGCACAATTCTTAGCTTATGGGACAACAATTATCATTTGAAACTGGAGCTGAAGACAAACACGATTATAGATAAAACAGTCTGGGATGATTTATAAGTTACTGAGAAATTTTACAATAGCACAGCTATCCCAGAGAAGCTGCTGAATGTGAAAGCTGGGAACTGGAATCAAGGAAACCTGTTCTTTTGGTTTCTTTCTTCAAAATCAAATGAATTTGAAGAATGATATGGACAGGTCACAACAATTACTTATGTGTCTGGGCTGGAAAACAAACAAATCCATTCCAACCCAGTTCTTTTTTCTTCTAAATAGAAATTTGTCTTAGACCAAACTAACTTTGTGGTCTTAGCAAAAGATATTTGGAAGAATCAATAGTTCCCAGGCTTAGCCCCATCAATGGATGGAGCTGCACCTCGGGTTGCCTTGACATAGGCAACATATTCACTGTAATTCATTGTAAACAATGTGCTCTGGTATCGGGTCAGTCGTACACGCTTCCGAAGTGACTCAGTAATGGTGCCATTGTAACCAGATTTTCGCATCAGCGAGTCTATTGCCTCCGTTTTTGTCCAACCTAATCCAAAGCACACACAGAGAGACCCAAAAAACAAACCCCTTAGTTAGCTGAACAAAAACAAGCTCTACGTACAATCACATTCCTGGTCAGAGGGAGGGGGGAAAAAGAGAGAACTAAATCCACCTCAAGGTAACCATAGAATAAAAAATCTTATTCTTCCAAAGATACCCTAGCCACTAATGGAACTCTAGCTTCCAAGAAAACTAATACAATTACATAAAGGCAATTCATCATGTCACCTGGCATTCCACCACAAAATGTGGCAGAAAGAGGCAAAATTTTTAATCTAGATGAATACTTTACCATTCTAATCTGGTAGTAATAAAGCATAAGAAAAACAAGAAGAACCATCAGAGCAGATTAGCAGAAGAAAGTGAAAAAAAGGAAAAAAAGTGTTCACTAAATAAAAATGACATATTAAGGTTGAACTAATAATTTGGGTTGACTAAACAAGAGTTTTATGGAGAATCTTGGTTCATGTCCTCAGTGGAAAGTGGTAAGAACACCTGTGCGATTAATAAAAAGAAAGCAAGTGAAGTAACAAACTTTTAAACAGAGAAACAAGCCTGATGGTTCATCCACTCAACATCAAATTTGACACAAAGAACTAATATATTTCAAGAAGATTATAGTACAATCAGAACAAATCTGTAGGTCAAAGCATTTTCATTATTATTTTTTCACAATAGAAAAATAATTGAAAAAATTTTCACCCAATTGATTTGTCCGAAGTAAGAATTGTTACCTTCATGAGCAGCCACCTCAGGCAAATATGTTGCATTTCGCTTTGTATTGTTATCAGGATCAGTAAACTCAATAATTAAACCATGCTTTCCAACCTGTAACAAGAACCCACTAAGTTCAGAGAGTGAGAAAAGACAAGAAATAAACATATATTACAAGAATTCACTAAAGTAGAACACTAGTATTTTCCATTTTTATCAGTCAGAATGGAAACAGTGCGCTCCAAAAAAGGTAATGCTTTAGCCTATATGTTGGGAAACCATGGTTAGAACATTACCAATTGAAATATTTAAAACAATTAATTCTAGATCGAATTACCACCAGATCTTGACAATTAATCAATCTGAAAATTCCACAATCCAAACATTATGGATGCATTTGGAAATATCTACAAGGGAAAATGTTTTCCCACAAGATATTCTAAAATCAACTTATCCATAAAATTAGGTTTAACAAGTTCAATCAACCTCACTGTTTACATCATCCCTAACCAGGGACACAACTATAACACACCAAACTGTCAGAACTCAGGACCAGCCCAGGGTATCCTTGGGGCAAGAAAATGCTATCAGATTGCATTAGAATGCAATAGATCATAGCAGAGGATAACAAATTAAATATGTCCATCCATCCACCTAAGGTGCCACAAAAGTCAAAAAGTGAATAGGTAGATACCTCCCAATCAAGATAATGGTTAGCAGTTTCATAATCAGTCAGAATGGAAACTGTACACTCCAAAGAAGGTAATTCTTTAGCCTGTATGGGGGGAAACCTGCGGTCCCTCAAAGCGCTACAAAAAATCACAGATAAGAATTAGATTCAGAGACATGGAATGGGAATAGCAACAAGGACGGACCAAAAATAGATAAAACAAAATTTGCAATATCCTTGTTCTCCAGTCTCATTGATCCTCTGGATGAGGCAAGGAAAACCCTGCTTAACCTCAGGCTTAACCTTAATCTAGATCTCAATCACAACGCAATGAGAAAGAACCATAGGCCCCTTGCCAATTTCCAAGATAAATAATCTGAATCTCAGAACAAAGCTATCTCTAGGAGGCTTCCCCTGACAAAGGGAAAAATTAGAAGCTTCATTTCTAAGATAGTGAGAGGCTGAGAGCTGTTAGCCAGCTTTAAACCATTAGAAGGACTTTCTCATATTCATTGAACCTGAAAAGCCATCTGAATTTTTTTTTTTAATTACCTTTTCTGGGTTCCAGTGGGCCACATGCCCTATAATAATTTCAAAGTATGAAAGTGATTCAAACAAATGCATGCATCCATAGGAGCTCTTGATAAGGAGATCTAACAGCTCTTAAAATGGTAAGTAAAACCACATCTAGCTCAGGGTTAATATGGTTAGCATAAAAAATGGGGCACAAAAAGAGCAGCATGGTCTTCAGTGGTGATAAGACCAATCATTGAAGTCTTTTTTAGCAAAATAAGATTTTCCAGAGCCATAGATCTAAGCTGCTTCAGTACCCAATAATTTGTAACTATATTCTGCAATTGTAAGAAAAATTGGGCACCCTCATATTTATAGTTGTGATCACCAATTTTGTTAACTTTGTAAATAGGCAAGGACCAACCTAAACATCACTTTCAATATTACAAATATATGTTTCCATTTCTATTTTCAATGCCCTTCATAGACTATATATATGAACTCTCATACAAAGCCAAGCCCTGAGTTACCATCACTCTTCCAACTTAAAGACTTAGTAATTAACCCAAACTTTTTCAGTTACTTGCAATGATAACAGATAAAAGAGAACAACACAGAAATTTTATTGTTTTTAATTCTTTAGTCTCTCCCCTTTCTCTTACCATGTAAAGTTTCTTCAAAGATGTTCTTCCTCCCTCCCACCCTCCCTCTCTCTCTCTCTCTCTCTCTCTCTCTCTCAGACAATAGCATACTATGGTTTTCTCTCCTCTGTTTTTATCTCATAACACCAAAATTTAACTTTCCAAAATACTGTCAATTGCTACAATATAAAAAAAATACACACAATACATGTGCTGTGTGTGCCAAAAACCATCAAAAAATTTTTTTTTAGTCAAACACCATAAAAAATTTTGATTCCAAATTTTTTTTCTGAGAGGAGTGGGGGGGGGGGGGTGTTGTTGTCCATGAGTGTTAAGTACATGTGCCAGAATGAACAGCAACTAAATAGTTTAGAGGAAAGTACCTGTTTAGAGAATAGTCCCTGAAGCCATTAATCAACCAACGAGCTTCTAGAGTTCCAATACATCCACGTAAGCGAGGCTCCCCACCATTTACCACTTTCTTCCAAGTCACAAACAATGGGCTGGACCAGAGTATTTATTTGTGTTCAATAAGGATATCATGCAAAACAAAGTTCTACTGTGCAAATTACAGAACCATACAATTCTTTCCTCATAGCATTCTTTAAGAGAACATGTAATAAACAACAATGTAAATGTATATCCAAGCACCATCAAAAACAAAGTTCTACTGTGCAAATTACAGAACCATACAATTCTTTCCTCATAGCATTCTTTAAGAAAACATGAAATAAACAACAATTTAAACGTATATCCAAGCACCATCAAAAACAAATTTGCAGGGGAAATGCATGATAGTATTATTGGATTCATCAAAACCAAAAGTAAACGAATCAAGGAATGTGAATGCACAAGCCATGTAATGGGAGATGTTACTGCCAAACATTGAGCAAAAATATTGTAATACCAGTGATGAAGAAAAATGAAGCAAAAAAAGCAGTTAAAGGAACGGCCATTTCAAACTAGTGCAGTGAACTTGAAGAGCCACTACAACTCCATCCCCATGTCAGTACGCTAGCAAAAAATAATATTAGGGGGAAAAATGTAAAAGCAACCAAAAAAAATAAAAGCTAGAACTTGTTTATGACATCCAGCACTGCTATAGCAGAATGTTCTTAGTCGAAAGCAAAAAAAATGCAAAAAAAACATAAAGCCCTACGATGTTACTTCACTGCTCAGATGAATATAAGTAACTGAAAAATCTGTCTAATGTAACCAATAACAGTCAGGTGGCCAATATTATATAGGTCTTAGTTAACAAAAGAATTTTATAAAAAAAAAAGAAAAAGAAAGTAGAGAACAGTAGGTATCAAACAACAAGGAGACACTTATCCTTTATCACATGTTAAATGCATATGCAAGCAGCAACAATAAGCTGTTATGAAGAGAAAAAAGTGCATTCAGCAGCAACTCCAATGAAAAACGACTTTAGGGGTCTGACCAGGTTTGAGTCACAGCTTCAAAAGGCAGAAGAGGAGATCAACAAAATGGAAATGTTATATTTTCACCCATATTCTACATTTAAACACCCCAACACCTTACTTATCAAACCCCCCCCCACCCCTATTCCTCCAAAAAAAAAAAAAAAAAAAAGCTGAAAAGGTTTAGAGCCTTTACACTATGTTTAGAGAGTGAAGAAGAGGAAGATAGATACTCCTCCTCCTTAATAGAGTAGATATCTTATTTGGATATTTAAATAAGGGGAAAATGGAAGTACATAAAAATTACCCCTCTTCTTATTTGATTGTAATATATAAAGAAATGGAAAAATATACCCTTCTTTATTAAACTCAACAGTTAATTTTTTTTTTTTTTTTGATAAGTAACTCAACAGTTAGAAATATTAAGGGCAAAATGGAAGAATTTAATAATCTAGAATCCCTTCCCCTCCAAATTACCTCAAATTGGGAGATTACAAATAGTGGGTTGGGAGGGGTTTCCCCCAAATCCCTCCCCCCTCTCCTTTAAAAACAAATCAAAACAAGGGAAGATATAAATCCCCACCCCTCTTTCCCTTAATCGTTACATTGTTACTATTCTAAACTGTAAGTCACAAGGAGCCAAATTGTAGGGTATATACAGGAATACATTATACTTTGTATGGTAACCATGGTAGTCTGCAGTATTTTACAAAACTATAATCTATATATTTATCGTAATATCCTAATATATTTTAACACAAATGAATGAAAAAACATGTAACAGAAAAAACTTAAACAATAAAATGGTGAAGTTAACTACCCATGGATGGTAAATCAAGGAATAGGGAGTACCAACTACAAATTGTAAAGGCTTCTGACCTAAATAAAAATAATTTAATATGATATACAGTACAAAGTTGATACACTAGCTGCAATTTTTTTTTTTTTTTTTTTGGGGGTAATTTTAATGCATAAACTACAATATTAAGTTAACAATTGTGCATTAGGAATACAACTGAATGGAAAACACTAACAAGTAAATATTTTAGTCACAGACTGAAGCCCCATTACATATCATGGAACAATTGATGTGCATTCAGGAAAGTAACACTAAAAAGAAATTAATTTGACTCCAAAATCTCATAATTAAAACAGTGAAGAAACTAGCTATCCTGATAAACAAACCAACACATTAATAACATAAAATAAAATTAGCCAGACAATAATGTAGCCCCAAATCACTATATACAACCTCAAGAGAAAAATTAAAAATAATAATTAAAAAATACCCACTAATTTTTTGCCACCATATCATAGCACTTGATATAAACAAAATCTAATCGCATAATAAAACTAAAAAAAAAAAAAAACCCAAAACCCATATGTTATATATATATATATAGAGAGAGAGAGAGAGAGAGTATACTGTTGACCCTCATCGAAGGCAGGAGGAGGAGCATCTTCGCTGTTGTAGTGAGAGACGAGAGTGTCGAAGCAAAACACAACCATTTCACGGTTAGCCGCCACCATTTTTTTTTCTTTTCTTTAAGAAACGTCAAACAAACAAACAAACAAAAAAACGTTTTTTGTTTTGTTTTGTTAAATGTAAAATTTGATGTTTTTCAGGTTAAAAAACGATCGGAACATATAAGGTTTTGTTGGGTTTGGTTTTGTTTTTGGTCTTCGCTGGTTTGTGTTTAATGGGAAATAAAATGAAAAAAGAGAGAGAGAGAAAGATTAATAAAAATGGTCCCTGAAATAATTGAGGATCATGGAAGAGAGAGAAAATCACAACTCATAACACAACACAAACACTTTAAAACACTAAACACAAACACAAAGCAAAGCTTTCCACTCTTCACAAACTCTCTCTCTCTCTCTCTCTCTCGTTCACGCTATTGCTATTTTTAGTGTTTCTGCACAACAATATGGCTTCTTTCTGCAAATTAAATAGTTACCTCTTTTTTTTTTCAATCAAAATAAATATAGTAAGTGTGCGTAAGCATGGCTTAAAAAGTAAGATTTTTTTATTATTTAATTTATTTTTATCATTATTTCACTATTATTTAGTTTATTTTTATTACTATTTATGTGTATTATTATATTTTTTTAGTATTATTTATAAATTTTATTATATTATTATAATTATTTTTTAGCTTAATTATAGTATTTTCAACAACAAAATTTTTTTTAATTCCAACTATATAAGTGGTTCTCGAATTGACACTAAAACAATGACTACTTTATTTTGATGAGTATTTTTGGTGAGTGAATAGCGACTACTTTTGTTTCCTATAATACCCATCACTTTTACATTATTTGCCTAACTTTCATTGCTTTCTCTTGTTTTTTCTTTAGGAATTCGGTTTGGTGGGCTCTCTTCTTTTGCTTTACATGGTACTTTTTTTTTTCGTCTGACAAAAGCGACAATATTAGAATCATTTTTGTGAGTTGAGATATGCGCATGGGTTCTAAATTCTATTTTCAATCAAGACGTCCTAAAAAGGCTAAAATGGATCTCTCCTTTGAGAGAGAGAGAGAGAGAGATAGAATGTGTGGGTGTGTTTTTTTATAATTTGATAGTTATAATAAAAGGATAAAAGAATTTGAATGTGTCGGTTGAGATACAAGAGTACTAGTTTGTGTACGTGTTTTTCAAGTTTGATGTTGGTGCTAAACTACTAATGTGACAAGTTTGTCAAAGGAGTATAGCTGAACTTGGCATAACCCCCTATGGTTTGTTTAGAAGCTGGATTTGACCTTATGGACTTGGATATGAGAGGTCTAAATCTAAATTCTTTGTTTAAGTTACTTAAAAAGAGATGAATTTGGATTTAGCCCAAATCTAGTCAAATTTGTTGATTTGAAAAAATTCTCTAAAAAAACAATGAAATTTGACAAATTCTCCCACAGCTTGCTTCTTCTCCACCCTTCCTCAAGCTGCAATAACGTTGAAGCTGAATCCACATTGGCATTAAGGTTTGTCTCTCTCAACTCCTCTCATCCTCTTAAACTTTGTATCTCTCTCTTTCTTTAGTACTAAATCTGAATCCACAAAAAAAAACGTCTATGGGTTTTGTATTTTCTATGAGTTGTTTGTGGGAAGTTTGGCTACAAGCTTGGTTGTAGCCAATAGCTATTTGGCTACTCAATATTTTTTTTATTGAATGTGAATTTTCATAAATCTACCATTAGATAACATTTTCTTTTTATATCCTCCATGCTTGCAAGATTTTCAAAAAATAAAAAATTAACAATTATGTCATCAATCAAATATTTAAATTTCAAGTTTTTATTGTCTAAATTTATTCATAATAAGTATGTTTATGGATCAAATAGTAAATAATATCTTATTAGTACAGAATTTGACATTCAAGTTAAGAATATAAAAAACATACAATTTAATGATTAGGTTTTCAAAGTATGTAATCATGTTTTTTTTTTTTTTTTTTTTTTTTTTTTTTTTTTTTTAAGTGAGAGTTATAACCCTTGGGTACAACCAAGTTTGTAGCCAAACTTTGTCATTCTTTTAATTTTTTTTCTTCTTCTTCTTGTTTTTGTTTTTGTTTTTTGTTTGTATTTGGGTTGTGTGGGTTTTGTTTGGATTTGTCTACGTGGGTTTGTATCTATTGCAAGGCTAGGACTTAGGAATGGCAATGTTGTTGAAATTTTTAATTTTTTTGGAGTTATAAATGAGGTTTAGTGAACTGTGTTGGTTCAGTTTTGTTAAGGAATTGTTGGATTTTTTTAAATGTTTTTAGAGTTCAACAATGATGGACTAATTGAAAATGACTTTGTGAGCTATGTGTGATTTATTGACTGAGATGATTTTGATATCTTTCTTTATTTACTATGGTTACTGGGTCCTTAGAAGTATTTTGTTTGTCTAAGCTAAGTGGCTGTTTGTGTTTTGTCTGAGCTTTGCATGATTTTTCTTGTTCGATTGTCTAAGCTAAGTGGCTGCTTGTGTTTTGTCTGAGCTTTGCATGATTTTTCTTCTTCGATTATATATTTTCTTTACACGAAAATTTTACTTCAGTCTATTGGGCTTTTGTTTTTAATCTTGTGCTTTTTGACAGATGCGCTTGTGTTTTTGCTTTTATAATTGTTGGGTTTAATTTGGTGGGGCTTTCTATAATGTTAAAGCCATGCTTCGTGGTAATCTCTGACTTTAGAAAATTAGTACGAGAACTATGAATATATAAGGTTCTGTTTAGTAAGAGAATTTTTATTTTTATTTTCAAAATAGTATAAAAAAAATTTTCAAAAATTGAAATTGGAACTAGTTTCCAAATAATAATTTTTACACTATACTTGTTTGTATACCATTTTAAAGAAAAAATTTCAAATTACCGGAAAAAAAAATGTTTGGGAGACCATTTCTATTTTTTATATTTTTTTTATAAAAGTGACTTGTAAAATCTATAGATTACTTTCTATATATATATATATATATATATATATATATATATATAAGATGATTCCCTTCTTTAAACTGGACTGGTTTAAAAAAAAAAAAAAAGGATTTTTATGTTGTTTAAAAGTACTTCTAAACTTTAAGTTTAACAAAGAAAAAACTTGAGGACAACCCAGTAAAAATATATCTCAAACTCCATTTAAAATGCTTACAAAATAGGACACTCTCCTACTAATCCATGTTTTCAAAACAAACTAATCCAATTTTTTTTAAAAGGAAAATTATGACACTAGACTATGAAAAATAAATAATAATAATAAAAAAAACCCTCAGTGTATGTGTGTGTAGATAATTATAAGGGAATATAGCTCATATAGCTTCTTTTTTTTCTTTTTCTTTTTATAATGATAAGTTTAAATTTGAAATGTGAAAATTTTTTTGTGATAAAGATAAGCTCCTTAATTTAAGAAATAGAAAAGAGTTTGGACAAATCTATGGAGTCTACAGTTTTCAATTTATCTACAACTATGTCATTAAAAACATTTTTTATATCTTGAAAACATCATCTCAGCCGTTTTCAAAATCATGTTCTGAATAAGGAAAATATGGGACAAGTTTTTGAAAACTGTATATAAAGAACATCAGTCAAACAATATATTCATGTGTGGGATCCACCATTTTATTAATTGCAAAACAAAAAATTATATTTAAATATTCTTACCAAATTGGCCCTAAGTGTGGCATAAGAATCTTAAAATTTAGGGTTTTTTATCCAAACCGATATTGGGTTGAACATATATATCTATCTATTCTATTAATAATAGGATTTCATGTTTGGGTTTCAAAATTTTGCGTACTAAAATATCCTCACACAAATTTTTAAACTTTTTAAAATACCCCTATTTTTTAGTTAAATAATTTTAAATTAAAAAATACCAATTTGTTAAAAAAGTAATTTAATGTTCCTAAGTTTTAGGTTTTTTTCTTTATCTTTTCCATTCAGCCTAAAACTTAGGACACTATCTCTTTCTTATTTTTAAATATTATTCCACGTTACCTTACCTCTTTGTTAAGGAAAAAAAATACAAACAATTATTTATATATCACTTTTAAACATTTTAACACTAAACTAAAAAAATAAAAAATAAAAGAGTATTATTGTACGTGAAAAACGAGTGTGATGAACCTAGTTTTTCGTAAATGGTTGTGACTTCTGAATGAATGCGAGTTAATTGTTAGTGCTTAGTACCATATGTATTGGCTATAGCTTCTTAATAGCAGTAGATTTTCTTTCCTAGAAACAATCCTTTGCTAGATTCTAGGCAGCTCAAGTTTCTCCAACGCATGGCTAAACTTAATGTTGGTATCTTACATGGCTCATTGTCTATTGTTTCCTCCATGCACTCTCACTTTTCTCTGGCCATGTCATTGTGCAAACTCTAAGTGTGACCTTCTTGGTCTACTCGCTTATCATAACCATATGCCTTATCTCACTTGCTATCCTAGAGGTGAAATGGGCTGGTATTGGATTAGAAGAGTGGTGGAGGAATGAAAAATTTTGGCTCATTTCTGGGATTGGTGCTCACTGGGCTGCTGTGGTACAAGGTCTACTCAAAGTGATTTCAGGGATTGATTTATCTTTGACTTTGAGGACATTTATGCAGACTTGTACCTTGTGAAGTGGTTGCAGGATTAACATACTCTATCTATTGCATGTAATGTATTGATTTCTATCATTTTTAAAAATCATAGGGTGCTATTGCTTAGACTTTTTCCCCTCATTTCCCATGAATTTCATTTCCAAAAGTGAAAACTTTGCTTGAATGAGGATTATCTTACAAGTGAGAAACCTGGTGAAAATAGCATTACTCATTTTGTTTAACTTTTTCATTATTCAGACAAGTTTCATAATCTTAAATCTTTTAAATAACTTTTGAAGCTTAAGCAAAATGCATTGTAGTCTTCTACATTCGATTAGTGCAGTTTGATGGTTTTGTTGATGCAATTTGGTATATTACTATATTTCACAGTTTACTAGTAGGATTAGTACGCTGATATGCTAAAACTGAAGAAATTCTCAGTTTCTCCAAATAACTCTAATGAAAAAACTATTATGCCCTCACTTATATATGAACTTGTCTTTTTCATGTGCTTACTATGTTGTGGGTATAGATTGTTAGGCTATTAATTAAACATAATTTGATCATTAATATTTTTTTTAAGAGAGTTTCAACCTATAGCATCCGCTTTTAATGATAGCTCTTTATCATCAGACCAAGACACCAATCGATTTTTGGTGTAGGCAAAAATTAAATCCCAAATTTCTTATTCAACCCTCAATGACTTTACCAGTTGAGCTAAGTAAAACTCACATTTTATCACTAATACAATGCTTACATAATGCCCAACTTTTATTTTATTTTTTCCCTTTCCCATTGCTTTATTGTCCAAATTATTTTATTTAAGTTAACTCATTGCTTCTTTTTTTTACTCCTTAGAAAAATACAAAAGCGGGTTCTGAGCAATTCATAGCAAAGAAAAATCAAGAGCAACCATAACCTTTTGGTGAAGATATACATGCAGTGTTTCAAAGGTTTCTAGACTCACTTAGCTTGAAATATCTAAAATAGTTGAGAAACTAACGCATGAATGTGCAAAGAACTTTAAGTATTTGAAAAGTCTTTCAAATGATGATGATAAGAAAGACCAAATACAACTTCCAATTAGTCCCCATTAGTTCTATTTTTGAGTGCTAGTTTGTTCTTTTAGATGTTGTGTTAAATACGTATTTTGAGTATGCTAATATAGTTTGAGATCTTGAATGTTGTGAAAGAAACCCATGTATTTTGGGTTTTCTCTCTCTCTAGAGTTGGTAAGACATTTTTTTTAGTTGGTTATAATAGAAGATATTTAGTCATCATCTTGTCAATTGATCTATCAATGGCTTCTTCATTCCCTACATGTATGGATTAAAAATGCTACTAAAATTAAAATATGAAAGGTTTTAAAAAATAATTATTTAAAAAAAATATTTTTTTGATTCAAATTCAAATTCGAATATAAGTATTTTATTGTGCAAAGGACTTTAAGTATTTGAAAAGTCTTCAAATGATGATGATAAGAAAGACCAGAAAAAACTTCCACTTAGTCCCCATTGATTCTATTTTCGAGTGCTACTTTGTTCTTTTAGATGTTGTGTAAAATACATATTTGGGGTATGCTAATATAGTTTGAGATCTTGAATGTTGTGAAAGAAACACATGTATTTTGGGCTTCCTCTCTCTCTAGAGTTGGTAAGACATTTTCTTTAGTTGTTATAATAGAAGATATTTAGTCATCATCTTGTCAATCGATCTATCCCTACATGTATGTATTAAAAATGCTACTAAAATTAAAATACGAAAGGTTTTAAAAAATAATTATTAAAAAAAAAGTTATTGATTCAAATTCAAATTTGAATATAGGTATCCAAACAATGAAATTTCAAAACCTTCCATTTATAAGAAGATCCAAAGAAAAACAAAATTTAAATCAAAGGATTTAGAATCAAGGTGTTTTAAATCAATTGATTTAAAATCTAAATATTGCCATTGAAACATGGGTATAGCTTGTGTCCAGTGGTCAGTCTTGAACATGTGTCCGCATCACAATGTGTCTAGTGACGTTGGTCACTAGACACAAGCTCCACCCTTGAAACACTACGGGCCAGTTTGGTACATGCGTTTAAACATTTGTTTTCAATTTTTAAACAACATTATACGTATTTTCACACATTTTTTTAGCCACATGTATTTCAAAAAAAATATAAACAACGTTACTAGAACAACATTAACAAACGGCCCCTACCTAGGAGAATTTCCTTTGTATGGGCCTGTTTGGTACATATGTTTAAATATATATTTTTAATTTTTAAATAACATTACACATATTTTTATATACTTTTTTACTCATATATCTATTTTTATAAAATACAAATAACGTTACTAAAAAAAACATTATCAAACGCCCAATCTAGAGGAGTTTTCTTTATTGGTTGTTGGTGGGAGTCTAGAGACATAGCAGCCATGCTATGATGTACGGAGCCACGATTCCCTCTTTTAAACCACTCGAGTGAATCATTTGGTGCGTGGCACAACCTCCTCCCAAAGAGTTTTATTATCAATGATAGACAGATGGTCGAGCCCATGGCAAGTTAGATAACACCGTACATTGCCTAACACGCAAAATGCATTTTCTATGACAATAGCATTCGCGTGGAAGCAAATTCCTTGGAGAAACTTGCACGGCAGTCCCAAAAAAAAGAAAAAAAGAAGAAGAAAGATATCACATTGGTTCCTTAAGAGCATCAACAGTGGGCTTCTTAAATGCCAAATTGTAAAATATATTTGGCATTTGGGCCAAATTACTCTAGCAATTGGATAGCTATACCTGGGACTGGCCAAAATTTTTTGGCATATTGCTACAGTGCGATCTCACAAATGAGATCGCACTGTAGCGCTATGCCATCCAAAAAACAATTATTTTAATAGTGCACAGTCCGTTCAACCCCTCTCTCTCTCTTGCCGGCAGGATGACTATTGGAAATGCAAGCATTGAAAAAGCTGGGAATAGTTGATTTTGAAAAAAGAAACGACGGTTGGAAAAATAATAATAAAAAAATATTAAAAGAACAATATTTTAATAAGATGGTAAAATAATAGAGTTTTGGGATGTTGGGTGTATTGTAAAATGATATGGTATAATTGATAAAGTAACTTTTTAAGATAGTAAAATAAGATGAAATATAAAATCTGGATATGGATGCTCTAAGTGTCACAATTTATATGACATCCAATCATTGGGGTTGATTAATTCTATACCAAAGCCACGAGGCAGTGGACACCAACTACAGACCAAAGAGAAACTTGCATTTATTGCCTAGCTAGCATCCCCACAAAATGCGCATCAAAAAAAAAAAAAAAAAATGCTTCCCTTCTTAATGAGCAAATAGGGCTCCCAATTTCCAATCCTAGGTCCCTATATGCTGGTCCTCTACCTGCTTTATGGAGATTCCCATGCCGTCTAAGAGCATTGTTAAAGCATCACAATTGTGGAACTAAAAATTTAATTTTTAGCTTTATTAAAAGATATTTTATCTATTTTATTTATACACATGTTGTAGTCGTGGATCTATTTTAACTTTTAATACAATAAAATAATATAAATATCACAATAAAATAATATATCCTATTACCCAAAAAACATTCACAGCACCAACCACAACCACCTCTACCATCAGCCACAGCTATAACCATAGCCACAACCACCACCACCACCACCAGTCCACAGCAGGAAAAAAGAAAAAAAGAAAAAAACCACCAACCGAAATCTCCAATCTTTTTCCTTAACCCAGACCAAACAAAATCACAAATCACAAACAAAATAAAAAATCACCAATCACAGAGCTTGGCTTCGGTGAGAAGGATAGTGTCGGCGTGGGTCTGATCGATGGAAGAGAAGTGGGTCTAAGGCGGATGGCTCTGATCGGCAGAAAACCAAAGCAATGGTCTGATCGGCGTCGGGTGAGTGTTGAGATGGAGGACTGGGCGAAGGCGTGGGTCTAATCGACAAAAAACCAAAGCAATGGTCTAGGCGGAGGCGTTGGGTCGGAGACATGGATCGGCGGAGCATGATTTGGGGTTGGGTGAGTGTTGAGATGAAGGACTGGGTGGAGGCGTGGATCGACGGCTTGGGGCTTGGGTCAGCTTAGGCCAGTGACGTTGAGGCCAACGGAGGCGTGGGTCTGAGAGAGAGAGAGAAAGAGAGAGAGAGAGAGAGAGTTTTTATTATTTTAATCAATCGGCAAGAATAAAATAATTTTTTTTTTAGCTTTCATGAACAATGCACATCTATCTATAGATGTGCACTGTAGCAATGGAGCTAAAAAAAAAAAGATTTAGCTCCACTGTTGGAGCATGATTTTGGTGTTTGAAGAGCTAAAATATAGCAATATGCTAATATAACACCACTGCTATAAGTGCTCTTATCAAGCCTTGCATATGCTATAAATGATATTTTTTAGCATCTTAAACCCAAAAATCCACTCCATCAAACCTGGTAAATGTTATAAAATTTGCAATATTGCTATAGTGCATTCTCATTTTTGAGAGCGCACTGTAATAGTATTGTATAATATTTTATTAATTTATTTATTCTCTCTCTCCAACTCTCTGTCTCCTACATCTCTCTCTTTCTCTAGTTCTATCTTTGTCTCCTACATCTCTCTCATTTCCTCACTCCCTCTCTCTTTCTCTCTCTCTCTCATTTCCTCACTCCCTCACAACAAGATCGTACGTCTGAGATCGGCTTGGTGGCGAGGAGAACGGCGTGGAGGAGATTGACGTGGAGATCGGTGTGTTGTGTGTTTTCTTGTGGTTGTTGTGGCCGGTGTCTTGTGGTTCTTTTGGTAGTTTTTTGTGGTTCTTGTGGTGGTGGTTTCTTGTTATGACCGAAGCTGTGGCTGTAATGTTTGGTGGGTATCAGTGGTGCTCGGCGACGATTTTGGCTGGGGTTGAGATCGGGGTGGTGGGTTTTGGTTGGGGTTGAGAAGGAAGTGGGTGGGTGGTGGTGGAGGTGGGTTGCTGTGGCTAAGGTGTGGGTCTTGGGTTTGATGGGTTTCTCTATCCTTCGCCTCCCTCTCTTCCTCTCACGGTGAGGCTTCTCTCTCTCAAGTTTAGTTTAGTTTTTGTTGTTGTTGTTGTTGTTTTTTTTTTTTTTTTTGGCTATGGGGTTGATTTTTGGATGGATGCTGATTGTGGTGGCAGTGGATTGGCCATGGCTCTGGGTTTGCTGTGGAATGTTAATGGTTTATGATGGTGGTGGTGGTTGTCAATGGCTAGCCGTTGAGAAGAAAGTGGTGGAAAGAGAGAGAAAGTGGTAAAATAAAAATATTATTATTTAAATGAAGTTGTAAAAAAAATAGAATGTTTAATATTTGGTGGATTTTAAAATGGTGTGTTAAAATTGATAAAGTAGGATTTTGAAGTGGTAAATGCTAAAATATTTAGCATTCTTGATGAGAATGCTCTAACAACCTAAAATGTATAGAATTCAAGTGAAATTGACCGCAACCTGTATGTCACCATTTTTATCATAATTAGTTGTAAATTCATGCATTGCACAAGAATATTTTATTTTTTTAATAAATTATAATTGATAATTTATTTTTTTAAATATTCATAAAATCATATATTATGATTAATCATTTGTAACAAAGTGGTTTTTTTTTTTCATAAGAAAATTTCATTTTAGACATATTAAATTATTAATTAAAAATGATCTTTGTTTATATATCCCTTTACCAAAGGGTCCAAACCAAGAAGGGCAATAATCTAATAAATTTTTGTTAAATAAACAATGTTTTATTGCTTTATTTTCTTTTTTAAGTAATGAAATTTTGTGTTCTCTATAAATAAAAAATTATATATATTGTGGGAGGAGGAAGCCCGAAGAGAGGGAATCATCAAGTAGGATACACCTAAGGTGAAACTGGGCCTAACTATTCGCCAAACCAGGCCCAGAATAGTCAAGATAGCCATGTCAGGAAAATCGAGGAGGACAACCTGCCCGAGAAGCTTGAGAAACAAATACTTCTCGAAATACTAGAGATAAGCCACCAAGACCATAAGGTTGAAGGTTGAGGAGGATTGTAGTGACGTACAAGCAAAGGTAGGAGGAAACTTTCAAATAGAGCTTCCATCACCTCCATATTTAATGCACTATACCAACTCAGTTTGCCACATTAATGGCAAATTGATCTCTCAACAGTGCCCCCACAGCCTATAGCCCCCTTTACCACTACCAGCAAGGTAGTAATGGGACAAGTATTTAGAGAAAGATCAACAGCCTTCCAAGTGGAAGGCTGAGATGCAATCCAAACAACTATATATAGGAAGGAAGATCCACATTGAAGGGGGGATTAGAGAAATAGGGAGTTAGAGAGAGAAAGTGAACATTGTAAAATCGAGAGGCGTTTTCCTAAAGAACAATTGTTTCTTGACTAGCCCAAGGAATGACTTAAATAAGAATATCTCTTTTCCTACCATAAATCTTCTCATGTATTGCTGTCTTTATTGATCATCTTTCTTTAATTACCCCTATGTAGCTGCCAGGGATCAAAGTGTTGACATTGACCACCCACCTCTACAATTTAGTTGTATTGGGCTTCCATCTTAAGGCAGTCTCATTTGGGTTGGGCTTGGTTTCAAGCTTTGCCCCTTATATATATTACTTTCTTTTTTGTATTGAAATTTTCACTTACTCATATTATGAGTCAATTTGCTAGTAGTAGAATATAGGGAGAATTAAAATTTTCAATCATGATAGTTAAAAATGAACGAGAAAAATAGAGTATTTCCATCATTCATAAAACTTCAAATTGTAGCCTTCTATTTTAATGTTATCTTTAATCCCAAACCAATCTATCTCTTTTGAAGTATACAAAGTTTGATCATATTTCTTTTCTTGAATACATTGCTTATCTCAATATATTCATAAATATATACCAAATCAAAACATACCCATATGAAGATGCTTTGCAAACAAATAAAATGGTATATCAATCATCGCTTAACAATGATTAATTGGACTGATTAAGAAAACAATTTGTTGTTGATAATCTATCGAGATTATTTTCTTTACAGAAACTACAAATTCGTCCATCCAATAAGATTATTAAATAAAAAATTATTAGCAAAATCTCATAATTAAGTTTCTATATGTATCCTTATATAATAATAATAATATTATTACAATTGGAAAAGCTATGTGTTGTCACTCATCTAATTATTTTGGTTTGACTAACCTTTGCTTTTGTCTAAATAAGTGGCACTATAAAGTACTTCTAATACACCTGTTAAGAGTACCTTCTCTCAAAAATTACAAATTTATCTACCCAAAAGGATTAAAGTATAAACAAAACTTAGTAAAGTCTCATAGTTGAATATCCAAATGGATCACTAAAAAAATCAAATCCTAACTTACAAAACAACTAAGTATTAACCCAAATCAAGTCAAACTAATCGGATAAAGAAAAAGATTAGGTGATCAGGAAATACCGAAAGACCTAAATTTGCATATAATCGATACAAATTTGCCAAAAAGAGAAACAAATGGGATGTGATAATTAAATCAACAATATAATAACAAAAAGAACCATTAGTGAAAAAAAAGTGTAGTTGAAACAATAAAAATAAAATAAAAATTGGAGAGAGACCAAGAATATTGACTATTTTTGTCATGAACAACTTGGAAGGAATAGGAGAGAAAGTTGGAAATGAAGTAATAAGAAATTTATATGAAAAATGAGATGGAAGAGGAAGGGTGGAAGTAGATGAAATGTTTAACAAAATGAAACAGTAGAATTTAAGAAGATATAAAAGAGAAAATCTAAAAATCTATAAAGGGAATCAAATTAAGAATTAAAGAAGACAATGATTTGAGGAGATGAATGGTTGAATTAAAAAGCCAGGAGTTGAAGATGATGAAATGTTGAATAAAGTAAAAAATTACAAAAAAAGAAGAGAAAAGAAAGGATTCTAGTGATGTAACACAAAAATTTATTGCAAACTTCCATTATTATATTATAATATATAATATAAATAGATATGTATAGACATTGTTTTTGGTTTTTGATTCTTTGTTGATTTTATTGTGTATATATATATATATATATATAGAGAGAGAGAGAGAGAGAGAGAGAGAGAGAGAGAGAGAGAGAGAGAGAGAGAGAGAGAGAGAGAGAGAAAGAAAAAGTCATATGTAAAGTTAAAACTGCTAAAAATATATGTTTAAAGTCAATATATATATCTATATATATATTTTGGGTCAATCTATTTATATATTTAATATTCTAAAAAATTAGAAATAAAAAATAACTAAGAAAAAAAATGATTATGTGGCCAATGACGTGATAGATGAGTTGGAGCAACATGAGTTTAACAACATTAAATGCTACTAGTCTTATCACACACGCTTCATGTGTTTTATTTTGAAAATCTAATTTATAAGTTGATAAAGTTATTTGAAAATAGTAGAAGAGTTACTCTATTTTTTAGGCAATATTTTAGTGGGAGTTAGAGTAGTATTTTTACTTGATTGTCCTTTAGTTTCGTCTCTACTTAAACATAGAGATGTAGAGACATTTTTGAAACAAAAAAAAAGAGGAATCCAAACAAGGAAAGCCCCTTAAATAATAGTATAAATACTTCAAATTTTTTTTTTTGTATATATATATATATATATATAAATATATCTATATTCGGATGTTGCAACTTTCATATAAACCCTCTATCGTAGGAGAAGCATCTTCGCTGTTGTAGTGAGAGAGAGTGTCGAAGCAAAACACAACCATTTCACGGTTAGCCGTCACCATTTTTTTCTTTTCTTTAAGAAACATCAAACAAAAAAACAAAAACAAAAAAACGTTTTTTGTTTTTGTTTTGTTAAATTAATGAAAAAATTGATGTTTTTTCAGGTTAAAAAATGATCAGAACATATAAGGTTTTTGTTTGTTGAGTTTGGTTTTGTTTTTGGTCTTCGCTGGTTTGTATTTAATGGGAAATAAAATGAAAAAAAGAGAGTCTGAGAAAGATTAATAAAGATGGTTCTTGAAATAATTGAGGATCATGGAAGAGAGAGAAAATCATAACTCATAACACAACACAACACAAACCCTTCAAAACACTAAAACTAAACACAAACACAAAGCAAAGCTTTCCGCTTTCCACTCTTCACAAAACTCACTCTTTCTCACGTGATTGCTATTGCTATGTCTTTTTTAAGTGTTTCTACACAACCATACGGCATCTTTCTGCAAATTAAATAGTTAACTTTTTTCTTTTTTCCTCTTTAAATAAATATAATAAATGCGTGTTTGGCATTGACTTAAAAGGTCATTTTTATTATTATTTAGTTTATTTTTATTACTATTTTTGCTACTATTTAGTTTATTTTTGCTACTATTTATGAGTATTATTGCACTTTTTGATACTTTTCATGGGTTCTATTATACTATTTTAGTTACCTTTGAACTTTATTTACAATATTTTTAACAAAAATTTTTAGTTTCAACTAAATAAGTGTTCTCAAACAAACACTAACTAACTAAAATAGTGACTACTTTTGTTTCCTATAATAATCATCACTTTTACATTATTTGCCTAACTTTCATTTCTTTTCTCTTGTTTTTTCTTTGGGAATTCCGGTACAGGAAATATAAATGAAAAAATAAAGTCCATGTTAAAATAAAAATTTCTTCCATTTCAAGGTTAAGATTAGATTTCTTAGATTTGAGTGTATAATGGGACAATGAATACACATTTAGATTTGTAATGGGTTTTGATATTTACACATCTACAATTTCACTTTTTTTTTTTTACATCATTTTTTATGTGTTAAAATATAAACATTCTCGCATCAATTATAGATATATGTGTAAAATAACTGATGTAAATTAATGTGAATGAATATTTAACCATCTATAATATCTAATGTCTAATACGAACCATCAAAATGCTAAAGGTCTTGTACCTGAATTAACACCTCCCGATTTACAAAGTGCTTGTGGATCTAAAGGGAAAATAGTTCGAATTACGAAGTTAGTAGCATATTGTATTTATTTCTCAAAAAAAAAAAAAAAACAAACCATAAAATGGATACATGATAAGGAATCAAAAACCAAAGAGCAGAATGCAGTCACTGATTCAATACTTTAAAAAAAAATTTCTTTTAAGTACTAATTTTGTTTGAAAAAGAAAAAGAAAAAAACAGAAAAGAAATGAAAGTCACTATTTTTTTATATATAAAAATATATTGCGCATCTTCGGGTCCCACCCGAGTTTCTGGAGTACCGATCGATCAAGTCTATAATAATGTTTCGCCGATCTTCTTTATTTATTTACTATTAGTTTTTGACCGATGGTCTTCTTTGATTTGATTTGCTTTGCTTAATTTTCTGCTTTCATGGCCCTAACAACCCATTTTGATGATATACGTAAATCATTTTACACATTCAATTTACCTTCAAACCACTTCCACTCTCCTCAGAAAATTTCTTTCCTCACTCACTCTCGTGCTTGCAAGTTGCCGGTGGTGGCTGGGTTTACGGTGGTGATTGTGGTTGTTGGGTTTTCTGAAAATAGGTTTTACATGCAATACCAAACACTGAAAATACTTTTCCGGCAAATTTAGGCAAGAAAACCAAACACATTGCCATACAACAATGCAAGCTAAGATCACTACTTTCTTCAAAAACCCAATTTCTACTTCTATAGCACCCAAGTCTCCAGACCCACCTCCCATTTTTGACGAACTCACCATCTGGGAGAACAAACAGCACCAATTCTTCAACACCTACTCACGCAGAGCTCAAAACCCAGATAGGTAAAGCTCTTTGTTTATGGGTTTTGAATGATCTTATAACTTAGGCTCTTCATTTTTGCTTCTATTTAGCTTTAATACACTGTTTTGTTATCTGGGAATCTAAACAATAATCAATTAAAAGTTATACATTTAGGTGTTTCAACTTGTTTGCATACATGGGTTTTGAAGAATAATGATGAATTTGATATATTCATTGGCTTTAATACACTGTTTTGTTATCTGGGAATCTAAATAATAATCAATTAAGTTAAACATTTGGGTGTATCAACTTGTTTGCATTCATGGGTTTTGAAAAATAATGATGAATTTTATATATTCATTGGCTTTAATACACTGTTTTGTTATCTGGGAATCTAAATAAATCAATTAAGTTCAACATTTGGGTGTTTCAACTTGTTTGCATGCATGGGTCTTGAAGAATAATGATGAATTTTATATATTCATTGGCTTTAATACACTGTTTTGTTATCTGGGAATCTAAACAATAATCAATTAAGTTAAACATTTGGGTGTTTCAACTTGTTTGCACACATGGGCTTTGAAGAATAATGATGAATTTATATATTCTATGACACTTTTTTGGGTGTACAGTAACAAAGGGTCAATCAGTGACATACTAGTGAAGAAACCCAATTCAGATAATTTGTGTTCAATAGCGAAATCGAAGAGTTCTGAAAGAGCAATTAAGACGAACAAGAAGAGAACTTATGCACAGTTGCATTTGGATTTGGGTCAGTCTGATTTTAATTTACACACATGTTCAACATGTGGGGTCAAGTATGCTCCTGGAGAGGAAGAGGATGAGAAGGCTCACAAGGGATTTCATAGAGACTATACCCTTGGGATTCCATTCAAGGTATATTACATTAAGAACTATGTGATTCGCTGTTTGATTTTAAGTCTAGTGACAAAAAAATTCATGATATTTCCACAACTGTTGATGTGACATTTTATAATTGGTTTACAATAAAAGTATTATCAATGATGGGTCGATGTGAAAATAGTGTTACACCAATCATAATTTACTACCTTGGCAAGTTGTGGGAAAAAAGTTTTGAAAATTTTCTCTCTAGCACTGCTATTTTTTAGTGATTTATTTTTTATATTGCTAACTTGGAGGTTTTTTATTTTTTATTTTTTATTTATTTATATTTTTTATAGGGTTGGTGCAGTGAAAGGGTTGTCCATATGCCTTCAATTGAAGGTGGTCGAATCATTTTGGTGTTAGATTGTGATCCTGTTGCACATAGGAGCAAGGTTTGTGTTTAATTTGTGATTTCTTTGAAATTAATGAATAAGATGGTTTGTAATTGTTAGCTTATGCCTACACTAATGAGTTTTGGCTTAAATGGAACTTTTTCCTCCCATAAGAATATGTAGAGGGTGACGTTGCTGATTTAGAATCCATTAGATGCATGTGTAATTTACCAATAAAAAAGAAAATTTGTTAGTTTATATTAATTGGTATGCAAATGGGACTTGTGAGTTAATGCTTTGCGGTAATAAATTGGGACAATATTGTACTGGCAGGTGGAGGAAGTGGTAAAAATGATGGAGATTGATCTTGGAAGTGGATGGATTTTCCATAAGAGTTGTAAGGTATCGGCATTATCTTTTACTTGATAGTTTCATAAGGTTTCATTTCCTCTTATAATGAAAGAAATTGCCAGAGGATTCTTTCACTGTTATTGATTTGTTTGTTAAATTTTACTTGATTCCATTCAGATTTCAATGATTCCAGAATAGAACATCAATTTTATGAATTCACATTCAACAAACTACAACTTCTATGATGATTGCTTTATGGTTCCTTCCCGTTCTGTCTGCATAAGTTTATCATCCTTGAATTCTCTCTCATACATACATGTGTGTGGATTTTGAACTGAACTTTATTATCTTCTTTGTGTGTTGAGCGTGTGTGTGTTTAGTTTTGCCTTCTGAGAAACAGAAAAACAATAATCTAGACTCAAAAGTATATGGAAATGATAGTTCCCCAGCATCTTCTCCTAAAATTCTTCCTACTGATGGAGGAAATCTGTTTTCGCATGACTGAAATTATCCATAACAATACCCAATTCTAACACAGCAAAGCTACTCTATTTGCTTCCCGATGAGTATGATTAATTCTAACTTCCTGGCAGTCATCTGATGAATTAATAATAACTTGGATCAGCATCCATTTTCTTCAAGGCATGACAGACTTTCAAATAACGCAATTGGTGACCACTTTTAAGTTGTCTTCTATTTGGATGTACCTAATTCCATGTTGCAATTGATTGGGCCAAACCTCCCCTTAAAGCCCCACTCTGCCGCTGTAATAGATGAATCTCCTTATGGTCTAGTTGCACCAGATAGAGGGTTCTGGTATGCTATCTGTAGATTTTAGAGTCATTTGCTATATTTTCTAATTTTTTTGGAAGAACAGTGCTTGAATCAGGGGTCATGCCTCTGTTGTATAAGATAGTGCATTGAGGTGTTGACTTGCTGTTCTTTGCTTTGTTTCTCATGTTGGCAGGTGTATCTGTTTATTTCCTCCCAAAGGGTTGTAGGTTGCCTACTTGCAGAACCAATAAAACAAGCATTCAAAGTTTGCTCATGCTCATTGAATGGGGGATCTGAGGGCACTTCTGCCAAGGAAGTGGCAAGACAAAGTTCATCCTCCCTCCAATTTGGGGATATCAGTTTTAAAAGGGAAGTCAAGAAAAGAACCCATTCTGTTAATAGTTCTGAGGTTTTGGATGGGAATCTCAATGGAGCAATCATTTGTGAAAACGAAGGGGTACCTGCTGTCTGTGGCATTAGAGCTATTTGGGTCACTCCCTCTAACAGAAGAAAGCACATAGCTAGCCAATTACTGGATGCTGTGAGGTAAGGTTTTTTATAATTTGAGTCATTTGACACACTTCATCTCTATGTGTTCTATTTCACTGGGGTTTTTGATAAAGTAACTGAATTATATATGGCATCTTCAAGTATTTCTATCACATACAGCCAAATCATGTCAGCTAAATGAAGATCAAGACTAGTTTAAACCTCGGATATCTTAATGACAAATGTGAATGTGTACCACTTGTTTCTTGAAATGGAGTGGAACATTTCACAATCATTTTTTTCTTCAACGCAAATATGAAACCTTTTTGCAGCCCTTGGAAGTAAACTGAACTGATTGCTTTTTCTTAATCAGTTGCCAATGTGTTTTGGTCTTATTTTGGCTGTTCTCTTATTTTATGCTAATTGCAGGATGAGTTTCTGCATGGGTTCTGTTCTTGAACTTTCTCAACTGGCACTCTCTCAGCCAACCTCAGCTGGAAAGGCACTGGCATCCAATTATTTTAGCACTGGATCTTTCTTGGTGTACAAAACCAACAGTCTAAACTCACAGATGGTTAATTAAAAATTTCTAGACTAAGCATCTCCTGATGAAGTTGTTTACTTCAATGGAAGCTTTGCAAAACTTTTTTTTGCTTTTGCATTAATTTTTAGGGAAACTATTGCTAATATTTGATGGAAGTATTTACCACCTTGGTTCGGCTGAGTCATGCAGATGCATATCTGCTGTGTTATTAATTGTTTGTATCATAAGACTAAATTAGACAATCAGTGGGACTAATTTTGCATTTATAAAGTTCTATAATTTCCACAATCTGGTTAGAAAGAGATTGTATCATGTTCTATAGTTCAGTTTTGGGGTGAGAAAGATTGTAAAATTGTAGTACCCCTAGCATTTCCATGTGAGAAAAGTGAGCGTTTGTAGATTGGCATTGCTGGATTTACATGGTTTCATTTCATCTCTCAAGTTAAATTCCCTGAGCAATAACCAAAAGAAAAGTTGATTTTTTGTTCATGATGAACTGGCCTTTGTATGCATGCAATTTTCTTTTCTTTTTTTTTGTGGGGGGGGGGGGGGGGGGGGGGGGAGTAAAAGATATCTGTAACTCGTTAGGGTAACCCAAATGAGGGGAAATAAATATGAAAGAGAAAAATAAAGTAGATAGGACCATTTTTAAGAAAAACAATAATTATTTGCACACTATTGTACACACTCAGTAATGTTAAGTGTGGACATCCTTAAAAAATTGTGGATATCTTTTCAGAACAACAATATTTGTGTTTTAAGACCTAAAGAGAGGTCTAATAAATTAAACTATTACTGTCAGCACAAGTTAGCTCTACCAAACTTGATTATACTTCTTTTAGGTGAATTGGTGTTTGTTTACTATTTCTTCGCTTGACCACCAATAATGGATTGACTCTATCTCTGACTTCAAATGGGAAGTCATAACTCCTACGTTAATTACAGCCGCGAACCTAGCTATTTTGGCTTCTTAGTTTTATATATATTATCCCTTAACCAAAAAAAAAAACTCCTACGTTAATAGCTGATGTGCCAATATATCCAACTTAAAAATTATGAAAAATATTATTGTAGGGTCACGTTTTTCAGGCCTTGTCCAAGATGCATGGAACCTTAGATCAGTGAGTCCGGTACAATGAATTTGTAGAGGGTAGGCCAAAAAGCTAGGCTTTAGTGTATGGGCAACGGTTATCACGGTGTTCTTCATGGACCGAGTTTACCAGAGAGGATTGGTCCTCGGCGCGATCCGAGGAGCTTTTTCTGGTGCCTCAGGTGTGATGGGGGCCCCTCAAAATCCTGCTGTCCGACTCCTCGGACGGAGAGGAGGGTTTTGGTGACATTGGGCCTTTGTCACAGCTTGCCAAGTCTTGTCCTCCATTAATGCCAGAGCCTCTTCACTTGCCTGAGGCATGTTCTTGGCTATGAGACATTCTTTTAGTCTATCCAAGCCGCGTTCTTGTCGTTTCGGTGCACGAGGCGCGCTTTTATTAGGATCTCCTCATGAGGCGACTCGAATCCAACGGCTGAAGGCTACTTTGGAAATTGAGTGAGATTTATCTCGCTTGTAATTCCTTCTTGGAGATTTGGGTGAATTGATTGCCACTAGGTTTGCCCCCTACATAAGACGCATGGTGGGAGATCATTCCCCTTTGTTCGCAGACTCTTGAGTTTTTTTAGGTTTCTAACTCTCCAAATACTCTCAAAGTCCCCACTGTGAGAGTGACTGAGATTTAGGGAGTGAAATGGTCAAGGTTAAGGTGAGGGTGAAGGAACCAAACCCTCTTCAGAGGCCTCGGGTGTCTTCGAGATTCTGAATGGCCCAGTCAGGGCAAGGGAGACAAAGGCTAAAGATATTTCTCCCCCTTGACTGGACAAGAAAGAAGCCTCTCTTCCTTCAGCCAAAATTCGAGGCAGGTGTAGGTCACATCAGATTTTTGGTGCGACAAAATTTGGGCTTTCATCCAGCACCGTGTGTCACGCATGTGAGGGTTTGGGTTTCCCATCTCCAGTACCATCCATACTTTCTCGATTGCTGCTAGAGCAATACTTGCTCGATTGCTGCTAAAGCAATACTTGCTCGATTGCTGTTAGAGTAAGTATGGAGATTTGGCGTTCCTGCTTCTTCTCTTCCACCGCCGGTACCATCCAGACTTGCTTGGTTGCTGCTAGAGCAAGGTCGTGGATCGGGTGCCTCCGCTTCTTCTTCTCTTCCACCACCGATGCCATCCGTACTTGCTCAATTGCTACTGGAGCTAGATTGAGGATTTATCGTTCTCGTGTACCATCTTTTTTTATTTTTTTTATTTTTATTTTTTTTTATATAGTTAGCTTCTGATATAGGCTTGTCTAAGTCTTTTTATGTATATTGTACTTTTCATTTATCTAATAAAAAGATGATTTTATTTCACTTTGCATATCCTTTCTTTTCTGCAATAATTGTTTTATGAATGGATATGCTGGTGTCTTTTCTTTCAAATAGTACTTAGAACTGATGCCATTGATGGTAAAGAGTTGTTACTCTGAACTTATCAAAACTGACGGGAACAGCAACGCCAACTTTAAGTAGGTCAATTATATAAGGCTAATCGGGAAAAACAACCGCATGTTCTGTGCTGCGAACAGAGTAACTGCCCGAGGACGTGTAACCTAAAGTAAGCTGTCCGAGGGGATCACCGGGTAATAGGGTTCTTTTCCACGTTTCCGCTGATATTTATAACTTTAACTTGCTTTAGGTGTCTGGTTCGAGGACCGAGGCATGATTGAACTTAGCTTGAACGCTTAGAAAGGTACCATCGCATGTTAGTTTCCATAAAGCCTAAGGTCTGAGGATCACGCAAGACCTTTGTCCCGTCTAGGACTTAGGTTTGAGTCTGAGGACCATGCTAGACCTTGGTTTTGTCTAGTACTTAGATCTTCTTGGAATAGCTAGTTTCCCCATAGGTTTGAGTCCAAGGACCATGTAAGACCTTGGTTCTATCTAGTACTTAGATCTTCTTGGAGCAGCTAGTTTCCCCATAGGTTTGAGTCCAAGGACCATGCAAGATCTTGGTTCTGTCTAGTACTTAGATCTTCTTGGAGTAGCTAGTTTCCCCATAGGTTTGAGTCCGAGAACTATGCAAGATCTTGGTTCTGTCTAGTACTTAGATCTCCTTGGAGTAGCTAGTTTCCCCATAGGTTTGAGTCCGAGGACCATGCAAGATCTTGGTTCTGTCTAGTACTTAGATCTCCTTGGAGTAGCTAATTTTCCCATAGGTTTGAGTCCGAGGACCATGCAAGACCTTGATTCTGTCTAGTACTTAGATCTTCTTGGAGTAGCTAGTTTCCCCATAGGTTTGAGTCCGAGGACCATGCAAGATCTTGGTTCTGTCTAGTACTTAGATCTCCTTGGAGTAGCTAGTTTTCCCATAGGTTTGAGTCCGAGAACCATGCAAGACCTTGGTTCTGTCTAGTACTTAGATCTCCTTGGAGTAGCTAGTTTCCCCATAGGTTTGAGTCCGAGGACCATGCAAGACCTTGGTTCTGTCTAGTACTTAGATCTCCTTGGAGTAGGTTCTGTCTAGTACTTAGATCTCCTTGGAGTAGCTAGTTTCCCTATAGGTTTGAGTCCGAGGACCATGCAAGACCTTTGTTCTGTCTAGTACTTAGATCTTCTTGAGGTGTCGTCGGTGCGCGTCAATTTCCCAAAGCCGGAGGTCCGAGGACTCGACGTAGCTAAGGCTTTGTTTAATCGCTTCAAAAGATTCTGGTTTGGCCCTCGACATCTTTCTCCGGGGGAGATTTAGCGAACCGGACTACTAGGCCTGTGAGAGTTAGCCCCTTGACAAGCGCGCGGGGCACACATCTGACGTTAAAAGCCCCTAGAACTGCATTCCGTTTAGCAATCCTTCTCGCGTGGTCAACGCTTTGAAGTGCAGACCTAAGTGGAAGCTGAGTAACGACAACGATAATGTGTTCTTGGAAATAATGGGGGGGGGGGGGTGGCTTTCGCGTAGCTTGCACCACCGCCAAAGTGGTCCTCTCGAGGGACTCTCGCTGATAGGAACTTGACCGTGATTAACCGTTGCATTCGCCAACGCACAAGCTCTCCCCACAGACAGCGCCAATTGTAGGGTCACGTTTTTCAGGCCTTGCCCAAGATGCATGGGACCTTAGACCAGTGAGCCCGGTGCAATGAATTTGTAGGGGGTAGGCCAAAGAGCTAGGTTTTAGTGTATGGACAACGGTTATCACAGTGTTCTTCATGGACCGAGTTTACCAGAGAGGATTGGTCCTCGGCGCGATCCGAGGAGCTTTTTCTGGTGCCTCGGTGTGATGGGGGGTCTCCGCCCCGCCCCTTCTATCTCCCTCTACTCCCCTTTTTATAGTGGTTTTCTTCCTCCTGAATGGGCTCCCTAGGGTAGGTACTTGTCCCATCAGCCATTCCCTCTAATTGTTGGGAGTGGTTGTAAAGACAGAAAAGTATGGCTGTGTCAGGCACAAGACACTGAATGCAATAATGGCAGCCTTTCCCTTAGACACTTCCATTTTCTTCGTTGTCCTTTTCTATTTTAGTACTTTTCTTACTCCGTGGAACGATATGGAGTGTCATTACCAGTGGCAGGTTGCCTCCTTCATCCTCAGCTACGTCCATGCCGAGGAGGACCCTCCCTATGGTCGAAGAGGGGTTTTCCTTTGGCTAGGCCCTTGGCCTAATGTAGGCATTGACATGAGCCTCCGAGTCTTTTACCCCCCACATGACTCATTTTATAGAAAACATTATCGTCGAAACAAATAGAGTGACAATCCAAAGATGCATGATGCTGAAATATTTCTATCAAAATTTGAGTTATATTACAAGACACTAGCTTATTAGTACTAGATGCACATTAGAAAGGAGTAATTTAGTAATCACACCTCATCACACACAATTTTGTGTAAATCAAGAAATTATCTTGTGTATCATATGATGCATATTTATTCTCACAATGTGTGGGTTTCATATATTTGTCAATCCACACATTGTGATATGGAGGATTTACATACATATATTCAATATATAAGATAAAAATTGTTGTAACTCGACCTCAAAATCATGGGATAATTGATTAAGTCCTAGTTTTTTTAGTCTTGGATAGAGCTAATGAATGTTTGGAACCCTGTTCCGGCTACTCTGAGAGAGAGAGAGAGAGAGGACTAATGCGACAACCTTAGGAGCTGTTTGGTTTTTAAAAAACCATCACTCATCACTCTTCACTCAATTTTCGTCACTTAGTTCTAAGTGTCACAATTTATATGACATTCAATCATTGGGGTAGATTAATTCTATACCCAAGCCACTAGTCAGTGGACACCAACTAGAGACCAAAGAGAAACTTGCAATTATTGCCAAGCTAGCTTCCCTACAAAATGAGCATATAGGGCTCCCAATTTTTAATCCTAGGTCCCTATATGCTAGTCCTCTACCTGCTTTATGGAGATTCCCATGGCGTCTTATAGGCTAAAAGGTATAGAATTCAAGTGAAATTGACCGCAACCAGTATGTCACCATTTTTACCATAATTAGTTGTAAATTCATGTAATGCGCAAGAATATTTTATTTTTAATAAACTATAATAGATAATTTATTTTTTAAAATATTCATAAAATCACATATCAAGATTAGTCATTTGTAACAAAGTGTTTTTTTTTTTTTTTTTCATAAGAGAATTTCATTTTAGATGTTTTAAGTTATTAATTAAAAAATGATCTTTGTTTATATATCTCTTTACCAAAGGGTCCAAACCAAGAAGGGCAATAATCCAATAATTTTTTGTTAAATAAACAATGTTCTATTGCTTTCTTTTCTTTTTTAAGAAAATTTTTTTTGTGCTTTCTATAAATAAAAAATTATATATATTGTGAGAGGAGGAAGCCCGAAGAGAGGGAATCATCAAGTAGGCTACACCTGAGGTGTAACTAGGCCTAACTATTCACCAAACCAGGCCTAGAACAGTCAGGACAACCATGTCAGGGAAATTGAGGAGGACAACCCGCCTGAGAAGCTTGAGGAACAAATACTTCATGAAATACTAGAGATAAGCCACCAAGGCCATAAGGTTGAAGGCTGAGGAGGATCGTAGTAACGTACAAGCAAAGGTAGGAGAAAACTTCCAGATAGAGCTTCCATCATCTCCACATTTAATGCACTATACCAACTCAATTTGCCACATTAATGACAGATTGACCCCTCGACAGTACTCCCACAGCCTGTAGCCTACTCTACCTCTTCCAGCAAGACAGTAATGGGACAAGTATCTAGAGAAAGATCAACAGCCTTCCAAGCGGAAGGCTGAGATGCAATCCAAACAATTATATATAGGAAGGAAGATCTACCCTGAAGGGGGGGAACAGAGAAAGAGGGAGTTAGAGAGAGAAAGTGACCATTGTAAAATCGAGAGGCGTTTTCCTGAAGAAGAATTGTTCCTCGGCTAGCCCAAGGAAGGACTTAAATAAGAATCTCTCTTTTCCTACCATAAATCTTCTCATGTATTGCCGTCTTTATTGATCATCTTTCTTTAATTACCCCTATGTAGCTGTCAGGGATCAAAGTGTTGACCTTGACCACCCACCTCTACAATTTAGTTGTATGTGGCTTCCATCCTAAGCCAGTTTCATCTAGGTTGGGCTTGGTTTCAAGCTTTGTCCCTTATATATATATATATATATATATATTACTTTCTTTTTTGTATTAAAATTTTCATTTACCCATATTATGAGTCAATTTGCAAGTAATAGAATATAGGGAGAATTAAATTTTTCAATAATGATAGTTAGAAAGGAATGAGAAAAATAGAGTTTTTCCATCATTTATAAAACTTCAAATTGTAGCCTTCTATTTTAATGTTATCTTTAATCCCAAACCAATCTATCTCTTTTGAAGTATACAAAGTTTGATCATATTTCTTTTCTTGAATACATTGCTTATCTCAATACATTCATATATAAATATATACCAAATCAAAACATACCCATATGAAGATGCTTTGCAAACAAATAAAATGGTATATCAATCATCGCTTAACAATGATTAATTGGAGTGATTAAGAAAACTATTTGTTGTTGATAATCTATTGTGATTATTTTCTTTGCAGAAACTACAAATTTGTCCATCCAATAAGATTATTAAATAAACAATTATTAGCAAAATCTCATCATTAAGTTTCTATATGTATCCTTATATTATAATAATAATATTAATATTACAATTGGAAAAGCTATGTGTCGTCACTCATCTAATTATTTTTGTTTGACTAATCTTTGCTTTTGTTTGAATAAGTGGCACTATAAAGTACTCCTAATACACCTGTTAAGAATAACTTCCCTCAAAAATTACAAATTTATCTACCCAAAAGGATTAAAGTATAAACAAAACTTAGTAAAGTCTCATAGTTGAATATCCAAATGGATCACTAAAAAAATCAAATTCTAACTTACAAAACAACTAAGTATTAACCCAAATCAAATCAAACCATGGGGTAAAGAAAAGAATAGGTGATCGGGAATTAGAATACCAAAAGACCTAAATATGCATAAAATCGATACAAATTTGCCAAAAAGAGAAACAAATGTGATGTGACAATTAAATAAACAATATAATAACAAAAAGAACCATTAGTGAAAAAAAAAAAAAAAGGTGTAGTTGAAACAATAAAAAAAATCCACAAAAAAAAAAAAAAAATTTGGATAGACCAAGAATATTGACTATTTTTGTTGTGAACAACTTGGAGAGAGAGAGAGAGAGAGGGGTAAAGAAAAAGTCATATGTAAAGTTAAAACCACTAAAAATAAATGTTTAAAGTCAATCTATTTATATATTTAATATTCTGAAAAATTAGAAATAAAAAATAACTAAGAAAAAAAAAATGATTATGTGGCCAATGATGTGATAGATGAGTTGGAGCAACATGAGCTTAACAATATTAAATGCTACTAGACTTATCACACGTGTTTCGCGCGTGTAATAAGGCTTTCTTTTTTTTAGTGGTCCTATTTTATAGCCAAAAAAAAAAAAAAAAACTGTGTTTTTATTTTATATATATAATTTTTATTTTGAGAATTTAATTTATAAGTTGATTAAGCAAATTGAAAATAGCAAGAAAGTGACCCTATTTTTTAGGCAATGTTTTAGTGAGAGTTAGAGTTGTATTTTTACTAAGTTGTCCTTTAGTTTTGTCTCTATTTAAACAAAGTGATGTAGGGACATTTTTGAACAAAAAAAAATGAGGAACCCAAACAGGAGAAACCCCTTAAATAATAGTATAGATATATATATAGATTCGGATGTGGCAACTTTCATATAGACTCTCTATTCTTTCTTTACCATTCTATTACGTGCTTAGTTTTTATTTAATTTTATTATTTAAGATTTTGTTTTTGTTCTTAGGAGTTGGGTAATCAGATAATGAATATGATAAATTGTTAGCTTAGTATTTGAATAAATCTTATCTAGTTGTAGATAAAGATTAGGTTTCTTTTGAATTTAAATATTAGGTTTATCTTATAAAGCCATCTATTATATGACGGATTAATAAAGGAGTTGAAAAATATTATTATTGAGTGACTATTCGCTTTGGACTTTGGAGGTCTAGACTCCCTCGAAGTTATTGGAATGCATGGACAACGGACAAACTGAAAGAGATACAAGTCTTGCGTTTGGCTAGATTTGAACAAGAGACACCAACTAAAGAGGGTGGTGGGCAATGCACAACCAAAGAGAGGAATTTGGCTCTCTATGAACAAGAGAAGCTAACTAAGGAAAATGATGGACAATGCAAACTCGAAGATAAGGACATGGGAGCTCCACAAAATCAAATCATTCCACCTTCACACTATTCAAGCATGCAACAACTTTTAAATCAGGTTAAAGATAGTTTTGCAACACCAAATGGCTTTTCACCTCTGCAGATACTCGGTCATAAGATTAAAAGCCCATGAAGTGATCTGGTAGGTGAGAAGCAGCTTGGGAAGATCGAGCTCTTATGCAACAATCATTTTCAGATTAAACCCTTGAGCTCTTATGCAACAATCATTTTCAGATTAAACCCTTGAGGACCAGGGCTGATTTGAAGGAAGGAATGTCACGTACTTAGTTTTTATTTAATTTTATTAAAAAGTCTCGGTTCTCTCAAAGTAACCAACAAACTCAATTGGATTTGTAACACATTCACAGTCAACTACATCATGATTGTGATAAAAATTGCAGCCATGAGTTGTGAACACAAATTTTCTCTTCTATCTGCGGTTATATAATAGACTGTGCAGTCGTGCAAGTCTGTCTGTCTATCACCAGCACAAATACAAACATATAATCTTCATTTGAAAGTTGAAACTACATAAAATATGTAAAATCTAATTCCAAAAAATATATCTATCACAAACATAGAAGAGTGAAATACAAGTTACAGATTTTTATGAACATATTAGTCTGAGTCGTGTCTCCTTCTCTCCTTGTCTTTCTTGTGTTTCCTCTTGTCATCCAAATCATGAGAATGCCGCTTCTCGCGCCTTTCATGCTTTTCCTTTTTCTTCTCTTCACGCCTCCTTTTCTTTCGACTGCTTTCATCCTCCGATTCCTTTTCTTGAGTGTTTCTTGGTGACTGATCAGCCATAGACACCTTTCTCGTTTCAGGTGAAACATCACTCACTGTGGGTTGAAGAGAACTTGTTTCCTCCCCAGGGCGAGGTAATCTGCAGTACATAAAAAGAATTAACATAGAGGAGAAAAAACAAGAAAGATGAAAGAAAAAAGTAAAAGAGAAAAGAAACAGGTTATTGGTACAAAGGTTGGTGCCAAGATTCACACTCAATGAACATACATAAAGTAAAATCAAAAGAACCAAATATAGTAAAAGGTCACCAAGTTAGACTTAAAGGGTACGGTGCCACAATTTCATTAGTCTTTTCAAGTATTAGAAAGAGCAGCTCTAAACACCAAACATGATGTGAAAAAAAAAAAAAAAAAAAAAAAAAAAAAATCCAAAAATCTCCTTTAAAAGCCCCATATATGCATTAGTTGGCAACTCTAATGCTTGACCATTCATGGATAATTTAAGTAATTTGTATGCGTCTCTCCATATTTAAATTCCAAAATGTTCAGTGCATTACTGTATGCCATGTCAAAGAAAACAGAGAGTAGACAGCTAGCTACCATAAATCTACTTGGTTGGAATATAACTTTTCAAATTTCACCACTAGGATATTTAATTAGATGTCCAATATAAAATAAAACACACGCTGAAGTTGCGTTGAAGTGAAACCATCTTATATGTGTATTCGTTTCTCAAAAAAAAAAAAAAAAAAAAATCTTAATATGTGTATTCAATGGTGAATCTTGAAAGGTAAAAATGCTGCAGGTCCAGGTTCAACAATTTCCCCTTCACTAAGAAATAGCTGGAAAGATGCCATTTAGTAGCATATATGCCAACAAGTCTCTTATTAAGAACAAGAAAAAAGAAGAAAAAAAAAATTGCAGAGAACGCATTTATAGCAAGGTGTTTTATGAACTTTCCTTTTTTAATTAAAAAATTGCTATTAATTAGAGCAGGTGCAACCTTTTGTTTTCAGGAACTTTTTAAAACTTAATTTTCTAAAGCTGTAGCCTTCAACCAACTAAAAATGATGCAAAAATGGCGAGTTCTCAATTAAATATCAGTTTCCTTTTCAAGGGTGGGAGTGGGGAGATACTTTGCAATGCGAAAAATTATAATCTCATCTTAGGAAGCACGGACTATTCATTTAGGGTGCCATACCCATGTCATACTGGTTTTGTACCGGCCATTTCATGTCATAATTTTTCAAAAACTACTCATGTTGCTGTGTCGTACCCGTGTCCGTGTCTGTGCTTTCTAGATCTCATCTCTACAATCAAATGGCGGGGCATGTAAATTTTAACACTTGATCATTTTAAAAACAAATTGAGGTAAAACAAAATTAGGAATCTGCCTACCAATCTTACATTGAGCTTTAGGGTTTTAAAGTAGTGGCTTTAGGGCTGATAGATGGATTAAGGTTTGAAAATTGAAACTTGGCAGTAGAAGAGTTGTAGAAATTCCAGGTAGCAGCACAAAAAGGTTATTTAGGGTTTGTTTTTATGGCTAAGGTTAAGTAATGGCTAAAAGGCTAGGAAAAAATATGGGGTTCATGGTTTTTAATAAGATAAAGAAAAGGATTTGATAGGTCACAAAGAAGGAATTTAAAGGAGAAGTTTGTGGCTGTTCAGGGACTTTAACATTATCTGTGAACAGTATCAGTGTGCAACAAAGAAGAAGAGCTCCAGGCTTGCATGCTTATATAGACCCATTGACTCTTACCTACTAGGACTACTAATTTGACTAGTAAACAAAAGACCTGATAAAACCAATACAGGACTCCTAATGCATTAGAAATTCTAGAATAATCTAGGCCGAAGACAATTAGGAAAATAACACTTAAAAGTACAATTATCTCCGATAACTTATGAGATTGATCTTCAAAACCACACAAGACTTGTCCCTGTCAAATCTTGCACATAAGTCGGACGCAAGAAATTCTTTATGTCAAAATTGAAAACTAATCTAAAGACAGCAACCAGATCTTTCTCCAATGGCTGTGTCACAATTAAGCAAAGTCAGTTGTGGGGCTCCTAGCTTGCTGGCAAGGTAGGGTTGGTCATCATCAAAATGGTCATATATGGACAAATTGTTCCCCATTGTTTAATGTGGTGTCATTATAGGGAAAGAAATAGCAGTTGTTTTGAAGATAATGAGAGATCCATGCCAGACCTAAAGTTATTTTTTTTAGAACCTTATTTGATTGGTTGTTAGCTTCCAAAACCAATCATTTACTTCTTTACTTGATTTGTTGCCCCCTGTACACTTCCTGTGTCCTAGGGTGTGCCTTTTTTGATATCAATAAATCTTATTACTTATAAAGAAAAATTAAACAAAGTGATGGGATGTATGTGGAGAACGATCTACTGTGTTGGTTATGTCCCAGGTTTGGGAGCCAGCAGACCCCAGATTGAACAAAATTAGTGTCCATACAATTTTGGGGTTATTTCCAGTAATTGAGCACACTTTAGATGCCCTAGGCCCATTATTGTAGTTTCTCATGTGTGTAGCCCAGGGTCATATATATGTGCTAATGATCCTGTAACTCTTGTTGTAGCAATATTAAAAATTGCAGCAACCCTGTGGACATAACCACATAACTCTTGTTTTGGGTAAACTAAATCTGTGTTTTTGTTTGTGTGTGAATTGATCTTTTCTGCTCTTTCTTTTCTTTTGTTTTCGTCCCATATATCTGAATTAGGTTTCCTGTTTCCTAACACAGTACATTCCTACATAACCTCACTTGGAGTCATGTTTCTTTTCTCTAGCAGGTGTGCATGCTCACACATGCACACAACAATTGGAATTGTGCAGTTAGATGGCCGCATAAGCACAATGATTAGCAAGCTACCTATGCCAGATATTGTTCAAAAGACACGTGAGGCACACTTTTAGGAACCACATTCAAAAGATTAGAAGCACTGATTCTATTCCCCAAAACCAAACCCAAACAAAAAAGGTAGAAAATTCAAGCTGAAATCAGGCTGATCCAGGCATGAACAAAGAAGCAGGTAACTCCTGTGCTAAGAATTATAAAGCTATGGCAAAAGAAAGAACCATCTCAACCCACACATCCCACCTTCGTATTTGAGAGGCCCACTAGGCCCAAGCAAAGACTACTTTCTAGAACTTTAATTCTTGGGCCAGGCCTGGACTATGGTAATTCAAACTTGGACTCACCCAAATAATAGATAATAAATCAAGATAATTATAAGACAAATATAATTATTATTTTTATTTTTTTGGAAAAATTAAGACAAATATTTTAGGGCAAATTATAACTTACCCACTTGTGGTTTGGTCGAAATTTAAGTTACCTACCTGCAGTTTAAAATTTGACACTTTACCCACCTGAGGTTAGCTCAGTTAGAGTTCCGTAACCCATCTCTGTCAAAAACAGGGCTAAATATGTAATTTTGTTTCACTTTTATGTCTCTCTCCTCCAAAAACACAAAAACCATAAAAATACAAGATCAAATAAGATAAAAAAGAATCTAGCAAAACACTTGCATCATGGGATTTCAATCCACAAGTAGGCAACTTAAATTTCTGTCAAACCTCAGGTTTGTAAAGTGTTAAATTTCAAACCATAAGTAGGCAACTTAAATTTCGGTCAAATCATAGGTTAGTAAGTTCTAGTTTGGCCAATATTTTAATATACATCTAAGGATAATTTGTCACTCTTTAAGTAAGTAATTTTTTGATTTTTTATCATATATGGCTGGGCCTGCACCCAAGCATTAGTAAGTCATACTATAACTCAGAAGCCAGCAGCACCATCATCATGTCCTGTGACCTCAGCACATTGCCCCTTCATTCCTAGCATACATATTTTCTTCTGAATTTGCATTAAAACAAATAAAAAATGTGTCTGAATACCAAAGTATTCAAACTATTATTCAACTTATCACATAAAAGTTGGGGAACATACCAATCAAGGAAAACACTAGTCTGCTCCAAAAGATGCACTTAATTAGGAGTGTGCAAAAAACTGGTAAACCGAAAAAACCGGCTGAAATTGCCCGAACTGAGTCCAATTTTTCAGTTCGGTTTTGGTATGGTTCAATTTCGGTTTGAATTTCTTGAAACCGAAACATTTCGGTTTTGGTTTTAGTGTCCTACACAAAAACACCAACCCGACCAAAACCGAACCAAAATATATTAAATATTAATATATACAATTTATATCAAGAAAGTTCCTGGTAGCATAGTGGCAAAGACGCACGTGTTCACACCTTTGACTCAGGTTTGACCCATGGTAAATGCATTTTTTATTTTTCTCTCTTTATTAACACAAAACTACTCGGTTTTGGGTTTGTTTTATAACCCTACTAACCCTATGTTTTATCTCTTCTCTCCCACTTCAAGCTGCAGCCATTCTCCCCACAACCTTCCTCTTCTCCATTTTGCCATTCTCCCCACAACTTTCTTCTTCTCCATTTCTTTTAGTCTCTTAGAAACAAAGTTGCACACAAGCGGTACCACAACCTTCTTCTTCTCCATTTCTTTTAGTCTCTCAAAAACAAAGTTCGAGAATCCAAAAAATGTTTAACCCAAAAAAAAAAAAAAAACCACAATCTTCTTGATTTTGAGTATATGTTTCTTGTGTTTGCTTGGTGCTTGGTTTTTGGATGGTGAGAGAATGTGGGAAAGCAAAGGGAGATAGGTTTTTTCTTATTTTGGTATGTTCTCTGAATATATACATGATTTTGAGTATATTTTTTTGTGTTTGCTTGGTGTTTGGGTGCTGAGCTGCTACCTTTTGTTGTAGATGGTAGCTTAGTCTTAGTTTTTGTTTTATGTTTTTTCCTGTGTGTTGCTCTGTATTTTGTGTTGAAAACAGAGTCTGTGTTGGTCTTGCTTTTCTTGTTAGTTGTTGTACTGCTTTTGTCTTTCAATAATATCTCTGTTTGATGCAAAAAAAAATCTTCTTCTCTTTTTTTTTTTTTATTGCTTTTGTTTCTCACATCCTAAACACCAAAACCCAACCGAACAGAACCAAAATCGAATGCAATCGGTCAGTTTGGCGTCCCTTCCTTAGAAGTCGGTTTCAGTGCTCAATATGTTAAAACCGAAATTCTTGGTTCGGTACAAAAACTGCCAACACCGACCGACCCAAACCGATTACACCCCTACACTTAATTATCCACAACTTGTCCCATGATAAGGTTAATATAGACAAGCTTTCCGGGTAGTTCAACCATATGGGCATATATTATCCCTTGCCCAACCAGTTGAAGTCAACTATCGTTTTTTAAAACTTTTTAACCCACTCAGTCATTACTTAAACCTTACATTGACCCCAAAAAAGGATGGCATCCTTCTCTGTATTTGTACTGTGTCACAGTATTTCAAACACTTTCTAGAAAAAGTCGCAAGCCAGAAATGCCATTATGTATTTCAAAATTGGTTTTGCATCATGAAAAAACTAGAAATACAATATCAAATTGGAAGAATGGCATAAGGGCAGAACCTAATCAATTTTTTTTTTTTTTTTTCTCAGACATACCTTGCGAAACCAAGACCATGAACATGAGCAGCTTCAGCATGGCCTGCACCCAAGTCCTCTGCAGTAGAGCCTCGCTTCACAAGTTCAGATAACTCATGCTTATCAAGCCGATTACCTTGAGGTCGGCTAGCACGTTTAGGAGCTAAGCCTAGGGCCTCCCTCATGGCTTGCTCCTCCTGTTCCTTAATTCTTTTTATTTCTTCTTTTGCAGCCTCCATTTCTGCATTCCAAGATTTTTTGTCCTTGGTATACCAGTGTAGATCTTTCCCTGTTGCATCAATAAAAGACAGAATTGCTTATCAGCTAAGAACCACAATTTGTATAGTATTACATGAAAGAGCAGTAAGCGAAGTTTCTAAATTCAAAAAACAAAGTTTGTACAAAATTCAGCAACAAAACAACATTGCTAGTGGCTGTCGAATCAGAGAGTCACTTCAAATTCAAGCCATTAGCCTCATACTGATGAAACTGAAAACTTTATTTTAAAAATTACTGATGACACTTAAAAGAACCCTCGAGTATGCAGACAAAAGTGGGGAAAGTTCTAACTGCACTACTTATCAATGTTTCTAGAGATGGATCATTAATCTATTTGACCATGACCAGGATTAATTCCATATTAAGTCATTATATGAGTCTTTGCAATGTCTACCAAGTAAGCAACAAAATGAAAATGATCATATGATTACTTAACCATCATAGATACAATAAACTGAAGATAAATTTAAAGACTACCTATAAAGTTATAATTAAGACATTAAAACCCAAGCCGCAATTTTTTATTATATGTGATATCACAAATTAATGCCTTTTGCTCTTTTATAAATTAATAACGAAAGAAGATAATGCACAATTGAAAAGGAAAGACAACTACCACTTCAATGCAGTTCTCAAAACAGCTTTCTGATCGTAATAACAAGAACAACCACCAAGCCTTAGTCCCAAAGATTTCGAGTCAGCTATCTTAATAACAATCAAATTTTATACAGAATCATATGATAGTAGAATATGTTTACTCACATAGTAATAGAAAAAGGAACCGCGGAGAAAAAAATTAATTCAAAAACCCCCTCCCTCCACCTCAACAGAGAAGTAGTCTTCCACCACAAAAAGTCACTAGAACATGTTTTGTTTTTCACTAAAAAGGGCCAAAAAGGAGGAAAAAACCTTGTCACAATAGGTATGCAGTAGTTCTACCAAAACAAATAAAACAACCTAGCTTCTAAAGTCAAAGGCCAAGATTTCAATCAAAAGTCTTGAACCAACTCCAGCGCGTTCTTACCCCCCAAAAAAAAGCTTCCTATTTTTAGCATCTTTGAAGCTTCATGGAAATATTGGAACTAACACTATGCCTTACTAGAGAAGATACTTTATCAACTCATGCTCTTATATGAGAATTTGAGAATGCAAAACATAAATAAATGCATTTATGATATAAGAGCAGCCACTTCACATTAAAATAAAAAAATAAAAAAAAAGTTGAAGGTAATATTAAGTCCAAGACACACCTCCCAAGACTACAATACCATACGAAGGTGCACTTAATCAAAGCCAAAACCATGGTAACAAACCTCTTACCAAGCCAGTTATGAGTGTAGCCAACAATGCTAAGACATTTATGGGAATACTAGAAAAGATAAGATATGAAATGAAGTCATCCTTTCAAAGCTTGGGGTGGCTCCTCTTGGGGGAAAAATGAGGGAGAGTTGAGTTGAGACTTTGCCATTAATTCCATCAAAATTAATGCTAGTAGTCAAAGGTGAAAGGCAACCTTAAGGCACCAAGGCCTTGTATTGCCCAAGGCATGAGGCGACAAAAAGACACTAGCCTGATTGAAGCGAGGTGTCAAATTATAAATATAGTTATTAAACATATAGAACTTAAATAATATGCATTTTTAATGTATTGAAATATTATAATCACGTGTCTTTGACATGTGTTGCATGAAGAAATTAGGTCTTTTAATTGATATCAAAATAGGATTACACGGTTTAGGCTCTATTAATTATTCTAACAATTGGTTTTATGACAAGTTTCTATAAATTAATAAATCTAACAATAGGTTTTAAGAAAAGCATTTTTTTTTTTTGGGGGATAGGTAAGAAAGTAATATTATTAAAAAAGGAAGAGATGAAAAAATACAAAGTGTTCACAATAGTGATCAAAGAACAACACAGAAAAATAGAGAAATAAAGGAATGAAAAAGCTATTCTAAGAGACAAAAGAAAATCAATAAGAGAAGAACAATCTGAGAGACCCCAACACCAAGACCAATTGAAGAGAGTTCACTGTCACAAATCTAACAATTGAGCCAATGACTTCTTAGTATCCTCAAAAGAACACTAATTATGTTCTATCCAAATAGTCCACATCAAACCGCCTGGAACCAAATTCCAAATATCAGAATTATGTTTCCCAAGCCAATGTTGCCAACAAAATAATAAGTCTACAATAGAACCTGGCATGACCCAATCAATCCCAAACGTCTAAAGCATATGCACCCACAGGGAATGAGCTAATGGACAAAAAATAAGAAGGTGATAAAGTAACGATCTAATAATAGATCATACAACGAGCTTCTATAAATAATTACTCTACCAATAGGTTTAACAACAAACTTCTAGAAAGAGAGACAGAACTACCAAAGCTAATGCCTAAAAAACTATATGATGAAAACAAAATCTATAGTGAAGAGGAAATAAAGAGGCAATACAGAGAAAGGAGACAGGGAGGAAGGAGGGAAGTGGGAACACAGAAATGAAATAGTGCTACCCAAGAGGTGAAATGAAATACCGCTAAGTTTATTTCCATTTAGCTAAAACCGTTAGATTCTAAATTATCCCTCAAACCTCCAACTTAGAGTTAACTCCCACTATCATCTCAACAATAGACAATCTAACACAATATCATTTGCAAAAAGTACAAACCATGGAACCTCATCTTGAATCAGTGGTGAAGTCTAAAATAAACTAAATAGATGTGACAAAGAATGGTAAACATAAGACAGATCCATACCCAGTAAAATGCCATCTATACAACCAAGGGCTTCGGGACTGTAATATTTAATGGCAGAAGTTAAAGTCACATTACAAAATCTCACCTTTCTGCCATCTTCCAACAGGAGCCTTGATACTGTGACCAATATAGTTCTCCCGATGCTTATCAGCCTTTACGTCATCCCAACTAAATTCTGTACATCACAAGCAACACACCAAAGATTAACAGAAAGATTCAAATAAGAAGGAAGATGACATCCTATCAAAACTATTTTTCAACTTAATCCCCATTAGAGGATTTATTTTTTCTAAATTTTGCATCATTTAAGAGAAAGCAGACGCATTAATTGCTTACCAAGTCACTGAAGCAAAACCCTCAAGGTATTGAATTATGCTCATCAATACATAACATGCTTGCAAACCAAAATTTAGATGAATTTTTTCTTGCTTATAATACTGAAAACAGCATGTTTGAGCATGATAGACATATATATATATATGCTCCTGGGCATGAGCATAAACTGCTTAACCCGTCAGGGGTGAAGCCAATTGCTCATAGATTCTATTCCTACGTCGTCAACATATATATAAAATGTATTATCCAAATCAACCTGTGCATCATCACACAAGGGAATCAATTCAATCACTTTGAGTTACACTAAAAAAAGCTCTAGTGATTAACAAAAAAAAAAAAAAAAACCATCATCTCCTTTTTCCTATTTATTTCAAATTCAAACTAGTGAGACAACTAGTGTTTGTTCATAGTTATATAAGCATCACAGAAACCTGCAATAACAACATTTTAAATTTCCACGGGAAAAATGAATTTGATTATGCAATTCTCCAAAGATCAAGCGCAGAAGAGAAAGGATAACACAAATTCGATTAATTCTAAGGAAAAAAGGAATTCCATGAAATCAAATTACATAGCAACGGATTAAGCGTGGAGACAAGAACCCTAATAGAGAGAGAGAGAGAGAGAGAGCTTACGATCTCGACCACCGCGAACGCCACCTCTGGTAGGATGATACATCTTTCTTCTTCTTCTTCTTCTTCGCTCTCGCGATGGACTTCGATTGTGGCCTTCTGCTGGTTTTGTTTTACTTTTTCCTTCTCACGATGAGTCGGTTCAGATTCTGAGTTCAAACCAATTCTATCTAGGAATGCCACGGGTCAGTTCGGGGCCGGGTTTTTTTATACTGGATCCGACCCGCAGGCCCGACCCGGTCCGTTTACTAAACGAGTTTTTTGTTAAGAGTTCTTTCAAATAGAGAGTTGCTGGAAAAGGACCTCTGTCATTGATTGAACTGCCGCATGACTCCCCCTCTTTAGTCAGTTGTTGGGATGTCTTGATCGAAACCGTTGATTCCTTTTAATATAGGAGACTTGTATTTCTCATTCACAAGTCCCTCTTTGTTTATGCTGCTAACTCTCAGTTTGGTCCTACTTCTGGTTCATTTGGTTACTAAAAACGGAGGAGGAAACGATTGGGCCCAATTCGTGGCAAAAAAAAAATAAATAAATAAAGAATTGAAGCCCAAATTTATTTTTGCCTACATTCAAGCTTACATATTCTAATTCAATCCTAGATAACGTGGCCCAAATGCCAAGCCCAACCAAAAAATTAAAAAAAGAATTGAAACCCAAATTTATTTTTGCCTACATTCAAGCCCGCATATTCTAATTCCAGCATAGATAACGTGGCCCAAATGCCAAATCAGTCCAAATTATAAGCTACTAATCATAAATCAATAAATCATCTGTTACTTATAAATCTATAAATCAATAAACCATAACTAATATCTTAATCATAATTCAATAAATCATAACTAAGATTTTAAATCAATAAAATCACCTAGCTTTTTTTTTTTTAAGAAACTAGACCAAAACTTGGCCCAACAGAAACTATTATTGCTTAAGGAACATCAAAAGAAAGAAGGTGAATAATATCATCTAGTACATCTTCAAGCCAAACATCTAGGCTCAAGGAATTTTTTGCTCTTTTAGCGAGAGCGTCAACAACTACATTACAAGTATGTTTCACATGACAAAACTGAAATGAGTTTAAGTCTGAAGCTAAAATCCTGATATCATCAATAATGTGACCAAAGTCTGGGTGGTCCGAATTCTCTAGGATGATTGCTTGGATCACTTCTGCAGAATCACCTTTAAAGATCATGTCTGAGAGTTCTATTTCCTTGGTGAACAGCATCGCCCTATGACAAGCCAAAGCTTCCATGGTTGCTACTGAGTTGGCTAAAGGGATTGGCATTGTTAGAGCTCCAATTGCTTCTCCCATGCTGTCTCGAATGATCACACCGATACCAACAAAGGAGCTGGTCTTGAATACCGTTGCATTGAAGTTTGCCTTGAAAAATGGATACTCTGGAGGTCTCCATTGATGAAGAGCAGCAGTTATGGGAGTCGGAACAGGGGAAGCTTGCACCGATAGAAATTCTTGAAGCATGGCACCTGCTTGGAGTTGATACAGTCCACGGCTACGGTTGGATGGCCAAATTTCAATGAGTTGTAACGATTCCACATAGCCCAGGCCACCATGATGAATAGTTCCTTCCTGTAATCCTCCTGTACTTACAGAAAACAATCCAATAAATCGTTAAAACTCTGAGGGCGGGCTAGAGAAGTAGAACGAGCCCAGGATAGAGAACCCCAAACTCCCTCCAACTCTTTGTACGCCCACAGAGCATGGATGGTGTCCTCGGGAGTAGCCTTGCATTGCTCACAAGGATCAAAGGTGCTAATGTGCCGATGTGCCAAGTTTGACATCGTAGGGAGAGCATTGTTGCAGGCCCTCCATGCGAAATGTTTAACCTTATTCGACACTCTTAAACTCCATACACCCTTCCAAAATTTCCTCTGAGAGGCTCCATTTGAACTGCTTGCAGATTCTGAGTTATCAAGGGAGACCAACAGCTTGTAGGCACTCTTTGTAGAGAACAATTCATTGGCTGTTAAACCTCATGTGGGTCGATCAGGGGGCAATCTGCTGCTAAGTGGGATACCCAAGATTATTGAGGCTTCATGGGGGAGGAAAAAATTCTCAACCATCTCTATTTTCCATATACCAAGATCTTGATTAATCAAAGCACTTACCATGGTTTCGGGTTGAAGAGAGGTAAGGGGAGAGGTAACAGATCTATTGGACTTAACGAGCAGCCAATTATTTTCTTTAATTCTAGTTGTACTACCATTCCCAATCCTCCAAACCATTCCTTTTCTAATCACATCTCTAGCACCTAGGATGCTCTTCCACGCATAAGACCCAATGGATGAATCTTTTGCTTCAAGAATTGAACAATTTGGAAAAAATCTAGCTTTGAACACACGGTGGCATAGAGAGTTCGGGTTGTTGATCATTCGCCAAACCTACTTAGCGAGCAATAAATCATTAAACTTCTCTATTTCTTTGAACCCCAACCCCCCAACTTCCTTAGCCTCACATAACCTCTCCCATTTTACTGAATGAACCTTTCTATTATCACTGCTATATCCCCACCAAAACTTTCGTATAAGAACCTCCAACTCCTTAACAAACCCTTTCGAAAGATTGAAACAACTCATCGTGTATGTTGGAATAGCTTGAATGATAGACTTAATGAGCACTTCTCTACTTACCTGGGAAAGGATTTTTTCCTTCCACCCTTGGAGCTTCTTCCAAACCCTTTCTTTGAGATAGATAATACTTTGTTTTATTGCTCGACGCACAAGTGCTGGCAACCCAAGATATTTTTCATATTGGCGAATTGCAGGCACACCCAGAAGCTGTTGTGTGGCAATCTGATCCCCAGGAGGAGTATTAGAGCTGAAAAAAAATATTAGTTTTATCTCTATTAATTTTTTGCCCTGATCCTCTTTCATAAATAGAGAGTAAATAAATTTTTTTTGACATTCCTCCTCCCTAGCTCTACAAAACACCACATTATCATCTGCAAAAAATAAGTGAGAAATTCTTGGACCATTACGGCAGATAGCAACCCCATTAATTTCACCATTAACCTCAGCTTTATTGAGCAAACTTTGCAACCCAAGAGCACAAAGTAAAAACAGGTAAGGGGATAATGGGTCCCCTTGCCTTAAACCTCTGGAAGGTTTTATATTCCCCACAGGTTGCCCATTGAGGAGAACAACATAAGTGACAGATGACATACACGACATAATCAGTTTTACAGTACTTTCAGCAAACCCCAAATGCCTCATAACCTTCTCCAGAAAAGTCCATTCAACCTTATCGTAAGCTTTGCTTATGTCTAATTTTAGTGCTATATACCCATCTTTCCCTTGGGTCTTACGTTTGAGGTAATGTAGTGTCTCAAAGGCTACCAGCACATTATCAGTTATAAGTCTCCCTGGTAGGAAAGCACTTTGGGAATCAGAAACAATGTTAAGAAGGATTTTTTTTCAACCGATTAACCACCACTTTGGATATCAATTTATAAACCACATTACATAGACTAATGGGCCTAAAATCTGAAACCTTTTTGGGGTTTTTGACTTTTGGAATAAGGGCAATAAATATTTCATTGAGGGATTCATGGACATACCCTGAGTTAAGAGCATCAAGCACAGTTTTAATCACATCATTACCCACAATATTCCAAAAAGTTTTGTAGAAGATAGGAGACATACCATCGGGTCCAGGGGTAGTGGTAAGGGCCATTTGCTTAAGGGCATGTTGAATCTCATCAGTAGTGAATTCCTGGGTCAAGACATCATTCATCTCATTTGAAATTGCCGGTTGGATGCCACTAAGAATGTCATCAAAATTAGACAGATGAGAGGTGGAAAATAAAGAGTTGAAGTAGCCCTTAATTAGCCCACCCATTCGGCCTTCATCCTCCCACCATGTACCCGTATCATCCTTCAAACCTGCAATATAATTTCTTTGGTTAGCCCTGAAATGAAAATACCTCATATTTTTATCACCCTCCTTTAACCACTCGGTTCTAGACCCTTGCTTCCACATACACTCTTCTCTATTCTTTAGCTCCTCAATACGAGTTCTAAGCTCAAAGAAATGCCTCGGATTGGACCTGTATTCATCAGATTCTTCCGCCAACTTTAATTCCCTCATACTTCGTTGCAAAGTGTTATGGACATGCCTAAAAGTATTTTGGTTCCACACCCTAAGATTATCCTAACATGAAGAAATGTTTCTATTGAAACTCCACACCAACCTAGGCAGATCAGATTGTTTCCAAGAGTTTCTAATCACTTCCTCACATGTGCTATCTTTGAGCCACATAGCTTCAAACCGGAATGACCTACTTTTCCAGTAAAACCTGTTCAACTCTGAGTCCATGCATAGGATAATCGGTTTGTGATTTGAATGAAAACAGTCCAAATGGTGGATCCTAGTAGTAGGGAAGCGAAGGATCCACTCAACTGTTGCCACACCCCTATCTAGTCTAATCCACATATTCTGATCTCCAAGTCTCCTATTACACCAAGTGAAAGGAAAACCATTAAACCCTAGATCTTTCAACCTACAACAATCCAAAGCATCTCTGAAACCTTGCATTTGAGCTTCGGGCCTATCCAAACCCCCTTGTTTTTCTTCAGCCAAAATAATTTCCTTAAAATCCCCCATAGCCACCCAAGGATAATTGCTTCGGTGACTCAATGCTCTAAGTAAGGACCAGGAGTTTTCCCAGTTGGCGGTCTCCGGATCTCCATAGAAACCCGTAAACCGCCAAGCGTCATCAACTCCATGGTTTATGAAAGCATCAATGTGACGATCAGAATACGTTTGAATATCCAAGTTAATCTCCTCTCTCCATAACAATGCTAGACCGCCAGCCATGTTCACACATGGCATAACAAAAATATTGTTAAACTGAATCTTACGACCTGTTATTTCCATTGGAATTTTCTCAAGTTTTGTTTCCATTAAGAAAACAATTTTGGGATCTTTATTGCTAACCAAAGCAATTAGTTCATCTTCTATCTAAGGATTCCCAAGCTTCTGACAGTTCCAGCTTAAGTAAGCTCATTGCATCCGATGGTGCTGGAATCCAGCCACCACCTGAAAATTCTCCATATTATCATAATTAAAATTACCAGCTAAACATAAAAATAAAATAAATCCAACAAGTCCAAGAAATAAGTATCAAAAGTCCAAGAAATTAAAAAGCTACAAAATAAATCTCACAAGTTTAGAATAACTACAAACTAACAAATTAATCCAACAAAGCTAAGAAATTAAAAAAGCTACTAAATTAATACAAAATGTTTAATCTTCCACAATTATGACACAACTCCCATCAATTGTGACACAACTCCCTTCATCTTCATTTGGCTCCCCATCATCAAGAATTGATTGAAATGTACAATCTCTAGATATAGTTGAAGAACCTACAACAACAATGAATTAAAAAATGGAATAAACTTCATCAAACTACAACTAGCAAATATAAAAACACAATTTTGATTTTATAAATAGAAATTAGACAATTGCTAACCGTTGATTTCACTCCATAACCAATTCTGAGCACACATCATTGTCTCTATAGTCTTGGGATGTAGCCTACTACGGTGTAGACTTAAAAGTCTCCCACTATGGCTAAAGGCAGATTTTGAAGCAATAGTTGTAACAGGAATGGCTAAAATATCTCTTACAATTCTTTGTAAAGTAGAATACTTGAGACCGTTACTTTTCCACCATGCCAAAATATCAAAGTCTTCACTCCTATTCAACACTCCCTCATCAATGAAATGATCAAATTTTATTCTAGCCCTCCCATGTTTCTTTGAACTACTTGAACTATTGTTCACAAACAAATCAAAACATAACATTGCCCTACTCAACCTAAATTTCATTTGTGCCACTTGATTTGAAGTACTTGCAGGCATATAAGAACTTTCTTTATTATTTACAGGAGACTCATCTAAATCTCCATATTCATCAAGCAAATCATAACAAAGATTCTTAATTTTTTCAATCTCCAAATCAGAATTATCACCATAAATGTTAGGATAATAAAACTCCAATAACTTCATCTTATATTTTAGATCTAAGATAGCAGTAACAGTCATAACAACACTAACATTAGCCCAATAAGAATTAAATTTAGCAAGCATGCTTTCTGCCACCATACTTATCATCTCACTTGAATACAAACTCCATTCATTCAATGCAATTTTCAACTCACACACCAATGCAAAATACATATTAGTTGTGGGGTACTTACGACCAAAGAAAAACTGAGTTACACTATGAAACAACTCCAACCTTCCATAAATATCTTTGGCTATCTCCCAATCATAATCATGTGGTAGACAAGTATAAGATGTTTCACGTTGAGCCAAACACAAGAAAACATCTTTATAAATCAATGCAGTAGAAATCATTAAGTAAGTTGAATTCCAATGTGTTTTACAATCTAAGACTAACTCTTTGGTGCATTGAACACACAATTGACGTGCATTTTCTTCAAATTTCTGCCTCCTTTTTGGCGATCTAGTCCAATAAATTACACAATCACAAATCCTTTCAATACCATCACTAATAAGAGACAACCCATCTTGAACAATCAAATTCAAAACATGTGCAGCACACCTCATATGCAACATAAACCCACCCAACATAAGAGAACTAGTATCAAGCTTATTCAAGAGAAGTCTCATCATGGCATCATTAGTACTACAATTATCAACAATTATTGTGGACAACTTCCTATCAATGTTCCACTCTAAAAAACAATCCACAAGGACTTCGGCAAAGACATTTTCATGTGTGGAGAAGGAACATAAACAAACTTAGAAAAATAATATGAATAATTATAATATAACTCAATAAACATTCTAAATGTAAAGTCTTTAACATTCAATTTATAGATTAAAAAATTACCTTAAAACCCGGCTTTGTAATATCCAAGTATGATTAATAAAATGAGCGGTAATGACCATAAACCCTCTCTTTTTGTTACTTGAAGTCCACATAGTAGTTGTAATTGCCATCCTACTTCCATTCTTGTCCGTCATCTTCAAAGCTTTCTCCCTCTCATTATCATAGATTTTAAGAATGTCACTCTTCAAAGTATTTCTTGTGACAAGTTTAAACATAGGTTGAAGATCAGCCACAAATTCTCTAAACCCAATGTGGTCAACTGTTGAAAGGGGATATTCATGTAGGATGACCATATGACAAGCTTATTCCTAACTCTAATTTGATCAAATTGGTAAGTATTCAAACTCATAGTTCCATCCACCTTATTTTGTTGTTTAATTAAGACTTGTTGTCGCATATCCCTTATATCTTTAAACTTCATCCGTGGACATCTTGCTAAATGATTACGCAAATAAGTTGTACCTTGGCTAGACTCACCCAAGTAAAGTTTGTTACAATGATGGTATTGGGTTTTAAATTTTCCATCAACTTTCTTCCTTGTAAAATGAGCCCAAACATTTGAGGTAGTCTTTCTTTCTTTTTTTACTTGTATTCAGGTCCTCATTTGTAGGCTTTTGCTCTCCCTCTTCCTCTGTCCCTTCTTGTTCCTCTACCTCTAAGTCTTCCCCCACTAAGTCCACGGTCGAGAATTTCGGATTCCTAATTGGTTCAGAAGTTTGGGAGTTAGAATCAAAACAAATTGTTACAAATTTATTATTATACATACTCATTGATTAATAGGCACAAATTCATAATTACACAAATTCACAAATTCTATCAATGCAATCATAATTAAACATGATTAACTACAAATTCAAACACTTACTCGTTATTTAATGGTGATCCTGAGGGTGAGCACCTAGGCGACAATGGCGAGGGTGATGTGAAAATGGCGAAGGATGCTGTATAGTTGGCAAGGGACAATGTCCGGTTCTCAAGGGAGAGCCGTTTGGCGAGGAAGAACTAGATTTTTTTGTGTTTGTGTTTGTGTCTTCCATCTCCGTTTTACGCTCTACATTCCTAACAAACACAAAAAACTATAAACAATTTCTTCCATTAAAAAAACTATGCAGATATGAAGGGAAAGAACAGGGGAACAGAATGCTTTGAGACTTGAATCAGGTAAAAGATATGTGTACAAAAATTCACTACCATATTTCACACTTAGTTTCACTAATTTCAACATCCCCAATGTATTACTTATTATCAAATCCAATCCTAATTACCAAAACAAACCCAATAACACCACAAACACCTTAACCCATAAACCAAACCCTTACCCACCCAAAACCCAAATAAACATTATTATTATCACAACAAATTCAATGAACCACCACACAATCAAAACCTCCAAACAAATTTTAATGAAACATTGAAAAAAAAAAATCCAAAATTTTAAAACAAAAACCAGACATTTTGCCTCTTTATCAAATCCAAAAATCGCAATGATAGATCATACATTTTGCCTCTTTATCATCAAAGAGTGAGATCATATAAAAAAGCTTTACAAATTGGACAACAAAGGAAGAGCGAGGTATACTTGAGATCCTGAGGAAGAGCGAGGTCGTGAGAGTGAGAAGGCGAGGTGTGGCGTGATTGCGTGAGTGAGGGCATGTGCGTGAGGCAGTGACTGAGAGTGAGTGAGGGCTGTGAGGCCGTGTGCTGAGGGAGTGTCGGAGTGAGGGTGAGGAGGCGAGGGAGGCGTGACTGAGGGGGAGTGGGAGTGTCGGAGTGATTGAGCTGAAATGAGGGACTGAGCTAAGGGAGAGAGAGTGTCGGACTGAGAGAGGGAGGCGTGAGTTCTAAGTTGCCGCTGAACAAATAAGGGATTAAAGTTAGATTATAGGTATATATATATAGGGTATTTTTGTAATTTCAAGGTACCGGGTTTTTATTCGGGCCGGGATTCGAGTCGAGTCTCAGATTTTTTTGATAAAACCTGGACCCGCTTTGGGTTTTTTTTTTTTAAAAAACCCATAACCGACCCTATTCCTAATCGGACCAAGTAAAACTCAACCCATTAAGGTCGAGCCGGGCCAGGTACTTGCAGGTTGGGCAAAAATTGCCATCCCTACTTCTATCCGAGAGGACCGATACTATTAAAGGATCCGATTCCCTTTTTCGTTATTTCCTAATATAACCTAACAAAATAGTTTATATTCTTCTTAAAAATATACAAAGTAGGGGGTATATAAGTAAATTCATTTAGACGGACTCCATGATTTTTTTTTTTTTTTTTCCATTTGACCTTAAGGGTGTGTTTGGTTAGAGTGAAAATAGGGAGGATGAAAAATAGGAAGAGAAAAATAGGGTGAAAAATGTTGTTTTCCACTGTTTGATTAAGGGAAAAAAAAAAAAAAATAGGAGAGACAGAAAATAGGGGAGAAAGTTTTCCCTTCTGAGCCTACTTTTTTCATCCTTCCAAATTGGGAGGAAAATGAAAAGGAAAAAGTGATGAGTAATGAATTTTACACAAATACCCTCACTTTATTACATTCACTTACCCCTCTCACTTTCCCACTATTATATAATAAGGACATAATAGTCAATTTATATAAACTACATTTTCCATCCTCCCATTTTTCTCTCCAACCAAATAAAAAAGTTTTCCACCCTCCCACTTTTCCACATAGGGAAGATGGAAAATAAGGAGAGGAAAATAAGAAGGAAAATGACATTTTCTACTGTTTGGTTAAGGAGAGAAAATAAGAGAAACAAAAAATAGAGGAGAAAATTTTCCCTTTGGGCCCACCTTTTTCTATCCTCCCAATTTGGGAGGAAAAAAAGGAGGGAAAAGTGCTGAAAGATGCACTTTACACAAATATCCTCAATTTAAGTTGCATTTTTTTCTATCTTCTCTCTCTTCCCTGGGTAGCAACATTGCCCTTTTTTTTTCTTTTTCTGGGCAATCACATTACTAGTTGTCACTTTTTTTTCTTGGGCATTAACATTGCCTCTTTTTTTTTTTTTTCTTTTTTTTTTCTCTATTTTCTTTTCTTTTGATTTTTTAGGGCTTGGGTGTGATAGTTTATTTTTATTTTACTGGATGTGATTTTTTTTAGAACATGCTTTTTATTTTTATAAAAAATTTTGGGTGATTGCTCTTTTTTGTGTAGTTATTTGTTACTTTTTTTTTTTAATTTGGCATCATTCTTTAACAAGGGCATATGAGTAAATTTATTCAAACTTATTTTTTTCATCTCTCTACTTTTCCACTCCCAACCAAACAAAAAGGCTAGAAAATAAAATCTTTTCTATCCTCCCACTTTTCCATCCTCCCACAATTTTCTATCCTCCAACTTTTCTACCCCTTCAACCAAACGAACCCTAAAATTTTTTAACAATTTCTTTAGTGGTGATGTTTGCAAAACAATGTGAAAAAATAGCATCTTGAGTTTTTAAGACTCAAGTTTCGTGATAGAACTCGAGTCTTAAATGCTTGAGTTCCTGAGCTGGCAAACAAAAATTATTCATATGGAATCCACGTAGAACTCAAGTTCCTCCTCTTCTTCTTCCTCATCTGCTTCTGTAAATTCTTCCTCCTCTGTTTTTCAGTCTGCTCCTTCGGATATGCCCTCTATTTTTCAAATTGTTCTGCATTCTCCAAATCATTGTTTTTCTTCTTTGGATCTGTGTTTTCCAGATCGTTCTTCTTCTTCCTTCAAAACTGGTTCTTCGGATCTTTAAATCGTCTTCATCTTCATCTTCGTTCTTTAGATACTTCTATAGAACTCAAGTCTGAGAAACTTGAGTTCCATGTCGATAAATTACTCCACCTCAGCACTAGAACTCGAGTTTTTGAGGCTCGATTTTGTCACCGAACTCGAGCTTCACAGACTTGAGATGCTAGTTTCCTAAATGGTTTCAAAACCTTGCTAACTAATGATATTCTCTCCCAAAATTATGCTAGCCTGCAAATTACCTCCGAACTCCACCCTTCCAGCCTTTGCAAGTAGTGGTTTTTTTTTTTTTTGGTATTTGCCCATAATTTACAAACTATGAAGCAAAATGCCCATATTTTGAAACTATTTAGCAAAATGCCTTTATTCTATAGGATTTTTTTTTTGCAAAATAACATCATTTTGCTAACAATTCCATTAGTTAGCAATGTTTTCAAACTATTTAGGAAACTAGCATTTCAAGTCTCTTAAACTTGAGTTCACTATAGCAACTAAAGTCTTAGAGACTTAAGTTCCATGTGCTGGCAACACTGAGGTGGAAAAATTATCCACATGGAACTCGAGTCTTTAAGACTTGAGTTACGTAAAAGAAAAACCTAGGAAGATCAATGGAGAGGAAGAGCAAAGCAAAACCCTAGCAATGGACGAAGAGGAAGAAGAAAAACCCAGCAATGGACGGGGAGGAAGATCAATGGAGCAAAACCCAAAACTCAGCAATGGACAGAGAGGAAGAGCAAAGAAAAACCCTAGCAATGGAGCAAAGAAAAACCCAGCAATGCATGCTCTGTCTCAACGTTTATGGTGCCAACATGTTCTGATTGTTCCTTTTGTTAGAGAATGTCAATCTTTGATTTAGTTATATTGAGAAAATTTGGGGCTTTTTTAACAAAAATTCCAAATTGTTGTTAATCATCCTCAAACAAAACCTTCTTTCTTAAGCGGAAGTGTAAATCAGATTTGTGCAGAGGTTTGGGTTTGTGCAAAGATGAAGGTTTCTTCCTTTTCTTCCTCAGGCGAAGGTGTGAATCGAATTTGTGCAGGGGTCTAGGTTTGTGCAGAGGTGAAGGTTTTGTTTAAGGACAAAGCCTCTACACAAATTCTTCTTCCTCTGCCTTCTTTTTTGTTGATTTGCTTCTTCATTGTTGACCTTTATGCCTTCTTTGTTGTTTCTTTAGGGAATGTAACTCTTTAAGACTTCAGTTCCACATGGAAAAATTGTCAAACCAACACTGCCAGTACATAAAACTTGAGTCGCAAAGACTCGAGTTGATACAGTGAACTCGAGTCTAAGAGACTGAAAATGTTAGTTTCCTAAATAGTTCAGGAACGATGCTAACTAACAAAATTGTTAGCATTTTGGTGTTAAATTGCAAAAAGATCATATTCTATGTATATCCTCAAAATTGAGTTTTATTTAGCAATGTCGAGTTCCACTTAAATTTTTTTTAAAAATTAAGTTTCAAAATATGCATAGAAGTTGACATTGCTAATGTCAAGTTCCACCTATAACTGGATTTTGTTAAAATTGAGTTTAAAAAACAGGGACATTTTGTTGCATAGTTTGTAAATTAGGGGCAAATGCCGATTCCCCCTCCCCCTCTTTTTGAGAAAAGTGGTGTTTGTTTCTATTTTTGTTTGTGTGTGTGTTTTTAAATCATGGTTTGAAATTCCTAAATCTACTCCCATTCGGGCCACCCCTAGCATCGCAGGTCTAGAATTGGAGACCTTGCTTGCCACTAGGTACTTAATACCATGAATTGTATGTATTTCACATGTTATGTATTTGTATTTCACATGTTTTGCTTTTAAATAAATCTTTGCCATAAATATTAACATAATATGTTATATGTAAAAAAAATATTCACATGATATGTGTATATATACAATTGTGTGTATACACACACACTAACTTTCTTTATACAATTGTATATTTATTTAATACAAAATAGACTCTCCCTCAAAGTCTCAAACTACTTATTTACAGGTTATGTTTTGGGTTTTTCTCTTCCATTTCTTTTATGAAGATGTGGAATTTGACGAGATTTATGCATTTGTGAATGAAACAAATTTTTGGTATAAATATCATCACACCTCTACATATTTTTGTGATTGAAAAATGTAGCAATTCTGAATTATGATGAACGAACACTATTAACTTTTACACAAAAAATAGAAAAACCTCTGAGCACGCATTTGGATAGGCGATGTGAAGTGCCTAACATCTTCCCTGCCCGTAACTGAACTTCTGAGTCCAAGAATTTTTGGTTCTAATATGTTGGTTGGCCTTGTCAATTAATTACTCTTGAATTGGTTTTTAGTTAATTAAGTAAAACAAGTTAGATAAATAGGTGACCAATCACATCTTAAATCAATAATTGGTGGCGACTCCTTAAATAAAAATAAGAAAAGATATTCACACACATCTCACCCTAGAAACAAAATGCACACAAAAAAAAGTCATGTCGCCAAAGACCCAATGTGCAACACCAAACATGTACATTGAATTAATAAATTATTTCAAGGGAGTAGTTTTTGGGCATCCACAAAGTTGTAGGCAATGAATTGAATGTTCTCCTTAGGCTGAGTTTGGATAGCAACGCGTTTGCGTTGCTTTACGTGTTTGCATTTTTTTTCTATGGGTCTCGTGCACTGTTCACAGGACCTGCAAGTACGAAATTCAGCAAATATAACTTTAAAACTAGGTCCTACAGCATTATTCACACATTTAAAAATTATTTTGCTACAGTGTTTTTAGTTTTTAGCAATAAACGGTATCTGAACAGACCCTTAGATTCTTTATATTGTTTAGGAAAATTAAGTTTGTATTGTATCTAAACATATTCATGTTTATGTACAAACTTGAGTATGTTATATTTATAAACATGCCCATATTTTATACAATTTGGACAAGTGTGCCCAACAACACAACAATAGTGACGGAAATAAGTAGTTTTAAGACTATTTTTCGTCTTTAAAGGAGATTTAGGTGCAGACTTACACTCATGTGTAAGCAAATGACAATTTAGTCTGATGTGATCAATAACACCACTATATTGGTGGAGTTAAGCGTGGGGATGGCTTCATTTTCATCTGCCTTCTATATTGTAGGACTTTCCCCAGCTCAAATTTAGGAATATTTAGCGATCTTAAGTAAAAATAGTTTACATTTAGGTTATCTCTTATCATATGTAATGTATGTTATATTTGTAGAGGTATATGTTTTTCTATTTTAAGTTTTTATATATACAGTTATATATGTGTGTAAATATTATGTTACCTAAAATTGTTTATTTTTTCAATTTCAAAATGTTTGGAGTGCATGTTTTTCAAGTTCAAAATAGTAATTGGGTTTTTAGAACAACTATATCATATGCCTACTTTTCTACAATATTTAAAATCATATTAGTTGTTTAGCATAATTATAATTTCAAGTTTTCAAATTTTGATTTAACGCTTTGTAATAAGGGTAATAGGGTGTTGCTCGATAAAATAAGATAATTAAAAATTACATCATGCAACATATTGAATGTAAAACAAAATTTAAAAAAATAAACAGTGCCAAGCTTTTTGAAGAGTTTGGCTCAAAGGACAAAAAAGTGTTAATTTCTTCATTTAAGATGAATAATAAAAGGCTAGTGTAGTTGGGATAGATAAAAGTTAAAAAAAAAAAAAAAAAAATTTAAATGAACAAGTTTCAAAATCCACATCTTGACCCTTTATTAGCTATGCAAAAAATTTGAGTTTGTAGTTTGTACCCATGTGTCGCTATTGTGGTGTTTTTGGTCACATCAAACCAAAATTTTATTTTCTTAAACAAAAGTGTAAGTCAGCATCTAGGCTTCCATTGAAGAAGAAAAGTAGTCTTAAGACTACTCATTTTTGTCACCATTGTCTTGATGCTTGGTACACTCATCCAAACTGTTTTAAGCATGGACATGTTTATACATATAACATACTGAAGTTTATACATACAACATGTTTGTAAATACAACAAAAACATAATACAATTCCTAAAAAAAAAAAAAGAATATAAGGAGAAAAATCAATAAATTGTTTACAATTTTACTAAGTTGTTATAACTATAAGCTAATGTAAGTTAAGAGTCATGTGAACCTCTAAGGAAAAAACCAGGATCTCATTTTTAGAGGGGCCAGAGTATGATAGTTTGATTAATAAAAAGTTAATGTGAAGCATCTTTAATTATAAAATTGGTGGAAAGAGCACATAATTGCTATGTAGAACTCAAACGAGTTATGAAAATAGTGTTTATTGATAAAGAATCTTATAAGTAAACATTAATTAATCTTCAAAATCAAATGGATGTGCACCAGACCTTGGTGCATGATCTATTGTTATTAGAAAATCAACTTTTGTTATTTGTTTTTAGTAAGTTGATTACAATAAATAAGGTTACTACCCAACAATATAACATTACTCATCTTCCCCTAAAATTCTTTTGATTTTGAAAATTATATCAGTGAATCAATTGTTGAAAATTCAATCCATAATATTGAGCATATACTTGGTTTAATGCATAAAAAATGTGTCATTTACCCTCAAGAATTGTACATAATACAAAGAACTACTACAAGTTAATGCATTGTGCCACAATGCTTGATTAGGCTATATATATTTATTTAAAATTCAACTTTTGTTCCTTGTTCTGAGTAAGTTTTTTTTTTTTTTTTACAATGAATAAGGTTCCTACCTTGCAATATAAAACTATTTATCTTGCTTTGAAGTTCTTTGGCTTTAAAAATTATATCAATGAATCAATTTTTGATAATTCAATTCACAATATTGAGCATCTACTTGGTCTGGTGCATAAAAAAAATGTAATTCATTCCCAAGAACTATACATAATACAAAGAATTGCAAAACCAATGCATTGTGTCATTGAACTTTAAGAGGCTAGAGTTGAGTTAAATAAGTCATTAGAAAACTTGTTTGATATAAAGTTCAACAGTGGGCAAATGCAAATTCCTCCATTGAAAATAGATAATCAATCATAGTCCATTTGCAATAATATGATTACATTAGAGCAATATGGTTCGTATAATGATCTCTATTATTTCATGGGTAATTATTGGGTACTCCGGGAATACCATATATGCATACTCCCTTCTCTCACATAATTGTGGGTCTCACTAATTAAATTTATGGTAGAACCCACAATTTATGTGAGAGGGAGGAGTATGCATTTATAGTACTTCCGAAGTATTCAATAATTTTTCTTATTTCATTGACCATGTGAACTTCATTAATTATCTCATTAACTCTCCAATAATTATTGAATTATTGCGTCACAAAGAAATTAATGAACATCATTTAATTGATGAGATCAAAATAAACATGAGTTATTTTTTTATGGGAAAACATGAATTATTTGATATATGTATAAATATGTTCATTTCGGTTTTTGTATGTATAGACACGTCCTTATAATATTTATAAATATTTTATTGTTACTAATCATAGCAAGTATGATGTAATATACATAAAAATGCATTATTTGAAAATTTTGTAATTGCTTTAGCTATAGAATCCTAAATGTTTAATCACAAAATGTTATAAATAACTTATATTTCCCTTAACTTACCTTTTGAATTAGTGAGAAAGATTGTATTCTATTTTTCATTTTGGTACAACGTATGCTAAAGTTATTATAGATTTGAAGTAGCACGATCATAACTCGAACAGTTGATTGGAGCTTTTCTTCATAATTGTTAGACATTGTTCAATGAAAAAAAATGGACTCCAAACATGTTTGGAATTATCATGCTCCAACCCGTGATGTAGTAACTAAAGAAACAATCCATTTGTAATTTTAGTCACATGACTTTTTTAATGGGTCATGTGATTTATTTAAATAGTACAAATGGAGTCTTATAAATCACCACGTGATGTGTTGAAAAAATAACTCTTACGTAATGGTTGGAAAATATAACTTCAATCATATTTTGAGTCAAATTTTGTTCTTGTCAAATATCCTCTACTGTCTTGGAGTCTTTTGCATCATGCCAGCACATCCATAAAGCTTGCTAGTGTCCGAATTGATGATTGGTTATTGTTGGTAATCGCCATAACATGCTCCTACCACCTATTAGACACATGTTCACATATTTCAACCCACCACAGGCCTTACTCTTTCATTTGGCAACCCAAACACTCGACCTAGCATGCAACTTTGATCCAAACACAACCATATGAACTATGAAGGGCTTAACTGATGTTGATTCCACCTCCTAGTCTGGCCATATAGCACACATACATCATCACTAAACCATTTTCCACATGAAACTAGCATGCTCGCACATTTAGGCAATGGAAGTTTACCTTACAATTACATAGTTTACCCAATATATAACAACATACCTATGACCAAGCTCATGCAGGGCTACTATTTTCCATTGCACTTGTTGTACATGATGGCTTAACTAGTCCTAATTTCATCTCCTAGTCTGGCCATATGGCACACAATACATCATCACTCATATGCAAACTCAACCACTCTCACATTTCCTCACTAAACCAGCATGCTTACATGTTTAGGCAGTGAATCTTACTTTACACTCATATAGTCTACCCAATCATATTTGGAGTCAAATTTTGTTCTTGTCAAATATCCCCTACTGTCTTGGAGTCTATTACATCCTGCCAGCACATCCATGAAGCTTGCTAGTGTTTGAACTGATGATTGGTAATTGTTGGTAATTGCCATAACATGCTCCTGCCACCTATTAGACACATGTTCACATATTTCAACCCATCACAGGCCTTACTCTTTCATTTGGCAACCCAAACACTCTGCCTAGCATGCAACTTTGATCTAAACACAACCATGTGAACTGTGAAGGGCTTAATCGATGTTGATTCCACCTCCTAGTTTGGCCATATAGCAGACATACACCATCATTCAACCATTTTCACATTTTCCACATGAAACTAGCAGGCTCATAATTTAGGCAATGGAAGTTTACCTTACAATTACAGTCTACCCAATATATAACAACATTCCTATGACCAAGCTCATGCAGGGCTACTATTTTCCATTGCACTTGTTGCACATGACACACGCGTGGCTTAACTCGTCCTAATTCCATCTCCTAGTTTGGCCATATGGCACACAATACATCATCACTCATATGCAAACTCAACCACTCTCACATTTCCTCACTAAACCAGCATGCTTACATGTTTAGGCAGCGAATCTTACCTTACACTCGCACAGTCTACCCAATATATGACAACATACCTATGGCTAAGCTCTCATAAGGCTACTATGATTCATTCCATTGCACAAGACACATGAATGGCTTGCAACTACCAAGCCATGACCAGTGACCATCATCTTTATAAAGACATCATGACCAGTGACCATGTGTCTTATATAATTTTCTTAATTTTGGTGCATCTATTTACTACACCACAAAAATCAAGGAGTCCAATTTAATTTTTTTGTGCTAAACGAGTTATTATATGAGAAAACCATAGAATCAAAATTAATAAACATTAAAAAAATTACCATCCTTGATTCATTTTTTATATTATTATTTTTATACAAATAGTGGTTGGACAAAATAATATTGAGAATTTCATGGATAACGATTTATATAATTTTTTTTCCATTTGTTTCAAATAAACTTATATCTATTTTATTAGTAGCTATTTTATATTTTCAAACATACAATCATTATATATGATTATATATAAACTTGGTAAAAGTTTAATATGCATTAGTTATGTTTATTTGCAAATGTATCTTATGCATATACATAAAATTACAAATTAGTATATATATTTAAAGCCAAAACTGAAAGAAATTCTAATTAAATTTTACAATTAAAGTCCAACTTTGTGCCACGTATCCTAAAATATTTCTCAATTTTGGTGCTAAATGTGAGATTGCATCATAAATTTCCATCTAAGTGAGTTATTGAGTACAAAACCCAAAAAACCATAATTAATAAACCAAAAAAAAAAAAATGCATGGACAATTTGCATCTTCTATGGAATAATATTCTTACAAGGCTATTTTAAGAGTTAACAAAACATAAGAATGAATACCAATACTATTTAATATAAGTAGGAATTATATTATATATCTAATTTTTATATTTTTTAGTGTATTTATATATATGTATATAGTTACAAGCTAATAATATATCATATATGGATACAATATATATTTTTTTCAATATGCTAATAAAAATAAAATTATGGATAAGTCTATAAAAATGATATTCATTGACTCAAAAGCCAAACCCAAAGCTTGCAGTGGAAATCATTCATTGTGTAGCTGAGGTCATCTACTATGTTTCCTCTCATAAAGGTGTTTCACGCTTTTTTTTTTTTTTTTTGATGGGAAAGGTGTTTCACGCTTGATGTTGAAGCAAGTCCGCTGGGAGATACCTCAATTTGGTTGGATGAAGCTTATTAATTCGCATGGGTCTTTGCTTGGCAATCCGGTATAGCTGGGAGTGGTTGTGTAATTTAGGATGGGAATGGTCACTAGGTCGCAGGTTTTTCTCGGAAAATTGATATTACTAATAGCTTTATTGCCAAGCTTTGGGGACTCCGAGATGAATCGTTGTTGTGCTGTAGTCGTAATAATTACTGCTATAGAAGTAGAATTAGATGCTAGATCTATTGTAGATGTTTTAGGTAACTCTTCTTATACGAATGACGTTGTGTTCCCTATTCTAGATGATTGCAGGTAGTTGGCCTCTCAATTCCATCAGAATTGTATTAAATATTGTTTTCGTGAAACCAACCGATGTGCGGAAAGTTTAGCTAGGATGAGAGCTAATTAATATTTAGATTTTATTTTGTATGCCTATAAGGAGCAGAGAGAGACTTTGACCTTGGAGAACCCCCCAACCCTATATATTAGGGGTGGCAATTTTTATCCATATCCATGAACCCACCCATTACCCACCTTATTTGGATAAGTCTTAACCCAATCCATTTGAATATTTGGGTTAAATGGGTAAAGATCCATTTGGTTATTTAATTAGATGGGTCTAAATGGAGAATCCCACTAATACCCACTAAACCCATCTAAAATTTAAATAAACAACATAAAATCTAAATTTCTAGAAAATGACTAAGATACCCCTGAAACTTAAAAAATGATCAAAATACTACCAAAACCCAAAAAATGACCAAAATACCCCTAAAACCCAAAAAATGACCAAAATACCCCCCAAAACCTAAAAATTACCAAAATAGCCCCAAAACCAAGAAAATGACCAAAATATCCCTGAAACCTAAAAAATTACCAAAACCCAACAAATGACCAAAATACCCCCGAAACCTAAAAATTACCAAAATACCCCCAAAATCCCAAAAAATGACCAAAATACCCCTAAAACCTAAAAATTACTAAAATACCACCAAAACCCAAAAAAATGACCAAAATACTCCCGAAACCTAAAAATGACCAAAATACTTCCAAAACCCAAAAAATAACCAAAATACTCCTAAAACCCAAAAAATGACCAAAATACTCCCAAAACCCAAAAAAATGACCAAAATACCTCTGAAACCCAAAAAATGACCAAAATACCCCTAAAACCTAAAAATGACCAAAATACCTCCAAAACCCAAAAAATGACCAAAATTCCCCCAAAACCCAAAAAATGACCAAAATACCCCCAAAACCCACAAAATGATCAAAATACCTCCAAAATCTCTAAAATGAGCAAAATATCCCCCAAAACCTCTCACATGTCCAAAATATCCCCAAAACCCAAAAACTGATCAAAATACCCTCAAAACCCAAAAAATTACCAAAATATCCCCAAAACCCACAAAATGAGAAAAATACCTCCAAAACCTCTAAAATGAGCAAAATATCCCCCCCCCCCAAACCTCTAAAATGTCCAAAATATCCCCAAAACCCAAAAATTACCAAAATACCCTAAAAACCCAAAAAATGACCAAAATGCTTCCTAAACCTAAAAAATGACCAAAATACCCCCTAATAACTTAAAAATGACCAAAATACCTTTGAAACCTTAAAATTACCAAAAATACCCCCGAAATCTAAAAAATGACCAAAATACCTTTGAAACCTATAAAATGATTAAAATACCCCAAGACCTAAAAAATGACTAAAATAACCCCAAAACCTAAAACAATGACCAAAATACCCCAAAAATCTAAAAAAATGACTGAAATACCCCAAAAACCTAACAATTACCAAAATACACCCTAAACCTAAAAAATTACCAAAATACTCACTAAACCTAAAAAATTACCAAAATACTCCATGAACCTAAAAAATGACCGAAATACCTCTAAAACCTAAAAAATAACTGAAATACCCCAGAAACCTAAAAAAATTATCAAAATACCCTGAAACCTAAAAAATGATCGAAATACCCCCAAAACTCTAAAAAAATGACCAAAATAACCCCAAAACCTAAAAAAATGATCGATAAAAACCCCTGAAACCCAAATTATGACCAAAATGCCCCTAAACATGTAAGATGACCAAAATACACCTGAAACATCTAAAATTACCGAAATAGAGGTTTCAGGGTATTTTGGATGTTTCAAGGATATTTTTGACAAATTAAAGGTTCTAAGAGTCTTTCATTCATTTTATAGGTTTCGAGGGAATTTCGGTAATTTTTTAGGTTTCGGGGTTATTTTGATCATCTTTTAGATTCTAAGGGTATTTTAGCCTTTTTTTAGGTTACGGGGGCATTTCTGTCATCTTTTTGTTTTAGGGTTATTTCGGTAAATTTCTGGGGTTCAGAAGTATTTTGGTTATTTTTAGGTTTTGGGGTATTTCGGTAATTTTTTAGGTTTCGGTGGTAGTTTGGTCATTTTTAGGTTTCGAGGGTATTTGGTATTTTTTGAGTTTCGGGGGTATTTTGGTATTTTTTTTTTTTGAGGTTTTGGGGGTATTTTGGTAATTTTAAGGTTTTAGGGGTATTTTGGTAATTTTTTGGGTTTTGAGGGTATTTTGGTCATTTTTTGGGTTTCAGGGGTATTTTGGCCATTTTTGGGTTTCGGGGGTATTTTGGTCATTTTTGGGTTTTGGAAGTATTGGTCATTTTTAGGTTTTGGGGTACTTTGGTCATTTTTTGGGTTTCGAAGGTATTTTGGTCATTTTTAGGTTTTGATGGTATTTTGGTATTTTTTTGGGTTTTGGGGTATTTTGGTCATTTTTTGGGTTTTGGGGGTATTTGGGTCATTTTCAGGTTTTGATGGTATTTTGGTCATTTTTTTTGGGTTTTGAGGGTATTTTGGTCATTTTTTGGGTTTCAAAGGTATTTTGGTCATTTTTTAGGTTTTGATGGTATTTTGGTCATTTTTTTGGGTTTTGAGGGTATTTTGGTCATTTTTTGGGTTTTGGCGGTATTTTGGTCATTTTAGGTTTTGGAGGTATTTTGGTCATTTTTTAGGTTTTGGGAGGTATTTTAGTAATTTTTGGTTTCGGGGGTATTTTGGTCATTTTTTGAGTTTTGGGGGTATTTTGGTCATTTTTTGGGTTTCAGGAGATATTTTGGTCATTTTAGTGGTTTTTAAGCATATCTGGTGATTTTAGAGATATCAAGGGTATTTTGGTCATTTAAGAGGTTTCATGGGTATTTTACTAATTTTAGAGATTTTGGGGATAATTTTGGATGTCCAAGGGTATATTGGTAATTTTGGAAGATTAGGGGTATTTGCATCATTTTAGGTATTTATGGGTATTTTGGAGGTCAAGAGGGTATTCAAGTAGTTTTAGAGGTATTTGGGTCATATTGGGTTAAATGGGTGGGTTACTAATTAAATGGGTTAGGTTGGTAATGGATAATTGATTTATATATAAACGGGTCATAAATGGATAAATGGGTAATTATACACCCAACCCATCTATGACTCAACCCATTTATGACCCAACTCTCCCATTTGCCACCCCTACTATATATATATATGTGTGTGTGTGTGTAGTACATAGCACATAAGTATCAATTTTAGCAATTTTGTTCTATAAAATTATACTTTGCCCTCCTTAACAATATCGTTGATTTTTTTAAGGGTAATGCTATAGCCAAAATTTTTTTAATAATATTTTTACAAATTGTTGAGGTAATAAATTCTTATTGGTTTATATTTAAGCCATCCCATCACTTAACATAACTTTTTTATTTACTTATAACTACTCACCACATTAATAATTTGTAAAAAAGTTCATAACTCTAGCATTTTCCTCCTTTTGAAGACCATAAAAAAAAACTATAGATCTAAATTTTAAAATAAAATATACCCAAAAAAATTAGTTCAACAAAAAAAATTATCAATAATAAAGCTAAAAACAATTAATTTCAATCAACTAATTTTATAAAAAATAAACAACCCAACCTTTTAAAAAATTTTAAACAAAATAATTTTGTCTTTACTTTGTAATAAACGTACACATCAAACAAACAAAATAAGTAAATAAATAAAAACCCTTGACGATTAAGTAATAAAGTTAGAGGCCGAAACAGCCACACGCAATTAGCAGTAAAGGCTCTCCTCTTAACTTCAAGTTCTTGTTAGTGTATATTGACTTTACTTGGAAGGACTTCAATGAATATATTTTAACAAACGTAGTTAGAAGAATTTTTTTTTTATAACGTTAGGAGACTTCTTTTGTTTCTTAAAGTCTGTTGGGTATGATTGTTTAAACAACAATATACATATTTTTATAACACTTTTTCATCTACATATATTTTCACATCACTTAAACAACATTATCAAAAAAAAAAAAAAAAAATTTATCATCAAATCAAACAATTATAAAAGTATAATATTTTTATGTCATTTATTGCCCTAAACCCAAGTGCGCCGCCGAAATTCCACCTGGTTTTTTTTGCTGAATAAATTCCACCTGGTTTTTATCCAAAAAAAATTCCACCTGTTTTCTAAAGTTTCTTGTACTGATTCGCATTCGCTTCCTCAAACCGGTTCAAACCGGTTATTAACCCGACCCAACGTACCACCACTTTAAATGCCGAAACTTCTAGTCTCTCTCTCACTCACTCAATCATTCGCACTAAAGTATACTATATTAGCCTGACTCGGACTTTATCTTTATCTAACAACTCAGCTAACAAATCGTCAAATTCGCCATGAGCATGAGATCTGCGCTGAGCCGAGTCACTGTGAGCTTGACTCGTCCAATGGAATCGACTCGGGGTGCGACTCGCTACTTCAACGATAGCAAACGTATTCTCAGCGAAGAGGAGCGCGCTGCTGAGACCGTTTACATCCAGGTTGAATTCACTTAACCTTTCTTCGTTCTGTTTTCTTTCTCTCATACCTGTTTGGTTGCTCGGAAAGTGTAAGAAAATACGCAAGATATTACGAGTTTACGTCGTTTTGGACCCTAAAGATTCATAAAGAATCACAAAAAAAAAAAGCAGTGGAAATTTTATTTCAGATGAGCTTGATTGTGATACTGTTTGGCTTGGTTTAGGTGATGGTATATATATTAAACAATCACAAAAGATAAAGGAAAGCAGTAGAAATTTTAATCCAGGTGAGCTTGATAGTGATACTGTTTGACTTGATTGGGATGAATATATATATATATATATATTATTATTATGTACATGTTCAGGTTTCTCAGCAACCAAACGGAGCGATTCCGTTTCTTCCTAAGAGTACATATTGAGCTAAACTCTGTTTGGATGCTGAGAAAAAAAATTTGTGAAAAAAAGATAATATAAATATTAAATGCTTTTTTTTTTAATTAAAAAAGAAGAAGAAGATTGAGAGTAAGATCAGATTTTATTTTCCTAGGCTTTCTGAGATGTATCTATTTTTTCTTCTTCAGATTTTTGTAATTTTTTATGCTAATTTTTGGCACTCACAAACAACATTAGAATGATTAGATTCATCGTTCTATGGATTGTCTCATATTTTCCTTTCACGAAGTTTTCTCAGCTACCAAACAGTTTCAACCAATTCGTTTTTACTTCTGCAATCAACTGATTGGATGCCAAGAAAGAAAATCTGTGAAGAAAGACAACCTAAATATTTAATGTTTTTTTTTTCCTACACTTTCTCAGACCTATCAATTTTCCTTTTCAGATTTTTTTATAATTTTTATGCTAATTTTGGCACTCACAAGCCACATTAGAATAGTTTGATTCAGCGTTCTATATAGATTGTCATATATTTTCCTTTCACACAGTTTTCTCAGTAGCCAAACGGTTTCAACCAATTCAGTTTTGTTTCTGCAACTAACTTTCTTTGTTGTTTTTTTAGCTTGATCGACTGACTAGTTTGTTTATTTGTGTGAAGAAAATGGAGAGGGAGAAGTTGGAGAAGATGAAACGAAAGGCTGAGAAAGAAAAGGCAGAGAAAGGAAATGAGAGTGCTGACAAGGTATTGACCCTTCTTGCAACAAGAAAAAAAAAGTGTTATGTTATTATTTTTGTGTTCTATGTTTGATTTGGATAAAGACTTATTGATTAGCTTATATAAGAACATGTTGTGATGTTTGCAATGATGGGATAGAGATTAATAGTTTATTTTCACAAAGGATCCTAAGTAGTTAAAAGAGATATTTAAATGAGAAACTTAGGGCCTTTTTCGATTTAAGTGTGCAATCTAATGAGCCTTTAGCTCTTTTGCTGGTCTAAATTCCTGATCTTAAATCGGCTCTCGAGTACACTTTAAATCCTGAGATCAACTCAACAAGCTGACTGACTGTTTTCTGATTGTAATTTCCCATCTGGACTGCAAATTTATTGGTTACTAAGTTTCTTAAAATCACAGAGTTTGTGGACAGACATGATATGCTCATTTTTCTGAATAATCCGTGCATGAGAGTAAAGAATGGTAAATTTGAAACTATATAAAGCTTGGCTTTTGTGTCCACAAATTGAAATGTTCTCGTGACCGAAGCCTAATAGTTGTTTTACACATATAAACTGAAGTTTGTTCATCCTAGTTAACCCAAAATCTAAAGCTTCATATTTGAAAGTTTTGATTTCTTTTCTTACATTCTTCTAGAAACCAAATCAAGAATAAGTATTTCAAGTGCCTAGTTATATATACAGTTTTATTTTTTGATAAGTGCCTAGTTATATGCAGTTGCATTTTTATATATTTGTATGGGATGTTGGTGTGTTATGAATACTGTATATGAGTCATTGCTATTAGCCAAGTTGAGCTTGGAATGTTAGGTCATGAGAATTTTATCATATGGTTTGCCAAGATAGGCATCTTGCAAATGCAACACAAAACTAAACAAGTAAAAGCATGGTATGAGGATGATTTAAGTACTGATGACAGTAGGAAGACCTTGTTTGTATAAAAAGAGAGAACTGTTTTTTCCATCAACAATTTGTTTGGGTGAGTGTCTTTGATAACTTGTTCATGAAAACAAGAAATTCCCTTGGGCTTAGGAATGGAAAGCATTCAAATGATGGGTCTATTTAGATACAGTTGAAAACTGAAAATACTGTAGCAAAATAATTTTTAAATGTGTAAATAGTGTCGTGAGACCCATTTTTAATTAAAAGGTTGCTAAAAAGTGAGGTTTGTAGGTCCTGTGAACAGTACACGGGACCCACTTGTGTGGCTGAAAAGTCAAATTGTGTGGCTAAAAAAAAAAAAAGAAAAAGCTGAAAACGCAAACACCCAACGTGGACGCGCAAACCAAACCAAACACACACGATGTTTCCAGAAACTCGTTCTTGTACTATTTTTTTCTCTCTGTGTTCATGATTCTCCATTAGTGATGGGGATTGGTGTTTGTGATGATTGCTGAATGAGGGGCTCATGGTTGAGCCTCACCACTAATTATGGGGCCTTTGGGTCATTGAGGATTGGAGTTATTATTTAAAAAGGAAAGGGGTGGGTTGGGGGTGTTTTTTTTTTTGGGGGGGGGGGGGGGGGGGTTGGGGTGGAGTTGCAGTGGTGATGGTGGGGGTCTATGCGGTGGGATTTGTAGTTTTAGGTTTGGAGGATGGGTCACAGGTTGGGGACAGCTAAGCTATGGGTTAGGAGTTGGGGGTTTCTTGCACCATAACTGTTGCTTCCACTTTAATTTTCTCTTTACTACGAGTCTATGCATATGCGTGTGGGTTTGAAGCAGCATCAATAGTGGTGAATGTTGATGGTTGGTGCCCATGTGGGTTGCGAGTTTTGGTTGTCATGCAGATTGATTTGGGCTTGTGGAGGTTTGAGGGGTGTGTGTTTTGATTGGTGGTGCTATGGTGGTTGTTGGGGGCTGTCAGTGATTGGTGGATGGGCGTTTGGGGTATTGGGCTATGGTGGCATATTAGAACAGTTGGCCTGAAGAAATTATCCGAGCTGATGGGATGGCTTTCTAAAACATGTATAGCCCATATTGCCAGCCAAAGTTCTGCAACTATTCTGCTTATCTGATGTGGTTTTTGATAATTGATTTAATAATTAACCGTAAAAGCAAACATGTCCAAGTTTCTTGAGTTCCAAAAAACATCAATCGTGGCCTTGACGTCCTCTTCAGTCAAGGTTCAGCCATCCTTTCCCACCACCCACTGCTAAAATAAATTTTAAGTCAAATGATGTAGACTTCTTCCATTCTATGTTTGGATAATAGCTGTTGTACCATCCAATGATAGCTGTAGCTTTTGCGATTACAAAGTCTTTTTCTTTGAACAATGCTTTAAGAAGTGGTTTGATAGTTCTTGACTTTGGTTTTCATGTTGTGACTACCGAAATTGCTATTTTGAAGTTATAGAACATTTATGCTAAATAGTTGAATTTATGTTAGAGATCTGTCCCAAAAATGTCCCATTTCCATTTTCTTATTAGCAAAAAAAAATGTCCCGTTCTCCAATCCAAAAGTTTTTGAGTGGAAAGGGGTGTCTTGTGTAGGATGCCATGATTACAATGCTTGTTTTAAGTTCTATGTTGTGGCCCTTCATTAATTTATATACGTGAAAACTTATTTTTTAGATGATTTGGTATCTCACTAGTTTTGGTTCCACTGAATTCTGTTCCTGCCTTTAGGTTATTCTTGATGTGTTTCTTCCGGTGTTCCTTACATGTTTCAATTTCATAATCTATATCATTCTCTCTTTTGCAGAAACCTGAGGGCACCAATAATGCCTGAAATGTTCAATTGCACTAGCTGATAACTTCTTGCTTTGGAGATGATGATGAAGAATAAAATGTATCAAAACTTTTAACTCTTGGACAGATTTGGTCTTTGTACAAAGTATGGCTGTTGATATCTTTTTTCTTAAAAAATAATTGACATATTAGCTGTTTGTGTGCGGTCCCTAATCTGTTAAGATGTTTGTTTTCTTCCCATGGAAATGATCTTGAGTTGCGGTTGATTCTGTTGCTGCATTTGCAGTATCAGCTCTTATTTATGTTGATGTTTCCCTTTCCTAGTTTTTAAATCCATGACATTTAAGAATGCGCAATTGTCTGTTCACACACCGGACAGAATTTATTTTTCAAATTGAAATTCTTCGTGAGTAACTATTTTAGTTCAAAAATTAAAATGTGTGTACGTTGTGTGATGTGTGCAATAGGTAGTGCGTAATAGACACTGTCCTTTAAGAATATTAAGAAAAGAGGTGTTATGTCCACGATATTTTTATAACAAATTATAAGTGGTTAGTTGTTATTGGTTCAAATTGGAAACTAATATTAGGTTTACTTTTTTGTCCTAACAATAACAATCAGTATTAACTTGTCACTTAAGATTTGTTGTAAAAATATTATGAAAACATTGTGGGCATATAATTTCCTTATTAAAATTAGTGTGGACTGAGTTTCTGCTAAAGATGAAATATATCCTTAACAAGTGCATGACCCAAAAGCATCTGTAATAATGGATACTTATTACCTAAATATGTAGAGCCTGTCTCACCTAAATATGTAGGAAGCTAAGATGACGAGAATATTCTTTGATTCTCTTGAGGAGAATTTGGTTTTAAATCTTATTGTAAGCCAATAATAATAATAATGTAGGTCTGAGTGTTAGAAGATGTCAAGTTGAGATTTGTAAAGATTTTGAAATCAAAGATTCAAATGTCCACTTGAAGGCTTGAGCAAATGGGTAGAGACTTCGCCAAGAAACTTTTTCTTCACTCAATTAATTCTCTAGCCGTCAACATTCTATGGTTTATAAATAAAGCATTGGTCAGTCATGATTTTAATCTGGACAAGGTCAAAGATATTATTAAAATTTAAAAGTAAACTAAATTCGGAAAATGTTAACTAATACAAATAATAATACAGTATATAGATAATTAAATAAAAAAAATGTTCGTTATAAAGGAAAATTTTCCATCCAATGGTTTTAAAAATTAAAATTTAATTTATTCATCACCAACAAAATTGCTGAGTAACTCAAAAAAAATTATGGTTTTTTATTAAGTTGATGATCTATCTCAGGCTTTGGGTGTAAGCCCGGCCTTGATGGCTTGAATGGTAGCAATATTAGTATTGAAAGACTTGGCCAAGATCCCATTATCAATGCCAGTAGTGAATACAGTGGTAGGAACTGAGATGGTTCCAGCATTTGCACTTCCGAATGCAGAGATGGCTATTGCAGAATTCTTCACATCACAATTGAACTGGTAGTGAACTAGTCCCTTGGGAAGTACAAACATGTCATCCGCTTGGAGTGTCTGAGTGAAGAGCTTGTTAGTAGTGTCAACAAACCCAACTTCCAGAGCACCATCAAGAAGAAACAAGAGCTCTGCCGAGTGAGGATGAGTGTGAGGTGGGTTGACAGAGCCAGCTGGGTATTGGAGAACCGCAAAGGAAACGCTCCGGCCATTGAGAGCTGGGAATTCAGCCAAGCTAGCTTTCGTAACCTTAAAAGTTGTAGGTGGATTTGCCTTTAAAAGAGTCCTCATGCTGGTGGATGTGAAGAAGTTGCTATCAACTTTGGTTACATTTGGTGGGACCAAAAAATCTGAAGTGATATCTGCATCTCCGGCAGTCACCATATGAAGAGTAGTGAAGGCTAGTACAAGAGCAAAGAAGAATTCGAGCTTGGACATGCTAATGTCCATGGTAGAACTAAAAGTACAAATAGAACTTGATTTGATATGTTAACATATGAGGGTGAGTTCCGTGATAGTGATACTATGCTACAGTATGCTAATATATATAGGGAGGGATGGAAGTGGGGAAAAATGAGGCTTGTGCATACTATGTAAAGGCCAATGGGACGGCTATTGTTTTGGAAACTACAATGTTCTTCCGTAAGATAAAACTTCTACAGATTTTCAACTGGAACTTTGTGAAGGTATATATATATACACACACACATACACAAAAGAACAGAATGCTGATAGATCGGCATTTTATGTTTCAGATGTTTGTGATTACTATTCAACATGTTAAGTTGGGGATTCTTTAAAAATTCATACTTTAAGCAGCATTTGCTTGTCTGTTGCATTAGTTGTAGCCAAAGGAAAAAGAAAATAAAAACAAATAGGTAATGTGTACTTCACAGCCGGCCATCAGAGCAGCAAATTGGTAATCTGATGAAAAAAGTTCAAATACCAAACCCTATTTCTAAAAGGCCTTACTGTTGCTAATCATCAAAGGGAATCTTTATACCGGCTCTAGTCATCAAACCTACCCCCATGCTTCTCCTTGTCAATTGTCATGGATGGGAGCCTTGAGGTGGGTTTTATCCATACTAACAGCATACTTCAACTAAAATTCTCCAACTATGTGGTACATTATTTTGCTTTCAAAGGCACTAGTGGACTACAAGTTTAATTCCCATTCTTAAAAAAACTGCCTCTGCAGTCTCTGCCTCTTGTAGTGCTAATACTGGCAATGGCATAGACGCGTACTCGGTTCTTCCCAACCTGTTTGTTACTGACATTGATGATAATGTCCTTGCCAATACCTTTAAGATTGAATTTGCAAATGTTCAGATGATCAAGGCACGTCCTGTGGCAAAGACAGAAACTCTCTATTTTTACTAATTTTAACTCTTTCTTTTTTGGCTGAATTTGAGGAGCAATCAGAGCAATAACAAACATTGTTACTATATGGGAAGGTACTATCCTTTGAGACTCGAAGTACTCAACAAAGAGGACCTTGTCTTTAGTCATCAATCTAAGTATTAGCAACCATTGTTATCTTCAGTTGCTAGAAAATTGTTAATATATAGTCAATTAGTCATAGTAATCCAGATTTAAAGGCTTCTATTCTTATGCTTATTGGACAACTTGTGCTTTTCCCCTAAGATTAAATTGTTGGGCTTTGTGGAGCCTAGTTGTGTTTGATTTGGATGATGACCTGACCCGAAATAATGTTGCGTGGTGTCAATAATCAGATTTATCTTTATTAGAATATATTATAACATCCTCCACTTTTGGGAATCCAACTACAAAAGAATAGCCTTCACCTCATCGTTAAGTACCTTATTAAAGAAAAATTATTTACTATAGGAAGAATATAGCAAAAACAAAACAATGATCCTTCAGTAAGTAGCAAGGGTTTGCTACCTCAGGCCTTAGGTGCAAGCCCAACTTTAATTTTCTGAATGGTGCCAATATCAGTATTGAAAGTGATGTAGGAGATGCAAGAAAATTATTATTTAATATTATTTATGTTTGCAAGTTAATTGTATTTTTATGTTTTAGGTCTTATTAGTTTATTAGGCTATTAGTATTTTAATTTAAAAGTAAGGTTATTTTTGTAATAAGGCAATTAGGGTTTCCTAGTCAATTAGAACTAGGGTTTAGCAATCCTTTATAAGCAACCTATTGTACTCCTTGAGGAGTTAGTTGATATTTTGATGAATGAAAAAAAAAAAATGGCCGTTTGGTCTTTCTTTGGTCTGGTGCTGACTCCTAGTGGTTTCCCCGCTTGGTGCTGACTCCAAGCAAGGCCTAGGTGCTGACTCCTAGGTCATATCTTTTATTTTTCCGTTATTTCAATTTTGTTCTGGTTGTCCTGCATCAAAAAGACTTCGCCAAGTTCCCATCATCAATTCCAGTGGTGAAAACAGAATTAGGGATTGACACAGTTCCAGCATTTGCACTTCCAAATGCTGAAATAGCTATTGCAGAATTATTTGCATCATTGTTGTACTGATGGTGCATGAGTCCTTTTGGAAATACAAACAAGTCACCAGCTTGGAGTGTCTGAGTAAAGAGCTTGTTTGTTTTGTCAAGAAATCCAACTTGAAGGGAGCCATTAAGGAGAAACAAGAGCTCAGCTGAGCGAGGATGGGTGTGAGGCGGGTTGATTGAACCAGCTGTGTATTGTAGAACTACATATGAAACACCTTGGCCATTAAGAGTTGGGAATTCTGCTATGCTTGCTTTGGTTACTTTAAGCTGTTGGTAGGGGTGCCTGAAGTAGAATCCTCATACCAGTACATGTGAAGAAGTTGCTATCGACATTGGTAATATTTGGTGGGACTATAAAATCTAAGGTGATATCTGGATCCCCAGCAATCACTGTATGGAAAATAGCCAAGGAGAGGACTAGTTGGAATATCAATTCATGCCTAAATGTCATGAGGACCATGGTAGAGAAACTGAAAGCAAAAAAGTAGAAGCTTATAGAATGTCTTAAGGATGTATTGCTTGTTACTTGGGCCTTCAACAGCGGGTGGTCATTTATAGAGTAAGAAGAAGCAACAGGGCATCACAAGTTATGCAGGCCTATGAACTGGGAAATACAATGTTCTTGTTTTAACTGATATTCTCATAAGGATCAGTGGATACCTCTACAATAGAAACTAGAAAGCATACTACTAGACAGATAAAAACCTTTAAGTATCTAGAAATTGGATATAAACTGCAATTACTAAACTAAAATATCCTTTTCAGTTGTTAGTGTATAGCTTAGACTAGTTTAGCCCATCAGGCTTAGCCCAGTATACTGTACTTGTAGTTACTTCTATTACTTATACTGCACACATACCTAGCCTATATAAGGCTCTCTATTGTACATTATTATACACACATCAATATACAGACTATTCAGTCTTTCTCTCTCACTTTATATTGTTAACATTGTATCAGAGTCATTCCTCTGACTTCCTGGTTCCTGTGGACATCTCTGGCGTTCTTCCGCTACCCTCGCCTTCATCTAGTAGTCACTGTCAGAAGCAAGTCACCGTCGTCATGCCCACAGCCCCTAAAACACACCGATTTCATCAGTTTTGTTGATCAAACTGCCAAAGTCAAGGCATATATTGATAGATCTTTTGATCTCAAGAAAAACCCAACAAAGAGCTGCTAGAAACCACCTCACACGCGCCCCCACATGCCGGTTGAAGTTTCTACCTCACGAGCACGTGCTCCATGCGTTGCCACGCGCTGTTCATCTCTTACATGTGCCTCACGCACCAAGAGTAGTGCCTTCACACGCTTCCCATGTGCCTGCTCCGTTTTATGCACTACCACGTCAGCCCTAGGGTGACGTCACACCGCCATGTCAGCATCCTGAGTCGTTGATCGAGCTATTGACTTTGACCAAAGTCAAAATTTTTCAATAGGACCTGTCTTGCTTAGTTTTTCGTGTAGATTCTGATTTTGGGCTCCGTTTCTACATTTGAGGTCTCTAAATCTCATTTTTTGGTCATTTTTTTCATTATGGCTCAATAAAATGAATGAGATATCATACATCCTATCACCATTATGTTGGATGGTCTTACTAGTTATCATGCATGGTCTCAGAATATGACTGTCTTTCTCAAGTGTCTTAAACTGTGGAGATATGTGTCTGGTTCAATTCCTAAGCCAGTACCAAACCCTAAGTCCAAAGCCACATCTGCTGAAGAGTCTTCCAAGACTGCTGTTACAATAAATGATCGCTATAATTGTACTAATGATTCAAGCTTGGTGTTCCACATTGAATCAGCGCTTTATCAAATGTGCCAAGAGATAGGTCAGTCTATTTCTGATTTTTATTCTTAGACTTCTACTATGTTGGAACAACTCTCTGCTGCAGATCCTCCACTAGTGTGTTTTAAGGACATTGAGCTCTTTGTCAAATATCAGGATCGCCGTAAATTTATGCATTTCATGATGGGTATATGTGAGGATTTTGAGCCTACTAGGGCTTCTCTGCTTAGCCGGTCTCCTACTCCTTCTCTTGATGCTGCAGTTAAGGAGCTCATTTCTGAGGAGAACCGTCGGCCTACTCATCATATGTCATCATCTGATCATGTATTGGTTACACCCTCTTCACAGCCTCCCATTGCTGCATTCACTGCTCCTCCATGAATAAACTCTGGACGTCCCACCTCTCAATCTTCCAAAGGTACTCGTTGTGAGTTTTGTCGTGCCAAAGGCCATGACATCTCTGTTTGTCGCAAACTGCAGAAATTTGTGCAAGAGCAGAATAAAGCTTCTCTTCCTCAGGCAGCTGCTGTATGTCCTTCAGATCCATCGGTTCCTACAGGTCCATCTTTGGCTTCCTCACTTACTACGGTTGATATTAAGGCAGTTGTTCAATAGGTTTTATCCCGCACTTCTACTGCCCTTTCTGTCACCTCAGGTAAAAAACCTTGGTTTTTTGATATTGCATGTTGTAACCATATGACTCCTGATGAATCCCAATTTTCTGATAAGGCACCCTTAGAACATCCAATCACCATTTGCACTACTGATGGAACTCCTATGCCTATTAGTCATAAATGATCAATCTCTTTTCCTTGTTTATCCCTTAGTGACACTTTTCATATTCCAAAGTTATCCCTCAATTTGCTTTCTGTTGGTCAACTTTGTGAATTAGGTGTAGATCTTCTATTTACTAATCATGGTGTGGATGTGCAGGATCCCCGGACGGGTCAAGTGCTTGGGACAGACCGTAAAGTTGGTTGCATATTTGAGGTTCATGACTTGAAGATTCCTTCACAAGTTGTTTCTGTAGCTGCTACCACTGCCACCACCTCACCTGATTTATGGTATGCTCGTCTTGGTCATCCATCCTTATCTCGTCTTCAGTTGTTAGCTTTTCAAGGTCATTTAGGTTCAGTTCAGTTTAAAAAATTTGATTGTACTTCCTGTCATTTTGGCAAACAAACAAAATTGCCCTTTAATAAAAGTGAGTCCTTTTCTTCTGCCCTTTTTGATCTTATACATTCTGATATTTGGGGTCCTACACCTGTTCCCACTGAGGGGGGATCTAAATATTTTGTCATATTTGTGGATGATTTTTCTCAATATACTTGGATTTATCTACTTCACCATAGGTTTGAACTTGTGTCTATTTACCAAACATTTCATAAAATGATTGAAACACAGTTCAATCGCATAGTCAAAGTCTTTCGATCAGATAATGCTCAAGAATATAATGATAAATCTTTCCTATCCTTTTTAGACAGTTATGGTACCCTTCCTTAGCAGTCTTGTCCTTACACCTCTCAACAAAATGGTCGTGCAGAACGAAAACATTGTCACATTCTTGATGTTGTCCGCACCCTTCTCATTTCTGCCTCTCTTCCTGAGCGCTTCTGGGGTGAGATCGCATTCACTGCTGTGTACACCATTAATCGTATTCCTTCACCAACTACACATAACAAATCACCATTTGAGCTTCTCTATGGTCAAACTTTTGACTACTTATCTTTTCGGGTTTTTGGTTGTGCTTGCTTTGTCTCTCTTTCTCCTCATGAACGAACAAAGCTCTAGCCTCGTACTCATCTCTATTGTTTCCTTGGTTATGGTGTATCTCAAAAGGGGTTTCACTGCTATGATCTCATTTCTCATCGCCTTCGTGTCTCCCGTCATGTTGAGTTTTGGGAACATCATCCTTTCACGAGTCTTCAACAGTTTCCTACGTCCTCTTCCCCAAAGTCTCCCATTTTTATTGATCTTTTCCTCGCTCTCTATCCTGAACTTGTGGAGGATTCTTCAACATCGGTTGCCTCTTCAGACGACTCATCTCCGATTCTGTCCCCGGCATATGACCCGCCTGTCTTGGATCCTGTGGCACCACCTTTTCCTGAGTCTCCTGTTGGTCTTGAACTTCATCGTTCCATTCGGGTAAGCATTCTTCCCCTTTATCTCACTAATTATCACTGCTCTTTTGCTCTTGCCACCCTCTATGAACCTCACACCTATTGTGAGACCCATACTGACCCTCTATGGCAGCAAACTATGAATGAAGAACTAAATGCCCTTCATAAGAATCACATTTGGGATATGGTTGATTTGCCTCCTGGTTAGTCTGTAGTAGGTTGTAGGTGGGTTTACAAGATCAAGACTAAGGCTGATGGATCTGTTGAACGATATAAGGCTCGCCTAGTTGCTAAAGGCTTTACTCAGGAGTATGGCATTGACTATGAGGAAATATTTGCTCATGTTGCTCGCCTTACATTTTTTCGATGTCTCATTACTGTGGCTGCTGTTCGCTGTTAGCCTCTTTATCAAATGGATGTGAAGAATGCTTTCCTCAATAGAGACCTCCACGAAGAAGTGTACATGCAATCACCCCCTGGCTATCCACACTCAGGCAGTCAAGTTTACTGCCTTCGTCGTGCTCTTTATGGCCTCAAGCAGGCTCCTTGAGCTTGATTTGAAAAGTTTAGCTCAGTTGTTGTTCAGCAGAGTTTCACTTCGAGTCCTCATGACACTGCTCTCTTTGTCCGAAGATCTTCTGCTGGTATCACTCTTATTCTTCTTTATGTTGATGATATGATTATTATTGGAGATGATTCTGCAGGTATCCACCCTCTTTAGCACTTTATTAGTCAACATTTTGAGATAAAAGATCTGGGCACTCTAAGCTATTTTCTTGGGCTTGAGGTTACCTCATTCTGTGATGGATACTATCTTTCCCAGGCTAAATATGCTTCTGATCTTCTCTCCAAAGCCGGTATCACCGACAACAAGACTGTTTCCACTCCCTTAGAATACAATGCAAAGCTCACACCCTTAGATGGTGAACTTATATCCGATACTACTCGCTATTGTTAGTTGGTTGGTAGTTTGACCTAATTCCACTGTTACTCGTTCGGATATTTCACATGCCATAGGTATGGTTAGTAAGTTCATGGATGCCTCTCGTTTTGTCCACTATGCTACTGTTTTTTGGATTCTCCGATATGTCAAAGAAACACTTTATCATGGTCTCCATTACTCCTCTTGATCTTCTCTCGAACTTCATGCTTATTCAAATGCGGACTAGGCAGGTGATCCGACTGATCAATGCTCTATCACAGGTTTCTATTTCTCGTTAGGTACTTCTCTTGTCTCATGGCGTAGCAAGAAGCAGGATGTGGTTTCGCGTTCCAGTTTTGAGGCTGAGTATCGTACCCTTACTGACACCACTTGCGAGCTTGTCTGGCTTCGTTGGCTCTTGGCTGACATGGATGCTCCACAGCCTACTGTCACTCCTCTTTATTGTGACAATCGTAGTGTTATTTACATTGCTCATAATGATGTCTTCCGTGAACGCACCAAGCACATTGAGATCGACTGTCACATCACTCGCCAACATCTCAAGAAAGAAAATCTCAAGTTGTTCTCCATCTCCTCTGCTGACCAGCCTGCTAATATCTTCACCAAGACTCACCTGCCTGGTCGTCTTCGAGATCTTATATCCAAACTCCAGTTGGCTTCCTCCTTGCCACCTCGAGTTTGAGGGGGATGTTAGTGTATAGCTTAGACTAGTCTCACTTTATATTGTTAACATCAGTGATCGGTACGAAGAATTTTCTACAATCCTAGTAAGACCCTATATTGACTGCCGAACACACCAATCTCCTTTTGGTTAACTGTCCACAAGATTCTTCCGGTTGCTATTAATAAACCAAGTCATGTTTGTCAATTTGCTTTCTGGATTCTATTGCAGAGGCATCCACTTGAGAATATCAAGCAAATTTAGTTAAAACAAGGACATTGTAGTTTCCAATTCCACCTCTTGTTTCATAGGCTTGCACAGAACTTGTAAATGCCCACATGCTTCTTGTTACATTATAAATTACCACTTGCTGTTGAATGCCCAAGTAACAGGTTATACATCCTTACCACATTCTATAAGCTTCTACTTTTTTCTTTCAATTTCCCTACAATGGCCCTTAAAACATTTAAGCATGAAATGATATTCAAACTAGTTCTTTCCTTTGCTATTTTCCATATAGTAATCGCTGGGGATGCAGATATAACCTCAGATTTAACAGCCCCACCAAATGTTACCAACATTGATAGCAACTTCTTCACATTTACTGGCATGAGGATTCTACTTTGGGCACCCCCACCAACAGCTTTAAAGTTTCAAAAGCAAGCTTGGCAGAATTCCCAGCTCTTAATGGTCAGAGTGTTTCATATGCAATTCTACAATTCCTAGCTGGTTCAGTCAACCAGCCTCACACCCATCCCCGCTCATCTGAGCTCTTGTTTCTCCTTGATGGTTCCCTTCAAGTTGGATTTGTTGACACCACAAACAAGCTCTTACTCAGACACTCCAAGCTGGTGACATGTTTGTGTTTCCAAAAGAACTTGTACACTATCAATACAATAGCGATGCAAAGAATTCTACAATAGCTGTTTCTGCATTTGGAAGTGCAAATGCTGGACTTGTGTCAGTCCCTAATACTGTGTTCACCACTAGAATTGATAATGGGATCTTGGCAAAGTCTTTCAAGACTGATATTGCCACCATTCAGAAGATTAAAGCTGGGTTTGCACCTGAGACCTAAGGTCACAGACCCTTGCTACCTATTAAAGAATCACTATTTAATTAGTTTGTGCTCTATTCTTTCTATAGGGCCAAAATGGCCAAATGGCCATAAAATTCTAAGTATATAGTTAGTAGTCCTAGTTACTAAACTATATTATTTACTAGCATCTCGAGTCTAAAAGACTTGATTTTGACCTATAAATCGAGTCTTTGAGACTCGATTTCCATGGTCTGATGTGGCACTTTTTTCCTACTTGGAAATCGAGTCTATAAGGCTCGATTTATAAACCAAAAAAATTTAAAAAAATTCTAACTCTCAGGTCTCTCGTACAGGCCAAAATACACAAAAAATAAAAAATAAAAATTTAAGAATCCAGAAACACAACAATCGGGGAGAAAGAATCAGATCAGATTGGAGAGAAAGAATCAAATCAGATCGACACTGTGAATCAGATCAGATCGACACAACAATCAGGGAGAAAGAATCAGATCACATCAGAGAGGCGACCTGCCCAGAACATATCAAAGAAGAGCCAGAGAGAGAGAGAGAGAGAGAGAAAAAAAAAAAAAAAAAAAAAAAAAACAGAGGGAAGAACCCAGGCCGCGTTGCTTGCCGTGCGAGACCCACGCTGTGCGCGGCCTGGCCTGGGTCGCACATGGTGCGCGCGACCTAGGCCAGGCCACGCACGGCGAGCGGCACGGCATGGTTCTTCTCCCGTGCGCGACCCAGGCCAGGCCGCGCACGGCGACGGCGAGCGGCGCGCATGGTTCTTCTCTGTTTCTGGCCTGGGTACTCTCTGTTTCTGGTTTTTTTTTTTCTCTGCTTCTGGGTCTGGGTTCTTCTTTGATCTTTATAAGGTTTGTAAATCGAATCTTAGAAACTCGATTTTTATGTGGTCGCCACGTGGAAAAATATGCCACATCGGAAATGATTAGACCATAAAAATCGAGTCTCTGACACTCAATTTATAAGCCAAAATCGAGTCTCTTAGACTCAAAATGCTAATAAATAATATAGTTTTGTAACTAGGACTACTAACTATATACTTTGGATTTTATGGTCATTTGGCCATTTTGGCCTTTTTATAGTGAATGAACATTCATTAATAAGGCCTTTGATGATGGGGTGAAGTCTATCCTTTGTAGTTGGCTTGCAAAAATGGAGGATGCAATCATATCTTCCAATAAAAGAGAATCTGAAAAGTTGGCACATATTTTTTTACTCTTATATTTTTCTTTCTGGATAGGCATTAATCTGTATTTGTATTTTTTATTGCACTTGATGCTTTGGCACTCTATTTTTTAATTTGAAAAAACTCTTGGAAAGTGTCCTTGCAATAACTTTTGAAACATCTTTACTATTCTTATTAGAGAAAAATATACTAATTGCAAATTGATGGCAGTGTGAGTGTTTCTGAAGTTGCGTATGAAAAAATTAAAATTAAGACTTTACTTCATCAGAATCATCTTTTAATTCTGTAGCTTGTTTGGGCTTTATGTGAGAATTTGGAACATTTTACTGAGAAAACTTAAGCCAAACTTCATGATCCTATCCTCTCTAAAAATTAATGGAGCTAATGATAAACTGACACTTACGAATAATTTAAAAACAATGTAAATGATTTTCCAAAACCATGAATGGTGGCTTTCTTATTTTATATTATTTTTCATATGATGTTCTTCCCAAAAACTGGCTGCAAATTCTAGCTTTATTTGTTGAACATAATTTATCGTTTATTAATGGTATGGCATACAATTCTTTTTCATGTAGATAGATCTACTAAGCATAATAATTAACGAGCTGGCTATAATTTGTATTATTTTAGTTATGTTAACATATCAAATCAAGTTCTATTTTGTACTTTTAGTTCTACCATGGATTCTTCTTTGCTCTTGTACTAGCCTTCACTACTCTTCAGTCTTCATGTGGTAATTGCCGGAGATGCAGATATCACCTCAGACTTTTTAGTCCCACCAAATGTAACCAAAGTTGATGGCGACTTCTTCACATTCACTGGCATGAGGGCTCTCTAAAGAGCAAATCCACCTACAACTTTTAATGTTACAAAAGCTAGCTTGGCTGAATTTCCAGCTCTTAATGGCCAAAGTGTTTCCTTTGCGGTTCTCCAATACCCAGCTGGCTCTATCAACCCTCCTCACACCCATCCTCACTCTGCGGTAGGGACGGAGCCGCCAATGGACTAGGGGAGCAATGACCCCCCAATTTTTTTTTAATAAATATTTTTATGTGTACTAATTTTAGCAATTTTGTTCTATAAAATTAGATTTTGTTTCCCTTAAATAATATCATCGATTCTTTTAAAAGTAATGCTATACTCACAAATTTTTTTATAACATTTTTATAAATTATTTTGGTAGCAAATTCTTATTGGGTTTGCATATGAGCCAACCACTTATATCATTTTTTTTTACTTACTAGTAATTACTTATCACATTAGTAATTTATAATAAAAAAATTGTAACTCTAGTACTTTCCTCATTTTAGTGACAATAAAAAAATTTATAGATCTAAAATTTAAAACAAAATATACAAGCAAAAAAAAAGAAAAAAAGAAACTCAACTATAAAAATTACCAGTAGTAAAACCAAAAAAAATTAAACTCAATTAACCAATTTGATCCAAAAAAAAAAAAAAAACCTGCCCTTCAAAAAATTCTAAACAAAAATAATTTTGTTCTTACCCACAAGAAGAAAAAAAAAAAAAAAATCAGCAATTAAGTTCTCCCAACTCAAAGTTCTGGTTCCATCCCTGCCCTGCGGAACTCTTGTTTCTTCTTGATGGTGCTCTGGAAGTTGGGTCTGTTGATACTACTAACAAACTCTTCACCCAGACATTCCAAGCGGGTGACATGTTTGTATTTCCCAAGGGACTAGTTCACTACTAGTTCAATTGTGATGCAAAGAATTCTGCAATAGCCATCTCTGCATTTGGGAGCGCAAATGCTGGAATCATCTCAGTTCCTACCACTGTATTCAATACTGGTATTGATGATGGGATCTTGGCCAAGTCTTTCAAGCTATCAAGGCCAGGCCTACGCCCAAAGCCTAATATAGATCGTTAAGTTGAAAAAACGCCACAATATTTTTGGTGATATTTAAAATATTTTGATGGAAGGTTTTCCTTTATAATGATCTTGTGACGATTTCCTATAGGTTGCATTTGTTTGTTAAGAAAAATGAATTAGCAAAATGTTTCCAAGATATTTAATTCTTGTTACCAGTTGCCAGTTGTCTCTTACACATCATTACTTTAATTTGTCACTCAATGAATTCATAGATTGGAGCTTAATTTTAATCCAAAATTTTTTTTATTTTTTTATTTATAAAAAAGCACCAATTATTGCATACTAGTTAGTGTATATTGATATTGTTCATACACATTACCCCCATTTCATGTGTTAAGGGTAAGCATACTTAAAAAATAAGGACAATGCAAGTGAAATTATGTATGTTGTGTATGAAGTATATGTTAACGAGTGTTAAAAAGAAAGTTTTCCCAAAAAGAAAAAAGTTAGGTGCTTACTTTTTGGACTTGAAATCTAGGAGGAAAATCTGCAGCAAGCTGTTTGAAGGACGTGTCATTATATATTTGCATTATCTGTTGCTCGGTTAGTCTGTCCTATGTTTGCTGATTTTCTTTTTTCCTGAAGTACAAACGAGCAAACAAGACAAAAACAAAAGGCGAGAGAACTAAATACGGCAGGCATGATCATGTTGTATTACAAATGAAATGCATGAGATGTGTACAAATAATCAACTTTCTAATCATAAACAAAACATTGTGTTTGGTTCTTCTTTATTTTTTTAGAATCAGATGAATTTGCTGACAGAAATCGTTGAAACATGTGCCTGCAACCATGACAGGATGTGTGTTCTTTACATTTGCCAGTTTCCAAACACGTGTGTTTGATCCGGTGACTGGTGATAGAAATTGGGGTTAAGGTCAATTCTGAGTAATCATGTTTTGTGTATATCCGTACTCAGCACTCAGCAGCGTGGACAGTTAAACATAGTTTGTTGTTGTTGATACTTGACGTTACCGGATTATGTGGATGACATATAGCCGATAGGCAAATGATAGAAAAATGGTCATATACCACAAATTAAAAAAAAAGAAAAGAATAATAGTCATGTCACATGTGAATCATGTGCTAAGGAAAAGAACTTTGAACAAATAGATTGAGTCTTATTTTCTCCCATTTATTAATAGGGATACAAGGATAAGATTTTATCCCCATCAAAGCCTTTGATTCCCTCCCATTTTTAGTCAAAATGTGAGACAAATGACAATTATTTTGTTTGTGTGATTTATATAGGTGTTTAGAAGAAAGAAACATGAAAGGAGAGAAACAAGACTAAAGATTTAGACTCCAATACTAATTCACCAATAAGTACTAGGCTTCTCTATTTTTATGTAACTAAATATGTAAAAGTACAAGGCTCTTCCTTACAAACAAATACTCTATAGCACATAATATCATTTGACACATACTAAAATACTGCCAATGTTGAGATATGAAAACTTTTTTACAGTTACGTCGGCCAAAAAATTCAAAAAACAAGATAGATATTTCATATTAGTTGAAAGTTGGAAGCAAAATGGCATAACCATAAATGTCATTTTCAATAAAACTAAAGATCAGACGAGTACCAAAAACTCAAAATTACAAAACTAAGAATTTTGATAATGCAGAAGGCATTCAATTCCAAACCCTGAGTTGAAAAAAATTCCTATTTGTTATTGACCCATTCCTAAAAGTTCCGTATACGACCACACTATTTTCTCAAACAAGTAACTTTTTTTTTTTTTACTTCACTAAAGGACTTCAGATCACTACCTACCATGAACAAATTCACTTCACAATACTCCTAACCATCAAACACCTAACAAAACCAAAGGCAGAACTTTACAAGTTGGATTTCCTAATTAAAGATTAATGCTTTTTTATATACAGAGGATATAGCTCCTGTGCCTCTTTACATTGGAAAGCCAAAGTTTTGGTACCCCATTGGGCTCACTTGACCAGGCAAATGTGGTGGCATGGTCATCGGTTGATAAGCCTGTTGCTGTTGAACAGCACTACCTGGAGGTGGAAGCCAACTCTGATTGACCGGAAGAGCAACCGGATTGTTGTCTGCAGTAATGTCATGGATGCTTGACCTCTTCCTCTCTTTCTTCACTGAATTCTGGCGAAGGAAGTACTTCTGGGCATGGCTAGCCACCTGAGTCGGTGTTCTCGTCACAACCACATTCCTTGAAATGCTTCTCCAATCACCCTTTCCAAATTTCTTCAGTCCAGTTAGAAATAACCTGTTATGATACAAAAGGAAAATCAACAACCAAAAAATAATATTCAAATATATATACCAATACAATCTAGCACTCATAGATCACCCCTGGCATTGCCATAACATTTCATACACAACAAAATACTAATAAATTATAATCCTATCGTGACATATATCATATTAAAGGCCACATGAGCACAAATCAAGTTTTGGGATCAATGGTAAAATCTTTATAAGTTGATGGAAACTACTTGATTCACTATGGAAATCACAAAATCCATTAAGACCAATAGTCTCCAAATATTACTTCCCCTGATTTGTCAAACAGAAAATCAAGAAAATTCACAACAAAAATACAGCAAATATCTTCAAAGATTCAAAAACATATTTCAAAACAATCACAGTTTGAAAATTTCCTATTATATGTCTAAAAAATCAATCTTTTTGGGCTGGGAAAAATCTTGAGATTCAAAATCGCATTATATTCATTATTTGGCAAATTAAAACCAAAAAATTTAGTCAGAAGAGACTAAAAGAGACAAAAAGAACAGAAAAATCGAATCTTTCTCACAACTTCACAATAAAGTCTATACCTTCCATAGCAGAAAAGAAAAAACAACAAAAAACAGAGACATATAGAAACCCAAATGACAGTAAAAGAAAATAAAGAAAACAACAATACCAATCCCCACAATCAAAGAAAACAAAGAAAACCCAGAAATTTTTTTCCTTTCTTTCATTTTCTCAGCCACCAAACTAAAAGAAAAGAGACAATTTTGAATTTTTTTTTTTTTTACCTGTGCTCTTCTTCAGTCCAAGGAGTACCCTTTTTCCTTTCGGAGTCAGAGTGCTTAGGCTTGTTGTTATGATTCGAGAAAGAGATCTGATTCTGATTACTCGGTGAGTCCCATCCACCATGTCCACCAGAGTCGGAGTCATCCTCATCAGCATAACTCGGTAGTTCAACTCGACCAGAATCGATCTCAAGCACATCATGTACAAGATCATCATAGTGTTCCTTCACATCTCTCGGTGACTTTCCTGGAATTTGCTCTGCAATCCTCTGCCACCTGTCTGGAACATCCTCAGGGACCATCACCAGTGCGTGCTCGAAAATCTTGTCCTCTGATCGATTCCACATCATATCTCTCTGAGAGAGAGTTTTTTCTTTTTGTTTTTTCTATGTGGGTGTGTTTGTGTTCGTGTTGTGTTTTTCAACTCACTTTCTTGGAGATTTCACAGATGAGGGGTTTGGTGGGAGATTTGGAAGGGTGTGGTATTTATAATACTATTTATAAGAAATTGTGTGTGAATTGGATTTTGGGTTTTAGCTATTTTTTGGTTGAGCTGAACAGCTCATTCAGGAGAGAGATAGAGAAAAAATAGAGTTCCAAATCAACACGTTTTTGCTTTTATTGGATCTTTTACTTTTTATTATTCTACTAACAATGATATAGTTACAATAAAATTTTACAATTGTTCGAGATGGCAAGTTATTAACGGTGTGGTAAAATTAATAATAATTAAAAAACTCATTAATTATAAAATTTATTAAGAAAATTATTGTGTATATAAAATTACTTTTTATTTTAGAAGAATGTCTTTCTTTTTTCACTCTTTACCTGAACCTGTTTTGACCTTTGTTTACTATTTTTTCCACTCAGAGCTACCAAATCTGTATTATTTATCTATTTATTTAGATTGATCCTACTCCCATGGAGTGATACTTGGCTGACCAAAGAAAAGAGTTTGATCAGTCACACTCAAACATAGTATTTTTAGATTTTTAATTTTTTGAGCAGAAAACTTGAATATTAACAACTAATATATAAATTGAAATCATGTTTAATTATTAAAAAAAAAATCATGTAATCTGATTTTATTTTAAGTTATGTTCAAAATTGAACTAGTACATGTTTGATTGACATTACTTTTTTTTTTTTTTTTTTCTTGTTTGTGCAGCCGACATAAATTACTTTTGTAGCTTTTAGAAAATGAACTATTTTAAGATGTGTATTTTATAAATAAAAATTAGACTAACTATCATTCTTGTTTGCAAACAAATAACATGAGCCTACCTAGTTTAAGATTTGTGGGTTTTAAGGGCTTGTGTAGAGAGGCATTAATGGTGTAAAAATGAAAATAAAAGAAATGATATTAATATTTTATACTTTTTTTTAGTGATAAGTTTAATTTAGAGAAAAAGAAAATGTCGGTTTGAGTTTGACTGGAATATGTATAAGAACATTCCTTTGAAGTAAAATCATTGACATTTCAATAGTGTATATTCTGTTAATATAGATAGCATATACTTATTGTTCTCATGGCAGTCTAGTACATGTTTAGTTATGAATTTTACTCTGTGGTTTGATACATCGCACAAAGACTCACCAACCACAACTGCTTTATCATAGGATGATTTTGTCACACTCATTATGGCAGATCAGTTGCAATGTCATTTTTTTTCTTTTTCACATTTGAAAGAGGATTAGTAGCAATGATCACAAACAATAAAAACAATTTATCAAAAAAAAATCACAGTAATAACACTACCTTGCATAGAGAGATGGAGCCGTAACTTGTAGTAAAGGGGCAGAAATATAAACAAAATTTAAAGTCATTATAAAACTCCAAACAAGCATTTATGTAGTATTAACAAACTGTCAACACCACTGTGTACCTTTGGTGCGGTGGTCACTTTATAAGTATAAATACTTGTAGAGTGTGAGGTAAGGGCCAGGATTCAAGTCTCCAGAATGGAATTTCACACACATATACATTTAGATTATGGTAGAGTAGAAATTCTATCTAAAAAAAAAAAAAAGACAAAGACACAAAATCATTATTATTTCTTAATAAATTACAATGCAATCATTTATGAAAATTAAATTCGGCATTATTTTAAATCTTAAATCATCTAAGATTGAATCCATACTAATTGTCACAACAATGTCCCTTTCAATGAATAACATTATAGGATCCATAAAAGACTCATATTTCATTTTATTGTGAAGCTTAGTTTTGATGACATTCATAACTGAAAATGCTCATTCAGTAGTTTGTCACTCTCTTCTCTCTTAGTTGCTACTTAGCTGTTTAGAATTTTATTATTATTATTATTATTTTTTGTGTCTTTGATGTGTGTATCTACTGTTGGGTAAGGAAAAAAATTATCTTGTTTAAATTTTCTTTTAAAAGACTGGGTTGTATGTAAAAAAATTTGGGGGGGGGGGGGTGTGGGTGGGATGCCAATAAATAGCTCCATCTTTGCCTACATAGATAAGACCACCTCATTATCATTCTATCAATCTTAATAAAATATTTATTATTACTCCAACTATATATATATATATATATATATATATATATAATCTTAACTCTTCTTTTTTTAGTTTCTCAACAAAAAAAAAAAAAAAAAAAAAAAAAAAAAAATCTTTAATGAGATAGAATATCATAAATATAGAGGAAAATCCCATATATCAAATTTTCATGTTTACCCAAATAAAATAAGACGTATATCAATGTCTCTTAAGAATGCCATCATGAGCTGTTAAATAAATATAAGTAACTTTTATTTAAGGGTTAATTATAGATTACACATTGTGGTTAGGCACGATTTTTTTTTCACTGGTAGGCAAAGGTAAAATTGGGCCTATTTAAAAAAAGAATTAAGAATAATTCGGGGCATTTTTATAGGCTTAGTTCTTTGTGAACATTGCCTTGACTATTACTGCAATGCCTAGGCACAATGATATAATTGAGTCTTGAGGGAAGGGGGAGAAAAAAAAAAACCTAATAGGGAAAACGTGTATTTATGATTTAGAGAAGTAATACTCAGTGATCCAAGTCTTACCCTATATCAATAATGATGTTTTGTATTAACTACTTTTTTTTAGAGAGTTTTAACTTATACTGTCTGCTTCTGATAATAGCATTACTTTTATTTTTAAAGAGTTTTAACCTATGTCGTTTGCTTTTAATAATAGCTCTTTATCATTAAACCAAGACATCAATCAGTTTTTGATGTAGGTGGGAATTGAACCTCATATTTCTTATTCAACCATCAGAAACTTTACTAGTTGAGCTAACTGGAATTCACTTGTGTTAACTACTTTTTTTTTTTTTTTTTTTTAGAGAGAATTTCAACTTATGACATCCGCTCCTAATGATAGCTCTTTATTATCAAACTAAGACACTAATCGGTTTTTGGTGTAGGCGGAGATTGAATCTCAAATCTCATTTTCAACCATAAGAAACTTTACCAGTTGATTTAACTAGAATCCACCTTGTATTAACTACTTGATATGACATTATTCTGATATGCTTTTAGCTAGTTGTAAGGCTTGTGGTGGGCAGTTCGATTGATATATTCTCCATATGATTTCAAGATAGTTTATTTGCTAGCTTTGCTCTTGGTAGGCATGTTACAAATAATGCTATAAAGAACGATGTTTATTTCTGGTGAAATTTGTCACATATAAGAGCTTCGTTGATCCATTCTCTCAAATTCTTAAGAAGAGTGTTCTAAATCTGACTTCAAGGAAGCTGGTGCAAATATCATCCTTAGCTTGAAGCCATTCTGTTTACTAACTTGAATAAATTAGACGACTTTTACTCCTAAAAGGCTGTTTGCTTCTTGAAATTGGTTACCTATATTTTGATTGTGGTATTTAATAATTGAAACAAATTTCTGACTTACAAATATCTCAAAATAATTTTTTTTAAAAACTAAAATATTCTTATTTTCAATAGCGTAGTCATGCATGACACTAGTTTACAACTAGTTATAATAAGAAGCAATCTATCGTATAATATAAATGCAGTGAGTTATATATAGCAAATGATAAGGAGACACGTTTGGGGTCAAATATAAATGTAGTTAGTTATGTATTGCAAATGATAAGGAGGTATATTTGGAGTCAAACTTTGTTAACAATACTATTTTTCGTATTAAAGAGAAGTGAAAAGTATAAGCTTGCCGATAAAACCACTCTCTATCTCACTGTTAGTGTGTTAAGCAAAACAGAAATGAAAAAACAGAGATTGAAAAATAAACTGGAAAAGCTCAAGTATTATTGCTATAGAAGAGAACAATACAATCCAATACTCTACAAGTGAATAGATACTCATATATATAGGTACATCAGAGAAGGAGGGAGAGAGAAGCTCAACGGAGTCTGGTATAACAGACTTGTAACCATCTCACACGAGTCATAACAGATCCTTACACGTGCGTGATCCTTCAGTCCTTCAATAACTAATATAATCCAAAACAGCATCGTTGGGTTTTAATGAGAAACGACACCGTTACACTTTAGGCGTGTTTTGTATCTAACCACTTTACTACACGACACCGTTTTGGATTGAGAACTAGCCGTTGGAACATTTGCTTCTTCTCCTTCAATATTTGATTCTGAGCTTGCACTGTCATCCCCCCTCAAACGAATGGGAAATTTCCACATAAGTTTGGAAGTAAGCCAAGTGAACCGGGGAGGGGGAAGGCCCTTGGTAAACAGATCAGCAAGTTGATCATGAGTGGAAATGAATTTAATGAGTAAGTCATGCCTAAGGACCTTCTCACGAACAAAATGGTAGTCAACCTTGATGTGCTTTGTGCGAGCATGAAACACAGGGTTGGAGGCAATGGCCAAAGCACTAACATTGTCACACCAAAGAAGCGGAAGTTGAGGAAGAAAAATACCAAAATCTCTAAGGAGCATTCTAAGCCAATACAACTCAGCTGTAGTAGACGCTAAAGCACGATACTCAGCCTCTGTGGAAGAACGAGACACAGTGCACTGTTTCTTAGCAGACCAGGTTATGGGAGAATTACCAAAAAACACTACCATTCTAGTAATGGATCTTCTATCCACAGGATCCTCAGCCCAGTCTGCATCACTATAAGCTGATAAGGAGATGGGACCTGGAGTAAAAGCAATCCCAAAATGAAGGGAACCTTGAAGATACCTTAGGATACGTTTAGCAACTGGAAGGTGATTTTGGGTAGGAGTGCTCATATGCTGACAGGCCTGTTGAACAGCAAAAAATAAGTCTGGCCTGGTGAAGGTGAGATACTATAAAGCCCCAACATGACTCCTATAGGATTTAGGATCAGATAAAAGTGGACTGTCATTGGGAAGGAGATGATGATTAGGAGAGCATGGTGTCTTACAGGGCTTGCAATCAGTCATGCCAAACTTCTTGAGAAGATTACAGGCATATTTGGACTGATGCACAAACAAACCAATGGAGGTATAGTCAAGCTGTAGACCAAGAAAGTAGTGAAGTAAGCCAAGATCTTTAAGATCAAATTCCTTGCCCAAAAGGTTGATGATGGTAGAAACAAAAGAAGAGCTATTACCAGTGATGATAATATCATCTACATAGAGCAACAAATACACAATCAAAGATTGATGCCTCAAGATGAACAAATTTCCATCAACAGCTGAAGCACAGAAACCCACATGAAGGAGCTGAAAGGTAAATCTCTCAAACCAAGCCCTAGGAGCTTGTTTGAGACCATAAAGGGCTTTATGTAGAAGACACACATGATTAGGAAAAGAAGGATCAACATATCCTTGAGGTTGAGCCATAAAGACCTCCTCCTTCAAAAGACCATGTAGAAAAGCATTTGAAACATCCAATTGCTTCAATTACCAACCATGTTGTACAACCAAAGCAATAAGAAGTCTAATAGCAGCAGGCTTAACAACTGGACTGAAGGTTTCATCATAATCTAACCCATACTGCTGGAGATAGCCCCTAGCCACTAATTTGGCCTTATACCTGGCAACAGACCCATCACTATGCCTTTTGAGTTTATAAACCCATTTGCAAGTTAGAACATTTTTATGTGGAGGAAGAGAAACCAAAGACCAAGTCTGTTGCTTCTGTAAAGACTGGAATTCAGCATCCATGGCAACCACCCATTGAGGATGCTTGGAAGCAATAGCAAAGGAAGGAGGTTCTGCATCAGTATAATCACATTGTATCTGCATAACTTTAGGCCTATATATTCCATGCTTAGACCTTGTAACCATAGGATGAGTATTAGTGGAGGAAGGAACAAGAGCAAGAGGAGCAGGATTGGAAGATGATAAAGAAGGTTGGACAGAAGCTGGGAGCATAAAGGAAGAAGTTGCAGACACTGAGGAAGGAGTAGTAAGAGGAGTAGGAACAACAGGGATTGGAGAAGAAGTAGAAAGAAATGAGGGAAGTAGAGAAGATAACAAATCAGAATTAGTTGAAAAAGAAGAAGAATGAGGAGTATCAACAGATTTAGGGGGTGCTAAAGAAGTAGGAACAGGAGGAGATAACCAATCAAACAAGGAAGAAGAAAAAGGAACATGAGGATTAGTAAGATTGGGATTAGTAGCAAAAGGGAAGAGAGATTCATTAAATAGAACATGACAAGCAATATAAATTCTATTGGAAATAGGATCAAGGTAAATATACCCTTTAGATAAAGGTGGATAGCCAAGAAAAATACATGGTGTAGATCTAGGTTGTAGCTTGTTCTTATTATAGGGTCTAAGAAAAGGATAGCAGGCACAACCAAAGGATTTAAGAGCATGAACAGAAGGTGTTTTAGAGTACAATTTTTCCCAAGGAGACTGAAAGCTTAACATTGATAAAGGAAGCCTATTTATAAGGTAAGTGACAACAGTGAAAGCATATGACCAGAAATTAAGAGGAAGATGTGACTGATAAGGGAGAGCAAAACCTGTTTCAACAACATGTCTGTGCTTCCTTTCTGAAACTCCATTTTGCTCAGGGGTATGAGGACAGGAAGATTAATGGAGAATGCCATGAGCAGAACAATAAGATTGAAACTCAGCATTAGTATATTCAGAACCATTATCAGTTCTTAAAATTTTAAGTTTGGAATTATGTTGAGTTTCAACCATGTTCTTGAAGTGCCTAAAGACAAATAAAACTTCATGTTTAGACTTAAGCAAAAATAGCCAAGTGAAACGAGTGTAATCATCAACAAACAGTACATAGTAATTAAAGCTAAGCAAGGAAGTAATGGGAGAGGGACCCCAAACATCACTATGCACAATTTCAAGAACTGAAGTGGAAACAATTGAAGATTTATTCAAATGAAGTCTGTGCATCTTGGCACTTATAAAATGTTCACAAGAGGAACAAACCTCATCAATCATGGACAAAGAAAGAGATGGAAATACACTCTTAAGAACAGAATATAAAACTCTAGAATGAGGATGGCCAAGTCTGTGATGCCAGAGCAGAATCTGGTGTGGTTTGACAAACACAAAGGCAGAGGACTTGAAATGGTTCAATGATGAGGATAGGTCAGAGATGGATGGAATAGGATAGACCCCATCTCTACTCAACCCTGCATAGAGGATCTTCCCCGTGGGCAAATCCTGAATTAAGAACTTGTTGGCATCAAAATAACAAAAAACATTATTTTGGAGACACAGTTTACGAACAGATAGAAGGTTAGAAGCAAGGTCAGGCACCCTTAGAATATTATCAAGTCTAAAATTATGAGTTAGGGTTTGAAGCTTACCATTGCCAATGTGAGTGACTGACAGTTCCTGACCATTCCCAACAGTGATAGTCTCATTGCCTTGAATAGGTTGATGATGAAGAGACAACTGTGACAAATCAGGAGTTACATGATCTGAGCAGCCTGTGTCAGTAAGCCAAGAGTTGGAAGCCTGAACTTGAGCAGCATTGGCCACCATTGAAGCAAGTTTAGCAGGGGCATGCCTTCCTTGATATGCAAAGTCCATGCGATGGTAACAGTCAAGAGCTGAATGACCATTCTTTCCACATATCTGACAAATAGGCCTACTGGATTGACCTTGATTTTGAGAAGGTTTAGGTTGATTAAAAGACTGAAATTGAGATGGAAAACCTTGATTACTAGGATTAAAATTCTGGAACTGAGAGCCAGATCCACCAGATCCACCAAAATTAGAGTAATTTCCCCCTCCAAAATGAGAATTCATTGAATTCATTCCACCAGAGTGAGGTCCATGTCCACGAGCACCTCTCCCTCTCTGGTTGTAATTTCTTCCTCCTCTTCCCCGAGGAAAGCCTTGTGAATGAAATTTTGCAGCCATAGCCATAAAAACTTGATCAACACCATTAGATCTCCTGTTAATAACTCTCTCTTTAGCATTAAGTAATGCATTCAATTCTTCCACTGACAACACATCACTCCTAGTTCTAATAGCAAAACTAACAGAGTCATAGCTAGATGGAAGACCATCAAGAACAATGTGGAGAAGCTCCTCATCATCCACAAACACAGACACAGCAGCTAATCTATCACGAGCTTGCTTAATTTTCTGAAAATAACTATCAATTGATTCATTCACTTTCTTACACGTGCGTGATCCTTCAGTCCTTCAATAACTAATATAATCCAAAACGGCATCGTTGGGTTTTAATGAGAAACGACACCGTTACACTTTAGGCGTGTTTTGTATCTAACCACTTTACTACACGACACCGTTTTGGACTGAGAACTAGCCGTTGGAACATTTGCTTCTTCTCCTTTAATATTTGATTCTGAGCTTGCACTGTCACTTGCTTCCAAGGTTATGGCCAACTAATGAAAGTTGTTTTAAAGGATATAGTATGTGAAAACCAAAGTGCTTTTATGTCAAAGAGGCTCATCATAGACAATGTTCTTGTGGCCTATGAATTAATGAACCATATTCACAGGAAGAGGAAAGGCAAGGATGGTGAAATGGCATTGAAGTTGGACATGAGTAACTCTTATGATTGAGTGGAATGGAGGTGTTTGCAAAAAATAATGGAGAAGTTGGAGTTTCATGAGCGGTGGATTCGTATAGTAATGGCATGTGTGTCCTCTGTTACATATGCTATTAGACTCAATGGCCAACCTTGTGGGATGATCACACTAACCCGCGGCCTTCAACAAGGAGATCCACTCTCTCCATATCTCTTCCTACTTTGTGCGGAAGGTTTGTCGGCTCTATTGCACAAGGCATCGTTGAGGAATGAATTGAAAGGAGTGGCTGCCTCAACTAGGAGACCACGAATTTCACACTTATTCTTTGTGGATGATAGTTTGATATTTTGTAAGGCAATGAAGAAGGAAGGGGCTGAAGTGCAGAGAATTTTGCAAGTCTATTCAGGTCAACAACTAAATAGAAACAAGATGGCACTCTTCTTTAGCCAAAATACCCCCACACGCACTCAGGATGCCATCAAGTCCATGTTTGGTGCCTAGGTTATCAAACCCCATGAATCTTACCTAGGGCTACCTTCATTGATTGGTAAGTCAAAGAAGAACACATTTGCTCGACTGAAACAAAAACTAGCATCCAAACTTATGGGTTGGAAGGAAAAGCTTCTATCAAATGCAGGGAAGGAAGTATTGATTAAGACAGTTGCTCAAGCCGTTCCTTCTTAAACTATGAGCTACTTCAAGCTCCCTAACAGGGTTTGTGAGGACATGATTGGAATGGTGAGACAATTTTGGTGGTGACAAGTGAAGAATGAGAAGAAGGTGGCTTGGATGAGTTGGGAAAGAATGTGCCTTCCAAAGGAAAAAGGGAGGATGGGTTTTAGAGACTTGAAGTTCTTCAATCTTGCCCTATTAGCTAAACAGGGTTGGAGACTTCAAACTAATTCCTCTACCCTTTTTCTCGGGTTTATAAGGCTAAATACTTCCCTAATGGGGATTTCGTGGATGCTGAGGTAGGCAAGAAAGCTTCCTTTGCTTGGAGGAGCATAATGGCAGCCCAACACCTGGTCAAACGTGGTTTGAGATGGCAGGTAGGAGATGGTCGTAGTATATGGGTTTGGCAAGATCAGTGGCTCACTACTCGAAGCACTTATAGGGTAGTCACTCCAGAAAGGCATGGGAACCAAATTAAAATGGTGAGGGACTTACTGAAAGATGAAGGAATGGAGTGGGACATAGAACTGGTGAGGGGTCTCTTTTTACCCCAGGATGCAGAGGCAATCCTTATTATCCCCATTAGTGAATTAGATGCAAAAGACAGAATGGTATGGGCTGAAGATAAGAAAGGTAAATTTACCATTAGGAGTGCATATAGGCTGGCTCGGGAAATAGAGGCAGAGGGTGGTAACACCAGTTACTCGAACCCAACGAAAATGCATGGAGTTTGGCGTGGGGTGTGGAGTATGAACCTGCCAAACAAAATAAAGCACTTTGCTTGGAAGGCATGTAATGGTATCTTGCCCATAAAAGACTCTCTCTTCCGTAGAAAGATCACGGCCAATAATATATGTGAAGTTTATGGTAGGCAGGTAGAAACAATCATGCACATGCTTTGTTTTTGTAGTCGAGGAACAGAGGTTTGGAGTTCTAGCAAGCTTACTCTGCCTTGCAATGTTCAAGAGTCATGGAGCTTTGTGGACACATTTAGTAGACTTTGGGTTAGTTAGGAGGCCCAGCAAGGGCTGTTGGAGAGGTGGGTCACGATTTGTTGGGGTATTTGGAAGAGCAGGAACGAGGTTCAGAGGCGACCTAGTCTTGTAATAGTAAGAAGCCCGTTGAAATTATTGGAGGATTTTCAATCAGCCAAGGAGAAGCTAAGCCGATCTAGATCTAAAAACTAGAACAGAGTTTCCTAGAAGCCACCACTGTCGGGTTCCTTTAAGGTCAATGTAGATGGTGCACTATTCTCAAAATCAAAGTAGTCTGGCGTGGGAGTTATTGTGCGTGACGAGGAAGGTAATTTGGTAGTAGCCATGTCTAGGAAGATGGACTTACCCTCGGCGCGTTAGAGACGGAGGCGAAGGCCCTAGAGATGGGGGTGAAATTTGTCGATGAGGTGGGGCTTAGGGACGTGGTGTTTGAAGGAGACTCGCAGCTGATAATCAACGTCGTTCACGATATTGGAAAGATAGAGGCTTCGGTTCAGAACATCATCCAAGGAGTGTTGCGAAAAGCCCAAGGCTTTAGGATGTTTGATTTTTTACACATTAAAAGGTAGTGGAACGTCTCTATCCACTTGTTAGCTCAGCATGTTCAAAATGTTGAAAACTTGGTTGTATGGCTGGAAGACTGTCCAAGTCAAGTGGCACATGCGCATGCACATGATGTATCTTTTTTACAATGTATTGAATGAAGGTTTGAGTATTTCCCATCAATATATATATATATATATATATATATATATATATAAAGAAGTGAAAAGAAAGTATTTGATTTGAGGTTCTATAATTTCAATATTTGATAAACATCATCTTACACTCAATCGACTTCAATGTAATTCTTGAACTTTTTACCTGCAACAAAGATGTCATTTGTTACTCTCAAAAAAAAAAAAAAAAAAAGATGTCATTTGTTCATCAAATATCAATGTCTCCGAAACTTCCATTTGAAAAAAAATCGGTTATAAGAGGTTGAATAATTCTTCATTAGTTTACCAAAAAAGAAAAAGAATAATTCTTCATTCCTTAATCTCTTTAACTTGGAAAAATTCCAACATCCTGATAAAATATTCGATCAACTCAAATACCAATATACTAGACTAGATATTAATTGATTGATTTGACAGTCGGTCATGATTTTTTCTTCTTTATTCACCTATGTACTATGTACTATATTTATAGATTGATTGAAGTTAAATAGAATTTCTGTAATTTTTTAATATTTTAACCAAATTAATAATTATAGTTGGTAAGATATAAGATCTAAACGAAATAGATCTCTTTAATTAATTTCCACCAATATCATAAATTTGTATACTATTTTTTTTATAGGAAGAAAAATTAAATATAACATCTAGTCTACCATAGAAGTGATGTTTTTGGTTTTTGGATAACAAAATAATACTTCTTTCTTCCGGTGTGTCGTGAAAATAAGATAGGCCAAACTTACATGATAATTGATACTATTATTGCATGTTACATGATTTCAATTTTCACGAGCTTGGAGACAGGTTTATAAATATTTTACATTAGAGTTTAAAGTTGAGTGGGGGTAGCGAACTCACCTGTGCAGGGGGCGGCGCAACCTTATGACTAGGGTGGTCCCAGGACCACCCTGACTTGAAAAAAAAAAATTTATACATAATAATTTAAATTTTATATTTATTTACTTTTAAAAAAAATTTTAGGAGCACCCTAAAATTTTTTTATGTCAATAAAATTAAATTTTGGTCCATAATTTTAGCAACTTAATAATGTATTAGGGTCTTTCAAGCAAAAAGAACAACTTGCTTTTATATTCTTTTAAACCTATACTATGACTTTACTTTTAGTTTTTACTTTACCTGATACATTGTCATTGTACGACTACTATTTCTCAAAAACATTATAATATATATTATACAACTAATTGGTCAAAATCATGTAAATTTAGCTTTTTTTTCATTGTACAACTACTTTTATTTTTTCTTTTTCTGATAATTTTGATTAGAAAAAAATAGTAGTTTTAGTTAATTTAATGAAAAAACTTAAAAAGTCACTTAATTTTTATATAACATCAATTAATTCATTATATATATAAAAAAATAAACTTTTTATTTTTATGATTATAATCAAACATGTGATTGTCCATTCTAAGGAAATTTGATTAAATTTACACAAAAAGTGTCACTAAATATTATGTTTTTACATTTTGTTATCATATTATTAGTAATAAACTTATTATATTTTTATTTATATAATTTAATATTTTATTAATTATATTATTTATGATGTTACCGATTCGACCAAAAAACCAATAACCAATCCCTTTTCCGGTTCTTTCACCGTACTGGTTTATAAAACCATGGAAAAAAAAATTGAACAAAAATCCGAAAAAAAAAATTATATATATAAAATAAAACCACTAACAAGGCCCAAACCAAATGCCAATAGAAAAGCCCAGTACAAGATCAATCTCATTTTAGACTAAGACTATCACTACTCCAACACCAACACGATTACGTTTCTAATTCAACAAATATTATAAAAAAAAAAATCGTCACTGCCCCAGTGCCTCGCAGAATCACAAGTCATTAAACTAAAACTAAATCAAATCTAAAGGCTAAAAGGAAATAAGAAACTCACTTACTCTCCCCAACCATCGTCGTCTATCCCTGTTTAGCAACACTAACAACAATCACAATTGAACTCCACAAGTTTTATGTTGTAAAACTTTATGTATTTGTTTGTTTTTTGATTGTTGTTGTTATTGTTGTCAATATATAAATTTTTCTTTTTATTAGATTGTGTAATTTATACTTCTTAAGAAACACCTTGAAAAAAATTCTTGGAGTCGCCACTGCACCTGTGAACTCCTTGTTTTTTTTCATAATAATTAAAAGAAAGAAAGATGAGCCTAAAGAATTAAAGGAGTCGGACCACAAATAAGGCATGAACGTACTTAACCTATCATTCTATATAATAACATATCTAGTTTGAAACCTCCAAAACCACCAATAATATGGATTTAAGGCTTTTAAGCTAAAGATTGTCAAACAATAAGAGTCAGTTAACTAACCAATGGTTTTCTAAGACGTGCAGATTATCCAATTCCAAAGTTTTTATTTATTTTTTATTTTATAACCAATCCAATTCCAAAGTAAATGACAAGTTGACAACATGATAAGTTGATAACATATATTTATTTATTTAAACTTTAAATTAATTTATGAGTCCGATTAAAGGGTGCACTTAGGGTATTTGTTAATGAATTATTTTAAGAAAGTTTTGATACTATTTTTATGAAAAATATAAAAAGTTGTAAAAAAAAAATTAGTTATTTTTTTCTTTTTTCATAAAAATTTTCTAAAAATATCTCATAAATTAATGCCCTTAAAGCATTTGTTAACTTTTCTCGTCCACAACATTTTTCAGAACATTTTTACAACAAATCCTAATTGGCAGGTTATTAGTGGTTGTTATTGCTGGGGCAAAAAAGTAATCTTAATGTTAGGTTCAAATTTTAACCTATAACAATTAACCACCTGTTATTTGTTGTAAAAATATTGTAAAAATATTGTGGATGTAGCATCTTTCTTCCCTCAATATATATATATATATATATTCTTAAATACTATTTTAAACCCCATCCCAAAAAAAAAAATTACAAAATTATTTCTTAAAAAAAAAAAAAAAAACCCACTACCTCATGTAAAAACTACTTATTCTTATCTCGAAATTTCTATGTTTTTTTTTTTTAAATTCCAAAATTTTTGTTATCCAAATTCTATATAGTTATCACAAATCCTCATCCATCTACACTAACGTATATCATTTTTTTTTTTTTAATCTCAAAATTTTTTACTTATATATGTAAAAAAAAAAAAAAATTACTTAAAATTTAAATACTATTTTAAAACTTACTTCAAAAACTTTCAGGACCTGTTTGGTAATGTTATTTTAGTAACGTTATTTGTATTTTTTGAAAATATATGTGTGTGAAAAAATATGTCTAATATTATTTAAAAACTAAAAATATGCATTTAAACACAAATATGTTATGAAAGATTAGCTTGGATTTATGTAGCAAGGATTCTTGAAGTTGACTTGGTTTGACCATCTATCTTTACTCTTCCCTTTCTCTGCGCGCGCCCCTAGATGGTAGATACGTGCCCCAAGTATCTAATTTGATTTGTTTCAATTTCAAACTGTGCAAATTGAATTTTCACTCTTACAAACAAACATAGTTCGTGAAAACCATAAACTTGGAAGGAAAATTAAACAAATAGATTGTATATTATTTCGAGAAAAATTAATAGTATTTACATTTTAAGCTTTAGATATTGATTTTCTCTACTTTCTTATTTCTCCCACGTTATTTTTTCAAATAATTCTTAAGGATCAATGGCAATAGGGAATTATGGCTTTTTTATTATTATTATTTTTTTATCGTTTAAAGTAACTAATACACTTAAACAAGAGTTACTTGACAGAGGTCTCATATCAGCACCAAGATGGAATATATTTGGGTTATAGTTGATTGACTTTTGTTAAATTATCGATTCTTGCAAAAGAATAAGCTATTAGGAGATTATAAATTTAATAATTTAATCACATCATTCTAAGTCATGTTTTGAATACTGTTTTGGACCTCATTCTGGTTTTCGCCATTGGAATGAAAAATTTCGATACCAATTTATTTTGACGTATTGTTTTAGAATTATATATATATATATATATATATATATTACAAAATTTATATACATAAATCTGCATCACAGGATATTATACTATAGCAAATTATTAGTTTAAAATAAAATAATGTACATTCTTAATGTCATCATTACATATACATAATATACATGTCTTATGTGAGTAAATGGAAAAAATATGTATCTTAATGAAGAAGAAAAAAACCATGTCTTATGTGAGTAAAGTAAACAAGAAAAACACATTTTTAATGGAAAATAATAATAAAATGTTATATGTGAGTAAAGTAATAAAAAAATGGGTTTAGGAAAAAAAATCATTTACATACTGGTCGAAATTACCATATCAGGTGGAATTGATTGATATGGGGTAGAATTTAGAACAAGATGGAATATAGAGGGGTTCGTACTGGTTAATTAACTGGTATGAAAAATTCTAATCGTTCCAAGCGGAATGGAATGGAATTCATAATTATGAATTTCTAACAGCTTTACTAAATTCAATTTTGTGTGTATAATGGGCAAAGCTTGAGTTCAACAATTGCATTGGATCCATCATGATGGTGACATGTGTCTACTTTTGATAACATATTATCATCCCAACAAGTTCAGTGCACTGGATTTACTAAACCCAAGCCAATAGGTTAAGTGTATTTGATTCACTGAACTCAAGCTAAGTCATTTTATAAATATTCAAGAATATATCTAAATTAAATATCAAAAGGAAATAGAATCTTAAAAAAATAAATAATAAAAACGGGGGTCCAAGTTTCTAGCACTCTGCTAAGTGCTAACACTCAATGAAGTATTGAAATGGCATTTGGAATATTGTGGAATAAGATTAGATATTGAGACGCGGAAAGCTAAACGTGAATGCATAGGACTAATTCATTTTTTTATTTGTATCGACCCTTGGATGAACTAGTAAAAGTCACCCAATGCCTAAATTCGATTGGTTCATCGAAAGGCTTGCCTTACCTACTAGATTACACACGAAAAACCTACAAGATAAGGATGAGGCTAGTAATTATCTACTTTAATTATTTATTCCAAGATCTCTAGGATATCGTAGCCGTAGGACACTCCTTCTATAAATAGAAGGAGAGTGCAATTGAAAATAGGTCTCCATTCCGATTATCCGATACCTTACTATATATATCACTCTTCCAAAATTTGGTCTAACCTAACTATTTCTCTCAAATTACAGCACCCACAAAATTTTCTTTTGTCAGAAAAATATTTCCACCTTACATTCAACACTTTCCCATTATTGATTTACACTCAAAATCAATCATTCGAAAGGATTCAAATAAGACCATAGCTTTCTTAACACATCGATCAGCAAACTGATTGACCTTTATTTAGAGTTCATACTATTTCACCGATCAGGTGATATGAGGATGGCTCATGGGTCATGTTCCTAAAGAGGAGAACATAAGAAATTCTTAGGATTAGAGATCAAGCAAAGATTCATAAAGGATGATGATTGATGCATCATCCTCAGGAGTCATGATTAGAGAAGCGTTTGTAGGTGACTCACTTTTTTCTTTTTAATTTTATGTGTTATATGATTTGAATGTTGAGTTCATGAATATATAATTTTTTCTTTGTATGTTAATTGCAAGTCAGCACGTGAAAATAGACTTGTTTTTATTAGGATGGACTTTGTTTTTAAACTTTTAATTATCTATATTCGATTTTGGCTCGGAGTCTCATAACGCGTATCAAAATTTGTGTTCATGTATCATAATGTTTCAAGATGTGTGTTCAATTAAGCCCTATAGTTTCAAAAATAAATAAATAAATAAATAATTCATGAGGTCACAAAAAGTAACAAATTAAAACCTCAAGCGTGTCTTTTATTTTAAACTTTAAAATAACCTATTTTCTTTTGAGAAAAAATAAATTAATTTATAAAATTTCAAAAAGTAACAAATTAAAATCTCAAGCCTGTTTGTCTATTTTAAACTTTAAAATAATATATTTTCTTTTGAGAGTAGTGTGATTCAAATATATATTTCTTTAGGGGGCCGGGTCCCAAATTTTTAAAAGCTAAATCTTTAAATGTTTAATAGTTGTGTATAAAACAAATTTTCTTCTAAAATTGATGATGATCTCTTTGTTTGGTTGTTGTTTGTTTAATATTTTTAAAAGAATTGAAAATTTGAAAAGTTAAAATGTTAAATCCAAGAGTCCTAGTGTTCATGAATTTATTTATTTATTTTTTAAAAGTGTTAAAAAGAATACGATGTTGCTGAAGTTGGGTTTTGGATTAGTGGTTAGCTTTGGACGACGCAAAGCAACTACAAAAATCTGGTGACATCATTGCCTCTATCAGAGAGAGGTAAGCATATATGAAAAAAGCAATAGTGATTTTAAATTCCTCGTACTACTGTTAACATTGGTATAATTGATATTTTCCAAGTTGTTTTCATGCACTATAGCAGTCTATAACATGCTTGTCATACTTTTTTAAAGTTTCATATGCACATTTGGGTCTCACACGGCACACACTGTGTTTGTTTGGTTTAGACTTTAGAGCATGAAATTTAACTATGTTATAGTAAACACACTCATGAACATACTCCCAAAAATATCAATTCTTTTTATTATTATAATTATTATTTTGAGAGATAACAGAAAACCTAGTTTGGAACTGTTTGGTAGAGGAGTTTGAGTAATGTTGTTTGAGTGTTTTTGATATATGAATAGATAAAAAAGTGTATTAAAATGTGTGTAAAGTTGTTTAAAATGCTTAAAAATGTGTTCAAACTTGCTCAACAAATAGGTTGAGTGTTGAGCTGAGGTTTCGGTATTATAAGTTTTCTACTCGAAACAAGATTTTTGATGACATATAACACAAGTGAAGTTTGGATTAAAAATGGTAGAGAAAAGCATTTAAATTTTTAATTCTACAATTTCCTTTCATTTTGATTAATATCATAACCAACTGGAAAGAATGCTCAGCTATTATTAAGCATGCTGTTATGTTTGATAGGATGGGTTGGGGTGTTGATAAACTTTATCCCCATTTTGTTGTAGATAATCCCGGTGGTTCTACACCTCTTATGAATTAAAGAACTTGATTTTTTTGTTGTTGTTATATAATATATCCTCTCCTATTTTATCTAAAAAGATAAACCAATTGGAAAGAGTATGTGTTTCAATTATGTTTCTTAGGAACCTCACTTCGTCCCATAACACAATTTGACTTAATTATTAATAATAAATAATTTATGAGGTTTCAAAAAGTAACAAAAGATGTGTGTACAATTAAGCCCTATAGTTTTCAAATAAATAAATAATTTATGAGATTTCAAAAAGTAACAAATTAAAACCTAAAGCATGTTTGCTTATTTTAAACTTTAAAATAATCTATTTTCTTTTGAGAAAAAATAAATTAATTTATAAAATTTCAAAAAATAACAAATTAAAATCTCAAGCGTGTTTGGCTATTTTAAACTTTAAAATAATGTATTTTCTTTTGAGAGTAGTGTGATTCAAATATATATTTCTTTAGGGGGCCGGGTCCCAAATTTTTAAAAGCTAAATGTTTAAATGTTTAATAGTTGTGTATAAAACAAATTTTCTTCTAAAATTGATGATGATCTCTTTGTTTGGTTGTTGTTTGTTTAATATTTTTAAAAGAATTGAAAATTTGAAAAGTTAAAATGTTAAATCCAAGAGTCCTAGTGTTCATGAATTTATTTATTTATTTATTTTTTTAAGTGTTAAAAAGAATACGATGTTGCTGAAGTTGGGTTTTGGATTAGTGGTTAGCTTTGGACGACGTAAAGCAACCACAAAAATCTGGTGACATCATTGCCTCTATCAGAGAGAGGTAAGCATATATGAAAAAAGCAATACTGATTTTAAATTCCTCGTACGATTGATTCCTCGTACTATTGTTAACATTGGTATAATTAGTGTTTTCCAAATTGTTTTCATGCACTATAGCAGTCTATAACATGCTTGTCATACTTTTTTAAAGTCTCATATGCACGTTTGGGTCTCACATGGCACACACTGTGTTTGTTTGGTCTAGACTTTAGAGCATAAAATTTAACCATGTTATAGTAAACACACTCATGAACATACTCCCTAAAATATCAATTCTTTTTATTATTATAATTATTATTTTGAGAGATATTAGAAAACCTAGTTTGGAACACCAAGACTTTGAGCTTAGGTTTCGGTGTTATAAGTTTTCTACTCGAAACAAGATTTTCAATGACATATAACACAGGTGAAGTTTGGATTAAAAATGATAGAGAAAAAATATTTAAAATTTTTAATACTATAATTTCCTTTCATTTTGATTTATATCATAACCAACTGGAAAAAATGCTCAGCTATTATTAAGCATGCTGTTATGTTTGATAGGATGGGTTGGGGTGTTGATAAACTTTATCCCCATTTTGTTGTAGATAATCCCGGTGGTTCTACACCTCTTATGAATTAAAGAACTTAATTTTTTTGTTGTTGTTATATAATATATCGTCTCCTATTTTATCTAAAAAGAAAAACCAATTGGAAAGAGTATGTGTTTCAATTATGTTTCCTAGGAACCTCACTTAGTCCCATAACACAATTTGACTTAATTATTAAAAAGTAGGTACTCATTAGGAAGGCAAAATGCCCCATTCCATCCTGGCTTGCACGACTTGAATTTTTCCAATTCTAAAAATGTGATGAGATGTTCATAGATTTTAGGTGTTGTCTCATTCATGAGAAATTGATTCTACATATATGAACAAACACACAATTTTAAATAATTTTTTTTTTTTATAAATATCTTACTACCAGTCTACTATTGCCAAAATATCCATCTCTCTCTCTCTTCCATTGTTGCCCTCTCCCTTCTCTCTTATTTTCCTTACTCTCATCAATGTTGATGTTATCTTATTAGAAATGTAAAATTCCTTCCATCTTAACCTTCCCACAATCTTTGTCCTCTCTTCAAAGAGAGGATGATGAAATGATATGAACAAAATACTTCAACTTGTACACACTATGTTTTCATTCCTTAAGTACTCATTTTTGTGTAGTCCCAAATTCTAATAGAGTGATTAATATCTATAATTTTATATATGTACTTTTTTTTCAATAAATTTAATTACACTAAATTTTTACTGCTTTGGAATTCTTGAGGTGGTGTATAATAAATGATAAATAATAAAAGCGATATCAACAATTAATCCATACAAAAATAATCATAATTTATCATTTTACCATTTTTTTTTTAATCTTGGCACAATGTTGCTCAATCTAAGCTGTGAAATCCTTCCATTTTATTAAAAAAAAAAAAACAAATCATGGCAAATTTTCTCTTACTTCAAAAGTTAACCGATCCACAATTTTGACCCAATTTCTTTCTCTGTGTCTCCTTTTTTTTTGGCCAAAAGCTCTTATTAAGTGAGAAGAAAATTCAAAGTATGATTCGTCTGTTTGGTTAGCTAAATCAAACAATAATTTTTATATTTTAAACAATTTTTCACATATTTTAACATATTTTTTTATTCACATTTATATCAAAAACACTCAAACAATATTACTTAAACTCATTGACTAAACAGGTATTATTTTTGTTTCTATTTTTAGGATACCAACTTTTCACCCTGTATTACCGTATTACTGGCTACCGGCAACTAAAAGCTATGGGTAATTCTTTTTTTTTTTTTTGGAGAAGTATTATGAGTAATTCCAATCACATTAGTTATGCGGGTGACATCAATTATAATGGTTTTGACTATAAATATAATATATATATATATATATATATATGTACACACCTTGAGGGGTGAAACTTTTTGTCTTTTGTGGTGTCGGCAACCACAGTTTTCAGCTTTTACTTTGAAAAGCCGCCTCTTCCAATTGTTTTTCCATATAAGTTCTTCTCTAACTATGGCTTTTGATCTACGTGGCTCAGCTTTTACATGACACGTGTATGACAAGTGGAGCCGTCCTAGAAATGTTTTGGATAAGAATAAATTGCCACGTTGTCGTTGTGCGCTTCTTCTTTTTTTTAAAAAAAAAAAAACTAGCAATAGGATAATAGTAGGGGACTTCTTATTATGTTTGGCATCAATGACCGGTCCAGTCAAAGCAAATCCATGATTTAATTAATAGTAACTTGACTATGAGGCCCTTTTTTTTTTTTCTTTTTTGAGTTTAATATAATTTCTTAATTTGAATTTGTTTATTGTTAATGAGGTTACGTGAATGGATTTTAAAAAAATTAAAATTTAAGATTTTCATCATATTTTGACAACAAATTATAGCTAATTAATTGTTATTAGTTCAAATTTAAATTTACTATTGAGAGTTTTTTTTGCCCCAACAATAACAACTAGTAACAATCTGTATTTGTTATGAAAATATTGTAAAAATATTGTGGATATTGCATTTCTCATAGTTCAATAGATAGTGTGCTAAGTTTTAGGAAAAAAGTTTGTTTGGTAGTTTTTTTATTTTTGAATTTTATTGAACTACAATTTTAACTCTATTTATAATTTTTAAGAATAACTAACCTCATCACACGTGCTTTGTGCTGGTGATGAGCCTTTTTTTAAGTTTAATATCATAATTTTCCATTCATCTCAATTCAAGATGTTTCTCTCTTCTATTGAACTAGACCATACGCATAGTGATTTTTATTTTGGACATAGAAAATACATTCATTAAAATAAAAATAAAGGCAGTTGTGAAGAGAAAACAATTCAAACACCAACATAAATAAATAAATAAATCATTAAAAAGAAAAAAAGAAAGTACATTAAAAATCACATTTTTTTAATAATTCAAAAATAAAGAAGAAGATTTTTGAAAAAAAAATTTTTGAGCTTGATAAAGAAAAAGAAAAAAAGAAAGAGAAACATTTAAGTCTTGATAAAGGGGAAAAAAGGAGAAGAAAAAAAAAAGTGAACATTGAGCTTGACGGTCTTATTTTATAGCCAAAAAAAAAAAACTTGTGTCTTTATTTTTTATATATAATTTTTATTTTGAGAATTTAATTTATTAGTTGATAAAACAATTTAAAAATCAACAAGAGAAAGGCCTTAATTTTAAGGCAATGTTTTAGTGGGAGTTAGAGTTGTATTTTTATCGGATTGTCCATTAATTTTGTCTTTACTTAAATATAAGCGTGTAAGGGTATTTTTAAACAAAAAAAATGAGGATTCCAAACAAGAGAAGCCCCTTAAATAGTAGTATAGAAGATTGTCTAATTAGATTAGAGGATTAATATATAGAGATACTAGTATTATGCCCATGCGATGCACGACTTAATAAAAGAATTATATATAAATTTTAAAATATATATTTTTTGATAATATAATTAAATTTAATAACAAATAAAATAGTAAAAATGTTTTAATGATTATGGCAAGTTTTAAATTTCTGAAAGCTTTCAGTAGTAAATGGGCTGGGCTTTGCACGGTTTTGGTCATAAACTTATAACTTGAATAATTTTATTGAGAAACACTAATTAATGATTGAAAAGAAATGCTATACCCAATTGGACTAAGACATAATTTTTACTTATTCAAATAAAAATTAAGGTGAAGTAGGGTGAGGAACAACAAATAATAATTATAACAAACCGGCATAATAATATTTATATTTAATTATAATGAAACGCTTGCATCTCAAAATGTCAAATTAATATCAACACTAAACATGCTTAGATGTTTATGTTAATTAATATCAACACCAAGCGCCTGTAAGAAGAGACTTCACAAAATGACAGCTTCATTCTTACAATTGAAAGTTCCATAGTCCCATATTTTAAATTACAGATGCTGGAATTTGAATTGTTTGAATTGAAGCAGTGCATTTACAATCGAAAGTTCCCACTGCTTGGATTGCCTCGATATAGACCAATATCAAAATGAGTTTTATAAACACAAACTTTCAACCTACATCTAAGGTTGAGATTTGGGAATGCTCCCCGTATATATTAGCATTATTTTCCAGTGTAGAATACCTAACCTTTAGAAGCACACCAACTTCCAAGTTCCAATGCCATTAGCCTATGGTCCAATGAGAGGTTGAGCGGTGCAAAAGGAGAAGATGACATCCAACAATCAACCTCCCTATAAAGTAAATTGAATATGCATATGCATGTATGAGTTTTTTCTTTTCATTGTTGGTTTTGGGTTTGACTTCCTTTTAATTGCTTTTGTGTATTGGAAACAACATATAACTTACCTGTCTTAAAATGACCATGTGACAATCTTGTATTCTGTCCGTATTAAGTCAAAGAGAAAATTACACTTTTGTCGCATATAGATTAAATTTGATTTATCAATATGTGTTTTAAATTAAAATTGGGTTTGATTAACAAGTGCCCTTACGACATTTCTTATTGTACCATTTTAAGAAAGTGTTGATACTTGATACAACTTTTATGAAGAATATATTTAAAAAAAAAAAAAAAAAAAAACTAGTAAAAAAATTAGATACTTTTTTCTTTTCCTATAAAAAGCTTCTAAAAATATTTTCTAAACCAATACTTTTAAGAAATTTATTCACTAAATTAGCAAATCAAATACAATTAAGTCATTTTTTCTTAGATAGTTACAATATAGTGCTATCTTTGCAGTTTGAACTCTATCTCCCCCTAAATGCTTAAACACTTTATGTATAAGAAGTTACCAATTAAGCTACAATGCTCTTAGCAAATATAATTAAATCCAAAGTGAGTAAATTGCAACTTTTAAACTTTAAATTGGAAAAACTTCAACTCAATTTACAGATAAGTAAAGTATAACTCTATGTCAAATTACAAATCAATATAACACCGAGTAGTTTTCAATTGTCACATGATCACTATGGTTTAAAAAATCAAAAGAAAATAAGGGCTGAAGGATAAAACTCATCTAAACTTTGGGAATAATCTTCGTAAGTGTATAGGGTGATTACACTAATGCACACTCATGTTTCCTATTCCATCCTTAAAAAGATTTGTTTGCTTAATGATAAGACTATATTGTTTGATGATGTAATGCAAATCTTGAGAAAGATACAACTCTTGAAAGCATTCATATCAATCCGTCTAAAACTTTATGTCTATTTTAGTATAAAAACCTACTTTTTCTATTTTATATAACTACTTTTCAAAATACTTCACATCATTTTATTTATTTTACTTTTTATTTTATTTAAATAATCATTTTTATTCATTTTTTTATTATTGTTTTTGTCTCCTTTTTTTTTTTCTATGATATTTTCGTTGTTTTCTAAGCAAACAAACATCAACCCAACTTAAATCCACGTCCTTCATTTTGTATGCAAACGAACACCCAAATCTTTTTTCTATTTTCTTTTTTTCCCAACATATAGAACCCAATCCCCTCTCTTCTTGAGCCTGATTTCCACAATTCAACACCAATGCTTATTCAAGAATCAAAACATCTATAGTACCATATGCCTCTGATAATCTCAATACCCACCTTTAAAATTTTCTTCAAATCCACACAATCTGTACATTTAATGTAAACAATTTTCTATTGAATTTTCACAATTTTGTACATTCAACATATTAAATGTATCTAAATTTTTCTTCAAATCCAGGCAATCTATACATCTAATGTACACAATTTTCCATTGAATTTTCACGATTTTGCACATTCAACATATTAAACATTTCCAATTTTTTTCACAATCCAGATAATCTCTACATTTAATGTACACAATTTTTCATTGAATTTTTACGATTTTGTACATTCAACTTATTAATCGTACCTAAATTTTTCTTCAAATCCAGACAATCCGAACATCTAATGTACACAATTTTTCGTTGAAATTAACTGTTCTATACATTCAACGTATCCAATATTTTTAAAAGTTTCTTCAAATCCGACAAATCTGTAAATTTAATGTACACAAGTTCCTAATGGATTTTCATGATTTTGTACATTCAATGAATTAAACGTATCCAATCTTTTCTCCAAATCCAGACAATCTGTACATCTAATGTACATAATTTTCCGTTGAATTTAACAGTTTTGTACATTCAACGTATCCAATATATTGAAAATTTTCTTCAAATCCAGACAATCTGTATATTTAATGTACATAATTTTCCATTGAATTTTAATGGTTTTGTACATTCAACGTAATTAAACGTATCCAAATTTTTCTAAAATTCTTGATAATCTGTTCATCTAATGTATACAAATTTCTGACGAATTGAACACTTTTGTATATTCAATGTATCCAACAAATTTAAATATTTATTCAAATCTAGAAAATCTGTACATATAATGTACACAACTTTCTATTCAATTCAAAAAAAAAAAAAATTGTATTTTCAACGTTTCCAACATATTTAATTTTTTCTTAAATTCCTGGCAATTTGTACATCTAATGTACACAATTTTCCATTGAATTTTCACGATTTTTTTCGTTCAACGTATTAAACAATCCAAATTTTTCTAAAAATATTGACAATCTGTACATCTAATCTATACAAATTTCTGATGAATGGAACACTTTTTTACATTCAACATATCCATCAAAGTTAAATTTTTATTCAAATCCTGACAATTTGTACATATAATGTGCATACTTTTCAGTTGAATTTAAAAAATTATTTATATTCAACATTTCTAACATATTTAATTTTTTCTTAAACTCCAAGCAATCTGTACATCTAACGTACACAATTTTCCATTAAATTTTCTCGATTTTGTACATTCAACGTATTAAATGTATCCAAATTTTTCTACAAATTTGGACAATCTGTACTTTTAATATACACAATTTTTCGTTGAATTTAACACTTTTGTACATTCAATGTATCTCATGAATTTAAATTTTTCTTCAAATCTAGACAATCTGTACATCTAATGTACACAATTTTTCTTTAAATTTAAAATATTTTGTATATTCAAAGGTTAACACATTCAAAGACCTCCAGGAGAAAATTACAAAGCGCGCGATGGGATGGAAAAGAAGTTCATATCCAAGGCAGGCTGTGAGATCTTTATTAAAATGGCAGCACAAGCAATTCCCAAGTATTCCACGAGCCTATTCAAATTACCCAGATCCATATGTGACAACATAAACTCTTTGTTGGCAAAATATTGGTGGGGACAAAATCAATATGAAAGGAAGATTCTTTGGATCAATCGGAAGAAGCTGTGCACTCAAAAAAAGGACGAAGGAATGGGCTTTCGTGATCTTCACACTTTTAACCTAGCAATGCTCTCTAAGCAACCATGGAGGTTAATATAGGATACCCACTCAATGTTTTACAAGGTATACAAGGCCAGGTACTTTCCAAATTGTTCTTTCATCACAGCTGCAATTGGGAGCAATCCTTCTTTTTTTGGAGAAGCCTCCTTGGAGCTAGGGATATTCTCTATGCAGGATCCTTTTGGTGGGTTAGGGATGGTAGAACAATTGGGGTGTTTACTCATAAATGGATCTCACATACCCCAGTGCCTTTGAATGAAACCTCCTAGGAATTGCGAGTTTGTGATCTCATTGATGAAGACACAAGATAATGGGATAAGGGGAAACTCAAGGCCATCTATGTATATAGAACTCGACAAGAAATTTTGAATATACCACTCACCAATCTGCACTCAAAGGACACACTGGTTTGAAAGGAAAACAGAAACCATAAATTCTCGGTGAAGACAGCCTACTGAGCTGCACTATGGCTAAATAATCCAACTTGGGTAGAGCACTCTTTGGCCTTTGATCACACTATGTTGTGGAACAAAATCTAGTCCCTCAACATGCCATCGAAAGTACGCATGTTTTTCTGGAGTGTGCTCAAACTGCCTACCAACAAGATACAATCTCCATTGATGACGAGTAAGTGTTGAGTCGCACTGTGAAATCTGCTATCATAAGTCTGAAACGGTGAATCACATCTTGTGGGAGTGCCCATTGGCACGAAACATGTGGGCTATGTTTAAGGGTGGAACTTAGAAGTGCAACAACACAGCTATGGATTTTTTCGTCCTCTTTTGACAGATGCAACTGAAACTCAACCAGCAGGAGTTGGAGAGGTGGGCAGTCACGGCGTGGGAAATCTAGAACACGAGAAATAGACTCTACTTTGAGCACTTTCAAACCCATCTGAATGTGATCCTTGAACTTGCTAGCGGCTTGGTCACCGAGTATCAACGCCTACTGCACACACACTGAATTCCTTGATGTAAATTTCTCAGGTCTCGGCAGCTCAGCTGGCTTGAACCCCAATTTTGGAATGTGTCTTGTTTGTATACATTTTTCCATATCAATGAAAGTTTTCCATTGTTTTAACCTCAAAATAAAAAGTAAAAATCTCAAATTCCAGACAATCTATACATTTTATGTAACCAATTTTTCATTGAATTTTCACAACATTGTACATTCAAAATATTAAACATATCCAAATTTTTCTATAAATCCATACAATTTGCACATCTAATGTATACAATTTTCCGTTGAATTTAACAATTCTATACATTCAACATTTCCAACATATTTAAATTTTTCCTCAATTCTAGACAATCTGTACATTTAATGTACACAATTTTCCTATGAATTTTCACGATTTTGTGCAATCAACGTATTAAATGTATCCAAATTTTTCAACAAATCCAGACAATCTATATATCTAATATACATAAGTTTCCGTTGAATTTAACAATTCTGTACATTCAAAGTTTCCAATGTATTTTAACCCTTAAATTTTATTAGTAAATTAAAATAGAATGCCTAAAGATTTATAGTTTTGTTCATATATTCCCTTTTTCTTTTTTAAAGTTTTGTCCATATTGAAGAAATTGAAATTGCCAATAATTAAATTGGTAAAAGCCACTTAACGTAAAGTTCAATGGGCCTCCAGGGCACGAGAGCACCCAACAGAAGAAACAAAGCCCATTAGATTGAGGACCCTATGCTAAAAAATGTATTGCTTATGCACTGCGTACTATAGTCCAGTATCAGCATATTAAACTTAAAAACAAACAGGATAAGAGATTGACTATGTAACCCAAATCAAAATACAAGAGATTGCACCACATTTGGTTAAGAGGTTGCAGGAAATTACAGATTTGTAAGTAATCATCACTTACATAATGCCCCATATGGGTTCAAAAATATATATATTGCCCCATAATTCTTATAAGAAATTTCTTTCATTATTTTCTTAGCTAGACTCTCAATCCCTTAATTGGACTGGATGGAATTTGTTTCACTAGATGTGCAAATTGTATTAGGCATGGACTTTAGTCTTTGATTAAAAAAAATTTCAGCCTCGATTCTCCAAAAATAAAAAACTAATGAAATCACTGTTTAGGACTGCAAGTCTGCAATCTTACATTACTCAGGTTGGGCTAAAATTTCTTATTCTCAGTTGGTCGTTTAAATAACCTGTCCATGGGCTCCGATAATTGAATTTGTTGCCCACGTTTTGATGTAAACTTGGGCCGTTCATTACTCAGCGTTTTGTTGTAGCTTTATTGTTGGAATAAAACATTCAGGCAGAAAAAAAAAGAAACAAAAAAGTTTACTAGTTTTACAAAATCAAGCACTACTGAACTTCAATTCAGACCAAACCACACCCAAAAAAAAAAAAAAAAAGAGGAACGAGCTTGATCAATTTCACTGATAAATCCCATTTCCTGTTCAAATCATTTGAAATGCTTTCATAAATCAAGCACTAGTTATAACCTCCCACCGAGTGTGCAAGAATTCTATTCAAGACCGTCCAACCTAGGCAGACCATCCATTTTGAGAGAGAGGAGAACATAGAGCATCATCATAATAATAAAATGTAAAAACAATGAACAATATTTAACCAAAAAATATTTCCACTAACCATGGTTAGGATTTAGTCAATGAAATATTTTCAAATTTCGAAATATTATGTTATTGTTATTAATGGAATGACTAATGTGTTGATTTTTTCAAACCTTAATAAAGAAGAATGCCATTTCCCTTTTGAAGCAGAGTGTCATCCCCCAAACATCAAGGGATCGGGTTTGTATAATTTACTCTAAATTTAATTTGATAGAATTTGAATTTTAGATTTATAATTTGTCACTGTAAATTCATGGAACTATTTACAAAATTGGGAACTTGCATTTAGGTAGAACGAGATCTAACCCATTTCACACTCTTCTATTTTATGTCACCACTCCTAAATGTTGGGAAAATTGCATGCATACCTACTTATATAGTTTTGTCTCCTATTACTACTAAGTAGTGTGTAGCCCCGTATATATGCACGGATACAATTAAAAATAATCACAATTATACAATTTTTTTTTTTAGAAGAGATTCAAATTATACATAGTATTAGCTTACACTTTTTTAAATCAAACGTTTCTAAAATATGAAATGGTTTCTCATTATATATATGATTTATAATTTAATTGGATTTAGATTCTTCGGTTTTTTCTCCTAATAATTTACTTGCCACAAAAATTAAAAAAAAAAAATTAGACGTGGTAGAAAATTGGACTCCAATTGAAATCTAATTTAGAATCTAATTGGACTTAGATTCTTCGATTTTTATATTCAATAATTCACTTTGTACAAAATTAAAAGTTAAATGGGATACGTGGTGCAAAATTGAGAATCCAATAAAAATCTAATTGGATTTTCTCTGAGTTTTAGCTATTAATATATATATATATAGATATATATATATATATATATATATAATATAAAAGCTAAAAGAATTGTTTCTTTAAACTAAGATTATAAGACAAAATAAAAAAATAAGGTAGCCGAGCTTTTAGATTGATTGGTATCGTGATCAGTAAACGATTCTGGTTTAGAGAGAGGTTTAGTCTAACAATATTTGCTTACCTTATCATGAATGGCTTTACCTTCCACTATAATATGATACCCAAGAATGATTAGCTTTTTCAGATAATCTGTTAGAAAACCTCATTTCTTTATGTAGCTTGACCGAGCGACCATCTTATAGGTAAGCATAATTATATTGGATTTACGACTAATGGTTTGGACTTATGCTTGAAAAGATTGTGTTAGAATTAACATAAGCCTGTACTCATACTTTTTGAACCGTCCATCCATTGTTGGTTGAAGATAAAAGAAAAGAGACCAAGAGGGTGGTCAAATTAGATCGTGAAAGTTAATTTTAAGAATGTTAGGCTAGATTTTTTTTGTGTTGTGCTAGTCAAAATGAGGGAGAAAATGTTGACACTTGGCATGCAATGGAAGTTTGAGTCTTTGAAAATGACAGAGCATGCATTTGGCACGTAATGGCAGATGAGCTAATGAAAATTAATCATCTCTCTCTCATATTGGAGGAGGGATTAATGTTCTGTTTGGATTGAGGGAGGGGGAAGGTGAGTAAAATTGGTCCAAAATTAGCCTATTTTCAGCCAACTCTACTCTACTCTCCTCCACTCCGCCCCTCAATCCAAACAAGTCATAAGTCTAACTCTTGCATGTAATATCCCTCTTACATGGGGTGGGTTCTACTCCTACGTAAGAGAAATGTTACATCCAACGGTAACACAAAAAAATAGTTAAGTTGTAAACTATGAAAATTAGGGTTAAGAGAGAGGTGCGAAGAAGAAAAATATAGAGACATAGAGAATAAAGAAACTACAGTTTAGGTCTTAATCAGTTAGGCCCCCACCTCTACATATATTTATATTAAGGTTTATAACATGGTTACAGAAATGCCCTTATTAATATGCTAATATAAACGACAACTAAAAGTAACTCTAACAATAACAAATCCTCTTTTTGTTTTTATAGATATGTTAGTGTTTCAAATTTATAGTGTTTGCTCTATGATGATTTTTCTTAATAAACAGACCAAGATATCAATTGGTTTTTCAAGTAGGTGGGAATGGACCTTCAAATCTTTTATTCGATAATAAAAAACTTCACCAATTAAATTAATTAAAATTCACATAATAAATAAATCATTTTGTGGGTGAGAAGACATGCATTGAGTTGCCATTGTCACGACTAGGCTTAAGCCATTAAACTTGTTGCAATACGTCAGTGTCAGCTGTGTAAATATGATATTAGATTCAATTTATGAATTTAAGTTTTTGATTTAGAAAAGAAAAAAAAAATCGAGTTAAAATAATTGTCTCGAGTTCTTACATGTATATCAATCAGACCTTGTAAGAAGCGACTTCACAAAATGACAGCTTCATTCTTACAATTGAAAGTTTTATAGTCCCATATTTTAAATTATAGGTGCTGGAATTTGAATTGTTTGAATTGAAGCAGTGCATTTACAATCGAAAGTTCCCACTGCTTGGATTGTCTCGATATAGACCAATATCAAAATGAGTTTTATAAACACAAACTTTCAACCTACATCTAAGGTTGAGATTTGGGAATGCTCCCCGTATATATTAGCATTATTTTCCAGCGTAGAATACCTAACCTTTAGAAGCACACCAACTTCCAAGTTCCAATGCCATTAGCCTATGGTCCAATGAGAGGTTGAGCAGTGCAAAAGGAGAAGATGACATCCAACAATCAACCTCCCTATAAAGTAAATTGAATATGCATATGCATGTATGAGTTTTTTCTTTTCATTGTTGGTTTTGGGTTTGACTTCCTTTTAATTGCTTTTGTGTATTGTAAACAACATATAACTTATCTATGTCTTAAAATGACCACGTGACAATCTTGTATTTCGTCCGTATTAAGTCAAAGAGAAAATTACACTTTTGTCACATATAGATTAAATTTGATTTATCAATATGTGTTTTAAATTAAAATTGGGACTGATTAACAGGTGCCCTTACGACATTTCTTATTGTACCATTTTAAGAAAGTGTTGATATCTAATACAACTTTTATGAGAAATATATTTTAAAAAAAAAAAAAACAAACTAGTAAAAAAATTAGATACTTTTTTCTTTTCCTATAAAAAACTTCTAAAAATATTTTCTAAACCAATACCCTTAAGAAATTCATTCACTAAATTAGCAAATCAAATACAATTAAGTCATTTTTTCTTAGATAGTTACAATATACTGCTATCTTTGCAGCTTGACCTCTATCCCCCCCTAAATGCTTAAACACTTTATGTATAAGAAGTTACCAATTAAGCTACAATGCTCTTAGCAAATCTAATTAAATCCAAAGTGAGTAAATTGCAACTTTTAAACTTTAAATTGGAAAAACTTCAACTCAATTTACAAATAAGTAAAGTATAACTCTATTTCAAATTACAAATCAATATAACATCGAGTAGTTTTCAATTGTCACATAATCACTATGGTTGAAAAAATCAAAAGAAAATAAGGGCTGAAGGATAAAACTCATCTAAACTTTGGGAATAATCTTTTTAAGTGTATAGGGTGATTACACTTCTGCACACTCATGTTTCCTATTCTTGAATAAGGAGCTGATTCATTTCCTCCGTGACTTTAGTTGGAATAGTATCAAGAACTTCCGAAATGCGAGTCGGGTAGGAAGAAGAATATATATTTTTAAAATATGACACTGCCACTTCCTCAATACCATCAATGGAATCATGCCAATTTCCATTTTCATCCATAATACAGCTGATAGTATTTTTCCTTCTTCTATCCGAAGCACTAGTGTGGAAGTATTTCGTATTTCGATCCCCAAGGCCTAACTATTGCACCTTTGATCTTTGATGCCACTTAATTTCTTCACTATCCAATAACTCATTAATCTCCTTTCTTAATATATTGATTTCACCGCCCAAGCTGCCATTTCTATCTCTACAGACCAGATTCCTGAAAGTCTCCCTTTTCTCCTAAATTTGCTTTGGAATTTGCCCAAACACCATTTTGTTCCATCTAAATAGGTTTTCAGCACAACAACTCAATCTAGCAGCTATCCCCATAGGAGAATTTGATTCTTGGCTACTATCCCAGACTCCTTGGATAATATCTTTGCATTCCTCCCTTCTTGTCCACATAGCTTCGAATTGGAATCTACGTCTATTAGGATACTTCTAAACAACATTGGCATTAGTTATAAGCACAGCATAGTGGTCAGATGTGGATTCCACCAAATGATGCACTTTAACCTCTTTATAATGATCAACCAAATCAAGAGTAGCCAAAGCTCGATCCAGTCTTAAATACATTTTGCTTTCACCTTCCTGCGTATTACACCAAGTAAACTTAGGACCAATAAACCCGAGATCCTTGAACCCACACTGGTGTATTGCATCTCTAAAATCCTCCATCTGCCTTTGAGACCTTTGCACCCCACCCAATTTCTCTTCCACCGATACTATTTCATTAAAATCACCAAAGCATAACCAAGGAAGTTGATACTTTTGGCTAAGGCTTCTCAAAAGATCCCACGATTCTTTTCTACAATGAGTATCAGTATTTCCGTAGAAACCGGTAATATGCCACTTAAAACCTGATTCCGAGTCAATCACCACTGCATCAATATAATTTCTTGAATAACCTTGAACTTCCACCTTTATATTCCTACTCCATAACATAGCTAATCCCCCACTCCTCCCTACACTAAGAACAATTAAACCATTCAACAAACCAGTTTAAATTTCTCCTTTTCCATCCGATACTTCTTCATCTTTGTCTCCGACAAGAAGACAATTTTGGGCTTCCAACATTGCATGAGCTCATGCAACACATGAACTAACCAAGGGTTCCTAAGCCCCCGGCAGTTCCATCCTAATGCAATCATTGGTCTAGGCGGTGCTGCTCCGTAGTCACCACTGTTTCAGCAAATAAAATAACACCCCCTTCCCGTTCCCCTTCACATAAACGTTTTTGGACTTTTTTATCAGAAATAAAAGACATTTCATCATAAAATTTTCTGTTTTTTACTTACTCTTGGGCTTGTTCAGACTGCACCACCTCTTGGGCCTTTCCTTTTTCCCTTGCTATTGTTTTAATCCTTCCTCTAAATCCTTGTCTGATCACACGGTTTGGGCTAATTGGTTGTGTCCTTTCCACACTAGAGTTTTCTTTTCTTTTTTTTGACTTACGGGCTTAAAACCTTTAGTTTCTTTTAAAATCGGCCCATCCCTTTTTTCCCCACTTAAGCCCTTTGTTTCTTTTATTCTTAATGGGCTTAATTTTCCAGCCTCACTTAAAACCGGCCCATACTCCTTGCTAACTCCTTGCTGACCAACCTCAGTCCCATGCCATTCATTCCCGACCAAAGTAGTTCTAATTCAATTCAGTCCTTCACGTGCAGCCCGCTCTAGCTCACTGTCCGAAGCTTCTAGCACTCTCTCTTTCCAGCTAACCTGCTCTCCTTGTTCCCATGATTGGACGTGACAGGACTCTTCGCCATGTCCAAGGGAGCTGCCTCCTCCATGATCACCGTACCATTCTCTTTCTCAGCTTTACCGCCAACTACCAGCTCAGGCGAGCTCTGATTGCCAGCCACACGCTCTTCACCAGTTCCACCGTCCACCACTGTAGAAGCCGAGTATCCTTTTTTAGTCACGGACTACTCCTTCAGCTTTTCCTTTTCACCTCCAACTTTTAGAACTCCACCAACTTTCAGCCATTCACCATATTGCCTTCTTGACAAATGCTCCAATGAACTTGCCTGGCAATGCTTCTCATCATGCCCAAGTTTTCCACATCTATAATAGAAGGTAGGTAGCCTCTCATACCTAAAATCAACCCAAAATCTTCCACCTTCATCATTCTTAATATACCGCCCCTCTACGAAGAGGTTTATCAATCTGCACCTCAGCTCTAATTCTTAAAAACTTAGCTTGATCAGCTTGCATAGTCCTCTTGTCAACTTCTAACACCCTTCCAATCTTGCTGCCAATATCCTTCCCAATAGCTTCAATCATATTCTTAAATGGCAAACCCCAAATCTACACCAAGAAAGGAGAATGGGAAAATCTAATATTTTTTTATGTTAAGCCTTTCCTCCACCGACAAAGAAGGAGAAGGTTGTTGTCAAAATTCCAAGGGCCTTTTTTTCAACCCACTCTAACTGGCATCTTGAACCAAATTTAAATTGCAAAATACTATTCCCCACTTTCACAATTCTCAAATCAGAACCCATCTTCCATGTTGCCTTTAAAGTGTTCTTTAAAGCTCTTAGATTTTGATGACAATCTGACAGTAGACGCCTAAATAAGCTCAAAGAGCATTCTTCAAAAATTTCAAAGCTGTTAATATTTGCAAGAACAATATCTTCTTCTTCTTCTTTTGTAAGCTTCAACTTTCCCAAACTATTCACTACTTCTTGATCCATTCAGCCATAACCAGAAAAATGGGCTACAACCACTTTAGAAAAATGGTGTAGTCTAAGAAAAAACCCTTTAAGAAGCTTTTAAGGGAGGAAGTAAACTCTTACTGTAATGAGAGAAAAAGTAGACTCCTACAGGGGAGAGAAAAAACGACAATTTCATGTTTCGTATTCCATCCTTAAAAGATTTGTTTGCTTAATGATAAAACTATATTATTTGATGATGTAATGCAAATCTTGAGAAAGATACAACTCTAGAAAGCATTCATATCAATCCGTCTAAAACTTTATATCTATTTTAGTATAAAAACCTACTTTTCGTATTTTATATAACTACATTTCAAAATACTTTACATCAGTTTATTTATTTTACTTTCTATTTTATTTAAATAATCATTTTCATTCTTTTTTTTTATTATTGTTTTTGTCTCTTTTTTTTTTTTCCTATGATCTTTTCGTTGTTTTCTAAGCAAACAAACATCTTCCCAACTTAAATCCATGTCCTTCATTTTGTAAGCAAACGAACACCCAAATCTTTTTTCTATTTTCTTTTTTTTCCCATCGTATAGAACCCAATCCCCTCTCTTCTTGAGCCTAATTTCCACTATTCAACACCAATGCTTATTCAAGAATCAAAACATCAATAGTACCATACACCTCCAATAATCTCAATACCCACCTTTAAAATTTTCTTCAAATCCACACAATCTGTACATTTAATGTAAACAATTTTCTATTGAATTTTCACGATTTTGTACATTCAACATATTAAACGTATCTAGATTTTTCTTCAAATCCAAGCAATCTATACATCTAATGTATACAATTTTCCATTGAATTTTCACGATTTTGCACATTCAACGTATTAAACATTTCCAATTTTTTTCACAATCCAGATAATCTGTACATTTAATGTACACAAATTTTCATTGAATTTTTACGATTTTGTACATTCAACTTATTAAACGTACCTAAATTTTTCTTCAAATCTAGACAATTTGAACATCTAATGTACACAATTTTCCGTTGAAATTAACTGTTCTATACATTCAATGTACCCAATATTTTTAAAATTTTCTTCAAATCTGGAAAATCTGTACATTTAATGTACACAATTTCCCAATGGATTTTCACGATTTTGTACATTCAAGGAATTAAACGTATCCAATCTTTTCTCCAAATCTAAACAATCTGTACATCTAATGTACTCAATTTTGCTTTGAATTTAACAATTCTGTACATTCAACGTATCCGATGCATTGAAATTTTTCTTCAAATCCAGACAATCTGTATATTTAATGTACATAATTTTCCATTGAATTTTAATGATTTTGTACATTCAACGTATTAAACGTATCCAAATTTTTCTAGAATTCTTGATAATCTGTTCATCTAATGTATACAAATTTCCAACGAATTAAGCACTTTTGTATATTCAACGTATCCAACGAATTTAAATATTCATTTAAATCCAGACAATTTATACATATAATGTGCACAATTTTCTGTTGAATTTTTTTTTAAAAAAAAAATTGCATTTTCAATGTTTCCAACGTATTTAAATTTTTCTTAAATTCTTGGCAATTTGTACATCTAATGTACACAATTTTCCATTAAATTTTCTAGATTTTGTTCATTCAGCGTATTAAACATATCCAAATTTTTCTAAAAATCCCTACAATCTGTACATCTAATGTATACGAATTTCGGATGAATTGAACACTTTTTTACATTCAACATATCCATTGAATTTAAATTTTTATTCAAATCCTGACAATTTGTACATATTATGTGCACAATTTTTTGTTGAATTTAAAAAATTATGTATATTCAACATTTCTAACATATTTAAATTTTTCTTAAATTCCAAGCAATCTGTATATCTAATGTACACAATTTTCCATTAAATTTTCTTGATTTTGTACATTCAACGTATTAAATGTATCCAAATTTTTCTACAAATCTAGACAATCTATACTTTTAATATACACAATTTTTCATTGAATTTAACACTTTTGTACATTCAATGTATCTCATTGATTTAAAATTTTCTTCAAATCCAGACAATTTGTACATGTAATGTACACAATTTTTTGTTAAATTTAAAATATTTTGTATATTCAAAGGTTAACACCTTCAAAGACCTCTAGGAGAAATTCCAAAGTGCGCGATGGGATGGAAAGAGAAGTTCATATCCAAGGCAGGCTGTGAGATCTTTATTAAAATGGTAGCACAAGCAATTCCCAAGTATTCCACGAGCCAATTCAAATTACCCAAATCCATATGTGACAACAAAAACTCTTTGTTGGCAAAATATTGGTGGGGACAAAATCAAGATGAAAGGAAGATTCTTTGGATCAATCGGAAGAAGTTGTGCACTCAAAAAAAGGACGAAGGAATGGGTTTTCGCGATCTTCACTCTTTTAACCTAGCAATGCTCTCTAAGCAAGCATGGAGGTTAATATAGGATACCCACTCATTGTTTTACAAGGTATACAAGGCCAAGTACTTTCCAAATTGTTCTTTCATGATAGCTGCATTAGCGAGCAATCCTTCTTTTTTTGAAGAAGCCTCCTTGGAGCTAGGGATATTCTCTATGCAAGATCCTTTTGGTGGGTTGGGGATGGTAGAACAATTGGGGTGTTTACTCATAAATGGATCTCACATACCCCAATGCCTTTGAATGAAACCTTTTAGGAATTGCAAGTTTGTGATCTCATTGATGAAGACACAAGATAATGGGATAGGGGTAAACTCGAGGCCATCTATGCATATAGAACTCGAAAAGAAATTCTGAATATCCCACTCACCAATCTGCACTCTAAGGACACGCTGGTCTGAAAGGAAAACAAAAACCATAAATTCTTAGTGAAGACAGCCGACCAAGCTGCAATGTGACTAAACAATCCAATTTGGGCAGAGCACTCTTTGGCCCATGATCACACTTTGGTGTGGAACAAAATCTGGTTCCTCAACATGCCGCCGAAAGTATGCAGGTTTTTCTGGAGGGTGTGCTCAAACTGCCTACCAATAAGATACAATCTCCACTAGCAACAAGTAAGAGTTGAGTCGCACTGTGAAATTTTCCATCATAAGTCTGAAATGGTGAGTCACATCTTGTGGGAGTGCCCATTGGCACAAAACATGTGGGCTATGTTTAAGGGCAGAACTTAGAAGTGCAACAACACAGCTACAGATTTTTTTGTCCTTTTTTTATAGATGCAACTGAAACTCAACCAGCAGGAGTTGGAAAGGGGGGCAATCACAACGTGGGCAATCTGGAACATGAGGAATAGACTTTACTTTGAGCACTTTCAAACCCATCTGAAGGTGATCCTTGAACTTGCTAGCGGCTTAGTCACAGAGTATCAATGCCTACTGCACACACGGAATTCCCTGATGTAAATTTCTCGGGTCTCGGCAGCTCAACTAGCTTGAACCCTAGTTTTGGAATGTGTCTTGCTTGTATTCATTTTTCCATATCAATGAAAGTTTTCTATCGTTTTGACCTAAAAATAAAAAATAAAAAATAAAACTCAAATTCCAAACAATCTATACATTTTATGTACACAATTTTCCATTCAATTTTCACAACATTGTACATTCAACATATTAAACGTATCCAAATTTTTCTACAAATCCGTACAATCTGCACATCTAATGTACATAATTTTCCATTGAATTTAACAATTCTATACATTCAACCTTTCCAACGTATTTAAATTTTTCCTCAATTCTAAACAATCTGTATATTTAATGTACACAATTTTCCTTTGAATTTTCACGATTTTGTGCAATCAACATATTAAACGTATCCAAATTTTTCAACAAATCCAAGCAATCTATACATCTAATGTACACAAGTTTCCATTGATTTTTTTTTTTTTTTTTTGAGAATCTAGTCAACCAATTTATGTAAGCCAACTCAAAGTTGTTGTCTAATAATACAAGAGAGTTGACATCACTAGGGATGTCCTCCTTCCAAATTTTGGGTACAAAACAAAACTTAGCTAATTTAGCTAACTTTGTTAGCCACAGCATTGCCTTTCCGTTGCACATGTGAAAAGGAGCAATAACAGAGGTGTGAAGTCAAGTCAATGGCGTCCTCAATAATAAGCCCAAATGAAGCTAGACAAGGTTGGCCATCATTGATGTAGTTTATGACTGTTGCTGAGTCCCCTTCAAACAGTGCTTGTTGTAGACCACTCTCAATTACAAATTCAATTGCTCTCCTACATGCCATTGCTTCAACGTCATCCATCGTCGGGGGTAATTTGGTCCTTTCAGATAAAGCACTTAAAACTTTGCCTTCAGAGTCTCTAATTACAACACCAATTCCTACATGGTATGTATCCTGAAATACCACCCCATCAAAGTTAACTTTCAATAAAGGGCAAGGAGGAGGGACCTGGCTAGTGATACCTATCCTCTGGAAGGTTAAGATTTGATTAGCCCGTGCTGCTTGGAAATCATGCAATCTTTCATTGGCTTCCCTAAATATTTTTGGGTACAAAATGGTGTCCACACCCACCCTTAAAGCATTCCTCTTTCTCCAAATCTCCCAAGCTACAGATGCAAACACCTCAGCCTGATTTTGTTCTTGACTATTCAAAATCCTTGTTAGGAGATCCCTAAAACAAGTGAACCGAGTAGATAGATTATTCCTGCATATGTCCATTTCCCACCAAATTTTTTTGAGTACATGGCAATCCCACAGTGCATGAATGGTATCTTCTGCTTCACCATCGCATATTTCGCACATATCATTGTGAGCAATTTTTCTCTTGATTAGGTTCTTCTTTGTGGGAAGTGATTCCCAACTAGCACGCCATAAAAAGTGCTTTACTTTGTTAAGGATGTCAAGACTCCACAATTTCTTCCATAGTCCATTATTTGCTATCGAGTTGGATTGTCTATGTTGTTTCAAGGCCTTATTGTCAGCTAGTAAAAAATAAGCACTCTTCGTTGTGTAAACTCCCTTTTTTGACTTTTGCCATATCAAAGTGTCTTCTGACTGCCTGTTGCTAAGGGGTATATTGAGGACAGCATTGGCTTCATGCGGCATCAGTTCTTCGCGAACTCTTTCTTCCAGCAAGGGGTTTCTTCATCTAAGAGAGCGCAGACATGAGTGTTATTTGGGAAGTTTTTTTGAGGAGATATGACTTGCCTGGCACACTGGTCAGGGAGCCAATTATCACCTCTTTTAAGGACTTTTTTTCCATTGCCAATTCTCCAAGTTGACCTTGTGCACACTAAATTTCTAGCTTTCAAAATACTTTGCCAAGCATAGGATCCTTTCATCTTAACCTCATCATCCAAGATTGTACAATGTGGAAAATATTTGGCTTTGAAGACTTTGTAGAGTAGTGAGTCAGTGTTGTGTATTAACCTCCAAACCTGTTTACCGAGGAGAGCAAGGTTGAATTGTTCCAAATCTTTAAAACCCAAGCCACCTTGATTCTTTGGGAGGCATAATTTTTTCCAGCTCACCCAATGCGTTTTCCTCTCATCTCCCTTATAGCCCCACCAAAATTTCCATATTAAAGACTCTATATCCTTGCATAAACCCCTAGGGAGTTTGAAACAGTTCATGGTGAAAGTTGGCATGGCTTGTATCACAGCCTTGATTTGGACTTCCCTACCTACTTGGGATAAGAGTTTTTCCTTTCACCCTTGCATCTTGTGCCAGATTCTCTCCCTAATATAGCTGAAGCTCTGTTTTTTTGCTCTTCCCACAAATGATGGAAGACCCAAATATTTTTCATATTGGGTTATGGCTAAAACTCCAAGCAAAGCTTTAATGGATTCTTGTATTGATCTCTCTGTGTTGGTACTGAAAAAAATCTGCATTTTGTCTCGGTTAATTTGTTGACTCGACGCCTGCTCATATTTGTCAAGCACTTCCAAGATGGCTCCGGAGTCATGATCATTTGCCTGACAAAAAAGAAGGTTGCCATCAGCAAAGAACAAATGAGAGACCCTAGGGCCATCCTTGCATAGAGAAACACCTCTGATTGCACCATTATTTTCAGCCTGTTTAATAAGGGAATGAAGACCTTTTGCACAAAAGAGAAACAAATAAGGTGATAGAGGGTACTTTAACCCTTAAATTTTATTAGTAAATTAAAATACAATACCTAAAGATTTATAGTTTTGTTCATATATTCCCTTTTTCTTTTTTAAAGTTTTGTCCATATAGAAGAAATTGAAATTGCCAATAAATTTTATATGTAAAAGCCACTTAACGTAAAGTTCAGTGGGCCTCCAGGGCACAAGAGAACCCAACAGAAGAAAAAAAGCCCATTAGATTGAGGAGCCTATGCTAAAAAATGTATTGCTTATGCACTGCGTACTTTAGTCCAGTATCAGCATATTAAACTTAAAAACAAACAGGATAAGAGATTGACTATGTAACCCAAATCAAAATACAAGAGATTACACCACATTTGGTTAAGAGGTTGCAGGAAATTACAGATTTACATAATGCCCCATATGGGTTCAAAAATATATATATTGCCCCATAATTCTTATAAGAAATTTCTTTCATTGTTTTCTTAGCTAGACTCTCAATCCCTTTATTGGCCTGGATGGAATTTGTTTCACTAGATTTGCAAATTGTATTAGGCATGGACTTTAGTCTTTGATTAAATAAAATTTCAGCCTCGATTCTCCAAAAATAAAAAACTAATGAAATCACCGTTTAGGACTGCAAAGTCTGCAATCTTACATTACTCAGGTTGGGCTAAAATTTCTTATTCTCAGTCGGTCGTTTAAATAACCTGCCCATGGGCTCTGTTAATTGAATTTGTTGCCCACGTTTTGATGTAAACTTGGGCCGTTCATTACTCAGCGTTTTGTTGTAATTTTATTGTTGGAATAAAACATTCAGACAGAAAAAAGAAGGAACAAAAAAGTTTATTAGTTTTACAAAATCAAGCACAACTGAACTTCAATTCAGACCAAAACACACCCAAAAAAATAAAAAAAGAGGAACGAGCTTGATCAATATCACTGATAAATCCCATTTCCTGTTCAAATCATTTGAAATGCTTTCATAAATCAAGCACTAGTTATAACCTCCCACCGAGCACCGAGTGTGCAAGAATTCTATTCAAGACTGTCCAACCTAGGCAGACCATCCATTTTGAGAGAGAGGAGAATAGAGAGCATCATCATAATAATAAAATGTAAAAACAATGAAAAATATTTAACCAAAAAAATATTTGCACTAACCATGGTTAGGATTTAGTCAATGAAATATTTTCAAATTTCGGAATATTATGTTATTGTTATTAATGGAATGATTAATGTGTTGATTTTCTTAAACCTTAATAAAGAAGAATGCCATTTCCCTTTTGAAGCAGAGTGTCATCCCCCAAACATCAAGGGGTTAGGTTTGTATAATTTACCCTAAATTTAATTTGACAGAATCTGAATTTTAGATTTATAATTTTTCACTGTAAATTCACGGAACTATTTACAAAATTGGGAACTTGCATTTAGGTAGAATGAGATCTAACCCATTTCACACTCTTCTATTTTATGTCACCACTCCTGAATGTTGGGAAAATTGCAAGCATACCTACTTATATAGTTTTGTCTCCTATTACTACTAAGTAGTGTGTAACCTCATACACATGCATTGGTACAATTAAAAATAATCACAATTATACATTTTTTTTTAAGAAGAGATTCAAATTATACATAGTATTAGCTTACACTTTTTTTAAATCAAACGTTTCTAAAATATGTAATGATTTCTCATTATATATATGATTTATAATTTAATTGGATTTAAACTTTTCAGTTTTTTCACCTAATAATTTACTTACCGCAAAAATTTAAAAAAATAAATAAATAAACACGTGGCAAAAAATTGGACTCTAATTGAAATCCAATTTAGAATCTAATTGGATTTAAATTCTTTGATTTTTATACTCAATAATTCACTTGACACAAAATTAAAAATTAAATAGGATATATGCATGGTGCAAAATTGAGAATCCAATTAAAATCTAATCGGATTTTCTCTGAGTTTTAGCTCTATATATATATATATATATATATAAAAAGCTAAAAGAATTGTTTCTTTAAACTAAGATTAGAAAGAGAGAATAAAAAAAAAATAAAGTATCCGAGCTTTTGGATTGATTGGTATTGTGATCAGTAAACGATTCTGGTTTAGAGAGAGGTTTAGTCTAACAATATTTGCTTACCTTATCATGAATGGCTTTACCTTCCACTATAATATGATACCCAAGAATTATTAGCTTTTTTCAGATAATCTGTTAGAAAACCTCATTTCTTTATGTAGTTTGACCGAGCGTCCATCGTATAGGTAAGCATAATCATATTGGAATTACAGCTAATGGGTTGGACTTATGCTGGAAAAGATTATATGTTAGAATTAACATAAGCCTGCACTCATACTTTTTGAACCGTCCATCCATTGTTGGTTGAAGATAAAAGAAAAGAGTCCAAGAGGGTGGTCAAATTAGATCGCGAAAGTTAATTCTAAGAATGTTAGGCTAGATTTTTTTGTGTTGTGCTAGTCAAAATGAGGGAGAAAATGTTGGCACTTGGCATGCAATGGAAGTTTTGAGTCTTTGAAAATGATAGAGCATGCATTTGGCACGTAATGGCAGATGAGCTAATGAAAATTAATCATCTCTCTCTCTCTCTCATATTGGAGGTGGGATTAATGTTCTGTTTGGATTGAGGGAGAGGAATGGTGAGTAAAGTAGAGTAGAGTAAAATTGGTCTAAAATTAGCCTATTTTCAGCCAACTCTACTTTACTCTCCTCCACTCTCCCTCCGTCCCCCCTTAATCCAAACAAGCCATAAGTCTAACTCTTGCAAGCAATATCCCTCTTACACGGGGTGGGTTCTACTCCTACATAAGAGAAATGTTACATCCAACGGTAATACAAAAAAATAGTTAAGTTGTAAACTATGAAAATTAGGATTAAGCGAGAGGTGCGAAGAAGAAAAATATAGAGACAGAGAGAAGAAAGAAACTACGGTTTATGGCTTAATCAGTCAGGCCCCCACCTCTGCATATATTTATATTAGGGTTTATAACATGATTATAGAAATGCCCTTATTAATATACTAATATAAACGACAACTAGAAGTAACTCTAAAAATAACAAATCCTCTTTTTGTTTTTATAGGTATGTTAGTGTTTCAAATTTATAGTGTTCGCTTTATGATGATTTTTCTTAATCATCAAATCAAAATATGAATTGGTTTTTCGAGTAGGTAGGAATAAACTTTCAAATCTCTTATTCGACAATAAAAAACTTCACCAGTTAAATTAACTAAAATTCACATAATAATTAAATCATTTTGCAGGTGAGAAGACATGCATTGAGTTGCCATTGTCACGACAAGGCTTAAGCCATTAAACTTGTTGCAATACGTCAATGTCAGCTGTGTAAATATGATATTAGATTCAATTTATGGATTTAAGTTTTTGATTCAGAAAAGGAAAAAAAATTGAGTTAAAATAATTATCTCGAGTTCTTACATGTATATCAATCAGACCTTGTAAGAAGAGACTTCACATAATGACAGCTTCATTCTTTACAATTGAAAGTTCCATAGTCCCATATTTTAAATTATAGGTTCTGGAATTTGAATTGAAGCAGTGCATTTACAATTGAAAGTTCCTAATGCTTGGATTGTCTTGATATAGACCAATAGTTCCATAATAGATATAGGGTTAGTTTGGTTCAACTTTTTAATATTGTGCTTTTTTTTTTAAGTGGAGGTTTTAAAAAGTGCGATATGAAAGCTTTTTGAAAAAACTAAGTGTTTGGTAAAAACTGTTAAAAATTGTTTTTTGAAAAAATTGAGTATTTGGCTAGTATTTATAAAAGTGGCGGTTTGAGTGGTAAATTACCAAAAGGACAATATATATATATATATATATATATATATATATTGTAAGGACGCGATTCGTGGCGGACCGTAACAGTGTCGGGTTCGCACGTGAAAAGGCCCCAAACAACATCATTTGTAGAGCGTGGGTTTGGAAGGCTAGGCCTTGATCGATAGGCGGTGGGTTTTTCGCGGTGTTCGTACCAGTTTAAGTTTTCCTACACCCCTGGAGTCTTTCTCCTGGAGGTGGGCTGGGAGGCTCTGGTTTTTGGCCATTTTTCCCAACCCCCTTCTTTAGGTTACTTATTTTTCCTTTTATACTCGCCTGCGTCCACTGTCCTTCGCCCACGTATAGGGTCAACCTTTCCAAAATTGATACTTGTCCCATCAGCCCATATTCAAAGTCGTTGGGGGTGGTTGTAAATGCCAAAGACTGCGGCTCTGTCAGGTTCAGAGCATTGAATGGCAGTGAGAGCAGCTTTCCCTGGATATTTTAGATCTTTCGTCCTGATTTCGGTCCTATACCGTTTTTACCCTTCCTTCAGGGGGGGGAACTTTGGGTCTGCCGAGGACTGAGCCGTCCTCGGCGATATCCACATGCTATTTTGTCGAGCTTGGGCCATAGCCCTCCTCGGCTTGGGCCTTCGGATTTTCCCCAGGTAGATGAGCCTGGCCCGTAAATCATTTGGGCCCCATAATAGCCCCTCAAAACCCGGCTGTCCAACCTCTTGGTTGGAAAGGGGGGTTTTGGTGATGCCAAACCTCTTCCTACGGCCCAATCAATTTGGCCTTTTAATAATGCTGGCGGCTCCTCATCTGTCCAAGAAACGCGCCGGTCTATGAGGCAGTCTTTTGATTTCGCGCTTGATGGGCTCTTATCGTTTGGGTATCCCAAAACGTGCTTTTAATGACCACTATGTACGAGACTGCTTTAATTCGGCGGTTTGTTTTGATGGGGTGGAGAAACGGAACCGGCATGTTCGTGTTGGCAGATTCCTTTGGATATCTGAACCTATTAAATGTCTCCCGCTCCACCCTCAGTATAAGAAGGAAAGGCGGAGGTTATTGTTTTTGTAAAGAATTCCTTCTCATCTTTCTGAGATTTGAAATATTTGGCCTCCCCGAGGGTTCATTTTACCCACTGGTCCACAAACTAAATCGTGATACACTTTATCATAAAAACGAGTGATGCAGGAGCCAAACCCCTCCCATAGACGCCATGTTCCAATAAAGCTCATTATGGCTCGATCGGGACAGGGATGGCGAAGACTCAAAATCAACCTCACCCTTCTTTCAGTCAAAATCCGAAGCAGGGACTCGTCACGTCAAACTTTCGGCGTGACTGAGTCGAGAACACCCATCATCAGTACCAACCGCTCTCCTATGAGCATACCTAGTATGGCTCCAGTGTGTTGGGAGTCAGGATCGAGGCAGGGACTAAGCGTCTCTACTTCTTCCTCTCTTCCTTCACTGGGGCTATTCTCCATCTCCCTTTCTTAGTCTTCCCAGCACCAGTTCTATCCTGGTGCTTCCACTTCTCCCTCTTTTGCTCCTTTTTCTTTCTTTTCATCTCTTCTCTCTTCTTCTCCTCCTTCTTTACTCATGTCCTCCATCTTTTTCATTCATCTCCTCCATCTTCTTCATTGATTTCTTCCTTACTATTTCCTTCTCCGCCATTTCTTCCCAAATAAGGTTCTTATCCTTATATGAGCAGTATCGAGGCAAAGATTGGAGAGACTTTGAGAACGAGTTTAGAAGACGCCTGGGAGTTTAATTATCTGTACTACGGATGTAACTATCGCTTAGGCTGTTCGCATTTTGTATAGGCTCGTTCGAGCCCTTCTTTGTACATTGTAATAATTTTTCGTATTAATAAAAATCGTTGTTATTTTATTTCGCATGTTTTGTCTCTATGCTTTTTTTTTTTTGAATCTACAAACGCTGCTCGGTATATTAATATAGCATCTAAATCAATGACGGCTGAGACCAAAAGATTTGATAATAAAAAGACGTCGCCATAACTTTAATAGAAATGCTTGACATAATAAGGCCGATCAATGAAGAGTAATACTTACCCCATGCTAGCCGAGGAGAGAAACGAAGGCTTGATGTCATGTAAGGAATAACCATTTGAAGATATAGCACCCACCAAATGAGCGGCCTTCTTATATGACTAAGTGCTGGGGCTTTCCACCCCCTTCCTTACACCTTTATTGGCCTTAACCTTTTATGGTGTTTAAGCCGTGGATGAAGTGACCTGACATTTTTATCAAGTAACCCATCTTACGGGATTCAAACCTTTTCTTATCCAAGTATTTGGTTTCCCCATTGGCTTGGGTCCGAGGACCATACAAGGCTTTGGTTCTGTCCAAAACTTGTAATTTTTATAATTTTTTGTACTTGGTTTCCCCATAGGCTTGGGTCCGAGGACCATACAAGGCTTTGGTTCTGTCCAAAACTTGTAATTTTTATAATTTTTTGTACTTGGTTTCCCCATAGGCTTGGGTCCGAGGACCATACAAGGCCTTGGTTCTGTCCCTGGGCCCATATGCTGAACGGGCCTAGGCCGCGAATTTACTGGGCCCACAAATTAAGAGGTGTTTCCATAACCTTTGATCACGTGGTACCTTTTGGCGTCCCAGTGTTCGAAGTGCACCCTCTCGAGACTCCTTTATCCTCAGGGTTGCAGACGACGTTGGAAATCGAGCCAGAGACGTTTTGTCTGTAGCGTTCCTTGGGACGCTGCGCGAATTAAATGCCATCGGTTTACTTCTGGGTATAAATGGGATAGGGGATCACTTCACTTGCACATGAACTCTCCCGTTCCCTTCAGAACTATATTTCTTCCATATCCGCGATCTCTCTTTCTAGTGCCACTGCCCCAAAGCAAGATGTTTGAGGCTTGGATAGGGATGAAAGGTCTCCGCGCGCTTCAGAGGCACCGAATCCTCAAGGTGATATGGTATGGACAAGGATGGCACAGATTCAAGCCAGTCCTCCGCCTTGACAGGAGGAAGATGGTATTCCTCCTTCTTTTAGTCAAAATCCGAAGCAGGTTCTGGTCATGCCAGTTTTTTGGTATGTCAGAAAAAGGAATTTCCGCCATCAGCGCCGTCTGCCTTGTAGCAGGCAAATTTTTGCGGGGGCTTCCTAACTTCCGGCTCCCTGCACCTTTTCTGTAGATGGTGTTAGCCTGAGGTCAGGTTTCCTGCACCTTTTCTGTACCGGTGCAGGCCCCAAGTTGGGTTCTTTTGTTGCCTGAGTTATGGGCGTGCAAAAGCATGGAGGGGGAATAAGGTCTCGAGGCAGTAGCCAACCTCTCCTCTGAACTGCCTCCTCGGCTTTATCTTTACTCTCTTGTATTCTTCGTTACTTACGTAGTTAGCTTCGATGTAGGCTTTGTTTCAGCTTTCCATTGTACACTGTACTGTTCCTTTGTCTTAATAAAATATGTGTTTATTTCTCTATACATATCTTTCTTCTCCGTAACCACTGCTTTATGCATGAATATTAAATATGAGTTTGCCCTTAATGATATTCTAGGCAGAGAAAGGCCTTAACACAGATTCCTACTAGTTTAGACTTACAAATATTATCAAACATAACAAGGTTAGTCATCAAATAAATTAAACTCTTGGAACTAACCGGGATAACGGCTGAGTGCTACGCGATGCATGCAAGAGTGATATCCGAGTACGACAAACTCTAAGTAATTCGTCCGAGAGGGTAGCCGAGTAGCGAGGGGCTTTGGTTGTGCTTCTGGATAATATGTTACGCCGTATCGCATCAACCCCTTTGATATTGGGGGATCAGAGGGTGGACCGAGAAATCCGCGCAATCAAGGTATTAACCCATCTGTTAACGCGGAGCTCTCTTCGGATGAATTTTGAGGTTTATGTGCCATAGTTTTTTTTTAAAAAATAGTTGGTTCCCCATCCAGGTAGTTGGTTTCCCCAGAGGCTTGAGTCCGAGGACTATGCAATGCCTTGGTTCTGTCCAAAACCTAGTTTTCCTCATCCAGGTAGTCGGTTTCCCCAGAGGCTTGAGTCCGTAGACCATGCAATGCCTTGGTTCTGTCCAAAACCTAGTTTTCCACATCCAGGTAGTTGGTTTCCCCAGAGGCTTGAGTCCGTAGACCATGCAATGCCTTGGTTCTGTCCAAAACCTAGTTTTCCACATCCAGGTAGTTGGTTTCCCCAGAGGCTTGAGTCCGTAGACTATGCAATGCCTTGGTTCTGTCCAAAACCTAGTTTTCCACATCCAGGTAGTTGGTTTCCCCAGAGGCTTGAGTCCGTAGACCATGCAATGCCTTGGTTCTGTCCAAAACCTAGTTTTCCACATCCAGGTAGTTGGTTTCCCCAGAGGCTTGAGTCCGAGCACTATGCAATGCCTTGGTTCTGTCCAAAACCTAGTTTTCCACATCCAGGTAGTTGGTTTCCCCAGAGGCTTGAGTCCGAGGACTATGCAATGCCTTGGTTCTGTCCAAAACCTAGTTTTCCACATCCAGGTAGTTAGTTTCCCTAGAGGCTTGAGTCCGAGGACAATGCAATGCCTTGGTTCTGTCCAAAACCTAGTTTTCTCTTTGTGCGGGGTCTTGGCTCTAGGGGAGTTAGCTCATCAGCCAAGCCCCTAGAGTTTATCCATACGGTTAACGTTACCACGTGCCTAGTTTGCTCTTTACGGGGGACCTTGGCTTTAAGGGAGTTAGCTCCTCAACCAAGCCCCTAGTCAAGAAACGTAGTCCGTAACAGAACTTTGTACTAGAACTCTATAACCAACGGTTAGATATAACGAAGAAACTCTATCGACCCACTTCCTATACCAACACACAAACCTTTCCCACAGACGGCGCCAATTGTAAGGACGCGATTCGTGGCGGATCGTAACAGTGTCGGGTTCGCACGTGAAAAGGCCCCTAACAACATCATTTGTAGAGCGTGGGTTTGGAAGGCTAGGCCTTGATCGATAGGCAGTGGGTTTTTCGCGGTGTTCGTACCAGTTTAAGTTTTCCTACACCCCTGGAGTCTTTCTCCTGGAGGTGGGCTGGGAGGCTCTGGTTTTTTGCCATTTTTCCCAACCCCCTTCTTTAGGTTACTTATTTTTCCTTTTATACTCGCCTGCGTCCACTGTCCTTCGCCCACGTATAGGGTCAACCTTTCCAAAATTGATACTTGTCCCATCAGCCCATATTCAAAGTCGTTGGGGGTGGTTGTAAATGCCAAAGACTGCGGCTCTGTCAGGTTCAGAGCATTGAATGGCAGTGAGAGCAGCTTTCCCTAGATATTTTAGATCTTTCGTCCTGATTTCGGTCCTATACCGTTTTTACCCTTCCTTCAGGGGGGGGAACTTTGGGTCTGCCGAGGACTGAGCCGTCCTCGGCGATATCCACAGGCTATTTTGTCGAGCTTGGGCTATAGCCCTCCTCGGCTTGGGCCTTCGGATTTTCCCCAGGTAGATGGGTCTGGCCCGTAAATCATTTGGGCCCCACATATATATATATATATAAAGGAGTTTATTTCATACTTAAATCAACTACTTCATAATACTTAAATCAATATTTCTTCATTCATTCTAAAAATTACATTCATAATATTTTTACAATACTTTCACAAAAAATCATTTGTGATAAATTAATACTGATTTTAATTTGAACGTACAAAAAAATTATTTTTTTCTCATTCTAAAAAATTATTTTTTTCTCACCAATATTAGCTAATAATAACCTACCACTTAAGATTTATTGTGAAAATATTGTGATAACATTTCTCAATCTTAATTTCTTATTCTTTATTTTATTTTTCCCTTATTTCAATTTTTTTTTTCATACATATTTCCTTCTTTTTTTCCTCCTCTTTTTTTCTCCTCCACACATGTACCCTAACTTTTTTCTTTTTTTTCCTTCTTTCCACTTTTTTCCCTACCACTTCTTTCAAACTCCAGAACATTTTCCAAAGCTCTCTTTCCTTCTTCTCTCTCTCTCCACTTCGTCTACAAGTTTCTTTCCCTCTATCCCATCAAAACACACAAACTTAAAGGTCACACACAACCATACCATTTGATTCTCATTAAACGAAGATAGAGAGAGGGGGAAATCGCCAACAGAGAAAAATCATCTCTGTCGTCTACTGATCTACTCTGCTTTCACCACCACCTGTCTTCCTCCCCATCGCTGCTTAATCTCTTCCCCACTGCTAATGACATGCGGTAGAAATGGGTTAGATTGGTTGGTTTTTTTTTTTTTTTTTTTTTTTTTTTTTTTTTTTTTTTTTTTTTTTTGTTCTGATTTCATTATTGGGTTCCTTTGTAAAATTGTGTTATAAGCAAATGGATAAAATTGGGTTTTTAAGAATAACTAGTGGGCAATTTGGGAAATTTGCGCAACTTCCAACGGTAACATGAAACGCGCTTCAACGCTTTTTTGCAATATAGCTCCTTGCTGCTTTCAAAATTTGGACTTTTACTTCACAAATAAAAACGCAATTTTTTTTAAAAAAAGTAACTTTTAAAACCTTACTAAACGCACATTTTATTTTATTTTTTCAAAAAGTGCGTTTCAGCTTCTAAGCTGAAACAAACGAGCACATAGACCAATATCAAAATGAGTTTTATAAACACAAACTTTCAACCTACTTCTAAGGTTGAGATTTGGGAATGCTCCCCATATATATTAGCATTATTTTCCAGCCTAGAATACCTAACCTTTAGAAGCACACCAACTTCCAAGTTCCAATGCCATTAGCCTATGGTCCAATGAGAGGTTGAGTAGTGCAAAGGAGAAGATGACATCCAACAATCAACCTCCCTATAAAGTAAATTGAATATGCGTATGCACGTATGATTTTTTTCTTTTCATTGTTGGTTTTGGGTTTGACTTCCTTTAAGTGCTTTTGTGTACTGGAAACAATATATAACTTACCACGTAACAATCTCGTATTTCGTTTATATTAAGTCAAAGAGAAGATTACACTTTTGTCACATATATATTAAATTTGATTTATCAATATGTGTTTTAAATTAAAATTAGGTCTGATTAACAGGTGCCCTTACGGCTTTTCTTATTGTACCATTTTAAGAAAGTGTTGATACTTGATACAACTTTTATGAGATTTAAAAAAAAAAATAAAAATAAAAAAAAAAAAACAAACAAACAAACAAACTAGTAAAAAAATTAGATACTTTTTTCTTTTCCTATAAAAAGCTTCTAAAAATATTTTCTAAACCAATACTCTTAGGAAATTTATTCACTAAATTAGCAAATCAAATACAATTAAGTCTTTTTTTCTTAGATAGTTACAATATACTACTACATTTGCAACTTGAAACCTTTCCCACCTAAATGCTTAAACTACAATGCTCTTAGCAAATACAATTAAATCCGAAGTGAGTAAATTGCAACTTTTAAACTTTAAATTGGAAAAACTTCAACTCAATTTACAGATAAGTAAAGTATAACTCTATTTCAAATTACAAGTCAATATAACACCGAGTAGTTTTCAATTGTCACATGATCATTGTGGTTGAAAAAATCAAAAGAAAATAAGGGCTGAAGGATAAAACTCATCTAAATTTTGGGAATAATCTCTTTAAGTGTATAGGGTGATTCCACTTATGCACGCTCATGTTTCCTATTCCATCCTTAAAAGATTTGTTTGCTTAATGATAAGACTACATTGTTTGGTGATGTGATGCAAATCTTGAAAAAGATACAACTCTTCAAAGCATTCATATCTATCCATCTAAAACTTTATATCTATTTTAGTATAAAAACTTTTTTTTTTTTTCTGTTTTATATAACAGTTTTTCAAAACACTCCACGTCAGTTTATTTATTTTACTTTCTATTTTAATTAAATGATCATTATCATTCGTTTGTATATTATTATTTTTATCTCTGCGTTTTTTTTCTATGATCTTTCCATTGTTTTCTAAGTAAACAAACATCAACCCAACTTAAATCCACGTCCTTTGTTTTGTAAGCAAACAAACACCCAAATCTTTTTTCTATTTTCTTTTTTTCCTATCGTATAGAACCCAATCCCCTCTCTTCTTGACACTGATTTCCAATATTCAACACCAATGCTTACTCAAGAATCAAAACATCAATGGTACCATACTCCAATAATTTTGATACCCACCTTTATCACTGTTTCATAATTAAACCTCCTCTAACCTCCAGTCATTATGAGATCTGCAACACTTATCACCCATAGCAAGATGAGCATGAGAACAACGATGGTGGGTGTGGGTGAGTTTTACACAAAAGGTTAAAGTTAAAAAATAGGATAGTAAAGGTATTGCATCGGGTCCAAATCTCATTTAGCTATAGGGTTACAGGATTGAGAAAGCATTCTTTTTTTTTTTTTTTTTTAGAACGAAAAAGCAATTGCACGATGTAATTACCAAAAGCAATTGTACCACTTTCTTCACAAATTTTTTTTATATTTTTAACTTTATAACGTTAATTTTTAACCTTTTTTAAATATTTTTCTATTTAATAGTTAAAATTAAAAATTACTTTATGCAACTTTTAATTTCAACAGCTTATTACTATTTAATTAGGTGCAATACTCCCTCGTCTCAATCCAGGGTTGCAATTGATGGGAGGACATAACTGTTCACACAGTTATAACCTTTCATGAATGGACATGTGGGTGTATAAATAGGATACTACACATCATTGTCAAGTCATTCTGACATCCATTGCATCAAACAATATTACAGCATGTGATCACCACCCTCATAGGACTGCAATCCTTCTCTAAAACCAATAATGGTACCAATAATTTACTGTATTCTGCTTGTCTATTGGTGGATTTTTCCCATGAATAATCCATTTTTTCTTTTTAAATTATTTCAATGTCAAAATTACGCTTACAAAAAGGAAAGTTTTCCAGTAGTTAAATAAATACCAATTATAACTTATATAGTTTAAAATATATATATAACTTATGTAAATTTATGTTGGTTTATTTAATATAGATAATAAATGTTCAAATTGTAATACAAATATTCCTCCCTCTTCCCCCTCCCCCAATTTTGCAACCATGGAAAATAGCTACATTCTTTAGCAAAAGTACCTAAAAGGGTAAATTGATTATTTCACACATGCTAATTTTTAAGGATAAACTTATTTTTACATATTCGAAAAATTATTAAATACTCTGAGAGTACAATAAATGTGTATTCTCTCATATCACATGAATTGTAAGTCTCACTATAAATTTAATTAGTAGGACTCACAATTATATGAGAAGATGGAGTATGCATTTATGATACTCCATGAGTATTCAATAATTACCCTACATATTCATAGAATTTTATATTTGACCTAGGGTAAAATTTATTACATAACTACTCATTATTTAATTCATGTGCAAAATAGACATTTTCTAGGAAAATATTTCGTATAAAAGAAAAATAGATAATAAAAATAAAGAAAAAAAATAGACAAATTTTCTCTCCAAATTAATTTGGAGGCAAACCTTTTAAACTCTCATTATATTTTTTTTATAGGAAGTGAATTTTGACAAATCTACTATTAAATTACATTTTTTTTTAATTATATCCTCCATGTCTGCAATCTTTTAAGAAAATCAAAAATTAATAACTATGTCATCAATTAAATTAATTTCAAGTTTTTGTAATTTAAAACTATACATAAAAAATTACGTGTATAAATTGAATTGTAATTAATATCCGATTTGAATAAAAATTGACAAACATTTTAATAATATAAATAACATGTAATTCAATGGTTAGATTTCAAAATATATAGTTATATTAAAATTTTTAATTGGATTTTGAAGAATTTCTTACTAAACTAGTTTAGATAAAACTTTGTCCAAAAAAAATTATACCAGAGGTGTTAGATGGCCGAGGCCTAGTGCCAGAGGCAAAGAGAAGAACCTCCCTTTTAGCAAGAGGTTTCCTTGATCACAACTTTTAGTCGGAGGAGGTGGAGAGGACAACTAACAGAGAGAGAAGAGAGAGAAAAAAAAAAAAAAAAAAAGAAGAAGAAGAAGATAGGAAATTGAAATATAAAAAGAATAAAAAAGCAGATATTATTTTATCAAAAGGGAATTAATAAAAAAAATATCTCCTTAATTAAGATTTAATTAAAATGTTGAAGGGTGAATGCTAAAGGCGCTCAAATGAAAACAACAATGCCAAGAAATTGTAACTCAACTAAAACTTTCTAGTATTTCTTTTTATCAAAAGAGACAATTGATTAAATTCCTCGACTCTCATCATATCAAAAAAGAAATGAAAACAACAAATGTATAAATCCATTTGAATAGGTGGAGGGAGATTGTCTAATTACCATCAATTATTATATGGAAAATAAATAAATAAATACAGTTACAAATCAATTATTATATGAAAAATAAATAAATATATGAATACGGTTACAATGTGTATCACTAAAACTGCATAATAGATTTTATAATTTTTGTCACAAGAGTAATGTTATAGTCACAAACTATTTTACAACATTTTTACAAATTGTTGATGTGGCCAACATCTTATTAGTTTTCATCTAAGCCCATCATTAACATCAATTTTTTTTATTTATTAATAACTATTCATCACATTAGCAGTTTGTAAAACTTTTTGTAAAAACATTTATATCTCTAGCATTTCACAGTTTATTTAAATGATGAATTAGATTAATGCAACTTAACTTTCATCAATTCCATATAAAACTGTTTTAACACTACTTCAATGATGTATCATGCGGCGATGACTTGTTACCAATTTTAAAGGTATTAATATTTCAGAGAAATTACATTTTACCACCCTAAACTATGCTCCAAATTATACTTTGCACCATAAACTATTTGAATGCACAGTTTGCATCCAAAACTATGATCATTGTTACACTTTGCACCCCAATGCTAGTTTTATTGTTAAATTAGACGGAAATATGAAACATGCGACTTGCACATATATATCGCTTAAGTGACACAAACTTGAAAGACCAAAATCCTCTCTTCCTAATTCAATTAAAAATAGTTTTTTTCAACTCTCACTCTCGTGCTGCGTATCAGCCCCTTGGCACCACCATTGTGTTAATTGATTTTTTTTTTCCTTTCTTTATTTGATTTAGCATGGCTCACCCGAATTCCTTAACCCAATCCCCTTCTCATCACAAAAACTAAAAGTTCTCTATTAGATTCCAATTACTTGTATTTTAGAGCAAGTCTTACTTCCCACGGCCTTTTTTTGTCCTTATCAATTCTCTTCCCTAGTATCATTCACAACACCACCATAAGGACCATGACCAAGCTATAACAACATCATAGCATCATATACACACTTAAAACTACTTATTATGATTTTGATTTGGGGATTTAGGGTTGTAGGGATTTTGATTTGGGGAGAGGGGCTAATATGCATGAGAGAGAGAGAGAGAGAGAGAGAGAGAGCTGGAAAAAAATAGAAGTTTTTTTTTAATTGATAGGGAAGAGGGGATTTTGATCTTTTAAGTTTGTTCTACTTAAGTAATACACATGTGCAAGTCACGTACTTTATATTTTTGTCTAACTTAACAATAAAACTAACATTGGAGTGCGAAGTGTAACAATAGTCATAGTTTAAGGTGCAAACTATGCATTCGAATAGTTTATGGTGCAAAGTGTAATAGAAAATATAATTCAAAGTGATAAAGTGTAATTTCTTCTCAAATTCCAGCAAAAGAGGAAGGCGGCACTAGTGCGGTCTTGCCATTGTGTGCAACCCATTTTGGGACCATATTCTTTAGGTAAATACAATATCAATAGGTGCAACATAAGTGACAAATTGTTAATGGTAGACAATAATATATATATATATATATATATATAGTCCGAATTTAGTAAGGATGGGGTGTAAAACCTATATTTTACACCATCCAATAAGAGATTGTCACATCAACATTTTACTTAAAACTCAATACATCCTACCACATCTAATAACATCTTAATAAGTTCCTAGTTTGGTTGAATTTATATATGGGTATTAGAATTGATTGGGTGTAGTTGTGCTTATTCTTAAATAAGTAATAAGATAATGTGGCATGTTAGAATTGGAGGGATAAACATGAGTTTTACACCACATTCTTACAGAATTTAATCTCATATATATATATATATATATATAGGTTGAGTTCAAGTTACATCTAGTGTAACTTTAAAGTTGCACCACTCAATATTTTTTAATTGAATACGAATATTGACAATTGTACCATTAGATTACATTATTTTTGTATATTCTTCATACTTGCAAAATTTTAAGGTATGGGTTCCTGTTTTGGATAGCAATCAGGCCTAAATGATGGTAAGGATCTTGGGCCTCCCAAGATAACAATGTTTGTTGGTTGGTAGACTAAGCTTGGTTCATTGCAGCTATATTGGGCTAATTACAAACCAATTTGTGCACAAAACATGGGCCCTACAACACATAAACATTCATGCATGCAAACATATACGTATTGTAAAATAAGTGGCTGAGGAACACTAAAGAATTATTAAGAAAATGCAAGTAAGGACGTCAGGGATCCTTAGAAAATAGAGTGATAGGTCATTATATTAGGCTTTTAAGTACATTGGACCCTATTTTTCACTGGGATATGCCACGAGGTTCAAACAAGTTCAAAATTCACAGACTTGGATAGCATTTTCTAGCTTCCAAGACTTGTGAGATTTGAATCCCCTTGAATTCAAGTGCATCCTCAAGCACATGTTACGGGATCCTTCACAATGCCTTTTTTTTTTTCTCTATTTTTCTAAAGCTTAATGAGTCTATCTGATGCTCTTTTTTTGCTTTGATTAATAGTTGCTGAATGCCTTTTACTGATAACTTAATCCTTCTTTTATAGTACATTCCTAGGGTTTTTGGTATACCATTGATTCATTCTTTTTGCTGCCCTGATTACTAGAACCAATGTTGTGTCAACAACATAGGTGGCTGGTCCTTTCCTCATTTTCTCATTGCATTCTTCTTTTGAGGTTTCCCTCCCAAAAGTTTCCAATTGACTTTCCTTTTTTGGGGAGTCCTGATGAGGTTGGCTTTTATTCCTTTTCCCAAAGCTAAAGAGACTTTTTAAAGCCCCTTTTTAGCTGCTTCACCCTTTGTCATTTTTCTTCAAATAGGTAAATTCTCCCCTGTCATGTTGAAAGATCCCCAGCCACCTTGTTTCATGGTTCACCTTCGTGCTTTTCCTGAGGTACTAGGCTCCCTTCATCAGGTGTTGATTCCTAAGTCACCATCTATTTTCCAAAGCTTTTCTTCTAAGTTGTGGGCAGCTGATGGGACATGAATTCCTTTGTTTCTTGTGCCCATGGGCATGCCTCCTTGAGCTATTCAAATCCCAGCTGATTCTTTCCTATTATCCTATACATCTCAAGGATCCCCTTGCTAGCTCTAGCAGTTCCAAGGTATCTGGTCCAGTCCCTTTCTTCTCCCTAGGTTCCTTGGGAGCTCATTTTACATAAGGTTGGGCCAAACTTTCTTTGCTTTTCTCTTTCTTTTCTAAGGCTTAGGGCTTATCCATTCATGGGCTTGGGTTTCCTTTTGCCCATTTTGAATGGGTCTTGGCTCACGGATTGGGCCTCCCTTATTTTGAGGGCCCATTTGCTTTGGATTTTGATACTTGTAACATTTTGAACCTTAACACAAGGTGATCAATAATTAATAGTTATGTCATCAATTAATGGTTTAAATTTAAGTTTTTGTTGTTTAAAATAATGCATAAAAGATAAGTTTATGGATTAAATGGTAAATAACATCCAACTGACATGAAAATTGGCATGAATGTTAATAACATATAGAACATATAATTCAACGGTGAGATTTTCAAAATATGAATTCTATAACAAGTTATTGGGTGGTGTAACTCTAAGCATGTTACACTAGGTATAACTTGAACTCAACACTATATATGTGTGTGTGTGTGTGTGTATATTAGAGGTAGAGTTTCAACTTATGATGTTCGCTTCTGATGATTGACCTTAATAATCAAACCAAGATACCAATTGATTTTTGGTACAGGTTGAGACTCTAAATCTCTTATTTGAGAACAAGAGAGTTTACCAATTGAACTACCTGAAATCCACATAAAATAGTGTCAAAAGTGAACTCATATGATAATCAATAGTATCCTACCAACTTAGCGGTGTGAAACATTTTTATTTTGCCATTAAGAAATAACTTTATGTCATTTTTTTTTTTTTACTTTATTTTTTATTTTTTACCAATTTTATAAGGTGTGAAACTAATAAAATTAATTTTATGAATTTTACTTGTTACTAGAAGCAGCTTGATATATTTGGGGGCATAAGGCGAAAATTGATTATTTTGTTTCATATATAAAATTAATATTAATTAACATGAACCATGTATAATTTTTTTTTTTAAAAAAAGTTTACAAACACAAAAAAAATTTGACAAAAATTTTTACATTTATTGATGTGGCAAATTGATAGTAGTGAGTAAAAGAGTGATGTTAGAGGTGAATCTAGTTGAAAACTAGTAAAAGTTTGCTAACTCAACTATTGTAAAAAATGTTGTGAATTTTTGTGTGGATTGCTTTCTTTCTTTTCTTTTTTCTTTTAGGGGCTTTTTTTCACAATATTTTTCATAACAAATCTTAGGTGTTAAATTACTTCTAATTTTCAATTTGAACTTACCACTAAAATTATTTTTTTTGCTGTCAATAACATCCTTTAACCATCTACTATTTATGATTTTTTGTAAAAATGTTGTGAAAAATATTGTGAACATAACATTTATTTCTCTTTTTTATTTGTTTTTCATTTGATAAGAAAATATTATTTTATTTATTAGTTAATATTTTGGTTTAATTAATACTATTAGTTAAAATTTAAGGGCTTTTTTTTCACTTGGGGCCTTAGATAGCCGCTTCTTGTTACTTCGTTAGTATTATACTAATTTTTTAAAAGAAATGATATGTCTATAATATTTTTACAATATTTTTACAACAAATCTTAAGTAGCAGGTTGTTACTGGTTGTTATTGTTGGGGTAAAAAAGTAATCTTAGTGTTAAGTTTAAATTTGAACTAATAACAACTAATCACATATAATTTATTATAAAAATGTTATAAACATAACCTCTCTTCTTTTTTAATAGCTGAACTCTGTAATTCATGAGCTTAGGCTGCTGTTAATATTTCTCATATAAAATAGAAATTGAAAAGTGAGCTCCTGGAATAATGAGTTGTATCCTACCAACTCAGCAGAGTGAAACATTGCTCATAAAGTTTAGATATACTCTTTTATAATAGCTGAACTCTGTAATTCATGAGCTTAGGCTGCTGTTAATATTTCTCATATAAAATAGAAATTGAAAAGTGAGCTCCTGGAATAATGAATTGTATCCTACCAACTCAGGAGAGTGAAACATTGCTCATAAAGTTTAGATATACTCGACCTACAGATTGGTCATATCCGATAAGAGATATTGCTCAAAATAAAGCCCTAGCCTAGCCTAGCCTAGCTAAGGCCTAAGGTTTGACAGCGGAAGGCACTTTTATTCATTTTGGATAGAACTGAACTGAGTGAGCTAAGAAGTAAAAGAGATTTGGTAAATCCATAAAAGCGCCACAACAGGAAAGGAAGGACAAACTATGATGGTGACCTTTATGATGAAAGTGATTGTGAGTGGTATATACTATGACCTATGAGGCTATGACCTATGGTTATCTCCCAAGCAATTTGTGTTGAGGAAGAAAATAATTTTTAGGGATTTAATGCAACTTTACCTAAAAATCCCAATCCCCAATAAATTAAGCATCAAACATGTTTTAAAAAAATTCCATCATAAGAGCGTTAACATGTACTAGGGAATGCTAATGTCAAATGTAAGGAGAATTTGATATTTCAGATTCTAAAATGCTCTGTATCAAGAAATATTAATGTCAAGTATTACAATTTTTTTTGCAATATTGTTAGAGCATTAGCATTGAAAAATGCTAATGCTATTCTATTTTACCATTCTAAAAACCCACTTTATCATTATACCATCTTATTTTATAATACCTCCACATCCCAAAACTCTATTCTTATTAAAATATTATTTTTTAATCTTTCTTTATTTCTACTTCCCAACCGTCATTTTTTTCCAAATTCCAACGGCTCCACCATCACCAATCACCACACCACCACCACCACACTACACCTCCACCTCTACGGCTCCACCATCATCAATCACCACACCACCACCTTCACGGCTTCACCATCATCAATCACCACACCACCACCAAAATGCTTCAGCCTCTCATCATATACATTACATAATTAGAAAACCCAAACCTATTTCAACAGGCCCGTAGCCATTGATGAACGCAGAGGAACTCATGAACCCAGAAAAAACCCAAATCAAAACCCAGACACCGCCGCGTTGATCAACCCAAATCAACCACCAAAATCCCACCGGAACAAAACCCAGACATCGCCGATCAAACCCGATCACAACAGGAAAAAAAAAAAACCATATCAAGCCCAATCAAAACCCAGACACCGTCGCCACTGCCGCCACTAGATCAACGTTTCCTCCATCGTTGATCAACCCAGATCAACGTTTCCTCCACTGTGATGTGTTATGTTGATGGTGGGAGGAGGAGGCTGTTTGGTTCTGAAGAGAGGAGAGAGCAGATGAGAAAGAGAGAAGAAAGAGAGAGAAGCTAACAGAAATAATGAGGGAGGAGAGAGAAAATTTCGAGGGAAATGAGATTAAAATATTATTATTATTTTTAGAATACTGCTATAGTGCAATTCTAAAGATAGAATTGCACTGTAGCAAGTATTGTAAAAAATTTACAATACTTGCATTTAGCATTTTGGGATGTAACATGTTTTGAAGTTTAAAATGCTAAATATACCTTACATATAGCATTAGCATTCTCCAATGCTAATGCTCTCAGTGCAATTCTAAAGGTAGAATTGCATTGTAGTACAATTCTAAAACCAAAAACAATATTTTATTCCGTCTGACTCATCGTCTCTCTTCTCTATTTTCTCTCTATCTCCCTTTGTCTATTGGCGTGGTGGCTTTGCTGCCATGGTTGATGGATTTCCAGATCAACAACAAGAAGATCGGTGGTGGTTTTTTTGTGGGTTTTTCTTGGTGGTTGTTGGCTGGTGTTGTGGTGGGTTTGCTTAGTGGTGGTTGGGTTTTTTTCCTTGGTGCCGTGGTGGGTTTTTTTCCTTTGGGTTTTTTTTGGTGTCGTGATCGGTCCTCATGGGTTTGTTGGGTTGATGGGTTTGGATTGGTGATGAGTTTGATCGGTGTTGAGGTTGTTGATGGATTGATGGGTTGCTGGGTTGATGGTTGTTCGTGGTGGTGGTGGTAGCAAGTGGTGATTTAGGTTTTTTTGATTTGTGTTGATGGATTTGTTGGGTTGATGGGTTTGGATCGATGATGGGTTTGACCGGTGCTGTGGTTGTTGATGGGTTGATGGTTGTTTGTGGTGGTGGTGGTAGTAGATGGTGATTTGGGTTTTTGTTTTTGTTTTTATTTGGGTTTTTGGATATATTATTTTATTATGTAGATATATTATTTTAATGAGTAGAATAGGAAAATAAAAGCTTGAGATGCTAGAGATATTATAAAATGGTATGGTATGATGATAAAATGGCTTTTTGGAATGGTAAAATAGAGTAGAATTAGAATTTCAGGATGCTGATGCTCTAAGGTATCATAACTTTTTTTTTTTTTAATTTAACTTAACATTTAACATTAAACCTTATATCTCATTTTATACTTTAACACATCTCTTATTAAAATATTCTAAAGTAACACATACCTTCTATTAAAAGAAAGGTCCGATTAAGAGCATACATTTCGATAAACTTTTTCTAAAATTGGTTTAGTATTATGTGCCGGCACACTTTAGTAAAATCTTTAAAAGAAAGGTAAAATCTACAGTAAAGAGAGAGGGAAAATGAGAGAGGAGAGAGGCGAGAGATATCCTAAAGAGAGAGAGAGAAAGAAAGAAAAGAGAAAGTTAAAGTTAATAGAGATTAGAGAAGAGAGAGAAATTAACAAAAAAAATTGTATGAGTTACAGTACACTGTAGCTCCCTACTACATTTTTTTATAAAAGTTTTAACACATTCAATGATCGAGATTGAAGGCAATTTTTGAAGGAGCTAGATTGAAAGTTACAAAAGTGACTTTCGATATAAGTCCTTGAATAATAAAATTTTGAAAAGAGTAAAAAAGAATTGTGAAAAAACTGTGCCGTGGTATTGCATGGGATCGCAATCCCATAATTTTTATGCCCTCATTGCGATTGTCCATGACTTGTGGTCATCTATTGGCTTGTAGCTTCCACTTTTCTGGAAATTTACGATGAGGCAGTTTGTCCAAGCATCTAACTTATTTAGGACAATTAATAATTCAAAATTCGTGATTTGTTTGCGTTTGGCTCGATAAGATACTCTTTTGAGATATTTTGTTAAGTAAATAAAGCAAGCTCTAGTTCAAGTTTGGAACCAAGTGAGAAGTAAACTTTAGAATGTATTTTGAATTTTTGATGGTCTTAATGTCTTATAAGGTAGAAACATAGTTTTCTTAAGTAAAAGCTGCAGTAAATTATTATTTTTTAACTAACTCGTCCAAACTCTTGAGTAAGCTCAAGATCCTTTGTGAAATTAAAAAACAAGTTTGAAAAAAAAAGGTTAAGCTTATTTTAAACTTTAAAAAAACAAGTTTGAATCAAACTTAAATATCTTAATACTTGAATTAGTTCAACAACTTCGTATTGTTCAATATCTTAATAATTGAATTGATAACCCAAAAATGAATGAAACAAAAGGGTATTGTTGGTAGCAAATCCCTACAAAAATGAGAAGTACATTTTTTGCTGAATAAAATGAGAAGTACTTCTTTTTCCTCTACATGAATTCTTATATATTAAAAAAAGATGATAACCTAGGTACGAAAGATACTATCACATTTAAAAATTATTATATGGTAATGATATTTAGAAAGACAAAAGGCTATCTATTTAATTGGTTTATTTATAGACCTTTTTTGTTGCGCCGTCTACACATTATGACATGAAGAAACTTATAAGATATTGTAAGTTTCTAAATTCATTCGTCAAATTATTTTTGGTGTTTGTTTCATATTGGAGGTAAATAACCACATAGACACCCTATTATTAAAAAACGAATATACGGTTGTATCCTTTACATAAAGGATTCCTATAAAGGTCATACCCTTCCCATTCAAAGAGATGTAACCCTTTTACATTAAAGAAATAAAAATTCGTCGTTTTCCTTATTAAAATAAATAAAAAAAACAGGAAGACAAGGTTACTTTCAAGAAGTAACTTCTTGCCTTCAACTTTTGTCTTTTTGGCTCTTTTTAGTGTTGAGTTGGGGCATGAAAAATACTTTCTTATCAAGTCATTAATGATTTAAACCAATTTTTTTCCCCTTAATAGGGTTTTTAAATTGTAGACTTTAAGACATGCCGTGGCCACTAATGAGTCTATGATGCAATGTTCATTTTTCTGTTGGGGAGCACATACACTAATGTACTAAGTGTGCAAGTTTTTGGTGCTTAATTTGCTGATTTTTCTCGTACATAAAGAACAAAATATTATGTCAAGAGTTGTTTAATTAACACTTTCTGGTGTGATGTTTTTGTTTTTAAAAAAAAAAAAAACTGTCTTAAAAGTATGTAATTAAATAATTAAATTTATTATATAAATTTAAGATTTCAATTGTTGAGCCTTACATATTAAAATATAGTTTTAACCTGCACTATTAAAAATATATATTTAAATAATTAAATTTACCGTATTGATCTCAATCGTTTAAACTCTTAGAGCCGTCGGTAAAATTACCTTATATACTGAAAGTATTAACTATTACATCCTGTTTATTTCATGAAAAATAAGCATTGTTCTTCAAATACTCAATCATTACTTCCAAGATTAAAATTCACAGTTCATACCAATCCATTTATAGTCTGCACTAAATAGATCCATGCTTATCTCCTAAAGCTTCACTATCTCCCACGTGTCATTGTTTGGTAGACGTGCTAAATTGAAATTTTCTGTGAGAAAAGAAAACGTACCGTACACTTGGCTCTGAGTCTGAGACTCTGATTTTTCAGTTGAAACGAAACGCTTGGCCTGACATCTTTTTCTTGTTTGAGTTGCTTACGTTCAATATTTGAACTACAACTAGCCCCACTAGTGCGAAAAATTCCAAATGTCTTTTGCCTTTCTTTTTTGGCCTTAATTTAAAAAAATTTAGCAATATGTCTCTATTTCGAAACTATATAGCAATATATCTCTATTTCGATACTCGATTATCTTAAAATTAAATTTCAATGAAATACTCGATTCATAGAAAATCGAGTTATGCCTAATAAAACTATAAAAAAAAATGCATGGAACTCGATTTTAGGGAAGTCGAGTTCCAAAACGCCACTATAAGACTTTAAAACGTCACTATAGGGGTTAAAATGCCACTATAGGGCTTCCTGAATGGCGACCACAGTTTTAAAATTTTTTTGCAAGAAAACGCCGTTATAGGGCTAAAAAACGTCACTATAGGGCTAAAAAACGCCACTATAGGGCACCCTAAATATGGGATAATCACACTTATATAAAATTTGCAGGAAAACGCCGCTATAGGACTTTAAAATGTCACTATAGAGCTTAAGAACGCCACTGTAGGGCTCCCTGAATATGGCGCGATCACACTTATAAATATTTTGAAATCGAGTTCCATGCATTTTTTTTTTAGTTTGATCGGGCATAACTTGATTTTCTACAAATCGAGTATTTAATTGAACTCGATTTTAGAGTAATCGAGTATCGAAACAGGGGCACGCCCCTATATAGTTTGCAAATAGGGGCATATTGCCAATTTTTTTTAAAATTAAGAGTAAAATGCCAAAATCTCCGTCTTTCTTTAATAAACGATGACAATGCACCATTAAATGATGGAGTCTCTATTCATTTCAAATATCAAATGTGTAAAACTTATTTCTTTCTCAAAAAAAAAAAAATGTGTAAAACTTATTTTGTGGGGAGAAGTAAAAGGGAAAAGTTTATAGGTAGACAAGTTTGGAGGAATTTCTTCGTATTGAGTTAGGTAGCACCTTAGAAAATTAACATATCACCTGAGTCCCATATCACTTAATCTATAAAGGAGGAATTTCTCCAAAGTCCAAACTGAGTCGCATGCAAAATATGTCTAAAGTGAAATATCTCAATATTCATTTCTGAGATTTTGAAAAGTAAGAATAGATTCAGTGAGTCTCCAAAAAAGAGAGAGAAAGAATCGATTCATTATTCATCAATCGATATCAAATAATCACGAATGATTGGGGTTTTTTTCCCCCAAAATTCAAAGTTCAAAAAGTGAAAATCTTAACAATAATGCATTGTTTCTTCACCATGTTCAATGGAACTTAACAATTTTACCTCTAATTCTTCATTATGCAATCAAAGCACTCTTCAAAATATCTGTAAAGATTACAAAATCCTTTGTCAGCCAAAGGATTTTAATAAAGATTAAAAAAAAAACACCCTCATAGTATACAATTTTCAAAATGACATGGAAAGTTACAAAGGTTGGAACCTATTTAAAAATTATTTGACCCATAATCCAAACAAAAAAAAAAAAAAAGAAAAAAGAAAAAAAGATTTTGACCCATAAGCAAGAACACTAGACTTGCACAGATAAATTTATTTAAAAATTATTTGACCCATAATCCAAACAAAAAAAAAAAAAAAGATTTTGACCCATAAGCAAGAACACTAGACTTGCACAAATAAATTAAAACAACTTGCAATGTGAAAACATTGATTATCCATTACTCTCTATAATGATTCAATAAGTTTAATCTGCCAAATTTTGTTTTACAATAATTAAGATTGTAACGGTAATTTGAAAAATCTAAGAAGATAAATTCAAGTTATAAGTGATATTATTTCTCCAAAAAAAAAGTTGTAAGTGGTATTATTGGTGTCATAAAAAATAACTTGAAAACTTAATAATTATAAAATTTTGATTTGGAAAATACTATCCATGAAGCATTGTTCACATAAGGAATGAAATAATATATATATATATATATATATATTTTTTTTTTGAGAAAGAAATTCTAAATAAGTGGACAGGCTGGTTTCACAGTCTCTCTCTCTCACTAAGAAATGTAAGGGCCCCACCAAAAAAGGCCCCCAACAAATCTTCGGTTCGGGTTCTCTCCGATTAACAAAGTGGACTCAATATTCACCGTCCATTGTCAGATAAACTATTATTTGGTAATTTACAAAAGTCTCCACTTCACTCTCACCTCCTTTTATATAAACTCCCAAACCCATTCACATCCATACCCACACTCACTCTCTCACTCTTCTCATTTCTCAATGGAGAACCATTCCTCGTCGTTTTCAAGCCCAAAAGCCTATCTCCGAGCCCTGGCTCAGACCCCAACCCGACTCGCCCGCCGAGCCGGGTCAATCTCCACTTCCTACGATGAAATGAGCCGAGTCCGAGCCCGCTCCGGTGCCCACATGCAGAAAACTCTCCGGTGGTTCGACCTCGTCGGACTGGGCCTCGGCGGCATGGTCGGCGCCGGCGTGTTCGTCACAACAGGCATGGCCGCCCACTACGCCGGTCCAGCCGTCATTCTCTCCTACGCCATTGCCGGCTTCTGCGCCCTCCTCTCCGCTTTCTGCTACACCGAGTTCGCTGTCGATATGCCCGTAGCTGGCGGCGCCTTCAGCTACCTTCGCGTCACTTTTGGTACGAAACCACGAGGAGCACCTGCCAGTTCAGCTTCTTTTTTGTTTTTTTATTTAATGTACTAATATCAGTTTTTTTTTTTGACAGGTGAGTTTGCGGCTTTTATAACAGGCGCGAATCTCGTGAGTGAGTACGTGATGTCAAACGCCGGCGTGGCCAGAAGCTTCACTTTATATTCAGGCTCGATCATCGGAGTCTCCACCGACAAATGGAGACTCACTGTGCCGGGACTCCCTGATGGGTACAACCAAATCGATTTCGTCGCTGTCGCTGTCGTCTTGATCATGACCGTCATCATATGCTACAGGTAACAAATCCAACATAAAACTTTTATCCATTTTTGTCAATCTCAAATTCTCAAACTTTGTTTTTTATTATTGTATATATTTTGTTTAGTACGAGGGAGAGTTCGGTGGTGAACATGGTGTTGACGGCGCTGCACATTACGTTCATAGCGTTTGTAATAATAATGGGGTTTTGGCAAGGTGAGTGGAAGAATTTTACGAAAGCGGGTCACCCGGAAAACCCATCTGGGTTCTTTCCGCACGGAGCTCAAGGTGTTTTCCATGGGGCATCTATAGTGTATGTGAGCTATATTGGATACGACGCCGTTTCCACCATGGCTGAAGAAGTCCGTGACCCAGTGAAAGACATACCTGTCGGTGTGTCTGGTTCCGTTGTCATCGTCACCCTTCTCTATATTCTTATGGCAGCTTCAATGTCTATGCTTCTTCCTTATGATATGGTAATTATCCTAATCCTAATCCAAATTATTATAATTATTATTATTTTTTTTGGAGAAGATTCTATCTATACAAATTACTTTAAAAAAAATCTGAAAAAATCAAAGATTTTTTTTAAGACTATTTTGAGTGGGTTTGTGATTTTTTTAAGACTATTTTGGTGTTCTCTAACGGCTGTCGTTTGGTTTATTGTGAATTTGTTTAGAATAAAAAGGACCGAAATGTGCTTGAAGTTGGTAATATGATGGACCGTCATTTAGTTTAGCACTTTAGCTAAATACTACAAACACAATTCAATAAAAAAAAAAAAAATAATAATAATAATAATAATATTACAAACACAATAGTTTTCGCAACAAATTTCACACCTGCCCAATTGGTGCTGAGCTTAGCGGTGAATCTTTCTCTTTATGTTTTTCAAAGATATTGTTTTTTATTTGATAACTTTTAGAAAACTTGGATCACTATTTATATACCGACAATAATATGTCATGGCACATTCGTGAATTGACATAATATTGCAATGTTATCCAAATTATTTTACAATATTTAAATAATATTTTTACAAATTATTAACGTGATGAAATTTTTTTTTTCCGTCTTGTCCTCAACTAGGTTACCAATAACCATCTATCACCTTAACAATTTCTAAAATAGTTTGTGATTTTACCATTTTTCTATGCATACCATTTTTACAGATTGATTTGATAAATTTTTTCTAGTTCTCATTTGAGTCACTGCTAATATTACTTTTTAGTCCTTAATAATTACAAATCACATTGACAATTCGTAAAATAGATCATGACTTTTAACATTTTCTTCTCCAAATAGATCCATAATTGACTTTATATTATTATTGTTCTCGCACTCGTTGTCAAAATTTTGGCATGCCTAAATCTTTACAGGTTGTTGAGTTGATAGTGAAATTTTTGTTATTATTGTTGTTGTTGTTGTTGATGGAATTGATTGTGAATTTAGAATGAGATGAAATGGTAATTGTAACGAGCATGACGCAGATAGACTTAGTGGCCCCGTTTGCGGATGCATTCAGAGAGAAATCGGAGGGGTGGGAGTGGGTGTCGAATGTGATCGGGGTGGGGGCCAGCTTTGGGATTCTGACGTCGTTGTTGGTGTCGATGCTGGGTCAGGCTCGCTACATGTGCGTCATCGGACGGTCCTGCGTGGTCCCTTCTTGGTTCGCTAGGGTCCACCCAACCACATCTACGCCTGTCAACGCATCCGCTTTTCTTGGTACGTTAACACTCTTTTTTTTATTTATTTTATTATTAAAACTCGGAGAAGGGAATCTGCAACGTAGTTGACGATGTTTGTGGACCACGTTAATTTTGTGAACTCGTAAGCTGTAAAGCTTTGGTGGGTTCTCACTTCTCACTTGTAAATGTGGTTTGCTTTTACTCACTGCTTTATATATTTTGTTTAAATCTAGATGTGAAAAAGTTGAAGTGTATATGGATGAGGCTTTAATTATTGGTTGGGTTCTATTTCTACGCGTTAGAGAGAGAGAGAGAGAGAGAGGGTGGCGCTTTGTCTAGTGTGCACTGCGCACGCTTTTAGAACACTTTGAAAACAGCGCAATCTGCACTGTCGTTTGGTTGTTTTGTTGCTTCTCACTTCTCTCAGGTCTTGGTCGTAGGCTATGGGACCCACTTGTACCATTTTTGTTGTCATTTGGATGAGATTAGATTTCGAGAGTAGGTATATATTTGTTTGGTTTGGAAAAGAGAATTTAGATGGGCACCCATCCTCGTGTACTTATCATGTATCTCACACGTTTCACTTCCTCAGCAACAAAAGAGAAAAAAAAAAATCTAATTATGAGATGAAGGTCTGTGTAGCTAAAAGACTTCTATTTTGTTTTGAATAGGACATCGAGTTGTGTGGAGTCCACCACATTTATGATATGGTTTTTATTCTAAACGAGAATAAGACCCAAGTTTTATCCTTTAAAAAATAAAAATATTCATAAAAAAGAAACTGAAATATACATTTATTGCAACATCAATTCGCAACCTTTATGTAATAACAGTTATATTACCTTTAGCACTTTCCTAGAGATGACGGTCTTTGTAACAATTGAGTCTATCTTTCTTGCCAAGTCCTATAGATGATGGTCCAGGTGTTAATAAATGATATTTTATTAGTGTCCACTTGGTACATATATGCGATACAAGTGAGATTGAAATTCAATCTGATCGCTAGAGATATGCCATAGGGGAAGCTTGTGAAGGGCTCCTTCTATGGTATCAGACTTTTAGTGTGCTTTTTCTAATAGTCAATACATAGTTGATGAAATTTGAAGTCGTCTTCTAACTTGGATTCCTTTAAATGGAGGCAGTATCTTGTGCATTAGATACAGTTTCTCTTGACCTTTCTTAATCACACTAAACTCACGCACGGGTCTATGTTCTTGAATGTGAGAGTTCAGAGCACTGTTGCTGGAGCACTAGATAATTTTGTTTTAAAATGACCTGTAGAGAATGCACTCTTAAAAGTTAGCTATTATATATAGTCACTTGAGAGGAATTGCATGTTTTAGTTATATTGTTTTGAAACCATTAGCGGTTGTGATTGGTGGTAATTTTAGCATTTGTTAGGTTCGTAGCCTTATCCACGTGAAGTGCTTCAAAATACATTTTATTTTTGTGTCTAAAACAATTATGTTTGGAATTAAAATCAGGCAAAGAGTGATAGGTGGGCTTGTACAAAGTGGTTGGGCATATGAAATGGAAGTAATAAGATTTTCGCGGATCTGAGAGGATCGGACTCTTACACTAATAATATTTGATTTTGAAATCCATAATAAATGGTCCAAATTGGTTCAGCCATCTTTACATTGAGTGACTGAAAATATCACGGATCTGAGAGGATCGGACTCTTACACTCTTTATCATATTTGATTTTGAAATCCATAATAAATGGTCCAAATTGGTTCAGCCATCTTTACATTTGAGTGACTGAAAATAGCTTGTACTGATAAGGTCACCAGAAACACTGCATTCAGAAAGTGCTGAAAGCAATTGAAAAAGATCATTTTTGGTCCAAAGGGCATGCCACTTAATGAAAAATATACCTTACATATATTATCATCGTCCTTCAAAATTGATTGTCAGTGGGTCCACTTGACTTTTTCACCATCCTAATTGAAATGTCACATACAGGTTTGTGTAGCAATAACTTGAGAAAGATACTTGTGCTAGCTAGTTCATATTCTCACATTTTCAATTTCATTTTCAGGAATCTTAACGGCTGCCATTGCCCTTTTCACTGACTTAAATGTCCTCCTCACACTTGTATCCATGGGCACTCTCTTTGTCTACTACATGGTGGCGAATGCTGTGATTTATAGACGTTATGTGACAGTGGGGACAACAAATCCGTGGCCAACCTTATCGTTCTTATGTTCATTTACCATCACCGCCATCTTATTCACCCTCACTTGGAAATTTTCCCCAACAGGCAAGCTTAAAGCCTTCATGTTAAGTGCCTGTGGTGTGATAGCACTTGCAATATTACAGACTTTCCATTGCATGGTCCCTCAAGCAAGAAAGCCTGAGTTTTGGGGTGTCCCTTTGATGCCATGGATACCTTCAATCTCAATCTTCTTGAACATATTTTTGCTGGGGTCTTTTGATGGAGGAGCCTATGCGCGATTTGGAATATTTTCAGCTCTCGCAGTGCTTGTCTATGTTTTTTACAGTGTCCATGCTAGCTTTGATGCCGAAGAAGATGGGTTTCTTGGTCTAAAGAATTCTGAAATTCATGTGGAACCAAAAGAAACTGTGGACCTTATTAAAGTGTAGAAATTGCTTTCCCTTTTCTTCTCTGGACAAGCCAACTTTTTTGTGGGTTGATGGGTACTTACAAAAGAGGCTAAAAGTAAAAGAGAAGAGAAGAGAATAGAATAGAATAGAATATAATAACTGAATAACTATGCTGCAATTTTGCACAAATGGAAAATTGTAAGGTCACAAGTAGGCTTAGGTTGTGATCCTTTTGTACATTAGGGTCATATAATCCATCAAACTCTGAGAGTTGGATTTTTGACCTCGACAGTCAATGAGTGATGGAAAACAAAAAGGCTATAATGGTCTCTTTCAGTAAATTTAGAACAGTGAATTTATGCTTGATCCTCATGGAATATTTTGTGGTCTCTGAGATCATTCTGAGATTAATGAAATATTTGGCATCTGACTAATGCATGTTTTTGAAAATTCTACGAATAATGGGACCGAAGCTTCGAGGATCAACTGAGAGAATGAGAAAAGTGGTCCACGCAATATTTAAAAAAAAAGGGTATTTGATATCATTGTGATAAAAATGCTAAGATGCCCCTCATAGAACCTACTAAAATGATTGGTGGATATATGGAGTTGTTAACGTAATTGGAGAATTAAAGATAATTGTGGATAATTCTGATTTCAACATGCTGTAGCTAATAAACAAGAATGATATTTGTGTCCAAAGCCTTTTTTCTCTCCCTTTACTAAATTTAGTGGACAGCATTCGGGAATCCATATATATTGCACTATATATATATATATATATATATTTTTTTTTTTTTGTTTTGTTTCACTTTTATATAGTGGAATGACGAATTACAATTATCTTTTCACATGTCATCAACTTTGTACTTGATGATTGCTCTCTCTTTTCCTTGAAAATAAAAATAAAAGAAACACAAGTGGTAATATCTCACTCCCCTCAAGCAATTGTGGTTCATGATGCCATAAAAGAAAATTTGAGGGAAGAGGACAATGGAAAATGTAATTTTTGAAGAGACAAAAGCATGAAAAAATCACATTCAAAATTCATGTTTCATAAATAATAAATTAGAATCATTATAAAAATTTTCATTATTAGAAGAAATCACAACTTATATATTATACATTCGTAAATCAAAACTCGTTACTAAAATTTAAAAATTCAAGAGCAAATTTTATAACATATAAATATAAGTGTGTTTTCAGATGTACTTTACTGTTTGTTTATTTTTTAAACTACAATAGAAAAGGTGAGGGAATTTAGTTTTTATTTTTTCTTTGTAATCGGTCAAAATAAGCTCAAAAACATCAAAATGCTATGTCTTTTTTGGGTTTGCCAAATGCACCAAATCTACAATAAACCTTATTTGAGTAGTTTTTCTAGTCAAATGCTAGACCAAAATTCTCTCCCACAACTAAGATTATACACAATTATATCCTATATGAAATAACCTAATTTCAAAAAAAAAAGAAAAAAAAAAGCAATGTTGAGAATAAAAAATGATGTATTGATGACGTGACAATGAGAGAAAGAATTTAATTTTTTAGAAGAAAAAAAAATATTGTCTGACTCAAAACCTTTGAAAAATGTTTTATTTATGTGATTTTTTTTATTTATAAGGAGGACCATAGTCATGGGTATAATTCTTGGGGGTTACGTGAAATTTTTTTGAACCTAGATAGTTCACATTTATATAACTATATATATATATATATATATAATTAAAATAATAATAAAAAATGTGGGGCACGGACCCTATCCCCTAGGCCCTAACATACTTCCGTTCAAAACTGTCTTCGGCTTTATGCAAGAAAAACTTCCATCTTTTCTATTTATTAATAAATTCATATTTGTATTTTTTAAGTTTTTTTTTTCCTAAAGTCTCACAATTCATAATTATTGGTATAACGCACCTCTACTGTCTCAGTGCGGTCAGCATAACGATAAAAAAATAATAAAAAAAAAAAATAAAAAGTAGCATGCAAAGTACCAAAGTAGCAATTTTTTGTCTAAGACAAATACCATATTCTCATAGTAAAATCATTGAGCCAATTATAAAATGAGAAGAAAGAATAGAAAATCAGAAAAACAGCTGGACCATGCCTCACTTAATTTTGTTCTCGATGGAGTAATAATTTTAGTGCCACGTCCAATTGTACATCTAATTTAACGGTCTGTTGACTTATATGATTATGAGTGGCTGACATTTTTTAACAACTACTAGTTTATGCAACCTATTACTTTTTGTTAATCATTCACATTTGCACAAATTAAAAACATTCATATTAGTGCTTGTATGATAGAAATATATATATATATATATATATGTATATCATTTTCGTCAATCAAGCCTAAAATTCACCATATCAAGTCATGTAAAATTATGTAAAAATATATAGTTGTTATAGTAATGGTGTAAAATTACAGGTACTATTCACCAATAAAAATTTATACTGGTACTATTCATTTTTTACTTTTTTTTTTTTTATATATATATCTCAATTATAAAAGAAAATAGTAAGTGATGGTTGACATAAATTTTTTTGAAAAGTAAGTGTAAAATAAAATAAACAAGTAATTTTTATGCTAAAAATAGATAGAAAGTTTTGCACGAACGCAACGCAAATACTCTAAAATTGGGTACATGTTATATCATTGTTTTGTTAATTGAAAGATAGTGATCCTTTTCTTTTTCTTCTTGACAAAATAAACATAGGGACAAAGAGTTCTGGGTCATCATGTTGGTTCCATGTTTGCTTTGATATCCTAATTGAATCCTTTTTGTCTGCTGCACTAGTCAGTTGACCATATAGATTTCATGGTCTCAAGACTCTCAACCCAATTTTTCGTCCCATTTATATATTTTTTTGGATGGGTGGGACCTCCCTAGTACGTAGAATTAGTTTGCATCTCCTATTCTATCACTGTTTCTCATTGGACTACTCAAATTTTAATAAAGGGGTAAAAATATTCCAACACTGTTTTGATTAATGAATTTTTTGGTATAAAAAGGAAAATTCCTATCTTCTATCACTCAAAATTTTAATTCTAATTTCTGAAATGGAATCTTGACGAGATTTTTTGAATTTTAGTTGTACAGTTGTTTTCGTAGAAGATTTGTTTTTGTAATTGAAAAGACTTTAGCATCCGTCTTCTTATATCTTGATTTATGCTAAGAATTTTATAGTTACATAATATTAACGAGAATCAAGATTCAAATTCTCCTTTTCACTTATTATAAAAATTGAATTTATATGTTATGTCATAATTCTTGAGCATCAATGAGTGTATGCCTTGTGGTTTTCATTTTTATATATCTCGTATGGAGAATTTGAAGTTCTAGGTTATTTTACATGTGGTGAAGAAATCAAATACATCACCACCGTCAATTTTGGAGATTTGGTAAGCACTTTGGTATAGTTTGGTCCCAAGACTCCCAACTCCCAACTCTTTGTTTGGATGTAAAAAATATACTAGAAAAAGAAATTAACCAGATTATTTTATTTTATTTTTTAATTTTTTGTTTTTGTTTTGCTATTTAATTAACATTGTATGTTTTAATTAGACCAACTAGCAGACATTACAAACTTAGGTGGTATATAATTGCCACATTGATCATTGGCGAGCTTAAACGAAAGATCACATTGATAAAAGTACTAAAATTACTCCCAACTAATAATGAATAGTCACAAGATGGGAAATATAGTTGTAAATCTGGGTATCATTTTATGAAGGAGGAAGCTGATTTGGGTTCTTGGTTACACTCACCTGCATCGGACATCCAGTTTTGGAGGAGAGTTTGGGCTATTCGATCTCCAAACAAAGTTAAGAACTTCCTCTAGCGAGCGTGCTTGTCGAAATGCCTTACCTACCAAAACTAATCCGGTCCAAAGAACCATTATACAACAAGGTTTCCAGACCTGGACTGTTTATTGAACCGTCAAAAGGAGAGGTTCAAGGTTTTTGAGGTCGAACTGGGGTTGAACCGTGATGATGTCATAATTAATTTAATAATTAATTAAAGCCTAAATATATATATTAAATTTATAAAACTAACAAAATTGACTAATGTATCTATATATGTGAGGGAAATTTAATGATTTTCAAGCATATATTTAATAATTAAATAAGAAATTTAATAAAATAAAATAATAACCATGAAAACATTAAAATTTATGATTAATTTTTGAAGTAAAGTTGAATATCTTTGAAGGATTTTAATTATAATTTTTTTATTCCTTGTAAGAGATGGATAATTTAATTAAGTAGAATAAAATTGTGTTAAGTTTTTTTTTTTTTTTTTTTTTTTTTTTTTTTTTTTTTTTTTTTAAATTGCTAAGGGGTTGGACTGCACAGTTCTTGCCACCTGTTGATGCGGTCCAACCCCAATTTTAGGGGTTTACGGAATTGCCACATATGCCCAGTTCTTTATGCTTAAAAATCCGGTTTTCATCCTGATTTTCGGTTTTCACGATCCAACCTTCCGGTCCGATCCGGTTCTGAGAACTATGTTATACAAGACCCTGTGTGTGATTGTTGCAATTAGGGACGGAGGCACACATAAGCTTGGGGGGCCATGGCCCCCCCAAAACTTTTGAATCCCCTATATAATACTATATAAAAACAAGCTGACCCCTGCAAATGTATCAATTGGCCCCTCCAAAAAAATTCACATACCTAGTCTAAAGTTAGTTTTAGTGGTTTCCCCTTTGAAATATGTTGTGGTTGTATGATCACTGAAGCAATTATCTCTCAAAACTACATAGAATGACATACTAGCAGGAGTGATAAAAAACATTTGATACCATAAGTATGTCTCAATTTAATTAGCTGACGATTGGATGTATCCAGAGTATGGAACTATTTGGATTAAAGAAAGTATATGAAAATAATTAGCTAAGTGGGGTTATCTAGCAAATTATGGCATATAAAATGACTAAAACAAAGTAAAAGTATGAGTTACCTTTCAGTCATTAGCCTTTGGTTCAGTAATTGACTAGAGCTATTGTCATATGTGTTTATTTTGTTGTAGGTCTTATGCATCGTACAATGTTAATTTCCTTTTAGCATTCATTTTGAAATTTGACTATTTTTACAATTACAACATTTTAGTTTCTCAAGTAGACTTCACCCAACATAACACACATTTACTCAGAAACTAGTGAGTTTTTTTTTTTTTTTGGTGGCAGTCTTAGTCTTTAAGCTTCATTTCTTTATTTCTTTTAACTCTATCTATCTCACACATACACACACATAAATATATGAGTTATGACTAATGTACAAGCATGTAATTAGGCCCCCCAAGTTAAAAATCCTGGCTACGCCCCTGGTTGCAATGCTGCTTTGAAAAATCCTATTCATGCGTTATGGTCATGCTTGGAACTAAATACAGTTTGGTTTGATATGGGTTCATGGAATTTTAGAAGCCAAGAACAATTTGTGGACTACAAAGAGTTGTTATCATGGATTTCGGATCCTGGAAAAATGTGCAGCTTTTTACAATGATGGCTTGGTCGATCTGGATGCAGAGGAATCAGGTTCGGCTTCTCCAACCTGTTTATGCGCTTCATCAGTTGGCTCAGCTATCATCGGATCGGTGTAATGAGTTCTTAGCCGTTCTAACCAGTCCTCCAAGCCGTCAGCCTCAGTATTCATGATACTTGGCGACCTCCCCCGAGTGATTGGATGAAGATTAACTTCGATGGAGCCACTTTAAATTTCTTTGCTGAAAACAAGGCTGGGATTGGTGTTGTGGTCAAAGATAGCTCAAGTATGGTATCGTAATTGCTTCATGTTCCAAGCTGCTGCCCTAGGCCTTTCATGCTAGTGAAGTTGAAGCCTTAGCTGCTGCGTAGGCTCTTGTTTTTGCCCAGCAGGTTGGTGCTTCTAAAGCTATTCTGGAAGGTGATTCAGCAGTGCTTATGAAGGCATTAACTTGTGCTGAAGTCTCCCTGGCCTCGTATGGTCCTTTGATTGAAGATGTTAAGTTTAGTTGTAGATGTTTTTCTCAATTGCTTTACTCTCATGTTAGGAGAGAAGGTAATAAAGTTGCTCATAGTTTAGTTAGATACGTTATTAATGTTTTTTATTTAACTGTGTGGATGAAGGATATTCCACTATAATTTGTTGCCATAGTTCAAGCCGATTTAGCCATTTTTTCTTAATCTAAGGTCTTTGTTTCTCCCAAAAAAAAAAAAAAAAACACTAATAATGTATATTTTACATATTAGAGTTTTATTATTTTTAAATGTTGTTATCAATCATACTCTAGTTTTAACTTCTTAATTTTTCTGCAATCAAACTAGGTTTTAGTGCTTTACCGATGATATTGCATGATTGGATTATCAATTTTTGTTATTAATATTTTTTATTTGACAGTGTGAATGGAGGATGTTCCACCACAATTTGTTTTTGTACTTCAAGCTAATTTAGCCATTTTTTTTCTTAATTTGAGGTCTTTGTTTCTCAACAAAGAAAAAACTAATAATGTATATTTTACATATTAGTGTTTTATTATTTTTGAATGTTGTTATCAATCATACTCTTGTTTTAACTTCTTCTTAATTTTTCTACAATCAAACTAGGTTTTAGTGCTTTACCGACGATATTGCATGATTGCATTACCAATTTTTCTTATTAATGTTTTTTAATTGACAGTGTGAATGGAAGATGTTTTACCACAATTTGTTTTTATATTTCAGGTTGATTTAGCCTTTTTTTTTTTTCTTAATCTGAGGTTTTTGTTTATCACAAAAAAAAATAATAATAATGTATATTTTACATATTAGTGTTTTATTATTTTTAAATGTTGTTATCAATCATACTCTTGTTTTGACATCTTAATTTTTCTGCTCTGCAATCAAACTAGGTTTTAGTGCTTTACCGACGATATTGCATGATTGCATTACTAATTTTAGAAGTCCAATCTGAGATTTGGTTTAATTGGTTAAATGAAGATACATAAGCATCTTCGGATATTTTTTTAATTAATTTTAAAAATATAGGGTGTGGATTCCTCCACAAGTGGATTTTGGAATGGGTTGGGCGGTTCCACCGTTCCACTACTTGGATTCTAAGTCGAAAGGGAAAAAGGCAAAATGATGAAGACCAATGCAAAAAATTAAAGGATTCAACGATACAATAATATGCTTCTAATGCTTTACTTAATTATTTCTTGCTTTCATTCGCATCCCTTTAATACACAATTTTAGCCTTTTAGGAATTATTCGGATAATAAATAATATTCCTTAGATCAATGAATTATTTCTTAAAGTAACGGATAATAATTGTGTACTCTTAGAGTACAATAAATGCATACTTTCTTCTCTCACATGAATGGTAGATTTCAATAATTAAATTTATGGTGGGGCCTACTATTAGAAAAACGACGCATTTATGGTACTTCGGAAATACCTAATAATTTTCCTAAAATAAAAATCTCAATATTTGTTTCATCCTTTTTTGCCTCACGTGGCCTAGGAAAAGAATATCGTTTCATACGTAAGGTCCTTTTTTTTTTTTTTTCCTTTTTTCTTTTTATTATTATTATTATTATTATTATTTATAATTGAACCAAACTATTTAAGAACAATTAAAATTTTATTAAAAAAAATATGTATTTTTGTTTGTTAATTTAGTTAAAGAACATATTGAGGGTGGTTTTGGAAGCATGTGGCCCAAAAGTTCAAGCCCAAAAGAAAGTGCAATTGGTGGAGCGTTGCTTGAAGTTGTTTGGCCATGGGTGGGTTTAGCCACGATCGATGGTTATGGCAGCATGGTTCTTTTTAGGGTTTCAAAATTTGTGTATAGCTTCTTTTTATATATTTTTGGCTTGGCTGAAAATTTGGGTGAGTTGATGGTTAAGAATATTATTTTAGGGGAAAAAAAGTTAGGTAATAAGGTGTTCGAGTTTATGTGTGTGTGATATGTTTGGTTATTAAGTAAATGTGGAAAAATTAGGGGTGTCCAATCTAGATTTGCACCCGACTAATTTGCTCAATTTGTGGGTATTCGACTAAAACATCGCCATATGTAAGTGCGGGATTGGTCGATTGCAAGTTCTTGTCACCAGATCCCAACAATCTCAGGTTAAGTAGATAGTTTTTTGTCTAGAACTTGATGAAATCGACCTATTCTAATGTACATGTGCTATGTTGGGCTTTCACCATGTGCTGCATTTCTTCCTTGGAGCTTCTTCATTAGTCGCTCGAGCATTGCTTTAGAGATCCAAAGAGATCTCCACCAAATTTGGCTGACATCACAAAACCTTAAACATAGGAGAGCTTAAGCGATTTGGACCCGATTCGACCATCTGATTTCCCTAGCTAGCATTGTGGTTAACAACTCATTTTGTCACAATCAACGAGTTAGTTGTTGGGTTAACACCCAACTTGAGTTGAATCAATGCATGGACACCGTTAGAAAAAAAAATGATGGGATTTGAATATTGGGATTTGGGTAAGAAATGACGTTATCAAGATACGTCAGTAGAAAGATACTGAACATTGAAATTGTCTAAAAATAATAAAATTTTAATTGAAAATATTAAAAACTCTTGACTTAATTTGAAATAGAAGTATAACTATAACCTATAGTTTTTCCTTTTAACTTCTTCATAGTAATAATGAATAAATAAAAAGCAATAGCTAGATGGACAATACATTCTAGAAGGAATAGAAGGGTCTTTGTCTTTGGGCCATTAAAAGAGGGAATAGTAAAAACATTGAATTTCCCAACTGCTTTTTTATTTTCTTTTCCTGCTGTCATGGGGTTTCCATTTTAGCTATATAGTAAGGCAAGTGAAGACAACTGTGTAGGTCTAATCATCAACCAACCATAGGACTCGTTTGATACTTTCACACTACAGTTTGCCGTCCATCTGAGTTGACCTTTTAATAATGGCTATGAAAACTACATCCCAAAAAGATAGGTATAAAAAGGCGATGAGATGAGGAGGATATCATGTTTTTGGAGTTGAATTGGGCATCTCAATATTTGGCTCTTTATTCCTACTTTCAGTTGGTTAAGATATGCTTAATCTTACCGAAATGACCTTTTTTTTTTTTTTTTTTCCCTAAAAAATTTTAAAAAAATTAGTCAACCCAAAACTAAATTGTACTGATCATAATGCTAAAATTTGTATGTGAACTGCAAATCCTATGCCTCAATTTCTGTCCCTCCCATGCTCTCCTTTTTTTGTTTGTCATGTCGAGCTGACACTATAGTCTCTCACACAATTTGATTATCTCCCACTATGTGCATTTTATATGTTCACTAAAATATCAACTTATTTGGGTCATCTATTCTATGGGTTCCATGTCAATACATTTCTTGGACAGTGAATCACAATACATTTCAACTGGTTGACAAATTGTAAGAGACTAGCTAGGACTACATATTTTAATCAAATTTGTATTTAAAAACCATTGAGTGATATATGATGACGAGTGCTTTTCTTTTTCATTTTAGTTGCTCCTGCAGATTGAAGTGGACCATGTGGTTCTCAAAGCTTCAATGGGGGCAAAGAATAGTTAGTGTTCAATATTCGGTCTATTAAGTCATTGACCTATGTAGAAAACTTCGAGATATTCATATTCTACAAAAGTATAGCTGACGAATTTAAACCTTACGATCTTTTTTTCCCAGATAAGGTCCATGTCAAATCAATCAATTAGAGCCATCATCATCTGGTTTTTCCTTTTTATGATCTGACCTATCAAGTTGTTGGACCACGTCAAAATTGTTATCTTCTTGTGACCCTACTAAAATCATCCATCTATCTCTAAGACTATAACATGTACTACCTTTCTTTTTACCTCAGGAAAAAAATCACAAGTGCGGTTACTGCTTTTGGTTCGTTTAAATCCTATTTATGATTAGCTATAAATTATTATCTAATAATAAAATTTGTGATTGCTCGAATTCATAATCTTGTACTCGCAATATATGAATCACGAGACTTCCCGTCATTGAGTTTTCTCTACCGAGTGGACAGACTTAAATGCTCATTAATCAGTGAACTGGATCCAACTAAAATCATCCAAGTATCTCTAAGACTGTAACATGTAATACCTTTTTTTTTTTACCTTAAAATAAATCACAAGTGCAGTTACTGCTTTTAATTCATTTAAACCCTATTTATGAATAGCTATATATTATTATCCAATAATAAAATTTGTTACCATTCGAATTCATAATCTTGAACTCGCAAGGTATGAATCACGAGACTTCCTGTCATTGAGCCGCCCCTACCAAGTGGACAAACCTAAATGCTCATTAATCAGTGAACTGTAGTCACTTCATGCGTGAATGCGTTTGGAATGGTTATCCTTAATAGTGATTGCCCGTGAAACATACAATGTTGGCCGTACGGTTCGTTATTTTGATTGATTAAGAAATGAAATATATTGGTAGCCATTGATTAATCAATGGACGTGTAACAGGGATGCATTTGGTTATCCAAAATAGTGTTTGTCCATATATTAAAAATAATAATAATTAGTGTTTGCCCAACCATACGATAATGATGGATGTACCATTTATCAGTTTGGATTGATTAAGATAATAAAATATTTTAATATCAATTAATATCATTATATAATTGAAGATTTTCAATAAAGGTCAACATACCTTTTATTGTAAAATAGAAGCCATTATTTGTTAAATCCTTTAAAATTTTAGGTATGCTTGAATACAAGCAGGGCTACAAATGAACCAAATTATTTATAAATAACTCAAGGTTGACTTGGGATAAAACTTGTTTATATTAGTTTGTTTAAAAAACAAACCAAGTTCAAGTTCTAAGTTTAGGATCGATTATTAAATGAGTTAAACTCAAATATAACAATATGTTCGTAAACAAACTCGTGAATATAAGAGCTCAATTTAACTTTATATAAAATTGTATTTTTATATCTATAAATGTCTAAAAATATATTTATATAGATTTGAGATTAGATTGTATAAGTTTGTCAATAGGTTTATATGATATTATATTAAATTTTATTTGTATTTATTGATGATATAAATTATCTATTTGTAGTAAAATGTCATAGAATTATGAAAATGTAAAACATTTTAATCATGGTTTCACAATATATAGGAAAATAATAAGTTAACCAAGTAACTTGTGAACAAGTTTGAGCTTGCTTGATAAGAAAATGAGTCAAGCTTGAACATAAAATCTTGTACAGTAATGAGCTTGAGCTCGGCTCGTATTCGAAAAAAGAATTAAATGAATAGGCTTAAACTTTTAATACTTGGCTTGACTCGGCTCGTTTATAGCCCTAAACATAGTTGTTAAAATGTGAATTGTATCGTGAATCGATTTTTGATTTTTTCGTATCGTGTATTGTAAGATACACAAACATTTAATAAAATTTATAAGAAATTATAGATATACATATATAAATGGTATATTTATTATAAATTTTGAATATATTCAGCTAATGACTAATTTATTTCATCATTTATATAATAATATTTAACAAGCTAATTAAATAAATAAAACTAGCATGTGTTTATAACATTCACATTCAAATTGCTTAAATTCAAAAGTGATAATATATTACAAATGATCCAAAAATTCATTTATTTTCATCATATTGGCTAATTAACCCCATCTAAGTCAATGCTATCATCACATTTATCATTTTGCAAATTTATTTCTTCATTAAAATTTTCTTCATCATCACTAACATTTACTATCTCTCCTTGTTCTTTTTATTTTAATAATTTTTTTTAAAACAAAATTCTTCTTGGCATCTAGTTTCTTGGACTTATAACAATAATGAAAAAAATAAAAATAATTATATTTTCAATTAATATCTTATTCATAGTGTGGGGACCGGCCCAGAATAACAGGTTGGTTGGGCCTTAGGCCCGTCCGAGGACCATTCTGTTCGAGGAGATGTCGTGGCCCAGAATCCTTGCTCAGGCCCACTAGAGCAAAGAAAACACGTCCGAGGAGTAATTCCTCCTCGGATATTCCAAAATCCAAGTCAAAGGTGCATCCCAGCTACTATAGTTCTCCGTCCAAGCACGTAAAAAGAAAGGAGTCCTAAAATATCCTAGCAAAGGTTGTCATCACCACATTAAATGCACCACAGCTACTCTTCTGGCTGCATTAATGCAGAGAAGACCCCTTAACAGTGCTACCTTGGTCACTACAACTCACAAAGAACTGATATGGGTGTCTGATGGGACAGGTGCTCAAGTAGGGGTTTGGATGATCAACAGGTGTAAGGCCTAGATGATAAAAGAGGGCCTATATAATATGTAAAAGTCCCCCAAAAGAGGGGGTCGGAGAAAAAAGGAGAGAAGAGACAGAGGAGCAAAGGTTCATTGTACGAATGCATGCCCATGAATAAAACTTCCCCTTTCACATCCACTTTCTTCATTCTTGTTTCTATATCTACTAAGGATATGCAACGAACCGTTTAAGCCAACTGGAACCAAGTTCTTCAGCCCATACTTTACAAAATTCATTGTGTGGGACCTTTTGGGCCAAGGCCTGACCATCCAGGACCGGGTTAACTAAAATCGTGTCCCTACAATTGGCGCCGTCCGTGGGAAGAACTAAAGTATCAGTGAGCACAACGGTCGAGCATGGCAGAACTAGGTCCACACCAGGAGAATCCTCACCAGGCTAACTCTCAACAGATAGAACCCATTGAGTCCCAGCGGCAAAATAACCCTGCCAATCCAGGCAGCAGAGAGAATCGTGAAGGAAGCGTGCATACTACCCAGACGAGCCAAAGTCACACCCAGATAGGTAGTCACCTATCCTAGAGGCGAAATAGTCATCAGGCCATGCAGCGAGAGATAGATGACCTGAAAAGGAAGTTACGACGTGTACAGCGAAAGCGATCTCCCTCTAGCTCAGATGAGTCCTCTAATGGGGAGGATGTGAGTTATAGACGGAGGTCGAGAACCCCCCCCCCCCCAAGTGAAACCTTTTCTTACGAGAGGGAACCACGCCCTGTACGAAAATATGAGAGCCCATCCAGTAAGGGTTCGGGAAACGATGCTATGAATAGGACGCTAGACCAGATTTCAAGGTCACCCTTCATGTACAGAATTGAAGGGGCTAGGTTGCCTCGACGCTTTAATCAACCAGCGTTCGCCATCTATAACGGCCGAGTAGACCCGGTGGAGCACGTGAGTCAGTTTAACCAAAAAATGGCTATCTACTCGCAAAATGAAACCTTGATGTGCAAAGTCTTCCTATCCAGCTTGGGACCAATGGCGATGAGGTGGTTCAACAGCCTGAAGACAAATTCCATAGGCTCATACAAATAGCTCACTCAGGCTTTCTGCTCCCGCTTTATTACAAATAGCAGAGTCCCTTGACCCCTCAGTTCGCTATTGTCCTTGTCCATGCACGAGGGAGAGACCCTGAAAGCATATTCGGATAGATATTGGGAGAAGTATAACGAGTTAGATGAGAACCATGATGATGTTGCTATCAGCACATTCAAAAGCGGTCTCCCCACCGAGCATGGCTTAAGGAAATCTCTCACTGGTAAACCAGTTGCCAACGTTCATCAGTAGATGGATAGGATCGACAAGTACAAAAGGGTGGAAGAAGATCGGCTACAAGGAAAGAGAAAGGAGAAGATCATTCCCCCCAAAGCGAATGATTTCAGGTCAGAACGATATTACCATAACCAGCCGAGGAGAGATTTTTCGAGACAGGCTGGACAGAGTAACATGCAAACGGTGAATGCCGTGTTCAGGGAGCCGGTACAACAAGTGCTGGAGAAAGTAAGAAACGAACCCTTCTTCAGGTGGCCGGGAAAGATGGCTAGAGACCCTTCAAAACGTAACCAGAACCTGTACTGCCATTATCATCAGGACCATGGGCATACCACTGAGGATTGTAGGAATCTATGGAATCACCTAGATCAGTTGGTCCGAGAAGGGAAGTTACGTCACCTTTTGCACCCATCGAGCAGCCATCCAGGTCAGGCAATGTAAGAGCCTTGAAAGGATGTGTCATTAAGACTGCCCACCGGAACGATACACGTCATCCTCGCAGCACCAGGAAGAACTAGGCCACCTCCTTCCAGGGTACTGGTTGTTGGTCGGCTCCCCTCCGAGGACAGGCAAAGGGAACCTAAAAGGTTTAAAAAGGGAAGCTCTTTGATACTAGGATTCTCGGACGAGGATAAAAGGGGAACTATCCAACCTCACGACGATGCCTTAATGGTTACACTGAGAATCGGAGGCTTCGATGTGAGAAGGGTGTTGGTAGACCCAGGAAGCGCAGTGGAGGTAATGTACCCTGATTTATACAAGGGGCTGAACCTAAGGCTGGAAGATTTGACGGCTTATGACTCTCCCCTTATCAGCTTCGAGGGGAAGACTGTTACGCCAAAGGGGCAGATCAGATTACCCATACAGACTGGATCAGAGATGGTGGAGGTGAATTTTATCGTGGTCGATGCCTACTCACCCTACACAGAGATAGTAGCCAGGCCATGGATCCATGCCCTAGAAGCTGTATCCTCCACACTTCACCAAAAAGTAAAATACCCATCCAGAGGCCAAGTAGAAGAGATTCGTGGAGATTAGGCCATGACCAGGCAGTGTATGGTGGTCGCCATCTCACATCGGTCCCATGCCGAGTCTTCGGCCTCTGGGAACTTATAGCAACCAGCCCCCTCAGCAGGGCAAGACAATGAGCCAGCCAAGGAGGTAAGGTGTGAAAGTTTAGAAAAATTCATTGTCGACAACAACCCAGAGAGATTTTTCCAGGTCTGCTCCGAGTTGCCTTCTCAAGAAAAAGAGGAACTGGTCGAATTTCTGAGAAGAAATGTCGATGTGTTTGCATGGGACGCTTACGACGCCCTGGGGGTTGATCCTAGCCTTATTTGTCACCACCTGAACGATAACCCATCTTCCATTCCAAAGAAGCAACCAACCTGACGCCCCTCAAAGGAACATGCTAGTGCCGTTAAAGACGAAGTGGCAAAACTGAAAAGAGCAGGGGCTACTAAAGAGGTTTTTTACCCCAAATGGCTGGCAAACACGGTGGTAGTAAGAAAGAAAACGGGGAAGTGGCGAGTTTGCGTAAACTTCACAGACCTAAATAAGGCATGCCCAAAGGATCCATTCCCCTTACCGCGAATCGACCGATTGGTGGATGCAACTGTAGGCCACCCTCGAATAAGTTTCCTGGACACCTTCCAGGGCTATCATCAGATGCCCCTTGCATTAGAAGATCAAGAGAAGACGGTGTTCATGACACCCATCGGAAACTATCACTATAAGGTGATGCCATTCGGACTAAAGAACACAGGGTCGATCTATCAAAGAATGATGACCAGGATGTTCGAGCCACAACTAGGCAAAGTTATTGAGGTTTACATAGACGATATGGTTGTAAAAAGCAAAATGGTGTCCGACCATGTGAAAAACCTTGAAATCATCTTTGCTATCTTAAGGGAGCACAAGTTGCGACTCAATACTTCCAAGTGTTCATTCGGGGTCGGATCTGGGAAATTCTTAGGCTATATGGTAACCTACAAGGGAATAGAAGTGAGTCCCGACCAAATCAAAGCGATTAACAGCCTACAGGCTCCTCAGAATCCAAAAGAGGTACAGAAGCTCACTGGCATGATCGCAGCATTAAACCGGTTCATATCACAATCTGGAGATCGATGTTGACCTTTCTACCTCTTGATAAATAAGTGGAAAGGGTTTGAATGGTTGGAGGATTGTGTCCGGGCCTTCCAACAACTTAAGGAATACTTGTCGCGACCACCCATCATGTTTAGCCCTGAGGCAGACGAGGTACTGTTTGCATACATAGCCGTAACCCCTCATGCTGTAAGCCTGGTACTGATACGGGATGACGACGGGGTACAGCGACCAGTGTACTACGTGAATAAATCACTACATGAGGCCAAAGTGCGATACTTACCATTGGAGAAAGTGATTCTGGCAGTAGTGCACGCCACAAAGAAGCTCCCCCATTACTTTCAGGCTCACACGGTCATCGTTCTAACCTAGCTCCCCCTTCGAGCGGTGCTTCGAAGCACCGACTACACCAGAAGGATCGCCATGTGGAGTACAATTTTGGGAGCCTTTGATATTAAATATATGCCCAGATCTTCTGTTAAAGGTTAAGTCCTCACGGACTTAATCGTAGAATTCACTAAACCCTCTGTAGAAACAATAGCCGAGAAGAAAGACATGGATGGAAAATCGGTTGGCACAATTTTAGCAGGGGAAACCTTGCATTGGAGGGTCTACGTGGATGGCGCGGCCAACCAAGGAGGATCCGAAATTGGACTAGTTTTAATATCGCCCGACGGTATTGCTATCGAGAAATCATTGAGACTCAAGTTCTCGGCTACAAACAACGAGGCCGAATACGAAGCCTTACTTCAAGGGATGACGGTGGTCCAAAAATTGGGCGGAAGGGTAATGGAAGCATTCTCGGACTCCAAATTGGTCGTTGGCCAAGTGATGGGTGAGTTAGAAGCTAGAGATGTTAGAATGCAAGAATATCTAGGACGAGTCAAACGCCTACAGTCGAATTTTGAATCCTTCAATCTGATGCACATTTCCAGGAGTGTGAACACCCATGCAGACTCGTTGGCCACTCTCGTCACATCCTCGGCGCATGATCTGCTGCGAATGATCATTGTTGAAGATCTAGTCCAGGCGAGTCCCATTATAAGAGACTCAGCTCAGGTCCATCAGATTAGAAGGAATCCCAGCTGGATGGATCCTATAAAGAACTTCCTCAAAGACGACACCCTACCAGAGGGAAAACTGGAGGCCGAGAAGATACGGAGGAATGCTCCTCGGTTCTGGTTATCGGAAGACCACAAACTATGTCGGTGCTCCTACTCTAGGCCGTACCTACTTTGTATATATCTAGAAGAATTCGAGTCCTTACTTGAAGAGTTACATGAGGGGATTTGTGGAAGTCACACCGGAAGGAGGTCGCTAGCGCACTGGGCGCTTACCCAAGGATATTGGTGGCCGAACATGCAAAGAGAGGCCCAAGAATACGCCAAGGAGTGTGATCAGTGCCAGAGATTTGCCCCAAATATCCACCAACCCGGAGGGGTCCTCAACCCCCTCTCCAGCCCCTGGCCGTTTGCTCAGTGGGGTCTTGATATTATCGGTCCTTTCCCTAAATCGGCAGGGAATAAGTGATACATAATAATTGGAACCGATTACTTCACCAAATGGGTGGAGGCTGAACCTCTGGCCAACAATAGGGACGTGGATGCCCAGAAATTCATCTGGAAGAACATTATTACCCGCTTCGAAACTCCACACACACTCATCTCGGACAACGGTCTCCAATTTGATAGCAAGAACTTCAGGGAATATTGTTGCGAGTTTGAAATCACTAACCGGTACTCCAATCCCGCCTACCCCCAAGGAAATGGACAAGCCGAGGCCGTGAACAAGGTCATAGTGAATGGATTGAAAAGGGGCTGGATGAGGCAAAGGGGAAATGGGTGGAAGAGCTCCCACACGTCTTATGGACCTATCGGACGACGCTGCGACGGTCAACCGGTGAAACCCTCTTTTCGATGACCTATGGTGCTGAGGCCGTGCTCCTAATTAAGAACATCTTTCCCACACTGAGGTCTAACTCCTTTACCCCAGACAATAACGACGAGTTATTGGGGAGAAATCTAGACTTAGCTGAGGAAAGAAGGGAAAAAGCAATGATCTATATGGCCTATTATCATCAGAAGCTGAGACAAGGATATGATGCTAATGTTAAACTGCGACCTTTAGGTTTGGGTGATCTCGTGATGAGAAAGATTCTCGGCAACGCAAAAAACCCTTCTTGGGGCAAGCTGGGGCTCAATTGGGAAGGACCGTATCGCATCACATCTATGGCCGGAATAGGTGCTTATTATCTAGAAGATTTGGATGAAAAAACTGTACCTCGCCCGTGGAATGTAAATAACCTAAGAAGATATTGTTATTAATGGAAGCGGCTTTGCCCGTGTTTTGTTCTGTGATCATCATGTACCCACCGGTCCATTTCCATCTATACAAAGTTTTAAACAGAATCTAAGTCCTACATGGCTCCTCGGACCACAGACTTAGGAGAAATTATTACTTATGCAATTTATCCAAGTTTTAAACAGAACCTAAGTCCTGCATGGCTCCTCGGACCACAGACTTAGGGGAAATTATTACTTATGCAATTTATCCAAGTTTTAAACAGAACCTAAGTCCTGCATGGCTCCTCGGACCACAGACTTAGGGGAAATTATTACTTATGGCAACTATTCAAAGTTTTAAACAGAATCTAAGTCCTGCATGGCTCCTCGGACCACAGACTTAGGAAAAATTAATACTTATGGCAACTATTCAAAGTTTTAAACAGAACTTAAGTCCTGCATGGCTCCTCGGACCACAGACTTAGGGGAAATTATTACTTATGGCAACTATTCAAAGTTTTAAACAGAACCTAAGTCCTTCATGGCTCCTCGGCCCACAGGCTTAGGGGAAATTATTACTTATGGCAGCTATTCAAAGTTTTAAACAGAACCTAAGTCTTGCATGGCTCCTCGGACCACAGGCTTAGGGGAAATTATTACTTATGGAATTTATCCAAGTTTTAAACAGAACCTAAGTCCTGCATGGCTCCTCAGACCACAGACTTAGGGGAAATTATTACTTAGAACTCTTGTGCAAATTCAAGGTACGTGCGTAGTCTAGCATTATTACAACCATTATTCAGATTCGCTGCGCGGCATTCTTCTTTCTTATACATTTATATTTATTGATATCATTGCGAACGTTAAATAAAGGGATAGTGTTAGTAAACATCCGTAGAAAATGAAGAGAACATTCAATATTAATATTCCGAAGTCAATACAAAGAGAGGTCTTTACAAAAGAACAAAAATAAGACAACTCTCATTAAAAAAAAAAAAAAAAAAAAAAAAGTAGAAAAATTAAAAACCTAAAAGCTAAGCCTTAGTAGGAGGATCCTTTTTCTGCTCTGGCTGAGGAGGAAAAACCTCAGAAATGGAGTCCTTGGCAGGATCTTTGGCTCTATCAAGCAGAGGATGACATCAGGCACAGCCAAGCCCTGCTCAAAAGCTGCTTGAGCGTTATCGGGATTCTCTCGGATCTCTTGAGGGTAGAAGACCTTCTAAGGCAATCTCAGCACCGAATCTGTAGGAATTCCTACAGCATCAAGGGCATGAGCCCATGAGATGCTGCAGTAGTCCCTGCACACCTCGGGAATTTCCTCGGAGAGCCTGGCCTCCGTTTCTTGAATCCCGAGATGATGAGCAGCTTTCTTTTCAGCCTCTGCAGCCTCCCGGATCAGCTGAGCCTCTTCTTTAACCCGTTGTATCTCGTCCTCAGCTTTATGCAGAGCGGTCTTAAGATCCAGTACTGCCTGCTTCTCAGTAGCAAGACTAGTCTTGGTTATGAATAACTTTTGGCGCTGATCCTCCACTTGGTTTCAGCACTTTTCAGGCCAGCCTCCGCGCTCCAACGCTGTTTCTCCGATTTTTTGAACTTCTCCACAAGTTCAAGGTTCTCTTGCTTGAGGGACCCCACGGTCTTCTCCACCTCTATCTGAGACTGGACCTCAGCTTCAGCCAAGCTGCGGTTGTTGCGACAAAACTCCTCAGCCACAAACACCTGTTGAGTGATTTGCCAACAAAAAAAAAAACCAAAATTGTGTTAGAATGCAACAATGTTTGATGATTTAATGAAAGGGTAGAAGAATGACTTACTATCGCAAGGTCCCTCTTAAGGGATAGAAAAAGCTCGGGCTGGGAGAATCGCTTGTTGGCCTCCATGTCTCGAGAAAGGAGCACTGGCTGCTCCAGGGCCTCAGCTATGTAACCTGCTCTACCCCTGTTGTATTCTCGAACCGAGGCAGTATAGGGGATAGCGACCCCGTCCAACTCCAGCTTCGGACTCCATACGCGTGGATTAACGTGCACTTCAGCCCGATTCTCCTCATCTCAGCTCTCCACGGAATTGGCCCTTTTACTCCTCTGCTCCCGAGTGGTTTTTTGCTGCTTGGCCGGGCGGGGGGCCACTTCACCTTCCTCAGGAACATCAACTGGCTTTTTTTTTTTTTTTTAAGTCCAGGTTAACCTTGAGGCCAAGATCGGAAGGAACTTGAGGGGCAGCGGGAGGAAGGTCCTGGGCCTGCGACTGAGCAGGCACTTTCGAAGATTGGCCCTTTCCTCGGCTGGACATCAATTCTCCTAAGGATTTTCCCTTGCCAGCCATGTTGTCTACTTCCTCGTCCGAAGAGTCATCCGAGCAGGCTATAATAATCGGGGCGCCGACCACGGAGTTTCGATCCTGCTCTCCTTCAGGATCCGAGAGCTCAATTAAGGGAGCTTTATCAACCTCCTCTTCAAAATAGAACTCATCTATTTCCTCCTCAAGAGAAAGACGAGATGATTCGGCCTCTCCTTCAACTGGCGCAGCAATTTCAAGGTTGTCTGGTGGAGGCAGTTGCGCGGCCGGTGGACGCAGTTGCGCGGCCAGTGGAGGATCTCGAACACCAGGTAGCACGACTGGCTTAAGATCTTGTCGGGCTAGAAACTTAGGCTTGGATACGTCAATCCTAGCCAATCTGGGACTACCGGCTCTGATGGCATGGCCAATGGCTTGGAAAGCGCGGGTTAGTGGTTGATAGGCCAAAACCAAATGACACGCGCGTAGCTACCTGTCCTCGGCAACATAGATTTCTGACCTTAGAAGGTAGTTCAAGGCCGGAACGTTCACGTAGCTCAGCTTGGGAGCAACCAAAACTTTATCTGCAAGACAACCGAGAAGGAAATTAGAATTAAACTACGAAATTTATGACAAGCAAAAAAGAGAGTAAATCCGAGGAGCTAAGCCCCTTCCCTAAAGGATTGGCCCTAAAGGCGCCGCACCTGGAATTCCTGCCCGAGTTGGACAATGAAAACCATCGCTCCATTCTCCTGAGGCAATGAGGAAGTCATCCTTCATAGTCTTATTGGATATGGGGAGACAGGAGATTAGCCTAACCACCTCAGATCGAGATTTAAGGTAATACCCTCCCTTCTCAACGTAGTGGCACTCGTACATGTGTACCACATCATGCCAGGTCAAGCTCAAACCCTTTCGCTCGTTCAAGACATCTATGCAGCCTAATACCCTGAACATGTTTGGAGCGCACTGGTGTGGTGTCAACCTATGGTGGAACAAGTAGTCTCGGGTAATCCTACGTATAGGAAGTGTCATTCCCCCTTGTATAAAGACAATCATAGGAGTGACCACTTCATCCACGTCTCTATCTAACAGTACTCCTTCTGGGGGACAGTACTGTAGAACCACTCCTTGCGGGATATGGAATTTTGCCCTAAAGGCCTCCATGGCAGCCGGAGTGTCTACTAGGTCTTTGAATCTACCCATCTAGGCCGAACTGAAGGGACGGAAATAAAAACCGAGGAGAAAAGTAAAATCCAAGGAGAAATTCGAAGCGGCGAAACGAATGGAACTTATGGGTATCTTCACAAATGACCGGTGAGATGCTTGAAAATCTCTTCTAGGGAGGACGCTTCGCAGAAACAATTATGGAAATTTGAAGAACGGAAGTGCTCGTAGGTTTTTGGGTGTTGGAGCTCTCTGGAGTTCTCTAGACTTCTAATGTGTAGATAAAAAAGAAAAAATAAGCCTCTCTGGCGCTTTATATAGCAAGAGGGAGAGAGAAAATCACTCCTGCTCAAAAATTCAAGGAAAAATGCTGGCCGTCAGATCTACACCTCGCCGTTGGATAAAGGAGACATAAAACTGCCTAGAGTAAATGGCCGCGCCTCGTAAATTGTGGCGCGTCAAAAGTAACCACCTGCACGCGCAGACCAAGACCTCATTAATTCCATCCTTTGTAAGTGTCAAAACCCCGCTTTTCTCCTCAGAAGGAGATCAAAACCGGAGTTTTGAGGGGCTATTGTGGGGACCGGCCCAGAATAACGGGTTGGCTGGGCCTTAGGCCCGTCCGAGGAGACGTCGCGGCCCAGAATCCTTGCTCAGGCCCACTAGAGCAAAGAAAACACGTCCGAGGAGTAATTCCTCCTCGGACATTCCAAAATCTAGGTCAAAGGTGCATCCCAGCTACTGTAGTCCTCCCTCCAAGCACGTAAAAAGAAAGGAGTCCCAAAATATCCCAGCAAAGGCTGTCACCACCACATTAAATGCACCACAGCTACTCTTCTGGCTGCATTAATGAAGAGAAGACCCCTAAACAGTGCTACCTTGGTCACTACAACTCACAAAGAACTGATATGGGTGTCTGATGGGACAGGTGCTCAAGTAGGAGTTTGGATGATTAACAGGTGTAAGGCCTAGATGATAAAAGAGGGCCTATATAATATGTAAAAGTCCACCAAAAGAGGGGGACGGAGAAAAAAGGAGAGAAGAGACAGAGGAGCAAAGGTTCATTGTACGAATGCATGCCCATGAATAAAACTTCCCTTTTCACATCCACTTTCTTCATTCTTGTTTCTATATCTACTAAGGACATGCAACGAACCGTTTATCCAACTGGAACCAAGTTCTTCAGCTCATACTCTACAAAATTCATTGTGTGGGACCTTTTGGACCAAGGCCTGACCATCCAAGACCGGGTTAACTAAAATCATGTCCCTACACATAGCATAGAAAATAAATTTGTAAATATTAAAGTGAAGTGTAAGTGTGTACTGTGTAGTTCAAATTTTGTAGAAGAAAGAGAGGGGAAAAAAAAAACTTAAGAATATGGTATTTTATTAGGTCAAATCAAATAACCTAATAATTTTTTGTTTAAAAAAAGTCTAACAACTTGTTAGATTAAAATAAAAGTACAAATTTTAACCCAAAAAAAAAATCTCATTTTAAAGTATTTGTTTATGTATGTACAATATGTACGATTTTACGATACGATGTGATTTATACGATACACACACTGTATCGTACGATTCATGAACACTTAGGATATGCTTATATGATACGGAACTTTTTACATACAATACGATACGAATCATACGATATGTGATACGTATCGTATGATACTGACAACTATGTCCCTATATACCAGCCAAATAAGATATATATATATATATATATATATATATATAACCTAATTAATTGAAAAAAAAATTAAAAGGTTAAAATCAGTGGCCTTTAGAGCATTCAAATTGATTCGTGCAAAATTTTCTTTTTATTTTAGAAAAAGAACTTATTTTTTCTATTTTAGCAAAAACTTTTCAAAACACTCACATCTGATTCTCTATTCTAAACACTATTTCACTCAAATACTCTTTCTTTATTCATTGTTTTACTATTTCCTCCACTTTTCAAAATATTCACACTAACTGTTTAAAAAATAAACAAAATAAGTGCTTTAAAAAAAAAAAAAAAAAGAGTTTGGGGAATTAACAATGTTCTCTAAATGTAAGGATGCATTATAACATTATAACAAAATGGTGTTTTTTTAGGAGATCTGTAGGGAAGCCAATGTCTGAATTATTTTTGGATTCATTCCCTAAATTGGTCTCTTATCCTATTTGAGGGAGATGGATGGGAACGCTCTTAGTCAAGAATGGAGCTAAAACTTGATTCAATGAAAAAAGAAAAAAAAAAACCAATAATGAGATAGTGGGCAGACTGGGCAGAGAAACCAAATGGAGGAAGAAGTAAGAAAAAAGTATCATGTTATGTGTCTTATTTTTTATTATTATGTTTTTTATTTGAGAAACTGCTTTATTTTTATTAGTATTGAGTTGGTAATGTCTTTAGTTTGTTATGATTGATTTAATTAAGTTAGATTAGATTAGAAGTATTTTATGACACACATAAAATCATTCCCGCACTGCATGTGATTAAAAGGCTAATTAAATCCAAAATATATATATCAAAAATAAATATTTCACAAAATCCATATTTCATTGATTTTCAATTAAACAAACACAGTCTTACTTGGAAATTTCATACCAAATGCATTATCGAGGTTCAACTAATAGCACAGTAAGAATGGTGTCTTTTCTAGTAATCTGTTTGTGGTATAAACCACAACCCCTTCCTTCACCCATTATCTACCTATAAATAAAAAAATTACATTATCATTTTTTTTATCTTATTATGCATGTTTCCACTAATCAGACAAAAATTCAGGAAAAAATGGAAAACAAAGATTTTAAAGAAAAAGATGAAACCAAAATTAAAATATTTTGTAACGTAAATAGCATACACTCGAAAACTCTTCTAAAGAAATGCATTCTAACTTGAGCCCAATTCTTAACCCAATACGATTGGGCTAGACCTTAGCATGTGTACTTCTCCTAGGCCTTTGCATGACTGATCCCAAAATCATACTTGGTTAGGCCCAAAAGCTTAGACCTTAGCATCCTTTTTTGGTTTTTCAGCAACATATTCTTCTCTCTACACTCTGTTTTTAAAAAATAATTTTCTATAAAACTATCTCATTTTCTAATATTTGGTAGTAATTTTAAATGAGTTGAAAAATAATTTCCTAACTTTCTTTATTTAGCTTGCTATGAGATAAAGTTGTTTTCCAAAAAAATTTAATGAAAAACAATGTCTAAAAATAGGCCATATTTTTTATATTGACCAAAGATAGTTTTCCTTTACTCATATTTTTTTATGCTACTAAACACTAGAAAACATGGAAACTATCTTTGCACAAGATTTTCCATCGAAACAAACGGAGCGTAGTCTCTAGTCTATACTGTACTGAACCCATTCTTAAGCCATTCATGATTCAACCAAATCCAATGTACAATCCTTATTTTCTAACATTACCTCTCCCATCTTGACCCAGATGGGAGAGGTGATACACTTGGACATTTCCTTCCTTTACATATATGTATGATGGTCTGGAATGGATTAATTAAATGCACACAATGAGTTGGTCGTGTCCATTTCAAAGGCTTTTACCAAGTTGTGAACAATAACATGAAAACTCTAAGGAGATACACTAGATTGTGGTGTAGTTTTGGTCCTCAGTATAGATACTTTTCAGTATTAGCCAATGTGAAGCCTCAGAGTCCAACACTGGAGGACCTTGTTTATGTGAGTGCAAGGGTTGCCCATGTTTCAAGTTTGCATGAAATGCTGCAGTTATTTGCAAGAACGAGAGTACCCATGAAAGGGAAGGCTTGCCATGCACAAGTAATTTGTGTTGGGTTGCAAGCAGACATTATAACAGCAAACATGCTCATTGCAATGTATGCAAAATGTGGTTTAGTTGACTGTGCTCGTAAAGTGTTTGATAAAATGCCAGAACGAAGCTTGGTTTCATGGAATATGATGATTGGGTCACTTGCACAGAATGGTGAGGAGCAGGAAGCTCTTAGTCTTTTTGTTGAGATGCAAAGAGAAGGAATCTCATTTAGTGAATTCACCGTTTCGAGTGTTCTATGTGCCTGTGCTGCAAAGTGTGCTATGTTTGAGTGTAAACAGTTGCATGCTTTCGCTATAAAGGCTGCCATGGACTTTAATGTTTTTGTGGGAACTGCATTGCTTGATGTTTATGCCAAGTGCAATTTGATAAAGGATGCAATCTGGGTTTTTGAATGCATGCCAGAAAAGAGTGCTGTTACATGGAGTTCGATGGTGGCAGGTTATGTACAAAATGAGCTTTATGAGGAGGCTTTGGTCTTGTTTCGCAAAGCTCAAATGATGGGGTTGGAGCAGAACCAGTATACAATTTCATCTATAATATGTGCTTGTGCAGGTCTGGCAGCTCTGATTGAAGGGAACCAGGTGCATGCCGTGTTATGTAAAACTGGACTTGGTTCCGATATATATGTTGCTTCCTCACTTATTAACATGTATGCCAGATGTGGCTGCATTCAAGAAGCATACATTGTGTTTCAAGGTGTGGAAGAGAAGAGCATTGTTCTCTGGAACGCAGTGATTTCGGGGTTTGGTAGGCATGCCCACTCCCTAGAAGCGATGATTTTGTTTGAGAAAATGCAGCAGACGGGTATTTTTCCAAATAAAGTAACCTATATTGCTGTGTTATCAGCATGTAGTCATATGGGTTTGGTTGAAAAAGGAAAGAAATATTTCAATCTTATGACAAGGGAGCACAATTTGTCACCTGATGTCCTTCACTATTCATGTATGGTAGATATTTTTGGTCGAGCAGGGCAGATTCACAAAGCTTATGATTTGATAAAGAACATGCCGTTTGATGCGACTGCTTCAATTTGGGGTTCGCTTTTGTCTTCTTGTAGAGTCTACGGAAATCTTGAATTGGCTGAGGTTGCAGCTAAGCAATTATTTGAGCTGGAACCTAATAATGCAGGGAATCATGTTTTGCTTTCAAACATATACGCGGCAAATAAAAAGTGGGAAGAAGTGGCAAGAGCAAGGAAGCTTCTTAACGAAAGTGAGGTGAAGAAGGAGAGGGGTAAGAGTTGGATTGGAATCAAAGACAAGGTTCATTCATTTATGGTTGGAGAGAGAAACCATCCTAAAATTGCTGAGATTTACTCAAAGTTGGATAATTTAATTGAAGAGTTGGAGAAGCTAGATTATAAGGCTGAGACTGCACATGACCTTCACTACGTGGAAGAGGGCAGAAAACAAGAACTCTTAAGGCACCATAGTGAGAAGCTTGCTCTTACTTTTGGTTTAATGTGCTTACCTTCAAATGTGCCTATCAGAATTATGAAGAATCTTAGGATCTGTGGGGATTGCCATTCTTTTATGAAGCTTACATCAAGTTTGACAGGGAGAGAGATTATTGTTCGGGATACAAATCGATTTCACCATTTTAAGAATGGTTACTGTTCTTGTGGAGACTTTTGGTGACAAGTTGGTTACCTTACCATCTTGTGGTGTTGATCCAACTGACTTGTTGGTTTAACACATTTGCCCTACTGCATCTGGGTGTGTCCAAGTGTAATGACTATGAACCGATTCTCATGATATTAGAGAAGTTTTTGGTACATTACATGGAGGTTTGGTTTCCTCTATCATCCAAAAGATCAGTTTCAAGCAAGTAAAGAATTGGTGCTGGCAACTTAAAAGAGAAGGCAGAGTGCAAAAATGGGGTGGCTTCAGTACCCTTAAAAGTGCTACACAATTGCGTAGCCTATGGCTATATAGGTTTCAAATTTTGACTCTTCCGATTTCTTCTCGTTCTTTATTTATTGATTTTTTGTTTTTCCAGTCTAGTTTATCATAACCTCAATGTGAGCTCCCTATCTATTTGGCTGGTATAGCTGCTTGAGAATTTGTCTCGTATCAAGAGGATTTAATAATGGCCCTAGAGAGGGACATTATTGGGAGAACCAGGGTTCAAATCCCCTCTCACACATTGTTGTAACTACCAAATTTTCAAAATAAATATAAAGATCATAATTTCCCCAGAGACAGAACTTATTAGGTATCCTTTGCTTGAGTTGGCCAATTCTTAATTTCTTAAGGCATAGACCTGTTTCCTTTAAGGTCAACGGAACGTAGGAAAATAAATGTCTTTACCTCTTATTCCTTAAGGACCCAAGAGATTTGTGACTCTGTTGTCAAATGATACACGTCTAGATTGTTTTTTCCTTACTTTAGTTGCCTACCAATTACATATTTTTATTTGTATTACAACCTTATGTTTATATTTTGTTCTTGCAATCATTAAAGTCTAAGAAAATATATGGGATTGAAATGGTTCCTAAAAAATTGTTTTCTGTTTGTCAATTAAAAAATGGTACTTTTGGTTGGTTTCAGTATTTGTGTTCTCAGAACACTAGGGAAAACACTGGGAACAATCGTCTCTCTCTCTCTCTCTCTCTCTCTCAATTTCCTTTGTAGACTGTTGTTCCTGTTTTTGCCACTTATGGATCCGCTGGTGCCATTCACCAAAGTAAGCCCTTCTTATCTTCCTCCATATTTCCCTTTGATTTGTTGAATTATGTCCCAATTGGTATTTTGTGCATGTTGGCATTTGCCATTTTGTCTAGAAAAAATGAAATTAATTTCAACACCTTGATGATATAAATTAATCTCTGTTTCATCTATTATTGTATTGGTACATACATTTCGGATTTTGTTAGAATAAGCACTGAACTTCTTGAGACATAATTCATCAACTAATTGAGTAGCTTCTTAAGGTCGACACAGTTCAGGTACTCATCACAGTCCGCATAATAAGTGATGATCTATTGCCAAAAACAATTCATTGATGTTATCTACCTCATGTATTGAATGGCTGACCAACTCTTGTATCATTTTGTTAATAAATCAATGAGAGATCTCACTTGCTTAAACCCAAAAGCATTTGCATAATACCTTACGTTAGATCTTTTTCTGCAGGGCCCTAAATACTTCAATCATTATAAAATTATTATACTAAATTTCAAAACTAAATTTATAAGAAAAGAACCCCCTATGAAATTTCTTCTTATGTTATATATTACTTGTGTTTCAGGTTCTTGTTTGTGGGAGTTCAAATAGTGCCTTAGCACCATACTGGAGCAAAAAGCTGGGGAAATGTAATTTCTGTTTCAAATGCAGTCTAGCTGTATCTAATGCATTGGAAAACATTGTAACATTTGTCTTCACCATTTTCTTCTTTTTAATTTATTGAATGGATGTGCATCATTTTCAAGTTATAAGTGGTATGTTTGATTATTATAGTTCCACCAAATTGAAAACCAATCATCATATGAAGATATATAGGATTTACGACTCATCCCCTTGTTACATGACTATTAATTACACACAATGAATAAAAGTACTCGTTATTGGAGTCCACCAAACCAAACTAGTTTGGAGGTAAATTTTATCCATTCGAGAGTGTATCTTTTTTCTTTGACATAATCCTAACTCAGTCAATTATTGTTTGAGAACACCTTTTTTGTGAGTCCTAACTTTGTAGACTCGATCCAACCATTTTGTTATTAATCATCCTTATTGTTTTTCTTAAATATAGAAGCGCCTATGCGCATTGTTACTCCCACAGTCCCACCTAAGTGAAAACCTGGGACTGGGAGTGAAGTCCTGCTCCCACCTAGGGGAAGTCCTAGGGTTATGCCTTCATACAGTTCACAATGAAATCAATGGTAGTAAAATAGCTACCCACACGTTAGCAGCACCGGTTAGCCTGCTTGTAGATAATAGCAAAGTAAATGGTTACATATAGATAACATTCCAATGTGGAGACTCAAGGTGTTATTTTGATCCAACCGGATTGCCACAGCTTACTTATTTTCAGTTTATTCGATTTATTTGACTTATGTACAATATTTTAAAATTTTACATTTTTTTAACCAATTTGTTTTTACACCCAAGTCCTATCTAATCTAAAATGAGAGCTGATGGAAGTTATACAAGCTAATATTTCCGAGACTGACACACCTATGTCTGCATCCCGGTAAAACATGACAGGATAGCAATCCTAGCTCCTAAAGCACATAAAAATGAGTGCCAATAACCTAGAAATTTCATCATTTTAGGGCCAGATGTGTCCCTAATAGAATAATGGAGCTCTTCTAAGTTCCAAGAAGCCTAGGATCAACATAAATAATGGAGCCCTTCTAAGTTCCATGACGTGGCTGGACAGCCTATGTCTTTCAGCGATATTATATCCAGATTCATGCATTCTCAGGAGGATGATTACAGACTTGAACTCTTCTCAATCATGGCTTGGCTGCTGTGGAATAGGCGCAACGCCAAGCACTTTGGCCGCCCAGTCCAGCCACTCACCAAGGTATGTAGCTTGGCCGGTACCTACCTCCATGAATTCCTTGCAGCCCAGGCCGAGCCCCCAAAACCCCCTTGATCCAATAATTCTGCAGCAGTGGAGACCCCCTGATAATAATGTCTATAAGGTGAACTTTGATGCAGCCACATTTCGGACCACCAATTCAGCAGGCATTGGAGTTATCGTTCGTGATTGTGCAGGTGAGGTCATTGGTGCTCTCTCAATGCCAATACCGATGCCCCAATCAGTTGCAGCTGTGGAAGCTCTGGCATGCCGCCGAGCAGTAAAGTTTGCTGCAGAAATTGGCTTAACTCGGGTGGTATTCGAAGGCGACTCAGCTGTGGTCATCAATGCAATTTCCTCAACCAAGGGTGACCAGACCAGCTATGGAAATGTTATTGAGGACATTTGTGTTGTTGCTTCGGGTTTCCAACTGGTTGAGTTTCATTATGTTCCTAGAATGTGTAATACAGTTGCTGATGCGCTTGCAAAAAAAGCAAGCACAGTGACTGATATCCAGGTCTGGTTGGAGGTTTGTCCAACTGATATTATCCCTCTTGTGTTAAGGCACTTTTCAAATGTAAGGAATGATCCTTGAATGGTTTTTCTTTGAATAAATTTCCAGACTTCTGGTCTGGTTTCTCAAAAAAAAAAAAAACATATATATACATAGAAACCAATAAGTTCATATAAACTAGTAGAAAACCAGTTAGGGAGGCCAAATGATTGTCACTCCCTCAAAATTGTATGTAACATGAGCATTGGTGAAAAAGTATACTATGAATCTGTTTGGATACCGTTCATTGCTGAATATTGAAAACACTATAGTAAAATAATTTTTAAATGTGTGAATAGTACCATGAGACCCAGTTTTAAAGAAAAATTTGTTGAAATCCGTACTTGTAGGTCTCATAAATAGTGCAAGGGACCCACACAAAAAATGCCAGAAGCATAAAACTTTCATTTCAGTGCAATCCAAATGTAGGCTATATTCCTCTCACTTCTGAAAAAGCACAAATTGAACCGCATTAATTATCTCAAATGTGCATACACAAAATGATACCAATTGATAGCAAAGCCAAGCACAATTGCACATAACCATGAACCATAACAAGATTCAGAATCTCCATTAAATAAGCTAGGGGTACCACACTCAAAAGTTCACAAACAACCATAAAATAAGATCTGCTTACTTTATCATTAGTACCAGTATCAAAATTAACAAAAAAAAAAGGTACCCAATATTTCAATAACAGCTAATATATTTGGTTATCAAAACCCCCACCGAGTTACCTCAGTACCTCCTAGGGCCACCAGCACCCCGACCAAACACCTGGGCTGGAATAACAGGCTGTAGTTCAACTTCTTCTAGTCCGGGCATATCAGACATGCCAAGAGAAGCAAGCATGTCAAGGGTCTCCTTATCAACCTTAATCAGGTCGGTTTTAATGGCAGACTCTTCTGGCACAAAGTCCATACGGCGCTCACGCTCCTCTTCTTGTAGCTTCAATGAGATGCCTCGCACTGGACCCTTTTGAATCCTCTTCATCAGGTGGGTAGAGAATCCAGCAATCTTGTTACGGAGCCTCTTTGAGGGTATGATGGCAACCTCCACCAAGATCTTCTTGTTAGTGTGGAAGTCTAGGGTCATTTTCGAGTAGTACCTCTCGATGACCTGGCGAGAAGACTTCTTCACAGTCTTGGTGCGAACACGACCCATTTTAGAGAATTAGCTGTTCCTACAAAGTCAATGATTGAAGATACTATAATTCCTTTTCTTACTTTCTCAAAGAAAATCTAGGAAACAAACAGTGAAAATGAAATTATGACTAATATATCATTATGCCAATTCACATTGTCAAAATAAACAATTAGTTTATACACACCCCATCAACCTTGATACAATTATTGTCAAAGAGACCATCTAGGATAAATGTAAACAAAAAACATTATCTGCAAATGTATGAAAAGAAAATGAGCTAATTACGCAATAATAGAAGCAATTCTCTTTAATATCACACAATTTCTCACTCTCAGTTTTATGTTGGCAAAACATCTATTCAAAGGCTGAATATTTAAAACACAAAACAAACTATTCATTGGTTTGTTTGCAAGGCAAAATGAGAAAAAAAAAATATAAATAAAATAAAACACTATGAATCTTAAATTTATCAACAAACAGCTAATATCAAATGAACCTTAAAATCACATAGCATAACAGGGATTCTACTATTGGGCACTAATACAACTAAGAAAACAAAAAACAATCAAATTTACTTATATTTCCAAAATCCCAAAACCCTTTGCTAAATCTTTCAAGAGACAATTAAAGCTTGATTTTTGGCTCATACCCAGTAAAGCATTTTTCCTTAGTAACACAAAAATTAAATTAGGTGACGCAAATAAGTAGTATCGATTTATGGGTCTATAAAAAAATAAAAAAAAATAAATCATATGATAGCATCATAATCTTCCATTTTTCCAACAAAAAACATAAGATCAGGGACTTTTGTTGTTTCTACGTTTTGATGAGAACTCACCGGAAAGAGATGAAGAGCCGAGAGAGCCTCTGAGAAGGAGAGAGTGAGGAAGAGAGGCTGCGGCTGCCAAAGACGGGTGGGGAAAACGAAAGCCTATATATTATGGGTTAAAGACACAAAGGAGAGAGACTCGATTTAGGGTTTCTCATGAAACCCCCCACACTGAGCTTTTATTGTCTGTGGATGCATTCACGTGGACTTTACAATAAGAACCAATCAATATTCGATATGTGGTGGCTCATATATATATTTTTTTATTTTTTTCAGTTTGATTTCACTTTTGACCTCAATCCGTTTATAATAAAAAAATATGTAGAATTTACACAATTTTACTTAAAAATAATCTACATCAATCAATGTATAAATGTGTAAATTTATAAGTTTGGTAAATAATTGTGTAAATTTATAATGATACTATTCATTTTGTATTTAGTTATTTATTCTTTTTTTATGTATTTCGATGATGAAGTAAGATAATGAATGGTGGTTGTTATGTGTGAAGAAAGATAAACGATTTAAAAAAAAATCAAGAAAGTTTGATATTTTAATGAAATGTAATGAAAAATAGATAATTTGATTTGAGATGTTTTGAAAAGTGAATATGTAAAATAGAAAAAGTAAGTTATTATGTTAAAAATAATAGAAATTTTTGCATGAGTTAATGTGAATACTCTAACGTTCGGTATTGTTTTCATTATTTTTATTTTTATTTTAAATTTTTTATGGAGTATTGTTTTCATTTTTATCTTTAGGGTCCGTTTGGATACCGTTTATTTTGCTGAAAACTGAAAACACTATAGCAAAATAATTTTTAAATATTGAATAGTGCCGTGGGACCCATTTTTAATAAAAGTTTTGTTAAAAAAAGAGGTTTGTGAGTCCTATGAATAGTGCACGGGACCCACTGTACAAGAAAAAAATGCTAGTGCATGTTCTCAAAAAAAGAAAAAAGGAAAAAGGAAAACGCTGAAACGTAGACATGAATGTTCTCAAAAAAAGAAAAAAGAAAAAAAGGAAAACGCTGAAACGTAGACGCACAAGAAAATCAGCTCAATCCAAACTGTCACTTAGTGTTTCAAAAGTTTCATTTTTAAACTTAACTTTTGGTTCCATATTCAAAAGGACTCTATGGTCTATTTTTATTAGTGATCTCACCGTTAATTACCAAATGGGTGTTTAGTTACCATAAAATATAAGTGTTACTTACCTTATAAGAGCACTTGCATGACAGCTCAGCTATGGTATAATGACTTAAGGGCTAAATTTTGCTCAACCAACCCCAAAGTCATCCACATCAATTTTTGTATCCATTATATAAAATGCATTTGTTATAATACTTGTGTAAATATATACATGCAATGATATTGTGTATGATTTTTTCTAATTTCGTTGCGTTTTTTAAGGATGAAGAACGAGAGTAGATAATAATTGTAATGTGTGAAGATAAATAGACAATTAAAAAAGAATAATGTTTGACAACAAATTTGGTTGTAGCCCAAGTGTAATATACCAACCAATTTGCTTGATTATTTGTTATGGATTTACATACTTTTAATTACTTGAGGTGCATAAGACTTTAATACTTTGAAGCATTAGGAAAAATATTATAAAGGTACGGTAAAGATGTAATTTTAATAAGGTTGGGCTAATTGAGAATTTAGAAACATGAAGACCAATTGGTCATTTGAATTTTAAATACTTAAGGGTATATGCCCATTAGTCTTTGCAATGTCTTTTATAAAACTATCCCCAAAATTTTGGTATTTAGGCTTAAACCTCTCATGGACTTGCTCATAACTCCTTATCAGAATGCTTTTGTTCAGGGTAGAAACATTATTGATAACATCATGTTAGCTCATGTCATGACTCAAACCTGTACTTCAGAATTTAAAGCATGACTGGCATATTAATATCAAGTTTACCTCAATACTAACATGAACCAACTTAAGCTGAAGGTGCTTATCAAAAATTGTTTCTTGTGTTCCTTTTTTTTTTTTTTTTCCTTGCATAAAAACCATAATATACAAAATTGATAAAAACCTTGGAACTTCATTTCATTTTGAACTTTGCAAGATTACAACTTGGCTGAAACTTAAAGTATTCGTATAATTATTACATAACTAAACATTTAGCAAAACTCTTATTTACAAGCCTAACCCCAAAGACATACAACTGGGGTTCAAAACAAATTAAGGTTCTGAATTACATCTGTGCTCAAAATGATCAAGTATATCTTGATTCTTCCTATACAACAAAAGAGCTAAACTACTATACAACAATAACTATACATTCTAACAAACGAGAATCACAGATTCTTTGCCACCTCTAATACTCTTGCTACTTCCAGGAGAAAACCTATGCACTGAAATATAATAGGGTGAGTTGCGAAGCCCAGAAAGGTTTTAAGCTCCATGAGCATTTAATAAGAATGCATGTAAATCAAATGTTTTATGGATATGTCAGCTTTGATAAATAGCCTTCAATAGTACTCATACCTTTCTTAAACTAACTTATGAATTTTCAAATGAAAATACGTTATTTTCCTTTCATATAATAACAAAAGGGCATAATAAGGAACTTAAACATAATTTAGTAGTCTTATCTTTAAATAGATTGTAAAATACTTTATCATAAACTTTCCATTAGACTTATAACACACTCAACATACTTTTCTTATAATTTCCAAATAGCTTAATAGCTCATTTATAATACATATTAGTCAATTCAATTTTAAGTTTGTCACAACTTTGACAAGCTTCCAGCACATTATGCCAGACATCTAGCATTCCCCACAATACTAGGAAATCCCAGGATCATATCAGAAAGTATCACCCCTTTTGGTGTGATCATATCATTAACCATGGGAGTCGGTTAGCATCCTCCACAAGTTGGTCGTTCCTAATGAGGGCGGGTATAGCAGAGTCCTCACCACTTATAATAGCCAATCATAACAATGGAATAACTTGAAAACTATATTTTTCTGATAATTATGCTTTTACATAAATATTTCACAACAGTAGCATATCCATTTCATTCTTCAATTATTATATTCGTGATATAAGTAATAGTATCAATATGCTAAAATTATCATATATATAGGATTCAACAATTCACGAACATATATCTTTACTTAAATCATGCTTATATGTAATAGGTCTAATTAAAATGATTTGATGCATAATAAATTTTTTAAACAATCTTTATACTTAACAAATGCACATGTCACATATCCCTTACCTAAAAACAGAAGACGCGAGAGATTTGTATAAGATGAGCTCAAGTGTCCATGTTCTCATTCTTATCACCTAAATGAAAGACCAAAACTTATTACTGACAAATTCTTCCTAAGTATTTAAACTTATACATGAATCACAACCTAACTCTCAAACTCAAGAAAATCTTAATTCCCATCTCAAAAGGTTCCTACAGCACAAGGTACATTCATCAAACACATTATATACCAAACCATAGAGAAACCAAGGCATAAAAAATTTATCTATGATCCAAACATACCAAAAGATGAGCGTAATAATTTATAACTCAAAACATTCACCCTAACTTTAGAATTAAATCATTAAAGTCAGGTATATCATCTACTATTCACTGCTTATTTCAGCAGCATATACCTCAATTATAAAATACAAATGGGCTATCTATTCACATCCAATCTTCATGCAATTTTATAGAGCCACTCCTCTGGATGTCTAGTAGATACCATATCAATTTCAGAGTCAAAGTATAAAACCATGATTTATTAAAAATCATACAAGACAACATGCTCAAATCTGTCCTAACAAAATTTCATGCAAATTAAAAATTAAACCATTATTTTTATATTGATCCAATTGCTGTAAGGCCAATTCCATTACAATCATGAGTGTCTTAGAATTCATAAGAACTGCTCCTAACATCCTAATTCACAAAAATTGATTTAATACAGATTTTTCATGTTGTAAACACTGATTTTGTCACAGTGACAACTTTAACATATTTTCTTACAAAATCATCAACTAATTGCAATTGGCCTTCATTTTGTGAGGGTATTTTTATACCTATACTATACATGTTAGAATACATTAATAGGCATCTAATTGACCATAATATCTTCAATATTTCAAGTTGCTAACACAAAACCACAAATTTCAGCTTCTAACAATCAGATTAGAGAGCATAGAATGGAAACTAAAGAAAATAATTACACCATCAAAATACCCAAAATAGGATAAGGCTTTATTTACTTACCCACAAACTTTGAAACTGAAACTTTAGTGTTAAGCTTCTAATTTCTTCTTAGAGAGAGATATATATATGGTTTCGATGAGAGAAAAATTAGTAGTGTGGTCCTGTCAGTGGCGGAGCCAGAAATTTAGGTCAGGGGGGGCAAGATTAAAAGTAAAAAACTAATCTAAAAAAATTAATCAATATTAATAACAAAATAAATAAGCAACTATATGCTAATGTAATTGTCATATAGAATTTAACATAAAATGTAAACTTTAATTTGGCTTTTCACACCTAACTTAATTTACTCAATTGTCCTCGAAGATTTTTCATATTTTGAAACCGCTGCATGATTTTTTCACACTTAATAGTCTTAAATATATTTTTCTAAACAATCATTCATCCATTGATCTCCAATTCGATTGCGTAGTTGATTTTTAATTATGTTCATTGTTGAAAAATCTCTTTCAATAATAGTTGTTGCAACTGGTAAAATCAATGCCAAGGTCATGAGTAAACCAATGGATATGAAACATCATTTTTCATTTCTACAATCTTTCAGCAAGCTGTCCAATTCCTTTAAGTGCTAAATGCTTTCAAAACTCTAAGGTAGTGACTAGTATCAAAAGATTTTTTTTTTAATGTGAGGCATCCTTTACTCCTTTATATTATATATATATATATATATATATATTTTTTTTTTATAGAGTCCTATTAGTATTAGTATTAGGTTGTGTAATTCCTTTTAAGTTTGGCAGTATGATTCTCTTTTCTTTTCTTTTTAATCATTATTAGGTCAGCCCCATTCCCCTATGATTCCTATTTCCTTATACATACCATATTAGTAGCAAAAAAATTTGAAAGTTTAGGGGGGGCACTTGCCCCCCCTCGCCCCCACCTCCCTCCGCCCCTGGGTCCTGTTAGGTTTGTGGAAAACAACTCTTTCTGTTGAAAACCATTATGGCTACCACATCCTCTATAGAAAGTGATGCCTCTAAATTTCCTTTTGATCCTTCCCTTCATAGATCCATAGGAAATAGACTAGAATATTTATATGAAATCTCCCATGTACTAGAAGATAGTAAAATCCCTATTACTGATTTCCCTATTGTAAATCCCTACGCTATATTTAATAAACCTCAATCTTCTTTAAAAAAAAGCCATAAAAATATATATATATATATAAGTCCTTCTCATCCTTCTACTGTAAAAGAATATGTTCAAGCCTTTAAGTTTGACCAATTCAATATTCCAGCAAATGATGGTGAAAACTTCATTACTCTTTCCCTTCCTAGGCATCTTCATTCTTTTTAAAGGGAAGGTGTATGAAAAAGTCTGGATTCATCCACAAGGGATTTGGATTTTTTTGTAAGAACTCAGAATGGCTATTTGCACAACAATCATTAATGATCTAGAATCTTAGGGAATCATAAGGATCAACAACAAACAAGTGAGGAACTTGGGTCCAAGTAAGGAGATGTTGTTTATGTGAAAGTCATTTTGATGACCATCTAAGGCTAGGTATTTGGTGAAGGATATCGAAGCCTATAAGAAGGTATCTACCAGTGAGAGGTGATCCAAGGACTTGATGCTTTATGGTGAGAGTTAGGAAAATTTTGATGAGTATGGGTTTTTTTTTTTTTTTTTTTTTTTTTTTTTTTTTTTTGTTGTGATTGGGAATGTTTCTCCATTTGCTGCACGGAACATTTGATAATGAGGTAACCAAAATTCTTCAGGTAATATTTTGAGATGAATGATTGTTGTTGCTGCTTTGGTATCAAAAAGGGCTATGACAGAGGTAGGTCTGGAATATGAGTCAAGGAGAATGTGAACTTGGGCAATAGGAATGGGGCTTGCCAAAGAGACTAAAGCAGGCTGAGAAGTATAGATGGCTTGAATTTTTGGGTCTAAGGCCACTGATTTAGAATCTGAGTCTTCTTCTGTTGTAGAATATCCCATGACTACTAGGGCTTAAGGAGAATATTCGTCATCTAATGAATAGAGTGATTCTACATCAGAAAAAGGAGTGTCTTCTGCATGAATCTGGGCATGCTCAAGAAGCTTTGTTGCTTTTTCTCTCTTCAGGCAGTTTTTTGCAAAATATCCTGGTTTTCTGCAAACAAAGCAGAGTCTTTCCTCTGAATTGCTTTTTCTCGAGGAATCTCCATTTCTTTTTCTTGAAAAACCTTTTCTTTGGTTCTGCCTGGTATCTCTTCTATAAAGAATACTTCCTGAAGTGGTTTTTCCTTTTTATCAAACAATCACAACTTTTTCATGACATTTTATCTACAAATCTTTCCTCTTACAGCTATCCTTTAGCTTATTGTGAATCTTCTCCATTTCTAAAAGGAACTTCCTTTGGTTACAGAGCTTTTCCAGGGCAATAAGCATATGTTGGTAAATTTCTCCCAATGAGGCTTGATTCAAAGTTATCCTTTGGATATTCGTCATTTGAAGGGTTTCGTCTCCCAATGGTTCTGGAAGAGAATTGAGAAAAGTCCGCTTGATATTCACATCTTCCATACCATTGATGGTATAAAATCGCCTTGACATCCGATCAAAGTGTCTTTCTAAATCTCTTCTTTCAAATGAACAACATTTCATGGCAAGAAATTCTTCTTGTGCAACTTCTGTGTAGTGTGTTGGTGCCCCTAGGAATTCATTATGAATAATTGTAAAGAAATCTTCCAATGTTTGAGATTGGGCCGCATACCTTTGCCGAAATTCTCCTAAGGAAATCCACCATTCTCTTAGTCTTCCTGTAAGCCTTGCTATGAATTTAGTAATTACTTGGGCAACTGTGGAATTTGGAACATGGAGTTCAGCAGTACACCATGAGTACATGTCAAAAAACTTTTCATGCCACTTGGAATGAGGAACATCATCAGTAGTGAATAAATGCTTCAAATCTGTCATTGATGAATATGTGAGACGAGTCTGGTTGTCAAGAACAAAAAGTGGAGGTGCAAAAATAGGTGGTGGAGGTGGAGGATGAAGAACATCATCTTCTTCTACTGTTGGTTGGTCATCTTGTTGATACATAAATATACTTTCAAGACCAAGATCAGAAAGATCCAAATCAGTATCAACAATGATTGGGAGCACATGAAGGTTATTTGAATCTTCTAAAGTGATGGCTTTTAGGAAAGATGAAATTGGGTTTGGAGGATTAAGATCTATGGTTAACATGTTCATATTTGGAGGTTTTGAGGATGCACCAACAATTGGATTTGAGGGTTGGGATAATGGGTACTTATCATGGGAGGGTTTATTCTGTGATTGGCTTTAAGTGTTTGTTTTAGGTTGTATTGGAAATGTTATGGCTGGAAGGATTCCACTGCTCTTGAGAGGGTTGTGATCCGGGTGTATTGTGCTTAAGGGTTGGAAGTTTTGACTTGTGGAATTGGATAAGAATGGAGAGGCTAAGGGTATAGACAAATCTTTGTACAACGATTGTCTGGATTAGTGGGGGGGTATAGACAAACATTGGGCAAGCCTGTGTTTTTGTCTTTTGGGATTTCTCTATAAACTGGAGTTGTGACAACAACTGCTTTCTTTCTTTTTCTTTTTGTCCCAAAAGGGGGAAGGAAACTGACATATCTTTTACTGTGGATGCAATTATTGCAAGCTCTTGTTCTACTTTCTTGATTTTCTTCTTCAAATCATTAGTAAGAGATTCAGATGATGAAAAGGTTTGTGTGACTGCTTCTGCCAATTTTTGCTAGTTGTCAAGAATCTTTAAAAGAGCTTTATTTTGGGCCACAGCATTCTTTGCTTGCCAATTTAAAGCTGCCTCTACTGACGAAATTTATTTTCGGGTTCCATCTGAATTAGTTCCAACAAGAGTTTTGATTTTCCAAACATGTCTTGTGGTGGCTTGGGGGTGGTCAAAGTTTTCTAGTGGAGGAAAATCTTGATCATAAGAGGATGAAGGTCTATCAATAGTGTAGCAGGGTAAAGGTTTTTTGTGTTTGGGTTTGTGTGAAAGGAGTAGGATGATATTTATGTAATCGAGGAAGGATATTCTGGTAGTATGGAATTAATGGAGGTTTGGGCTCATGGTTAGGATCTTATTTAGGCTTGGGTTCTTTGCATGGAGGAGGAGAAGACTGGGGTTTCTGTTTTTTGGTGCTGGGATAAAAGGCATTGAAAGTTCAAATAGCATGTAAAACACTAATGAACGTTTAGAACCCTAATTACAAAATACCAACACAAGCTTATAATCAAACAATAAATGTGTGGAATATGAAATATAAGCTATATCTAAATTGGTAACACACTTTAAACCATAAATAATTACCAACAAAACAACAATTAAAAGGTAAAGAGAAAGGAAAGAGAGATGTAAACACAAAGATAACATGGTGATGTGTTATCGAAGAGGAAACCAAAGTACTCGATGAAAAACCTCTCCACTGCCCTCCAAGCGGTCAATAATCCACTAGAGAATGAAGTTGGGATACATGAATAGCAGAAGACCCTCCAAACCTAATCTACCCAGTGCACCTAAGCCCTCCAAGCTTCTTGCTCCAACAAGGTTACGTTGAACCTTGTCTTCTCTAGCTTATCGGATCCCACAATAAGCCCATTGCATCAACCAAAGGAATTGGTCCTCTTTAAACTGCTTCCCAAGCACCAAAACACCTCCTCACTGATATGGGTATGGTGAGATAAGGATTTGGCAAATGTACCTCTCAAGGATATATCAATGAAGATGGTGAGAATAGAGGAATTTGGAGAATCAAATGATAAAGATTGTGGATGAGTCAATCTTATTATTCTCTAGGGTTTCTCTCTCAAAATTCTCTCTAGAAGTTCTCGACATTTCGTGGGTATAAGGGTATTTACAGTAGAGTGTATGAGTAATGCAAAAAGACAATTTTCATCCAAACAGGGCATTCTGGCAACTAAACCTCACGACCGGAACGAGTCGCTGGTCTGAGTTGTGAGCTAACTGCCTAGCTAGATTGGAATTTTTGTCCTGTAGTGCTCCAACTATCTAACCCTTCAGCTTCCCTACATGCTTCACATGTGTCCACTTTGGCAACTTGCTAGTTGCGAGCCAACTGCGAGATTCAGTCGCGAGGCTCCTTTGAGTGCACACATCTTGAGTTTTCTTCACACTCTTTCACACACTACCCTTACATAAATCCCATCTAAATACATGGTATCTAATTGCTAAATTACAAGCAAATTTGATACGGAATAAAGCCAACATATGATTGAATAAATTCAACCTTACAGACATAATAGTCAAATTTTCCAGAAGGTTCTCCCAAAAGGTCTACTTCAGGATCACCAGCTTCATATCTTTCTTTCAAGCTTTGCTGGTCCTCGAAAATTGTACACATACCCTTAACAAAGAGATTTGGATACTTTTGTCTCATTTCTTCCTCTGCCTCCCATGCTACCTCTCCTGTAGAGTGGTTTCTCCATAGCACCTTGACTATAGGAATTACCTTGGTGCGAAGAACTTGCTCCTTACAATCTAAAATCTTAATTGTGATCTCTTCATATGACAAGTTCTCTTGGATTTGAAGTGGTTCATACTCTATCACATGTTTTGAATCAGGAACATATTTTCTAAGATTAGAGATATGAAATACATTATGTATCTTGGATAATGCAAGAAGTAAGGCAACTTAATATGTAGCTGATCCAATTCTTTTAAGTATCTCAAATGGTCCAACAAATCTAAGACTTAGCTTATTGGTTTTCCCAAATCTCAACACTCATTTTAATGGTGAAACTTTGATAAATACATGATCTCCCACATCGAATTCAATGCCTAGTCGTTTCTTATCTACATGGCTTTTTTGCCTACTCTGAGTAGCCTTTAGTCATTCTTGAATCAGGTGGATTTATTCAACTATAACTTGCATAATCTCAGGTCCTATCAACTTCCTTTCTCCAACTTCATTACAATAGATTGACATCGTCGTCCATATAAAGACTCAAAAGGAGCCATCTCAATGCTAGAATGATAGTATTTGTTGTAAGCGAACTCAATTAACGGTAAATGACTATTCCATCTGCCTCCTAAATCCAAAACACAAGCCTACAACATGTCTTCAAAGGTCTGAATAGTACATTTAGATTGTCCATCTGTCTGAGGATGGTAAGCTGTGCTGAATGTCAATTTAGTACCTATCGCTGCCTGTAAGCTCTCCCAAAAAATGAGAAGTAAACTTAGGATCTTTATCAGACACAATAGATGTTGAAACCCATGTAACCTCACAATATCTTGTATATATAATTGAGCAAGCTTATTTAAAGGATAGTTAACCTTAACACGAAGAAAATGAGTTGACTTGGTTACTCAATCTACAATCACCCAAACAAAATCATAACCTTGAAGTGATTTTGGGAGTCCAACAACAAAATCCATAGTAATATGCTCCCACTTCCACTCAGGGATAGGGAGGGGCTGCAATAGTCCTCCAGGTCGTTGATGTTTAGCTTTTATTTTTTGACAAGTAAAGCAGCGACTTACAAACTCAGCAATATCTCTCTTCATACCACTCCACCAGAAATTTCCTTTCAAATCACGATACATTTTGGTACTACCTGGATGTATGGTATAGGGAGTACAATGAGCTTCGTCCATAATCTGTCTTTTCAACTCATTAACAGCTGGAACACACAATCTAGAACCATGCATTAAAACACCATCCTTACTAATGAGAAAACTAGGCATGTTGCCATTAGATGCTCTATCATGGATCTTAGCTAATTCTAGATCATTAAATTGAGAGGCCTTAATTTTCTCTAATAAGGTAGGCTTCATCACTAGAGTGGAAAAACATGTACTTGAACCCCTGATTATAAACTCAATCCCTATTCGTTGTAAATCTGCCAAAATTTCTTTTTAAGTAGTTAGCCTGCAAGCTAATTGTTCTGAAGACTTTCTACTCAAAGCATCTACCACAACATTTGCTTTGCCAGGATGATATTCAATGGAGCAATCATAGTCATTTATCAATTCCAGCCATCTTCTTTGCCTAAGATTCAACTATTTTTGTGTAAACAAATATTTGAGACTCTTGTGATCTGTGTATATCATTCAAGGTTCACCATACAAATGGTGTCTCCAAATCTTAAGAGCAAAGACCACTACTGCTAATTCCAAATCATGAGTAGGATAATTTTGTTCATATGACTTTAGTTGTCTAGAGGCATAAGCTATAACCTTCCCTTGTTGCATGGGAACACATCCCAAACCTTTCTTAGAAGCATCACTGTATATCACAAAGCTTCCTGAATCTGAAGGTAAAGTAAGTACTGGAGTTGTAACTAATCTTTGTTTTAAGTCCTTAAAACTGTACTCATATGTATCAGTCCATTCAAACTTCACTGCTTTCCTGGTTATATTGGTTAGAGGCCTTGAAATCTTGGAGAAACCTTCTATAAATCTCCGATAATAACTAGCCAAGCCTAAGAAATTATGAATCTCCGAAATAGCCTGTGGTCTTTCCCAATTCACTATAGCTTCAATCTTCTTTGGATCAACAGAAATTCTAGCCTTTGATATCACATGTCCTAAGAAAGAAATTTGTGCCAGCCAAAATTCACACTTCTTTAGTTTGGCATAAATTGGCTTATCCCTTAAAGTCTACAATACAATTTGGAAATGCTTCTCATGATCTTCCTAACTCTTAGAGTATATTAAAATGTCATCAATGAATATCACCACAAACTGATCTAAGGCTGAAATACTCTATTCATTAAATCCATAAAAGCAACTGGTGCATTTTTCAATCCAAAAGGCATCACAAGAAATTCATAATGACCATATCAAGTTCGAAAGGTAGTTTTCAGTATATCATCCTTCTTCACCTTCAATTGATGATAGCTAGAATGCAAATCAATTTTTGAGAAATTTGATGCTTCCTGTAATTGATCGAACAAATCATCTATTCGGGGAAGGGGACACTTGTTCTTCATTGTTACCTTATTTAATTCCCGATAATTAATACAAAGTCTCAAACTTCCATCCTTCTTTTTAACAAACAAAATTGGTGCACCCCGTGGTGAAACACTTGGCCTAACAAAACCCTTATCAAGCATATCTTGTAATTGCAATTTTAACTCTCTAAGTTCAACTGGAGCCATTCAATAAGAAGCCTTAGATAATGGACCAGTACTAGGCAAGAGTTCAATAGAGAATTCAATCTCTTTATCTGGGGGTAGGCCAGGTAACTCTTCTAGAAAAATATTAGGAAATTCTTTTACAATAGGAATATCTTCTAACTTCTCATTAGTAGCTTCAGAGTTAATCACATATGCTAAAAAGCCAATACACCCCCTTTTAAGCATATTCCTAGCTTGAAGAGTAAAAATTACACTCAATGGTTTAACCTTTCTATCTCCCTTAAAATAAAATTCAAATTGGCCAAGTATATGAAAGATTACATGTCTCTCAAAACATTCTACAATTGCATGGTAAGTTGACAACCAGTCCATACCCAAAATGGCATCAAAGTCATGCATATGTAACAATATAAAATCTGCAACTAGATTCCTATGAGCAATATTAACAACACAACTTCGATACACCCATTGAGCACATAACATTACACTCAAAGGAGTAGACACCCATAGTTCACAATCCAACAACTCAGGACTCATATGTAATATATGAGCAAAAGTAGGGGATATGAAAGAGTGTGAAGAGCCGGAATCAAATAAAACATGTGTAGCTTTAGAGAAAATATTAAGAGTACCTGATACCACTTCAGTTGTCGCTTGTGCATCTTGTTCCGTGAGGGCAAAAATTCTTCCCTAGACCATAGGTCTCTTTTGTCCACATCCAGTTGTGGAGTTTCCTTTATTAGAATTATTTGGACAATCTTTAATAAAATGACCAGGTTTTCCACAACGGAAACATGTACGGTTTGCAACGCGGCATTCCCCAGAATGAAGCCTTCCATATTGTGAACATTTTTCTACAGCTCTTGGCAGGTATTGATGGGCATTTTTCTTGGAGGAGTTAAGGGAGGATTTTCCTTTCCAGGGCTGGTTGAACTTCGCTATCTTGCCTCTACTCTGTTATATCGCAGCTTTGATTTTAGTACGTTCTTGAATGTCTTCTTTTACAGCTTTAGCAAGTATAACTAAATTCTTGTAGTCTTCAACGCAGCTTTGTTTCAACGTTTGTACACACATCACCTAAAGTAGTATTGGGTGACGCTTGTGCATTCTCTTTAGTTAGTGCAAAAACTCTTCCTTGAGCCTTAGGCCTTTTCTGTCCACTTCCAAATGTTGAGTTTCCATTATTAGGATTGTTAGGACAATCCTTTATGAAGTGACTAGACTTCCCAAAGTGGAAATAGGTATGATTAGCAACACGAAATTCTCCAAGATGAAACTTCCCACACTTTTAACATTTCTCTAATGCCTTAGGTGGATACTGAAAAGGAGTTCTTTATGGAGGAGTAAGGAGAGAATTTTCCTTTACAAGGCTGGTCAAACTTGTTTTGCCTCTACCTTGTTCCATAGTGGTCTTGATTCTAACAAATTCTTGAATGTATACTGTAGACACCACATTTTTTACCCCTTATGACTCGAGTCCCCGTTCCCTAATGATGCTTGAACTCTAAGGCCCAAGGCCAGTTTAGAGCCCAATTAGATATTAAATTGACTTGAAGAGTGTTAAAATGAAAAATATAACCTTTTAGAAGAGCAAAAATCTTTTTTTGGAAATAAAATGACCAAAGTGACCCTCAGTCTGTGTACGTGGGTTGCAGCCTGTGTACGCGAGTCAATGCTTGCGTACGTAGGCATATTTTTGCGTATGCAGCTAGGGTTTTAGAAGCATAAGAAAGGCAAGTTTTCTGCAATAGTGGCTGAGGTTTGAAACAAATCTCACATCATCTGGGAACTGTTCCAAACCCCATTTCTTTAACTATAAAAAGCCTTACATGGTATATTTTCAAAACACACAGAAATCTCATGGAAAAAACCTAAGATTCACTAGAAAATAGTGAATCAAAAATGAGTTTTTCACAAAACACACTTGAGTCATTTTTATTTGATTGAGACCTTTTCTGGCCCCAATCTTTTGAGTTTAGGATTACTAATCACTCTTTCATTGAATTGTGATAGATTTGACTAAGGGGAACGGTCAAAAATCAAGTATAGGAGCTTTTGTTTTAAGGTACGCTTTAAAACCTTTCTTTTTCTTTTCTGCCTTAATCTTTGTTTTAATTTGCTTCTTTTGTTTAGTTTATGTTTACTTATGTTTGTTTAGGTTAGTTTTAGGTTTTCTTTATGTCTTTAAGCATGATAGGGTGCTAGATTTTACATTTTAAGCTTTTGCTTTGTTTTTGTGTTGATTAGGGTTTCTAGGTAAGGATCTGCGTACACATGATCTAGCCTGTGCATGCAGGTTGAACTCATGCATACACAGACTTGTTCTAGCGTGCGTGATGTCATTACCCAGAAAACCCTAATTTTGTTAGTTTTGATTTTGCCTTCACATGTTTGTCTACATAGCCTTCTTTTCACATGTTTTATAGCCTCATAAAATGATTGCTCACCTTTTTAACATGCTTGGCTATTATCACATGTTTAGATTAGGGTTTAGGTTAGGGTTGTCTTAGTTTTAATATTATGTCATTCATTCACATGTTCATGCATTGATGCCATAGGTGTTGTGCTGCTGAGAGGTAAGTAAAAGGGTAAGTCATGCATTGGCAATGCTCATGCATTGGCAATGCTCATGCATTTGTGTTAGGTTTTCTTAGATGTATGGTTAGGGTTTTTAATATGTTAACATTTTGTGTTTAATATGTTTTGTTTGATGATATGCTTGCTGCCATGTTTTGTTTTAGATACGGTTTTTCATATGTTAGATGTATGATTAGGGTTTCTTTTGTTTGGCTCTCTTTTGTTTGGATAGATGAATAAGTATGTTTGTTTAGGGTTAAAGATGCCATGTTGTTTGTTAGATGCATGTTAGTGCGTGTGTGAGTCTAGAATACAAGTATTTAGATGGTTTTTAATAGGGTTAAAACATAGGACACAATGATGGGAGGCCAACCTTAGGGTTAGGCGATCTTGGTTGCCTAATACCTTCCCAAGAACATACCTAAACTTCGAACCTAAACTTCAAACCCAAACTCTGGTAATAAGGTCAAAGGTCCTTCCTCGTAAGGATGCTATATTCATGATTCCTAGACATATAACTAGGTGGCGACTCCAACCTACCCAACTTTCCCTTGCGCCCACATATACACCTTGCACTCTCAGCATTGATAAGGAAAAATGTCCACAAATCAAAAAATTATGTTTGTTGAATATATAGAATTATATATGTTGAACATACAAATTGTGTACATTCATTGAAAAATTGTGTACATTGAATATATAAAATTGTGTGCATTTTTTAAAAGTTTGGCTATTGAATATACAAACCTTGGAGTCTAATTTGTGAAGAAAAATGCCCAAATAAAAAATTAAAAAAAAAAAATTGTGTATGTTGAATATACATAATTATGGACATTTTTTGAAAAATTGTGTATGTTGAATATACAAAATTGTGTATATTCTTTGAAAAAATCATGTTTATTTATTGAAAAATTGTGTACCTTGAATATTTTTAACATTTTATATTATTTTAAAAATTTTGTTCCTAGAATATACAAAATTGTGAACATTCTTCTCGATACCGTATTTTGTCCGATCCCGATTCATGCATCAAAGTAAAGACCAAAAAAAAAAAATTAGAAAAGGTGCAAAATCATGAATTTCAAAGCCAAAAAGTGTAAAACTAAATACAACATGTTTGAATGGTGAATCAAAAAGTCACAACATTTGAAAAACCCATTTTTACAGAAAATCTGACCAAAACCCTAACTAGGTATGGTCAAAAAGTTGACTTTTTGATCTGACCGTTGGATCGTGTTGAATTTTGGACCGTCTCATAGGGCATATTTCTCCCTTCGAAATGATGGTTTATAGGCCAAAATTGGAGTAAAAATGCCAAAACCCTAATAAAATCTTCACTATATTTTTTAGGAAAACTGGCAGTTTTTAACTCGACTTCACGCAATAAACTATACTGATTGGGCAAGAATTGGGACTAACATCTAGACTGTCTTGAAGAACAAGGTCTTAGCTAATTTTCACCAAAAGGGCTCGACGATATTAGCATCGGATTGAAAGATATGAATTTTTTAAGAAAAGATGTTTAGAATTTTCAGCTTTGCGTCACCTTCATTTTGAGTGCGATATCTCGACCACCCTAGCTTCAAATAGAACAAGACTAGGACTATTGGAAACTAGACATCTAGAGCTTTCCATGCATATACAATTCGAAGAAAATGGAACTTGAAAAGGCCTCCAAATAGCCACATGAAAATCGGGCCAGAAATCAGAAAAAGAAGAAAAAATAAAAGCTGATGAGGTAGATGACATGACCGATAAGAAAGGAGCTGGTAGGTACACCAATGCTAAGGGGCAGGTACACCAATGCTGGCCCCCCATTTCTTTATTTCTCCTGTAAATACCACCCCCCCCCCCTTCCCCCACCCCAATTTTTGGAAAAATAATGCAAAAATTGTGAGAAAAAGTGTGTAGGAAAATCTAGGGAAAAATAGTGAGAAAAAAAATAGAGTGAAGTTAGGAAAAAAAAAAAAAAAAGAGAGAGAGAAGATCCGAAAAATACCCTAGAAAAAAAATATCTCTCTCTAGGAAACACTACACGAAAAGCCTCATCCTTTCTTCTTGTATTTTGTGGGTAAGGTTTTGAGATGAGTTTAGTTCCTTAATAACTAAACTCATCCCTCCCTTTTTATTATATTGTAATCATCTCTTCATATATATATAAATCTTTTCTTTATCTTGTTGTGTACATACTTGTGTTATTCTCTTGTTGTTATTCCCATCCCCCTTTAAATTTCTTGTCATTTATTTTATTGCACCCCCCTCCCCTTTCCCCTTTATTTTTTTGTCATCCCTTTGTTTTCTTGCACATCCCTTTCCCCTTTTATTTTTATTGCACTTTTATACATATATATATATATATATATATATTATATCTAGACACTAAAAATAAATATTTTCAACTATCCCTTTTTAATGGTGTTTAAACCTCCATTAGAACACAATATGAGTATGTCTCATAAGGCTTGAAAGAGATTAGACTCTATTAAAGGTGGGGAAAAAAAATCTTTTCAATCAACTTTACTATATTTCAAGGTTTTACATTTTTTTTAGAGAGAGAGTTTCAACCTATGGCGTCCGCTACTAATGATAGCTCTTTATCATTAGACTAAGACACCAATCAATTTTTGGATTAGGCGGGGGGATTGAACCCAGATCTCTTATTCAACCATTAGAAACTTTACCAGTTGAGTTAATTAGAATCCATTTCAAGCTTTTTCCTTTATGTCATCTATATTCCAAACTTTTATTTTTATGTCATTCCAAGCTTTTATTTCCTTGCCATTTGAATTTCAAGCTTTCACATTTCAAGTCTTTACTTTTTAAGCTTTATTTTTCTGCACTTTATTTTATATTGTTGTCTCTTTATTTTTCTTGTTGATATTGTGCCATAAAGAAAAATGCTTGGGTATACATCTCCCCTACATTTCTATTCTAAGAAAATACTCTTTTTCTAAGATCTTTTACCATCTCTTTCTTAAAATAAAGTCTTTTTCAAAAAGTTTTTTTTTAGATGTCTTTTGTTTTTTAAAAGTTCTCAAAATAAAACCTGTAGGGATATTAAGCCCAGGAGCTCATTATCCATGTATGTATTGGGCCTAAAGCCCAAGCCAAGGACTAGAGATTGTTCGAGAAGGAGTAAACATTATCAAGGGAGCTCATGTTAGTAGATGACAAGGTCAGTTTTGGTCATAATGGCACAAGAGGGTAGGCCGATGACAAATGTCACCTCGGCTAACCAAAGCGGAGGTCCGAACAGGTGGTCTGCCATCCAGGGGGATGTTTTAGGAAGTTCTGTCGGCATGGATAAGCATTGCAAAAATAGAAGAATAGAGGGGAGTCCTAAAATATTTTAGGAGAAAGCTGCTACCATTGCATTAATTGCTTTGCAGTTAACTCTCTGGCCGTATTAATGTGGAAGTGATACCTGAACAGTGGTTCTCAACCTTACAGCTACTATCTAAAGACTTTAGGAAGGTGTTGATGGGACAAATATCAAGACTAACCATCTGGTTTGCACGTGGAGGGTAGAGATGAAAGGAGAAAAGAGTATAAAAGAAGAAGAAAGTAATGAATGAAAGGGATCGAAAATTTGTAAGAGAAATCACTGTAACAGCTTGAACCATATCTGTAACTATTCTCAATCAATATATATTAGAATAGACATCCTTGGATTGTGCGCATTAATGTGGAAGTGATACCTGAACAGTGGTTCTCAGCCTTACAGTTACTATCTAAAGACTTTAGGAAAGTGTTGATGGGACAAATATCAAGACTAACCATCTGGCTTGCACGTGGAGGGTGGAGATGAAAGGAGAAAAGAGTATAAAAGAAGAAGGAAGCAATGAATGAAAGGGATCGAAAATTTGTAAGAGAAAGCACTGTAACAGTTTGAACCATATTTGTAACCATTCTCAATCAATATATATTAGAATAGACCTCCTTGGATTGTGCTGAGGATAAATTTAGTTAGACAACTCCAGTTCATTTTTGTTTAATTGTCTGTTTAATTCCATTCTAACTGTTATCCCATTCATTAGAGCCTAATTCTCCAACTCACTCTCTACAAATTCATTGTATTGGGCTTATTGGGCTTGGATCCAATCATTCTTTGGGTCAAGAATCCAAAACACGTCCCTACAAAACCTTTTCTTCACTTTTCTCTCTCTAAAAAAAAAGTAAAGAAAATTTTCTTTTTTAAAAAAAGAGGAAACCCGAAACCCTAAAAAATAATAACTCACTTTTGTTCAAAATGTTTTTCTAAAGTGCTTTCAAAATGCTTCTTTTCAAAAATGTTTTCAAAGGTGCCCTTTTAAAAAAAAAAATCTGTTTTTTTTTTAATATAAAATATGTTTTCATAAAAAAAAGTTTTATACCAAAAATATGTTAAAAAAAACTGTTTTATAAAATCTGTTTTAATAAACAAAAAACTGTTTTATAAAATTTGTTTATAAAAAAAAAATGTTTTCAAAACCTTTTTTTTTAAACCGAAAATCTGTTTTTTTTTAATAATTTATTTCCGAAAACTTTTTTTTTTTTTAAACATAAAGATCTGTTTTCAAAAAATAATAATAATAATAATAAACAATTTTTTTAGACGAGAGGCGAAACTTCAAAACAAAAAATGTTTTTAATTTTTTTTTTAAATGTTCCCCAAAATGTTTCTCTAAAGAAGGTGATTTCAAAAGTTTTTTTAATATGTCAAGAATATATATATATATATATATATATATATTTTTTTTTTTAAAGGAACGTTTTAAAAAATTTTGCTTCTTTCAAAAATACATGTTTAAAAAAAAGGGGGGGGGGGGGCTGTTGCTTCCTTAAAAAAAAATACAAGTTTTCAAAAAAGGATTTTCAAAAAAGATGTTTTCATAAAACACTTTTACCACGTAAAAAGAGAGAGAGAGAGATATATATATATATATATATATATTTATATATATATCTTTTCTAAGGAAAATGTGCTTTCACAAAATAATAAAAGTTAATTAACGTTGTAGCTTTTTTTTTTTTAAATATATTTTTTTTCTAAGTCTTTCCTTAGGATAAGGGTAGTTTGTGGGTTCTGTGTTCAAGGCTCATTTCCTTGAGTCTTTGAACACCGAATAAACTTACATTTGTCTCTAACATATTTGGCACTAACAAGCTTCTTTTGTCATCTTTTCTTGCATGAACAAAAAATGAGAAAATGGTGAATGACAACAAAGTGCTATTCTTCCATCCTTATCTTTTCATTTTATTGTATTTGTTTTTGTATAGTTTTAGTATTCACATGCTAGCTATGTATATAATAAATATTCACATGTTATTGTATAATATGTTTATATGCTTTTGTCACTTGTTATTTATGTATATATCTTGCATGTTTTGGTTGTATATATTGTTGGAGCTATTATTCATATGCTAACTATATGTAAATATCTACTCACATGTATACATATATATATATATATATATATGTGTGTGTGTGTGTGTGTGTGTGTGTGTGTGTGTATTGTTTGCAAAAACCTTTTCACAAAAAAAAAAAAAAAAAAAAAATCAAAATGCCAAGTATTCCATTTCTTTAGAAAAAGTTGACGTTGAAAATAAATTAAAATGAGGTACTATCATTTGAATAGGCATTGTGGGGTGCCTAACACCTTCCCCACATGTAACCAAACTTCCGAGTCTTAGATTTTTGATTCAAAGACTTTTGGTTTACCTTAATTAATGAACCTCTAAAATTTGGTTTAGTTAATTAGGTAATTTAAAATAAATTAGACATCTAGGTGACCAATCACACCTAATACAAAACCAATGATTGGTGGCGACTTCTAAAATAAAAATAAGAAAAAGGGACACACACACAAGGACTCAATGTGCGACGGCCCCGACCGTTCATGCGGGCAAGAACCAGGCGTCCATAATTCTTTGTAATAATTATGTACATTGAATATACAAAGTTGTGTTCATTATTTGAAAAATTTTCTACGTTGAATATATAAAATTGCATTCTTTGAAGGTTTTGAGTTAACCGAATTGTGTACATTCTTTGGAATCTTTTGTACAATGATTATATAGAATTGTGTATGTACCTTAAATATAAAGAATTGTGTACATTCTTTCAAGGTTTGGATATTTTGAATGTCCAATCCTTCCACTTTTTTGTAATTGATGAAGAAAATTGCCAACACATCCATAAATTGATTATGCATAATTATGTTCATTTTTTTGAAAAATTATGGATATTGAATCAATTATGCACTTTACAAAAAATTTGTATATTGAATGTACAAAGTTGAAAAAAAGTGTGTACATTAAACTTACATTGTTGTGAACATTCTTTGAAAGAATTGTGTACGTTATTAGAAAAATTGTGTATGTTGAATATACAACATTGTGAACATTCTTTGAAAAATCATGTATATTGAACATACAGAATTATGTGTATTCTTTGAATTATATACATTGAATATACAAAATTTTGTACAATTTTTAAAAATTGTGTATGTTGAATATAAAGAATTATGTACATTCTTTGAAACTTTGGATATTAAATATGTAGACCTTACTCTCTTTTTAATTTGAGAAGAAAAATGTCCACACATTAAAAAAAAATGTAAATTAAAATATACATATGTTTAAATAAATCTTACAAATTGATGCACTAATTGACATTTTAACCTTCCAACAAAAATTTCGATAAATATGATAGAATTTCAACAATGACTTTTGTTCTACTATGATTGTTTTTTATCCTACCAAAATACCAATAGTATATATATATATATATATATTTTTTTTTTATGCAAACAGATTTTGAAGTTTGAACCCTATTCCACAACAATTGACTGGAGCATTCCAACAACTTAAGACTGAAATTGGAAATTTTTTTCCAAATAACATTAAATATAAAAAAATTTAGTTAGTTGTCACGTTGCAAAACAATGTTGAAAACTAGCATCTCGAGTGTCTAAAACTCGAGTTCTAAGATAAAAATCGAGTTTTTAAGTCTCGATTTGTAAGGGGTGGTAGCTGAGGTGGATAAAAATCCACTTGGAACTCGCGTTTTAAAGACTAGAGTTTTACCATTTTCAGACCTAGTGTTCTTCGTTTTGGGTTTCTTCATCTTCTTGGGTTTCTTAATCTGCTGGGTTTCTTCATCTTCGTCAGATCGTTTTTCCTTCTTCTTCTTCGTTCTTCGACGATAGATCTGAAGACCAGATTGTGCCTCTTCAAATCGTCTCTTCGTTCTTCCTCTTTAGATCAGATTGTGCCTCTTCAAATCGTTCTTCCTTTGTTCTTTTTCAGATCTGATGTTCTTCAAGTACAAAATCCAGTCTTTAAGACTCGAGATCTATGTGGCATCCTACTGCCAACTCACCAAGTGGGAATTGAGTCTTTAACTCTTGAGTTTTAGATTGAAATCGAGTCTATGAAACTCGAGATGCTAATTTGCAAATTTCTTTCAAACCTATCTTAACTTACGAATTACGATATACTTCCTCCTCACTATGCTAGTCTGCACATTCTCTCCTGAAATTGAAAGCAAACACCAAAATAAAAGCTTGTGAAAGGACTAGTCTTAAACAACACATGAGGTAAAAATGAGTTTGTAAATAAGGAGCCTGTATAATGACTCTTCTACCAATATAAAATCAACCGAAAATTTCAAAAAATCACTCTTCAGGCTCTACTCACTCCACTCCCAGCGATAATGGATGGGCTTTCTTCACTCTCCACCCCACACTTCCCCGCCACCATCCTCACCGCCACTCACCACTCCTCCACCACCACCACTTCTATCTCTTTCTCCCTCAAACCAAATTCTTCTCACAATCCCACCACCACCACCACCACCACCTCCTCCTCCTCCAACATCCGTCGCCCCAACAAAACTCAACCCTCCCCCACTCCCAAAATCCCCTCTAACCCTCTCAAAAACCTCGGTAACCCCACCCATATACCCACTCCTCACTCTCTCACCACCAAGCTCTCTCTCACCTCCAAACTCTCTCCTCCTCCACCTCCACCTCCACCACCACCTCCACCTCTACCCCCGCCCCCACGGCCACCCCTGAAAGCCAAATCCCAGAATTCAAATCCCGTGGAAGTTGAATTCCGCCAAGAAAACAAAATTTTCGTGGGGAACTTGCCTAACTGGATAAAGAAGCACGAGGTGGCCGAGTTTTTCCGTCAATTCGGCCCCATAAATAACGTCATTCTCATTAAGTCTCACAACGAAACCGACCGAATTGCCGGTTTTGGGTTCGTGATTTATGGAGGTAACAATGCTATGGCGGCCAAGTCGGCCATGAAGGCGGTGGAGTTCGATGGTGTGGAGTTCCATGGGAGAGTGTTGACTGTGAAATTGGATGATGGGAGGAGATTGAAGGAGAAAACGGAGGAGAGAGCGCGGTATATTGAGGGTGATGACCGGGTGGAGTATCGGTCTAACTGGCACGAAGATAGGGACAGCTCCCGGAGGAACTTCCGGAAGGTTTTGGAGACGGAGCCGGAGAATTGGCAGGCTGTTGTCCAGTCTTTCGAGAGAATTAGGAAGGTATAGCTCATCAACACGGTTCATTTGTATGCATTTTGTGTTTTAAGTATGTGATATTTGACTCATTTTGAGGTTCATGCGATGAATTGCGAGTTTGATAAGAGAAAGATAAGCTATTAGGAAAGAATGATTAATTCCTTTAGAGAATGTGTACAAACTTAGGCCGAGGAAAAAAAACGTGTGGCGAGACAAAGTTTTTGAGCTAGTTCAGCTGATAAAGTCTGTTGTTATCGTACAAGAGGCAATTAAAATTTCATTTGATTGAAGTTTACTTATCAAAAAATTTATTTTTTCTTTTTCATTGTGAGAGCCTCTAGATTAAGGCTTATCAGTATTGAGTATTTCTTGTTATATCGATGGTAATGTGGCCAATGACCTCTAGATCAAATGACATTTCCTGGCCTTTTCAATGGAGTCGAATACCTGTCCCTGACTTGAATGTATAAAAAAATATCGATGGTAATGTGATTTGTAGGTGCAGGGATTACGGATAGTGCTGATTTTTAGGGACAGGTACTTTATAGCATGGCCCTTGTAGTCTTCTTTGACTGCTGTTAGGATGAAGTTAGGATAGATATAATTGGGTTTAGGAATAAATTCTCAGATTTAGGCAAAGTCCAATTTTTTTTTTTTTAAAATGGTACCCTTGCAGTGAAGGATTTTAGACCTAATAGTCTTGTGGGCAGTGTTTATAAAATAGGCCAAGGTGCTGGCAAATGGTTGAAGGCAGTACTAGGCGGAATAGTGTCTAACACATAGAATGCATTTGTTTAGGATAGATAAATCCTCAACTCAGTGTTAATAGCCAATGAATTCTTGGATAGTCATCTGAAAATTGGAAATCCGGGGCTCTTGTGTAAGGTTGATGTGGAAGAGTAGTTTTAGGTGGGTATTTGAGTAGCTACAACAATAGTAGAGCATCGGGAAGTTTTTTTTTAATCTCCAAGGCTGTCTTTCTTCTTGTGCTGTGTGACATTAGGACAGACCTTGATTAGATATAATTTGTGGAAAAAGTGGTGTGATCATTATGGACTGGTGTTTTATGAGTAAAAGACATATGGCTTGTGAATTGCAGTCATTGATTTTCTGCGTGTTTGGGGTTGCCTGGGTTATGCCTTATTCTGTCATGGAGTTGTTGGCTAGTTGGGAGGGATCTTCTGGCAAACAAATTAATGTTTTGGGTCAAAAACATAATATATTTTAAAAAAAATTTAAAGTCAAAGAGCAATTACTTGACTTTTAATGCTACGATAATCAGTGTAATTATTTATATCTAGCATAAACAAGTTCATAGAAATCAAAATCAATAGTTTTTAGAAGTGTTTTGTTCTAGAAGAGTATATGGGCCACTAGAATTCTAGAAGTTCCTGAAATAGATAACATCTTCTTTTCTTCTGACCCAATTATTGAAATTTTTTGTAGTTATTGTTTGAGATTGTATTCCCTTGCATGCCACACACAAACATGCAGAAATAAAATGTGGAACTTATCCAAGGAATGACTAATTTAAAAAAAAAAAATTCAAATCCGTGGAATGATTGCATCCCCGCCCCCCCCCCCCCCCCCCCCTGGCGCATCAAATAAAAACTAATAGCTTTAACTCTTTCATGTCTACATCAATATGATTGTTTCCAATTTTCTTTTTCTTATTCATATCAGCCTTCTAGAAGAGAGTATGGCTTGTTGGTCACTTATTATGCAAGGCGAGGGGATATGTATCGTGCACGTGAAACTTTTGAGAGCATGCGAGCAAGAGGAATAGAGCCAAGTGCACATGTCTACACAAGGTAATAATCTGTGATTCAATATTCTGTATCCAAGCTTTGGAATTTCTTGATGCAACATTGTGAATTTGGCCAAGCTTGTGTTTCTTAATTTATCAGCTGACGGCCACCTTTCTAGATTGGAACAGGTACATATTATTTAGATAATGCATACTATGTTTGCTCAGTATGCTCAGTAAAAGACATTAGTACAGCCTAGCACTTTAACTACAGAGCATGTTAGAATTTCTAGGATTTAGGACTTGTATATATTGGGGTATTTTTTTTAATAATATATCCAAACTCCAATGTGCTCTAGCTCAAGTAGGACTTCCTCTTTCCATAATAATGGGCTGGAGGGTGAGTTTTTGGGTCCAAGATCCACCGAGTTTGTGTTTAGAAAATCTACATATGTGGCAGTGTTTGAGGTTATTTATTTATTTATTAAGCATATTACAAATAGATCTAATAAAATGGTTTTTAATAATTAAATAATCTTTTTTTTCCCACAGTTTTAGGGTAATTTATTTTTCATGTCCTTCTTTCAACATTAAAGGTTGTTTATTTCATGCAGCCTTATTCATGCTTATGCAGTTGGCAGAGACATGGAAGAAGCATTATCTTGTGTCAGGAAAATGAAGGATGAGCGCATTGAAATGAGTGTGGTGACTTATAGTATTATTGTTGGGGGATTTGCGAAACTTGGCAATGCTCAGTAAGTGGACCACATAATTTTCTTTAGCCAAAAAAAAAAAAAAAAAGTATTAGTACTTATTTTAAGAAAGTCTCTGCTTGATTGTGTGCAATTAAAATGTCTGACTTTTATTATTGCAATAGTCACTGATATTTTTTCCTTGTCATCTCTTTTGATACACCTCTATATTTGAAGAATGGTATGGTAAGTCATTAGAAATTAAGCTATTAATAATAATACTGAACTAAAGAAGCAATTCTTAGAAATTCAGGTGTTAAATTATTTGATGGTTGAGTATTTAAATCTTGTTTGAAATTGTACTGCATCTCAACTAAAATATAACATTGAAAATTTAGGAAAATTAACCCTCCCCCCCTCCCCCTAAGGAAAAGAAAAAAAAAAAAAGAGAGAGAAAAAGAAACGTGTATCAAAATGATCTATGTGGAGGCAAGCAATGATGTTATTGTTGAGTGGCAGAAACTTGTCACCTTTATTTACTCTTTAAAAAAAAAAAAAAATTATTTATAATATCAGAGGTGGTACTTGAATGGGCGTAATAAACTTGCTGGCCACTCTTCTCACCCAACCAATACCTCTGGAGTACAGAAATTACTGCATTTTTAATGGTCATATCCATTAAAACTTGATAATGCATTTGAAATTTTGGATTTTATTAGTCCTTGTAAAAAAAGGAGTTTTTGGTCTGTCTAGAAATATATGTTATAATTTGATAATGACTATTAGTCTTTTGGTGAACTTAAATCACATTGTTTCATCTCCACTATTTTCTCTTTCTCATTTAGGATTTTAGGGTTGTCTAGTTCTGTTGGAGCATTCATCTGCAGTTTTTTGATTTTCTTTTGCTGTTTGTGTGTGTGTGTGAATTCTGCAGCCTAATATGAGTTCCTTGTTTTTTATTTTTTATTTTTCACGTTTTTGTTTGCTGTTCCACTTTTGATTCAAGTAACAGTCATTTTTAGTTTTATAGTCTTTCTGTACAACTGTGAGCGGTGGCTCTTTTTTGTTATTAAAGGCTATAGAGCACTCAATGCATTAAGATCTCTAGTTGCTCAAACATATGCTGCATAAAGCAAGGATTGATGTGAAGCAAAGCAATTATAGACTATAGTTGAAAATTTCTTAGGCACATTTACAATTAATGAAGTGCAATGCGTGTGCTTCTTGCACAGCTCACACTTTACTGGTTGTGCTGACCTTGGTTGAAGCAAAGCTTTTCTTGGGCCTCACTGGACCTTTTTTCCTTACCTGCAACTTGGTGTAACCGTAATGCTTTGGTTTTAATCCATTTTATTTTGAGGACATGAATTGTTTGTATTAACAACTTACGTGTGAGGAGGCAATTTTGTATCTCTATAATCTAACATTCTCTGATGTTGTTTTGGAAGAGCTGCAGATAACTGGTTCAAGGAGGCCAAAGAGAGACATACAACTCTGAATGCAATCATTTATGGGAATATTATATATGCTCACTGGTAAGTGTTCTAAATTCAGGTTTGTTGTAACTTATCTGAGTCATTTTCTTTATTTGAATTCTGTGCTTGACAAACCATGTTCTATAATTTGAAAGATGAGAAAGTTATTAAATGTATAATCTGTTTTACATGAGTTCTTTTACTTGGTTTTACTCTCTCTCTCTCTTTGGGTAAGGGCTTTATTATTATCATTTTTTATTGGCAAGTTAGGTAGGTCTGGAACCCACGACCTTACTCTCTGTCTTGCTCTTACAAGGCAAGGAGGAGCAATTTGAGTTAAAGCTCATTGGGATATGGGCTTTATTATTTATTTGCACAACTTATTATTTATTTGCACAACATTCTTTATATTAATTGATTGGTAAGTTACCAACACTCCTATGTCCTGAACCCGCAACATCACTCTCCACCTTGTTCTTATAGGGGGAGAATATTTTATTTGAGCTAGAGGTCATTGGAAATTTGCACATCGTTCACTTTTCTAGGTTTTCTTCAAAATGATGTTTGCAAATTAGATTTGTGCCTTGGGCAATTCTTTCTTTCCAATTTCATGATGTTACTTTTCTTTTGTTGTAAACTTTTCAGTCAAACATGCAATATGGATCGAGCTGAGGCATTGGTGAGGGAGATGGAAGAATCAGGCATAGATGCCCCTATTGATATATATCATACTATGATGGATGGTTACACAATGGTTGGCAATGAAAATAAATGTCTGGTTGTGTTTGAGCGACTAAAGGTAAAAGTATATGTGATCAAATTTTCTTGTTTTGGGTGATACACACACATTGTGCATGTACATATATGTTGCATGTGACTTGTTTGCATGTGTGTTCCTTTGTCATGAGTTTGTCAAGAGTTAGAAGAAGTGATGTTGCTTTTGGCTTGAGAATATCCTATGCACTGGATTTATTTATGGTTATTTCCCCTTCATAACAGCATCAATGTTCAACTTAATGTTGAAGTGATGCTGCATGCATGTAGACGTGTTGGATTCAGCTTGACATACATATGGCTCTAGATTTTTTGTTTGTTTTCTATTTCGTCGTAAATAAATTATTTACAGGTATCAAGGTTTTACAGCACAAGGTTAACCTATAAATTAAATATGAGGACTTAGACAGCTTCAAAGATTCATGAAAGGCTAGTGACTTATGATAGTGTTTGAAATCGAACTGACATAGGACAGCAATTGTAATATAGACAATGCTGCATGCAAGGCATGACATGGAGGGATGGGGCTCTGGAGAAATTTCCCCCCTTTAGTTATGAAGGATGGAAGAGCGAATGTGGAGTTAATATTCTAACTGGGACTGAAAATGATGTTTTGATTGCTGGAAATTGAAAGTATTTGTTGCGGGGGAATCTGGAGAACAATTATTTTAGGGGGGATTTTCAGTGTTGTAATTAAAATATGTGCAATTAAGAAGAAATATATCCCTGCAAAGGTGGGTGGCTCTTATAGAGAAAAACATGACTGTGAGTCACTTAAGATGGTCCAGCCATGTTCAGTGAAGACTGGTGGTTGTGCATGCAAGAAAGAGAAATGATTCAAGTTTGAAGAAGTGAAAGGGTAAGAGGGAGCCTAAAATAGCATGTTTAAAGGTGGTGAAAAAGGATTTGATGACTTATCAAAAAAAAGAAAATGGATATGATGAATAGATAGCTAATGGAGAGTTCCAACTTCAATAGGGTATAGTGGAGAGCAAAGATTTATATAGCTGACCCTAGTTCATTGATAAAGGATCATAAAGCTCATCCGTGTTAGTAATTCTCAAGCATTATTTTGGTTTTTGTTTATGTTTTCCCTTTCCCTAATAGATGGATACCTTTCACACACCCATATGGGATTGAATCTATGACCTGAAACTTAATCATGGTTGAGGCTTAGTGATATGGAAAGTATTGAGTTGTAGAAGGAAGATTTTTTCTGCTGAAAATCCAAAGAAATTAAGGGCTGTTTCAAGATTAAGTAAAGAAGAAAAATGAAGAAGATGACGACGTGTGAGGCATCACACCTTGATTTTTTTAGCTAGTGCATCATATGTAGTGTTGGGCATGCATCATACATTCTTTAAATGGAGTTTCATAACTACTGAAAATTTTTGAATGATCTCTGTAGATTTGCAAGAGTTAAGCTGATTTATATAGGGTATGTGTGATCCCAATGGCCACCAGGCCCACCACTGAAATGTTGAGGAAAAAAAAAAACTTTTTAAAAATTCCCTTAAATTTTAAAACTTAGCGATGTTGATGTAAAACAACCCAGCAGATAACTAAAACTAAGAAACTCAAAACATAAGAACCAGAGTAGACTACAAATTATGTGCATTTCTACAAGGCAGAGGTCAAGTTCTTTCCTAAACAGTGCATGGAATGTACCATTATACTTGATGTGGTAGGTGTAGAGGAGAGAAATACCAGGAATTTTGAAGGGTAGGAGTTTTCTTTAGAGATGATAAAATCACACTTTGTTGGAACCCTTTTCTTTTGGTTGTCGGTGGATGGTAGTATACTGTCTAGCTCTGATGCACTGATTCGTGAAATTTGGCTTTGTACCCATATCGGATACGTACTGGATACGGATACGGGTGGGATATGGGTACAAACGTACCCAGAGTGTATCAAAGCAAAAAAAATGTTTCTTTATTCTGGGTACGGCCCAGATACGGTCAAGATACGGCCGGCTACATCCCGGATATGGGGAGGAAAGAAAAGGGAAAAAAAAAATTGAGGAAAAAAAAGAGATTTTGGGCCGAAATAAGTACTGCCGGAGGTCGCCACAGGTTGCTCCAGGTCCAGTTACCCATCCCCTTGTCTTCTCTCCACCCCGCGTCTTCGTCTTTCTTCATCAACTCATATAAAAAACAAAAGAGTAGCGTACAATTTATCCCACTTTATGAGCTTCTAAGATTGTCTGTTGCTTGAAAACTTCACGACATCTGCCTTTCGAGCCAGGGAAATACTGTAACAATATGATTAGTACAAGGGAGAGGAGAATAGGTAGGTGGTTACACTCCCCCTGTTTGGATGTTTTCATTAGGCTAGTGGTAAAGGATGAGAGAGGATTTGGAGTACCTTCCCTTAAAACCCCCTCTTTTAATTCCCTTGAATTGGGGGAATTTAGAGGGACTATGTTTAATGAATTCTCTGTGCTTCATTTTTTAGGCTTAACAAGTTGATAAAATTTCAATAATATCAAACCAAACTCATTTGTCCCACTTTGTTGTCAATTCAAATAACATCTTACCATCTCCTCTCCTTTTCACCCTACAACAAAATAAGGGGAGGGATACCCACTCCTCTCCCCTCTCTTTTTTATTATTATTTTAAAATCCACAAAAAAGAATGGATAACTATTCCTTCCCTTTCCTCCAAATTTCCAAACATGGCATTAATGTTTTACTGTCTGCTATAAAGAATCTGCTCTGTGTAGGTCATTAGTCGTAACTTATCTTATGTTGTCTTATCTTGTACACTGACACTCTAATTGTTGCAGGAATGTGGCTTTACACCATCAGTTATCAGTTATGGTTGTCTCATCAATCTTTACACTAAGGTACAACTTTATTACTTTACATTAGTCTGTTATTAAGCTTCAAGTTTTTGTGTTTCTTTTAAAGGCCTCTCCTGTTTGTGTGGTGAGAAACAATATGTTTATGGTGTGACCATATAGTTTAAAACAAGGAGAAGGTATATGAAGGGGAAAATTAACATAGGATAGCACTGTAAATGATGTCATTGTGCGAAGTTGTTTTTTTTTTTTTTTTTTTTTTAATAAATAAATGAACTTTTTTATTTAAAATTTATTGTGTTTGCACAGGGCTAGACATTTCCTTGCAAGATTGGAGAATTTGCTTGACCTCTTGAGGTCATGTGCTAGGACAACCAAATTTCTGAATTTATGGTTGAACTTTTGTGACCAAAATTATCCTTGCCTTAATCAATGTATCTCGTCATATTTGAATCCAGCTGACTAGTTTTCAACCTTATACAATGTTAGCATACTTAAAAACCTCAGTATCAATTGCAGTTCATTTAACTATTAAAAAAAAATATCAATTGTAGTAAATAATGATATCCTTGGGAAGGAAATTGGAGTTTGATTGGCGAGCTGTGCCTTTCTGCTTAATGTGGAGCTCCTACAATGGGTGTAATACTAGAGTGTTGGAGCATGTTAGGGTTTCACATGAGCTCAAGACTGTTTTTCTTAGATTGTTATTACTCGTTTACTGGTTCATTCTAAATGTTTTGGGTTTTGGATCTTCCTCCAACTGTTTCATAGATCTTTTCTTTATCTGTCAAAAAAAAAAAGGGGGGGGGGGGGGGGAAGATAAAGTAAATAAAATTCACCACCACCACAATGAATAAATAAATACTCCCTCCATCCTATATTGTTGGTACCATATAGAAAATCCAACTTCTTAATGGAAAATCATTTAATTTAATACATTGTCTTTCAGATAAAAATATATATGTTTCTAACACAATCCTCAATTTAAAACTCTAGTGGAAGAGGGTTACTTTTTTAAAATAAAGTTAAGGGTAAGTTATGAAAATCATATTGTGCTCATTGACTTTTCAAAGAGGACCATATTTTAAGACATCCCAAATGAAATTGAAGATCAACAAAATGGGATGGAGGGCATAAAAAATTAAAAAAAAAAAAAAAATCAAAGGCATAATAGATATTTGAAATATCTTGTCATGCTGGGATTGAATCCTTCTCTCAGTATGCTTGAATTTATTATAGAGATAACCCATTCAAAATGCTATTCTTGATGTTACTTTGGTTAAATATACTGTTTTGTCTTTATCTTCTGTGTTATGCTGTCCATTTTGGGTGTCATTATACTTGAAGTATATCTAGAAAGCTTTGACCCATCTAAAAGGTGCACACAATTTCGGCAGAATCCCTTTAGTACTTTGGTGGTTTTTCCATGCTGTCTGTGCTCATCAATTGAATTTAAAGTGGAGTTCTTTTCTTGATTTACCAGACTGTCCCCTCCTATAAACATCGTAGGCCTCATAAGCTGTTATATGTACACCTAGAAAGGTGGGCAAAAAGTGACACTGAGGGAAAGATCAGGAATTTTTTACGATGAAGCAAACCAAGCCATATATATATATATATATATATATATATATATATATATATCTTACACGATTGCTTTGTAATACATGTCATTAGCAGAATTCAATTTAAGTTGAGCTGAGCTGTATGGCAATTACAATTGTGGTTTTAGGTAGTTGAGACCAATGATATGTCTTATATGTGCTTGCTGCACGCCCACTGATATACACATGTATAACATACAGTGTTGGGGATATTATGTGGTGCAATGGTATGGTCTTGGCTTTGGCTGTGAAGCACAAGTGTGCAGCTCTGAGTTTGGAGAGCAGCCAATAAAAATGCATCTAGGCTAGACTGTATCCAAGTCACCCCCTCCAAGACCTCACTTAGGTGATGTTTTATTGTTTAGGTTCAATAATTATGAAGTAGCCAACAATTCTTCTCGCAAATTTCAAGATATTTTAATATTTTATGCATTTATGGTCATTAAACATCTATATTCTCATTTTTGGTATACTTTACAATTGACTATTGAAACATTATTTTGAACATGGTGTGTTTCACTCTTCCAGATTGGGAAGGTTTCTAAAGCCTTGGAAGTTAGCAAAATGATGGAATCATCTGGCATTAGACATAACATGAAGACCTACTCCATGTTGATTAATGGATTTTTAAAGTTAAAAGATTGGGCGAATGCATTTGCAATTTTTGAAGATTTGGTTGAGGATGGACTGAAGCCTGATGTAGTGCTCTACAATAATGTCATCAGTGCATTCTGTGGTATGGGTAACATGGATCGTGCCCTTCATACTGTCAAGGAAATGCAGAAGGAGAGGCATAGGCCTACTACGCGTACATTTATGCCCATCATACATGGTTTTGCAAGAGCAGGAGAAATGAGAAAAGCCCTAGAGGTTTTTGATATGATGAGGATGAGTGGATGCATTCCCACTGTGCATACCTACAATGCTTTGATTCTTGGCCTTGTTGAGAAGCGTAAGGTAAATTATACTTTTATAATAAAAAAGATAAGAAAATGGTCAATAACCAGTTGTGCCATATCTTTGATTTATGTGTTTGGGTTCGTTAAAGTTAAAGGCGCTTATCATGCATGCCTCTATGATAAAATTTATGTGTCTAGGCACCTAAATGCACACTCCTAATCATGTATCTTTTGCCAATGTGGCAGGAGTTCAATGAACTGTTAAATATAAGTTAATTCTAAACCCTACCAGCAAAATTTTGAAGTGATTCACTAACCAAAATAATAATGTTTGGTGATACACTGTTTCTTTCTTTGTTTCTCCTAGGACAATTTTAGTTTTTTATATGTTTTTCTTTGGATAATTCCATTTTACCTGCTGCTTTATATCCATAGAAAATGCAGAATAAGCTCTCTCTCTCTCTCTCCCCCACTGGTTTCCTTGGGTGGGCTTAATTTTGTGTTTGACTATTTTTGTTTGTTGCTAATGCTTTATATCCATTTATATTGTCATTCATTTCCACTCTTGTAGATTGTTTGCCTCTGTATCATTTACGAATTACTTGCTGTAAAACATTTTGTTTTATGGCTCCATTATGGACTCTGTTCCGTATATCCACCCCCCCAAAAAAAAAAATTAGAAGCTTGCCAGGATTTTTTTATCTGAAATTTTATTTTCGTTCTTGCTTAAAATGTTATTTTCAGTTTGCTTGCCTCCTTTTCTCTTTAAAGGCAATGGTTTATCTTGCATGTCTTGCAGATGGATAAGGCTGTTAAAATATTAGATGAGATGACACTGGCAGGCATAAGTCCAAATGAGCATACATACACAACCATTATGCATGGTTATGCATCATTGGGGGATACTGGAAAAGCATTTGAGTATTTTACTAAATTGAGGAATGAAGGTTTGGAGATTGATGTGTATACATATGAGGCCTTGCTGAAGGCTTGTTGCAAGTCAGGCAGAATGCAGAGTGCTTTGGCAGTGACAAAAGAAATGAGTTCTCAAAAGATTCCAAGGAACACCTTTGTTTATAACATATTAATTGATGGGTAAGGGTTCTATATAATCTTGGGAGTGCAAGGATATACACAAAAGTTATCACTTTAATCTCTCATTTAACTTCCTTTTCCTAATTTATTGTTCAGGGTATATGTACAGATAGATTGAACTCGTTTCAACTTAGTTTACCATATTATTTTTTACTCTTCCTCTTTTTAATTTGTCATGTTGTGTGTCTGCTTTCTTGCCTATATGCTAATTTTGTTGTTTCCCCTGTAGATGGGCTCGAAGAGGTGATGTTTGGGAGGCTGCAGACCTTATGCAACAAATGAAACAGGAAGGGGTTCAACCTGATATCCATACTTACACGTCCTTCATAAATGCTTGTTGCAAGGCTGGAGACATGCTGGTATGTATATCTATCATTAACTTACCAATCACAAAAGAAGAGTATTTTCTTGGGGTAGTTGGAAACCTATAAGATAGAGAAATTCTTCCATTTTAATTTCTATAGCATATGAAATCAGTTTACTGTCATTCTGCAGTTCATTTTTTGTTAATAAAATGTTATTTAAGGATTTTATTTGGTGTTTGGAGATTAAAAATTTTGTTTCACAAAGCATTTTGAATAGCATAATTTGTTTTTTGATCATTGCTTTAGCAATGAGTTCTTTTCATTGATTGTAGTCTTTAAAATTTCCCTTCAAAACCGAACTTTTATTTGTCTTGTATCATTGTTTTCTTCTGTTATGTCATGTCAAATGAATGATGATTTTATTCTATCAGATTTTGTTCTGTCAGATGGATTATGTGTTTGTTATGCGTTAGTTAGAAAACAAAATGCGTTAGTTAATAAGCTCTTGCTCATGGCATCTCCTCCCCCCATAAGAGTAAGGTAGAGGATGAGGCTGTGGGTTCAAAACCTATTGAGTGTGTGTGTGTATGTATTTATGAAAACGTGTTAGAAATTAAATGAAATGATTTCAGTTGTACATGTTGAGAATTCCTCACCAAAAGATCTTGTTTGTATAACTCTAATAAATTGTTGGTCTGCTTCTTCTGTTGCTGATGCCATTTCAGTGTGGTTTTAGACAGTACAGGAACTAAAAAAATCAAATGATTCCATTTCCATTTAAATGGCTTTGTTATGTTCATCTTTTAATTAGCGTATGTCCTAATTTTTAGAGAGCAATGAAAACAATTAAAGACATGGAAGCGTTGGGTGTGAAGCCAAATGTCAAAACCTATACCACATTAATACATGGTTGGGCACGTGCATCTCTTCCAGAAAAGGCCTTGAAATGCTTTGAACAGATGAAGTTGGCTGGATTGAAGCCGGATAAAGCTGTGTATCATTGCCTGATGACATCTCTGCTGTCGAGGGCTACTGTTGCTGAAGCTTACATTTATTCTGGAGTTTTGTCTATTTGTAGAGAGATGATAGAATCTGGGTTGACTATTGATATGGGGACTGCAGTTCACTGGTCGAAGTGCTTACGCAAGATTGAAAGGACAGGTGGGGAGCTTACAGAAGCCTTGCAGAAGACTTTCCCTCCTGATTGGAACTCACGGCATAATTCAGATGTTTATTCCAATGTAGACACTAACGATGAATCTGACATTAGTGGAGACGAAGATGACACCTATGTTGCTGATAGAACTGGTGGTGATGATAATTATGATGATAGTGACGAAGATGACGAGGATGATTTGAACCTCAGATCATATTTTTAAACCATATGTCTGCAGCTATGGACAGTGCATCTCGTGCCTTGCTCACCCCATTGGTGATACAATTGATTAGTGGTCCCCGTTGCCTCCTTCCATCTGATGCTGTAAGATCCAATATAAGTTGATCTACTGAGACAGCATTTTGTCAGAACTAGGAGGCCTTAACCCTTATTTTCATATTTATTTGTATATAACAATTGATTTTTGGTATGTAATGTATTCCAATATGTCTATAACTGATTCCAATACAAACATCTGATGATTTTATTTTTTTTCCCATTTTCTTTAAAAGTGAGTAAAAATAATACCCTAGGAATGTATAATTATCAAGCAATACAAATTTCCTAAAAAACTTTCTATGACCATTACAAAGGTTCATTTGAACGTTCTATATAACAATACTATATAGTATTATGATATTATCTCAGAAAATTTGCTTCAAACTTATAATTTGGCTCTCAGAAGAAATGTGGATTTTTATTTTGTTTTAATATTATTATTATTATTATTGTTATTTATTTTATTATTATTATTATTATTATTTTTTATCATCAAGCTGACACACAATCTGAATCATTTTTTGAGATGTTTTCGACATTATATTTCCTTTAACATTTTTTTAACCTTTTCTTGTATTTTGTATTATAAGTTTGAAAGAAAAGGGTGTGCCTGTTTGTAGAAGTACATAATGAGCATATTGACAAACGCAAAGGTTTAAATAGAAATTTGTGATTGTTCATTTTTGCATAATATAATATTTCGCGTCATGTAATTGTTTCGTGAGGGACTGACTTATTATCATTAGCAATCTATATTTCTCCAACCAGTTCCACATTTCCACTTGAATAATCAGAGGTACAGAGGAACATTGATTCCCTGAATGAAGTCAAGGTTAATTAGACTCCTCAATTTTATCTGGTAAAATGAATGAACCTTGGCTGTGACCTTACCTAAATAGGAATCTTTTGGTATATGTCTCAATAAAAATTTTAGTTCAAAGTTGCAATATAGGCAACTACAGACTCAAACTAGACAAAGCATTTAAATACAGCTAGAAAACTTGATGTTGAGATTAATATTTGTTAATATATATTCTTAATTCTTTCCTTTGAATAACAGATATACATTTTTTAAAAAATAATTAGAAATTTCAAATTCATTGTAACTCATTATCCTGTTCTATTCCCAATTCCATCTTTCAAAATATATTGGTACTTTCTTTCCTAGTCCATGAAGGGCAAAGCTTGTTGGGTCTCAGAGAATTGCCAGTACTTGATGAAGCACTTTTCAGAAGGCGAAGAAGGTTTGCTTACTGTTACTGTAGGATTGGCGGTAAGTGTGATTTTCGTCGTTCAAGTTATAACAATAACAACTTTGTTATTAATTTTTTTTTCAACAATTCCTTGCAAGTAAATTTCTTATTTTCAGTTTTTTATTATTATATAATTATAGTGCAAACTTTGATTTAGTCGAAAGTTGAAACTGGTATTTCTGGTTTGGACAATGTTTAGCTACAGAAAGAAAAAAAAAAAGAAAAAGAAAAGAAAAGAAAAAACTCGGAAGATGACGTGTCCATGTAATGTGTAATGCACATGACATAACTCACTTAAAATGATTGTATACAATCATTTAAGTGTGGTTTAGTAAGTCATGTGTAGTGAACACGATATAGACACAAGTTATTTTCCTATAATTGGTTGTGGCCAAGTTGTAGCTAAACTTTGTTCTACTAATTCAGTTTGTGTGATTTCCAAAAGAAGAATCAGTACAAAAAATTGGGTTGTAAGAAGTATATCACTGAAAATGGTAGCATAAAATTGGAGCACAAACGGGTCAGAATTTTCTGACTCGACCCGACCCAACCCGAAAAATACCCGGCCTGAACCCGATTTTTTTGACCCGAAGCAAAAACGGGTTGACCCGTAACCCGACTCGTGTTTTGTGCAGGTCAACCCGACCCGACCCGACCCGAACTCGAACCATTTTTTTAAAACTTTTTTTTTTTTTGGTAAAAAAAATAGTGAAATTAAGACAATATTGGTTTAATTGTTTATTGTGAGCTTTAAGAAAACAATTGATACATTTACATAACTGCATGTAAATTAATTGAAAAATAAATGGTTGAACATTTTGTAATGAGTAAAGATTTTTAAATATCAAATAGCAAAGTACATGCCAAGATAATCTGGTTACAGTAAACTTAAAAACAGATTTAAAATTGTAGATATGTGTGAGACACATTCACAAGTGTGAAAATAGTAAAGCCAAAGTATCAAATTAGCATAAATTATGAATGCTTAGATCTATTTTTTAACAATTTATGTTCAAAATAAATGGCTTTTCAAAATAAATTATGATATTTCCTAGAGTGTGTGCTACTTAACAATGATATGATCTTCATAAAAGAGACTAGGTATAAATAAGTAAGCAATCAAATTTTAATGTATATCTCAAATTGAAATAGAGTGTCAACCACAATTGATAATAGATTATAAAATTAATTTTTAAAATTGTAACTTTCTTATATGTTTTTATTCTTTATCAAATAAGTTATCCAATAAGTCATTTGTAATTTTTTTTTTGGAATGTTGATATTGTGTAAAAAAAAAACTTGTATATTTGTTTTACTTATCTTTGTGTTGTTTTGTTTTAGATAGCAATGTTAGGATTTGTATAATTTTAAAATTATTGAATAAGTATTAATAAGTTTAACTGAGTTTATTCTTGATATAAGTAGTGAATTCAAAATAATGCATTTTACATCAAGTAATATGTTGCATAACTATCCAAATGGCAAATACATATTTGTTTTCTTTATAAAAAAAATAAAAAATAAAAAATAAAAAATTTCATGTGAAAAATACGGGTCAACCCGACCCGATCTGCAATCCGATTGACCCGAACCCATTTTCAACCCGCTTAAAATGACCCGTTTTTGACTCGTGACCCGACCCGACCCTGACCTGACCCGCCCGTTTTGCCATGTCTAAGCACAATAAATGGACGTATAAGGTTGGATTGAAACAATCACTTTCAGATCCTATGACCTATCCTCTATTAAGCAGAAGTGACATGGATGTTTGTGATTGTGACTATGTTTACTATTTTATTTTATTTTATTTTTTTTGGGGATAAATTTGATAATTACAATGGGAGATGAGAGATTTGAAGTTTGAACCTTGAGCCTATTGGAAACACCAAGAGCCTTAACAGAAATGATATGGAGATTTATCTTTCAACCAAGAGGATGCTTTTATTTGGAATAAGTTACTTTATTAGTTTACATTTAAATTGATTCTTTTTATTTTTTATGTTTAAAAGATTACAATCAAATTTAGTCATACATTTCAAAATTATCACCTATGGTAATTTTAACGTCACCAATGGTATATTTTAACGCCTTTTCTAGGTAATAAGGTTTAACTATGGTGTTAGCTAGTTCTACACAAGTACATATCAAGCGATTTTATATATTTTGTCGAGTAAATATTTAAAGATGAATAAAGTAATGCAGTTTATAAGTTTGTGTGTGTGTGTTTATGTATCTATACTACTATTTAAGGGGCTTTCCCTGTTTGGATTACTCAATTTTTATGCCCAAAATACCCTTAAATTCATCTGTTTCTAAGGCTTAAATTATAGGGTTAAACATGTAAAATTAGTAATTTAAAAACCTCTAATTTTTAGCTAAATTAAAAAAAAAAAACAGTTTTTCCTCCCACTTCCCCATTTCTCTCTCACGTTAGTTTTCCTCTTTTTTATTTTATTTTATTTTTAACTTTCTACTTTTTATTTTATTTTATTTTGATTGAACGTTTTCAACTTTTTTAATTAGCAAAATCATTTTTCCCCTTTTTTTAACCGATAAGATTTACCATGTTTCACTCCTAAAAAATTGCTTTTTAACCACCACGCACCTTTGGTGTGGTAGTCACTCCACAAGTATAAATGCTTATGGGATGTGGGGGGTAAGGGCTAGGGTTCAAGTCTCTAGAAGGGAGTTTCACACACATATACACTTAGATTAAGTTAGAGTAGAAATTCTATCTTATATCAAAAAAAAAAAAAAAATTGCTTTTAATTTGCCAACTACGTTTTCCACTTATACAATTACTAAACTCAATTTTTTTTTTCCCCTTTTACAACAAATTGTAAACCAAATTCATTGTAAAATACATTTTTCATTAGTTCCTTTTCAGTTTCTTCGCAGTTCACATTTTCTCCGCTAGCCACTATTGATCAGTTATTATGCAGTTATACTGCAAAATAACTGCACTTTCTTCTCTAACAAATTTTTTATATAAAAAATTGCACTTTCTTCTCATCTCTTTTTTATTCTGTATCTATTTTGTTTTTATGTGGAGAGAAGAAGAGGTTGCTGAAAAGAGATTTGGCTAGTGGGGAGAGAAAGCAGATCTAGGCCATTCTTCTTTTCTATTGCCACTCTAGAGTCTAGATCTAGAGCCATTCCAAATCCGCTCATCTACTTGACTTTGGTAATTGGTAATGACCTTCCACCGAACAACCTCTTCTCATTTTTTTTAGTCTCTTTAATATCTATTTTGTTTTAATTTTGCGGTATTAGTTCTTCCTTTAATTTTTTTTTTCTATAATTGTTCTTCATTTTTTTCTTTTATATTTATGCATTTCATAATTTGGGGAATGTGGTGAGTTGAGTTCGATGCTTTTGTGGTTAAATACGTGTTCTAGGTGTTTGTAAAAAAAATTTGGTTTGCAAACATCTAAAATTTTTCTTATTATTTCTCAGGTGAGTGACCCATTTTTAAAATGAGGCCAAAGTTGTATCCAAAGATGCATGTTGAGCCCGGGCAATGTTGTAGCAGCTCATCAATGACATAGTTGTTAGCATTAATAGCAGTGAGAGAGATGGAAGGGAGTCAGTGATGAGCTATAGTCATTGGAGTAGATAGTTCTTAGTTTTTAAAATTTATGTTAATTTTTCAATTTAAATTTGTAATACTATGAGCATTTGGTTTAGTGCTTAGAGTTACTATTAGTCCATTTGGAATTTGGAAGTTTGATCGATTATTTGATTTTGTTATGAAATTCAAGGCATATAAATATATATATATATATATTTTTTTTTTTTTTTGCAACTACAGTTTACCTATGGTTGTTGATCTATTATTTGCACGTTAAGAAGATGAATTTTTTCAACTACATAGATAGAGATTAGGATTTGTGTTACAAAAATTCACAACTTTTTTAGAATATTACTAGCCTTTGAGTACGTGCTCAGATGCTCTTCTATTTTTTGGGTAGAGATTAATTTAGAGCATTTATTATAATTTGGGATTATTATATTTTCCAATTACAAAAAAAACCTAGGGGTGTGATGAAAAATTATTTCACTGCACATAATACTCATCACACCCCTAGGGTTTTTTTTTTTTTTTTTTTTTTTTTGATTAGAAAATGTAGTAATCCCAAATTATAATAAATGTTCTAAATTAACCCTTACCCAAAAAATAAAAGAGCATCTCACGCACGTGCTTAGAGGCTAGTATTTGGTAGTGGGGTTGTGGGTGTGGTATTGAAGAGCCTCTCAGCCAATTGCGTATCCAAGAAAAAAAATGTACATGCTATTTTTTTCTCCATTGTTGTATATAAACTTTACTAATGTTTAAAATGTTCTAATATTACAGATTCATATCACAATGAAGTACAAAACTTTGAAGCAGATATCAGTGAACGTATGCAATTAACATAGCAAACAACCATGATCTGATCAATATTGCTATGATTTCGGTTGACTAATAAGTAAGTTTAAAATTTTTTTAAAACAGAAAATAATATTTAAAAAAATGGATACAAAAATCTATAAAACATTTTCCATATCTGTTGGAACTTAATATTTTAAGCTTCAATAGTTGAATATAGAGAAGAAAAAAAGGAGAAAGCTTTATACGTTTTTGGTCATGCTTTCTTAGGTTTGTTTAAGAAGTTGGTTTGACTGCTATGGGGAGTTATTGATGATCTTAGCCCTCTTCGGTTTGTGAGAAAGGAGGAAACTTTCTATATTTTTGAGCTAGGATTATGGAGTGGGCAGCAACAGAAACTTACCAAAAATTGCCCCCTTTTTGTAAAATATGTTGCTATCTAATTTTATAAAGAACATTTTCCTACCATTGAGTTGAGGTATCAAATTTGGAATATATGTAGTTTTTTTTTTTTTTTTTTAAATGTAATCCACATATGTAAAGGGTTTGTAATGTTTCCTTCCTTAGAGGTCTATAGAGTATGGATATATACTCTTCACATGAAACTGTAATTTGTGTATACACCAATTTTACTAATAATAGAATATTTTTTGCTGCGATTGTTTAAATCTAAGCTAAGAAAACAAGCTTGAGTAAAAAGTGAAGAGCATAGAAGTAATACAATGCTTGAATGGATTATCTAAGAGATCTCTTATTTAGTAAGAGATCTCAGATTTAGTAGTAAGAAGAAGAGTACTAATTTTGAGAAAATCTTAGTGTAAAAGAGAAAAATGATGAAGTTTTTGGCTCAGCTGTTGTGGCTGTTATTTACTTCTTACCAATTATTGTATTACTGTTTGAACCTAACAGAATTTGTATAGCTTTTTTTTATTTCTTTGGATTGGTTGTTCAAAATGTTTTGGTACTGTTTGATTTTGTAATTATGATATTGAAATATGCTATCATGATCTATATGTCTGATTGATTTCCTACTTAAAAAGTATCTACCAGTGGGTTATCGAATGAGTTAATGGAGTTTCATGATTTCATCCATTAGTATTTTAAGGAAGTACATTGATGCCTCTATGCTAGGATTGAGATTTCCTTGATATATTGATACATGGGTGAAGAGGAATGTTTCATTGTAAAAGGGGAGAGCTTTTGTTTTGTTTTTGATATAATTTGTAGTGTAGTTTTTTGGCCTTTTAGAATCTGAAAGTTATTGAATACTTAAAATGAGGGGTTCATTTTTTTGATCACATGATTATTACTCTTCTTTTTTTTTGCTTTTGCATCCTATTGATCTTATGCTACAGGAATCGATATTAACCTTCAAAGAAAAAATGAAAAAATTATTTGTGAGTTTCCTGTCATTTTCTTAAAGATTATGGTACATCCTGATCTGGGTTCAGTTCAGAAACTGAGGCACCACTTGGTTAATGCCAAAAAATAAATTACGTGAAGAATAAAATTTTTAATATTATTTTCCAGTTAGATACCTACTTGACTCTTTTTTGGTTCTTGATTTAGTTTTGGTTGATTGGATGAGGTTTGATCCTTTAGTAATTTCAAATTTTGTTTGTTCATTTCTCCGGTGCATTTTAATCAATGGTTATTTCTATGTGCAAAAGAATTCTCTTCTGTAATAGGGGACTTTGTTTTTGTCGCTTTTCAGAACTATACTGTAATTTCTGACATATAAATTTTTGAATTTTGAACTAAATTTTGTGGGCTGTGTATGGTTGTGGTGCAGTGGGTATTCTTTACTTAGTGATCCCCAGTACAACAAAGGACTTACCAATGCTTTGGTCATTCAGTTGACTCCTTATTGCCAGTTTGTCATGCTAGCAAAAACAGGGGTTTGAGCCGGTTTTAACTATTATTGGATTTGAACCAATGACTTACCGCTTACTATTCAAGGGGAGGCGGAGCCCTAAAAAAGAGAAAGCTTTATCACTATTTGAAACTGGTTTCAGCCGGTTTTAACTATTCTTGGATTTGAACCAATGACTTAGCTGTTTTTGAAGAGTGATTGAAATTGTAAAACTTTGAAATCTAAAAGTGTAATGTATTTTGTTGTTGTAACTTTATGGTTGCTGGTGGGTGAATTTTCATTTATAAAACAATGAATGTGATTGCTATTAAATTGACAGAAATTGCATGTAATTCATTTAGTAGATCATGTTTGGTTGGAGGACACCTCTTATACTTTGAGTTTCACACTGTAGAATACATTCAAAAATAGTGTGCAGCAGCTAATGTGGCATGACCACAAAGCTGAAGCTGTAAAGGGGTATCAAAGATTTGATTAATTTACAGATACTTCTCAATAATGCTTAAAAATTTGCTAAAAATTCTATTGCACCAATAAAATATGGACATCTAATCATGGTTAAAGACCATTTTAGACCATTTTAAAATCGGTCTGTCAAGTATACACTAACAGCATGTATGGAAATACAATGGTTGACAATCATATATATCTAAAACTAAGCAAATGGTATTCTGCAACATTTCGTTTCCAATTATTGTCTGGAACTGTTAAGGTTGTTTTCTTATTAATCAAGGCTGGCTAATTACACTACAACTCATTATATTAGAAAATCTTTAGATTTTACAAATGGCTTGATCAATTAGGAATTACACCAAAGCTCTAGATGGAGCTAAATATATGTGTGTGTTACAATGAGAGAATACTATGCATATCAATTGTGTTCGTAACTAGATTGTGTTCTTAGTATTTTGGATTAATTATTGTTAAAATTCTGCGATGTGGCTTTTTTCTTATTGATGGAAGTGTATTTTTTAAGTTAAGTAACCACATGGTAGAATCTTAAGAAGGGAACCTAAGAAACAGTACCTAAGGTACTGTACATAAGTTTTGTTCATAATTGAAAATTTTCCTTTTTTAAACAATGTTTCTGTTTAAAATAATATTGTTTGATGGTTATAAATGAGTTTTTTTTTTTCTTCGTTCCATAACTTTTAACTTTTAATATATGTTTTAAATTATATTTCGTCTTCTTATGAACAATTCTTGCATTGTATGACTAGCTAAGTTATGTCTGTTAGAAGAACACCTACACATTAACATCATTATTTGAACAACTAACCATCCGCCCCCTTCCTTATTTTACCATCATAAAATGATCCCGCGCATTGTGCGGGTTAAACACTAGTATATATAATTGATGGGCCATAAGTACTTTTTGTTAGTAATTGCAATCCACTACCCTGCTAAGCCCACATCTTTGATGCATTAAGTATAGGGTAGAGGAGGAGATAAATTAAGGTTTTCATAGAAAGAGATTCATCACTAAAGAGGCGTTAAGTATAGGGTAGAGGAAGAGATAAATTAAGGTTTTCATAGAAAGGGATTCATCACTAAAGAGGCTAGGAGATGTATTTTTCCCTCGAAGTTTAGAACACATACAATTGAAGAGGCAACCAAATTGTTTAAGGTATGATTTCTCACTGTTAGAAACAAAGAATTAAAGGGTTAGAATTTTATCATGGAAACGTTAATAATGTGTCAATTGTTAAAAAGGGATTTTCGTAGAATATGACTTAAAATTTTAAGTTAAATTGCTCACTGCCTACTACGTATATTCTTGAATTGAGCCATGGAATTACAAGTTCTAATCCATGAATATAGCTCACGTTTTTCTTTTAGATATATATAAAATAAGTCAATGATATTGCCCACCGTTTTTCATTGAGGCTATATGCTATTAAACCCATTGGGAGACATATATATATATATATATATATATATATATATATTAAATCCAAGAATTGGCCATTGTGCGTCCCTAGAACAAGAGAATTTTGTCATCACGTTTTCTCTCGGATACGTATATATTAAGTCATATTAGTTTTGCCACGTCTTCATTTGGTTATATACATTAGGTTAAATTAACGTTTTCTTTGGTTATATACATTAGGTCGGGTTAACGTTTCTTTGATTATATATATTAGGATGAATTAATGGTTTCTTCGATTATATATATTAGGATGGCTTAACATTTTCTTTGGGGTTTTATATTAAATCCAAGGTCAATGATATTTTGGCTATTGCCTTCCTCATGGCAATATGAGTTTCAATTAATGCAAGGAAATATTATTAGTCAGAATATCATTAGTTAGAAAAACTTTAATTTAGTGTTAAAAGTGTTATTAGTTCAGTAAAGTATAATTTTAGTGAGCCAGTTTGTATAATTCAATAAGATTTATATTTTGTAGAAGATATTAAGTATTTTTCATGGTTGATTATAGGTCCTATTTAAGAGTGTTTGAGACTATTTGGAGGGTGTTTCGGCTGGACTTTTAGAGTGATTTAGTAAAGTAAGTAATTGTGCATAATATAAACAATTTTGTTCATTAGGTTCCTAGAAGTCAAAGGTTTTCAAAAGTTATGTTTTTAAACATACATTTTCCAAAGTTTATCAAAGATTTTTTTACATCATTGAAAGAGAAATTTCGACTCTTAAATAATGTTTTAAATGTCCGAATCTCCTTTAAAAGATGATTTCTAAACTAAATTATTTTCCGAAAATAATTGAGTTTCAAAGTAAGTTTTCTAAAAAGGTTATTGATCTTTAAATTTGTCTAAAACCAAGTAATTTCAAATTCATATTCCTATTTTCCAATGGTATTTACAACGTTTCTTTTAGCAAATTGAATTTTTAGATTTATTCAAGAATTGTAAAATACTTGCATAAACTCCTCAATTCCTATTTATTCCTTAAGAGAGTCAAGCATCCTTTGGTTTATGTTACAATTCAATATTGTGATATTCGATATGCCTCTATTTGGAATAATTGTTAATATTAAGAAAATTATTTTATTTTGTATAAATTTTGCTTTTGTGATATGTGACTCAAAATAAGTGTTTTTAGAACTGATCAGATATATGTGTTAATCTAAACATAATTCAGTAAATTTAGTAAACATACTTAATTTAGTAAACATAATTAATTCAGTAAACATAATTAATTTACTAGTATAAACTACTTGTTGTTAATATAATGTTTAATTAGACACAAATAACTATTTTCAAATACATTGCAATGTAAATATTTATTGAAAGAGAACTCAACATTCTTTTAAATATCAAAAATCATTACAAAATATTATAGTAATTTGTTCAAAAATTATTTTCAATTTTCTTTAAAAAGATAGATAAATTAATCTGTGTAGTTGGATAATAGTGAAAATTACCTTAACAATGATTAGGACAGCCAAAAGAGAGAAAAATTGACCACAAGAACTCGAAATTCCAAAAACAGCTATCAACTTTCCTCCTATTCTGGTCAGTGACCAGTGAGAGATATAAATTAGTGATGTTGTGTAAAATGATCCTAGGCCGATTCAAATAGGAACCGGCCTAAGATGAATATTCACAAAGTTTGAGATGCACATATTATAAGTGAACCTAAAATGGAATTAATAACTAATTTGATAAATTTAGTAAACATAGTTAATTTACTACTATAAACTACATGTTGTTAATATAATGTATAATTATACACAAATAACTAATTTCAAATACATTGCACTGTAATTATTTATTGAAAGAGAACTCAATATTCTTTTAAATATAAAATCATTACAAAATATTATAGTAATTTGTTTAAAAATTAATTTCAATTATCTTCAAAATGATAGATAAATTAATCTGTGTAGTTGGAAAATAGTGTAAATTACCTTAACAATGATTTGGCCAGCCAAAAGAGCGAAAAATTGACCATAAGAGCTCGAAATTCCAAAAACAACTATCAACTTTCCTCATATTTTGGAGAGTGACCAATAAGAGAGATAAATTAGTGATGTTGTGTAAGATGATCCTAGGCCGATTCCAAATAGGAACCGGCCTAAGATGAATATTCACAAAGTTTGAGATGCACATATTATAAGTGAACCTAAAATAGAATTAATAACTGATTTGATAAATTTGGTAAACATAATTAATTCAGTAAACATAATTAATTTACTACCATGAACTACATGTTGTTAATATAATGTTTAATTAGACACAAATAACTATTTTGAAATACATTGCTATGTAATTATTTATTGAAAGAGGACTCAACATTCTTTTAAATATAAAAAATCATTACAAAATATTATAGTAATTTGTTTCAAAATTAATTTCAATTATCTTTAAAACGATAGATAAATTAATTTGTGTAGTTGGAAAATAGTGAAAATTACCTTAACAATGATTTGGCCAGCCAAAAGAGAGAACAATTGACCACAAGAACTCGAAATTCTAAAAACAGCTATCAACTTTCCTCCTATTCTGATCGGTGACTAGTGAGAGAGATAAATTAGTGATGTTATGTAAGATGGTCCAGGTAGATTCCAAGTAGGAACTGGCCTAAGATGAATATCCACAAATTTTGAGATACACACATAATAAATAGAATAAATAACTGACCAGATTAATTTAGTAAACATAATTAATTCAGTAAACATAATTAATTTACTGAATTATGTTTAAATTAACACATATATCTGATCAGTTCCTAAATTCTATTTTAGGTTCACTTATATTTGATTAGTTCTAATTTAGTAAATTCATTATGTTTACTGAATTAATTATGTTTACTAAATTAATCTTATCAGCTATTAATTCTATTATAGGTTCACTTATAATGTGTGCATCTCAAACTTTGTGGATATTCATCTTAGGCTGTTTCCTATTTGGAATCGGCCTAGGATCATCTTACATAACATCACTAATTTATCTCTCTCATTGGTCACTGACCAGAATAGGAGGAAAGTTGATGGTTGTTTTTGGAATTTCGAGTTCTTGTGGTCAATTTTTCTCTCTTTTGGCTGGCCAAATCTCTGTTAAGGTAATTTTCACTATTTTACAACTACATAGATTAATTAATCTAGCTTTTTAAAGATAATTGAAAATAATTTTTAAAAAAATTACTATAATATTTTGTAATGATTTTTGATATTTAAAAGAATGTTGAGTTCTCTTTAAATAAATAATTACATTGCAAGGTATTTGAAAATAGTTTCGTGTCCAATTAAACATTATATTAACAACATGTAGTTTATAGTAGTAAATTAATTATGTTTACTGAATTTATTTGATCAATTATTAATTCTATTTTAGGTTCACTTATAATGTGTGCATCTCAAACTTTGTGGATATTCATCTTAGACCGGTTCCTATTTGGAATTTGCCTAGGGCCATCTTACATAACATCACTAATTTATCTCTCTCACTAGTCACCGACCAGAATTGGAGTAAAGTTGATAGCTATTTTTGGAATTTCGAGTTCTTGTAGTCAATTTTTTTCTCTTTTGGCTGGCCAAATCATTTTTAAGGTAATTTTCACTATTTTACAACTACACAGATTAATTTATCTAGCTTTTTAAAGATAATTGAAAATAATTTTTAAACAAATTACTATAATACTTTGTAATGATTTTTGATATTTAAAATAATGTTGAGTTCTCTTTCAATAAATAATTACATTGCAATGTATTTGAAATTAGTTATTTGTGTCTAATTAAACATTATATTAACAACATGTAGTTTATAGTAGTAAATTAATTATGTTTACTGAATTTATTTGATCAGTTATTAATTCTATTTTAGGTTCACTTATAATATGTGCATCTCAAACTTTGTGAATATTCATCTTAGGCCGGTTACTATTTGGAATTGGCCTAGGGCCATCTTACACAACATCACTAATTTATCTCTCTCACTGGTCACTGACAAGAATAAGAGGAAAGTTGATGGCTATTTTTGGAATTTCGAGTTTTTGTGGTCAATTTTTATCTCTTTTGGTTGGCCAAATCATTGTTAAGTTAATTTTCACTATTTTACAACTACATAGATTAATTTATCTTGCTTTTTAAAGATAATTGAAAATAATTTTTAAGCAAATTACTATAATATTTTGTAATGATTTTTGATATTTAAAAGAATGTTGAGTTCTCTTTCAATAAATAATTACATTGCAATGTATTTGAAAGTAGTTATTTGTGTCTAATTAAACATTATATTAACATCATGTAGTTTATACTAATAAATTAATTATGTTTACTGAATTAATTATGTTTACTAAATTAATTATGTTTACTAAATTTACTGAATTATGTTTAAATTAACACATATATCTAATCATCAGTAAAAACACTTATTTTTAGTCACATATCACAAAAGCAAAGTTTATAAAAAAAAGAATAATTTTCTTAATATTAACAATTTTTCCAAATATAGAGGCATATCGAATATCACAATATTGAATTGAAACATAAACTAAAGGATGCTTGACTCTCTTAAGGTATAAATAGGAATTGAGGAGTTTATGCAAGTGTTTTACAATTCTTGAATAAATTTGAAAATTCAATTGGCTAAAAGAAACGTTTTAAATACCATTGGCAAATAGGAATATGAATTTGAAAGCACTTGGTTTCAGACAAATTTAAAGATCAAGAACCTTTTTAGAAAACTTACTTTGAAACTCAATTATTTTTGGAAAATAATTTTGTTTAGAAATTATTTTTTAAATGAGATTTGGATGTTCAAAATGTTATCTACAATTTAAAGTTTCTCTTTAAAACATTATTTAAGAGTCAAAATTTCTCTTTCTATGATGTAAAAAATCTTTTGATAAACTTTGGAAAATGCATGCTTAAAAACATAACTTTTGAAAACTTTTGACTTTTAGGAACCTAATGAACAAAATTGTGCATATTATGCACAATTACTTACAGCACTTGAATCACTCTAAAAGTCCAGCCGAAACACCCTCCAAATAGTTTCAAAACACTCTTAAATATGACCTATAATCAACCATGGAAAATACTTAAAATCCTCTATAAAATATAAATCTTATTGAATTATACAAACTGACTCACTAAAATTAAAGTTCTTATAACCAAGGATATTCTAACCAATAATATTCCCTTGCATTAATCGAAACTCATATTGCCATGAGGAAGGCAATAACCAAAATATCATTGACCTTGGATTTAATATAAAACCCCAAAGAAAACGTTAAACCATCCTAATATATGTAACCGAAGAAAACATTAATTCATCCTAATATATATAATCAAAGAAACGTTAACCCAACCAAATGTATATAACCAAAGAAAACGTTAATTTATCCTAATGTATATAACCAAATGAAGATGTGGCAAATCTAATATGGCTTAATATATACATATCCGCCACAATGGCCAATTCTAGGGTTTAATATATATGCATATATGTCTCCCAATGGGTTTAATAGTATATAACCTCAATGAAAAATGGTGGGCAATATCATTGACTTATTATATATATATATATATATATATCTATATATCTGAAAGAAAAACGTGAGCTATATTCATGGATTAGAACTTGTATTCCATGGCTCCATTCATGAATATACGTAGTGGGTAGTGGGCAATTTAATGTAAAATTTTAAGTCATATTCTAGGAAAATCCCTTTTGAACAATGTACACATCATTAGCGTTTCCATGATAAAATTCCAACCCTTTAATTCTTTGTTTCTAATAGTGAGAAATCATACCTTGAATAATTTGGTTGCCTCTTCAATTGTATGTGTTCTAAACTTCAAAGGAAAAATACATTTCCTAGCCTCTTTAGTGATGAATCCCTTTCTATGAATACCTTAATTTATCTCTCCTCTACCCTATACTTGACGCATTAGAGATGTGGGCTTAGCAGGGTAGTGGACTGCAATTACTAACAAAAAGTACTTATGGCCTATCAATTATATATATATATATATATATATATATAATAACCTCAAATAAAGTATGCAGGGTATTACACTCACTATTTATTTTTATTTTTATTTATTTTTTATTTGAGCATGATTACACTCAGCTTACCTTCAACTTCAAATAACTTTGGAAAATGCTATAGTTACAAATGATTTTACAACATTTTTTACAAATTGCTAATGTGGTGAATGATTATTAATAAGTGAAAAAATAATGTTAATGATGAGCCTAGATGAGAGCCCAGAACAATTGATCACATCAATAGTTTTTAAAAATATTCTAAAATAGTTTGTAACTGGAAGATTGAGCATTCTCCGTTTGCTAAAACTAGTGTGTAAACCTTGTACATATACATGGACACAATTAAAAAAATCACAATTACATGGTTCAAATTATATACTTTTCTTTAGAAGAGGTTCAAATTATACATGTTATTAGCTTGCACCTTTTTTAAACCATACATTTTAAAAATATTTAATGGTTATATATATATATATATATATATGGTTTAGAATTTAATTGAATTTAGACTCTTGTGTTTTTGCACCCAATAATTCACTTTCCACAAAATTTAAAATATTAGATGAACAGGTGGTGCAAAATTGGACTCCAATTGAAATTCAATTTAGAATCTAATTAGATTTGGAATCTTTGATTTTTATACTCTATAATTCACTTGGCATAAAATTAAAAATTAGATTGGACACGTGGAGCAAAAATGAGAATTTGATTAGATTTTCTCTAAGCTTTGGTTTTTAACACACACACACACACACACACACACACACACATACACATACACACACACACACACATATAGACATTGCATTTATGTAAATGTATTAATTAACTGTTGTTGATACCGTATTTTCTCCGCCCTCGATTCGCATGCCAAACCCCAAACAATCCAAAAATATCATCTTCTCTCCATGGGGCCGCGAGAACATCTAGAATGACATGGCGCGCAACCCATTCGGACACCGGAGCACTTAAAGTGCATCTTTCAGCCAAAATGACCAAAACGCCCCTGGTCAACCCTAGGTTGGTCAAAAGTTAAACAAGGTCAAAATCCCCTCAAAACAGCACCTTTCATATTTTTACATCAAACTCGAGCTCTTTGGAGATTTTTGGCAACTTTGACCAAGTTTGACCTAGAGTTAACTTCCGACGAGCCTCAGAAACCCTAATTTTGATCCGGCCATCAGAATGGGTTGAAACTAATGCCATTGCGAAGATTATCAAATTCTCAGTCTAACGACTATTCATGGGTCAAAATCAGAGTTAGAACAGTCGAGAAATCATGAAAACTGAATTAATGCATTGATCGATGCATCGCTAACTTCCGGGAGCCATAACTTTTGATCCGACCGTTGGATTTTCAAGTTACATACCTTTTTAGAAATTGGAAGTCAATATCTATCCAGGGGTTTCAAGATCAAACCCATCCGAGGAAGGTTGCTGCTAGCGGCCCTACAATTGTTGTCACCTCGTAATCCGTGCTGGGGCTACAAAAGGCCCCAAGCACCTCCAGACAAAAAAAAAAGGAGACTTTTCGGGGGTCCTACTCTCTGCCTGGATGTTTTCTACACATTTCCCCACTCTTCCAAATGCATTTTTACACATAAAAACATTCACAAAACAAATCAAAGCCTCTTGATTCTTCTCTTCACCAAAAATATAGGGTATTGTCCTTATACCCAATCTTCTTTTCCTTGATTCTACACCTTGGATTTGGGGTTTAGGGGTGTGGATGTAGCTTTTCAGCTACTATCCACGCCCCTAACTTTCTAAATCTTTTTCTAGCATTTATCTTGCTCTTTTTGCCTAATAACATGATTTATTACTTTATCTAACATGATTCTTGCTTTATCTTGCTTTTAGCAATGCTTTTTAGCTTATTTCCAATGCTTCCATGTTTGTTCATGTGTTAGTTGCCTCTTCTACATGTTTTATGCTTTATGCCATGCTTTAGATGCTTAGATCTTTTCTTTCCCATGTATTGATGTTTGGGTCTACATGCTCACATGCTTGATATTATGTCTCTAGCTATGCCTTGCTTAGATCTACATATTTGTATGCATGTTCTATGCTCCTATGCCTTTGTCCATGTCAGTCACATGCTTGTATGCTTGGGTTTATGTTCTCCCATGCCTTTATGTTTATACCTACATGCTTAGATGTATATCCACATGCTTACATGTGCATTTCCATGCTTATATGTGTAGATCGGTGTGTTTACATGCTTAGATCGATGTTCTCTACATGATTTATGCCATCGTCTATGTGCTTGCGTGCTTCACGCTATGCTTTTGTGCTTAGGCCTAGACCTTGTTTGTCATGCCATGTGCTATTATAGCCATTTTGTTCATTTTAACGCATTTTCTTGTGTTTTGGCCTAATGGTTAGGACCCGATTTAGACCCTATGGTCTTTGTCATCATTTGTACACCAAGGCCCACATCAAAGGGTTTGGATTAGGGCTGTCCACGGGTTGGGTCGGATTGGGTTTTGGCTTGACCCGCACTCGACTCGTTCAGATCGGGTGAACAAAAAATTGACCCGTAACCGCCCGAATGTTTGGTCGGATTTGGTGGCTCGGGTCATTGGATGAGCGGGTCAGAGTCGTTGGGTGATTTTGGGTCTGAAGCATAAAGAGAATAAGAACATAAAAAATCTAAAGAACAGTTACACAGAACTCAAAAACCCAGACCAACAAAAGTCAAAACCCAGACCTCACAGAATTCAACCTAAAGAACATAGAGATTTTTCAAAAAAAAAAAAAAAAAAAACCCAAAGAACATAGAGAGAAATCAAAAACCCAAAGGACAAAAATCACAATCCAAACCTACAGAAATCAAATAACACACCACAAAACCTAGATATATGAAATTGAAACAAAGAGAAAGAAAACACCAAACCGATACCACCACCACTCCATTGCCCACCATCACCACATCCATCACAAGATCAGTGCAATTTTTTTTTTTCTAAAAAAAAACCAATATTTTGACCCACGATTAGATGAACAAGATTAGAACCTTAAATTGTAGACTAAAGGAGGCTTCAAGAGAGAGGGGTTTGAACGAGACCAAACCTAGGACGGCGGTGAGTCAACGGCAGCGACAGAACGATCAACTTGACAATGGCGACGGAAATAAGGGGGCTACAGTTATCCATAAAGAATATGAAGTGGGCGACGACTGAATGAATATGAAGCAAAGAACCCGCTTCTAACCTCATTTAACACCATGCCCCCTACTTTATGAAGGCTTCAGAGCTCATCTTGAATCGGGAATTTTTAGTTTAGCGAATTCCTGAGACTGGAAAAGAAAGAGTGACCTCTCCTCTTTCTCCATCTTTTGAGTCCCCCCTATCCTGTCTTTTCTGAACTAGGGATTTAAAAGAGAAAGGGAGAGAGGTGGATCGTGAAGTGAGTGAGAGAGACTGAGATGTATTCGTGAAAACCCTTTCTGTTTCTTTTTAAGTTTCTAACGGGTCGGGTCGGTTTCTACGGGTTAGTAAATGTGGAATCCGAACTCGAATCGAAAAACCGAATTTTCAACATTGATAGACCTGCACTCAACCCGTCTGGGTATTCAAATCCACCTGTGGGTCTTTGGGTCGGATGGGTGGGTTGGGCTGACGAGTTAATGGACAGCCCTAGTTTGGATTATCCTATTTGCATGTCTATGCTTGCTTGCTTGCTTCTATGCTTTATGCTTATGCTAGCCTCTCTTGTTCTAGGCTTTTCCATTCTTGCTGCCCTTCGCGAGCTTTATCTTGTTTGGTTACATCTGACGCCCATGAGGCCTTGTTTGGGTGTGACCATTTGGGAAGCATCTCCGGATGCCGGGTTGCTTCGTACATACCTTTCCCTTTCAGCTCTGTGTGATGCTATGTTTACCATGTTTGTTCTCACCACCCATTGGCTTTCTATGCATCTTTACATGCTGGCTCACTTGTCCATGCACGAGTCTTGCTTGCTAGTGTGTCATCCATGCTTCAGCACAATGAAGTTATGGACATTTGATCCAAACCTGCATTTGTCCCTCGCGGACACCACCTTTTGTTTGCTTTCTTGCTTGTTTTCCTTCTCGCTTGTTTCCTTGCTTTCTTGTTTCTTTGCTTGCCATTTCTATCATGCTTATCTGCTTTATGCCTCTTTCATATGCTCTTTGCATCTTTTCCTTCCATTGCTTATCTGCTGGTTTCTTATCTTTGCATTTGCATGTACATACATGGAGTGAGGACGCGTAGAGTTAGGGCACGGTCTCCCAAGCACAAGCAAAAAGGGTGAGGATGCGAGCATGTGGATATGAGCCAAGCGGCTATGTTCAGTAGATTTAGGGGTCTAGCCTCTCCCATTTGGTTATGTACTCTTTTAAACCCCCTTCCTCCCTCCCTCCTTTCTCTCTTAGATGGGATGTATGAGGTATATCATGCTATGTACTATTCGTCCTCATCTCTAGAGTATGGACCCCTGTTTACTTTCCTACACCTATATTTTGGGCTATGCTCTAGGGATGTAGACATTTACTTTCCTGCTCTGTGTGCTTGCATTGTGCATGACATATGTATATATATACTTGCTCACCCATCCCGGTGTGATTGTCACAGTCCATGTCATCTAAGGCAAAGTGATGCCTAATTTCCGCTGTGAAAGTAAGGTGACATGTTGCCAAATTTTTGCTGTGGAAATTTGGTATTTGCCTGAATGCCTTAGGAAAGCATAGATTGGAACTACACCCATTCAAAAGCCAAACCTCAAAGCCCCATGCATGCAAAACCCCGAAAGCCAATGTTAAAATCATGTTTTTCACTACCAATATCCAAAAATTAAGGTTTTATCAAAACAAAGGATTGTCCTTGGACAGACATTGTGGGTTGCCTAACACCTTTCCCACATGTAACCAAACTTCCGGACTCAAGAATCAAGACTTTTTTCCATCCACATTAGATTAGGAAAAATGATCTTTTTCTTAGCCTAGGATCGGTAATAAAATCAACTAGAAACAAGTGACCCATCACACCTTAGAAAAACCCAATGATTGGTGGTGACTTCTCTTACCTTTGCTAATCACCTAAAATTTGGTCAAGATTCCTGCCACACCTCCAAAGGTAGACCTACCTTCCTTCCCCGCGAGAGAGAGCACGCAAAGCTTTGCGCAAACCACACCATTATTGAGAGGGGCCTCTAACGGGCCCTGCGCTTGTGGGAGCGTTGCCACGACGGGTGGTGGAACGAAGGCTCGGCGATTTTCTAGCCGTTTACGGCCCGGGCATCGACAACTGTCATGTTCTAATGAGATAAAATGCATTTATTTCCATGCATTGATTATTGATAGATAATTCATTAATTAGTGATATAAAATGAATTTATGTGGCTATTTTTATAAAATTTGTATAACAAACAATTTAGTGGAATACTTATTACAAAAAAAAAAAAAAAAAATTGGAATATAACATTAGTCCTCATGTTTAGTTGCCTTGAGAAAAATCAATATAAAAATCATCAAAAGGAAAAAGCAAATTCAATAACACATGCAATTAATAAAATAAAAAATATTAATTTTGCACTCAAATCAATCAAAATAATTTAATAATTGTGAATTCATCAAAGTAAATTTATATTTCCTAATTCATTTTAATGACATGTAATATATATGAAACTAACACTGTAGTAGCCTAAATTTGTGCCATGTAATTAAGAAAGTAATGAATTTCTTTTTATGTATTAATTATTTAAAGGTGGTGCATTAATTATTCATTTAAATGATTTTTAATCAATTTTAATTTTTCAAGATTTATATGGCAAGTGATTTATTCAAAATATAACATTCTTGCCCAAATTAAATTGCTTTTAAAAACAATTAAAGCAAAAGTCCAGTAAAAGGTAAAAGAAAATTTAATAACACATAATTAAGAATATAAAAATATACTTGTCCACTTAAGTTAGTTGAAATATTTGAATACTTGCCAATTCAATCAACCAATAAATTCATACTCTTAATTATGTTAATTTTCACAATTTGCATTTCCTCTCTCTTTTGAATATGTAATATGATTGAAGTTGATTCCTCAAATACTATAACACTTAAAAAACTATTATACATGGTGGGTTTCAATTAGTTCAATTAATAAACTCTCTTGTTGTTTAATAAGAAATTTGGGGTTCAAATCCCACCTACGCAAAAATGAACACAAAAAAAACTAATGAATATCTTATCTTAATGATAAAAGAAATCATCATGAAGTAGACACAATAAATTTAAATTCTATAGCACTTGTATATAAAAAAATAACAAGTATTATACATGGACTAGAAATAATTTCTTACAAAATATTATAAAATGCACTGCGCATTGTGCGGGATATCCAGTACTTCATAAATCTATTTGAAACATGGCTATATATAACATTTTTTGGGAAAATCTTTTTTATTTTTATTTTTATGGGATTGTAGTGATAGCCCAATGGTATTTTCCTTTGCGGTATCCCATGTATATATAGAGTTCGGACCCGATCTTTGTCTCAACCATTATCTACCTATCTCAAAATAAAAATAAAATTGTTTTATTTTTATTTTTATATTTCTTTCCTTTCTGATAAATCATATCAATTAAGCAATAAGCAATAGCTCAAGAAAAATATTTGAAATTCATGGAGCCAAAGAGGTTTGTCACTTGCATGAATTATCTTATGTTTAACAAGACTGAGATTTATGACATTAACCTTAATTATTATTGATAATTATTTGGGTTACTCACAAATTAACATTGCTATTGAAAATTTCATCCTCCAAATTTGCTTCCTTCATAGGTGTTCACCTTGGTTGGATTGAAGCCCTCAAAGAGCTTTTCTACTTGAACTTATTTTTAGTCATGAGGATTTATAATCGCAGTGTGTGCACCTGTTGCAATGGTTGCTCAAGCAGGAGGGTTGGCATGCCCTTCCAAAAAAGGTTACAAAGTTAGTTTTATTCCTTTTAACTTTTATCAATTAGCCTGAACAATTGTTGTAAATATTTATTTGGTTTTTTTAATATAGTTCCAGACTAGCAAAAAGCTCCAATTAGAAGTAAGTTGTAGCTTAGCCGTAGCATATGACATTCTTTGAAGATGTTAAGAAAATTGCTACCAAATTTGGTCACTAACATTGCTTTTCTTGACTAAATGAAATTCTCTAGGAATTTAAAGTTTTCATGGAGGCAATATGTGCCTTATGTGGGTATGCTTTCCGAGTATGAGTTTTTGGTATGAATTTAATAAATTATTGAGCAAACACAAATAGTAAAAGTTCCAGCTGGTATAGGAATTGATTATGGTGGAGAAGGGTATATTACTTTTGGTGTGTTTGGATGATAAGATTTGGGTATATAGATTTGAATTTGGGTGATTAAAATTCAAATACTTTGTTTGGATAGTTTACAAAGAGTCAGTGATTTGGATTTGACAAATCCTCTAGGGATTTTAAACCTTAAAATCCTTGAATTTTGAATATGAAATAACTTCTTAATCCAAATAATTTTAGAAATCCATATGACATACTTAAATATTTTTAGATTTGGAATTAAAACATTTTAAATCCATCACTTTAAAATTCAAGTATCCAAATGCAACGTTATTGTATTTGGTCATAGACAAAGTAAATTGAAAACTTTGAGGAGGTTGAAAAATACTTATAAATGAATCATCATGATTCCATCGCCCTTTCCTTCTCTTCATAACGATGGATGTGCTTTAACAAAAATATATTCTTATTAGACTCTATTGCATAATGGAACTATGATTAAGAGAAATTATTTGTGCTGAGAAATATTTGGTGGTTTCTATACATGAATTTTACCATTAGGAGTAATTGTGGTTATTATTTATTCAAAAATCAATACCATGTAACAGCTTAAGAATTAGTCACATTGTTGTAGCATACCATAAGATTTAGAAGTTACTCGAAAGAATGCATTTCATATTGATTTGGTGCTTTGAAAAGCGTTTTGTGGTATTTTTCTCTCCGTATGTTGATGAATTGTTAAGTTTTGTTCTCTTTCAAAAGACGTAAAAAAGATAATTGTGCACTTAAATTAATTAGCCTAAATAACTAAATAATCATGAACTCACACATGAAGTACATTCATGTTCTTAATAATGTTAATCTTAATATTTTATTTTATTTTGCTTCCTTTCTTTTAACTACAAATATAATTGAAGTTGATTTTCTAATTTTATACCACAAAATAAATATTGAGTTTGTTTGGTTAGATGATTTGGGAACCTAAAATGCGTTTTAAAAACCCAGAACAATGTTTTGCAATAGCAACTATTCTTAACTTTTTTTACAAATGCTATTTTAAACCTAAAATGCCGTTTTGCAACAGCTTATACAAATACATTCGTTACATATTTTCCAAAAAAGCAGTTATTATATGAGTCATGAAGAAAACTTTCAAATCATTTCAAAATGAACTTATTCTCGCGATCATCTAGTATCACTAAAATATATTAAACATCAAATTCCATTAAAAAATTGTCATCATTTTCCAGAAAAATATTTGCTCATTTGTTAGATGGAGTTTCATTCAAGATTTAAGTGATAGTTTAATGATAATGTTATTTTTTGTGATTTTTTTTTTTTTTGGTGGTGCTTTATGTCTGTGATTTGAATTCCACCTCTATCTCTCCGACTAAAAAAGAAAAAGAAAAAGAAAAGGAGTTGCTTTCCTGGAAGTCCTGCTTAATCCCCTACCAAGGATGACCTCATGTGTGGTGGAATTTTCTGTCTTCTGTTTGTTTTCATGATTACAACGGTTACTGATATTTTTTTTACTCAGTATCTAAAGTGGGGTTTAAGTAATTAATAAGATGTTCAAACACTTGTCTTAACACAGCTCAACAATTTGTCATTGCTACTCGGTGACCTCTGGACTTTATAAAGTAGAATAGAATTAAGTGATTTTCATAAATACAACTGTTACGAGGATTTTCCTTTTATTTTTTTAACTTCCTTTTAGAAATTTGAATTTTGGCTCTTGCCTCCATACCCCATAAGCACTTAAGGGTCAGGAAGGTCCAGTGTCCAGTAGTACTGGACCCGTTGAGATGATGACATGTGTCCACTTTTGGACACGTGTCATCATCTGACTGGGTCCAATATACTGGATGCACTGGACCTAAACTAAGTCTAGCACTTAATACTTGCACGATGGTGGGATTTTCCTTGTTATTATCTTAGTGAGGTTTGGCTTACCTCCAGTACATTTTTAACAGAAGATTTCATTTTGTTTTAAATACATAATAGTAAGTGGTAGTGAGTTTTAATCTCCACATTTTATTTAGTTAGTGGGTGATATGACAATTTTTCATTAAAACAAAAGAAGATTTCAATTAAAAAAATACTAGAAGTAAGCCAAACTCATCTTTAGTGGGTTTACACAATTAATACGAAGTATTAAGACTTCAAATGACACTTGTCTTAAAGCAGTTCAACAGTTAAATACTGACTGTGGCATCGTTATCATTCATGGTTTTACATGCCTTTATTTCCTTTTTTTTGGGTCACATTTATGGTTTACTTTAATTTCAAAATTTTCTATTCAATTACAGAATTTCCACTCAAGTATTTACTTGAATTTATAATCAATTAATTAGTTCTAATCTTAGAGCATGCTATTTTATCGAGTCTCATTCTCAGGTCTCTAGTTTCAGTGCTATATTCAAATTTGGTTAGTAATTCAGTGCACTAAATAACTAGACAGTGTTCTCTCACTATATATGTGTATTGTATACATATACTTCTTCTTATAGATGAACAAAGTTATCAAATAATAATTGCTCATTTCCTTCTGCATGCAATGGCTTCATCCTCTGATAATCCAACACAAAATGAAGAGCATACGAGAAAGGGTGGAGAAAATGGTGGCTATGGAGAAGATGACTTTGCTTCAAGCTTGGATCAACTCCAAGGAAAATTTCGCAAATGTAATCTTGATCCTTTGTTGTTTGGTCCACACCCAATTCAATTAGGTGACCCTGCTCATTTTCCAATGAATTGGAAAAATATTTCTGACAATGAGGTAATTATTTTCCTTATTTTCCTTAATATTACAATTTCCCATTTTGAACATATATTTTCCTTATTTTCAATCTTGTTCATCTTAGTTTAACAATTTATTGATAATATAGAAATAAAAGTCACAATATGGAAAATTATTCAATACTTCGAAAATATATATATTTATATTTTTTCATTTTACATGAAAGATCCATCAGCTCTATCCTTTGGGCTCTTGTTGATGATGATGGGTCGGTTCGCCCTAGTTCTCCTTTTGCTTATGGATGGTTTTTCAATAAAATTATTCTTAATTACCAAATAAATAAAATTAATGAGATCTATTATTATTTGAGATGACAGAGCTTTGATTTCGGAATATTGAATATTTGCTTGTTACAATATTTATTGATATTATTTAACTACATGTTCATTTTTTTTTCTCTTGATTAATGGAGATGATAGTTTTGCTGCTGTTTTATTTTTATTTTTATTTTTTATTTTTATTTTTTATTTTTAAGGATGGAAAGGGGTTCCGTATGAATGAAACAAAGAAGAGATGCCTTGAGGAAATGAGTGAATATGATGTGGGTGTAAATTTAGATTTGGAGCTTAGATTGTCACTACCAGGGCTGAGTTTAGAAGGCAAGTCATCAAAAGAATCAAACACTTCCCCATTGTCATCTCAAGATATGAGGTTAGCTTTGTGTTTGAAACTAGATGATATTCTTCACAAGAGCCTAGCTGATGAAGTGCCATCATTGTGTGTGATGGGATGCACTTGTTGCTTGATGTATGTCATGGTGCCTGCAACCAATCCCAAATGCCCCAAATGCAAGAACACTTTGATGGATTTGTTTCGAGAAAACCCAGCTAAGAGATCAAGAAAGATCTAATTTGCATCAACAACAATTTCAGTCTCTTTTAAAATTCTTCCAGTTTCCAGTTATGTTCCTTTTTATGTTTATTGTCATTTTCATAATCATTGCTTGCTTTGGTTAGCAGTACTTTGTTTCTTCTTTTGGGTGTGTCTTTGCCTTAGAAGATAGAGAATTCAGTTATTATCATTTTGTTTTCCTTATGTCAAAACTTATGTGCAACATAATGTTTTTCGGCAATATCATTGTTACTGTTGTTCTGTTTAGATTCAATTGATAGCTTTGACAAATTCCATGATAACAGTACCCGATAGAATAATGGTAGTTAAGTGATTGCATTTATTATTTCTATTAAGTTGAGCTTTTTGGTAGAATAAGTGGTCTTAAGTAGCAATTAAATCTCCAGCCTATCTTGATTCTTGAATTTAAAAGTTAAAATTTTCATTTAATGAACCTCATTTATTAGTAGAAGGCTAAACCTAAATTTTGGGAAAAAAAAATGTGCTAGAATAATAATGAAGTGATTAAAGGGTATAAATAAATAACACATCTAATTGATATGATAGTCTTTTATATTTTGATATTGGAATTAAATAGCCACATTTAAGACATCTTCTTTGAGACAAAACTTCATTAAAAGAAAAGATTGATTTAACTGTTACCTCAATGGAAAAAAATTTGCAAACTGGTTAGATAGTTATTTTTCCTAAATTGATCATGAATTCTAATGAGTTTGGTTTGTGTTCATTACTCAAATGCATTAAATGTGACATGGACAAGACATGTGTCCTAAATAGATATATGTCAGGTTTCGTATCCCACTTCTTGCATTGGAGTATTAGACATAAACCTAGCAAATTAATATTACTTTTGTTCTTCAACACTACATTCAAATTCTCTCCTACATCAGTGTATAATGACTTCCTATGACTTCTTTTCAAACTTGAAAACCATTGCTATGTTCTTGCACTACAAGAAAACTGAGCAATTGCGGCTGGTACAAAAACCGCAGTATATGTTGCCTATTGCGGCGCTTTTTTGGCCCACTGCTGTACATGAGATCTATTGCGGCGTACTACAGCGGCAGGCCAATGACCTGCCGTAATAGACCTGTTTTTAGTGGCATTCAGCTTAGATATAGTGGCGGGTCAATGAACCGCCGTAATAGCTCAAGTATTTTGCGGCAGACTACAGCGGTGGGCGAATGACCCGCCGCAATAGACCTGTTTTAGCGGCATTAATCTTAGATATAGCGGCGGGTCAATAACCCGCCGCAATATGTACTCCTTTTTGTGGCGGGTTGGACTGCCGCAATAGGCATTTAAATTTCCCTCAATTTTTTCGTCTTCCCATTTAAAGATCAAATAGTAAATTACACCCGATTGACATGAAAATTGGCATGCATGTTAAGAACATATAGAAAATATGATCCAACGGTTGGATTTTCAAAATTTGAATTCAACAATAAGTTATTGGTTGGTGTAACATTTTTTAGAGTTACATCAAGTGTAACTAGAACCCAACGATATATTTCTTAATTCGATGTGAATTTTGACAAATGTACCGTTAGATTACATTATCTTCATATATTTTTCATGCATACAAAATTTCAAGGTGATCAAAGATTAATAGTCATGTCATCAATTAATTATTTAAATTCAAGTTTTTGTAATTTAAAATAATGCATAAAAGATGAGTTTAAAGATCAAATGGTAAATTACACCCGATTGGCATGAAAATTGGCATGCATGTTAAAAAAAAAACAGAAAATGTGATCCAACGGTTGGATTTTCAAAATACGAATTCAACAATAAGTTATTGGTTGGTGTAACATTTTTTAAAGTTACATTAAGTGTAACTTGAACCCAACGCTATATTTCTTAATTCGATGTGAATTTTCACAAATCTACCGTTAGATTACATTATCTTCATATATTTTTCAAGCATACAAAATTTCAAGGTAATAAAAAATTAATAGTCATGTCTTCAATCAATTGTTTAAATTCAAGTTTTTGTAATTTAAAATAACGCATAAAAAATGAGTTTAAAGATCAAATGGTAAATTACACCCGATTGGCATGAAAATTGGCATGCACGTTAAGAACATATAGAAAATGTGATCAAACGGTTGGATTTTCAAAATATGAATTCAACAATAAGTTATTGGTTGGTGTAACATTTTTTAGAGTTACATCAAGTGTAACTTGAACCCAACGCTATATTTCTTAATTCGATGTGAATTTTGACAAATCTACCGTTAGATTACATTATCTACATATATGTTTTACGCATACAAAATTTCAAGGTGATCAAAGATTAATAGTTATGTTATCAATCAATTGTTTAAATTCAAGTTTTTGTAATTTAAAATAATGCATAAAAGATGAGTTTAAAGATCAAATGGTAAATTACACCCGATAGGCATGAAAATTGGCATGCATGTTAAGAACAAATATATAATGTGATCCAACGGTTGGATTTTAAAAATATGAATTCAACAATAAGTTATTAGTTGGTGTAATATTTTTTAGAGTTACATCAAGTATAACTTGAACCCAACCCTATATTTCTTAATTCAATGTGAATTTTGAAAAATCTACCGTCAGATTACATTATCTTCATATATTTTTCAAGCATACAAAATTTCAAGGTGATCAAATATTAATAGTCATGTCATCAATCAATTATTTAAATTCAAGTTTTTGTAATTTAAAATAACGCATAAAAGATGAGTTTAAATATCAAATGGTAAATTACACCTGATTGGCATGAAAATTGGCATGCACGTTAAGAAAAAATAGAAAATATGATCCAACGGTTAGATTTTCAAAATATGAATTCAACAATAAGTTATTGGTTGGTGTAACATTCTTTAGAGTTACATCAAGTGTAACTTGAACCCAACCCTATATTTCTTAATTTGATGTGAATTTTAACAAATCTACCGTTAGATTACATTATCTTCATATATTTTTCATGCTTAAAATTTTTTAAGGTGATCAAAGATTAATAGCCATGTCATCAATCAATTGTTTAAATTCAAGTTTTCATAGTTTAAAATAACGCATAAAATATGAGTTTAAAGATCAAAGGGTAAATTACATCCAATTGGCAAGAAAATTGGCATGCATGTTAAAAACATATAGAAAATGTGATCCAACGGTTGGATTCTCAAAATATGAATTCAACAATAAGTTATTGGTTGGTGTGACATTTTTTAGAGTTACATCAAGTGTAACTTGAACCCAACCTTATATTTCTTAATTCGATGTGAATTTTGACAAATCTACCGTTAGATTACATTATCTTCATATATTTTTCATGCTTACAAAATTTCAATGTGATCAGAATAGTTTTTCCTCTTGGTAGTAGTCCTTTCAACATCTTAGATCAATAATTTTAAAGATGGAGAGATAACGAAGAGGATATGAATCTATGTTAAGAGTAGATGGATGAAGTAGAGTGGCATATCAATAGTATTGTGTAATCATAGAGTACTTATTAAGTTATATATATATATATATATATATATATATATATTTATTTATTTAAAAGGTTTTCACAACATTATTTATGTTCTATGTTACTGAATGTAGAGTTGTTAAGAAACAACAAATTCATTAGATGAGTCTAGCTAAAATGAGAATGTTAATTTTAAAGTGAAAATACATAGAAAGATATTCGAAACGAGTAAATTGGCTTAAAGATAAGGGTGGCACTATTGATGAAAAGATGAGCAAGAATCACTTGAGATGGTTTAGTTATGTTTAGAAGAAATCGATTAATGCACTGGTAAGAAAAAGTGAGCTTATTTAAGTTGAGGGACGGAAAAAGGTCGATGAAGACCAAAAACAATATTAGTAGAAGTGATACAAAAAGACATGTCATTTAAAAGAGAGTATGAATTCAGATAGACTAAAATGAAGGAAAAGAATACATGTGGTTGGACTATTCTTTTAAAGATCTATAAGTGACACCAAAAAAATTTGTAATTGCAACTACTTATGTTGTAGCAAGTGCCAAAACCTTCATATTTCTTCCTTTTCTAATCACATAAACCACTATATATGCATTGCATACTCAAAGTTATCCCATGTTGAAACTTTTTATTCATTGTGCATAGGTAGATGATTATGCATGTCCAAATTGCCACATAAAGGATAAGTCTAAAAGGAAAATGATCTCACCAGTATTTATGACAAAGTACTAAGTACATAAGAGAGACACCATAGATCCACTTTAGATTCCCGCCTTTATGTAGCTTCCCTTCTTCGATTTTCATCTTGATTCAGTTTTGAGAAGCTAAGAAAGAGTGGGAGACTCGCAATCACATCCATAGTCACTTACCAAACAAGAACTTCAGAATGAGATCTTAATTAAAAAAAAAAAAAAATAGAGAGAGAAAGTGAGAGTAGATTTTAGAGAAGAGGAGAAAGTGGGAGAAAGCATTCCATTGAATTATGTCTTTTGAAAGAATTGAAAAGGTTTTATCCCTATGTTTGGATGGAGGAGATGGATAGAGATTGTGTTCTAATTTTGAGAGAGAGAGAGAGAGAGAGAGAGAGAGTAATCATCGGTTTTGGTTGAATAGAAGTCATTGGATAATTGAAGACGAGTAACCGTCAACCATAATAAATTATTAGCTAAGCAAGAAGAAAAATGAACTAGCGCTTGTTACAATCAAGGTTTTCAGAACTGGACCGGATTAGGAGGTCAGACTGTGAAAACCGAGAACTGAAATAAAAACCGATTTTTTAAGCCTAAAGAACCGAATTTTTTGTTAATTCCGTGAACCCCTAAAATCGGGGTTGGACCACACGAACCGGTGAGAACCATGCGGTCCAACCCCTTAGCAATTTAAAAAAAAAAAAAAAAACTTAACACAATTTTATTCTATTTAATTAAATTATCCATCTCTTACAAGGAATTTAAAAAAAAATTATAATTAAAATCTTTCAAAAATATTCAACTTTATTTCAAAAATTAATCATAAATTTTAATGTTTTCATGGTTATTATTTTATTTTATTAACTTTCTTATTTAATTATTAAATATATGCTTGAAAATCATTAAATTTCCCTCACATATATAGATATATTGTCAATTTTGCTAGTTTTATAAATTTAATATCTATATTTAGGCTTTAATTAATTATTAAATTAATTATGACGTCATCACGGTTTGACCTCAGTTCGACCTCAAAAACCTTGAACCTCTTTTACGGTTCAATGAGCGGTCCGAGTCTGAAAACCTGGTTACAATAGACGTCATTTTGAATGAAAAAATCATGGTGTGAGAGAAAATTAATGTAATTTCAAGTCATGTTGTAAGACTCCCTCCTTTCTTATGAATAATGGTGTTCACTATGAATTTAATTAGTAGGATATTCTCAAAATAAAAGAAGAAGAAAAAGTTAGGATTTCTAGTATTATATGAGAAGAGATGGTATCACATTGTCATACTCATGAAGTACTGAATAATTACTCTTTTAATGTACCCCACCCATTACAAGCAATTAGTGCAACAACCTTAGCACTTAATGGCACCTGCAATAAGGATTTTTTTTTCTTGACATTAAGCATTATGAAAATAAGGAAGTTAATAAATGACAATAGCTAGAGAACTATAGTTAGTAAATTTAAATGATACATTTATTCTACAATTAAATGTATTGGCATATGTCAAGTGTATTTGATATGGACCAATTATTGCTTGTCATGTAGGATTGTTAGTCCATTTCATTCTAATGAATTGAACACTCCACCAAATGTCAAGTACTGAAAGTTCCAAATAGGCTCTAACTTTCAAACTTTGAGTTTTTCAAAATTCGTCATAGAGCTCTTTAACTAGTATATACCCCTTAAAAACTCTTTTACAATTTTGCCTAACGGACTGAGGTTCTTTTAGTGCATAAAGCTCTTTTAATCTTTCTAGTGTGATGCTATACACGCCTTAAAGAATTTCTCAAGCCTCACTCATTGATCAAGCTTTATTGAGCTCTCAACATTTCATCAACCCCTTAAATTTTTAAAAAGATGGAGCAAAACACATACGCTCCATTTGAATCAGATTCATTTTATAGTTTAAATTAAATTTTACAAATCTAAAGGCGCACAAAAACTGCAGATTAATATGTCATTTAAAATAAAAGACATGACAATTAATATGCAATTAGATTTAGATCCACTAAAATAAATTTTAAGCCATGAAATGGACAAAATAGAGAGGGCTTTAAATGAAGAAGATCTTGTTTTGTTTGGTGCCAAGTTGTTTCAAACCCTAAATTACTGTACTTCTTTGGTCCATTTAATATCCAAGGATTTCTAAATTCTTCTTCGAGATCAAGCTCTATCAAGCTCTCAATCAAATGTTAAATCTTCTCTAGATTGTGAAATTTTAAGGGGGTTTCCCCACTGTTCTAGAATAACTACTCAATTCCTTGAATTGCCATCAGATCAAGAGGGCTTTCGCTTTATTGCCATCAAATCAGTAGAAATTAATAATTTTCTTTATTCCTTTGTAACCTTGTGTCATCTTACTCAACTTGAATATGATTAACAATTTCTCACTGGCATATAATCATTTGCAATGATCTACAAAATATATGTGAAAATGAAAAGAGAATCAATTTTTATTTTATAATTATTTGTTCATTCTAGGCATGTTTGTTTTTCAAATACAAATTCCTTAAACCAGTTCGGCACTAAACATGGCCAGTGATAGATTTTTGTTTCAATAATGGATGGTCCAACCAGAGTTTGCTAAGAAAATATAACATAAAAAACCAGGTTCCTGATAAATCAATTTTCAATATATCAACTAAATTTGTTGTTTGTGATATAACCTCCTTGAAGCAAATTATAATCTATAAATTCCATTATGTTTTCAAAGTTCAACTGCTCTGTTTCTTCTTGTGTTTCTCGTAGCCATTCTGTGCCCATATCTCTCAAATATATCTGCCAAATCAAACAACCCTGCCTCTCTCAATTTCTTTGCCACCTCCAAAAGCATAACATGACCTTCCTCATTTGAATAATAATGTAAAAACTTATTGTAATCAAATCCAGGCACCTCAAGTCCTCTCTACATACTCGGTGGCTTCTAAATAGTTTCAAAATTCACGAGTGAGTCAGTTCCTTTCCTCACTCTTCCTTAAATGCCATTGTAGACTCACACCTCCTTGAAATGTTATGTTAGTATATTTTAAGGGCTTGTTTAGTAGAGGAGTTTGAGTAATGTTGTTTGGGTGTTTTTGATATACGTGTGGGTGAAAAAGTGTGTGGAATTGTGAGTAATGTTCTTTAAAATATGAAAATGATAGAACTTACTTGTCAAACCGGCCCTAAATGATGTGGCATATTTTAGGCCATAAATTGATTTTTATTAAATCTCAGACATGGATCCAAATCCCTTTTTATCATCTCCCAAAACACTTTTGTTGCTTTACTTCCCCTTCTCAACTTCAAAAGCCCCTTCATCAACCCATGGTACACGCTTATATCCAGTTTCTCAATCCCTTCCACAACCCTATAAGCCTCTCTAACTCTCATTCTCTCCAAAAGCCAGTAAACTTGCAACACAAATGTCAGATTATCGGCCTAAATCAATTCTCTGGCGCATTTCTTCAAACACCATGTATGCTTGCACAATCTTACCCCTATGCACATCCACTCAACCACAAGCCTATAAGTTGAAACACCCAAATCATCTAATCCTCATCATCTGAAATAACTTCAGTGCCTCATCAAACCTATTTATCTTGAAAAGGGTTTCCATCCTGCATCAACGAGGAAGAACTCGTTGGGTGTGAGTGGAAAAAGTGGAGCTTGGAGTGGAGTTTTGGGTCCGGGGAGTGCTGTTTCTGGTAGGGAATTGTGCAGACTTGGAGGAGGTGATCTGGGTGACTGGGTCGAGTGTTGAAATGGTGGCAATGGGGTTGGAGAGTTGGGGTGGGTGAGTTGAGTTGGTGCTTAATGGACAAAGAGGTGGTGGTGAGAGTCTGATGGAGGAGGTTTATGATGGGTTTAGTGGGTTATATTTGTTTCACTATGAGAAAGGTTCGACCGATAGCCTTGATAAGGCCCGTGTGGTAAACGTAGGATTACTCATTGCTATTGATAAGCCCAGGAGACTTTTTTTTCTTTCAGCAGAGAGAGAGAGAGAGAGAGAGAGAGAGGGAAAAGAATTCTGCGGGAAATTTTTTTTTTTGGGTGTATGATCAATGATGGCTGGGTTGGTACTGATAAGAGATGGGCGGGGTGATTGGGAAGCTCACATCAATGTGGGCTGAGGAGTAAACAAAAGAAGCCTAGGTCAGTTTGGGCTTGGTTCATTTGTTGAGCAAGATATCCTTTTTGGATTTTGGGCACCCACTTATGGTGGATGAGGACTGTTTTTAAGTCTTTAGTCTTTACCCCAAGGATTAGGGGTGTGTGACTTGGGACCTTTGATTAGTCCATGACAAGAGAAACAAACCATCACTGCCATTGGGTTAGAGGCTTGGGATGACAGCTCCCAATCAAAATGTGGCGACATCGGATTTGGGAGGGGGGACTCTTGGGTTAAAGGTCTGTTGGAAGAAGTTCAAGTTCCAAGATTTAAACCCTTTGCCATACTTGGCTCTCGATTTTAAAAAGAAGGGTTGTAAGAGCAACCGCATCAGTATGTCTAAAAGATTCTGTCTATTTTACACAATTTTTTTTTTTTTTTTTAATTTTACACCATCACTTTTACAAAACACTCATATCAGTTTATCCATTATACACACTTTTTTATTAAAATAATATTTTTCCTTACTTTTTTTTATTATTTCCCACCTAACCCACAAACAAAGCCTTTGCCTCTCTCTCATCCCTCAAAGTCTTTGCATCTTTTTTTTTTTTTTTTTTTTTTGACAATTTGAAAGCTACAAGGAAGAGAGAAGAAGAAGAAGATGATGATGATGATGATGATGAAGAAGATGAAGATGATGATGATTGAAACATAAGGAAATCATCGGCTCCACATGCATTTAGAGAGAAAAGAGGGGTTATGGATTTCAGAGAGATCTCCACCCCTCTTCTCTTCATCTGAGAGCAGAACCTCATTAATGTCTCTACATCTCAAATCCCTCATCTCTCTCTTTAATTCTCAGATCCATTAAGAGGGTGTTTGGATTCAACTTAATCCTACGTCTACGTTTTGCAACACGTTTTAGTCCTTTTTTTTTTTTTTTTCCCTGTGCATGAACAGTGATTTTACTGTTCGGGAGACAATTTTTACTGTTCACACATTGTTTCGTCACTGTTCATACACTGTTCATCACTGTAGCAGTACTGTTCATACATTAAAAAATATTAAAAATGGGTCTCACGACATTATTTACACATTTAGAAATTATTTTGCTACAGTATTTTCAATTTTCAGTTTTCAGTTTCAGCAACAATAAGTTCAATCCAAACGGACCCTAAGTCTCTACCACCATTGAGTTTGTATTTGATTCTGATTTTGGGTTGGGGTTAAGGGTTTTCAGTTAATGGTTTAATTTTGAGTTGATTTTTTGTGAATTTTGGGTTGATTTTGGGTTTCTGTTGTTTTAACGAGTTTTGGTGGTGGTGGTGGTTGGGTGGTGATGGTTGGACGGTGTGGGGTGGATGGTGGGATCTGTGTTTTGGTGGTGGTACTCTTGTAGGTTCTATGAGACAGTGAGAGATGGTGGGTTTTGGGTTTTGTGCATCTCTGTGTTGGTTTGTCTGTGTGGGTGTGTTTGTGTGTATCAGAGGAAGAAGAAGATGATGAGGGAGAGAAGAAGTATGAGTTGGTTTTGCAGATGGAGAAGAGTGAGAAAAAAGGGAGTGAAATGAGAAATTAATAAAATAATACAATACACAATTATAGTAACTGTGTATATATGCATGATTACTATAGTAAATGTGTAAATATGCACAGTTTTAGAAGGACTAATGTGGAAGATTTTTGGGGTAAAATGTGTAAAATTGATTGCTTTTTGTATTTTGTAAATGTTTACATCCATTGATGTGGATGTTCTAATATGATATTTAAACTAAGGAGGTTTCAACCATTAGGTCATTTAGGCAATGGTCTAAGGCTCCAAATAAAAGAAGGCCTCCTAAAATAAAAGATATTATATTAATAGAAAAGTAAGATCTCTCACTTAGAAAGAAAAAGAAAAAAGATATCTTCTGTTAGTTGATAAAATGTCTTGTTTATCATTTTATTATTATGTTTCACTATATTTAGGGCAGTTTAAGAGTGTAAAAAATTTAAATCTTCCAAAATTTTCACTCTTCCTTTCTCTCTCTATCAAAATTAGAATTAGAATTAATAATTTTTGAGACAAATTCATTATTAAAATCCATTGTTCAATTATTGAAGTCCAATATTGCTAAGAGAGACAATGATTGTCTAAAATATGATATTTAGTTGGATACTGATTGTTTTGATATTTTTATAATTAAAAGTTTTAAAATATGTTTTATAAATATATGTGAAAATAGTCCAATTATTGTATTAAATTATATATAAAGTTGGATTTTTTTTTCTCTCTCTAATTCATATATAGCTTATAACAATATATTTTACATTTGCCTTTGACTCCAAAATGTATTAAGTCGGCCCTAGACTAGGTGCTATTTTTGCAGACCATAAATTTGAGTGAGATTTGAAAAAAAAAAAAAAATTTTAAAGCTGAATTCAGGTATTCAATAAAAATGTCATTGTTTAACATTTACAAGTTTTAAAACTTTTTATTCTTTATTTAAATTACTTTGAAAATTTTAAATAAAAGCATGACCATATTTTGTACGAAAGGCATTTAACATGCTAATAACATCGTTGTTGATGATTTTGGCATGATCATGGTGGTATTAGTACAAATAAACCAATTCAATCGAGACTAAAGTTGTTAAAAAAAAAAAAATCAAATTGATGACTTTTTGCAAAGACATGTTCAATAAGTACCACCATTGAGATATTGGAAGAAACTAATAATTCTTCACTCTTTAAATTGTTGCCTTATGCCACAACATGGTTTGAGAAACCCTTACTTTAAACCTCCTAAATTCAAAGCTGTTACATTGTTTTGGTTGGCTTGTGTCATCCTAAACCTTTAGAGTAATGAATTTCAAATTTTTTTTTTTGCACCCATAGTCATGTTTGTTTGAAATTCTAAGAACAGCGTTGATTAAGTTACAAAATTCTCATAGCTTAAGAGTTTATCTATGCCACAATGGAGGGTGGCTAAAATCAAGGAAACGTTGCATATCTTATTTTATAACTTAACATCTAAGGGCTTGTTTGGTTTAGCCCATCACTCTAACTCAGTTATCATCACTTTATTCTTATAAATCAAATGTCTAAACTTATATCTCATATCTCTTCTCTATTTCTGCCTTAACTCACTTTGAAATTTGTTTGGGTACAAAAATTTCATCACAAAAACTCAATTCTAACTCTAACATGTGGAGCCCACAATTCACATGGGTTAAACATTTTTCAATTGTTACCCGCGGGACTCTATAAGAAGAAGATGAAATCCACACCTAGCTCCATCAGCCAAAACAACAAACCTAAACCCAACTCCATCTCCACCAACAACAGCAAACCCAATAGAATTAGCCATCATCACCACCAACAGCCAAACAAAATCCAACCATCAGCCATAACCACACCAACAACCATACAAACCCACCTCCATCATAGCCCAAGCCTTAAACCACAACCATAACTAGAACCAAAAATCCAAACCTACCAACATAGATCGACGATCCAAAATTGTGACTCACACCCACCAACACCGAAAACTCAAACCCACAAACATAGCAAATCCAAACTTAGGAATCCTTAGATTGAAGATCCAACATCATGAAGTTACGAAATTGAGGACAGAGAGATGAACTGAAAGTGAGGAGTGGGAAGAGGGAAAATTTTTGACCATGGTGGTTCGGTTTAGAGAGAGAAGCCGAAGGTGAGAAAGCGCTAGTTCAAATGGTGGCAATGGCAAATTTTAGGATTTTTGGCTCAATTGGGTTGAGCTTGAACCGAGAGACTTGTGGTGGTGGCTTGTGGTAGCGGCGACTGGTGGTTTGTGTATGAACAGTGGAGGTTTGGTGGAGAGCTATGTAGAAGAAGAAAAAAATGAAGAAGCAGAGAAGGGAGAGCACAGGTTAGAATTGATTTGAGGCCAACTGAACCCATTGTGATTAGACGAGTCAATATAAGGGTTCCACTCATTTGCTTAGTTTTACAAAATGCCACTAAAACTCAATTCTTATAACTTGGAAACATCAAAAAGTTGTTTTCAATTTTCATAACTCAAACTTAATTTTTTGAGAATTAAGTTATGGAAATTGAGTTAGGAAACTAATCTAAACAAAGCAAGTTTGTGTGGGGCCCACAAAATTTTGAAAATGAGTGATGAAAACTGAGTATTAGATGATGAAAATACTTGAACCAAACACCCTCTAAGCTATTTAGGCTAGTTCTACATGGATAGCATTTTTATATTTATTTATAGTATAATCAACTGCATTTAATTATGAGAAGAGTATGGGAAAAATACAGTGTGTAAAACATATGCATACGATTTTGGCATTTATAGAAAGGCAAACTAAATTGCAATATCTGTTTGTAGTTTTACATATGTAATTATAGCTAGTTACTAGTTACTAGCTATTTAGGCTAGTTCTACATGTATAGCATTTTTATATTTATTTATAGTATAATCAACTGCATTTAATTATGAGAAGAGTATGGGAAAAATAGTGTGTAAAACATATGCATACGATTTTGGCATTTATAGAAAGGCAAACTAAATTGCAATATCTGTTTGTAGTTTTACATATGTAATTATAGCTAGTTACTAGTTACTAGCTATTTAGGCTAGTTCTACATGTATAGCATTTTTATATTTATTTATAGTATAATCAACTGCATTTAATTATGAGAAGAGTATGGGAAAAATACAGTGTGTAAAACATATGCATACGATTTTGGCATTTATAGAAAGGCAAACTAAATTGCAATATCTGTTTGTAGTTTTACATATGTAATTATAGCTAGTTACTAGCTTCTAGATTATTATTATTATTATTGTTTTTTTTTTGAGAAATTACTAGCTTCTAGATTGGCTTATAAATAAGCACTATCAATTCAATCATTGGTTGTCAAAAGGTGGTAATTGTCCTTCAAATTGTGATTCAGATTGATTTAATAAATAACTACTCATGCATCTAAAATATGCATTATATCTTTACAACATAAAAATGCATGAACATATTGTCAGATACAAGGGTGGCGCCACATTCAACTCAGGGTTCAAATGAACCCAGGGCTAATTAAAAGAACAAAATTTATATATAATTTTTTTTTATATTTTTGTTTTGACCACTCTAAAATAAAAATTTGCTTTCAACACCCAGTTTTATCTTCGCATTTTAAAGCAAAAGGAAAAAAGTCCACAACAAAAATTCTTAATTGAGTAAGGCTGTAAACAGAACAATAGTGGAGGAATGCACTGCGCAATCGAATGAGAGATTAGTGAAGGAATAATTGCTTAGTTGTATATATTGAAAGAAACGTAATTGGTACTAAGTATTATTAATAATAAAACTATTATACAACAATTTTAAAATATGAAACCTCATAAAAGGTAGTTGTAAAACTTCATATATTTGCATTATTATTATTATTATTATTATTATTATTATTATTTTTTGTGATGCCAATATATTCAACTAATACAAGTTTGATACAAGTTTTTGTAATGATCCCACTAAAAACAATTCCTGGAGCCACCACTTCAAACATATGTGAGATTCCTTCTCCGAATAAAGAGTCCCTAACACCACACTATGAAATCTTATCTAGGTGCAGACTCCATGGAATCATGTCATCTGCGAAGGCAGGGTTTTCTTCCTTTTAAGCTTCTTTCTGTCACAAAAAGTTTTAAGTGCAAATCACTAAATTAAAGTAGGCTGATTCTATAGGGTGGTAAAGCAACTTGTGGCTAAACTATGACTCAAAGAGAATATATATATATATTCAAATGAAAAACATAGGAACCAAACCTTGAGTGACAATTTATCAAATGCAAGTTAACAATATAAGAATAAATTTCCAGGTTAATCGATCTTCTTAAAGCCATATTCATTAGAAAGAAAGGGAGAAAGAAAATCTAAACTAAATTCCTCATTGTTTTCAATGTTCATTCGTGTCAGTGTTACAAGAGAGACTTTTCTTTCTTATTTCTTAATTCTGTGTTAGACAAACTTGTTTCCTGACAACGTATCTAACTTGCACATATACTTACCGAACCAAAGGATAATTTATTTATTTTTATTTTTATAAATATTTTTTTGATATGCTCGAACTGTTTTGTCTTCTTGCGCAGACATGTCGAATTTGCTTCTTATACGATTCATATAGAACAATTGAATCATTCAAAGGTGCCAAATTTCCAAAAGAGATAAAATTATATAAGGAGAACAAAAACAGTGAACATTCTTGCTTGCGGACATTATTTTCTCCATGTTCTTAGCTACCATGTGGAGCTAGCCTTAATTAACGCTGGCAATAATAGTAGTACGTACAGCGCACTTGATAATTCAATGCTGTTATTTAATCCACATGTTGCTAGAGTAATTGCCTTGCTTCTTTTTCTTCTTCTTCTCCTTCTTTATTTTATTTTTTTGGGTTCCATGAAGTTGAATAAATATCATTCTGAACTTTACAGTATGTTTATCTCTTTCTACACCTCTCAATGAACTTTTGAAAACAGATTTCCTTGAATGAACGCCGAAATTGTTGAAAGTGTATATATTTTTTGGTCCAAACCCCGGTAAATATGTGTTCTTAAGACAATTGTTAACAATTCATTTTAGAAAAGTTAATTGACAATACTTTTACAGGAAATAGAAAAAACTGTCAAAACATTATTTATTTATTTATTTTCATAAAAACTTCCTAAAATGGTTCGCTAATAAATGTATTTAGAGTATCTATTAACATTTCCTATATTAAAAAAAAAAAAAAAAAATCAAAGAAGTGGTAAGTGGGTATCCTAGCCTTTTGGTCAAACTAATCTACTTTTTAACTACTAGTGAGATATTCTGAAAGATGTCAGTCTCAACACTCAAGAGTAGACTACTAAACTCACCACCCACGTAGGACTACACAAGCCAGGTTTTGTAACTGGTGAATGCTGGAGCTCACCTTAATGACATAAGTAAAATGTTCAGGCTTAGTTCAAGCTCAAACTTAGTCTAGGAATAATGTTCAAACTCGAGCTTGTAAAAAAAGTCTAAAAGTTTGAGTGTCATAACTCCCAATTAATTAAAGGCTTAGTAAGATATATGTTTATTTATCAAGTCTATAACTTAGGCTTAGTTATTTGTGAAGGTTTTTTTTTTTTTTTTTTGCTTGGGCTTGACTCATTTATTAAAAAAACCTAAAACTAAAATTAAAACTTAATTTATTTATAAACAAACAAATATGAATGAACTTTCTATCTATCAAAGCTTAAACTATTTATGTACAGCTACGAATTGGTTTATTTATACCCCCTTTAACCAGGTGCCCGAGCAGGTTGCTCTTTTAATTTTTATTTCTTTTTTCTACCAAAGGAAATTCTGCATATTCTTGCACTTCCACCAATTACTGTTTATTTCCATTTTCATTAGACAGTCCACGTGCTCCCTGTACAAAAAGAAATGGGACGTTTGATTATTTCTTTGCTTAATGAATACTATTTATAATGCACAGTCAAGACATCACCGTTGACTTAAAGCATGTACTTTGAACTAAGCCAATAAAATTTAGAAATTAGAGAAATAATAATCATTAAAAAAGAATCCCAAGAATCCAAATATATATTGATGATTTCATTTTGTTTTGCATGGAGTTCGGAGACGAATAAATCATTGTTCAGAATGGCAACTTGTGCTTTATTTAGGACCCCTTGCACTTGTCCTTATCGATTAGGAGAAATTTTGTGCTAACATATGTATATAATTATTATTAATTTTTGCGTATTTATTAGTAAGATACATGATGATTTTAGAGTAACGGGTACCTTTATGCCAATACACAACTTTACATGATTATATTATAATAATGATTGATTTATTACGAAAAGAAAAAAAAAAGATTATAATGATTGGTAAACTATTGCAGTGGGAGCGAAAACCGAGTTAGATGTGGTCACGATGAATTTCTTGAAATGTATGTCCGAATCTGGTCAGAACTCAGTAGAGGGCCTAGCACGTGAAATTTCTACCCTGTCGCATGCCAACTTTGATTTGTTTCACTCTCTTTTCGTTCTATTTTTTTGGGATTTTTTTTTTTTTTTTTTTTTTTTTTTTTTTTTTGAGAATCAAAATTTTATTAAGCTTACACAGACTTTTGGGATTGATTATACTATTCCGGTATTCCCCATACTTGGGGGATATTTTATTTCGAATAAAATCCTAGAAATTAAAATTGCTTCAATCAAAATTTTAAAATTTCGAAAATTGTCACAACAATTCTTCCCTTTAGGGATCATTATTAAATAATAGGAACCAAAATCCAACTATACTATAATTAGAGTTCATTTGCATAAGAAAATCCTTTCATGTGAATCGTATGTGATATTCTGGCACTAAAAGGATTAAGGCCCCGTTTGATATATGTGTTTAAACATATGTTTTCAGTTTTTAAACAATATTACACATATTTTCACACACTTTTTTACTTGTACGTATTTCCACAAAAATTGAAAACTGTTGTTTAAAAACATATACCAAACGGGTCCTATATAACTTAAAAATTTTAATAATAAACACCTTTTAATGAAAATGTAATTATTTTGTAAGTCATATCTTTTTCCTGGGTTGTAAAGCACCGGTTTGACTTCATGTGCATATGTACACATCCTTTAGTTTCAAATGCAGTTGACTTAAAAATTTTCTTTTACTTTTGGTTTGTAGTGAATTCATTGACGGAGTGGATTAGAATGAATTAGAAATATATTAATTTTAAATGAAAATTCTTAAAGTTTAAAATTTAATTTAAAACCACCACAAAAGTTTTAGGGAAATGATTTAATTTTCATTATTTTCTTTTTGGCTTGATGCATTATCGAAAGGTCTTTAAGAATTTAATAAATCTCTCGACACTGATCCCTCATTTGACACATCAAGTAATTATAAGGACTGGGGGGAGTAGGGTAAAGTTGACCAAAAATTAGCATCTCTCCCCCTCCATCCAAACTAGCCATTAAAGATTGAGTAAGAATCTAAATTTGGTAAAAAATTTAGGCTTTTGAACCCAAAAAATCAACCAAGCTAATCCCATGAGATGGTTATAGCCATGAATCTGGTCAGAAATCCCTATAAATTTTAGAAATAATTACAAAATAAATGATAGATTTTGACTTTAGTCTCAATTGTATCAATGCCGAGTTACTTCTAGCTTCCCCATCCTCACTCCCCTCCCCCCAAGAAAATAATGAACACTTAAAGCAAACTATACATACTTTTTTCTCCCAAAAAAAAGAAAAAGAAAAAAAAGAAAGAAGAAGCAAACTATACTTAAGGCTTATTTAGACACTAAAAGATTGCTAAGTTAGATCCTTTAGTTCAGTTGATGCCTCTAGATGCAAAATATCCCAAATTATGGTGGCATATTCATTACATTGAGCTTATTTATTATATTATTTACATATGAATTGGCCGTTTTGTTTTGTTTTTTTAGTTCGAGCCCCTCGCCTCCCTTGAACTTGTGCATGTGGAAATACCGGCCCGTCTACAAGAGCAGGTGGTAGTTTTCACCATAAACTCACCTTTTTTATTTTTTTATTTTTTTTTATTTTTTTTATAATTTATTTTAATTTATTTTTTTTAAGTTAACATTAATAATTTGAAATTATAAATTATAAATTTTGAATTTTATTTTTAAATTTCGATAATTTGATAGTTACAATGAGGGTAGGGGAATTTGAATCCTAGCTAGGTTGGCCACCTCAACAATATTTTAAGTGAAATATTCTTGTGTATTTATATTTTAATTATTGAGTATTTTTCATGGAAATATGAAAGGACATTTTTTTGGGGTAAATGATGAAATGAATTTTGTAAGTGAGATAGGGAGAAAAACACTTTTCTCAAAAGAGAAAAGAAAAACTAAATATGTAATATATTTTATTTTAGGTTGTAATATAAATTAATATTATAGCATTATACCTTTTTTTTTAGAAGAAAAATGCATCACATTATTTTATTTAAAAGCCATTAAATCGGCAACATGATAGTCATGGAGGTTTAGTGGAACCGACTCCATCCAAATAAAAATAGGAAAAGAAAACCTACGAGCAAAATTATGGGGCATTTTTTTTTTTTTTTTTTTTTTTTTTAACTTGGGTCCTAGGCAATTGCTTGAATTGCTTAGGGGTTGAGTTGGTAATGATCCTAGATGCTTTCGTTAGAGACACCGAGAGGTGGCAGTTGAGCTACCAAGCTTTTGAAAGTTTTAAACTTTAGACTTGATGCAATTAGCCAACCTCTTGGATTAAATTACCACTAAATTTTAAAGTGTGGTCCAGTGCCTTTGTTGGTCATTTATTGCTTTTAAGTTCCAATTCATTGAATTGATTTGTACACAGAATATATCTGTATTCTCAATGCATTGTTTGGGGCTAAGAGGATCTTGGAAGCAAATCTTCAAATTGGGACCGTATGCTTGGTGGTTGTCTTTCATAATCTCTAAGAAAATTAATTGAACTTAATTTGCATAGTAAATTATTGCTTAAAAAATCATGGCTAGCAGTCAATCATAGAGTGTCAACGAAGCATGTGCACCATCCATGGATGCCTTGAGCCAATCATGAATGTGGTAGACAGGAGACAACACAATTCAATTACAATCATTTCGCTTCAAGATTAATCCATAATTTGGAAGACAATATGATCTAGATTCCGACACAAGGATATCTTAATTGCACGAGCATGAAATTAATATGTTTTCTTAGGGTAATTCTATTTAGATATGGATCTTTTTCTCATCGGCATTTCGACAATAAAATAGACTCGATAATCCATCAATTATGTGACTGTGTAATTGGTATAGAAATAAGTACATTTTCCCCCTTTATCTCTAGAATTTTTCGCTATGTTATATATAGAAATGTATATATTTGGATGTACCAATACATATGATTGTTATAGAATCCATTAGAGAGACGACATGTAATATAATGTACCCTTTGGAAATTCCTTTATTTAGTAAGATTATAAAGCTGTGAACTTATGTGGCATTGAGCAATGCTTGGAAAGCAATTTGTAGTGATGTGATGTGAGACAATGCTTGGAAAGCAATTTGTGAGACTTGAAATTGAAAGGAAACTTCCTAGAATAGAACAAAGCTTGAAACACTATTTCAATGACTGCGACCAAACAGTAATATAAACAACTACCTATGAAAATGAAATGACCTATTTGTAGATGCATAATTATACAGCAGTGAGCAGACTTAGACAGAAGTAGAAAACAAGAGCTAGAGAATCATTATAAGAGCATCCACGTCCGGATCTCAAATCCTATCTTATTTTACCATCCCAAAAAACTACTTTATTACTTATACCATACCATTTTTCAACATACCCAACATCCCAACTTTTATTTTCCTATTCTACTTATTAAAATAATATTTTTATACAATAAAATAACATATCCCACAATTACCATCATTTACAATAAAACACATTATTTAATCTTTCCCTCTTTATTTCTGTTCAACAACCACAACCACTACCACCGACTCACTACACACCTGATACCGCCACTGCCACCACCAGCATCACCTCATAATTTACCGTCAACACCCACAAAAAAAAAAAAAAAAAAAAAAAAAAAAAAAAAAAAAAACCTGGGCAGCAAACCCACCCTGCCACCCACTGACCCAAAAAACCACAATCACCACCACCGACGCATTACACACCTGACACCACCACCGCCACCACCAGCAACAACCCATAATTTACCCTCAACACCCAAAAAAAAAAAACCCAGGCAGCAAACCCACCCTGCCACCCACTGACCCAAAACCCACTCCGACGGAGCCATAGACACCCACCCCACCGTCGACCCACCAGCCACAACTACTTCCACCACCTCCACCGTCGGCCCACCAGCCATAACCACAAACCCCAGTAGCTGAACCAAAAAAAAAAAAAAAAAAAAAAAAAAAAAAAAAACACAATCCAATGGCAACACAGCACAGCCAAATCCAGCCAAATCAAAATCAAAACCAAAATCAAAATCAAAATCCAAAATCCAAAATCCAAAATCAAAAATCAAACCCATTGTTCTCGCAAAACCCAAACCCAAACCCATCTGTTCTCACCGGCAGCGATGGCGAGAGAGAGAGGGTCGCCCGTCGCCCGTCGCCGTCTGGATTCAGCCCGTCGCCCGTCATCATCGTCATCATCTTCGACCCAAACGCCAAACGCCAAACACCACCCAAACGCCACCCAATCGCCACCCAAATTCGACCCTCACGCCGGAAACCCACGACCTCCACGCCTCCACCACAGCTTTTCTGATCAAGCCTCCACGCCGTTGCCTCCATTCCGTTGAAGAAGAGAGAGCAGGAAGAAAGTGAGAGAAAAGAAACAGAAAAAATGAGAGAGGAGAGAGGAATTAACCGGGATAAATGAGAGAGGAGAGAGAAATGAGAGTATTAAAAAATTATTTTTTTTTATAACATTCAGCTACAGTACCATCTTACATTTGAGATGGTACTGTAGCTAAATCCCAAATTTGGAATTGGCATATTGCATATGGCCTTTCCATTGTTGGGTAGTTTTGGGGCTTAAATGCCAAATGTTCCTAACATTTGGCATTTAGAAGCCCCAATGCTGATGCTCTAAGAATCCAATTCCAAAACTAGCTTATTTACAGTTTTAATTTCTTTACATTTTAAGGAACCGCTTCAGTTGCCGATGTCTATAGAATATCTTTCAATTTTTTGTTTTTAATCTTCTTCTTTTTAAGATATGATAGTTTATTTATAGTTTTTCGGATGTTTTAAGTAGTGTTGAAATGTATCCAACTCAAGCTTTCTTTGAAAAAAAACTTGTTTATATTTATTTATTTAGTAAACTAGTTAATTTTAAACTTAAGTTTGGATTCGATTTTTAAACAAGCTGAACATAAAATAATGATGTATTTGCAAACAAGCTAACGAGTATATAAGACTTGATTTAAAAATGTTTATAATAATATAAATATATATCTTTGTATGTATACATATATAACAATATGCTCATACATATATAAAAATATGCTCATGGAAACTTGAGATTTGAATTATGTATATTTGTTATATATTCATAACATATCAAATTAATATTTGTAATTTATTAATGATATTATATAGACAATTCTATTGTAAAAATCATATATAATTTTTGACAATACAAGGTTGGTGAATCTAATTTCTATAAGTTAAAAAATGAAAATCATATGATCTAAATAACTCTTATTTATTAATTTGTTTATATAAATGCGATAAAATTTCAACCTATGACGTTTACTTTATAATGATTACTCTATATCATCAAGTCCAATACACTAATTGGTTTTTGGCAAAGGCTAGTCCGTTTGGGAACAACTTATTTAGTTGAAACTAAAAACTTTTTGTTGAAAGTGTAGAAAAAAAATTAAAAACTAACTGAATATTATAATGAGACTCATGAATGGTACAAAAAGCTAGAAACTCAAATAAGTTAAACTATTCATCACATCCCAAACAAACTAGTTTGAACTTTAAGTTTCTTATTTGATAATAAGAGATTTTACCAATTAAATTAATTGGAACCTCTTTTATCTAAATAACTCAAATAATATAATTCCAACTATAATTTAATCATTAATTATTAATGTAGATTTAGAGTACCACAATTTTTTTTAGTCACACAGTGTTTATTATGTATGAGAAAAAATAAGTTAATTAAATAACTCGTTGAGTTTGTTTGATACAACTTGTTTATTGGCCCAGTTTTAAGGAGTTAACTCTTCAGTTTCTATTCTATAATAATAACCTTTTACTATCATGTCAAGAAAAATATATATTTTTTCATACAAGATAGAAATTATACTATAATCTAATTTAAATGTATATGTGTGTGAAACTCCCTCTTGAAAACTTGAACCCCAATCTTTACCCCCACACTCCACAGGATTTGATCCCAAATCCCATATCTCATTTCTTCATTCAATAATAGGAAAGTTTCCATAAAATATACTAATTGGTCTCTTTTGTTTAACCACACTTTCCTCTATAGTCTGAGTTTCAAATAAATTAAGCTTCCTCAATTGATAATAGTTCATAAAGTATGCATGACATATAGTTGAAAATGAACCGGTTATTATTATTATCTTTAGATGAATGTGATTGAAAATTTTATTAAAGCACTGGACAAATACAAAGCTACAAAAACAGCAACACCATAGAAATTAACAATTATCAGCACAGAAGCCTCTCAAACGTACAGTCAAACTTCAAACAATAGCAAAATTCAAAAAGTCAATATGACACACTACCAGCACTGAAAATATTCCAACCAGTAAAGCAAACAAGTAATAAGACAGATAAGAAAAAATTAAAAGACAATATATTACAACCAGAAGATTGAGCTCTATACGTTTTTTTTAACACACTTTAACCAGTTATTTTTCAACTAGTTTCACCTTTACTTTCACTTTCACACGCACAAACACAAACACACACATATGATTATAATTGTACACATGGTGTTTGTCCACAAGTAGAAACTAGAAAGGTCATCTTCTGACGATTACTTTCATGTAGCATTGTAATTCGCCAATATTCCTAAACTATCTGTTACAATTTGTCTGTGACATAATGTGCGAGGCTCCACCATTTTTTGGCACTGTCCAAGGACTCCTCTATGATTTGATGAGCTAACAATCGGGGTTGCCCCACTATAGGTCACCCTCAATCTCAATATGATGATGGAAAAGTGGCTATATATGTACAACAAAAATAACTATAAATTAAAGAATACAGGGGCCCATGCACATGAACAATGTGTACAATTACAAACATACGTACCAACAAGGAACAGAAACATCTCTAAACAATGACATGTAATTGTAGGGTATAGAGTTTCTATGTCCAGAAGAGAACTATTCTAGGAGTCAACTTGATTGGTAGATCCTATCCGTCCGATTAAACTATGGTTGCAGCAATGCCAGCAATGGATGGCCTATAACTAACACAAAGATTGAAAATTATAAGTTTTGACAGACCACAATATTTCAAAGGGTCCTATGTTCATGATATTTGCGCTAATTATTGTTTTGCATGCTCAGTTATACACTATTGTACATACTCAACTAAAATCATGTTTTGAAATATGATTTTAATTATAATTGTGAAATTGTGTTTTATAAACATGATTGGATCCTATAATTATAATTGAAATTGTGTTTTCAAAATAAGATTTCAATTGATATACATAGTATCACCACAATATTTTATAAAAATTTAATTACTTTTATTTTAAGGAGTTTTTTTTTTTTTTTTTTAATTAACTTTTGCTATTTAATGTAAGTGAGACCCATTTGAAACTTTCTTAATGAGTGCACAAAAACAACCGTTAACAAAAGCCTATTCCAAATTTTGATGGTGGTGACTTGGCAAATGGTTCGTCGATCTTGGGGTATCAAAGATTCTTTCACATCCTTACTGACCAATTGTGTGTATAAATTTATGTCAATTATTATTATACACTGAGTTATATACTGTCGTACATACACATTGATTGAAATCGAGTTTAGAAAACACGATTTTAGTTGTATTGCATACACACCGCGTATAACTATAACCACTTAAAAATTTAAAAAAAAAAAAAAAAACATTTTATATTATAATCGGAAGACAGAATTTTAGTGACTTATCCAAAGTCGGGCTAGAATTGTGAAAAGAAGCACAATAAACAATTAGTAATCAACGTAAGCTAATACATCGTATGAACTTTTGTAAAATCAAGCCCCACCAAAATATGGTAAAGTGGAAAATTTTGTGGAAATTTGAAGCACATTAAAGGTGGAGAAATAGTTGTTTAGAGTGACTTTAGACTTCTTGGATTTTTAGTATTAGTTGACATAAAAAGTCATATCAATATGCTACCAAAACAAAAAAAAGTCATCAAAATGACGCATTAGTTTTAGTAATATAAAAAGGTCATATCAAACTAATGGAGTGAAACATTAAAAAATAAAAGGGTTCATGGTAATAATTTTTGATACCTCATATGACACTGATTGAGTTGTATAAGGGCGATTTAGACGTAATACGGGTATCACATCGGATGCAATACCATTTGGCAAAAGAGCCAACTTTTGTTATCAGTCATAAGATTCACATAAGTTTTAAAAAAAGTACAAAAAAGACGAAGTTATATATATAGTCTGGTTAACGCACACTCTTAGAAGACTCATTTGTTATAATTTTAGAAAAATTTTGACACTAATTTTATGAGAAATATGTAAAGTTGTTAAAAAATTAATTATTATTATTTTTTCTTAAAAAGTTTTTAAAAATAGACAAAACTTAAGTATAGTACTTAGGTGCTGTTTCTTAAGTTCTCCTCTTAAGATTTTGCCATGTGATTATTCTCATGGAATGGAAGTGTATTTTTTAGTTAAGTAACCATATGGTAAAATCTTAAGAAGGAAATCTTGAGAGCAATACCTAATGTATTATACATAAGTTTTGTCCGTTAAAAATATTACTTAAATGAATACCCTAAGCTTAGGGTTAGGACAGCTGTTAACTTTCTCCATATCTAAAATGACACAAACAACCACAATAAATTTGTTTGTGTAAGTCAATAAATCATTAATATTTGTATTTTATTTTTTGAAAAATGTGCATTACAACTTATAATTGGATATTTATTAATCTTTAACCGTTGAGTCACTTATTCAGTGTGTTGTCAATGTCCCCAACAAATGATATAAACACGACAGTTACCATTAATTAAATTCACAATAACTTAGGGATTATACCTAATAACAGTGGTCATTGATTTAAATTTCACTTTCCATACAGTTACTATTATTAAAGAAAAATAAAATCCAAAGGGTTATTAAAGACATGGGGTGGTGATTTGTAACGTGGTCTTGAGGGGAATAAGGTAGAACAATAGCAAGTACCTAATAAATGAGAGGCCCTGTCTCTGAGGACTCAATCTTCCCTCCTCATAAATACGTGGGCAAGGACATGTATATGTGATTTCAACCGTTCCCTTTTAAACCACTCACATGAATTATGCCTCTTCAAAATTTCCTTTATTCTGAGCCTTTAAAGAAATTATCTGCTCTCTTCTTGTTTTGTTTTTGAGGAATATCTGCTCTCTTCTTTGCAATATGAACTTGGAAAAATGACAATTTGTGTCATTTCCAATTTCTATAATAATCAAAACATGCTAAAAGGAAGAGCTGTTTAAAATTGGAACTAAATTGACTCAACAAAGACATTAGCCTTAGTAACGTCCACAACATCTATACAATGAAACATTTATTTCATGGGTTAAATTTTGTTCCTTAAGTAATCCTGTCTTTACTTCAAGTTCAAGAGATATTGTTATATTTTATCAATGAAACAAAATTATGTATTATTTGTCAATAAGGATGTGGTTCCGGTTACCAATAAGTGAGAGGAAGATTTGAATCCAAAATCATTTTATTAGAAGAATCAGATAATACAACTGAGATACAAGACTCTTGATTTTATTATTTTAAAAAGTCCATCTTCAAATATCAATACTAGCTCTAAACCACTGTATGAGGCAGAAAATTTAGAGGCATGGCCGCATGGGCTATGTTGTATTCACTGATATCAGGAAACACAAGAAAGTAAAACATGGGGGCTATGTCAAAAACCATGAGTTGAATTTTTGATAACTGCAACTTACTATGTCACAACAGCCATATTAACTATATATTTATAAAACGTTAATTTATAAAATAAATAATGCATTGTAGCATTAATCATATTTCAATGTTAAAAAAAAAAAATTAAGTTGACAAAAGTACTGTTTTTTCGGTTGGTATGAGAGAGCATTAAATAACATTAAATTCCTCAAACCTACAATTAAATACACACAGCAATTCAGGCCCTACCAGTCTCATTTTCAATCATCTTCTCCTTTAAATATCATACTGAAAAACCTCCCACCGATCACATTTAACACCTACCCCCATTGAAAACAAGACACATTCACAATCCCAAAAAATCATTCAAGCCCACATCTCTACAAGCTGTTCCAGATCCAATGAGCAAGAAGATCATGAAGTTGCCTTCTCTTTTCAAGAACAAAGAAACAACAAAGCAGCCATGGCAATGGCCCTCATGTAAGGAGCCAAGGACCCTTTCTTTCCGAGCTAGAGATGACATGTTCAAGACAGTGAACTCCATGTTCTTTGACCCTAATATTGATGGGGTTGAAACACCTGAGTCTTGGTTCACAACCTCTTCTGAGTCTGCAAGCTTTTCAACCGAGTCTGAGGACTTGGATAATGGTGAGTCATTGGAGATGCTAGTTCGTGGGGTGAGGTCTGAGAGGCTGTTTTTTGAGCCTGATGACACAAGCTCGATCTTGGTGAAACCAAAGGATGATGGGATTCCATTTAAAGAAAGTGTGGTGTTGGCAATGGACTCTGACGATCCATACATTGATTTCAGAAGGTCAATGGAGGAGATGGTTGAAACTCATGGGCTGAAAGATTGGGAGTGCTTGGAAGAGTTGCTAGGGTGCTATTTGAAGATGAATGGAAAGAAGAATCATGGGTTCATAGTTGGAGCCTTTGTGGATCTGCTTGTTAGTCTTTCTTCCACTTCTTGTTCTGATTCAACTTCTTATTCTTCTGCTGTTTCTTCCTTTCCTTCTTCTCCATTATGTTCTTCTGAGGGCCAGAATGAGATAGAAGAGATAGAAGTAGAACAGATGGTAATGTCTTAGTTTTTAATGTATCAATCACTTTTGTGTATATTTAGCAGGTTATAAAATAGTGACAATATATTGAGATATCAAAGTTCTCTCGCTTTCTCTCTTTCTCTATCTATGACTTATACTGCTTTCTTAAATGCAATATCAATGCTCTGTCCCTGAACTGCAAAGGGGGTGAGAGTGGGTGGGAAGGGTATTGGTCTTTACTCTTAGGTCTAATAATTGTTTGGCAAAACTTAGAATAGTAATCCTGATTTTTTTTTTCCTACAGTAAATTTTATTTCATACTCATTATTTCACATTTCACACACATTTCTTGTTGAGACTGTGTTTTTAAAACCTGTTGACTTATTTGGTAAAAAATTTCTAATAACGTTGTTTAAGTTTTGTGATAATATGTATAGATAAAAAGGTGTATGAAAATACGTGTTATGGTGTTTAAACAACAGTTTTCGTTATTTAAACACCATTACCAAACGAAGCCTTAAAAATCGTGTTTTTAAAATATGATTTCAATAAAATTAAGAAAACACTATTTCACAAATTTGTAATTTCAATTAAAATTGTGCACTTTTAAAATTGTGTTCTTTAAAAACACTATTTTAGTTCATGTGGCATTATATATACGGTAAAAATGTAATAAACAATACGTAACTATCATTACTCCATTTCATAGACAACAAAATGAAACTGAAAAAGATTAATTACTTTTGATCTTTTTTTCTCAATGGTCTTGTGGGATGGGTGCACACGTGTGAGTAATAAGAGAATGTACGTGTGATACTTTGTATAGAAACATGCTACATTGAATGAAAATTTGACCAATGTACCTTAGGTCGTAATTTTCAACGTTCTGAAAAATAATTTCCTGACAGGCAGGAACAGCTACTCTTCCAGCTTGAATAATTGTAGAAAAATAATAATCTAGACCCATAGCATAATTTATAACAAATTATTAAAAATAGTATCAATAGGTATTTGTTAATGAAATATTTTAGAAAAAAAAAAAAAATTAGATACTATTTTTAAGAAAAATATAAAAAATTGTAAAAAAATTAATTACTTTATTTCTTTTCAATAAAACATTTCTAAAAACATTTTTTTAATATATACCCTTAAGGTATTTATTAACATTTCTCATTCTTAACCGTAGATGATAAAAAAGCTTACATGAGAATTAATAAAACCCGTCGTCTTAGCGGTTGTTATCTCTTACACACAAATTAGTGTATGGATATCCACGTGAGACATCCACTTTGCAAGCTGTACGTGTCGCACAGGCTGTTGCTCTCACTATAGAAGTAAATGGACCTCCTGTATTGAGACTCCATAACCTCTCAGGTTTGTTGTGCAGGAAATTATATGTGGCAGCACAAGACTTTTGTCACAAAAGCTGTGCCCTTGAATATGTACGAATCTCAATTATGTATGATTCTCAAATATGCTAAATAATTAATAATTATCTTAAAAGATCAAGCAGAGAATTAAGTGAATCTGCTCTAATTTTTTTTCAAGTGTTCCTCCATTTTGAAACTACTTTTCAATTTTTAAAATCATTAAATTTTAATAACTTCTTTTTGAAAAATGAAAAAAAATAAAAAGAATAATAACAAAGTTCTTTTAAAAAAATAAAAATAAAAACTATGTTAAAATGTAAAACTAAGTACAAATCACTTCTTTTTTGTACTCTGTTTGGGATCCGTTTATTTTGTTGAAACTGAAAGTTTTTTTGTTGAAAATACTAAAGATAAAGGTAAAAGTTATTTGCAATAGTACAGTGAAACTTATGAATAGTACCAAAAAATGCAGTGGGGTCTATGAATAGTAGTAAAATTAAACTGAATAGTAAAATAAGTTGGCCTTTTAATTTGGAGCCAAATGCACACTGAAACAGAGCAATTCAAGATAAGCAACTTACATGCTCTATCAAATGATATCCTTATAGAGATTTTTTAAAAGTTGGCAAATATTTGAAAAAATATATATCAATAATATTAAACTTAAGTATAAATTTTTCTTATGTATCTAATATTTGTGGTTATCTTTTGAAATATGGATTCTTCTATGATACTTGAGAGGTATGGTACCCTCTTTATTTATTTATTTTTTTGAATAAGTGGTATGGTTCAGATTATGATCTCAATAGTTTATGTGTGGACATAGGGTCGGTGCTCGGTAGTGACCTGTAAATATGGGGTTGGGCCTGGCCCAGTAACATAGAATTGGTCGGGGCTAACCACAGGGGTAGAAGCCTATACTTAAATCGACCCCCCAAGCATTGCTAGTGCCTTGGGAGAATTCGCTGCCGAGTGCCATTCGGCGTCAGGTGCAAGTTTCAAGAGAATCCTTGAAAATGACCGATTTACTAGGGATTCTAGGCAGAAGTGGGGACCATGTGAGAAAAAGGTAGAAAGGTAATCATTAAGACCCACTAAGGGGTGACTATGAAAGGGAAGGTAGGATAGTGGAGAGGAGGTTGGCAAAAATCAGGGGTGAGAGACAGGAAAGAAGGTGAGAAGGGAAACACATCAAGAAAGGGAAAGCAATACAAAGGGAAAGTTTTGGTATTTTACAGTTGGGCTTTCAAGGCAGCATTTTAGGTTTACCATAGTAGGACTTTAGTCATCCCCACCGACAAATAAATTGGGAGCCCAATCCCTATCAAGCAAGTACCAATGAGTTTGGGTACCACAATTTATATCAAGTAATTTAATTTTTTGTTTTGTTTTGTTTTTTGTTTTTGTTTTTGTTTTTGTTTTTGTTTTTGTTTTGTGAGAAAGATTAAATCACTTAAAATTGTTTCCTATTAATAATTTACGGAAAACAAAAACTAAATTTGAAATCCCTCATTCAAAATGACAATAGTCATTTAGTTATAATATTTGCAACTCTTATACAACTTGCTTTCCGGGAATTACACATTGATATTATTACTGTGCAGTAGTAGAGAGGGATGAAACAATTTCAATCTTGTTGACATTGAAGAATTCCCTGCAAAAAGAGAAGCTAACGTATCAAAACTGATCATTCTGCCATTTCCAGAAGATGAACAATCAGATCGAATGCTGGAAGACAATCAAAACCAGTCAAAATATAGCAATAAATTCAGCGAAAAAAGTAGAGGAAGGCATAAGGATCTGAAAAAGATATGTTGTAGGTAAATTTAACTTAGGCACATCACAACGCCTTTGCCATGCCATAGCAACCCCAAGAATGGAACAAAAGCATACGGCTATGGCAGGTCTTGTCAAGTAAGACCCCACTTTGTCACAACAGCCAGGGACATTAGGTTAGTGCATGTTCTAATTACATCAATGGTTATCTCTTATGTGTGAAATTAATTGTGGTGGGATCCATAATATTTGGACCACTATACAAAAGTAATCTTGCGCTACCATGTTAATGAGGTTGATAGATTTTAAAATGACAACAACCAATATTAGCTATATAGTTCATATAAGCTATTGGATCATTAAAGACAGATGTTCCCCAGTGTTGCTTATATTGGCACCAAAATGGTGTCCTGGAGAAGGATATAATTTTCCATAATGACAGTTACATATATCTACAACTCATAAAGAAATGAAAAAAATTGTTGCAAATAAAACAGGCAGATCATTGGAAATAGTTTCTTTTTACGGATAGAATTGTGTGAATAAGGATGAATTCAGACCATTGCATATATATCTGGCTTAGTTTTTGCTTTTATGTCCTGACATAGACTTGTTGTGAGCAAATAAAATTCTCTGCCGTGGATATTGAAATCTGTAGCAAAACTAAAGGTTAATGCAATGTAGAGCAAGCTATTAGAATATTACACCAATTTCTTACCGAAGATAAAAGCTCACCATTAGGTTTTATTTCAAGTATTGTAATATCTCGGATTGTATGGTCTTGGACTATGAAGATGTTGTGTGAGAACGTATCAACTAACAAGTAACAAGTCCCACATCAGATGTAGACTACGTCAATATGAACTACTCAAATGACTATAGAGACCTCTAATTATGCCTAGCCTTTTGGTATAGTTCAAACTTGGCTAGTACTTCCGTGACATCTATTTATTTGGTTCTAAAAGTTCAAGAAAGCTACCACAATCAAGTAATCAACCCGTCAATCTATTGATGAAATCCTTCCAATTAGAGAAATCTTAGAACGGAAAAAAAAATGGACACTCTTCACTCTTGATACATGTTTAACTATCAATCAAAACAATTCACCCTTTCTACATACTACAGCAATGGTATATAGCATGTTTAAATACTTCTTTCTACCAAGCACTTTGATATTTAGGAGCTCAATGCCTACTCTAAAATCGTGCCAGCTTTTGCCAAAGTAAGATTTTGTACCTGGGTAATTGCATGTAGTGTGTTAGGGTCACTATTTCTCAAGATGAAATTCATAATCTCAATAAGAGACACAAAACATCCATTTGAAATAGACTTAATGGGAATTGATCATTTAGAATTTCAGCCTATCTATTTTAGTATGGAGTTACTGAAATTTAAATTAAATGGAATTAGATTATATAAGAATGTAAGAATAATCAAGAGAGTAAATTAGGGACCCAAGGACTTAAGATATAGTGATTTAAAAAGTGACAACAAATATTGATTTCGTTTCACTATGGATGATTTCATGGAAGGGTTAAATGCTATTTAATAGAGTCTTTGGATGATTTAAGAATTCACATAAAAACCTAGAGTTCAACTATGATTTTATTGTAGAATAAATTATGGTTAATGGTAACTTTGGGCGTGTCATGAGTTAACAAAAGACCTAATGCCTATTAGAGTTTGTGTTTTTATTTCTCTTTTGTCTCAGTTAAAGCCAAATTTTAAAAGCCTACATTGGCCCAATAGCTAATCCAAGTATAAAATGGATATTTTGCGCTACACCTTTAAAGTGAGAAGAGAAGATACATAGCTACGAAGGGAGAAAGAAAATAAGATTCTCAAGATTTTCCAAGTGGCACACGACTAAGGGCTTTGTTCTTGACAATGAGAGCTCACTCTCTCAAGTAATTGTATGGTCTTTGAAGTAAATTAAGATCAAGAAAATTCCAAGATTAAGTTACTAGGATTTCAATTATGGTTCTAGGATTCAAGGTTTCTTGTTGATAATTTCAAGTAGATGCACCAAAGGTATGTTTCTTTAAACCCTAATATGTAAAGTCAAAAGTGCATGTGTTCAAGCATCATAGAAGTAGATTTTGATTTTTTCCCCCATTGCACCTCTTGCACATGATATGTATGAGATGCATATGGTTTTTCAACAGCCAGAGTCACAAAAGACTCATCTTTCCTTGTGTGGGACTGATAAAGCCTTAAAATGTATATTTATTATATATTTATGTGGGCGTCATCCCCTTATTGCTATTCTTAATTTGTATAGTTAAGTTATGATTTGCATTAATCCCTATTATTAATCTTTACATAATTTCTTGAATAAGATGTCATTCATTATGCGTAATTTTCTACTTTCAGAAAATCATGTGAAAAAATGAACTTACAAGAGTTTGTGTGAGAATGAAGGTCAAACTATAATTAAAGAGGAGCTAAAGGACCATGCTTATTAAGCTATGATTTGTATTAATCCCTATTATTAATCTTTGCATAATTTCTTGAATAAGATGTCATTCATTGTGCGTAATTTTCTACTTTCAGAAAATCATGTGAAAAAATGAACTTACAAGAGTTTGTGTGAGAATGAAGGTCAAACTATAATTAAAAAGGAGCTAAATGACCATGCTTAAATTTCTAAGAGGGTGGCACCGGAGTTCTTGGGTCGTTTACCATGTTTGGAAGATTCAAATTAAGGAAAGGACTCAAAGAGGCATAATCTGAAAAGGAAAAATCAGATTTGAGTACTAGTCAGTATTTTGGGCATATCTCTCTCCTCAAAAATCCAATTGACTCAATGTTAGATGGCTTGGAACTGTGACTTAAATATCTACAACTTTTCAATTTTTAGTTTTTTGAAATTCACTCATTTTGAAGCCCGAACTTAACTCACAAGTTGCTATTGAAAATCTAGATGAAAATTAAATAATCAAAAGTTTTATTTTCACAATTTAAGCGTAGACTTTTGAATGGGGGCTGTGGAGAACGAATTTTACAGATAGAAACTTGTATTTTATTTTCTCTAATGGCAGCCTAAAATCTTAGCTAGGGTTAAGGGTTATGTTTCTTCTATATGTTATGAATGTTTATTGTGATTCTTCCTAAATTTTGAGTTGACAACATATTTGATTGTTCAATTAGATTTCTCTTGATGTATTAGTTCTTCCATGTTTTCAATAAGTTCAATCATGTTTTTCTTATTAGAAATTAGGTTTTAAAGTGAATGATTTTTTCTAAAAACTATTTTATACACATTATTAATCTAGATTATCATGCGTTCTTGAATTGTCTCAGTTCAACCGAATCATAGGTTTTTCCTTATTTAAGAAGAATCAATTATGAAATATATATTTTCTTAGTTCACAAATAATTTCATATCGATATAGGAAAACACCACGATGCCCAAGTAAATATTTATTTAAACCAGTTATTATTTAATTGTTGACAATCACCAAGAAAAAAATTATTTTTCATCTTCACCAAAAGTGTTGTTTAATTACATTGTCATTGAATTTACCCCGTTCCTTGTGGCTTGACCTCGGTACTCCAAGAATTATATTGCTATGATCTCCTGTACTTGGGAGTGAGCAAGCAGGAACATATTATAAAATTCAAAAGTTCATCTTGCCCACTTTGTTCTTTTTGCTCATTACTTTAATACACTAACATTGTCATTATAATAAAATAGTATTAAATTATTGCAACATTTTGTAGATGATCAAGAAATGATTTGGATTAGCAAATGTGACTAATTTTTAATTTTATTTCATTCAAAATATTCCAAAGTGACTTAGCCTAACAAATATCAACAAAAAGGCAGCAATTAATATTTAGAAAATTAACAAATCATATCAAAAGAACATATCAAACTATTTTTGTGTTCAAATTAAATGACAATTTAAGTTTAAGAAGATTTACCTTATAATTCTTCTAATAAAATGAATTGCATAAACTATACCATATGTATTGTCAAAATACTTAGGAACATTGACATTCATCTCCTTTGTACTTTAGTATTTCTTGAAGTTTGTGTGATACATAAGTTTATGTTTATGTTTATGTTTATGTTTATGTTTATGTTAATATTTATGTATACTTATTTTCATTCTCATTAATATTTAACAAATAATACTGCATTATTTGTCGTACGTGGAAAAAAAAAATTGAGTTTGTATCCTTTTAGTGATTAGATTTCTCCTTTGGTTTTCTTGATGATGTGGCATTAGGATGCCACTAACTTTTATAATATCAATTACTTTTATTTTTCAAAATTAATAGGTTTAATATAATACAAGATTCCTCATTTGAATAATGATCTAAACCAAAAACCTTTCTAAATCTAATCTCTATTGCTATAATTATTGCCATTGTCATTGGTGCTTGGACACATGATTGTGTTGTTTGAAGAGCATTTTACTGAATTTAGACATAATTCTTCTTATTAGGTAGCAAATAATTATATTAGTACCATGTTCAAAGATTATTTTTTATTGTATATTTATTGGGTTCCATTAAAATGATTTCATTGACACAAAAGTCGCTATTAAAATGACTTTGTTGGCGCCTTTAATTTATATTTTACCGAAATTTTAAACTCAAATTCTTTGCCATGGTTAAAAAGGACAACATTCCTACCGAGAAGACGAGTGACAAGACCTACAAAGGAGGTAGTAAAAACTAACTAAATTAAAGTATGACTTTTCTTAGATGTTGCAATGTCATAGGCATGCCTCAATCACCTAATATATAAACACGTTATACAATATAATTAAATTTTATGTAAAACTTGTATGTAAAAAATGTTATGCATTGTTGTAATTTTTTTTATTTTTTTTATTTTTTCATATTATTAAATATAAAAATATCTTTTGATAATGATAGGGATATATATGGTCACATGAGGTCCTCTTGTTGGTGGCAAAATAATGATGTTATTATTATTGTTATTATCTATGTTGTAGGAGGTGTTAGTATTGTGATTATTGTTTTTTGGTTATTGTTATTTTTAAACATATTTATATTGTTCTTTGTTTTAAAAATGTTAGTATTTCAAAGGAGGTGTAATTAAAGTAAGTCTTTTAAATCATATATATTGAATTCGCATATTGCAAGGAACATTAGCTAATTATTCTAAATAATGAATATATTTAAGCATGTAATTATGTTTTGAAATTGTCTAATAAGTTTTGTTGAAGGTCATTGAGAAATAAAGCAGTATTGGCTAAAACCTCCAATCTGTGGAATCAATTGGTAATTGATGATGTATGAGTGATCTCATCTCATAGGATTAAAAAAAATGTTCGATACAATATCTATAGAGTTAAAAAGGAACTAGTTAGATAGCCTAGGTGGTGATACTTAAGTCCATCTTACTGATCAAGCATTGACATGTACTTTGATTGTCTATTAGAAGAGAAGTCATGTTGGGAAAATGACTCAAATTCTTATTGTGACTTATAAAGAAAATTAGGTATCCTAGGTGAAGAAAGAAAAATTAATTTGGTCTCTTTTTTTTTGTGGGGATTTTCTTGGCTTGGAAGAAAAGTCTATTCCATGGAATGGACGGAAAGCTTATTCTTTGTTATAGAAGCAACACATTTCCTTTCTACAAAGGAATATGAATTGAATATTATGAACAAATTATATTGCAAAGAATTTAATGGCTTTGCCCCAATGGTCCTCCCTTATGGGGAGAGAAAAAAATATAATATAATTGAGGTTGAAACCAAGTGAGGAAAAAAGGATTTTCGCTTGGGAGGTAGTGCCTAGAGAGAGACAATAAGGTTTGGGTTTTATTCACAATGTTTTTTTTATTTTTATTTTTATTTTTTTTAAGTGTACAAATCAAAGAAAATTTGTGAGGTTTTATTTGATGTTGCAAAGTGAAGAAAGAAGAAGAAACTGTAGTAAACATAGTGTAGAAAGAAGAAGGTATTGTCACAATGAGTGTAGTGAGTGTGTATGAGAGTAAAGAAAAATAAGTAGATTTTTTTAGTTATGAAACATGCACAAGGGGGATAAATTTGGAATTACGATTTGATTTTTCTTAATTTTCACAAGACTTGATTGAGACCTAATAGGTAGACGTGGCAAAATGGGAAAACCAAGTTGGATCAATTGGGTTTAGGTAAAAAATTGGTCATTTTGAGCCGGTTAGAAATGGGTTAAATTGGGTTGACTCAATTTTTTCACATTATTAAGTAATGCTACAAATTACTTGGTGTAGAATATATTATTTTGAATTCATCACCTACATCAAGAATCAGCTCAAATTAATATTTGTTCAATAATCATAAAATTATACAATTCCCAACATTTCTAACCAAAACAAAATAACACGACTACAAAGGAGTATAGTCCATCCTTTGAAAGTCCAATTGAAAGAAACACACAAGTTTCACTTCTACACAATATAAACATTCCAAAACATAAAATAAAATTACAAATGCGTTATTGGATAGCTAATTTGACAAAGAATAAAAACACAAGAAATTTACCATCTTAAAAACTAACTTCATAACCTAATTTCAACTACGGTTGACACTCTGTATGAGAATATATGTCAAAGTTGATCTTATTTATATATGGTTTATTTTATGAATATCATGTTATTGTTAAGCAACACACTCTTGAAAATATAATCTTTTATGAATATTTTACACCACTAATTGTTTTTTATTGGACGTGAATTTTGAGAAATCCACCTTTAGATTGTACTATTTTCGTGCATTCTCCATGCTTACAAAATTTCTAGGAGATCAAAGACCAATAAGCATATCATCAATCAATTATTTAAATTCAAGTTTTATAGTTAAAATAATGTATAAAAGATAAGTTTATGGATCAAGTAGTGTGAGCGCTCTGACATGCACACGTTGGTTTTGCCCTATTAGGAGTACACCTCAGCCGAATGGACAGGAGGCGAATATTTGGGAGTTGTCATCTAGTCTAGGTATAGGAACTAGATTGGGACTTTTACTTACATAGGTCTTATTTACCGGATATTGGGTTCGGAGTTAGGATATACCTTAAGAAGGTGTTAGGCACCCAATACTACCTGGCTTATGGGCTGGCCTCTGTTATGTGTGGATAGACCATATTTAAATAAAGATGTTATTAAATGAGGTATAATCCTTAACCTAAACATACATCATGCATTTAATTTAAGGGAACACATACAACATGTTAAAGATTACATAACAAAAAAAGAAACAAATTAAAACCAAATCAAATAGATTATTATAAAAAATAAGAAATAACAATTAAATCAAGCACAAAAAGAAAAATCTTAAATTAAACCAAATAGGGTAAGATTAGCTAAATAAAATATGAAGAGAAAATAACCATAATTGTGGTGGTCTATTCCCAAATACCTTGGGCTTTTGGGCCTAGACTCCTAATTTACTTGTACTTTGGGTTGGGCTTATCCCACAGGAGGTCCAAAAAAGTGATTATTGGTGTCACTAATGGGGTACTAGTTTCACTCGGGTACTAAACTACCTTGATTTTGGCTCAACCGTGAAGGCTACCAAGTAGCCGAGCTCCCTTTTTAAAATCTGAAGAGGATTTCCTTCTCCCCGGGATGTGTTTCTATTGATCTCATGATTGATTATAGCCACCAAGCATTGCTGAGCTACACTCTAATCTCCCCTCACCACTACTATCTCTTGTTCAGTAGGGAACTTCGCCTTTAAGTACAGCGTGGACAGTATAACCCCTATGGCATGGATTCATGGTTGTGCCAAGATTGCCATGTACAGAGAGAAAGCATGAACCACTATGAAATTCACCATCTCTTCCTTCCCTTCTATCACTATAGGGAGCTTGATTTGTCCTGCGGACATCACCATCTTCTTGTCAAATCCCACTAACGGGGTATCATACTTGGTGAGGTCATTATCTCTCAAACCTATCCCCTTATATCACCCTACTCCCTTGGTCAATCATAACTCTCTTCATGAGGAACCCTCCAATCCTAAAGGTTATGACTAGCGCGTCATTATGCGGTTGCGTAGTTTCCTCAAGGTCATCATCATCAAAAGTTATCTTTTCCCTACTCAACTTTAGCTTCTTCCTAGGGTGGTCAACTGCCTCATGTTCCTATTGGGGAGTTATGCTAAGTATCCCCTTTAGGCGCCTAGTGCTAACTCTGATTGATGTGGCATGTATGACTTCGATTATGCCAAAGGGAGGTGGCATTTCTCCTTCTCAGCTTCTTGACGCCTATCCTATAGTATTGCCCCTTTAATCGGCCACATACTCCCTCAAATGTCCCGCTTTGACTAACTATTCCAAGTAATCCTTGAAAGTTCTACATTGCTCGATATGATGCCCCTTTTCTCGGTGATAAGTGCAATACAGATTCTAGTTCTTCTTGGTCAGATCTCCGCTCATTTTACCGAGCCAGTGGGAATAAGACTCATGCTTGATCATCTTCAAGACTCTATGCACAAGCTTTTTAAAAGTGACTTCACCCCTTCTGCTCTGCTAACATGGTTCTGTCCCCCGAACTCCCTTCTGGGCCTTTGTTGAAAGCCTCCAATTCAAGATTCTTTTTTATATTGAAACACAACAAGGGCCTTCCCTTTATTTTGTAGCTAGTTGTCCTCTAGTCCCTTGTGTTTTTCTATGCACCTCATCAACTAGTGCATGTTCTCAAGAGGTTGCATGGTCAAGGAGTCCCTTAGCTCGGAATGAAGGGGTAGCCTTAGTTTGAAAGTGCTTGTGGCCACATATTCGTTGTCTCACCTGATCTCATTATATAGCTCCTAATACCTATCTGAATAGGACTAGAGATTCTCCCCACTCCCCATGGTCATCGATAACAACGTGTTGATAGGCTGCAGTTCTCAACTGCAAGTTACAAACTTAGCCCCAAAGGCTTGGCTGAGCTTGACATAGTTACAGATGGATCCAAACTTTAGACTGTTAAATCATCTCATCGCCATGGAGATTGGAAGGGAACACCTTGCATAGTAATCCATCGTTCCAAGAATAGGGAGCCATAAGTTGGGTAAAATGGCTTATGTGCTCCACCGTATCCATCTTGCCGTTCTAACAAGTGAACATTAAGTGAGTGAAGTGTCTTAGTATCTTGGTGTGTTCTATTTGCTCAAAAAAGTGTGATTGGCCTATCCTCCTTAATGCTTGGGTCATGGCATTCATGGCGACATTTGGGCACCCATCCCTTTCTCTCATTGATGATATCCAACCTGTCCTTGGATAGCTGAGAATGACTTTGATGCGATGATCTCCCAGTATAACTACTTCTCGAGTTGTCGTCATGGGACGATCCTTCGATGGACCTCCTTTGGCGGTCGGCTCCTAGCCTCTAACTCCATCTCCTTAACCTGCCATCGCAGATTTTCTAGTTTATGATCACTATGGTATGAACCTTCCAACATGTATGAAATCGTCCTTTCTCCTCTGGACGACGCTACATGTAAGTCATCTTAAGTCTTATGTCCATCGTGGTTGCAGCGCTCCCTCCTATGCTCTTAGTCCACCAACCTAGGGACTCAGGATGAGCCTTTAGATCGGTTCCCATCGGACCCCATCAACCCTTCGCCTGCATGTTGCCCTTTTATCGAGTAGTTGCCTCCACCACCTCTAGACCTTTAGCGTAGTAGGAGATCCCCACAGACGGCACCAATTGTGGTGGTCTGTTCCCAAATACCTTAGCCTGTTGGGCTTGGACCCCCAATTTATTTGTACTCAGGGTTGGGCTTATCCCACAATGGGAGGTCCGAAAAAATGATTGTTGGTGTCACTAATAGGGTACTAGTTTCACTTAGGCACTAAACTACCTTGATTCTGGCTCAGTCGTGAGAGCTACCAAGTAGCTGAGCCCCCTTTCTAAAATCCGAATAGGATTTCCTTCTCCTCGAGATGTGTTTCTCCTTACTACTCTCGTGTCTCTCTCCCCAAAATTTCCAACCCTTTCTTCTTACCCCTCCCCTCTTATTTATACCTTTCTTTCAGTGGGGTAGTCATAAAGGAAAAATATTTGGCATGTTAGTGGGTCCTTTCATATCATATCACTTGTCAACGGGGACCCATCTTCTGTTGTTGATATGATTTCCTAGTAACTTGTGCCAAACCTCGGGTCTCGATACTTGGTGGGCAGATTCTCTTGAGGCATTATCTCTTATTCCCGGCATACCTTGGAGACTTCCTTATCTACTTAGCCCTACACACTTTGGCTATAAGGGCTTGAATTGGGTCAAGGTTATTCCAATGGATATGGGCCTAATAATTCGGGGGCCGGCCTGCTATTCTTGATTTGTACAATAATTAGTAACTTAAAACATGAAATTCAAAGTCAAACAGATCAGAAAACACATGGAAATTAATTGATTAAAATTAAAAAAATATTTTTAGCCCAGTATGTGTTTGGAATGTGTACGTATGCTTTATTATGTGTACGCATGATTGAAACCTTACGTATGCAATCTCGATGATGTGTACACATCCTAACACAAAAACTTGAATATTACACGTTCAAATTAAATCAACCATACATATGAGTTTAAAACAAAGAGGGGAAAAAAAAGGGAAATTCTAAAACTAAATAAAAACTGCATCATGGTTAGATTTCATAAATAAAAAAAAAAAATAAAAAAAAAAAGAATCAAATGAAGCACATGTGAAAGATCAAAGTAACATCAAATAAGGGATCATGTTAATCTAGCATAAGAACTAATTAAAGGCACAAAACACTAACAACATATTATAATCAACCTATAGCCATATGGAAGAGACCAAGATTGGAAACTCTTTGGGTTTAATTAATTGTGGAGTTGCCACTTATTTTTTATTTAAAAAAATTAAATTTCATTGAATATTTCATATTACACCAAAATTCATAATTCATAGAAGTTTACATTGCTTTGGTCCTAGTTACAATCTAAGTAAAAAATAAAAACCTTTGGTTCTAATACAAACTACCACAGAAATGATAGGGGTAATTGTAATAAACCCACCTGTGATTAGGTCTGAAATCACTTTACCTACCCGCGGCTTGAAAAATGTCACTTTGCTTACCTGAGGTTTGCTCCGTTAGGATTCCGTAACCCACCTCATCACTTTTTCCGTTAAAACATAAACAACATAACAAAACCAATGAAAACAAGATCAAAAGGTGGTATTTGTAAATTGTTTTACTTTTTCTGAAGAACTTCGATGGAACAACTAATTTCAACATAACATACTAACCTTTCACTGGAAAAAAAAATGGAGAACCTTGTTGTTAAGAAATACTATTTGCGAGTAAGAAAAGGCAATGCCCATAAATCTAGCAAAGCAACTCTTATCTATTTATACTAAGATATGCTAGTATGTTTTCAGTTAATTTTTTTTAACCCTAAAAAATTTCCCTTTCACTTAAGTCGTGATCCATTATCCACGTTTTCATGCCTCCCAAACCTGTTGTGGCAGAGGGCAATTCTATAGGGTTTAGATGGTGTTTTGGAAAGTGGGACTTGTGGTTAGATTAACTTGGTTTGATATTGAAATGATGGCCATGGTGGTGAAATAGCAGATTGGGGGTTTGGGAAACAGATCAGCTCTGGAGTTTGGTTCCAAGTGGTTTGGATCTCGCTTTTGGCGGGTCGCATAATTGCATTGTGGCGGATTTGGTGATTGTGTGGATTCTACGTTGTTGTTTGGCTTTGAAAATTTCACTTCACTTCTACTATACCTGACAAATAAATTTCTCAGTTCATGCAAAAACAATATATATAAGGAAGAAAACAAAAAAATACAAGCCTTTAAGGCTTTCAAACATGGGATTCTGTTTGGGTGAAAGAGTTAGAGATAGAAACACCAACAAAGAAGACAACAAGCCCAAATTGAATTTTGAGTTTTGTTGTACTCTTTTCTTCATGATTTAATATAAATGAGATTTCCTTTATTAAAAAAAAAAAAAAAAAAATTGAGTTTCTATGTTACAAATAGCTTATAGAGTCCTAAGACAACATCAACTTATAGAGTCCTAAGACAAGCCTTTAAGGTGTTTTTTTTTTTTTTTTTTTTTTTTTTTTTTTTGTTATTGATTATGTTTGTTTTTATATTTTACAGAACTCTAACTCTTTTTTTTAATCTTTATTTTTGTGTTTTTATTTTATGTTTTGGGAGGAGAGAGACATAAAGAGGGTGTAAAAATATGTATTTACCCTCGTTTTTAACAAAGATGAGTTACGGGAGACAAATGGAGTTTACCTCAGATGGGTAAAGTGATTTTTTTAAACCATGGGTAGACAAAGTAATTTCAAGTAAAACTACATATGGAAATGTGTTAAGCACTCACTCAACCCGAAAAAATCTGATCTTCTAAAACTATGAATGACCACTTATGTATCCACGTACACTGACATATGACACAATAATTTTGAAATGAAATATGTAATTATTAGTTTTTCTAGATCAATTATTATATTTTATTTAGAATTCATAGATCTACACCTTACTTCATGCAAAGAATTTAAATTGAAAATAGTAGATCTACTTTACTGTGAATGAAGATTTTTTTTTTTTTTTTTGAAAAAGTTCAAATGTATTTTTTATTGCAAAAAGAACAATGTTTTTGATAAAAATATTCAGATCTAGTTTTTATTATGTAGAAAACTATGCTTGTATGAAAAATATTCAAATATGGTTTTTATTATGTGGAAAAACAATGAGTTTTGATGATAAAATGCAGATCTGGTTTTTAATATGGAGGAAAACAATGAGTTTTAATGAAAAATACTCTGATCTTGTTTTTAATATGAAGAACTATTAGTTTTGATATAAAAAAAAATATTCAGATCTAGTTTTTAATATGTAAAAAAACAATGAGCTTTGATAAGAAAATGCAGATCTAATTTTTAATATATAGAATAGACACATTTTTGTAAAGGAAATTTTAGATATGATTTTTATATTGAAAAATAGATGAGTTTTAAAAATATATTTCACATCTGTTTTTAGATATGAAAAATAGAATGTTTTTACCAAAGAGATTTCAGATCTGATTTTTAATATGAAAAATAGAATACTTTAACAGAAGAGATTTCAGATATGATTTTTTTATAAAGATTTTAGATATGATTTTTTGATATAGAAAAACAAATGAAATTTGAAAAAGGATCTCTTATCTGGTTTTTAATATGAAAAATAAATAAATTTTGAAAAGGGATCTCAGATCTGAATAAATCATATAAAACATAGATCTATGAAATCTAAATAAAGAGCTAATCTTAGGTATAGAGTTTAAATCTATTTTAATGCATGGGTGATGTTAAATTTATTCATATAATCATCATGTGAATAATTTGATCATGGCAATATGAACATGGGAAATTAACCATACGAACAATCTAATCATCATGGCAATATGAATATGTGAAAGAAATCATGACTGAATCATCTTAGAATTTATGAAAGAAATATGAATATGTGAAAAAAATCATGACAATATGTGAAAGAAATTATTCATTGAATATTTTGCATGCTTTGTTTTGTGTTGTCATGATTTCTTTCACATATTCATATTGCTATGATAATAAGATTTTGTTCATATGATTAATTTGGCATGTTGATATTGCCATGATCAAATTATTCACATATCGAACTTCTTAGAATTAGAGAAGAAAAAAATGGATCCTCTAAGAAATTGGAGAGAGAATCTCTCTAGTCTCTAAGAAGGAAACAATAACAATGTAGAAAAGTTTGAAGGGTGATGTCCACAGAAATTCTGGTCTAGTGAAGAGCAGAATATCAATATAGCTTCAAAAGTCTCTCCAACATTAAAGCGGTTAAGGGCAGTGAATGATGGTTGTTCCCTTCTATCTCTATTTATAAAGGCGGGAATGACTTAAATAATAAGTTAGATTTGACTTAAAATTCAGTAGACACAAAATGGGCAGGTTTTATTCTGGAGTATGTCCTGATCGGCACTTACCAAGTGCCGATTTGGCACTTCGGCAATTTGTTCCCAGTTTTGATTTTTGTCCAATTTGAAGTTTTTTGAGTTTGAAAATGTACTTGGGTGTATTTTAAGATTACTTTCATGATAAGATTTATTCCAAAATGGTAATTAGGCTTTTAAAATAATTAGCAACCAAGCAAAATTAATTTCAATTAATCACATGTGATAAGTTTTACCCAAATGAATGAATGTAGACCGTTAAACTTAGTTTTGCAATATCTTTTGATTTGACCATTCGATTCGGAATCCGAATGTATTGTTGTGATCTTTGAAACCTCAAGATCATTTCCATGATATTTGATGAATGAGTTAGTGAATAAATGCAACCTTGATTTTTGGGGTACATAAAATGATCATTTTGCTTCTTTCAAGGTTAATCATGGGTGCAAAATGGAGTGTCTACACCATATTAACACATTTCTAAAGAATCATACGCATCAAACAAGTCAAAAACAAGAATAAAAAGAACTACAACAAAAAGATATGGATCCTATTAAGCAAATGAACAAATCTGTGAAAGAATGCTTACCTTGCTTTAGAATCACAGATTTGGAGCTTATTTTATCGACTCTTCAGAGCCTACAATACTGAGATTAAATAGCAATAATAATCAAATAGCATAGTAGGGCAAGGGTGATCACAACTAAAGAATAACTAATTTGAAAAAAGGGTTTTCAAAACAAATTAAGAACAAACATTTTGCCTTATGTCAATGCTAGAAAGAGGTTTTTGAGTACATAAAAACGTGCTAGTGTAAACTGGGGACGAGTAAACTGGGGGTTTTGGGGCCTTTTAATTTAGAGATTTTTGGATGTTCCTCAGGGTCTGGGCGGCAGCCCAACCCAAATACTGAATTTTTGGGGCCTTAACGCTAAAAGTAAAATTTTCTGGAACTAAAGGTGCACGCACATGGTTGTGAGGGTGCGTACGCGCCCTTGAAGGTGTTTACGCACACTTGATTCTTCATTGCACTGATGGCTCGACTTCAAACTGTATACACTGCATTTTGTACCCCTTACGACTTAAGCCCCCATTTCCCAATGATGCTCAAACTCTAAGGCCCAAGGCCAGTTTAGAACTCAATCAGATATCAAATTAACTTGAGAAGTGTTAAAATGAAAAATATAACCTTTTAAATGAGAAAAAAAAATCTATTTTTAGAAATTAAATGACCAAAGTGGCCTTCGGCTCACATACGTGGGCCAAAGCGTGCATACGCAGGCACATTCCTGTGTACGCAGCTAGGGTTTCAGAAGTATGAAAAATGCTAGTTTTCTGCAATAGTGGCTGAGGTTTGGAATGAATTCCACATCTTCTGGGAGCCATTCCAAATCCCAAATTTTCCACTATAGAAAGCCTTCTATGGTACATTTTCAAAATACACAAAAATCCTACGGGAAAAACTTAAGATTCACTAGAAAATAGTGAATCAAAAGGGAGTTTTTTATAAAACACCCTCAAGTCAATTTTATTTAATTGAGACCTTTTCTAGCCCTAATCTTTTGAGTTTAAGATTACTAAGCACGTTTTTATTGACTGTGATAGATTTGGTTGAAAGGAACAGTCAAAAATCAAAGCTTGGGAACTCCTTCTTGAGGTATCAAGTTTCAACTTTCTTTTTATTTTCTACTTTTCTTTCTATGTTTTAATCTTGTTTTTTGCTTGGTTTATATTTTTGCATGTTTGCCTAGGTTAGTTTTATAGTTCTTTTATGTTCTGAACATGTTTTTCTGCTAGAATTAGGGTTTTTTGTTTGTGCTTTATTTTTTTGTTTTGAGCTTTTAGGTTAGGGTTTTGAACGAGTCCTACACACGCATGCATAATCATGCATACACAGGTTAAATCCTACGTACACAGGCCTCTGGCTGCATACACAGGTACTTGCATAGAAACTCTAATCCAGATTTCTCACATTATTTGGTTTGTTTGTTTCACTTGTTTTGTCTCTTTCTAAATCCTTTTCATATGTTTATACATATTTGAGTCTTTGTGTTATATATTTGATTGTTTCAACATGCTTAGATTAGGGTTTTATGTTTGTTTCTTGCTTTGATGCTATGAACATGCATTCACATGTCCATTCATGATGCCATAGGTGCTGAGACGCTACAAGGTGAGTAAGGTAAGTCATGAATTCACATTAACATGCATTGTTGTTTGTTTAATCCTCCTTTGATATATTTATATGAAGTTGATGCCTTCTTTTTTTTTTTTTTACTATGATTTGCCTGCTGCCATATTGATGTTTATGTTTGCTACCACATTTGGGGTGTTGCTTTGTTTAGATGCATGACAGGGTGTTCACATGCTTGATGAATGTTAGGGTTTTCTTATTTGTGTTTGGGTTTGGATCTCTCTTGCTTTAGGATGATAAGTATGTTTTTTTTTTGGGATAAAGATGCCATGATTGTATGTTAGATGCATGTTGGTGTGTGTGTGTGGGTATATAATGCAAATTTTGAATTGGTTTTTAATAGGGTTAAGACATAAGACACAATGATGGGAGGCCAACCTTGGGGTTGGGCGATCTTGGATGCCTAACACCTTCCCAAGAGCACACCTAAACTCCGAACCCATACTCTAGTAGTAAGATCAAAGGTCCTTCCTCAAAAGGATGCTATATATATGGTTCTTAAACCATTGCAAATACTAGGTGGCAACTCCCCCCCTTATCCCCACACAAACGGCTATAAATCACTCATTTTAAATCGAAATTAGACAAATTTGTGTTCAAATTGAAGCCGAGGATGTCTAATTTCCAATGAAAAACTATCATTCAAATGTTCTATGTGGTTCTAAAGTTATGGTCAAAATGGTGTGCAAAGGTAATTTTTTAGCATCGTTTTCAAAGTGATTGAGCATTTTTAAGTTGTGTTTTCATCCAAAATGTTATTGAGAACACTCTAATTAACATTGATTGACGTATGTTAAGCTCATCATTAGGGTTGGGGACCAAAGGTTATTAACGGTACAAAATGAGTTGTCTACAAGATATAAAAAAGAAATCCGATTGACATGCACTTTGTGAAAATTATTTTGTGATTGTTTGTGATGATTGAATGATGAGCTAAAGCGTGAAAGAGAGAGCACACATAAAATTTTACGTAGTTCAGTCTAACGACCTATGTCCACAGTGAGAAACTCTTGATGGATACATAATATATTAAACACTTGTATTATAATGAACCCGATGTAGGGTTTATATACTAAAAAATGCTTGACTAACCATAGGCTAACTATAGACTAACCTAAGGTTAGTATGCTTCTTCTACAAGTACATGAGTCTTCAATTGGTTTAAGTCACTTGAACCATAACATGCCTAACATTAAGAACATATAGAACATGTAATTCAACAGTAAGATTTTCAATATATGAATACAATAACAAGTAATTGGATGATGTAACATTAATTAGAGTTACAGTAGTTGTAACTTAAACACCCCCCCGCCACTCTTTTTCTCTCTCTCTCTCTCCCAATATATATATATATATATATATGAATAGTATTATCCAAAAAATGCTGTAAAAGTTTATGTTTCTTATTTAAAAATAATAATAATAACATGCATTATATTTGTCAATTAAGTTTGAGTTGTGTGCTATAAAACTCACAACAAACAATTAAACCAATAATGTGGTAGCTTTATTATTACTTTTACCCTGTTGGATTATAAATTGACACTGATTAATTAATTCAATTACTCAATGATAGGCCATGAATGTATTGACCCCTTGTGATAAATTAACCAATTAATTAGCTAAGTTAATTAATTAAGTCAATTAACATGCAATACACATGGTAGCATAAACAAATCATCAACTAAGTTAAATGCAGCGAAAAAATAAATTTGACACGGTGATTTGTTTACGAATGGGGAAAACCTCCAAAGCAAAAATCACACCGGGTGAATTTAAGGTCACCACTCCCGAAAATCCACTATTATCACAACAAGCTGTTATAAATAAAGCAATTCCAGTACCTTATACTAACATATAGTTGAATCCTTACCCTAATACACAATTGAACTTATTCTGTAGTGACAATCTTTACTTTTCAATACACGGCTCCTAATATGTGGCTAACCAATCAATACACAGATCCAAGTACGTGACTAACACATCAATTTGAGAAGGATGTTGGCTGCAAAGTTCTTTAGTTCATCCATACGATGAAGATCAAGAAGCTCCTTGGTTACAAAATCCTACGACGTACAAACGCAGCAGCTTCTTCAAGAGAAAGATGAACTAGGGCATATGTCTCTAGTCACAATATATTTGAATAATAACTTTGCATCAAGTTGCATCAAATGAGATGACCCTTAAAATAATCCTTATATATATTTAGGGTTGAGAGAAAAGAAAGCCTAAACACATACATATGGATATATGTGAAATCAGATCTGAAAAACTGATTTTCATAATTCTCGATAGATACAGTTGGCGAGCTATCTATTGAGCTTCACATTTTAAATCTCGATAGATACATTTGTCGAGCTCTCTGTTAAGCTTTAAAATACAACACTTCTTCACTTGATTCTTGGACAGATTTGCATGGCTTCAATACCTGGACTTGAATTCTTGTTCCTTGAAGTATTAAACGCATCCTAAATCCATCCAATTATAAGTAAAGTGTGTTTTATCAAGAGATTAACCAAATTTAAATGGCATATGTTCTTAATATGATTCACATATGTCCTAACACTCAAGTTGATTAATTAGGTCAAATTACATGGAAATTATGAAGGCACCAACAAATGACCAAATAAACTAATATGCAACGGAAATTAAATAACACGGTGATTTGTTGACGAATGGGAAAAACCTCTTGTAAGGAAAAAACCCCACTGAGTGAATTTCAAATCACCACTTCCAAGAATCCACTAATCAATAATCAAGAGGTTACAAGTATAAGGAATCTTACCACTACCTTAGCCTATCCTAAAATACCAGCTTACAGTTGAACTTTCACTCCAATACCCAATTGAACTTGATCTTGTAGTAGATTTCTTCGCTTTACACAAATCTCCAATCTGTGACTAACTCCTTTACACAAATCTCAGTATATGACTAACTCCAGTAACTTGATTGATTGCTTTTGGCTGCAAAGTTCTTTATTTCAAAGATGTTAAAAATTAGGAAGCACTGGATTACAAAATCCTAAGGCACACAAACGCAGTAGCTTCTCACAAAGTATATGAGTTCTGAGTCTCTATTTCCATACTTTATGACTTTTAAAATAACCATTTTATATAACCAGGGTTGTATAGAGAGAAACCCTAATCATTCAAGTCATCATGAGCTGAAATTCAGATTTGAGAATTCTTAATTCATAAGTCTCAATAGATCAAGCTTGTGTCAAGCTCCCTCATTAAACCTTGATAGATGCTAGTATCGAGAGTAGTGTCGAGCTTTAATGAAACAACTTTTCTTCACTTGTTTCTTGGATAAATCTTCATGTCTTTAACAATACCACTTGTAAAGTAAACTTCACACACTTGATGATACATTAAACCCAACTTAGATCTACTTAATTACAAGTAAAATGTATTTTGTCAAAAGATTAGCCAATACATAGAAAATATGACCCTAACATACCCAAGAAAAGTTTTATTAAAAACAGGTCAAGTCATGGTTTAGCTGGGTCATGTTAATGCACAAAAAATGGGTTGAATCATGGGTCAACTCATTTTTACTTTGGGTAAAAAAATTCAAGTTCAGCTCAGGTATTATTCTTCAAGTTTGATCAGGTTGAATCAGCAAATCCCGACCCATTTTGCCATGTCTACCAATAGGTCATCTATATAGGTTTGGTGTATAGATGACCATCTAGGCTTGTAGACCATCTAGGCCTCTACTAACCTATCAATAATAATGATCAAAATCTCACATGTGCAGCTCTCAAATTCTCGCAAACTTTGGCCTCCATCTCATTCCATATTTTTTATGCAAAACCAAAACATTTAAGAGTTGTTTAAAGTGCATGTATTGAAGTTGAGCATCAGCAGCCTACCCTATTCCGCAATAAATTATATTTTAATGCACATATTACATATAGGGTCTAAAAATTAATTCTATGTACTTGTGGTAGCACTGTGCATATAAGAAATGCAGAGGGTTGTGCAGGTAAATCATTGGTGCATTTAAAGTTTCTTTTTGATAATTTAGTTAATTAGCTCACGTACCAGCAGGATTAGAACATACGACCTCTTACCAGACTGTACAAATTGCTGGTCTTCCATTAGTAATGTTCTTACTTAACCAGAAATATTAAGTTAGCTCATAGACCTGGTGCGCTAGCATAACTTTGCAATCAAGTTAACGACTTCTCTCTCTCTCTCATAACATGATCTTCTCTCTATTTGAAAAAAGAGTTTATTTCATGGTTAACCTTTTTAATATGATAATATACAAAATGTTACATTATTTAAAATTTTAAATAATATTGTATTGTATATTTTCAAATTTTTAATATTTAATTTAAATTATAAAATTGATCAAATTTCAAATTCAAGAATCCTATATAATTCCTACCTCTTGCACTTAAAAGACACATGTCCTTGAACTAATTAAAGGTTGCATAAGATTTAAAAAAAAAAAAAAAAAAATTGTTTCAGCATATTGAGGCCAAGTCAAATTTGGTTTAATTTTTAATTTGACCAACTATAATAGTTTATTAATTTGTGATCAAAAAGTACCCAAAGCCCTTTAAACTATCAATCAAAACAATTCACCCTTTCTACATACTACAGCAATGGTAAATGGTATATTGCATCGTTAAATATTTCTTTCTGCTAAACACTTTGATAATTTGGAGGTCAATGCCTACCTGGAAAGCACGGACACAACAATTTGCTTGTTGTGCTTGTGTCGGACACGTACGAGACATGGCGTATGCCTAGGACACAGTTGCATGAGTGTCCTTCCCCTTTTTTTGTTTATTTAAATAATTAGATATGGCCAGGACTAAAACTCCGAAGTCTAAAACACTGCGTTTAGAGTATAACTTAAAACCAAAAAACTAACCTTAAAATCCGATCATCCTTTCTCTTGATCTCTCTCCTTCTCTCACTCTCACTCTCTCAGGGTTACCGGCCAAAGCACCACAAGCCCATGACATGTTATGGGCCAAAGCAAAGACCAATGGCATCAAGTGTGACAATCAACATCAAGTGTGACCAATGCCCATGACATAATATTGCTCGATCTCTATCTATTTTCCTTTGCTTGAGTTCATGAATGGTTTATTTAGTTATTTCTTTGCTTAATAGTTATTCATTTTATTATCTACTATTGATCTTAAATTGATATATGTTTTAACATTATTCAAAAAAAATACTTAACAATATATAAAAATATTTAAATAAAAATATTTTTAATAATTAATTAATATACGTATCACCGTTGTACGTTTGTCCTACCTTTTCAAAAAATTCTTATGTCACTATATCATATCCGTGCCTGTATATGTGTCCATACTTTTTAGAAATTGCCTACTCTAAAACTATGCAAACTATTACTAGAATCTTCTAATTTTCTTGTATCTCAATCATTTTTTCCTACTTACTACTAAACTATATGACTTGATCAGACTTGGCTAGCACTAAGAAAAAGTAATTTCCCAATTTAATCAATATTGGAGTCTCGTAAAAAAATTTCTTTCCTGGGAATTTAAATATACATAAAGGTACCAAAGAATATTTCTACATTTATGAAGAATTTATTTACTGAAATATATTGTTATACAATCAACTAAAATCAGATTAATCACTCCCCAATATATATTAAAAGTAAAATTTAGATAAACCATCTTTGAATATTTTCTTGTTTCCATATTTCTCATGGTTTCTGTTGGGGATTTCAAACTTTAGACTCAAGGAGTAATAATAAAAGAACAAAATGAATACAAGTAAATTGAAATTATAATTGACTTGAAGGTACAATTGAATATTATCCTTAAGAGAATATTTTTTCCCATATGAGAGTTGCTAAAGGGTTACTACAAATTTGTCCCAAGGATACAACTAAGTTTATTGGTTTCTACAAATAATAATTTTGGAAAATACTCACAATATTTCTTGTGTTTCTAAGAAACTATTAGAGAGGGAGAAAAATATAAGTTATCAAGTGAACATGAACCACTATTTATACCCAAAGGGTTATGACCCTTCAAAAGGCATCAATGGAGAGTTACAACATTTCAAAAGACGTCTACTAGGTACAAAACCTTTTCAAAAGTTTAGAACGGTTACCAAAAAATTCATCAAAAGACTATTATCGCAATCTAGATTGATTGAACTAGGTGTCGAGCTTGCAATAAAAAAATCTCGATTGGTCAAGCCAGCAGTAGAACTCACAGAAACTTTTAGAACCAATTCCTTCAACACTTTGATCGATTGAACAAAATTTTCAATTGGTCGAAAATTCCTGAACTTGAATTTTACTTTATCATTTTATACAAATGATAAACTCTTCAAACTTATATATCATTATTATAGCATATCCTTGTATATACCTATATATATGGTCAAAAATTCCTAAACTTGAATTCCACTTTATCATTTTATACAAATGATATTCTCTCCAAACTTATATATTATTATTACAACCTATCTTTATATAGACCTATATATATAGCAATCCCTAATGAGGTTATAATAATATATGTCTCACTTGATTGACATTCTATCATGCATAAAAGAATATGTCTTTCAACTTAAACCTCCCTTTAGTGTAATTGCCTCAAGACCTCAACAAAGTTTATGGTGGTTTAGTGCTTAAACCAAAACTCTTATGTGTTAAAATCAAAAACAACACACACATGAGAATATCCTTAACACGTTTAGAAATCCACTGTTATTAGCCCTATTATGGCCTTGTGCTCTTTCTAGTTTAGTGAAAATTTACAAGAGAAAACCATTTTACTCTTGTTAGAAGCAGCACTCCTATGTTTACAAAGGTGAAATTCCTTCTTTATGTCCTGTTACATAGACATTTTGTGATTCATGAGCTTTATTAAGAGTTTAAACCTCATCCTCTATAACATGATAACAAATTGCACTAATCCATCCTAAATGAGACACAAATTTAGTGCTCTTACTAACCATGTATCAATAGTTTGTTATTACCCTTTAAACATCTGAGATTAAATTAGTTTGAGGTTAGGTTTCCACTATTGGTTATTCTTTTTAAAGAAGAGTTTTTGTCCCATTCCAATGAATGTTATCCTTACCAAGTCTTGAGACACACTTCGGTAAAGGACCTATTTTACATTTACAATTTACGTAGGCAACAGACTATTCCAACCACAATTTACTTGCCTTATGTATCTTGTCTTAGAACTTTTATTCTATGTTCATATTGTATACCACTCATGTATAGTTTACACACTATGGTTTCATAATTACAGTACAAGGAATGGCTCACTATGGTTGTGGCCACGACACTTTATCCAAACTTTAGCCATTTTCTTTCCTTTCCTATTACCATTTATAACCAATGCTTTTGATTTTATTCTATAGTAGAGTAAGAAATACACCTTATTACACATAGCACCCCCACATGTAGTGAATATCTAACTAGACATAGATTTTATCACTCACATAAATTACAGAATTAACTTTGAATATTGTATTTTATCGATATTCATCACAATTAATTACTTTCTAATGATCAACCTCAAATTTTAAATTCCTTGAAAGTCTATATATTGTGAAGTCAATGTCTAGTTTTGTTCCATATATAATACGCAACATGTATTTAATACACTAGCAAACTCAAGCTATGCAACCGCTCTTCTAGTAATCTCTTAATTTTATATTGGAATCAACAAGTTTTTGCTTCTTTAACGATATTAAAATCTAATAAGCAAATTCTCAATACAAATCTCAAGACAATGAGATAACACAATTCCCAAAAGAATGAGACAAAACTAATCTCAACAAAATGAGATATCATCAATCTCAACAATGAGATTAATATAGTGCAAATCTCCATTATATTTCTTTACTTGGTTCTCATTCATAAAAGAGTTTCATTTAATTATTTAAGAAAGAACAAATCCACAAGGCTTTCAAGCAAACTTCCTTACCAAAATCACTATTTAAGAAAGTCATTTTACATCTATACGATGCATACTTAAATTACATGTGGACACGCAACCCAATGTTTTTATTATTGATCCTTGAATGTTCATTTAATGAACTCACTTGTACTCTCTTTATCTTACGAAGAGATACTTTCAAAATAGAATCACATGTGCTTGATTAAAATTTTGAGACATCTACCACACATGACAAAATCTAACCACAATGAATTTAACATCCCTTGATGTTAATTCTTAATACATCATACAAGCACATCTTTGATGCACATAAGCATCTTTATGAGTTTATGGATTTCATAAATCCACAATTTGAGTTTCTAAACCCCTATAGCTTTGGGTTCTCAACCATTCTAAAATTCACATATATACACACACTATAATTACATAAAATCAAAATGTAATAATCAAATATAGTGAATTTTGTTAAAATTATATGAAAGGTTTTAAAGATATCAAACTAATTACACAAATAGTTACTAGTGCATAGATATCAAATTATCTATCTTTTCTCTTTGTTTCAAACCTTTTACTACTAACCTTAGACCAAAATATTTCATATTTTATTCTAAATACCGCTTTCAACCAATTGGTTTTGAAACTAGAAGTAAATCCACTAAGACCCAATTATTATTAAATAATATTAAGTCTATCTCACCATTAATAGCTTTTACAATAAAAAGCTACATCTTTTAGAAGCACAAAACTCTCTCAAAAGTTAAGGATCACCCCCTCAAAGAATACTATGGATATTTATTTAGGACTACACTTTTATTACCTTCAACAAGGTAAACAAGAACTTCACATGAAATAAAAATTTGGATCAAAACCCTTTTCATTTCTCACACTTTGATCGGCAACAGCATTTGTGTTCTTGGTTTATGGGTTGCAAGTTGTTGACATTGGTGGGTTTTGTGGGTTGTGAGAGTGGGTGGCGGTGGCGGTGGTGGGTCTCATGGTTGTAGCTTGTTTCGTGATTGGAGTTGGTTTTGTAGGCTATGGTTGTGGATTATGGGAGTGGGTTGAGTTCATGGGTTGCTGCATCAACCCAAGAACTTTGTTACTTACTTCGGATGGACATGGGAGTGGGTGTCGCAATGATTTTTGGTTGGCTCAATTCATGGGTCTTCCAGTGGTTTGCCGAGTGTGGCTAGGTTTTGGTGGGTTATTTGATTTTGGGTGGTGGGGGTTCTAATTTGTAGGGGTTGTGGCCCGATGTCGGTGATGGTGGTTTTGGGAGTTTATTTTGTTTTAGGTTTGGTGGGGTGCAATTTGGAGGGATTGGGTTAGTTGAGTGTTGCGGTTTTGGGTGGCAGTGGTTGTGGTTGTGGTAGAGCGGTGGTTTTCGTGGTTGTGGCAGTGGTTGTTATGGGTGGTTGTGGTTGGTGTTTATTGTGTTGGATATATTATTTTATTATGTTATTTATATTATTTTAATTTCTTGTATGTTAAAATAAAACTATTGATGTAGGGTGTTTTGTAAAATAAGGTAGTAAAATAGATAAAATAGCTTTTCAAGTTGCTATTAGCTATATCTTTTAGCAACTTTGCTGTGAATGCTCTTACCTGGGTGGCTAATTGTAAAAAAATATACAACACAGCTACAATAACATCCTATAAATAGAACCAGTAGCAAAGTTGGAAAAATAAAATAATACTTGTTATTCTCTCTCACCTAAAATATATGCCTTCTTTCTCTCTCTTCATTTTTCTATCCATTGGTCTCTTTACTCCCTCTCTATCTTTTAACTTCTTTCTCCTCCTCATCTCATTTCATCTCTCTCTCTCTCTCTCTCCCTCTCTCTCTCTCACCTATCCCTTGATGTTGATGTTAGGCCTCCAAGCCAATAGAACAGAGAAACAAAGATTGATGGGGGATGAGAAGCAAAGATCGAGGTTGCGGGTTTCGGTTCAATCTCCACTGATCTGTTGGTGGCTAGGTGTTGGTTTGATCGTGGTTGAGTTGTGCAATTTGCAATGCAATTTTGGTTTTGGTTTGGTATTTTTTTTTCAATGGCTTTTGGTGGTTGGCATAGTGGTGGCTATTGTGGTTGTGGTGGCTGATGTGGCTTTGTGGTAGTTGGTGGATTTGCTGGGATGCGAGTGGTGGTAGTGGCAGTGTGTTGTTGTGGTTGTTTGGTGATTTTTTTTAATGGGTTTTGGTGGTGGCATGGTGGTGACTATTGTGGTTGTGATGGTTGATGTGGGTTTGCAGTGGTGGTACTAGCCGGTGGGTTTGCAGTGTTGAGAGTTTGGTTGTAGGGTGGTGGTTGCTTGTAGGAGGAAGAGAGAGAGAGAGAGAGAGAGATGGAAAATAAATAATAAAGAAATAGTAAATAATGAATAAATAAAAAAGAATTTTTAAATAAAGTTGTAAAAAAAAGAGTTTGAGATGTTAGGTTTAGGTGTGTTGTAAAGTGATATGGTATAACAGATAAAGTAGCATTATAGATGGTAAAATAGCCAATTTTATACAATCCGGATGCTAATTCATTTACAAGAAACTGTGAAGTTTCCCACATGGTCAAATTTCATTTCTACTCACTTTTGTCCCATCACATGCGCACCCCACCAGAAGCCCTTACAGCTCTCAAATGAGACCAACCCATAAACTAATAACCCCATAAGATTCTCACAATCTCCTTTAACAAACCTTCTATTTAAGTTTGTTGGGGGCACATGATATCATCATCAACCTTCAATCTCTAAGAAAATTTCTTGATTTTCTAATAAACAATGAATTCTAAATCAAATGCATCAGGAATTATGAATTAGAGAACTTGGTATGCTGTGTTTGATTTTTTTTAATTAGTATTTTTTTTCATTTTAAAATTTCACAATATTATAAGGAAAATTAAATGAATGCATTACGAATTGTGATTGGTTTAGTATAAACTGGAACAAACAAATAGAGACAAAGAATTTGCATTCTCGCATTTACATGAATAGACTAACTTCATTCGGGCCCACATTTGGAACTCTCCCTGCCCAAGAAAATCTTCTGGTAGACCCAGAACCAAAACTGGGCTAGTTACTGATGATTCGGTAGTTCCTTCCAATACTTATCCCACGATAGCCTGCCCTTTGCCACAGCCCAAGATGCTTGACGTGATAACTTCAAGAAGCCCAAAATGTTTCAACTCTTTTCCACATCGGACCTCTCCCAATCTTTTGTGTCCCACGACCATAAATTCAGACGTCTTCTTTTCTTATTTATTTATTTATTTATTCAGACGTGTTTTCAAGTTTAAATTTTAACAACAATACTGAAAATTTTACTTCATAACTTACATAGACTGATGTGATAATGGCGTGATTAATTGATTTCAAAAACTGAATAAATAATTGTTAGAATTATAATATTTTGATTGGTCACCCTGTAGTTTGTAAATGTTGTGTTACATTTGTAGTATCCAGAACGTTATTAGAATGATAATTGTGTTGAAAAATGGCCTGTTTGATATATATTTTTTAACCCAACTGAACAATGTTAGATGGGAAAATACTCAATCCAACTCAACTCATCATAACTTTAAAAAAACCTAACCCAAGTAATTTAAGTTTAGACAGTTTTATTATGGCTAATTAAAAGGTGAGTATTTTGTCCAGCTATGTAAGCACATCATTCTATCAATTATTACAATTAGGTAATGTCTCGCACGATACACAGATTACTTTACAATTTCATTTGAAATTATTTTTATATACATTAAGACCTATATATTTTGTTGTATAATAATGTCGAATATTTGAGTCTTGATTTTCCTAATTCATATTTTATTAAAAAAATTGTACAATTGTTAAAAGTATATTTTATTTTTTAAACTGATTAAATGATCTTGAAATCTATAAATAAGAATTTAAAGTATAAAATAATTTTATATCCTAAAGTTATCTAAATTTAAACAACCTCCCAAATACTTTCTCAACCACTCTATTCTCACAACCAAATATGGAGACCTCAATTGCAAACACCCAATTCATTTCTCAATAAAATTAAGGAAATCATTTATAAGTATCAACATATAGAGAATGTGATTTGTGAGAGTGCCTTTTTGTGACACTCAGGCCAAGGATCCCGGGCCTAAATAAGAGGTTTGGTGAACCAAGTCTTGACTCACCGCAACTAAAAGGCTGTTTAAGAGTTAAGTAATGTACAGGGGATGCTTCCTACAATACAAGTAAAATGACAAGCAAGGATATTCGTATTGAAAGACATGCCAAAACAACAAGGTAAATTCAAAAAGAAGGATTAACAAAGAGGCACAAAATTAATGCTAAAGGGATCCTGGAATTACTGAGACATATTTCATTAATATGTTCTTTGTTAAGTTACAGAAACCTCACTAGGACGTGATACAAGGTTCAATCAAGCTCAAAAATTACAGTCTTGAGTGGCTATTTCAGCCTTCAAAATTTGCAAAGTTTGATTCTCTTTGAATTCGAGTATGTGCAATAGTGGCTTTTACAGGATACCGGGAAGCAATATTCATTTTTCTCTTAGTGTTTTCTTTCTCTTCACCACAAATTTACTGATAGTTCTTCTCTCTAGAAAATCTCTTCTTTTTTCTCTCTTTTTCGCTGCTCTTTTCTTCGCAACCCACCCCTTCCTTTTATAATGAAGTTATGGTCTTCCCGGGGAACCGTTGGTTCCCCTGTTTTGCCTTCTTGTGAACAGAGTCTGTTTCGTGCCTATCACTCGGTAAGTCTCATTTCCTGTTTTTCTCATTCTTTCCTTCTTTCAGCTCTGATTCTTTTGAAAGTCCCTGGTTGGCCACCTTCTTTGGGATGTGCTAAGGTATGCCCTTCTCACCATCATCGTTTGGCAATTCCACTTTTCCCCTTTTTTTCCCATCTGAGCGGAATCCTATTCTGCCAACTTGAAAGCCGCTTGTTACCATTCTCTTTTTTGTGTTTCTCTGTTCTGGTTCCCCGAGACTTTGTCTGCTTGTGCCATGAGAGGTCGTTGGGTTTTTTTGGCACTTGTGTTCTTTTGCTTTGTTTCTTATTTTCTTTTTCTGTCATTTTCTTTCGAGCTGTCCTAGTCTTTTTTTTTACTGTGTGCTTGGAAGGATCCGCGCCTCTTGATGGTTCTTGAGGATCCTGACTTCTTATCCTCTTGCCGTGTTTTTTCTTTTTCTTTTGGATGCTTCTTCATCTGGACTTCAAGTCTCCTAGGCCTCTTTATTCCTTCGTGGTTCCCTTGCACCTGCTTCTTTGGACTTAGCTTGTTTTTTTCCTTTTGGGCCTGACTCACTCTTTTGGGCCTCCCTTACTATGATCCTTTTTAGACCTCAACATTTAGCCCCCCAAGCTCGTGGGTTGCCTGAAGCCCACGCGTGAGTAATTCAGGTTTTCTAAGATTTTCGTAGGATCCCCCCCCCCCTTTTTTAACTTCTCCTGGGTTCCCTTCTTTCTTACTTAGGATCCCGACCTTTTTCTGCTGCTTTTGGTCACCTTAGTTTCTTTTTTTTGTGTGTTTCGTTCCCTTATTTTTTGCATTTTCCTCTTTGCACGGGACGTGGCAGTTGAGTATTTGAGGTAAAATTCCTCTACCCACTTTTCTCGTTTCCCGTTACTTTTCATTAATAACCGCTAATTAATCCCTTCTTCAAAATTAAATTTTTGGCAACTGGTGCGTCTTTCCATACACTGTCTTCCCCAACTGCTATTTGCGCCTTTATTGTAGCCGTTTCACCTTATCACTTTGCTTCTCTGAGTCTTTCATTCTTGGGTCTCTCTTTCTTTTTCTTTTCTTCTCTGTTATTCCGGTCTTCCCCTTTTTCACATTTTCAATTTCTTCTCTTCTCATTACTTGCGTTGTTCCAATGGCTTCTTCTTCTTCTCGAAAAAGGAGAGAACGTACCCCCAGTCCTTCTGAGGGCGAAGGTTCTTCTGGTTCCACTCCGAGTGATTCTCGCGAGGTTATTGAACGTCCAGCCTTCCCTTTACGGGATCCCTGGTATTCTCCCAATCCGTTCTTTCCTCATGTATCTCATGGCGAGGCTCCTCCGTCTCCTCATGCCTGGATGCTTTCTGGCCAAGCGGGTTTTGCCGGTTCCGCCCAGGTTCTAGACCCTAGAGAGATTTTTGACCTTCAGATTAGACAAGGAATTCGAGAGGCGGTGCCTATCTTCTTTGATTTTGTCCCGGGAAAAATCCAAGGCTGACCCATTTGGGTAGACAAGGAGCTGTCTGATACGGAGTTTATGTGTCGCTTGGAGCGCGCCGGTATCCTAAAGGTAGTGGCTATTTCCAGAAATCTTGAGGGTTTCAGAGACACCAAAGGGCTCAGGCATCTGGTACGTCGTTGGTGCCCTTCCCTTCATAGTTTTTTCTTTTCTGTTGGTGAATTGACGATTACCCTGGAGGACGTGGTTAACAACTTCCTTCTCCCGGTGTTTGGTGATGAGAGTTCCTTTGATATCAACCTTTCTGAAGAGGATCTTGTGGTGGAAGATAAACTGTTTGGTCATTTTGGTGGTCATGCTGCCTCTCCTGGTGGTAAGCCGGCTAGGATGGGGAGATGGGTGATGACCCTTTCTCGTGAGAAGAATAAGGAAGTGAGGTGGGTTGGTTTTCTGGCATTTTGGCTGAGCAAGTTCTTGTTCAGCGAGTTTCCTGGGTATGGGGTTAAGTCTTCTTTTTATCCACTAGCAATCAAGTTGACTCGAGGTACCCAATATCCTTTAGCCCCTCTGTTTTTGGGTCATGTGTATTCTCAATTGGATTAGCTTCATGGAGATGAGACCGAGGGTGATTCTTGCTATGTGATTACCTTATCTCTTCATTGTGCTATCCTTCAGATTTTTATGTGGGACCGTTCTACAGCTACTTTAGCCAAGTGCAGGAATTTGAAATTTGTAAAGGATAAATTCCAAGGATCCCCTGACATAGTGAAGGGTCTTTGTGGCAATTTGACTGATGCTTTTTCCATTATTTTTCGTTGGATTAGCTTGAAAGGTGGTGGCCTCAATCTTGTGGAGTTATTTGATCAAGCAGGGAACTTACATTGGAAATCTCCTCGTGAGTTTGGCCCTGGCTTTGCGTGTGATTCTGTGTTGTCTTCTTTTTTATCTTCTACAGGTAATACTTTTGACTTGTGCCGTGGTGATGAGGGCAGTCTGGCTTATCTTGCCTACACTAGCCCCTCTTGGCTTCCTGTGCCCTCTTTGAGTGGCACAAAATATACCCATTATTCAGCACACCGGGTGCTCCAGCAGTTTGGTTTTGACCAAGACATTCCTCCAGTTTTTAAGGACGTGGTGCCGTCCCTTCCTTCTTTGGATCCTTTCTTGAGGCTGCAGGCCTTTTCTTATTGGTCACGGAGGAGCCCCCAATTTGCAGTGCCTAACTCCCAGAGAGGAGTTTTTGCTTCTAGTGGCTATACTAGTTATTGGAGAAGAATACAGAAGTCTTTCATTGACTATGTTGTCTTTGGTTTAGTTCGAGAAACCCCGAATCTTGGTATTGCTTCTGCTCCAACATTCAATAGGCGTTTATCCCTTCCTACAGCTGGAATTGTTTCCGCTGCCGTAAGCAGCAAGGTTGGGTTCACAGAGTGGCATGCCTCCAGGGGAGGTTGGGTGACTTATGCGCAAGATTTTCCTGAGACTTGGTTGGGTTGCAATCTCATTATTGGCACTTCCTCTGGAGTACCTATTAAGAAAGGTGCAGTGGAGACAATAGGTGCTGCTACCGCTTCGGGCAAAGGCAAGGATGTCAAGCCAGGAAAAATGAAAACAGTTGATGTTGAGGAAAGTACAGAGGGCGTGAAAGTTGGTCCTGAGGCGAAAAGAAGAAAAACTGAGAAATCTCAAACACCTTTGGTATCCCAGGAAGGCAAGGATGTCAGGCAACCTTTGGCTTCAAGGACCCGGAAGAAGACCAAGGTAGAGTCTTCTTTTTCCCAGGTTCCTGTGACTGCTTCAGTCCATGGTTCTTTAGGCTCCTTTGGTTTTGTATCCCAGCCCCCTTTAGGACCCTCTGGGCATACTCGTAGTAAACAAAAGACTTCCAGAGAATCTGTAGAGAGAGAGAGAGAAGGGCAAGACTTCTTTCCTTCTTCTCTCTTTTTTCATTTGTTCATATTATTACAATTATTTCCTCTTTGCTGACGAGTGGTGGTTTCCTTTGTAGTCTAAACGCAAGTCTGATTACAAGAAGGGCAAAAGCCAATCTTCTGGTGATGACGTGGTATGTGTTTTTCTTTGTTCTCGTTTTCTCCCTTTTGCTCTGGCACTGTGTTGTTAGCATTACCCCGTTGTTTTCACTTAGCATTGCTTCTCCCTCTCTTTTTTTTTTTTTTTTTTTTTTTTTTTTTTTTTTTTTTTTTTAAGTGGAGGTGTCTCCTCCTATAACCGACAAAATTCCGGAAGAAGCTGTTACTGCCCTTTCCATTACATTTCCTATTGTGGGGAGGAGCCCCCTAATGGTGGCCTAGCTAAGGAGACTGAGCAACCGATGCAGGTTTCCCAGGATTTTCAGGATCCCGAAGCCTCTAAAATCCCTGCATCTCAAAGTCCCCATCTTGAGCGCACTCCTAGTCCCATTAGAACTGTGTTTCCTTAAACATTGTCAGATAAAGGGACTTTGGGAGACACTCTTTTATCCAAACAAACAGGTGAGTCATGTTTTCCTTAAAATAGCATTTCATCTCTATTTTTCTTTCCCCCTTTTTTTTTTTTTTTTTGAGTTCCTTCTTTTCTTTCTCCTTTTAGGTTAAGCCAGTGTAAGGTCTGCTCCCAGTGTTGCCTCTTTCTTGGAATCAGAAAGCTCAGAAGGTGAGTGCGAGCTGCTTCCACTGTGTTTCCTTTTTCTTTCTTTCTTTCCCTACCCTTTTTTCTTTTCCTTCTTCCATGGTGAAGCCCCCTGCATCTCTTCCTTCCTTTAGCCATTTTGCCAATGGTTCTTCACCTTTTCTTCAACTTGCTTTATGTTCTTTCCCAGCATCTTTAGGGAAATCAGGGGATCAGGAAGGAGAGGCTCTGCCTCAAGAAGTCGGTACTGGTTTCTTCTTCTTCTTTTTCTTTTTTTTTTTTTTTTTTTTTTTTTTTAAAACTAAATCTGTTCTTCCTTTTACTTTTCTTTTACAAATATTGACACAGGCTTTAAAGATTCTGGGCCTATTATCCCTGAAGGAATTGTGAGATCCGTTCGAATTGCTGATCTTCAGTCAAAGCAGAAGGTTGCAAGTCCTCCAGTCTCTGCAGGCGGTGACACAGCGATGGGGGACGCCTTGGGAGTGGCTGCCTCAGATCTTGATTCAAGACTTTCCTCCTTTCTAGCTCGCTTTGACCTCTTGGAGTTTAACAGCCTTCCTACCAGCCACTTCTATTCTTTTGGGTCTTCTTATGGCAGCTTCCTGCATTTCTCTGTTCCTGTTGAAGGTCTGCCGCTGTTAGAGAGTCTGCTCAAGATTCACGGGGATTTCACCAGTAGCTTCAGGGGGGCATTTTTCTGGGTAATATTTTGATGGAGTTGTTATGTGCTGTGTTGGTTTCACTGAGGAATTCTTCTGTGGACTCTTTGTCTGAAGAAAGGCTTTTGGAGTGGAGAGGGGTGGTCCAAGACCTTCTGAAGGCCAAGTTCAACTTATCTTTTTTGTTGGATCACTTGCGCCTGTTGGCTCATATGCTATTTCAGAGACAATCCTCTAAGAGCATAGACGTTGAGATAGCTGCTGCTGAGAAAACTTTGGCTCGTGCTCACAAGATTTTACAAGATTTGAAGGTCAAGCGGCAGAGGCTTCTTTCTTCTTCAACTGTGCCTATCATTCCCCCAGATGGCTCTTTATTGGCCGGCCTCATTCCTTAGCTTTCTTTAGATTTATATAAACAATTTGGGGTTGTATAAGTTTTTTTTTTTTAATACTGCTCTCCCTTTTTTTTTTTGCTTGTGTTTCAAAACTGCTTCTAATTTCTTAGTATGTGAATCTGCCTTTCTCTTTAATATATTGCCTTCTTTTTTTCTTTTTCTTTTTTTGATATATGACTTTTCTCTTTTCTTTCCTGAGTCCTGGACCATGATTCCTACAGGCTTCACTGTAAGTTCTGGTCCAGGTACCCGGTGGTCTATTGTGCAAGTACTGAACTAGGTACACTGGTATCTTTTCCCTTGTATATTTTTTTTTGATACGGCCCCAGTTCATGAACTTTGACAGGTTCACCTCTTTTGCCAAGTGCTAGGCTAGGTATCTTCGGTATTTTACTTTTGCCTGTGATCCTAGACCTATGCACTTGGAACTGTTTGTGGGGTATTTTAAATCATCTGTGAGATGAATCATGGGCCATATGTAAAAGGGTATATTACATACCTTTTTCTCTTTTTTTTTACTCAGGTATCCTTCCTTAAATCTATCCAAACTTGGACTTTGCAGTGTTAAAATAAAGACTCAAATATTGAAGAAAAAGGAAATTCATTAAAGTATGGTCATCTTTTAAGGAACAAAGAAATCATTTAGTGTAGTATTGACCGCAGAGTGTCAATCTATCATAGGTTCCTGAACAAAATCATTTAGACTAGAATTCATGACAAAAGCTGAGGGAAATAAAAAAAGATAAAATGAAAAAAAAACACTTAGCGGGTTGTGAAGCTGGTAAAAGGATCCTGATGTGCTGGGATCTCTTTGTCCTTTTGCATAGTATTGTTTCAGCCATTTCCCATTTATGGGTTTTGTCAGGACTGTCCTATCTTCCTTGGTAAGGTAATAATGCCCACTCTCATGGGCTGCATTAATGATGTAGGGTCCTTCCCACTTTGGGGTGAACTTGGAGGGCCCTAGCAGGTTCCTCCTTACATGCTTTGCCATTCTTAGTACCAATTGTCCTTCAGTGGACATTCTTGGACGTACTGCTTGTGCATATGCTCTAGTCATTCTTTGCTGTTACCTCTGGCTTCTTTTCTTGGCTAGCTCTCTTTCTTCTTCTACCACTTCCAGATCTGCCAGCCTCCTTTCATTGTTTGTGTTCTCACTTTCTTCTTGGTTTTTTTCCAGAACTACCCTTGGTGTAGGAATGACTAACTCCACGGGGCTGATAGCTTCTGTTCCATAGACTAGGGAAAATGGGTAGAATCCTGTGGCTGTCTTTACAGAGCTCCTACATGCCCAGAGTACATCTGCCAGATGATCACTCCATTTCCCTCCATACTCATGCTTCATCTTCTTAAGGGTTTTCAACATTACCCTATTGGTAGCTTTAGCTTGGCCGTTTCCTTGTGGGTAGTATGGGGTAGACCTCCCATGCTTGATGTGATATGCTTCAGTTAACCCCTTCATGTCTTTGTTTATAAATGGGGTTCCATTATCACTGATCAATCTTCTGGGGATCCCGAACCTTGTAATGATGTGGTTTCGGATGAAATTTGCTACAGCTGCTCCAGTTGCTTTTTTCAAAGGGATGACCTCTACCCATTTTGTAAAGTATTCGGTGGCTGCCAGGATCCATATGTAGCCGTTGGATGGAGGGTTTATAGGTCCTATGAGATCAAGCCCCCAAGTGTGAAAAGACCATGGTGTCGTTATATTCTGTAGAACATTTGGGTGAGTGTGAATTGCATCTCCCAGGACTTGGCAAGCATGACATGTTTTGACCAGCTCCTCAGAGTCCCTTTTCATCGTTGGCCAGTAATATCCCAACAACAGTAATTGCTTATACAGCCTTCTCTTCCCCGGGTGACTTCCACAATCTCCAGAATGAACTTCCCTGACTACTTCTCTAGCTTCCTTTGGCCCCAAGCACCTTAGGGGATCCCCACTGTATCCCTTTTTGAATAAGATGTCGTTCTGCAGGAAATATCTGTCCACCAGTTTCTTGAGCTTGTGGGCTAGTGTTCTGTCAGTTGGCAGGATCCCCTGAGCCAGGTATCCTATGAAAGGAACCCGCCAATCTTTTGCAACAAACACAGCATAGCTTTCTTCTTTATCAATTGCCAAACGACACTCCTGACATTTTTCCTGTATAATTGCTGCCTCCTTGTCCATATTTGGCCAGTAATACCCCATGCGTTGCATGCTTCTATATAGGCTGACCTTTTCTGCAACTCCACAGGCTTGGGTATGTAATTCTTCTAGCTTCAGCTTTCCTTCCTTCTTGGTGATACCTCTGGATAATATTCCACCTGACAGCCTTCTATGAAATTCCCCTTCTATCTGAGTGTAATCCATTAGTTCTTTGATGTTCCCTCTGGGCCCTGCCTCTTTCATCTTTTCTTTGACTTCGCTCCTCCAATCCCACTGTTTGGACTCTCCGGGGTACATCCCTTGGAGGATCCTTACAATAGAATGTTCCTGTCTTCCTATTTTCATCAGCGTGTCTCTCCCATTAAATGGTATTTGGGATTCCAGAGTAGCAAGCGCATCAGCAAACCTGTTTTCATTTCTTTAAGTGTACTCTATGCTAAAGGTCTGAAATTTTAGCTCCAGCCTTTGTACACAAGTTCTGTAGGCTGCTAAGCTTTGTTCCTATAACGCGAAGTCACCTTTCACTTGGGAGACTACAAGATTGGAATCTCCCAACACTCTCATATGTTTCACTCCTATGTTGAGTGCTATAGTCAGCCCGGTTAAGTATGCCTCATATTCAGCTGTATTATTTGAGCACGAGAAACCAAACTTGAAAGACAAGGGTATGATGTCTCCATTTTCACAACTTAGTACAATTCCTACCCCATTTGAAGTTACTGTAGCCGACCCGTCAAACCTCATGGTCCATTTCTTTCCTAGGATCTCTGTTACTGCTACCTCACCAGGGATTTTTTCACTCAGCGGGCCTTCCTCCTTTCCTGAGAACTAAGCTAGCAAATCTGCTATGGCCTAGCTTTTGACAGCCTTGGGAGTTCTGATACCTATGTCATATTGAGAGAGCAAAACTAGCCATTGTGCTATTCTTCCCGTGAGAAGGGGTTGGTGCAGGAGTGCTTTAATGAGGTGGGACTTGGTTGCCAAAAAGATTTGGTGAGCTGAGAAGTACCTCTTTAGCCTTTGGGATGCGTAGATGATTACTAGGTAGGCTTTCTCTATTCTGGGGTACCTGGTCTCGGTATCCTTAAGTGTTTTGCTTACATAGTATATAGGCTGCTCATTCCCCCTAATTGTCTTCTTGTGCCAGCAAAGTTCCTATTGCCTGGGAGTTTGATGCTAAGTATAACAGTAGAGGTCGCCCACATACTGGTGCCTGAAGGGTGGGCAAATGATTCATGATGCCCTGAATTCTTTGGAAAGCCTCCTACTGCTCCGTTCCCCAGGTAAATTCAGTCCCCTTTTTCAACAGTTTGGATAGACCTACTATAGCTGAGGCCAAACCAGGCACAAATCTCCTAATATAGGAGACCCTTCCCAGGAAGTTTTTGAGTTCCTTAACAGTAGTTGGTCTTCTCATTGTGGCGATAGCTGTGGCCTTGGCTGGATCCACACTTATGCCTTTGTGATGTACCAGAAACCCAAGGAACTTTCCAGCAGACACTCCGAAGGCGCATTTCATGGGGTTCATACGTAACTTGTACTTCCTGCATCTTTCAAAGACTTGCTCAAGTACTTGGAAATGTCATGTTCTGGTCTTTGATTTGACCACAATGTCACCTACATAATCTTCCATCTCCTCATGTATCATGTCATGGAAAATGACTGTCATGATTCGCTGATACGTAGCCCCCGCATTTTTGAGGCCAAAGGGCATTACAGTGTAGTAAAAGTTCCCAATTAGAGTTTTGAATGCGGTCTTCTCTGCATCTTTGGCAGCCATACAGATTTGGTTGTACCCACTGTACCCATCCATAAATGAGAACATTGAACTTCCTACAGCTGAATCTACAAAGAGGTCGATATTGGGTAAGGGGAATTCATCTTTAGGGCACACCTTATTCAAGTTGCGAAAGTCCACACAGCAACGGATCTGACCATTTTTCTTCTTTACAGGTACAATGTTGGAAAGCCATTTTGGGTGTTGAATGGGTTTGATAAAACCAGCTGTTAGTAACTTTTTGACCTCTTGAACTATTTGAGCTTCTACCTCGGTGTGGAAGACCCTAGTCCGTTGAACTATTGGCCTCATTCCTGGGTCCACATTAAGAGAATGAACTACCAATCCTTGGTCTAAACCAGGCATCTCATCATAGGTCCATGCGAACACATCTCTGTATTTTTGGAGTAAGGTTATCAGTTGCTCCCTTTCTTGTGCCACCAGTTGACTGCTAATGAAGACAGGCTTTCGGGATCCCGGTTCGGTTCCCAAATCTATTTCCTTTAATTCTTCCTCAGGCTGAATTTGGGCCTTCTTAACTGGTTCTTCTGAAATTTCTTCTTGGGCCATCATGCAGCTTGGTGATCCGGGACCTTTCTGCATAACGCATTCAGGTCCCGCGCACCTTCACAAACGGTAGATTAGCCTCCTTCCGGGTTCCCGTACCACCACACATTCTCGGGATCCTGAAAAGCTGGGCTCCCTCTTTTGTCTTTTTCTTTCCAGAAGGTTCCTCAAGTCACGGGTGCCCCTCCCTCCTCCTTCTTCTTCTAGGATGGATGCCCTTGGGGTCCCCAGGGCAGGACTCTCATCATCTGGCTTCAATTCATCATAGAACATCGTTTCTGCAAAGTTCACTTCTCCTTGGCTGAAAGGATTACGATTGGCAGGGATCCTTATGGGCCTCCCATTCAGTCTCCCCTTAATGCATTGATGGAACGTAGATGGAATAAGGCAATGTTTATGAAGCCACGGGCGTCCCAACAACACATGGTAAGAAACTTCTGCATTAATCACATGAAAGCTTGTCAGGGCTACTATTGGCCCTACCCTTAAGGCTAGCTGCACGTATCCTTCTGTTGATTCCACCGATCCTCCAAATCCTGTTATTTCCATGGGAGCCCCCAGGATCCTTCTATCAATTAAGCCCACAGCTTCCAGGGTACTCAAGGTTATGAGATTGAGCGATGCCCCCGTGTCCACCAGTGCTCTTCTGACTTGAACGCCGTTTATGGTGGCCATTAAATAAAGGGGTCTACGGTGGTCTGGGTGCTCAATCTCCATGTCTTCATCGATGAAGGTTATTGCATTGGTTGTCTCCAGGAAAGCTCGACTAGCATGTGACTCTGCTGTAAAGCATTCCATTCCTGAATCTGCTGCTATGCTCATGAGAGACTTTGTAGCCACCTTTCTTGCTTCTGGTCCAAATCCCAATTGGTTGAATAATGACCTGAACTTGGGATTCTTCTGAAGGGTCCTGACTGTGCTCAGGTGGAAAGATCCTTCAGATTCTCCTGCTTCTGCCGGGTTCCCATGTATTACTACTGCTACCACCCCTTTCCCTTTGTGGTTAGGCAAGGGGTTTCTCTGCACTTCTAGCTCCTTCTGAGTGAGTTCCAGGGTTCCTTCCCTCAACTTTTTGTGGAAGAGTTTGCGAAGGGTCCAGCAATCCTTGGTGGAATGCTTGACATAATTATGGATTCTGCAAAATAAAGGGTTCTTCCTTTCTTCTTCAGTTAGTGGCCTGGACACAGTGAATGGCCTAACAACTCCATCTCCGATCCATTTGTCTAAGACATGGCTTAATTCTTCAGCTGTACATGGGATCATCGGTGGTTCCTCGAACACCTTCCCATTTGGCCTTTTCCTTTTTTTTCCTACTGATGCTATCATAGCTTGGGACACGGGCATCCTTTTTTTCCTCATAGTTTGCGCCGTCCTTCTGGTTCTCTATAACAGGTCAGCAAACTGCATGATACATAGATTTTCAAGGTTGAGCTTGTAATCAAAAAGCATGTTGGCTACACAGGTTTCCACGAGCTCCTTTTCTTCGTGGTCCCCATAGCAATCTAGGGACACATCTTCAAATCTTTTAATAAATTGGACGGGATCCTCTCCAGGTCTCTGCCTTACCATCTGAAGGTTCTGGAAAGTGATTTTGTCTTCACCAGGATAATATTTGGCGCAGAATTTTTCCATCATCTCATCCTAGGTTTTGATGGACCCGGGTCTCAGCGTGGTGTACCAAGTGTATGCCCTATCCATTAAGGATTTGGTAAATTCCCTTAGACACAATTTGCTGTCTCCTACATAGGGGCCCATAGTGTGGATAAACCTACTCACATGTTCCACAGCACTTCCAGTTCTTCCATCGAAAGGATGGAACTTTGGGGGTTCGTACCCCTCAGGGTATGGTTTGCCAAGAAGTTCTGGAGGGAACGGGGGATCCTGAGAGAATTGCTTGGGGATCCCTGAGAGTTTTTCCCTTTCTTGCTCCAGGAGGGCATTGACATCTGCCAGTGTTAAGTACTGAGGGTTGGCTCTTCCTCCCACTACTGACCCTCCTTCTGGCTGCGTTCCATCTTGGTGACCAGTAGGGGGAACATTGTCTCTGATTTCCTGTGTCCTGCCTTCTTTGAGAAGACGAACTTCTTGCTCCAGATCTTCAACATTGCTGTCATCCTGGCCATGAGGTCTGGTTCCTGCCTTGTGTGTCTTTGTCCTGACACAACCTCCTGTTCTACCAGGAGTATCCCGCCTCCTTGCCTGGAAGCTACCTCGTTCTCTCCTACTGGCTCAAAGGCCATATGTGGCATATTAGTTCCTTTGCTATTTCTTTGTCTTGGAGGCATGCTCTGTGAAGGAATTGCTTCTTCCCTCTTCTTTGCCCAGTCCCTAGTGGAGTCGCCAAAATGTGAGAGTGCCTTTTTGTGACACTCAGGCCCAAGGATCCCGGGCCTAAATAAGAGGTTTGGTGAACCAGGTCTTGACTCACCGCAACTAAAAGGCTGTTTAAGAGTCAAGTAATGTACAAGGGATACTTCCTACAATACAAGTAAAATGACAAGTAAGGATATTCGTATTGAAAGACATGCCAAAACAACAAGGTAAATTCAAAAAGAAGGATTAACAAAGAGGCACAAAATTAATGCTAAAGGGATCGTGGAATTACTGAGACATATTTCATTAATATGTTCTTTGTAAAGTTACAGAAAACTCACTAGGACGTGATACAAGGTTCAATCAAGCTCAAAAATTATAGTCTTGAGTAGCTATTTCAGCCTTCAAAACTTGCAAAGTTTGATTCTCTTTGAATTCGAGTATGTGCAATAGTGGCTTTTACAGGATACCGGGAAGCAATATTCATTTTTCCCTTAGTGTTTTCTTTCTCTTCACCACAAATTTACTGATAGTTCTTCTCTCTAGAAAATCTCTTCTTTTTTCTCTCTTTTTCGCTGCTCTTTTCTTCGCAACCAACCCCTTCCTTTTATAATGAAGTTTTGGTCTTCCCGGGGATCTGTTGGTTCCCCTGTTTTGCCTTCTTGTGAACAGAGCCTGTTCCGTGCCTATCACTCGGTAAGTCCCATTTCCCATTTTTCTCATTCTTTCCTTCTTTCAGCTCTGATTCTTTTGAAAGTCCCTGGTTGGCCACCTTCTTTGGGATGTGCTGAGGTATGCCCTTCTCGGCATCACCGTTTGGCAATTCCACTTTTCCCCTTTTTTTCCCATCTGAGCGGAATCCTATTCTGCCAACTTGAAAGCCGCTTGTTACCATTCTCTTTTTTGTGTTTCTCTGTTCTGGTTCCCCGAGACTCTGTCTACTTGTGCCATGAGAGGTCGCTGGGTTTTTTTGGCGCTTGTGTTCTTTTGCTTTGTTTCTTATTTTCTTTTTCTATCCTTTTCTTTCAAGCTATCCTAGTCTTTTTTTTAACTGTGTGCCTGGAAGGATCTGCGCCTCTTGATGGTTACTGAGGATCCTGACTTCTTATCCTCTTGCCGTGTTTTTTCTTTTTCTTCTGGATGCTTCTTCATCTGGGCTTCAAGTCTCCTGGGCCTCTTTATTCCTTCGTGGTTCCCTTGCACCTGTTTCTTTGGACTTAGCTTGTTCTTTTCCTTTTGGGCCTAACGCACTCTTTTGGGCCACCCTTACTATGATCCTTTTTAGACCTCAACATGATTAAATAAAGAGAAATTAGCTAAAAACACATCAATTTATCAAAATTTAATTGTCTTTAGTTGGGCTTCCATATCTTTTTTAAAAACAAATGTGGAAAATACTTTGAAATCATCATCAAATTTTTTTTTTTTAATCACTATGGCTCATATCACACAAAATAGTAGAAACCATTTTTTTTTTTTTTTTTTTGGTTCTAAAACAAAATACGTTTATGACTTTCCTAAACTAAAATCTCAAACACCCAAGGACTCAAAGTGAATCATAACCTTTACAAAACCCACAACATCTAACTTCAGCATCAAAATCGTAAGACACCGTCGTTGAATAAAAAACGCAAGCCCCTTTCTATGGTCATAACCTACTCATATGAGTTAAGATCAAATGGTACAATAATGTTAAAGCTATGTAGGTGTTGTTGAAAGATTGAAGGTAAATAATATCGGTTTTGGTCTGCGTGTGTTTGAGATGAGATGGCATGAAGGGTTGTGGGCATGTGTATATAAAAAAGTAGAAATGAAAATGGTTAATAGAAATATAAAGAGTTTTTTGTGTTTAAGAGAGAGCAAAAGTCTTGAAACATTGAACCAAATGAAACAAATAATAGTTTTAAAACATTGAATAAAAAATGTAACAAAAGTTAGTCTTGAAACATTGAACTAAAGGAAATAAAGAGTCTTTATTTTTAAATTAGTTCTTATCTCTGATGTGGTTTAAGAGTATTTCAATTCTTTTTATAGAGAACGCCACATGTCAAAACCTCATGCTCTCCCACATGATTTCTCTTCTTTTATATATTGATTGATTCATACAATTTGGTCTAATATTCTAACTACAACAAAATTAAGTCCGTCCTTGTATCAACAAAAAATAAAAATAAAAATTAAGTAACAAAATACCAAAATATGTTGACAAAGGGAATGCTCAATTGTTATATAGGATGATAAGGTTTCATCCCTATTTATATATGAAATTTTGGGTCTCGGGAATGTTCATGTTAATTCGCACACGGGGAGTGGTTTCTAGTAACATCCCTTAGTACTTAGATCACTTCTCAACGCTCTATAATGTTTGAAATTAATTCCCCATGATCCCTCCAAGAGCATCATACATTGTATATGTTGGGGAGAGAACACTTTGGAAAAATCCTAATTGAGAATCTTGAATATCCATCTCCATGGGAAGCTGGCACTACATCATTCTTCTTTGATCTTAGCCCCATTGATTAATACTACATTGTTGGGCATTGTCAAAGATCATCCACATGGGCTTTATGGGCTTACCTTGTACGATGCACGCCCAACATCAACTGAAAAAAGAACCTTAACAACCTTGCCACACAGCACCATTATCTCTTATGTTACTTGTTACAAAGATTAACACATTTACGAGACTTAAGGTCTTAAAAGAACACATCAGAACACCACTTAAATAAAAATTTAAGTCTATAAGTTTGAACCTAGTTGGTGTTGAGGTAATAGCCCAATGGTAGTATCATCATTTGTGATGTTAATGTTTATGGTTAGAACTCCACCTCATACTCTCCCATACCTCTCTTCAAAAAAATAAATAAATAAATAAAGAGTTTGGACCTAATTATGTTATATCAATTTCTCAACTTCTATAACTGTGCACCCTTGGTGGTCACTCCACAAATATAAGTGTTTGTGGGGTGTGGGGGGGCAAGGGTCGGAATTCAAGTCTCTAAGAGGGAGCTTAACATACATAAACACTTAAATTAGACTATAATAGAATTTCTATCTTATATAAAAAAAATTAAAAATTAAAAAAATAAATTCTCAACTTCTTTAACTTTTCTCCTTGCAAGCCTTTTTACCCACATGTGTACTCCCAATAGTATCTATAGCGAGAGAACGTAAATCTTATGTCTCATTTTTTGTGTCCCTCTTTATATTTTACCAATTACAATTTGTCATATATTTGTTTGACATTTTTTATAAAATAATCCAAGTTTAAAATTGTGGGGGCCGTTTTTGTTGTGGAGTGGGAAACTCTTGTACTCCCACTCCACTTTTTTACGTGCGTCCCACATCGAAAAAATCTCCTTCCCCCCTTTGCCTTATAAGCGTGAGCTGAAGAGTTTCCCACCCCACAACAAAAACGGCCCCCACAAAAATGAATATATATATTAAACACATGACATACCATAGTTGGTGGAGAATAAAATAAAACATAAAAAGTGGAATAAAAAATTTGTATTCAAAACGAGATATGTGTCACATACCCAAATACTTTGAAACATGGACAACAGTTCCTATAATGTTATCATTGGTAATAGGGGGTTAAAATTGTTAGCAAGGCACAAAATGAGTGTCTGCATTTACAATTATGGGTTTTTTTTTTTTTAATGAATTTTATTATATATATATATAGACACACACGCAGTGGTTTTGTTTTTTGTTTTTGGTTTTTTCCCAATATTTTGATTACCTTAGCTGTATTTGGTTTAATGTCTTAGAGAGGTTCTCTGTGCATGTGACCGTGGGAAATAATTTGGAATTTGAAGTTAATTATTGTGATGATGTTAGGATGGTGATGACAACCAAAAGTTGTTCATTATTGTTTGTTATTGTATGAATGTAGTACATTTCAAAAAATTGTAGGAAAAACAAACTAATAATTGGAAAAGACGTTTATAAACATGCACAAAATGTGTGTGAAGATGCTTTCATGTATGAGAAAGAAATAAAGCTTGAATTTCCAAACTGTCAATGCAAAATTTCGGCAAACAAAAACCCATGATTTTAAAATAAAGGGTGCCTCAAAGCATACTTTTTTGGAAATGAAGAGAGAGAGCTAATTTTTTACATTGGTTTAATGGCAATATTCAAGTGGTTTGTTATTTGTGATCCATACCTCAATCAATCATCAAAGGCATTATTCTTCTTCTTCTTCTTCGAGAACACAGAAGAAAAGAGAAAAAAAAAGCAGAACCACAGTTCCCAATCCCTTCAAACAGACAGACAGTCCTCCAATCTTTTTCTCAGGTCTCGTTATTGGTGGACGACCCACACTTTCCCCTTTATTTCTCTTTTTCCACCTTCTTTTCTCTCTCTTTTCATCATCTAGTTTTGAGCTTATTCTTAACAAAAGTGATTATTCCATTCCTTGTGTTTAAAGCTCAGTGCTGTGAGATATATTTTATAGTTCCCACAATATTGTTGAGACCAACTTTTAATTATCCACATTCCTTTATGTCATGAGAGAGAGAGAAAGCGGCAAAGTTGCATCACATGCAATCCACTTTCACATACAAAGCCAAAATTTCCCTCACTAACAAGAAAGGCACAAACCCACATCCCTTATAATCTAACACGCACCCTCTTCACTCTCAACCAAAACAAATTCCAGTAAACTACTTTCTCATATTGTTATCCTGACTTAAGCAAAATTGTCCCAAAACATATTTTAACCCATCAAGCCCATCCAGTTAAGAGCCTTAACTGTCCTTTCTTTATTTATATATAGGTTTGTGGGAGTGAATTCTCAATACTGATTAACAAGATGAGACAAGGTTTTTGTAGTTTACAGCAGGGTCTAACTGCTGAGGCAGCAAACATAGTGAAACAAGCAGTCACCCTTGCTAAACGCCGGGGTCATGCACAAGTGACTCCTCTCCATGTTGCAAGTGCTATGCTTGCATCCTCTACTGGTCTTCTTAGGAGGGCTTGCCTTCAATCCCATTCTCATCCCCTCCAATGCAAGGCCTTAGAGCTTTGCTTCAATGTTGCTCTCAACCGCCTCCCTGCCTCTTCGCCAAGCCCATTATTAGGCCCTCACTATCTCAATCCTTCCCTCTCCAATGCCTTGGTTGCAGCCTTCAAGCGTGCACAGGCACACCAACGCCGTGGCTCTATTGAAAACCAGCAACAACCCATATTAGCCCTCAAAATAGAGTTAGAACAGCTCATTATCTCTATTTTAGATGACCCAAGTGTTAGTAGAGTCATGAGAGAGGCTGGTTTTTCGAGCACCCAAGTGAAAAATAGGGTAGAGCAAGCTGTTTCTTTAGAGATTTGTTCTCAAAATCAAAGTCCTACTATGAGTAGCCATTCCAAAGAAAACACCAAGCCTCTAGTTCTTGGTAGTAATCTGCCTCTTGCTCCACCTTCTAGTCAGTTCAACGTGTCACTAGCTAAGCCCTTTGAACAAGCTAGGAGTGAAGATGTAATGAGTGTGTTGAATGAATTGTCAAACAAAAGAAAAAGAAACATTGTTATTGTAGGAGAGTGTCTAGCTAGTGCTGAGAGTGTGGTTAGGGGAGTGATGGATAAATTTGAAAGAGGTAATGTTCCAGGGGAGTTGAGGTATGCCCAATTCATTAGCCTTCCTCAATTTTCTCTGAGGAACCCATCCAAAGAAGATGTTGAACAGAAGCTAATGGAGCTTGGGTGCCTTGTGAAAAGCTATATTGGCAGAGAGGTTGTCCTGTATTTGGGAGATCTCAAATGGATTGCTGAGCTGTGGTCAGCTTATGGTGAAGAAAGGAGAAACTACTACTGTCCTGTGGAGCAGATAATCATGGAGCTTAAAAGATTGGTGTGTGGAATTGGGGAAACCGGAAGATTGTGGCTTTTGGGGATTGCAACTTTTCAGAGTTACATGAGATGTAAAACAGGTCGCCCTTCTCTGGAGTCTATCTGGGAGCTTCACCCTCTTACTATCCCACTTGGTAGCTTGAGCCTAACTCTTAACCTTGAAAGGTAAGTTTGATATGTATTATGCTGAAATTTCAAGAACAACTAGTAATTTTTGTAGTAGTTAATTTCTATGTGGGTTTTTGATGCTAAACGCTATGTTGCTTTGTTCAGTGATTTTCAAGCTCAGGTGAGAAGCAAGGTATCCAATAATGGGGCTGGCTGGCAAATGCTAGAGACAGGATTTGATAAGCACCTAACTTGCTGCACGGATTGTGTGATCAATTTCAACAGAGAAGCTCAAAGCATTGGTAGCAGCTTTCGTAATAAGGAGACTACCACGACTATTTCCACCAGCTCAAACTTGCCTTCATGGCTCCGACAGGAGAAAGAAGACCGCAGAAAAGACTCCGGCAGTGATCAGGTTTACTTCGTACCTTGTCATTATTAGAATAATAATTAAATAATTAAATTTACTATTCTTTAATAATTTACATTTTTGGGACGTGGCAATTTATCATAACTTTTTATTCCTTACATTTTAAACTTTTGAGATGTGTGGTGATTTATCAGTCATTATAGTCAGAATGTCATTCATTGAAAAAGAAAAAAATATTGTTCCATGTTGAATTACTTTTAAAACTAATATTTCTTTTTCTCTCTCTCTCTCTCTCTCTAATGCAGGAATGTGTCACTGTCAGGGATCTGTGCAAGAAATGGAATTCATTCTGCAGTTCAGGCCATAAGCAACCCCATTTTGCTGAAAAAAGTATCTTTTTGACTTCATCATCTCCTTCCTCAGCATCAATCTCTTTGCATGACCGCAAACCTAACTTGCATCAGACCTACCTAAATTGGCCACACACCTTTGAATCCAAGCTGGTGCAGAAAGAAAAGCCGTTCTGGGTATCTGAAATTAGTGATGAAAACAATGAGAGCGATATAAGAATGTTCATGCCTGAGAGAAATGCCCCTAAGCCAGACCTTCTGTCAAATCCAAATTCTAGCCCTAACTCAGCATCTTCAAGTGAAGTAATGGAAGACATGGTTGGCCTTCATATGTTCAGAGAGCTCAATGCTGAGAACATGAAGATACTGTGCGATGCATTAGAGAAAAAGGCTTCTTGGCAGAAAGACATAATTCCTGAGATTGCGACAACTATTCTTCAGTGCAGGTCTGGAATGAACAAAAGGAAAGGCAATGCGAAAGATAGAGAGAACAAAGAAGAGACTTGGCTGTTCTTCTTAGGTGCTGATAATGATGGCAAAGAAAAGATTTCAAGGGAGCTAGCTAAACTCGTTTTTGGCTCTCCAAGCAACTTTGTTTCCATTCCTTTGAGTAGCTTCTCTTCAACTAGAGCTGATTCAAGTGAAGAATCCAAACATAAAAGGACAAGAGATGAACTTGGTTGCAGCTATCTTGAAAGACTTGGTGAAGCCGTGAATGAGAATCCGCACCGAGTGTTCTTCATGGAAGATGTGGATCAAATCGATTACTGTTCTCGAAAGGGTATTCAGCAAGCAATTGAAAGTGGAAGAATAACTGTTCCAGGTGGTGAAACTGTTTCTCTTATGGATGCCATTATCATTTTCAGTTGTGAAAGTTTCAGTTCAGTGTCTGGAGCTTGTTCTCCACGAAGAAGACAAAAACTTGCTGAGAATGAAGATAAAAACAATGAGGATGACTCGGAGGAGAAAAGCTCAGGTGTCTCACTTGATTTGAATATTGCCATTGAAGACGACAATGGAGATGAACACTCAGTTGGTAACAGTGGTATTTTGGAATCTGTGGATAAGAAAGTTGTTTTCAAAATTCAAGAATTGTAGTTTGTCATTGGAGGGAACACTTGATCTTCTGTTTTGGCTGATACTTTTTGTTTTTGGTTTTACTTATGTTTTTTTCTTTGTCACTTTTTAATATAGATTTGGGGGAGGGATAGAAGAACAAAATGGAAAAAAGATACAGATTTTAAAGGATATTCCGGTGTTAGGGGGGTAGGATTTAGCCATGTAGTTCGATGTGTATATTATTGTATCTTTCGTCTTCATGTTGCGTGTAACAGGTTGCTTCATTCTCAAATGTACTTTATATTTGGGATTTATGACTCTAATTACATCCATTTATCAGCTAAAATAATCTTTCTTCGTTTCCTCCTCCAATTGTAAAACCAGAAAAGAATATGATTCTGCAATAAGGTTGATGGTCTGCACACGACATTTAAGAACACAACATTTTTCTCAATTTTTTTTTTCGTAATTGTCGATATGGTCTATTATGAATCTATGAAAATTTAACATCACTTTCACCTAATCCACTATTGATATCATTTTTATGATGCACCAATTATAACGAGCTATGTCAAAATATGAAGAAAAAAAATTGTGAAAAATATTAAGTACTTGGTATTGTTACTAGGTTCATTGATAGAGTTAAACAAAGAACTCATGCCTCCTCTGTCTGACTATTCACAATAAGGAAAAAAAATATCTTAAAAACTCCTAAAAATTAAGGTAAAATATCCTCTTATACTTATTTACATCCAGTATTTTACATTAAGTAATTATAAGAAAGCATCCCTTGGTAGTTGTGTTAAGATCTTGTGAGGCAAAGTTGCTATTGTTTATTGGATTTGAAAAGCCTTTTACAATGTGGAAAATCCATCTATTCTTTTAAGTTGGATGACCTTCCCAATTCCTGTACTCCCCAAATTCCCATAGAAGTATATCTTGTATCAACAGTGAGCCGAGTGCAAGATGCATGCCCTTTCAAAAAAAAAAGGGGGCAAGGCGCATGCAATTGGGCCACATTCGACCAATCAAAGTACTTCCAATTCAAATACTATGGTCATTCACTGCATAATGTTATAAAGGGAATTGGGTACATCATATAAGCACTTTATTGGCCTAATCTCTTATCTTTACTGCAAAGAGAAACTGATGAGACAAAGTTATGACATTGTTTGAACATAAAACTCCATAAACGATTTCTGAAACCACACAGTTCCTTATATACAGTAGAAAAAAGCTTTGACAGAAATGAAATAAAAGGGGAACAAATGAAATCAAAAGGCAAAATAAAGGACTGATTCATAACGTGATTGAATTGTAAAGGCATGGCTACTTTATTAAGGGAATAGGAAAATCTTCCACAAGATTTATTAAAACGCATATCACTTTTCATAAATGGAGAGGTTATTTTCACTTTTTTTTTTTTTTGTCTTTATGCGGTTGGTATTAGGACCTAACATTCTCATCTTTGAAAAGTATTGGCAATCAATAACATATAAGCAAAATCAATATAAAGACAATGAGAAGCATCTAATCTGTAGACCATATATGTTCTTACTTTAGAATAACACGATTAAAGCAATTAATCATCACAAATTTTAACACTAGAATCACAAACATAATCATGAAAATTATAAGATGTTTAAGGAATTTAGGAATACACAACAATTATTGGAGAATTATTTAATGTTACTTTTGAAATACAGTGTCATTGAGTTGCTTACCTCACTTATTATGCATGATTTCTCTACTTTTTAAAATTCTTCTCACTTCTTTTTATGATGTCATTATCTTTTTACATCTATTATGTTCTGAACAATCTTGTTTATGTTTTGACAGATACACAAGCTTCTTTCCAACATCTTTATTATTTTCAAATATGCTTCATTTATTTGATGCTTCTGAGTTAATCTAATTCCCTAAGCTCAATTGTGCGCTTCATGTTTCAGATTCCTTAAGTGTCACATTGTTTAGAAACATATGGCACTGGATTATCTAAAAGTTAACAATGGGCCATGTAATAGAGCTCTTTCTTTATGGTCAAGCTAGTATTTATGGTTTTTTTTTTTAGAGAAAACAAAGTGTGCGTTTAGATACTGCTTATTTTGCTGAAAACTGAAAACAACAAAAAATCATTTTTCGATTACTGTTCACTTTTAAAATTACTGTTCATATGCCTGATTGCATTGTTCATGTCCCATGAATAGTGCAAGAGGCGCTGAGCTGAAGAAGAAAAAAAAAAAAAAAAAAAAACGCGTAAAACATGGACGTGAGACGCGCAAAACAAACGGAAAGAAGTAGAGAATTCCATCTCAATTCAAATTTTTTTGCTTTGTTTAAAGTTCTATATACCTTCCCCTGCCTATAAGAAATCAGTGGTCTAGAAAAGAAAGTAAAAAGAGGGGAAAAAAAGAAAGTTGAAAACTGAACTGAAGTTATAAACATAAGTGGTGATCTCTGACCGTCAATGAGATTTCCACATGAAATAGGAGAGAGTCTAAAATCTAAAGCAATATATAGCTTGTCCTTAAAATGCTAAGAAATGATATTTCTTAATAATTAATATATTTAAGCTTAAAATTTCACATGGGCAGTTCTTTAGTTGTCCCAACTCTAGTCTCCATCTTTTTCCACTTTTTGAATGCAAAACCAAAACTTCTAAGAGGTGGTAAAGTGCAGGCATAAAAGTGGAGCATTAGCAGCCTACTTTTACAATAAATTTTGGATTTTATTTTAATGCATACATAGATTCTAAAGATCAATTATGTGTGCTTGTGCGAGCATTGTGCATATAAGAAAATTTAGAGGGTTATGCAAGTAAAATCATTGGTACATTATTAGATTCTCTTTTCTAATTTAGCTGACTAAATATTATATGATCTATTTACGCTGTGTTTCTCTCTAATTTTCCTTTAACTGATGTTGTGTCTCTTTTTGAGCTTCTTTGTGTCCGTGCCACTTGTTGTTTCTTTATTTTTGCGAATTCTCTCTTTGTTAATACCAGTTGTTGCTTTGTTTCAAACAATCCAAATGTTGGGTACTTTGATGTATGCTAGAGTAAGATCTTGTACGGTCAAACTTCAGTACGTTGGGTAATTGTATGTAACATGTTGGAAACACTTTTCCTCAAGACAAAATTTGTAATCTCAATAAGAGATAACAAAACATCCATTTGAGATAGATTTAATGGGAATTGATCATTTAGAATGTCAACTTGACTAATTTAGTATGGAGTTACTAAAATTTATATTAAATAGAATTTGATTCTACAAGAATGTAAGAATAATCAAGAGATTAAATTGAGGACTTCAGATGTAGTGATTTACAAAGTCACAATAACCATTGGTTTTATTTCACTATGGATGATTTCATGGAAGGCTTAAATGCTATTTAATGGAGTCTTTCAATGATTTAAGAAATCACATAAAGACCTAGAGTGCAATATCATAAATTTATAGTAGAACTAGCCTCATCACACGCACTTTGTGCGTGCAATGAGGCGCTTTTTTTTTTTTTTTTTTTGGTCTAGTGTATGTGAGATTAGGAATTAAGGAAACTAGAAATTAAAAAAAAAAAATTAAATAAAAGAAATCGGCAAGTCTTGATAAAGTTTAAAAAAAAAAAAAAAAAAAACACAAAGTTGGAATGTGGTCTTGAGGGAAATATCGAAGTGGTATGAGAAGTTTTTTTGTTTTAAATTTCAATTTTTGGATAAGTTTGTTTTGAAGACATGAATTAGTAGGAGAATGTCATATTTTGTAAGCATTTTATGTGGAGTTGGAAATGTATTTTTATCGGGTTGTTCTCAAGTTTGGTCCCTATTAAACCTAGGGTTTAGGCGCATTTCTGAACTATATAAAAATCCAGTCCAAAAAGGGGAATCCTGTTATAGATAGTATAGATAATTGTGGTTAATGATAACTTTGGACTTGTTATGAGTTAACAGTAAACCCAATGCCCATTAGAGTTATTATTTTTACGGGTCATGCTAACAAATGTCCTCAGGGTAATGGTTAATAATCTATTTTATGAAAGTTTTGACACCACTTTCATGGGGAATTAAAAAAACTGTCAAAAAATTAATTGTTTTTTTTTTCTTTTTTCATGAAAACTTTCTTTAAATGGATTGTTAACTATTGCCTTAAGGGCATCCATTAGTATTTCTCTATTTTTATTTCCCTTTTGTCTGATCACTTTAAGCCGCATTTTAAAAGCTCACATAGGCTAGCCTGATAACTAATCCAATAATAGTTCTCTCCTCTCTTTAAGTGATACACCGCTGCCAAGGGAGAAAGAAAATAATATTTTCAAGATTTTTCAAGAAGCAAACAGCTAAGGGCTTTGTTCTTGAAAATGAGAGCTCAATCCCCCAAGCAATTGTATGGTCATTGAAGTAAAGATCAAGGAAATTCCGAGATTAAGTTACGAGGATTTCAATTACGCTTTAAGGATTCAAGGTTTCTTGTTGATTATTTCACGTAGATGCACCAAAGGTATAATTCTTTAAACCCTAATTTGAAAAATCAAAACTGCACGTGTTCCAGCATCATAAAAGTAGATCTTGATTTTTTTTTTTTCGGCAACATCACCTGCACATATTATAAAATTCGCCCTTTCATTTGCCCACTTTGTTTTTTTACTCAAAATATACATATAATCAACATGAATACACTAACATTGTTATTATAATAATCTAGTATTAAATTGTTGCAACATTTTTTAGATGATCAAGAAATGATTTGGATTAACAAATGTGACTGGTTTTTAATTTTCTTTTATTCAAAATATTCCAAAGCAACTTAGCCTAACAAATATCAATAAAAAACTAGCAATTAATATTCAGAAAAATTAATAACAAATAATATCAAACTATTTTTGTTCAAATTAAATGACAATTTAAATTTAAGAAGATTTATCTTCCAATTTATGTTAATGTTTAATGTTTAATGTTTATGCATACTTCTTTTCATTATCTCATTTATTTTCATAGCAAGTAATATTACATTAATTGACATAAGTGGAAAAAATTGAGTTTGTATCATTTCAGCTCTTAGAGTTCTCCTTTGGTTTCCTTGATGATGTGGACTTAGATTGCCAATGACATTTCAAATATCAATTGCTTTTAATTTTTAAAATTTTGATAGGTTTAATATAATATAATATTTCCCACCAGTTAAATGATCCAAACCAAAAACCCTTCTAGATCAAATCTCTATCGCTACAATTATTGGCATTGTTATTGGTGTCTGGACAAATGATTGTGTTGTTTGAAGAGTATTCTACTAAATTTAGACATATTTCTTCTGATTAGGTAGCTAATAGTAATATTAGCACCAAGTTTAAAGATTATAATAAATCATATGGTCGTAGAAATCGTCTAATAGGATGTTTTTCAATGTCTTTGATGTATATACGAGATATAACATATCGATTTTAACCATCACAAACAAAATTCTACAAGAAAGAAGAGTTAGAGGAACTCTGAAGGGGCATACCACAATCACCTAACATTTAAACACCTTACATAATATAATTAAATTTTATGAAAAACTTTTATGCAAAAATATTATGCATAATTTTAATTTTAATTTTTTTTTGGTTTGTTGATTTGTTCATATTATTAAACATACAAATATCATTTGATAATGATAGGGATATGGTCACATATGGTCCTCTTCTTAGTGAGGAAAATAATGAGGTTGTTATTGTTACTCATTATTTTTTATGTTGTAGGAGGTTTTAGTATTATGATGATTGTTGGTTTTTTTTTTTTTTTTTTTTGTTATTGGTATTGTTATTGTTAAACATATTGATATTGTTTGTTGTTGTAAAAATGTTAGTATTTCAATGAAGATGTAATTAAAGTAAGTCTTTTGAATCATATATATATATATATATATATCTCGTAGTCATACATTGCAAGGAATATCAACTAATTATTATAAATAATTAATTTATTTAAGCATAGAACTATGTTTTGAAATTATCTAATAAATTTTATTTAAAATCTTTGAGAAATAACGGAGTACTAATCTAAAACCACCAATTTGAAAAATTAATTATTAATTGAAGATGTATCATGATCTCTTCTTATGGGATTTAGACAACATTCAATATGATATTTTTAAAGTCAAAAAGGAACTAATCAGATAGCATAAGTGGCTAAACTTAACTTAAGTGGCGATACTTAAACATACAAATATCATTTGATAATGATAGGGATATGGTCACATATGGTCCTCTTCTTAGTGAGGAAAATAATGAGGTTGTTATTGTTACTCATTATTTTTTATGTTGTAGGAGGTTTTAGTATTATGATGATTGTTGGTTTTTTTTTTTTTTTTTTTTTTTGGTATTGTTATTGTTAAACATATTGATATTGTTTGTTGTTGTAAAAATGTTAGTATTTCAATGAAGATGTAATTAAAGTAAGTCTTTTGAATCATATATATATATATATATATATATATATCTCGTAGTCATACATTGCAAGGAATATCAACTAATTATTATAAATAATTAATATATTTAAGCATAGAACTATGTTTTGAAATTATCTAATAAATTTTATTTAAAATCTTTGAGAAATAACGGAGTACTAATCTAAAACCACCAATTTGTAAAATTAATTATTAATTGAAGATGTATCATGATCTCTTCTTATGGGATTTAGACAACATTCAATATGATATTTTTAAAGTCAAAAAGGAACTAATCAGATAGCATAAGTGGCGATACTTAACTTAAGTCTATCTTACTGATCAAGTATTGAAATATACTTTGATTGTCCATTAGATGGCCGGCCGTGTTGGAAAATTGACTCAAATTTTTATTGTGACTCAGAAAGCAAATTAGGTTTCCTAATTGAAGAAGGAAAAATTAATTTTGTTATTTATTTTTTTATTGGGTTTTCTTGGTGTAGAAGAAAAGTCTATTTCATGGAGTGGAAGAAAAGCTTAGTTTTTGTTAAAGAAGCAACACATTCCCTTTGTGGAATTGAGTATTATGAAAAAAAAATTGTACTGCAAAGAATTTAAAGGCTCTGGCTCATGGTTCTCCACTATGGGGAGAGAAGGAAAAAAAAAAGGGGTATGAAACCAAGAGGAAAAAAAAGAAAAAACATTTTCACTTGGGAGGTAGTGTAAGGAGAGAGACAACAAGGTTTGGAATTTATTGACAACGTTTTTTTTGTAAAGTGTACAAATCAAAGAAAATTTGTGAAGTTTTTTTTGATGTTGCAAAGTGAAGAAAGAAGAAGAAACCGCAGTAAGCTTTGTGTAGAAAGAAGACAGTATTGTCGCAATGAGTGTAGTGAGTGTACATGAGAGTAAAGAAAAACAAGGTTATTTTTTTTTTAGTTATGAAACATAAGCATGTGGATAAATTTGTGATTTCTTGGAAAAGATATTGTAATTGATTTTATAATGGTGAAATTATTTAGAGTTTATTTTTTAGTTTTTCCTTTTAAGGAGAAAGGGTTTAAATTTGTGATTTCTTGAAAAAGATATTGCAATTGATTTTATAATAGTGAAATTATATATAGTTTATGTTGTAGTTTTTCCTTTCAAGGAGAAAAGGTTTTTCACATATATTTTTGTGTTCTTGTGCATCATTGCATGATTGATATTGTGGCTTGGTAATTTTTGAGATAATATTTTTGAAGATTGATTAAAATTATTATTTGATTTTTCTTAATTTACACAAGACTTGATTGAGTTCGTCCATACAGGTTTGGTCCATTCTGGTGTGTAAAGTGCATGCATTGAACTGGAGCATTAGCAGCCTACCATATTTCACAATAAATTTTTGGACTATATTTAATTACACATATTACATATAAAGTCTAAAGATCAATTACGTGTACTTATGGGAGCACTGTGCACATAAGAAATGTAGAGGGTTGTGCAGGTAAAATCATTAGTACATTATCACGGACAACCAACTGTATTAGTACATAGGCGTGACCTCTTACTTGATTGTGCTGGTCTTCTATTAGTAATGTTCTCACTTAACTAGAAAAAGAAAACTAATAAATTAGCTCATTGACCTGGTTCTAGCATGACTTTGCATCAAGTTAACCACTTCTTTATTTGTGTGTGTATATATATATGCCAAAATGGGCAGGTATACTAATTGACAAAATATGTATGAATCTATCCTGTTTGCGAAATAATTAAAAATCTATCATGTTTTTAAAACTTGAGTTTGTAAAACTTGAGTTTGCCGTGTAACTCGAATTTCACAAACTCGAGCTCCATGGAAAATAACCACCAATTTTTTATGTAACTCGAGTTCCAGGAACTAGAATTCCATAAAAAATATCACAGCAAATTTGAAGACTATTTTTTCAAATGACTTGAGTTTCCAAAACTCGAGTTAGAAACTAAACTCGAGTTTCACAAACTTGAGTTTTAAAAAAATGGTATATTACTAAATATTTCACAAATAGTGATATGTTGCTAATTATTTTGCTAAATAGTAATATATGACCATTTTGACTTTTATATAAATATATATATATATATATATACATATATATTGATTTTTATCTTCATAACAGGATCTTCTCTCTATATCAAGAGAGAGTTCATTTCAAGGATAACCTTTTAATATGATAACATAGAAAATGTCATATATAGATATTTTTTAAATTATAATATTTAATTTAAATTATAAAATTCATCAATTTCTTTTCTTTTTTTTGGTAAGAAAAATTCATTAATTTCGAATGCATGAATCCTTTATAATTCCTACCCTCTATCACTTAAAAGAAAGTGACATGTCGTCGAATTAATTAAAGGATTGCATAAGATTTTTCTTTTTTTTTATTTTTTTTTCAAAAAGAAAAATTGTTACAGCATATTGTGGCCTGGTCAAATTTGGTTTAATTCTAAATTTGACCAAGTATATTATTTTATTGATTTGTGATCAAAAAGCAAAAGCCCTTTTAATCACAGTAGTGGAGGCCACTTTCACAGGAATATAATACCTCGAGCTTTGTTCCCATTAACAGGATGAATCAGTGGACCTCAACAAAAGGTGATTACAAACTCCATTGAGTCTGAGAGCTCCATTGCATGCCAGGAGACAATCTTGAGGCGAACAACTCTCTCCTATCCTATGTGCTAGCCTACCATGCTCTGAAGATATGAAAATCCTTAATCATGACTTTTCTAATCTTTAAAAAAAGGAGCTGTGTCTTGCAAATTATTTTGATTAAAGAATAGAATTTCCTGATTAAGATAATGATACTTTCCTTTTATTTATTTTTTTTTTCTTTCTTATTCGTAAAAATGATACTTTTCTTGTTAGCACTTAGCAGTGTTTTTTTTTTTTTTTTTTTAATGACCATAAAAGTACGAATGATTTGCCTAGGGATAAGAACTATCATTAGGCTAATCTTCTAGATTTGATTGGTATTTACGCATTTTTATCATGCGCTACCCTACTTGAGAAAAAGCATTCTCTAAGAGTAACCTGAAAGTTCTTTCTCAAAATATTTGATCCTTGTCAAGATAATGACCAACAACACCATACCATTTCGGGTCTCAAGAATAGCCAGACACCCCAAACCAGTATCATTACAAACAACCAAAAAAATGCAATAAATCTGGATTAAACAGAGAAGGATCATCAAAGGATTTCTTATCACTTGCAACATGTTAAGGTATAATTATTTCAATGTGACTTAGTTGACATGATCATAGTTTGTCACCTCAATTAAAAAGAAAAACTAAACTCACCTAACCTAATTACTAATGGAAGCCAAATCCTAATTACTAATATAACTTAGTTGGCATGATCCAAGTTACACCTAGTGTAATTCTAAGCAATATTACACTACTTAATAATTTGTTATTAAATTCATATTTTAAAAATCTCACTGTTAGGTTACTTGTTCTATATGTTCTTAACATGCATGATAGTTTTCATACCAATCAGATGTTATCATTGTTATTTACCATTAGATCCATAAATTCATCTTTTATTCATTATCTTAAATCACAAAAAATTGAATTTAAACAATTGATTAATGGCATAGTTATTGATTTTTTATCATCTTGAAATTTTGCAAGTACGGAAAATATATGAAGCATCCAATTAAAAAATATTGACCGGTGTAACATTGCTTAAAGTTATACCTGGTATAACTTGAACTCAATCCATATATATATGTGTATGTAAATTTCTTTCAAACTTCTCCTCACCTTAGTCTTTAGACCTCTAATGAGATCTATCACTAAGGTCCTCAGATCTCTATCGTTGTTGACCTTATCATGTTGTAATTCAAAATAACTATAATCACTCATCTTCTAACGATAATGATTTTAAATCCAGCTTAAGGCTGTTGGATCAAAGCTCGATCTCTAGGTTTTGGGATCTTCAAGAACCCAGAGAGGATTTGGGCAATGACTAGGTTTGGGTGGGACTTGGAAGAGACGGGGTTATGCAAGGACTTGACAATCGGGTTAGAAAAAGGTGAGAGAAGGAACTTGGTGTGAGATGCTCTGGATGGTTGATGACAACGATATGAATCTATTTAGCCTTTGCATTCAGAAATTGTCTCCACAATCACTGATTCACTACGGCTTCTTGAACATAATTATCCGCCCAAGAAGTCCTACTTGGAGAGAGAGAGAGAGAGCTTTTTGGGGACATAATCGTTGTCATCAGGTATGGGAAAACACAAATTTGTGAAATTACATGATATGGTCGATAATGATGTAGATTTGGACTTTAGTGACATGGATTTCACCAAAGGTTTGAATTCCAAGTTGCAGTTAGTTAGTTACCCCATTTTGCAACCGTTGTTTAACCTAATACAAGAGCAAAAAGTAATTTACGACATAAGGAAAAATTTTCATTTTGAACACTGGATAAGCAAAAGCTTAATCAACAAAATTTTAAGTCTTAACAATCAAAATGACACATTAATTGCAAAAATCAGGCCATCAAATCTTAAGATCAAGCCATATCAAGTTTTAACTGATAATTCACTTTTTTTTTTTTTTTAATATTTGAGATAGAAAGCTACTCTAACCTACTCACATGAAACTTAAGATTAACATGTAATTATGGGTGATTAAATATGAGTCATAATATAACCTTATTGGTTTAAGATTAAAGATAAGAATGTACAAGCATGTGTGACATAATTTTAATAGATAATTGTTCATTAAAAAAAATTAATAGATAATTAGGATTTTTAGATAATTAATTGAATTTAATATTTTTTGAAATAAGTGGGAAATTAGAAACCCTGGGTCAAAGTGCCGATTGACACTTCGACTAGAAATTAGAGTGTCAATCGGCAATTAGAATGGGTACAGCAACAATTTATGCCTCTAAGTCTCTAACTCGATTTTTCAGATTTTTCTTTTCTTCAAATCTTTTGATATGGACACTCATCCTATCGACTTGAAAGATAAATATGAATTGAGATAGCTCTAGAAATAAAGTTTGAATCAAACTCTATAACTATGAGCATCAATCTCTATAAATAAAGGGGGCTACCCAATAGAAAAAATAAAATAAAATAAATTCAATCTTTATCATTCTTTTAGAGAGACATTGGTGTCTGTAAATCCTGTATGTTAGCAACACCAATCTCTGTAAGATCCACAAAAATTTTATGCTTTAAATTCCACCAAAATAATGCTCAACCATCTCCAAATCACAAACATGAAACCGTAATTCATAGGATTTCCAACTCGACACCCAAACATTCAACTGATCAACAAGTAACAGGGCACCAACCAAGCACAATTCCTCTTGAAGCTCAAGGAATGAATCCATGGAACACTTAAAGGAATGAGATGCTGCACCCTATGAACGAAGACTCAATTCCATTATTGGACCTCCACCAATTCCATCTTTGCAGTAGACGTACATATAGGTATAAAATCTTAATGCAAAATAATTTACCACACGCTTAAATTTTTTGTATTGCTTATCAAATTTCCTGCGCAACATGATTTGCTTTGACGACATAAGATGATTAACGTGATGACCATGCAACCATAGATTAGGGTTTCAAACATGCTCTAATGATATTCACAAAGCATGGAATGAATGATGAACATGAAATCTATTTTTTGCAATCGTGCTGAATTTTTATTTTCCCATGATCACGTGTATAATTTTCATTCAGCACATCTTTGGAATGATATATTATGTTTGTGTTTTGTGTGACATGAATCATGACCATTATATGCTAGAAGACTGATTTTAGTTGGGCATAATGAGTGTCTAATCTCTTTCCATTTTCAAATGTAGACTCCAAACTTATATCAATGGTTCTAGACCATGCTCATCCTTTTTTTTTTGTACATTTTTTAGAATGCAACTACAAACCAAAATAATTTACTTTTAAAAAAATGTACTTAGAAAGCAAAGTTTTGTAATTTTCTATGTTATTATGTTATATTTAACTGTAAATTTAAAGATTTCAATTACATAAAAGTATACATTTCATTTTTTTAATTATGAAAAATAAATAGAAAAGTTAATGGATATTCTAAGAGTATTGATTTATGAAATATTTTTAAACGAAAAAAAAAAATTAACTTTTTCAAAAAAATTTATATTTTTCATAAAAATAATATTAAAACTTTCTTAAAATGATTAATTAACAAGTACTTAAGAACGCTCATTAATTTGACCAAAAAAAAAAAAAAAAAAGTTTGTTGCTTGCACACAATTATAAAGAATCTGTTCTTAATATACTATTTTATTCTTGCAAATATCTATCATTGAACTACTCATCCCAATGTCCTAAAGGCTAAAGGTTCTTTAATTACAAAGAAGATCTTGCACCAGCCGTTTTACGACATATAATGTCTAGAAATCATTACAAAGTGGAAAAGCAAAAGAAAAAAAAAAATGAAAAAGCATGAACCCACTAGTTGTATTCTTTTTAGGGGTCATTAACGCGTCAGTGTTCAAACGTATGTACTTTCTAAAGGCAATGCTATCTTTCCTTTTTCATTGCAACACTACTGTCTCAGCCAAGACAAGCTTCAACACCTCAAACTTAAAGAGAGAGAAAGGTGTTGGGCATGGCAAAAGGATTGATATAGAGACAAAGTTTCCACAGCTTGAGCTTTTGGCAGTCTTTAGGAAAAGAAAGCAGTAGCAACGGCTGTTTTTCTATAAGGCCACCAACTTTTGACAGCTCTTCTTTCTATTTAAGTGGATTTTACATGAAAGTAAGGGACTTCTCGGATCACCAACTCCCCCAATAATCAACGTATAATTGAATCATCTCTCTCTCTCTCTCTACCATCATCTGAAGAAGACTGGTCTTGGATCCCTCAATAAACACTACTTCCATGTCACACCTATTAAACCAGAATTAGATTCCTATAAAGTAATAAGTGTGTGTGAGAGTGAGACTAGCTTTCAAGTGGGGCTGGTATGTAGGCATCGACTTGGACGTAGGAGAAGACCAGTCAAAAAGAGGACGTAACATGGAAAAATAAACATTAAAAACAAAAAGTTACTTAACTGGTGTTATGTGGTTATTATTTTTGAAAGAGGCCTATTATTACTAGCACTTATGGAAAAAGAGAAATTGTTTTGATCACATTGTATATATTATGTACCGGATTAAATAAGTTTAGTGGACTTATGAATTATTTATTCAAATTAATCACCCGTAATTAATTAACACAAGCATGGAATGGAACTCACCATGTGTAAAGCTTTAAACAATAAAGTAAAGAATATAATAATAAGATGACAAAAGTGAAAAATTAATGGAGAACCTTCGAAGGAAAAACCATTATAGGGGTTCTCTAACCCCAATAAAGAATTCATCAGTAAAATTGAAGTCTTGCAATTTGAAATGGACCCTTATCCTTAGATAAACTCCAAATAGCTTAAACTTTTTAATTCTGAAAACCTTCCACGAACTGTGTTCTTGACTCTAAGAACCACCTTATCTCTACAGCAACACACCATGGATGAGTCTATGGCATCAACTCTTGATCACTAAACTATAAACATTGATTGAGAATTTTCTAAACTCACGAGATGGTGAAAATTAGGTTTAGGTTTTCTATATTTGAAGTGCATGACAAAATCTCTCTAAACCTCGACTAATGACATGCTTTAAAGTGCCTCATACATATTTGTATGTAGGTTAAGAAAACAAAGACAACAGGGGACTTTAAAAAAAAAAAAAAAAAGATTCCATGATACATGATTCTCAATCAATCAAGCCGCTTTCGAGGAATTGTTAAGACCCTTCTTTCAATTGATTGAGCTGCGATTGAAAGGCTATCAAAGACACCGGTTTGATTAATTGAGCATTGATTGAAGAATTGTTGAAAACTTCAATTTCTGTCTTCTTTGAGTTACATCTTGGAGTTGTAATTTACTATTTTCTACTCTTAATGACACATTATAGACTCAATCAAAATTACATTGTCATAAAATGAATATCTAAAACCTAAAACCTTTTTTTTCGACATAGGTTCAAATAGAGAACATATTGAATCCACAACATCAAAACCTAAATGTACCTTCACATTTTAAATAAAATAAAATAAAATAAAATAAAAACCCAACAACTAAATATACCTTGGCTGAGCTTCGTGGAATTGCCTTCAAATATGCTAGCAGAAATCCAAAGCACATGACAAAATCTTGTGTGAGTGTATATTGAGTCTCACAGAAGGTATTATTTAGTTAACTTGAGATATGTAAGTGATTAAGAGGAATTTTCAATTGTAATTTGACTAATCATTTTGAGGTAAACGCAGATGTAGCTAACACTTTTATCATGTCATAATAATTTATACTAGCCAAAATTAGAAATTTTCCTTTCTAAATCTTTCCATGATTACAACATTGCACTCTCGGCACTTTTGATATTAGAGACATCCCCTTTTTTTCCCTAAATTTCCCTTCCTATAAACTTGAACCATAAACCATGACAGTAAGTTTTAGTGAAACCACATTCAACTGTATATGCTCAAAACATGGTTCCTATCTTTACTGGCGAGAGTTATGATTTTTTGAGAACATATGAAGCTTGTTTTACGTCTTGCTTTTGACATTATGACAGAACTTAGAAGCATGCTTAGGGTGTGACTGATACGTTAGCCTATATGTGAATGACATGTTAGAAACATGCCTATGATGTGGATTGAGCGTGTTTGGAACATGTTACATCACTTCATTTTGATATGTCATTGAATGTGCTTTGGATATGTGTGTTGTTAGCTTTACTTTTTGCAATTCTTGCATGAATAACAGAGATCTCACCGTAAGAAGGCTTTTTAATACTTGGCTATGACATACATAAAAGGAGGTCAACCCACTTGTTGGGCTGTCTTAAGTGTGTAACACCTTCCTATATTTCCTATATTAGTACCTTAACTCCGAGGTCATGTTTAGTTAGTTAGACTTCTGCATAGGAGTCTAAAATCAATTCTTGGATCTAAATTAGGTGGCTACTCCCATTCTTCGCCCTAACCTTGAGTTAGTGACATGCTCATGTGTGTTCATATTTATGGGCCCACACTAGGCTGCATTGTTTGGGGTGCTCAGTGCTCACACTTAGAATTTGATAGAATTATAATTCATACCGTAAAAAGGCTTTTTAATACTTGGCTATTACATAAAAGGAGGTCAACCCACTTGTTGGGCTGTCTTAAGTGTGTAACACCTTCCTATATTTCCTATATTAGTACCTTAACTCCGAGGTCATGTTTAGTTAGTTAGACTTCTGCATAGGAGTCTAAAATCAATTCTTGGATCTAAATTAGGTGGCTACTCCCATTCTTCGCCCTAACCTTGAGTTAGTGACATGCTCATGTGTGTTCATATTTAGGATGGGCCCACACTAGGCTGCATTGTTTGGGGTGCTCAGTGCTCACACTTAGAATTTGATAGAATTGTAATTATAATTCATTCTTTGTTTTGTTAAGTAGAGTTCTATGACAAATACTATTATCAAGTTTCTTTTTTTATTTTTTTTTTCGCACATGAAATAACATATAGTCATAATAGATTGACCCGACGGTTAAAAAACCAAGTAAGGGTTATATGTTTTGCAACCCAAGCAACATAAGTCTCAAAGTTCATGAATGCCTCATTAACACTTTTTACCAAAACTTGTTCTCCTGCTTTGCTTGCTAGACCAATACCCTCCTCTTATGTATGTTGAAGTTTTCATGGGCTTGGGCAGTTCAAATAACTTGCTTTTTAGTTGGCAGACCAGGTCACGCACGACGAGCCCAATGACTACTTAAGAATTTGTGGCCTTGAAGATCCAGTGACATGTAATCTCGTCTATTATTTTTTTGGGCTTGGAAGGCCCAATGTAATGTTGTCCATAAAAGGAGCCCTAATCACATAGAGAACAAGGTAGCATGTCAATTTACGGTCATTAATAAACGAACACTTGTTGCCACTACATAGACCATTTACATGATAAAATGTATCACAACTCACGAGCACAACTGCACAAAGATAAAATAAAAATTTTCACAATCTTTTTTACAATTGTTGAGATGGTCTAATGTGATTGATGCTAATAAAAATACTTTCAGTTATATGTTCACGTGAAAATAGTATTTTTTTTTTTTTTTTCAATTATAACTTGTCATACCAACATTTGTAAAAAATTATTGTGATAACTTGTGTCAATAATACTCACATTATGATGATGATGATGATGATGATGATGATGATGGCAAAGAAGAAGCACTGCAACAGAAAAAAAAAACCAAAAACAAAACAAAAAACTTGCATAGTGCATGATTTACACGCTGAAATTATTACAACAGTAATAAAATAGTAAGACTGTAATAAAAGCGGAAAGTAAGGTGATCATTAGGGTGTCTAGACTATGTTGCTTCTTTGCTTTGCAGTGTAAAATGTGAAGGTTATTCCACAAGCTATAAGATTTTTGGGAATAAAGCTAGGAAATTTGTTTTAGAAGACTCGCCGCTTTCAACAGATGCTCCTAGCACATAATCTAAAATTCAAAAAAGGGAAAGGAAAAGAGAATTTCAAAAGCATGATCTCACTACTCTTGTAGGGAAATTTGAAGGGTCAATAATTCTTCAAAGTATTCAAAATGTACATACTTTTAAAGGCAATGCAATACTTTCGCAGCCATGACAGACAAGCTTCATTCTAAAGCTCGATAACTTAAGCTTTTGCAGTCTTTCGGAAAAGAAGGCAGGCAACAACTGTTTCCTATAAAGGCACCAACTTTTTAAAGCTCTTACGGTACAAGTGAATTTTACATGAAAGTAAGGGAATTCTCGGATCTCCAACTCCCAATAATGATGAGTGCACATAATTGCAATCGTCTCTCTCTATTTGTTTGTGGCATCAGCTGAAAAAAACCTGGTATTGGATCCCACAACCACCACCACCACATTATATTTGATACACACAAATAGATAGATTTATAAAATTTATAATTGATGAGGGAAGAAGCTAGCATCATTGTGGAGACTCAAGACTGGTTTAAAGACATGAATATAGGGTGACCTGACAAAAAGAGGAGGTGGGGTAAAGTTAATATGGGACATAAAAGGGACTGGGCCAATGGTGAGGATAGTAGACCCCAAGCCCAATAGCTTAGGGTACAGTAGGCCCACAATCAATCGAAACAGACCCTTTATTGTACTAAATGACACACAACCTTCGATCCAGTTTAATCCATGTCAAGTAATGTTTGCATGAGAGGATGTGAGTCACATCATGTGACAACCCCCTCCTTTGAGGTAGGAAAATAATAAATAGCTTAGAGAATATTTAGGGCCTATTTGGATGAAAGGAGAGGAGAGGAGAGGCAAATGAAATATTCTAAATATAATCTTAAGAACACCAACATTCGTGCAAATTACAGCTGCCCTCCTTCACCCTTGTATTTACAAATACCATCAATTGCATTTAATGTGGTGAATAGGTGATTAGTCATGTAGTTTGGAAAGTTTGAAATAGGGTGTTGTCCTTCACCCATTTCACCTTGAATATCTTGAGTAGAATGGAGCGACTGATTTGACCCCTGGATTCAATGGCGACTAGAAACCTATACCTACCTCCAAAAAGAACCCTATACATATTTAAATGTGGTCTTAAGCAGGGGTATGAAATCACAATCCCTTATTCTGCTCAAATTCACTCTAAACACAGTTAGCTGACTCAACATTTAGAGCACTTTGATAAACTTTAGGTAGATCTTTTATGCAAATAATAGGTTTCAGCTATTGTTCTGTTCGGTTGGAGAGTATTTTTAAACTAGTCCCAACTAAGCATTCATCAATGACTTCTTCTCTCAATATTTGATGCGCTGCTTGGGCAGAGAAAGAACACAAACACTAGATAGATGAAGACTAGGTGCATGCAAATGGAGACTACTGGAGGCCACAAGAACGTGGCTCTAATACCATGGAGAAACAAAAGAGACAAGAAAGTACAAAATAAAGTTCTTACTAGAATCTCTGTACTTTATATATTGCCAATGTATGTACATTGTGTATAAATACATTGATAGTTGACCTATGATGCCCTTAATAATGCTTGAATCAAAGACGATTGAGATGCCTTGATTCAGGTCACAATCAAGCGTGCTATATATATGCTGACAATGAGAGGGATAAAAAAAGAGAGTTAAAGAGATATCAAGAAAAGAAACCACTTACCTTTGGAATTAGTGCATCATAACTATGTTATAGGTTACCTTATGTCATTGAAATATTTGCAAGCAACAAAAGATGAACAAATCACAGAATGCTAATCAGTTCTGCAAAATGGCCACTGCATGCAAGAGCTACCTCCATAACAGATAACTATAGATTTATTATTACATAGTTTCAATGTGCCTTGTTAGGGTACAGAGTTATTTATTCTTTCGAAAATTAACAAATTCCTATACACAGCAAACTGTAATAAAAAGGAAAGCTTGGTGGCGAATGAGTGAACACCCTCAAGTGTTCAATTACTCACAAGCTAATCTGTCATCAAGCAGATATAATTAAACTATGTTTGATTAAAGCCTGCATACCTATCCTAATCCGCAAACCACATGCACAATGAATTGGCTTGTAGAGAAGTATCGGCAAGAACCAACAACCACAACCCATTTGCATAAGCAGGAGCAGATCATAGTCCATTGTTTTTGGTTTCAAAAGTGAGTTTAATTGGTTGGATCCTTCCCAAACCTCATAATTGCATGAGTTGCCAGCATTGAACCCTTGCGAGTCACTTCTGCAATTCGACCAACTAGTGGCAGCTTTGAGGTCTCCCTATTCCAAATAGGCTTCTTGTCCCACCTATGAACATATTATTCAGAATTTCACATAGATATCTAACCAATAGAAATTTAAATAACATTATTAAAAATTAAGAAAATATTTTTTTATTTTTTTATTTTTTCTTGAACAACATTTTCAAAGGCCACATTGCTCTACCAAAGAGGAGGTTCCATTTGAATTAAAGTCCATTGGGGAGATATAATGAGAATATATGCCAAACATATTTACTTTTGTGATTTTACAACCTTGAGTCCCAGACATAGAGTACTTTGTCCACAGTGTTATATCATGCTCTACATAGCTGAACTACAACCCAGACCAAAATCTCATGCTTTCTAGTTTTATAGACTATGTTGCACGGACACGGACACGGACACGGACACGGATATGGGGATACGGAAATTTTTGAAAAATAAGGACACGACACGGCGGGAACACGGCGGTTAAATAATTAATTATATTTTATATTTAGGCATATTTTTAAATATTTTTAGACATAAAATATGTTTATGTCTAAAATTTAAATTATGTAAGAATTACAAATAAGTAAACTAACACCCAAAGTAATACAATAATACACAATATTTAACTTTAATAAATAAATAAAACTATAGCAGGACACATTAAAACAAAAATTACTAAATTTATAATAAATATTATAATTTATAAGACAAAACAAAATACTGAGTAAAAAAATACATTAACTGTGATAACTGTGAGGGTGGGATTAATTAAAAAAAAAAAAAAAAACGCGTTATAAGTTAAACTTATAACTAAGTGAGTACAGTACTGTGTACACCAAAATTGATATCTGAAAGAGAGAACCAACAAAAAAGAAAAAAAAAAAAAACAGAGAGAGGAGGTCGATGTCGTCGGACCTGTTGTCCACGCCGAGAGAGAGAGAGATCGCTGGAAGGGACAGGGCACGGCGTCACTCGACGTCTATGGAGCTCGCCGATCGGCCTGATCTAGTTCCGGCGAGGGACAGAGGGCAGCGGCAAAAAAAAAAAAACAGAGAGAGGAGGTCGGAGTCGTCGGACCTGTTGTCCACGCCGAGAGAGAGAGAGATCGTTGGAAGGGACAGGGCACGGCGTCACTCGACGTCTATGGAGCTCGCCGATCGGCCCGATCTAGCTCCGGCGAGGGACAGTGGGCAGCGGCAGAGGTCAGAGGGAGGGTGGGTTGAGAACTTGAGAGGTGGGTTTCTCAAAATGACTTCTCAGACTCAAAATCTGTGATTTTCTTCTTCTTTTTTTTCTTCACTGCTGGCGTGTCGGACGCGTCGGAGCCGCGTCAGCGCGTGTCGGAGAAACGAAAAAAAAAAAAAGAGGACACTCGCCGGACACCGGAATCCGGCGAGTCGTACCCGTTCCGGTGTCCGACACCGACACAACGCCAAAAAAGGCGTGTCCGTGCAACCTAGTTTATAGATAGTCCAACAAGTATTATTTTTCACATTAGAACTTATTAGCCACTTATTCTAGTATTCTATAACCTAAGTGGATAGTATAAATTTGAATCTCAGACCTAAACTTCCTAATTTCAAAAACATTTCAACACTTGCTGTTCCTCAGATTTTATAAAAATTAACCAGCCAGGGTATGGTACACAGTGGCTTGGTTTAAAGTTCAGAAAAGTACAGCAAGTTGTTTAAGAGACATCAGAATAGACAGACAATAATTTCATATATACCACATAGAAAACTAGCATGTGGAATAGATTCATTCCCAGGCAACCCAACTTCATGGGTGGGAAACTACCCATGTATTTGAAACTTAAATCATAATTTCTATTCAGGAAAAAAAAAAAAAAGTTAGAAATTCAAATGTATTAATATAGATTTTGGGTATAAGACATCTGTCTTTTCTATCACGGCCCAAAAAAAAGAAAAAGAAAAAGGGATCCTCATAAAATTCGTACATGCTGATTTCTATGAATTGAATTGCGTAGCAAGTGCAGTCCTCTTATGTCTAACAAAGATCATAGAAAAATACCCTAATTTGTGGCTTCCTTCATTCTATCCATTTTGTTTGAACCATTATTTGCTGTTAAATGACCCAAATTTACATAAACAGAAATGAGTTCCAAGTATACAAGAAAAGTCATCAAAAGAGGGTATCACTTTACAACACAGTTAGAGAAAGGATGACCAGAAAAGTATTAGCTGTCAAGGAGAGTGTGTTTCATATACACCTAATGTTTTAAGAGTGTCATTTCAAATCAATATATACTAGTGACTGAATGGAACACAGCAACAATGAAGAACTTAAGCACATACCAATCTTCATGGCGAACAACTTTCCCATCAACAACATGCAACTTGATGAGTGATATGATATCTATCTCTTTCCCCAAGAACTTGTAGTGTTGCTTGTTGTCAATTAATATCTGTATTTAAACACATGGATTTAAATTCCCCAAGAACTTATAGTGTTGCTTGTTGTCAATTAATATCTGTATTTAAACACATGGATTTAATATATATATATATATATATATATAAGGACAACCCAAATAAAAGAAAAAAAAAATGACGGGAGTAGCAAATGAAATTTTTAACCTCTTGCTTTCCTGGAGAAATTACATTTTCTTTGATGCTATACTCCACAATTCTTGATTCACTAAAGACCTGGAAGCCATGGGGAAGAACCTAATCAGTCAAAAATTGGACAATACCAAAGAATAAATGGCTAAAACAAGATAAGATTTAGTTTGTAAGGAACATCAAAGATGTTAAAATTCTCACTTCTGTTATATTTGAACAAGAAGATGGTAAAATATTCAATTATGTATCTTTTGTTCTATGTTTAAGGTGAACAACTTCCTTGTCAATATAATACTTTCCCCTTGTACCAATACTATTTCATGGCGATCTATAGGCTTGAGATAAACTTCACATTCATCCCATACATCATATTACTTCAACTGTAGTAGCAGCATATATATGCAAACACTGGGGCATTCACTGAGCACCATCTAAGAATCTACTGTGCTTGGATTATCAAACAATGTTTCAAGCAACCGTATTATCACTATATAAAACTAGCAGTTTTAGTAAACTGTAAATGCATTTTAAGTATAGTTGTAAATAAATGTTATAAAAACAAAATGTTCAACTATAATTATTTATGCATGTTGTATCTACATAATAGACATGATCATACGGCAAGGGGCTACATCCAATGTTGGCCATGAGACAGAAGTACAAAGCAAAACAACAGTAATTGTATTGGATAACTATTGTTTTTCATTTCAAATATAAATTTATTACAGTTTTCTCTATTGAAAAATCACCACAATTATAAATATAAAATTTTCCACAATTGAACATCCTGATTAAGCTGAAAACATAGGCTTCAAATACATGATGTTTGAAAAGACACAAAACAGTAACCAATACAGACATAAAAATCAAACCTTGGAAAGTGAGTAGAATGCTGATTTTATCTGCTTCATCCTGCAAAATCAATAAATATAAATTATGTAAGACAAACTACGTCATGGAAGTAAGCATCAGATTAATCAATGATACCAAGTAAAATGTTCAGTCTTTGTCAATAAGAATAAGAAGAATTTTGATGAATCCATTGCAATACATCAAATATTGACTGGAAATTGAGACATGGCTCATTATCTTTTGCTTTTTTTCAGAAAATATAAACATCCAAGACATCATAGAGAATTGAATTCTAGTAGTTGAAACAGTATAGGCTTTGAAGCAAATTAATTAGTATTATTCTTTTAATCTCTTAGCATGTGAAAGAGTGAAAAAGGGCTTTTGATATATTAAAATAAGAATCCTTCATATCTTAAATGCATGTATTTAAATTATTTGGGGTAAAAGATTGGGATCCATTTTCTAACTATTACACAATTCCTACAGAAACAGTTCAATAATAGACCGAAAGTGAAAATTTTACAAAGAAGCAACTTATTCAAATAATTTGGAAGTAACGATCTATTTTTTCATATAGCTTTGATAGAATATGGATTGCAAAATGATGAGAAATTTTTTGCTAGAAACAAGATCCATTCACCAACTGGTAATATGACCTCCAATTAGAAACAGCTCAAGAGTTTCACCTTCAAAGTGCTGCATCATAAAAACACAAATAAAATGGGCAATAGCACCTCCAACAGAAAACAGAAAATTATTGGGCCTCTGTTGTATGATTGGAGATGTTGCATTATAGTGGAAATCATCAAATCAATGGTGGCAGTAATGATTGACACAGACACAATTTCAAAATCATATCAATGTGTGTTGCAAACCTATGAAAGTCATTTTGCTTGAACAAAATGTTCTGTCATCTGTTTTCCCAACACAAGCATTGAAAGAAGAAAATGTTCTCAATGTCTTCCAAAAAAACAAAAAAACAGAACAAAGAATCCTTTCCATAGTACCAATAGCTAACCGCATCCCTCATTTTAATTAAAGGTTCTAATTTATGGGACTAAACTACTAGTGCAAATAGTGTCAAAAACTGAAAAAACATGTGACAGCAGCACAACAATTTAAGAAAACTGATATAACACTTCTGGCACTATAAATATGTTGAAAAGCAGATTCCACAGTGTTCAAGATGCCATTTTCCAGTAAATATACCAGTGTGACAACATATTTTTATTGCAATACATAAAAATAACTAAAGCTCCCTAAAATTTCCAACAAAATGGCATACCGTTCCATTCAGCAGCAAAGACACTTCAAAGGAACCAGATGAAAAACAAAGGCCAGATCTATTAAAATGAAGAGTAACAAACTTATTGCAAAAATGGAAAAGGTTCAACTATGGTGACTTAGGTGTCTTTAATTTCAATCTGACTAGGAGGTTATCTTTTTATAAAAAATTTCTTTCTTTCAGAAATTTTTCACAATTACTAGCTGAATTGATACATACACTTAAAGGTGCCATTGAATTTTCAGCACATTAATGTTTTAATCTGAGGAAATGACTATCCACTGAATAGCATAGTTTTGGTGTATAAATCATTGAGCTCATATTTCTTTTCAATATAAACTAATTTAAGCCAAAACCTACCCATTAGCACACATGAGTGGATCCTCAAAAGAAGCATTGTGAGCGTAGATTTCAAAGTCCTGAGGTGTTGCACAAGATCCATAACTGAAAAATCAATTGCAAAATTCTCATCAAACTTGTGCAATAATAAGTGATGGGTTTTGAAGACAATGAGCTTTAGCACAAATGATATTTCTTTCCTCTTCTAACAATGGAGTGGAGTGTGATATTTTGAGTTCAAGACCCATTTAGAACATGTATACCTTACCAACCAAAAAATAAATAAAACATAAGTGATGGGTTTTGAAGCAAATAAATTTTGCTTATTAATGGAAAACATCAGGGCATTCTATAACCATTAAATTTCTATAATCGTATTGAACACATTTAGGTGTTAGCATCAACATTCTGTTAGCACTAAAATCACAGTGCAATGCATTCTAAATGTGTAGGCTTGCAAAGCCCAAATGGGAAACTAAAACCATCAACCTGTCTAACATGATTCAACTCCAACCTGAACAACGAATTGATTGCTTAATTGCTGCCACACCTTGAAAACCCTTCTTTTTCTTTTTTCTTTTTTATGAAAACCGTTTTTTATTTAGACCAACATATTAATTACTACACTGATCCGTTAGTGTTGGGACCTCACAATATATTGCTCCACTATGCAAGAGAGAGAACCAGGAGCAGAAGAGAATTAGAGAACAGTAAACAAATTGTAATGTATATGTATTGAGTTCAAGTCACACTTAGTGTAGTTTTGAGAAATATTACATAACCTAATAACTTTTTAGTTTTATTAGATTACATGATCTCTACGTGCCAAATTCCGTGCCAATCGATGTTATTTACTTTTTAATCTAAAAACTCATCATTTATGCATAATTTTAACATACAAAAACTTGAGATTTAAATAATCAATAAATGACAATTATTGACACTTGTTCATCTTGAAATTTTGCAAAAATGTTAAGAACATAGAGATTAAGTAATCTAATTGTGGGATTTTCAAAATTTTAATTTAATAAAATGTTATTAGATGATGTAGATAACTTAAAGTTACAACTGTATCTTGAACTCAACTCTCTATATATATTCAAACTCTTCTTGGGTAAGATAGCAAGTCCCAAATAATTTTAGCAATCTAAAGTTTAAACTTAGTCGTGTGTGTGTGTCAGAGAGAGAAAGAGAGAAACTCACAGGTGCAGAATGTGAGGAATGATAGCATCAGAATTGTGTTTTCTTGACTTGAAGTCGCATGCTTCCTTGGAACACACTTCATCTATCTGATCTGTATTGTTTCAAAATACCCCACAATTAAAGCATATGAACAGTCAAAATATCCATATTTACAAAGGCAAAAAAAGAAGAAAGAAAGCAAGTTTCAAAAGCAAGAAAGAAACCCAGAAAAGGAAGCAGAAATGGTTTGAATGAAAACTAATTTGACAAGTTACTCTCTACCTTGTGAGTGTTTCTCCATGGTGGATTGATCCGAGGTTTTGTTGGTAGCTAAAGAAGCTCTGAATTGCTTCCGAAAACAATGAGAGTAAGAGGCTTTCAGGAAATAAGCAGAAGAAGAAGAAGCTACGGAAGAGGATATTCTCATGGCTTCATGGCACACGACGTGGCGTTTGCTGCTCCATTCCGCATTTTATACATAGGCGGTGGGTATGGTCAGTTGAATTGTTCTTTTTCTCTCTTTTTGGCATTTTTTTAATAGTTTTTATTTTTATAAATATTTTATTTTTGAGGGTATTACTTGTGAGAAAATTTGGAGATATACTTAGACATGTGTCCTTTTAACTCCTAAGGTCTACTGATCTAACCCCAAGGGGTTAGTTTACTTTAAACCTCCAATAAAATACACGAACAGACCTAGATTAAGGTCTATTGATTTCTAAAACCTTATGAAATTCAAGATATTTTTTTTTGAGAATGAAATTCAAGATATTACATGAGTGTGTGAGGTGAGAAGACTACACACATCTAAGACCTTATGAAATTCTTGAAGTCCTACAGTACATGAGAGGCGAAGAGACTACTCACATCTAAAAAAATAAATTCATTCAACTCTAAATGCACTATTATAATTAATGAAAAAAAAGATATATTGATTTGGCTAGCATTGAACAATCAATTTTGACATGATAAAATGGGTCAGAATTTCCTGACCTGACCCAACCCAAACCTGAATTTTTTGACCTAAAACAAAAGCAAGTTGACCTGTGACCCGACTTGATTTTTTACAGGTCAACCTGACCCATGACCCGAACCATTTTTTAAAACTTTTTTGTTGGTAAAAAAATAAAATAAAATAAAGACAATAATGGTTTAATTGTTTGTTGTGAGTTTTAAGAAAACAATTGAGACCTTTACATAACTGCATGCAAATAAATTGAAAGATGAATGGTTGAGGCACTTTATAATGAGTAAAGATTTTTAGATATCAAATAATAAAGTACTTGCTAAGATAATCTGGTTACAATAGAGTTAAAAACATATATTTAAAATTATAGACATGTATGAAAAACATTTATAAGTATGAAAAGACTGAAGCCAAAGTATCAATGAAATTAGCATAAATTATGAATCCTTAGGCCTATTTTTTAACAATTCAAGTCTAAAATAAACGGCATTTCAAAATAAATTATGATATTTCTTACAGTGTGTGATGTTTAACGATGGCATGATATTCATAAAAGAGATCATTTATAAATAAGTAAACAATCAAACTTTGATGTATATTCTCAAATTGAAAGAGAGTACTAACAACAATTGATAATAGATTATAAAATTAGTTTTCAAGATTATAAATTTCTTATATGCTTTTATTCTTTGTCAAATTAGTTATCCTAAGAGCATTCGCATCCGAAATGCTAAATGTCATATGTTACTTTATAAAAGCCCAAAACAACCTCTACATCCGAACTTGTAAAATGCTACTATTACAAAAAAATTTGTAATTGTGCTACAGTGTGATTCTAAATATTCTATATTTAGAATCGCACTATAGCTCAATTGTAAAACAAATAATATTTTTTTATTCACATATCTGACTCTCTCTCTCACCGTGGTGTCTCTTCTCTATTTCTCATCTCCTTTCTCTCTCCACAACGGCCTCTCTCTCTCATCACATCTCTCTCTCTCAGGGTAGGCTATTCTAGTATGGGTCATGGGTCCGGCGTGGAGGTGAGACTGGGGAAGTTGAGATCGGCATGGTATGGTGGCGATTTTTGGGTATTTTTCGGTCCGTTTTCTAGGTATTTTTTAGTCCATTTTCTGGGTATTTTTTTTGGCGGGATTGGCATGGTATGGTGGTTTGTGACAGTGTGTTTAAGCGTTTTCCGACGTGGTTTCCTCTTAACAAGTGCAGGCAAGCCGAGTTGTACCTCCCATGGAAGTGTGAGACTGAGCGCCACGTCTATGAGAAGTGCAAGTACAAGCTCGTCATGGAGCGAATGATCAAGACGCAGAAGATCAGTGAACAAGAGGCCGACTCGAAGAGCGGTAAGAAGAGCCCCATTCCTCTCATTCCTAACACTGCCAATGCTTCTTAGAGTTCACCAACGCCCACAAATCCCTTTTGGGTTAGTGATTCTAAATCTCAAAATATGTTATTTATTTGTTTTTTCTTTCTTTGATTGATGATGGGTTTGTTCTTCTTTTTCTTTTCTTTTTTTGGGTTATTTATGATCTAGGATTTTGTTGTGAAATTTAGGATTTTTTATTTGTGGGTTTTATTGATTGATGCGTTTTTTTCTTGAACCTATTCAATTGTCTTAAGAAAAAATTATCTTTTGATTCTTCTTCAATTCATGGTTAAACCTACGATCTCTTTGTTTTGAATCAATTTTGAATAATTGGTGTGTGTGATTTTGTCTCTTTTTTGTGTGTTGTATTAGATTCGGCATTGAGAGAGGCTGAATAAGATTATGGCTTCAGACTATTTCACCACCTCGCTGAAAATGAAGGCTCCAATGGAAGTTGCAGATGGAAGAGAGGTAAAAATTAGAGAGAGGAGAGAGATGGGAGAGAATAGATATAATTTTGGGATATATTATTTTATTGTGTAGAAATATTATTTTAATGTGTTGTATTGTAAAATAAAAGTTGGGATGTTGGGAATATTGTAAAATGGTATGGTATAATTGATAAAGTAACTTTTTGAGATGGTAAAATAGGATAGGATACAATTTTCTGATGTGAATGCTCTAAGAGTCTGCCATGTGTTATCTTTGCTTCTTCTATAGATTGACATTTGGCCAGATTTAGGACCATTTGGACATATTCTTCCACTTGGTACAATTTAATTTGTCCATGTCAATAATTCACATTAAGTGTCTGCCACATGTCAATAATAAACAAGACTTATTAATTATCAATTTTTTTTTGTTGAATTATTAATTATCAAATTTAGACATCCATCATTACATACCTTCTATCTCTTACAATTAATCCGTATTAATAACATTTTCCCTCACTCCAAAAAGTGTGAATGTCTACTACACTGATCACTAATTAAAACCCTACTAATTTTCCCTTACTCCAAAAAGTGTGAATGTCTACTACACTAACCTCTAATCAAAACCCTTGATACCACTGAGGATTTTGTTATGAATACACTAATTAAGGGTAGTAGTTAATATGCTTTTAATGTTTTATTAAATAATTTTTTTCAAAAAATAAAGTCAAATTATACACATAAAAAAAACACACACGAGAAAGTATACCATGTTTCAGTAATACCAACTCAGTATCTGTTTTGGTATTTCCTATCCAATTAATGAGTGACACATGTTTCAAAAAACCACATCAAACTACTTCAATAAATTAATCACAATCTTCTATTCTATCGGGAAGATACATTGATCATTTATTGGAATAATCTGATGTGGTTTTTTGAAACAAGTGTCACTCATTTATTGGATAGCAAATACCAAAACAGATACTGAGTTGGTATTACCGAAACATGGTATACTTTCTCCACACACACACAACTACAATATATTTATGTGTGTAATCCAATAAATCATTAACATGTGTATTTTATTTTTTTTGAAAAGTGTGTATTGCAGCTCATAATTGAGCATTTATTAATCTTTAATTTGTGCTCTTATGACACTTATTAATATGATCTTATTATTAATTAAACATTCTCATTTATTATCATTCCTTTATTAGTGTCTATTTGAATATTGTGTAGAGAATGCTTTGATTGGCTAACTATATAGACTTCTTATTTTTTTTCTTTCTTTTTTTTCTTTTTTTAAACAATGTTATATTACAGACAAGAGATTTCGAACCCAAAATCTCATAAATATTATAAGGCCTTAGGAACTATCAAAAACATGATAAAAAAATATATAATATGCTATTTAGGTTAAATAGATCATCATTAGGAAAGGAAAAATTCTTAGGTACTCATAGAATACGGAGAAATTGTGCTTTCTCCTATCACATTCGTGTTGGACATTACCATAAATTTAATGAGTAGACTCTACTATGAATATAAAAGGAGGGAGCACCGTTTTTTGTACTTCAAGAGTACTTAAGAATTACTTGAAAGGAAAGAATGCCTAAAGTCATTTTTTGTCAAAGAGAATTATATATAGGATCATATTAACGAATACCATTAGGATATTTGTTAATGAACTATTTTAATAAAATTTTAATATTACTTTCACAGGAAATATAATTAAAAGCGGTAAAAAAAGTTAGTTACTTTTTTCTTTTACTATAAAAGGTTTCTAGAAACCTCTTGAAAAGCCAACAACTTTTTAGGAGTATGTTTTGGCTTGGTCCTTTCTTATTATTAGTAAGATAGATTTAAAACCTATACAAGTTTGAATGGAGGTTTCCCCTCTCCACTCCATACATATAGTCCGACTCAATTTATCATCCAATTAGTGTTGTTTCTTGTTTTTTCCTTTTGGAACAAAAGGGTTAAGGATGAAAGAATCCATATTTTATACTTATAAACAAACAAGATTGGCTAGTACAATCACTGGCCTTCGTTTCCAATGGCGAGCAGGTTAAGCATAATTAAGCTCCCAAACCTTTCCTTTTTAGATGATCACTATGATGAATGAACATTGATGCAGACTTAAATAGTTCAGTAAAAGTCGTATTTGGGTGTACAAATTTACATTCAATGATCCCAAGGGCTTTCACTTTGAAAAATTGTTGCTTGTGATTGCTTAGAGCCTTTCTTCCATCAATAGGTACTCCCAATGTGTCGACCACAACACCCTAGCATAGCCTCTCCCATAGGGACGTCCACAATAGATCCTGTACTTTAAAAAAAAAAAAAAAAAAAAAAGCACATTTCCATGTAAATAATGTGAAAAAAGGCCACCTTTAAGTTCCTAATTATTAATTATTTTTTCTTATAAATTTGGTGAATTTATTCCAATAAGACTAAATATTAATTTTGCAAGACGGTGTCGTTTCAGGCAAGTGGAGTACTTACCATTTTTCAATTGAAGCATTAGCTGATCATTCACTGCAGCATACGTCTCACTTCCCCAAAATTGTTGTGTCTGTCCATTTTCAAAATCTCTACCACTTTCTCTTCCTTTTTTCATAATGCACTTTTTACTTAATAGGAAAATTCTTAGTTTACATTGTACTTGCTATGTAAGATTCATATTATAGACTAAACAAATGTTTACTATATTACACAATTTATTTAGTCTACAATGTAAGATCTACATTACTAGTAAAATGTAAACATATAATTATTCATTTTAATAATAAATTCAACCTTTTGACAACAGGTAATTTGAGGTTTGGAGATAGAACATATATAAGCACAACAATGGCAGCAAAATAGTTAGAATAAGTGCATCCTTCTCCAAAGAAGGTCAATTAATTATTTTATTAATTGTTAAATCATAATTCTGGTGAATTTCTTTTAAAGGAGGAGGGGGGGTGGGGGGATATTTCAAGCAAGGGGTTTGAATATTTGAATTTAGATTTGGATTTTAAAGTGATGGATTTGAAATGTCTTAATTTCAAATTCATAAATATTTAAGTATGTTATATAAATTTCTAAAATTCTATAGGTTTAGAAGTTATTTTAGGTTTAAAATCCTTGGTGGATTTGTCAAATTCAAATTCTTGACTCTTTGTAAACTATCCAAAGAAGGTATTTATAAAATTATTTATACATTCGGAGTCTATAAAAATTATTTATAATAAAAACCATAAAATTATAATCCTTACCCCCCAAAAGAAGAAGATAGAAGGAGTAAAATGTATCCAATGCCCAAGAAGAAAATTTGTTGATTTAAAGTTATCACCATATTGAAAACCATTTTGAAGACAAAGTACCAACAAATATTTTGCTAAACGCACCCCATCCTGTGCAATGAACGAGTTATTTACCTAATTTTAGTAATAAGTTTGCTCAAAATATAAGCCTAGTCTTGTAACCTAATGTCAGGTTTTGTTGTAACGTATAGTAAAGCATCTTCTCAGAAACGATACTATAAAAACAACAAAATGAAGTAGTCTACATTAAGCGTTATCAATTTACTTCATAAATAGGGATTCTGCATCATCTGTATCAATGCACACAAAACATTGCAATCGATAACTGATTCAGGCAACCACTCATATATTTTATTATTTTCCTTTTTCACATTTACTATAATTTGAGATCACTCATGATTCAGTCATCAGTTATATGTGCCGCCACTAAACTCAATAAATTGAATTTTAGGGCCAAACATATATATATGATTATGACATTTTTCTTCTCTCTCTCTCTCTTTAAGAAAAATGATTGGATGAGGTGGTCTTAAAAAACGAAGTATTAATTTTGAGTTTGGCACAAAGTAAATGTACGTAATCTAGAATGTGACAATTTCAAATGCATTCTAAGGAGTTCTTTTTTTTTTTGCAAAAACATTCTAAGGAGTTCTTTGTTTATAGTTGGGTGGTTTGTAATTTCCTTTAATTCATATAAGAGTTGAAAAAGGCTATAAAAAGATTGTTTTTAGTATTTTCATCACTTTTCATGAATTACATTTTTATTTTTCATTAGAGCTTTACACTTCAATAGGCTTAGTCAAGAATCTTGTAGCATAATTAGATATATCTTTGGTATACTCATGATGTCTAGGGTTTATATCTCGCATCCTCCATTTCAAGCTTCAGCACACAATAGGAAAATGTTATCTCATAATTAGTCTTTAATAAATTACATAATATTTTTTAATAGACTTCTCTCAACTCTCTAGTTCTTTTAATACACAGGTTTTTTATTCAGTTCAATCACCAGTCATCCAATAAATAGTGTGATGCTCACTTAAAAATTAGGGGTGAGTGTGATTCAACCGAAGGTCTATATGAGTAACACTGAAACTTTTCTCTCTTTTCTCATCACAAAGCTTTGGCAGTTACGACTGTACTTTTATACACTGCTTCGAAGTCCTAAACACCTCATCCTTTTGTACCTTGTTTTTCTGTCCATGTCTAGAACCATTGCCGACTTTCCTCCAAACCCTGAAGATGGAGAGCTCTGGATACCTTCTGATGTTTTACATGAAATTGTTTCTACTGACATTGATGATGCTACTTATGATCATGTTGGACCTGCTGCAATTCAGCCCAACTTGGAGGTCTTACATTTTTTTTTTTTTTTTTTTTTTGCTTTTTTCCCTCTTCTTCTTTCTAATTCATTTGTTTTTCTGTCACAACAGTAAATATGATTGATAATGGAAAAAATATAATATATTTTCTTCACGACTATAATTCTATTCCTAAAAGTTATTTTACCATGTAACTTCCTTAAATTTTTATGTGGTAATTTAAGGTATGTTTGGCCAAATTAACAATACCACAGATTTAGCATTTTTTAATTCTATTTTCTCTTGATTGTTTTTTCCTTATATGATCAAGAGTTACCATTGGTGTGAGTTGTGAAGCAACTTCCATGTGGACTTAATATTTGTTGTGCTTTTTTTTGCCTTTATTTTTCTAGCTTTTTCAATTTTCATTTGTTTTCCTCTTTTTATATGATACATACTGGATTTATACATGGAACTGATCTCATCTCTATTTGCCCACATAAAACAGCAACCTCATGACAGTTTCCTTGGTACTAAGCCAGATGGCAATGGTGCAATTGGTAGTGGAGTACCAGCTTCTGACGGTTACGCGTCTTGGGACGGTGCCTATCCTCGAGTTTCTGGCCATATTCACCAATATGATTCATTCAATCCAACTCAAATCCAGGTGGAATACTTATAAAAACTCAGTTCTATATTTCCTTCTTGATTCCCTTTATTTTTCTTTTTTTGTTTGGGGTTTATTTTTTAGGAAAAAGTACTCACACTACTATATGTCTTACATCATTAGGGTTTTGGGAAAAATGGAGCTCCGGTTTTTCCTGGGAAACAAAACAACTCGTGGTCAGTGAATGCTAGAGAGGAAGTGAATGGCTTTGTTGCAAAATCTGAAGGAACTGGTTTCTTTCTTCCCCGTTTCACTAACTCTTCTAAGGGACCTAAAGATACAACAGGAGGTACTGGGGTTTTCCTTAATAACCAAATTTGGATAACCAATGCCAAAAAGAAAAAGAGTGAGTTACAAATTCGATTCATCATTACATCATGTCTCTTATATGTGCTGGAAGCTGATTTGTTCTTAAATCTCAATTACAACTGCATGTCTTTCTGTTTCACTCTCTTTTTATCTTGTATTAATCCACTTGTGATACTTGGCTGTGTAGCCTTGGGAACTTAAAATGGCCTAATCCATAATGCTAATGTTTAGTAGACAGTAGACCGTTATAGCCAGCCACATGGGATAGTTATAAAAAATGGTACCATAAAGGTTGTAGTTCTAGAGTGCCTTTGTTCAATCAAATGATTTTCATTTTAAAATAGGTTTGCATTAATATTTGTGTTTCCTTTTTAGCCTTTTGTACTCATGCATTAAATAGTTTTTAATACTATGGAAAAATTATTAGGTATTTCCAGAGTATGATAATATAATGTTTTCTCTTCATATATTTATGGTAGACCTTACTATGAATTTAATGAATAAGATATCTTCACAATCTAGTAGTATCTATTTGACTTGATTTCATTTATTGATGATTTAAATAATTTATGTCCTCTTTCTAGAGGAAGGAATGTGAGATCATGCTATGTATCCTAAATTATATAAGGAAATACTAACAGATGCTCTTAGAATAATGGTTAACAGTCCATTTAAAGAAAATTTTTATGAGAAAAGAAAAAAAAAAAAGTGATTAATGTTTTGACAGCTTTTTTCATTTTCCATAAAAGTGGTATCAAATTTTTTAAAAAATATATTGTTAACTATTACCCTAAGAACACTCATTAGCATAACCCAATTATATAAGCACTTATAAAAGTACTCTTTTTAATAATAGAAGAAAATATGGTTTTTGAGAAGTTATGGTATTACCAAAAGCATATGGATTTTGTGGTGGCAATAATTGCACTTTTATATGGGCATATCATTAATATCACTTTTTTCTTATTTTTTGAAAAAATTAATATCACTTTTATTATACACCAATTACAATATGTTATGTAAGTTAGGTCAATAATTGTTAAAAAAATTCATGTTATTGGATTTATTGTTAAATTAAGTTGGTTCACCTAAACATTAATTACAATAAACCACATCAATAATTGTGAAAATAAATTTTATTTCTAGATTTATTTTAAGTTGTTTTGGGTGTTTTCGATAGAGATGTCATACTTAATGTCAAACTCAGGCTTATATCTACTCAAAGTCCAAACCAAGACCTTTTTTTTTTTTTTTTGAGTGAGCTTCAACTTATAGTGTCCGTTCTTAATGATAGTTCTTTATCATCAGACCAAGACACCAACCAGTTTTTGGTGTAGACGAGGATTGAACCCAGATCTCCTATACAACCATTAAAGATTTTATCAGTTGAGCCAACTGGAACCTATCAAACCAAGACCTATTTAATAACCTTTAAAATGATCTTTTTTGGATTGTATGGTTGAATTGGACCTAACTTTTTTTAAGAAATAGTTTCAACCTATAACGTCTACTACAGAGAATGACCCAACTTTTCCACACTATATTTACATTTATCAAGAAATAAAAGTCTACAATGACAGATTTTTTGTTGTACTACTAGAATTTATAATTTTTTTGGATAGGTAGTTGTATTACCAGAATTGATGCTAAAATATAAATTACCTACTAACTATTCAAATACATATTGGAAAAGGAAAAAAAAACCATTGTTTTACATTAATTTTAGCAAATTAAATAGAGCCTTTATTAGAAATTTAACTATTTCACTATCATTTGGCTTGTTAGATAACACTTAAACCTTGTGATTCCATTAGAGATCAATCCACTTACCTGATTGGTCTCCTTTAATTACATCTCATTTGAAACTACATTTTTAAAGTACAATTATTTTAAACATAATTTTAAAAATCAGATGGTCAAAGAACTAGAATTTGGTCAAGTTTTTTATTTTTGACGGGTTTTTCTTGGTTTTACCAGACCATTTAGAGTCCAATTTTTAAAACCATGCTGTTAAATTAAAATTTTTTCTTTCAAAGAACAGCTTTTTAAATCTTTTTTTTTTTTCAAAAAGTTGAAAAAAATAAATGTACCCATCACTATCAGACAGAAATCAAAAAGAGTGTGGAAATTATCATGTAGATAACTAAATGATAATTTTTTCTTCTTTTACATTGTTGCAAAATACTTAGATTTGATTTTTAAATTTATTTTATAATGTTTACAAAGATAAGGTTGTACACAAGTTTTATTTGATATTATTATTCTCCATTTAGGCGGGAAGAAGGGGCAAGCAGCAAATCAAAAGAAACGCGACAACGGAAAGGAAGCTATGGAAAACCAGGAGGATTCTCATCAGCTTTCTGATGAGCTAGGTTTGCCAAAGGATTGGACATACTAATTGTCAAATTAAACAGAGATATCCTTGTTGCAGAAAAATTCCCATTAGCAGAAAATAATAATAATAATAATAAAGGAATTAAATAAATTGATCATTTGGGATGGTATAACTAAAACTTGTTAGCATTTTCGGATGTTGTTCCATATCACCAAATTTATGTATAACCCATTCTAAAGGACCAATATTGACCTCAAGAAACAACACCAAAGGAGGGTTCCAACCATTGGTTTTCCTCTTCTTTACTTAAGAAAATAAAAAATAAACAAACATGCTAATATAATAATCTTTAATGCCTAAAAGTTATCTTCGTTACCGGCCTCAACATCCTCTTGAAATTTACACACCAAGACATATATTTGGTATTATGCTTTATTCAAATAAAATCTAATTAATTTATATCACATTTTACACAAGATATGAAAACGAACTCTTTCCAACTTCGTATTTTCTATTATGTAGTTTTGGGTTTTGATTTTTCACGTCTAATAATGTATACACTCTTTCAAATCATGGTTTCCTCCTTTTTATAGTGGTGAGGAAGCCTGTTCCATCCATGGAGCACACTTTTGGTTTGAACTGTCTTGAACAATGAGCATCTAAATGAATTTTGTGGCATAAGCTTTATTGTCGAGATTTGCAATTTAAAGAGGAAAAGTAATTCATTGCACTAACTGTAAGGGGAAATATACATTCAGCGAAATTGAACGATGTCACAACAAAATTTAGAAGCGGTTCAACTTAGGTTCACTGGACAAAAGAAGTAGTTGGGAGTGCATTTGGGAGATGGATTTAGTAAGTACAAGGATACTAAATGCACTACAATGGGTGACCTGGGCTTGACCCTTTTGGTGCATGTATCCCTAGCGAACACATTTAACTAGCTAACTATAGGCATGCGACAAACAACTATCCACTCAAATTTCACTTAGAATCCAACCAAACTGATCCTTCTGGGGCTGTAAATTAATGGGTTGGGCCCATCATACACTTAGGCTGTGACTTAGGCCACATTTCATGAATAGTTTAGGTGCTTAACATTAGTCTCACATCATGGGCTACTTTGTGATCTTGGGAGTCATTGGGCCCTTCTTTAGGCTATCTTTTGTTGTGGGTTTTCTTTCGTCGTTAACATATGCAATGGGTTTCCTTGTTCAATGTACAAGTTTTGGGCTTGAGTGGCCTAATTTCTCATCAATTTGTGATTTCGGGCCTTTTGTAGTTTAGGGCCTTGAAGCCCAAAAAATATAGGTCATAAACATCAATCTCAAGTGGAGTTCTGGAGCGACCATGAGTGGGAGGGTTACTTAGGCGATGTGGGACTCGGGTGAGCCTAGGTGTCAATCACTTCATGGCAAAAATCCTTAGCTCCTACCCCTTCGTGACAAAACCGTAAGGGACTGACTCCCCAAAGTGGACAAATACCGATTGGTGCGAGTTGTGTACTCACATTAAAAGGGCGAATTTAATGTGAGGTTCTTTTTCTTCCTCCATTGGGCCTGGCATGTGTCGCCTAAGTTGTGGATCACTTATGGGCCAAGTTATTATAGGCTTCTACTGCTACCAGTACATTTATAGAATTGCAAACCCAAACCTTAGGCCAACCAACAATGGTAAATAAGAGAAATTCTAAAAAATCATCTTTGTCCTTAAAGTTTGCATCCATTTTTATTTTCATCTCTAAACTTTAAAAAGTTCTTTTTCATTCATAAATTATTGAAGGTGTTACATTTTTTGCCAATAAACTTTAAAGAGTCTTTTTCATCCCTATACTATTAAAAAATGTCATTTTTTGTACATGTTTTCTCATTTAAACTATTTAAATTAGCTTTTTAAAAAGAAATTGTTACACTTTCAATAATTTAGGGATGAAATAAAAAAATTTAAGTTTAGGGACAAAAAATAAATTTCGTACAAACTTTAGGAATGAAAACAATATATTTATCTGTAGAGATAAGGGCCCAGGATTGTATATTGGGCCTTAGGCTTTGGCTAAGGACGAATAAGCAGTAGTAAGGGCGTTACGCTCAGAGTCCCATAAGTAACGTGCAAGTGGAAAGGTTGGGAAAGGTGGTCCAAGGAGGATTATCTCCTCGAATAAGCCAAGCATAGGTCAAGTGTATAACCTATAATTCAAAGTGACCTTTCAGGAAATTCCACCAGCAGTGACGTGCATTAAAAACATACAAGAGGAATGGAAACTTAGAAACGTCGAGGGAAAGGCTACTGCCACCGGATTAAATGCTTTGTAACTAACTTTCTGGTTGCATTAATGTGAAAAGGACCCCTGAATAATGTTGTATTGACTACCCCAACTCACAAAGGGATTAAGCAGGTGTCCGATAAGACAAGCACTCAAGTAGTGGCTTAGATGATCAACAAGTGGAGAACCAGGATCGTTTAAAGGGGACTATATAATGTAAAAGACCCTCCATGAAAGAGGGGGAGAAAAAAATGAAAAGAGAAACATTGTAGCAATTAGGAAATAAATTTGTAATCATACTTAAGATAAAGATATAAGAACTGATCTCCTCGGATCTCTCCGAGAATGACTTTCTTTAGTTGAAATCCATTTATCCTTCTATTCTTGTCATTTGAATCCACTTAGTTTGCCACCTAACTCATTATAGCCCAATTTTCCAACCCACTCTCTACAAATTTATTGTTTTGAGCTTTTTGGGCCTGAGCATGTTCATCTTTTAGGTCAGGGATCCAAACTCGGTCCTTACATTATCCATGATAGAAAATAATAAAGCATGAGTAAGGGCGTAATATGAAGACCCTAAGTGTTTCACTTCGAGTAAACTCAAAGGGATATTGATTTTCTGTTTTTTAATTTTATTTTTATTTTTGGATATGTTAGAGGAGAAGGGGTTGAGGTTCATGCACTCATGGACTATAAGCTCATAGAGAGCTTGTAGTGGATATTTTGGGAGGAAGAGGGTTTTATGGAAAGTGGTATTTCCCTTCAAGTTTGGGGTGAAATGTTATTTTATAAAAACTTCAAGAGAAGGGTGTGTAATTACCCTATTAAAATAAAAAGTAAAATATTATTTTAGTCTCTAACTTTACCAAAACTTTTTTTTTTCATCAATAAAAATTTAAAAAGTTTGTTTTTCGTTTCTAAACTATTAAAAAACTCGTCTTTCATCTATAAACTATTAAAAATGTTTCACTTTCTATCATTCAACTTTAATATATATATATATATATATATATATTTTTCATTCTCTTTTTTGTTTCTAAATTATTAAAAAAACTCTTTACAAAGTTAAGAATAGAAAATATATTTAGCAAAATTTAGAAATCAAAATAAGATTTTACCCAAAAAATAAAAAGAAAAAAATTATATTCTTAAATTTATTGATAAACACCTTACTCATATTGTTGTTGAAGTATCGTTTAATTTCATATTTGTCGAAAATCTTGTAATTCAATTAGTTGACACTTAACCATCCGTAATATTTGCAAAAAGACATATACAAACTACAAAGTACAAATCCTCCCTCCCCCAACTATCGGAAAAAAAAAAAAAAAAAAAAAAAAAATCCCACAGTTACTGCAGGGTAGAACCTCATAGAAGAAGAAAATTTTAACAGAGACCCAAACAAACAAACAAACACACATACACATAAAAGAAGAGAAGACCAACTCAAAGACTCAAACTTACACCTCGTCAAAGGAAAGAGGACATGGAGTAATGTCTGCTCAATATTTATATATTCATTCTCATTCATAACTGTCACTTTACTTTTCTCATTTTTTATTTTCTTCTCTCACCGACCCTATTTTTTTAACTCTAAAATATCGAAAACTCAATATAGGTCATAAACATCAATCAATTTGTGATTTTGGGCCTTTTGTAGTTTAGGGCCTTGAAGCCCAAAAAATATAGGTCATAAACATCAATCTCAAGTGGAGTTGCGAATTTAATGTGAGGTTCTTTTTCTTCCTCCATTGGGCCTGGCATGTGTCGCCTAAGTTGTGGATCACTTATGGGCCAAGTTATTATAGGCTTCTGCTGCCACCAGTACATTTATAGAATTGCAAACCCAAACCCTAGGCCAACCAACTACGGTAAATAAGAGAAATTCTAAAAAATCATCTTTGTCCTTAAAGTTTGCATCCATTTTTATTTTCATCTCTAAACATTAAAAAGTTCTTTTTCATTCATAAATTGTTCAAGGTGTTACATTTTTTGCCAATAAACTTTAAAGAGTCTTTTTCATCCATATACTATTAAAAAATGTCATTTTTTGTATATATTTTCTCATTTAAACTATTTAAATCAGCTTTTTAAAAAGAAATTGTTACACTTTCAATAATTTAGGGATGAAAAAAAAAATTTAAGTTTAGGGACAAAAAATAAATTTCGTACAAACTTTAGGAATGAAAACAATATATTTATCTGTAGAGATAAGGGCCCAGGATTGTATATTGAGCCTTAGGCTTTGGTCAAGGACGTTGATGTGTCTGAGGACGAATAAGCAGTAGTAAGGGCGTTAAGCTCAAAGTCCCATAAGTAACATGCAAGTAAAAAGGTTGGGAAAGGTGATCCAAGGAGGATTGTCTCCTCAAATAAGCCAAGCATAGGTCAAGTGTATAACCTATAATTCAAAGTGACCTTCCAAGAAATTCCACTAGCAGTGATATGCATTATAAATGTACAAGAGGAATGGAAGCCCAGAAATGTCGAGGGAAAGGCTACTGCCACTGCATTAAGTGCTTTGTAGCTAACTTTTTGGCTACATTAATGTGAAAAAGGACTCCTGAATAGTGCTGTCTTGGCTACCCTAACTCACAAAGGGTTTAAGGGGGTGTCTGATAAGACAAGCACTCAAGTAGTGGCTTAGATGATCAACAAATGGAGGACCAAGATCGTTTAAAGGAGACTATATAATATAAGAGACCCTCCATGAAAGAGGGGGAGAAAAAAATGAAAAGAGAAACACTATAGCAATCAGGAAGTAAATTTGTAATCATACTTAAGATAAAGATATAAGAATTGATCTCCTCGGACCTCTCCGAGAACGACTTTCTTTTGTTGAAATCCATTTATCTTTCTGTTTTTGTCACTTGAATCCACTTAGTTTGCCACCTAACTTATTCTAGCCCAATTTTCCAACCCACTCTCTACAAATTTATTGTTTTGGGCTTTTTGGGCCTGAGCATGTTCATCCTTTAGGTCAAGGATCCAAACTCAGTCCTTACATTATCCATGATAGAAAATAATAAAGCGTGAGTAAGGGCGTAATATGAAGACCCTAAGTGTTTCACTTACTCAAAGGGATATTGGTTTTCTATTTTTTTTTTTTTTTTTTTTTTTTTTGGATATGTTAGAGGAGAAGGGGTTAAGGTTCATGCACTCATGGACTATAAGCTCATGGAGAGCTTGTAGTGGATATTTTGGGAGGAAGAGGGTTTTATGGAAAGTGGTATTTCCCTTCAAGTTTGGGGTGAAATATTATTTTATAAAAACTTCAAGAGAAGGGTGTGTAATTACCCCATTAAAATAAAAAGTAAAATATTATTTTGATCTCTAGCTTTACCAAAAAAAATTTTTCATCAATAAATTTTTAAAAAGTTTGTTTTTTATTTCTAAACTATTAAAAAACTCGTCTTTCATCTATAAACTATTAAAAATGTTTCACTTTCTATCATTCAACTTTAATATATATATATATATATATATATTTTTTTTTTCATATCTAAACTATTAAAAATGTTTTTTTTCATTCACTTTTTTGTTTCTAAATTATTAAAAAAACTCTTTACAAAGTTAAGAATAAAAAATATATTTAGTAAAATTTAGAAATCAAAATAATATTTTACCCAAAAAATAAAAAGAAAATAATTATATTCTTAAATTTATTGATAAACACCTCACTCATATTGTTGTTGAAGTATCGTTTAATTTCATATTTGTCGAAAATCTTGTAATTCAATTGGTTGACACTTAACCGCCCATAATATTTGCAAAAAGACATATACAAATTACAAAGTACAAATCCTCCCTCCCCCAATTATCATCAAAAAAAAAAAAAGAAATCCTACAGTTACTGCAGGGTAGAACTGACCTCATGAGAGAAGAAAATTTTAACAGAGACCCAAACAAACAAACAAACAAACATTCACACATAAAAGAAGACAAGACCAACTCAAAGACTCAAAACTTACTTTACACCTCGTCAAAGGAAAGAGGACATTGAGTGATGTCTGCTCAATATTTATATATTCATTCTCATTCATAACTGTCACTTTACTTTTCTCATTTTTTATTTTCTTCTCTCACCCACCCTATTTTTTTTAACTCTAAAGTATCAAAAACTCTCTCTCTCTCTCTCTCTAGAAAGGAAGAGAGCTGAGAAAGAAAAATACACAGCTAAGGAAAGAAGAAGAAGAGGAAGAAGATGGGGGTAGCAGTAGTGGGCTTAGATTCAATGAGCGAAAGAGCAGCGATGATGAGAGAGGCACTGCAAAAAAGCCAGACCATCACTGACAACGTCGTCACCATTCTCGGCTCCTTTGACCACCGCCTCTCCGCCCTTGAAACCGCCATGCGTCCCACTCAGGTACCTTTCCGTTTTTTTTTTTTAGATCCCACCAAACAAAATCTAACACTGTCAAAACTAGTGAAAGCCATGTTTTTTGACTACCCTTTTAGTTTGTTGTCAAAACTAGTGAAAAAAAACCAAATATCTGAGATCTTGTTTGGTTGTTTTTTTACAGATAAGGACACATTCTATTAGGAAAGCTCATGAGAATATTGATAGGACTTTGAAGGCTGCTGAGGTTATTCTTGCTAAATTCGATCTTTCTCGTCAGGTTGGTCCGTTTCCCAGATTTCGTTTTTCCTGTTTGGTTCATTTTCCAGCCTTTTTTTGTTAGATCAGCAGAAAATTGATCTGAATGTAATTTGTGGTTTCGTATAAGTATTAGTTGAAGTTCAATTTTAGTTGGGTAGTGCTCACCAATAAAAAAAAAAGACCAACTTCATTTTAGTCCACACCCTCGTGGGTTGAAATGGAGCATGTTTGATTCAGTCATTGGTGTTGCCCAAGCCCAACTAACATTTTCACATTATGAAAATGTTGTGAAAGGTTACATTTTATATTAGGAAATCAGTTGCTGCCTTGCTGTAGAATTCTTCTACTTAGGTCAAGCTTCGGCATTATATATGACCATAGATGCAATGGATTAACTCAGATGTTTCCCTAGACTTGGCAAGTATTACTATTGGAGCATTGGTCTTTGCAGACCATCTTTGTGTTTTTTTTTTTTTTTTGATACATCAATAGTTGGGAGTGGGGGACTTTGAACTGTGAATGTTTCCATTAGAAATATCAGGACGTACCAACCAGTTGAGCTACAAGGATCTTGGCACAGAACATTCTTGTGAGTGAGGGTTATATTCCATTTTTCAACAAATCTGTTAGATTTGACTGATTTTCTGACCCAACTCTGATAGAATGGGTTGGAAATTAGTTTAAATGCTGTGGGATGGGTATCAGTTCAAATTTTTGACCTGGTAATGTTTGGGAAGGGTTGGGGTTTTACATCTTAGCTACTGCTTGTGATTATGCATTCAAATTATCAATAGCCCTTTTATTAATTTTATTTGTAAGAAAAAATAAGGTTTTTGTGCCATGCATCTATGCATTAATTTCTATTTAAAAAAACTTCAGATGATTTATGTTTTATTATCACCATTTCATTCATATATACATGCACACTAAATATCTAGGTTTATTATTATTATTATTATTATTAATTTTTTATAACAAGTGGGGGAGAGGAAGTTGAACCTTGGTTCTCCTTCATGGTAGAATATGATAGTGTCGCTTAGTCACAAGACTCTTGATTTTATTTTTATTCATAATTCAGTGGGTTCTAGTTAGCTCAACATGGAACTGACACCATAAGTTCAAATCCTATTGTAACTATCAATTAAAAAAAGTACTTATAATAATTTAGTTATGCAGTCATCCCCAATGTCCAGCCTCTGTCATGTGAGTCCTAGAATGTCAAATAAATATCAAATATGTTTCCAAAGAAATAATTTGGATACATTTTATGAATTTTTGGATATGTATTTGAGAGTATGGGAGAAGTATTTGCACCAGTGAATGCAATAAATAAGTGGCTCTCTTCTGGAAGAATCCTGCTACTTTTTATATAGTTTTGTATAGAATAAGTTTAACAAATACTTATATAAAAAAATATAATTACTCTATTTATGTACAACAACAACAAAAGCTGAAGTCCCAAATTTCGTGTGGATCCATTCATAATAGAATGACTAGATTTTACGCTAGCCGCCAACCTACTGAAATCTTCCACCTTTTCTTGGGCTCAATGTGTAAATAGAATATATATATATATATATATATATAAGGTTATAAAATTAATAAAAAGTAAATTGATTAAAATAATCAATAATATTATTATAACACTATTTATATATGAAAGTTAAATAAAATAATAAACTAGAAATATTGATGGATAAGCACTATCAGTGAATACAAGCAAGCACTATGAGCTAATTTTACACTTTGCAAACAAGCTTTCCTTATTCTAGTGATTTTGGGCACTCTTTCTAACAAATTTTCATCTCTATTCTTTCTGCAATAAAAAGGTGACCACATTTTCATCCCATTGTCATGCTGATGCTGCCTTTCCATTAATATTTTACTAATTCTGTATGTAAATTTTTTTATATGATGGGGATGTCTGGGTTATAAATATGCCATTTGAAAGATATAAATATGCCGTTTCTGTCTTCTTCCCTGTCATGTGTTATGTCACAATTGTGAAGTTGATTCAATTATATGGTCCTCAAGGCCCTTGCAATGAAGTGAATTTATTGCAATGGTACAAAATTTCGTTTTTAAAGAACTTAGTTATGCTAATTGGAAAATGGGTGAATGTCAGTTTTGATTTTAGTTTCTTACTTCATAATGTTTGAGGCATAGACATTATTTAATTGATCTATCGCTCTATGTTTCCTTATGATGTATTATTTCTAGTTTATAGTTGTTGATATTCTTATCATTTAAATAAACAGGCAGAGACAAAAATACTTAGAGGGCCACATGAGGACTTGGAGAGTTATCTACGAGCTATTGATCAGCTAAAAGGCAATATCCAATTTTTTAGCAGCAAAAAAAGCTTTAGAAGTTGTGATGCAGTGATCAGCAATTCAAATAATCTACTCACTAAAGCTATTTCAAAGCTAGAAGATGAGTTCAAGCAGCGATTATTGTCTTACAGGTTTGTATTTTCTTGCTCATTGATGGTCTTGCATTGTGCCTTTGGTTCTTCTGCCTGGGTACTGCCAATTCTTTTGCTTCTATAAACAACCAATGCCTTAGTATTACTTTTGGGGAATTTAGCATTTCCAGTTCTTCCTTTCAGTGGCATTTATTTTTGTCGGATTTTTTTTTTTAGATAGAAAGAAAGCTGAACTGTTCAATTGATTGCTTGAGCTTCCTCTTGAGGCTGACATTACTAATCTGTAGGGCAGTTTCATGATCATTTCTAGGAGGACTTTTGTTTGCATAAGTGGAATAGGTTTTGTTAATATATTTATTTTTTTCTTTAATGATGTAAAAAAAAAGTATTGGCATTTGTTTTATGTATAAAAATATTTATTGGAAGTTCAATAAGCTACAGTTAAATTGGAGTTTATATTGTCTAGCCAAATTATTAATTGTTTATCTTGTTACTGACTTATCCTGCTCCCCATGTGCTTTGAACTTTTGTGGGTGTTATATTCTGAGTTTCTAATTAATTAGTTTGCATTAGAAGAATTGAATTCTTCTACATAAGTTCTTGATTGAAAGATGATTTACCTTTTTGAGATATCATATTTGCTTTCATATGGATATTGGTCTTCATGTAAGATACTTGGTTATGACAAATTACCTTATCAAAATTAAATTGGCTTTGCTTGAAGCTCCAATTATGGTACTTATTTATTTCTTTTATTTTGGGTGTGAAAATTTCAGCAAGCCTGTGGAGCCTGACCGTCTTTTTGACTGCCTTCCAAATTCACTGCGGCCATCTTCTGGATCTCCTGGGCCCAATGGTGAATCTAGTGGCAGGAATCCTTCCAATAACCATTCTGAGCAAAAGAGTATCTCAGAAAATGCTGTTTACACTCCTCCAACTCTTATACCACCACGGATTCTGCCATTGCTGCATGATTTAGCTCAGCAAATGGTTCAAGCTGGCCACCAACAGCAGTTACTCAAAATTTACAGGTAAAAAGCTCTATCATTGGTCCCCAGGTATAATGTGCTACTTGTTGTGTAGTCATCTAGTCATTTCATATTTTTGAGAAGACATATATCATTCAAATCTTTCTTGATGGTTAGGTTCCATATGCAGCCTATGTTTTTATTGTTAAATAATCATCTTTATAAAATTTTCACTACTGTATGACACATTTCATGTACTTGAGTCGTAAGTCAGAATTTAAAAATTGAGAGTGACAATTATAACATAAAAAACCGTTGTCCCTTCCATGCCCAAATACAATAAAGGTTGAAATCTCAATTATGCTTTGCAAAATTCGACGATATTTGATATAGGTCCAAGGCTGTACGTGGTCAGTTTAAATCAGAGTTTAAGTCAACCAAATTGAACCTATCAAAGTGTTGGGCAGAGCAAACAACGCCAACCAACAGCCCATAACCATCATCAACTGGTGGCTTTCGGGGCAGTTGGTGGACTCAACGTGGGGTGAGGAGACTGCCTTAGAATAGAACAATGGCACTAAGAATTATGGAATCTTTGGGGAATGGGATTTATGATGGGATTGGAATTGGCAAAGTTTCAAGGAATGTAAGAAGCCACATTATCCTTTCTACCTTTCAAGGATACCTCCTTACATCTTCTTTAAAAAAAAAAAAAAGAAGCTTGTTAGTGTACAGTTTGAGGTGGTAACTGGCTCCTGTATTCATTTCTGGGATGACATGTGGTGCAGTGACATTCCTCTCTGAGTATCTTTCCCCATGTTGTATAGGATTGCTCATTGCTTAGAGGAAGGATGCATTTGTAGCTGATGTTTTGGGTGGAAAGAATGGGTTTACTCATTGGGATATTCATTTTACTCATTCTATCTAGGATTGGAAATTGGAGAGTTTACAATCTTTCTTTGCTTTATTGTATTCCACTAATATTGATCGGAATGGGGTTGATAAAATGGTGTGGAAGCTTGCAAAGAATGGATCTTTCAAAGTTAAAATCTTATTATAGAGCCCTAATGACTGGAGGATGTCATGCCTTCCCTCGGAAAAGTATTTGGAGGTGAAAGTTCCTTCTGGAGTGGCTTATTTTATTTGGACAGGCTAGGGGAAAGATTCTCACTTTGGATAATGAGGAATATTTATATTGTCAACAGATGTTGCATGTGCAAGAACATTTGGGAATCGGTGGGTCACTTGCTCCTTTGCTGCTCTTATGCATATAATTTGTGGACGTTTGTGTTTAGCCTCTTTGGGGTTTCTTGAGTGATGCCTAAGCAAGTGGTGGATCTACTAGCTTGTTGGAATAGAGGGGTGGGCGGCAGGTGTTTGGGGAGCAATTCCACAATGCATCATGTGACTATTTCGTGAGAACATAATCTTAGAACTTTCAATGGAGAGGAACATTCCATCATTGAACTAAAACGGTTTTTCTTGCTTACTCTATTTGATTGGATGACTGCATTGAGCAGTCCTTATATCCCCTCTTTTTGAGAATTTTTAGATTTGTGTTCTTTTACTTAATGTTTTGTTTCTGTTGGTACATGTCCTGTGTACCATAGGAATAGTTTGTGTGCTTCTCTTCTTCTATTAAAAAAGTTCTTTTACCTATCCAAAAAAAAAAAGAAAAAAAAGCTTCTCAGTGTTTATATCTTTACAACTCTAGGGCGTCTGCTGTCACCAGTATTTAGGTGGTAATGGTGCAGCTGAAGTTTGCAACTTTTTTTTTTCCCTGGATCATTGCTGCTTAGTTTTGAGTGCACAAATACTGATTCTTTTAGATGTGGAATAATTTCATTATTATTTTTTTTTAAATGGAGCCTTTTATTTTAAAAATGGATAAGATAAGGAAAAATGTATTGTACTATGGTTCCACAAGCCAATGCAATGCAAAACATTTTGGCAATATTAGGTGCAGACCACCTTGAACTTTGAATACCAAACTCCCTTTGGCACTTCAAAATTAATGTCCATCTTATTACAATTCTGTCATATATCTAATATGCGACTATCTGAGAGCAGGATGCTATCTTTGTGATGGTTGATCCATCAAATTTCAAATTCCACCTGTGGAAGAGCTCTAAGTTGCTTTGGCATAGGGTGACAAATCCATCTGACTAATTTCTCTTGGTTTTTCTTAATCCAAAAAAAAAAAAAAAGAAACAAAAGAGTTCTGGGTTAATTTGGTGCAGCCAGCAAATCAGATTTGTTTGGCAAGGAATTATGAAGGAAAGGAGGATAATGGTATAAAGACCTAGACAAATCACATCTAGTTTATTTTAGCAATCAGATTTTGGAAAAAACCAATCACACAGTAATTAAAAAAAAAAAAACTGGTGGAAATTCTTTGCAATGTTTTCTGAAAAGTGGATTTCTTACCTATCTTTGATCAAACTAGGATATATGGTTTATAAACTAAAGAAAATTTGAAAGTTAACTACTAGTCTAAGCTTTAAACTACTAAAGGCCATGCAGAGCATAACTATACCCACATAATAGCCATTATGCATACCTGAACTTCATTAAATTGCACCTAAGACGTAGGGAAGACATAAAGTAGGTGTCAGGACAGATTTACAAGTGCTGATTCCTAGGTTTATCTTTATCTCTATCTTTTTTTTCCCCGGTTCTATTTGTTTTTCCTGCAACTCCCTTTAAGAATTCTGTGCTCCAACTTTAGCATTAGGGGCCTGTTTGGTTAGCTGAAAAGAGTGCAATATTCTGTATTCATTTTCAGTTTTCAGTGGGACCCACCACTAAAAAACTGATTTGGTTTTAGCATTTGTACTTAGTTTTCATTTTCAGTATCCTAAAAGTTGGATTTGAATTCAAAAACTAAAAGCAACTTTTCAGCATTTTCATTTTCTATGAATATGAATACAATGGTATATTCGTAAATATTGTGAAAACACAAAGTTACTTTTTTTGAGTGATGTGAGTGTGTGTAAGTGAGAAAAGTTACTTTTTTAAAAAAAATAAAAAACAATGACCAAACCTAGGTATGATGTGTTCTATACTCAAATTATGTATTCAAAACAATTTACCAAACATTGCCAAATGTGAAAAGAAGTGCTTTTTTCTATATTCAAATTCAGGATTTGAATATAGAATAATGAAAATGAAAAGTGGATACACCACTTTTTGAAACCAAACAGGCCCTAGATCTCTTTGTTCTGCATCGAATGGTCTTTAGACCAAATGACATCTCCTCCCATAAACAAAGGATGGAGTGTGAGGTTATGGATTCATTCGTTTATGGAAGCATGACTTATGTTTATCTTTAAAATATATATATATATATATATAGAGAGAGAGAGAGAGCAAGGAAATCATCTTCTTACTCTAAATTCCATTAACCTTACTTGAGAAACTACCTAATAGGATTCTTCCGGATTACTAGGACTCTGAATTTAGAGTATCTAATAAAATAATATGTAATCCAGAAAAGGGGAATAAACTACTAGGACTCTGTGATAACAATTTGAGAATTGTAGACCATGCTCAGCTAAGTTCGTATTGGGAAATCTAAGTTTGTTTAGCAGTAGAAGGTTGTGTATATATTAGGATTATTAAAACTGATCCAATTTGCAATTCCCATGTTGTTTGCTTGGTCCTTCATTGGCATTGCAATTATATCATTAATATTAAAGCTTGCTAGTGAACTGCTGTACCTAATATTTACAATTCTCTTCTAATGGATTTGGATTATTCACAGAGATGAGGTGTAGATAATTGACATATATATGCATTGTTATTTTCCCTCATTGATCTAATCCAATATGTGATGCGGGAGATGCAAGAAAATTATTATTTAATATTATTTATGTTTGCAAGCCAATTGTATTTTTATGTCTTAGGTTCTATTAGTTTATTGGGCTTTTAGTATTTTAATTTAGAAGTAAGGTTATTTTTGTAATAAGGCAATTAGGGTTTCTTAGCCAATTAGAACTAGGGTTTAGTAATCCTTTATAAGCAACCTATTGTACTCCTTGAAAGATAGTTGATATTTTGATGAATGAAAAAAATGGCCGTTTGGTCTTTCTTTGTTCTGGTGCTAACTCCAAGCAAGGTCTAGGTGTTGACTCCTAGGTCATATTCATTTATTTTATTGTTGTTTTAGTTTTGTTTTGGTTGTCCTGCGTCAATATGACATATGCATTCTAATATACATGGCATAGAATTGGATGAGATGTACGCATAACATTGGAGAAAGAAATATGATTTTGGATAGCATAGAATGATGGAGATGAATACATGTGTTCAACCTAGATAAGTCTATTGAAGATCCCTAGTGGACTCCATAATTTTGAGACTTAAGGTTTTCTTGTTATATTATACACACACACGCATGTTATTTTTAAGTTTAAGTATCAAGATGTTCAACAAGTACTCTTTTGTTTTGTTTAGGGATACTCGTTCTTTAGTTCTAGAAGAAAGTCTCCGAAAATTGGGAGTTGAAAAACTTAGCAAAGAGGATGTTCAGAAGATGCAATGGGAGGTTTTAGAGGCCAAAATCGGGAATTGGATTCATTTCATGCGTATTGCTGTAAGTACTTGTCTGGAATTTGAAAAATTTTGGTAGTTTTCATGTTCTGAATATATGGTTATGCATGAACAGGTCAAACTGCTTTATGCTGGAGAGCGGATAGTTTGTGATCAAATATTTGAAGGCTTTGATTCTCTCAGGGATCAGTGTTTTGGTGAGGTCACTGCAAGCAGTGTTTCAGTGCTACTTAGTTTTGGGGATGCAATTGCCAAGAGCAAAAGATCACCAGAGAAGTTATTTGTACTTTTGGACATGTATGAGATAATGCGGGAGCTTCACTCAGAGGTATAGTTGATATTACTAATTCATAGAAACCTGCACTAAGATTGCTGCTTGTGACTCATTGGGACTAGGGTAGATGACAAGGCTAGGTGGGACAATTCATAATTATTTCATTTTATTTTGGATGGAGCTGAAAATTTTGTTTTTGAGATTGTTGTTTGAAAAGTCTAGGATCCTTGGAGCTAGTGGTATCCATTCTATTGTATAATTCGTAGAATCCCTCTCATTTTGATCGTAATCCATTCATAGTTTTCAAAGAATCCCTCTTTAAAGAAATTTCTTGTATTTACTAGGTTGTTCAATATGAGGTGGATAAATTTTGCTTAAAATGTGATGTATTTACTAGGTTCTTTAGACTGCTGTTTTCTTTGATTATATAAATTATTCCTAAAAACTTAAAAATGCGTTTCTTTTAATTGAAGAAAGAAATTGACAATTTTTGTGGGGCTGGAGAAGAAGATAAATTTTGCAGATAGCCTTTTATTTATTGGTGCTACCTATTAATCTTTTAATGATTTCAATTCAAAATTTCAAATAATTTTTAATTTTGAAATCATCCTGCAAGCTTCCCTTTTGTTTCGGTCCTATATAGAATGGTATGGTTTCTACATTACCCTAATTCTGGGTATGTGATTATATTCGATGAAATCATTTTATCTTGTCGTTTGTACATAATATCTACCTTTTATTTCACTTGTAAATGATTTCAAGGTATAAAAGATTCTTATGCTTAATTAGCAGTTGCCCTTTGTATGCAATCATATTTCAATAGTGTTACAAATCAGTTTATTAACTTAGGTAACTGAATTTATTTGCAGATTGAAATGATTTTCAAAGGTAAGGCTTGCAGTGAAATAAGAGATTCCGCATTTGGTTTGACAAAACGGCTTGCTCAAACAGCTCAGGAGACCTTTGGAGATTTTGAAGAAGCTGTTGAAAAGGATGCAACAAAAACTGCTGTCTTGGATGGAACTGTCCATCCTTTGACAAGCTATGTCATTAATTATGTGAAGTTTCTGTTTGAGTAAGTTCAGCTAACCGTTCTTGCTATTCCTATAATCCCATTCTTTGTGGCAGTGTAAAATCTAGTTTCATACGTTCTACTTTGTTCTAGTTGTTGATGATTGAGCCATCAAAGCCGTAGTGACTTCACATGTATCCACCTATGAAAAATAAAAATGTCTTTATATTAGCATCTTTCATTGTTTATATCTTTATTTTCTATTCTTATCCGTTTATATTTGTTCTTTTACTTTTAATTTTTAGCTGTCTGAGACTTTGCTTCATGTTCTATTTGTTGGGAGGTGCTGCTGCCTTAAAATAAGGTTGAGAGCTTCTCTCTTACTGACATAACAATTCAATAGAAAGCCTTGTGAGGAATACTTTTAGAAGATCCTAGAAAGGAGACTTGAAGGGCAATTTTGGTAGTTTCTTAGAAATACGTGGAAAGGAAAACTCTTGAATTACAAGCAACAATTCTTTTGCTCTTTTTTTTTGGTGGGTATTTCCAGGCGACCATTTTTATATAGGAAGAATTCATAGTATCAAACATTGGGGTAAAAAAGTGTTCTAAAGTATGATCAGGGGCTGTTTGGTGGCTAGTGGGTAGTGAAAATGCAGGGAGTTTAAGGGTTTCAAATAAGTAGGAGAAAAGGGCTTGATTTAGGGTTGAAAGTGAGATGAAAATTGAGTCTGTCGAAGGGCTCTGAAAGGGCTCTGAAAAGCATTAAAAAGAGAGAGAGAGAGAGAGAGAAAGAAAAAGGCTGAAACTGGAAGCTGTCTAGGCCTGTGAAAGGTAACACTAAAGGGGGAATAGGTGGTTAGGGAAAAAGAAAAAGAAAGAAAAGAAAATAGAGAGAGAGAAAGAGAAGACATTAGGTTTCTAATTAAAAAATTATTTAACTTTGAGAAACTAAACAATGCTAAATGAAAGCTCATTTACTGAAATTACATACTATTAGACTAAAGACCCATGGCCTAGAACTTTAGCCCAAAAAGAATTCAGATATGTCAAATTTTCACATATTTTTATGAGATTTCATCTTGCCATAATCCTATATGTTAGGTTGTTATTATTATTATTATTATTAATATTATGTTTGCCTTTGGAGAGTTGAGCAGTTTATTTATTTGTCTGATTTAACTACTAATCTCGATCAAATGATTGACTTAAGATTATGCACCAAATTTTTACAGCTATCAATCAACCTTGAAGCAGCTTTTTCTAGAATTTGATAACAAAGATGAAACGGGTTCACAGTTGGCCTCAGTAACAATGAGAATAATGCAGGCTCTTCAAACCAATTTGGATGGAAAATCTAAGCAGTATAAAGATCCTGCTTTGACCCATTTATTTCTCATGAATAATATTCATTATATGGTCAGATCTGTGCGCAGGTATGTCATGTACATATTATCAGAATTCTTTTTTAAATCTTGAATGATTTTCTTGCTTGTGAATACTGGTGCTTCTTTAATATCTGTTTTCAGGTCAGAAGCCAAGGATTTGTTAGGGGACGATTGGGTGCAGAGACACAGGAGGATTGTGCAGCAACATGCAAATCAATACAAAAGGAATGCTTGGGCAAAGGTAACATTCTACCGAATCTTCTGTTGATATGTCACGTTGCCTGGTGTTGCATTGATCTGTTTCTGGAAAGATAATTTTATCATCTTATCTTTAAAAACATGTGGCTTTATTTGGGGTGTGTGTGTGTTACAATTTTTTGGTCTGAACCCATGTGAGCAACATTGCCATCTATCAATTTAATGTCTAAAGACTCTAAACTCTAAACCTTACATGTATGTAGAGTTTCTTTTCTTCTTTATTTGATAGACATGAGCATGGCTGTATGCATACAATAAAGCTCACACTGTTCTACTCATTGATCTGTGTATTTTTGTCAATTCCATCTCAGGTCATAATATATATGAGCATAGTATCACAGGTATCTTTGATACATTTTTCTCTGGGATGAGTTGCCTTGTACTCTATATGAGGCAAACAATATATTACTTCTATTAAAACAATATAGTGCAAACTCAAAGAAATGCCTTCTTAACTGGAATACATTTGATTTAGTTTCATCATATGCACTAAAGGTGTTTAAAAAATTCCTCATTTTGTTGTATTTTTATCATAGTTAATTTGAGCTCTTACTCTGAAATTTGACATCTTATGCTGTCCTAATGGTTGAAAATCAGAACACCCTCGATGTAACCTGTCCTGATTATGCTTAATGCCTTTTATTTCCCTTCAAAGTATTGATCTGGAAAGGAACTTGGTTTCATATTGCTAAATGCAGGTGCTTTTTTCCTTTGCAGATTCTTCAGTGCCTCACTATCCAAGGCCTAACCTCATCCGGGGGTGGGAGTTCAGTAGGTGGTGATGGAGGAAATAGTAGTGGAGTTTCTAGAGCATTGGTGAAAGACAGGTTAATAATGAGTTAAATCTTTATAGGATTTTTTCAAGTATTTTTTGTCACAAATGTTCTGACCTGGTGGGATTTCTCAGGTTCAAGACGTTCAATATGCAATTTGAGGAACTTCATCAAAAGCAATCTCAGTGGACAGTTCCTGACACTGAGTTGCGAGAGTCTCTAAGGCTTGCAGTCGCAGAAGTGTTGTTGCCTGCCTACAGATCTTTTGTAAAACGTTTTGGGTGCGTTTTCTCATACTTGAAGTAACACACACGCACACACACGCACGCATGTGTTTGTGTATGTGTGTGTGTAAAAGATGTTTCGTTCAGGATATGTTTATTACAAAGTCAATAATGAGGTCTATTTAGAAATTTTCAAACAACAGTTATGGATAAATGAAATACTTGAATGTTGTCATTCTTCACATTTTTTAAATGGTCATATTTAAAATGCTAGAAAAGCTCTATGTAAGAGATACAAATGATTTAGGGTACTTGACCCAAAGCTATGCAAAATACATGCAGATAGATTGTATTTTCATTGGCTGTCTAATGATTCCTCATTACTTTCTTGTTTACACTTGCTTTTGGATGTTTTACAGGCCTCTAGTTGAGAGTGGCAAGAACCCTCAAAAGTACATCAAGTATGGAGCGGAGGATCTTGAACGAATGTTGGGTGAATTTTTTGAGGGAAAGAACTTGAATGAACCTAAGCGATAATGAAGATGATATGGGCCATTAACCTCTGCTTTGGTGGTAGACATCACTCTCCTTTTGTAGAGAGTTGTGGTTTAGTTCCTGAGAGGTTCCTTTTACAGTGCCATGCTTCTACCCTGCATTATAGGTGATCACATGTATGGGTCTACCTATTGTTGGAAAAAGTTGGTGAAAAGAATAAAAGAAAGCAGATAATATTGTATGCAGTTGCTATGTAAAATACTGAATAAGAGTGTGACTTCATTCTTTCACAAAATGGCTGTGTACTCTGGTTTGGTGGTGATCCAAGTATATATTTTTATCAGATTTATTTAGTTATTTGCCACAAAGGTTGTCATATCGGAGCGATTTCAGTTGTGAAAAAGGCCAATTTGTCTTGACCAGCAAATGCATGTGGATTCTTTTGCTAAATTATCTGAAACATTAAATTGTTATATAAAAAAATATAATATGAAATGAAATACAGGAATAATTGTAAAAATAGTTTTTTTGGGTAATCGTGGAATATATATAAAGCAAAGCCAGCAACTACATAGCCCAAGGGCCAGAATTAGTACAAAACCTATTACATCCAAGACCGGTGAGGTCATATAATAAAAGCGAAGACACCTCCACAAGCGGAGTGTCTAAAAGAACAAAAGGCTGCTGGAGGTGAAGTGCCATTCTTGCAAGTTGTTCGGCACATGCATTTGCTTCTCTAAAGCAGTGTTTCAGCTTCCACCTGGGGATCCGGTTCATTAAGATCCTGCAATCATCAACCAAAGGGGCATAGTCAGCAATGGAGGCACTGCTACTGTTAAGGAGGTCCACTACTGATTTAGCATCAAGTTCTATCTCTACATCGGGCAATTGGAGTTGAATGCATAGGGAAAGCCCATCCCTTACTGCCCACAGCTCAGCGTGTAGACTGTTTGCCCACCCAATGGCCCTGCAGAATCCTTCAACCCATCTGCCATGGTGATCTCTAATGAGTCCACCACCCCCCTGCAAGACCAGGACAGCCTAAGGCAGATCCATCAGAGTTAAGTTTGTGCCAGTGGGGTTGAGGGGTTTTCCAGCTGATCGTGATAGGGAATTTCTGGTTGGGGTTAGGGGACTTAAGAGCAATGCAAGTAAATTCAGTTGCCATAAAGTCAACTTCTTCAAGCAGATGAGGGTTTGGTTGGGACAGTTGGAAAGTACTTTTATTCCTTTGGAGCCAAAGCTTCCAAATTGCAAAGAGGAAGAAGGTACCCCAGGTGTAAGGTTTATTGGGTATGGGATTTTGGTTATTGGCATTCAGATGAAGCCATTGATTGAGGGGTGTAGTGAAAAAAAGTGGTGCTGGTCCGAGCTTGATTAGTAGCTAACCAGAAATTGCTAGCGATTGGGCAGTCCCTAAGGACATGGGAACAAGTCTCATCTGCATTAGGACATGAAAGGCAGGAGGAGTATCAGATATGCATCTGTGGTGAAGTATTAGCATTGACAGGGAGGCCATTGTGTAAACATTTCCATAGAAAAATATGAATTTTTGGCAGTGTAGAGTTTCCACAGCCACTTGCCCTCAAAATTTTAATGGGGTCTATCTTCCTCTAAGCTAACTTATAGTAGGCATGATTGGAGTCAAAGTTGCCTTTATCATTTCCATCCCAGCTAAGCATATCAGTGCAACACGAGGCTTTCCTGATGGGGACTGCTTTGAAGGGAAGAAGTAGATATGTAGGTATTACAAATGAAAGGTATGGGATGTACCACTGCCCATTTCTAATGGCATCCTTGACCATTAAACTATTTTCCTCAAGGATGAGGGGTCGTTGTATCAAAGATCGAAGGGAACCCAGTTTAGACCATTTGTCATACCAGAAGGATAAAGTGCTACTATAGGTGAATGTCACAATCAATTGATGCGCTACAATGCTTTTGTTATGTACTATTTTGGAGTCCTTCATTTCTAATTGTTTGGACTTTGGGGTGCTTACAAGTTTTTTTGGTTGATAATTCGGTAGTAATAATAATGGTGGATTTGAATTTTTGGAAGTTTTTCTTTAAAACATTAAAAGATGTTAGTGGAGCTACAAACACTTTGTGATATTTTCAAATGCAGCCTGACAAATTGTAGTTTTTCCCCAAAAAAAAAAAAAAAATGCATTGTAAGCGAAAACAAGCAACCAGAATTTATAAATAAAAAATAAAATAACCAGAAAAAGTCGCAACTTTATTTAGGCTTGTTACACACAAATGACTCCAACATGAATTGCGTATCCACAGGGTAAAATCCGGATCATTTATTAAAATAAATTAATAAGGTTAAATACTCTCTTTGGTCGTATAGGGACTCTTGGTAAATTGCCGTTAATTCATGAACTGAGCCTAACAGTAGCTATTTTCTTCAAGCACTTATCTGTGCACGGTAGTGGTTGAAGCCAAATTGTTTGGCTTAAAAGCTATTTAACCTTAAAAGCTACTTTGAAGAAGTGTATTTTAGAGAATTTTGCTCTAGTAAGAGGCGGATCTTTACTCAAGTGATAAAGGTACTTCACTCAAGCTAGTGAATCTCGGTCATGCGAAATAATAGAGGAACTCGATACTTCACCTATCATTTATTCAAGGCTCATTTGTGCAAATAAAGAGTTCATGGAGAAGATTCACTTAGCAAGATTGCACAGGTTTAAGGGTCACTACGATTAAAAGGCAAGCAGGGAATTTGCAGAGTTTGTAATAGAGAGTCTAGCCATACAAATATTTTGTAAGTAGATTACTTTAACTACTTTTCTTGTAGTGAATTTTCTACAAGATTTTGTCCTTGAAGTGGTATTTCCATAAAAAAAGTTATTTAGTTTTCCACTTCGTTATCAAATTTTGTGCCTTACTTATAATGCTTTCATACTTACTACTTTTAGATTTGGTATTGATATATGTGGTTAACTATTTATCAATGCGGTTTAACTCATATCGTGTAAGATTTATCACTAAATTCAATAATTCCGTTGAATAAATCACAGAGGGTCTAAAATTTTTCACAAATGAACCAAAGCAAACAAATAAATGAATTTTTAGCCACTATATTAGTAAATGACCTACCAAGAGCCTTGTACTTCAATTGGTTGGCACTTCCAAGGTTCAAATTCTCTCCCCATTATAACTATTGAATTATCAAAAAAATACCTCTTAAAATTGAGAATGGTAACATATCAATTTGGACCATAAGCAACACATGACATCAAAGATTCCTTTTATATAAATAAATAAAATAGTTATTAAATGATGGACATTGATAACCTTGTAACCTGAGTAAGGTCCTAATGTTGAGGAGGTAATCTACTCAAATAATAGGCATTATTCTATCCTTCCCCAAAGTAACTAAATGAATAAATATTAAAGAATAGAACCGTAGATGTATGGTTTATATAATGGAATTATAATATGTGCAAGACCAAAAAATCACAAAGTATACAATTGGAGCTGAACATTCAGTAGTTACCTTCCAAGAAAAAGAGAATAAAGAAAGAAAAATCTTCATGTTTGGCTAGTATATGCCAATTAATAACAGGATACGAGTACATCACATAGTACAATTAATGAATATGTTAAAACCAACGCTTCATTTTCCTATCGAAGATGCTAGGTCTGTAAGTTGAATTGGCCATGGCAACAAGAAGGGGGAACTGCATTAATACAAAGAGGGTGATAGGAATACTAGCCAAGCAAATGACAGGTTTGAAAATCCATGATTGTTCATGTAGCATAAGTAAAAGTGCAGCAGAAAAGGTTGTCATCATGGCTACAATAGAGAAGAAAAGGGTGGAAAGTCCTATTATCATCTTTCTAGGCAAGGACTCAAGGAAATCTTCTTCTGCATAACGAGATGTGAGGATTCCCAAAAACATCAAGACTGAAGTTGAGGAAGAAAATAGTGAGAGAGCATCGGATACTATAAAGACTAGAAATAATTTTTTATTTAAGAAAATTGGGAAGCCATTATTTTGGTCGTTACCACCTGGAACGGTAAATACTGCAACAAACATAATGGTAACAATGAGAGCACCCACCATGGTACAAGAAGATGCTGTGTCCTTCATCCATTTCTCTCCCTTGCTCATCATGTCCTCATGGTTCTTTGTAAACAATTGTCGGGGAGTCAAACCCTGCTTGTTTAAATGTCCATGAACCCTAGGAGGGACAATGCTTTCCACCTCCTACATTTGTCAAACAAAATCTTAGAAACAAATATATATATATATATATACACACAAATATATCACAACATTAGAAAAGACATAAATTATTTACCTCATTTATATATTAGGCGGAAATACTATTTTCATTCCTACATTTTCACCTCATTTCTACTTTGATCCATACTTTTTTTTTTTACCGCTTTTAGTCCCCAAAATAAAAAACCGTTCTATTTTGGTCCCTATCGTCATCTCACTAACGGAGGGGTTGTTCACATAAGAGTTGAGACTAACAAATGTTTTACACTTGCCCTAATGGTTTAGTGACCAGTTTTACTTCTCACTTTGGGCCTATTAAATGAGTGTAATACATTTGTCAATCTCAACTCTCAAGTGAAATGATCCAAATATCCCCTTAAAATCTTCAAAATGACAGAATTCCTCTAAAATTTCCAAAAATATTAAATTACCCTCTCAAAAGAGTCAAAACCTTCAAAATGTCCCTGAAACTTTCAAAACAACCAAAATACCAGTAAAACCACTAACATGATGAGAAAAAATATATCTGTTGAAATCCTCTAGAATAAGACCTAGTAAACTTATAAAATGACAAACATACCTCTAAGATTTTCAAAATAATTAACCAAATAATAATAATAATAATAAAAACATCCAAAATAATGAAAGTAACTTACAAAGTGACCAAAATATTCTTGAAGCCTCCAAATGACCAAAAAATACTTTCAAAAACCTCTAAATCACTTAATTTCCCCTTCAATCACCAAAAAAAACACCCTTAAAAACCATTGAATGACAAAAATGCCTTATGAAATCTTCAAAATGATCACGCTATTCCTGAAAACTTAAAGAATCGCCCCCCAAAACTTTAAAAGTTACTGCTCAAAAACAACTCAAGTGTCCTTTTACAGGTTTGAAGTGTTTGTAATTTTGTATGTGGATGTATAAGTTTATTTGATAGTTTTTATTAATTATTTTAGCATTTCTTTGTTGTTGGACTCTTATTTTGATTGTTGTTATTTTGATTGTGTTTTTTTACGTTGATTTTAGTTTTCTGTATTAGTATTTTAAAGTAATGAATTAAAACTTATAATCTAATATTCACATAAAAATATAGAAATTTTTTGTAAATTTCTGTACCAGCGAAAGTAGTACAACCAAACACCAAAAACTATTCAAAAGGGCCACAGTAACATTTTGTAGCCTACTGTTACCGCTTGATTAAAGACTTTAATAATTAATAGTTTAAGTGTAACATATAGCCAATAGATAAAGACCAAGAAATTGAAAGCGAGAGAGATAACCTTAAACCATTGTAGTTCTCTTTGCATCTGTAAAGCTGCACCTGCGATGTGATCAAGTGATGTAGAAGGTGCTGACATCCCTGCCATATGTAATAAGGTATTGCCGTAGGAGGAATCTGAAGCACCCGCCAAAGCGCTTTTCATATTAAAACCATAGATAAGGCCAAAGATTTTGGCTCGACGATATTGGACAGCAGCCGAAAAAATGTTGCTTGATTCTGCATCATGGCTGAACACAAATATGGGATCCGCTTTCACCATTTCAAATACAAACTCAAAAATCCCTTCCTTGGTTGCACGGACGATGGCATCTCGAACGCGACCAGTCCGCATTTGTTGAATATTTGAAATTGATAACTGTTCCCTCATGCGACCCAGTAGTTCATTGGATTGGAAGTGGGTCAACTTCATTTCATATAGATGCTTGATACCTTGGTGAATAATCAAAACATTGAAATTATCTAAGCGACCTTAAAGATTAGAGTACTCCATTTAAGGTGCGCTTGAGATTAATATCTACAAGTCTCATTTACTTGTTTCCTTCGTTTACTTAGCAAAAAGAAAACAATTTCCGATCCCATGGACTTAGTTTAATAGTGTTAAGAAGTGAGTAAGCACGTGTGCTTATAATAAGAAACAAAATTACCCTATAAGTTAAGAGTATTAAAATGGGAGGAATATGAAAGTTAGAAACAAATTTTAAGTTTCGATTATGACGGGAATGTAACTTTGAAAAAAAAAATAACAATTTAAAGATTGTTATTTAAGTAAATATGTTTGTTCCCATTATGAAACAATTTTTTAATAAAAAAATAATTAAACTAGAAACAATTAAAAATTAGTCATATTGTGGGGGCCGAATAGTCATTGAAATTATTAAAGGCAAGTTAATTGGGCTTGTGGCCCATCCGAGGACGCAAATCTGTCCGAGGAGGCCCATATCAGGTTGTTGGGGTAACCAAACGAAAGGAAGAGTGAATATCACGAAATGTGAGTTTAGTATTCGTCCAAGGACAAAATCCTTCTCGGCGATATGAGTCTGAGGACGATTAGGACGCCATCTGGTTACAAACATACTTCGGAGTTACGTTACCACTAAAGGTGGGATAAGGGACCAAAGGTAAGAGAGAGAGAAGGCGAACAAATATCTATGGCAACAGCTACCTCCGCATTAATTGCCTCTCAACCAACTCTCTGGCCGCATTAATGTGGAAGTGATGCCTGAACAGTGATGAAGCAGCCTTACAGCTGTTAGAAGGAGGTTTCAGAAGGTGTTGGATGAGACAGAAAGAGATCCCCTGAACTCAACCTACACGTGTGTGGTGAAGATGGAATGAAGAAGGCGGTATATAACATGAAAGAAAAGCGTGCCAAATGGGGATCGGAAGATAGAAAAGAAAAAAAAAGAGAACACTTAGGAGAAAAACGCTTGAAACCACAAAACTGTATTTGATCCAAAGAAAAATAGATCGTTATATCGGCTCTAATCCATCTATAAACGTGAGATTGAATCTTTTTATTTTTAGAGAAGTTAATCTAGTTCTTGAACACCCACGCTCTATAAATTTTATTGTTTGGGCATTTTTAACGTACGAACCCAAAACCGGTTAAGGATCGTTACAAATTAAGTCCTTACACATATTATTCTTAGTTGATGTTAGTCTTTGAATTTTGAATCTTCAAACACATAGAAAAATTAAATTAATGTGCAAAACTTAGATACAGTTTTTTAAGTTTAGTACATTAGGGTTTCTAATTAAATTTAAGCACATAGTAATTAACAAATAAAACATAAATAGTGTTATTATTTCAAAAACAATATAACTCAATACAATTATATGTTTGAATTTACTTATGTAATTTAATTATTGTACCTAAGGAATTATAATAAATTGAGTTCTAGAGTACAATACCCAAGAGAGTTTGGAGATTTGAAACTAGTCGGCTCAACGAAGATAGCCCTGCAATGTAAAAACCTTGCTAAATTGTAAATTTGAAAATTATTCTCATAAAAAGAATAGACAAGATAAGCATTATATATGTAAAATCCTAAATTTTGATCCTAATTTCAAATTAAATACTAAAATTTAAATTTCATTATTTTCCATCTTATAATTTCACATTGTTATGAATGCTTTCATTATAGTTTTCTATGATGAAAGGGAATCATGGAGTGGTAATTATTGAAAAAAAATCACAAAATTTGATTGTCAATGTTAGCATTCACATTGGTCTCCCTAAAATAGGATAAGAGACCAATTTAGAGAATGAACCCCCCCCCACCCCCACACCCCCACCACCCCCCACCCCACACAAAAAAAAAAAAAAAAAAAAAAAAAAAAAAAAACTCACAATGTCTTCCCAACACATCACCAAAATAAACATTTTGTTAGCATTTACATCAACTTATGCAAAAATTACTATTTATTTTAGAATAAAAACCATTTTTAACTGTTTAGGCTAACTATTTCTAAAGCACTTTGATATTTTATTCTATACTTTATTTCATTGAAATATCATTTTTCTTGATTTTTTAAAATTTTTTTTCTCTTTGTTCACACACAACAGCCACCATCCACTTTGTTTCTCTTCACCCTTGGAAAGGCCCAAAATGTATGTGTGTGTGTGTGTGTGTGTGTGTGTTGTATAAGCTACAGTTGTTTGTATATTTGCCCAAGCAAATTTTGCAAAATCATATTTTGCATAATCGGTTCATGATATGATGTGGGTGATTTTTGGACTTCATTGAGAACTTTATGCTATTTTACATGAACCGGTACAAATGCAATACTTCTCTATATTCAGGAAAGCATTGTTTATTCCCAAACTCTTATATATTATTTTTTGTGTCTTATAATTGAAAAAGAAAAAGAAAAAAGAAAAAGAAAAAAAGGTGCTTTGCATAGTTTTAAAAACTAGAATGGTCAAAGAACCAAAAAAAAAGTACCAATTCCTGGTTTTTTACTAGTTTTGGAAGTTTTGATTGGACCGAATTATAGTTCGATTCTCAGTTGAACTTGCCAGTTTAGTTCGGTCTGGTCTTGTTTTTAAAACTGTGGTATGATATTTTGAAAAGTGGGTTGAATAAAAAAAAATTAAATAAGTAATATTTTTATAAAATAGGGATTCTGATGTGGATGTTTTGAAAAATTGTTAGCTAAAACAAGAAAAATAAATTCTTCTATAAAATTTGGAGAAAAATTTAGAGACACAAGATGACTGCTCTTTCACCACCCAAATCTTGAGAAAATGAACTTTGGACAATGACATACCTAATCCACTAGTTTCTTTATCACTGCTTCGATTTCCTACTTATTTTTGAATGTTCAAATGAGTTTTATTGATCGAACCCGCTGATTGAATATGAATACCTTTAAAGGAAAAAAAAAAGCACAAAATTATATAATTCAAGCTTCGCCATATATGTTTCTAAAATAATAATTAAAAAAAGGCTTCACTATGTCCAAGGATAAATTGATATTTTGAAAAAAGAAATAATTACAATTTGGCTTTATCTTTGGAGTAGTGTTATTTCATACAAACTATTTTATATACGCTTCTCAAAAAAAGAAAAAAAGAAAAAACTGTTTTATATACTTTTACACACATCCCAAAAAGTTATTGAATTCGTGACATGAAATCACGATTTCTAACTTATGAGATATATGTAAAACTATAAAATAGTTTGTGTACAACAAATTAACTCTTATTCTTCTCAAAAAAAATGAAATAAAATAAAATAAAACTCTTATCCTAAATTATTAACTGCAATGTTCAAAAGGAAACATATATAGAATCAAGACAGCTATAGATTATATTAGGGGATGATTTCTTCAAACAATTGATTGCCACGGTTTAAATCTTGAAAATTTGGAATCCAAAGTAATACGGTAAAAAATATTAAAATCTTCAAGTAAGGGACATAAATTATAGTTGTGGTGTTTTTCAAAAAAATAAAGTTATAGTTGTGGGTAGGGACGTCCCATTAACAATTCTAGGGTGCTACCTATTTTATGTTTAATTTTTATTTGTTTTTTGATAATTCAATAGCTTGAAAGAAAGTTTAAATTCGGAATGTCTTTTTGGAAATATAAAAAATGTACGAGTCACAAGACTTTTGGCCAAAATGTTATCCATTTTAACATGTACTTTTAACTGCCTTAATAAATTTATAAATAACATAAACATCTCTTAAATTTGGTTAAAATTATTAGTCCAAAGGCTCCCCCCTCCCTCCATTTACATTCAAAGTAGCCATGCATATATGGGCAAATATAGGGAGGACCTATTTTTTGTGACAAAATTATTTACTTTTAACTGTTTATCTAGTTTTTCGCTGAAAGGTTTTTGCTAAAAGTACCAACGATAAAAGCCAAAATCTAAATAAAATAAGCTGATCAATTTTTTGCTAAAAGTATTGTAGCAAAAAGTAGAGTGGGACACTAGGATCTACAAAAAAAAAAAAAAGGGGTATTTTGAGCAAAAATCATAAAATGAGACCTACAAAAAGTTAATTGGACCTGACTTTTTGGCCAAAACTTTGCAGTAGAATATGTGTAACGTGGAACGCTAAATGCGAAACGAAATAAGCTTGGGTTTTTGTGGGACTCACTTGGAGCCAATAAATAGTAAATAAGTTTTAGCAAAAAGCTAGTAAAAACCGGGTGCCAACATATCCTCATCCTTTTATAGCACATTTGATATAAAAGTTACCAAAAACTATATCTTTGGATAAATACTATACAAATAAGCTACTGAAATTAGTAAATCCCAAACGGACATATTAATATAAGGACAAAATTTAGTTACAAAATTGATTGTAGCCTTAACCTTACTCAATATCATTAACATTACTACATATTTTGAAAATCTAATCATTAGATTGTATATTCTTTACGCTCTTAATACCCATGTCAAATTTTGTGCCAATCGGATATTATTTACTAAATGATCTATAAAATTATATTTTATGCATAATTTTAAACTATAGAAACTTGCAATTTAAACAATCTATTGATGGCATAGCTATTAATCTTTAATTTTCTAGAAATTTTGCAAGCATGAAGAATATAAGAAAAAAAAATGTAATCCAATAGTGGGTTTGTCAAAATTCACCTCTAATAAAAAGATATTGAGTAAGGTAGCTACAACCAATTTTGCAGCTAAATTTTGTCCTTTATATAATTTGCTAAGTGATTATTTTATTTTTTTAAGAATCAACTTTTTAAGCAATATACTTATACAAAAAAAAACCTTTTTAAGTAATATAATTATGTGGTTAAGATATAAACAAGTTATTAATATTAAATCATAGTTATATTCTGTATGTGCCGACTCACATTTTTTATCACTTTCTTTTTCATGTATAAAAATAATATATTATTAGAATGTTATATATGAATATAAGTACTTTTTTTTTACATTGATTTAAGTTGGGTCTTACTTTTTTTTTTTTTTTCCATTGATTTAAGTTGGGTCTTACACATTATGCTTATGCAATATGATTTTGGATTAATGTCAGTGTTACACATCATAAAATATAAAAATATTATTTTGGACACATTATAAGCACATTAAAAGTATAGACACTCTATAACCAAAGTTATAACAGATTTTCCCCTAAAAGGAGTTATAAGAGGTTTAAAAATGCTTTTAAAAAAAATTAAAATTCAGTTATAAAAATTTCTATATATCTAAAAAAATTATTTATTTTAAAATATTTTGATCATTTATCATAATTGTTTGTATTAATAATAAAAATTGGGTATTGTGCTTGTGCTATGCAACTTGACTTAAGTATTATCCATTGTAAAACGTGCTTTTTCAATGTATTGCACCATAAATATTAAAACTATTAAGTTAGTTTGTTATAAATTGAACTCTACTTAAATTTTTCAAGAAATTTAAAATACAATTCCAATTAAAATTCAATTACTAAAACTATCAAGAATTTTAAAGAAGTTTCACTATTTACTATAAATTATAATCTACACTAATTATTGGTTTTGATAAAAGCAAAATTTACACAATTTATTATTTAAATAATTTAGGTAAATTATATTTTAAACCCAATAATTCTATTATCTATTTAATGTTTTAATTTTAAATATTTTATTAAAATATTTTCTTTAATTTTCATATAAGTTTGGATTAACCAGTACTTTGCATACATATACTATAATAATTAAAATGAAGTCATTTCACTTGTCTTTTTTTAACTGCAACGAGTTTCTAAGAATTCTAACAAATTTAAAATATGACTCACATGCCAAAAGCCTTTTAACTTAATTAGTTAGTATTTTTGGTGTTTTCAACACATTTAGGATTCAAATTTTCCCTCCATGTTGTAACTATCGAATTATTCCCCCAAGAAAAAATTGACGATACAAATTCACATTACATTCAAATTCTCAACAAAATAAAAAAATAAAAAAAATAACATATTAATTTAAATAAATTAACATCATTCCTAAAAAATTAAATTAGGATTTCTATTTCAAAATAGATTCACACAATTATTGACTATGGAAATAATTTCTTAAAAAAATCCTCTTAATTTTTCTAATTCTTGCATGTTTTTTCCATAAGCATGTCAAAATTCATTCTTTGAAATGCTTATTTTCAATTATAATGCTATCGAAGAGATCAACAATTTATTAACATAAAATCTTACTTTTTTAATTTCGAGTAATGTTTAAGACTATTAATACCACTTGATTTTTTAGAATTTTTATTTTATATTTTGGCTTATGAATCATATGGATAATCTAAAATATATTCATATTTCAATTGATAAAAATCATTTTCATTAGATCAAAATGGCAGTATAGTACCACTACATGTGTTCCCTAATGCAATATTAATAATGTTGGGTGTTACAACCTATTAGATATGCTGTTTAACATTCAAGATTTTTGTAACTCAATTGGCATCTCTTTATTTATTTATTTATTTTCCTAATTTGATAGTTACAATAGGGATGGTGGGTTTGAACCCTAGTGTGCCAACTTGTTAAGCTATAAGGCTCTTGGAAGCACCTCTTTATATTTTTTAAAAAAGATGCATCTGTAGTTCAAATCTCTCTTCCCATTAGTGTAACTATCGCTTTATAAATAAGGGGGGGGGGGAGATATGGGATTTGTAAATTTAGATATGAAGAATGAAAAGATATGATATTCCCAGTTTCAACCAATTATTTGATGATTCAAAGTTGAAACACTTTTACCAAAAAAAAAAATCAAACACACCTCCTCCCTCCCCTTCCCTCTCAAATGGGCCTCTTGTAATGCCTAGAGCATTGCACCATCTCTACTCTTCTCCTCTATTTTGGCCTAGATTGGATCTACAGATAGAAGAGATGGGCTTGGTCCTTAAGGGCCCCCCTTTTCATAGGTTTTTATTTATTTCTCTGTTTGTCGAGACATGTGGTGGCTTTATTTCTTTATAAAGTTTATCATTTGTGTTTTACTAGGGACATTAGCTTATGTTCCAACTCTATTACTTCTGTTTAGGAGTGGAATTGTCAGTGACAGCATGTGTTGGTGAGTGTACAGTACACCAGCCAAGGCAAACATGAGTGCTGACCTAGCTGAATCCATACCTTACATGTGGACAAGCTGTGAGGAAAGAAAATGAGACGTTGGCAAAGAGAGGGTATCCATGGATCATGCCAATGGCGTGATTACCCTTGGGGAGAGTGAAGTACGTGCCTGGCATGGACACCTAGCACTAGTGTAAAAGGGAGATAGCAACTTCCTATGGTCAGCGGCTGTAGAACACTCCTCATTGACTGAAGCTATGTTGGACCACTGCTGAGAACGCGTGTATCACTCCTGACCTCCCTGATGTCCCTTTCCTTGTCTATTACTTGTCCTTCACAGTGTCACAAAGCCACCCTTCATCCCACTACACTGACATTGGTGAATTTTCTCTCTCTTCCAGCCATAGTATAGTACAGTAGTTGTATTAGGGTTTGAACGGAGGAATGAGAGCTTGACACCTGTTTTTATGTACCTAACAATATTCCTCGTGCTATAAGAGGAACATGTTGCTGAGCAATTAGGGCAAGAGATAGAAACAACCACAACCACAGCCACAACAACCACTGCCACTATCACCACCCCCCAAAAACTACAACTCCCAATTACCAAAATCACAACCAAATCACAAACCCACAACCGCATCACCACCATCATCTGGGAAAAGAAAAACAAAAACGAAAATCAATTGGACCACAAAGCCCCACTGAAGCACATATCAAACCACCATAAATATGATCGGACCACCGTAAATCCGATTGAAACCCAACCCAACTACTACAAGCCAACTTGAGAGAGGAGAGTGGAACAACATAAAGTGAGAAAGTTGATTTCAGTTAAGAGGGAGAAGGGGAGAGGCTGGGCATGAAGACGTGGGTGATAGAAAATTAGAAACAGAGAAGCAAAAAGAGAGAAAAGAAAAACAGCCACAACAACCATTGCCACTGTCACCACCACCCAGAACCACAACCCCCAACCACCAAAATCACAACCAAATCACAAACCCAAACCCACATCACCATCACCACCATCAACCGGGAAAAGAAAAAGAAAAACGAAAATTAATCAAACCCACGAAACCCCACCAAAGCACATATCAAACCACCATAAATCCGATCGGACCATTGAAGCACACATCGAACCATCATAAATCCGATCGGAACCCAACCCAACTGCCACAAGCAAACCCAAGAAAGGAGAGAGTGACAAGATAGAGTGAGAAAATTGATTTCAGTGGAGAGGGAGAAGGGGAGAGGCTGGGCATGAAGGCGTGGGTGATAGAAAATTAGAAATAGAGGAGAAGCAAAAAGAGAGAAAAGAGAGGAGAGAGAAGTAGCACGTGAACCAAATAAACAACATTATTTGAGTTTAACTTCCAGCTACAGTCAGTTGCTAAAAATGGCAATTTACTGTAGCTAAGAGTTAAATTTTTTTTAAGTATAATATCTTTGATGTTGTGGGTATTTTTAGCACCACTACTATGAATGCTCTTACAACCCAAATCTTGAGAAAAGGAAATATGTACAGTGACATACTTGATTCAATAATTTCTTTACCATTGCTTCGGCTTTCGTTTCTCGCAGGTTTTTGAATGTTCAAACGAATATCATTAATGAGACCACCCGATTGAATATGAATACCTAGAAAAAATATATATATACACACATGCACAATTATATAATTCAAGCTTCATTAACTATTGCAGTTTGGCTTCATCTAAGAGTAATGTTTATCACATACAAATTATTTTACACAATTTTATACACCCCCAAAATTAACTACAATCATGACTTAAGTTTGTGTACAACAAATTTAACCCTTATCTTAGATTTGTAGCAATATTCAAAGGGCAACACATACAGAATCAAGAAAATTACGAATTGGATTAATGGGAAATGATTTCTTCGAACAATTGATTGACACACTTTAAATATTGAAATTTGGAAACAAAAGTAATACTGTAAAAAATATTAAAATCTTTAAGTAAGGGACTTACATTATAGTTGTGGAACTAGTAGGAGCGTCCCATTAACATTTGTGGGGTGTTACCCATTTTTTGTTTAATTTTTATCCGTTTTTGTATAATTTAATAGTTTGAAAGGAAGTTTAAATCCTAATTTTCTTTTTTGGAAATATAAGAAGGTACGAGTCAAAACTATAAAACTTCTGGTCAAGACGTTTCCCATTTTAACATGTACTATTGGAATTGTTTTTGGTTCAGAACTAATTCAATAAATTTATAGATAAGACAGACATCTCTTAAAATCAGTTAAAATTAATACAATCCAATGACGTTACCCATTTACATATATGGGCAAATATTGACAAACTATTTTTTGTTTCAAATTTTTTGCAAATAATCTAACTTTCATCTTTTTTTGAAATAAAGAAGTTTTTAGTGTCTGTTTTATAAGAACAACTTATCTAGTTTTTTGTTAAAAGATTTTTGCTGAAAGTTTTGTAACTAAAAGCTAAAACCTAAAAAAACAAAAGTTGATACTGAAAGTATTTTAATTAAAAGCTAAAAACTTTATTAAAAAAAAAAAAAAAAAACTAAAGCCCAAGATGTTCCGAGTCTGGTTCTCAAAAAAAATAAAATAAAAAAAACAAAGTTAATTGATTTTTTGTTGAAAATACTATAGCAAAAGTGTAAAGTGGAACACTCGACTCGCAATAAGCAAAAATCATAAAATGTGACCCATAAATAGTTGATTGTTGTTAACTTTTTGACCAAAACTTTGTAGTAGAATACATATAACATGGAATCCTAAACTTGAGCCAAAATAAGCTTGTATTTTTTGTGGGACTTGCATTGGAAAAAAGCAATAAGTTTTAGCAAAAAGCCAATAAAAAGCTGGTGCTAAAAGCAACCTTAGCCTTTTACAACACATTTGATAAATACTATGAAAATAAGCTATTAGGAATAAGCAAATCAAACGGACATATTAATATAATTTTCTAAGTGAGTATTGTTATTATTATTATTATTATTATTATTATTATTATTTTGAGAATCAACTTTTTATGTATTTATACAAAAAAATTTTCAAGTAATATAATTACAAGGTTAAGATATAAACAAGCTAATTTATAATAAATCTTAGTTATATTCTATATGTGCTTACTCACATTTTCTTTTACTTTCTTTTTCATGTCTAAAAATAGTAAATTATTAGAATGTTATATATGAGTAGAAGTTTATTTTTTTCAACATTGATTTAAGTTGTTCTTGTGCAATATGATTTTGGTTTGATGTAAGTGTTACACGTCATAAAATATACTTTCACTGTGTGGACACAGCACATTAAAATTATAGAAACCCTATAATCAAAGCTTTAAGAGGTTTAGAAATGCTTTTCTAATTAAAATTCTATTATAAAAAAAATTCTATATATCTAAAAAAATCATTATTTATTTTAATTTATTTTGATTATTTCTAATAATTTTTTGTATTAATAATAAAAATTGGGCATTGTGCTTGTGCTATGCAACTTGACTTAAGTATTATCCTTTGTAGGGCGTGCTTTCTCAATGTACCGCACTATGAAATTAAATTTATTAAGGTAGATTTTTATAAATTAAACTCCACTTAAATTTAAAGAAATTAAAAAAAAATGACTCCAATTTAAATTTAATTATCAAAATCTATCAAAAATTTTAAAGAAGAGCTTCACCATTTATTATAAATTATAATCTACAATAATTCTTGGTTTTGATAAAAGCTAAACTTACACAATATATTATTTAAATAATTTGGAAAAATTATATTTTAAACCTTATAATTCTATTATCTATTTAATTTTTTAATTTCAAATATTTTATTAAAATATTTTCTATAGCTTTCATATAAGTTAACCAGTACTTTGCATAAGCATACGTATACTATAATAACGAAAATGGCGTCATTTCACTTGTATTCCTTTTAGCTACAATGATTTTCTAAGAATTCTAATGAATTTAAAATATGACTGATCATATGCCAAGAGTTTTTTAGTTCAATTGGTCATTCCTAAAATATTAAATTAGGATTATCTATTTCAAAAATAGATTCATGCAATAACCAACTATAGAAATAGTCTCTTATAGAAATAATTTCTTCCAAAAATCCTCTTAATTTTTCTAATTCTTGTATGTTTTTTCCATGTCAAAATTCATATTTTGACATACTTATTTTTCATTTCCAATGCTATCAATGAAATCAAGTTATCAATGTAAAATCTTACTTTTTTTAATTTCAAATAATATTTAAGACTATTAATCTTAACTTAATTTTTTAGAATTATTATTTTGTATCTAGGCTTATGAATCACATGGATTATTCATATAATCTTAACTTAATCATATAATCAAATGGATTATTAATTAGAATCTATGATATTCCAAATTTCAACCCGTTATTGGATGATACAAGCACCCCCCCCCCCTCCCCCTCTTAAATAAACAAAAACTGTTATTGCATGATGTTACCTAAAAAATCCTTAATAAAATTAAATCCATTTGCCAAATGGGCCTCTTGTAATGCTCAGATCCTTGCACCATTACTTCGGCCAAAATGGCCCATTAGCATTAATTTTTGAAATATTTAGCAACAGAGCACTGTTTCGGAAATAATTAGGGAAGTACTACTTTTTTCGAAAACGCCGCTATAGGGCCCGAAAACGTCACTATAGGGCTTAAAAAAACGCCACTATAGGGTCCCTTGAACCTGTTATGGGGACTTATAAAAAAATTTTGCAGGAAAACGCCGCTATAGGACCCAAAAACGTCACTATAGGGATTAAAAACGCCACTATAGGACCCCTTGAACTTGTTATGGGACTTATAAAAAAATTTTGCAGGAAAACGCCGCTATAGGGCCCAAAAACGTCACTATAGGGCTTAAAAACGCCACTATAGGACCCCTTGAACCTGTTATGGGACTTATAAAAAAATTTTGTAGGAAAACGCCGCTATAGGGCCCGAAAAAGTGGTATTTCCCTAATTATTTCCGAAACAGTGCTCTGTTGCTAAATATTTCAAAAATTAATGCTAATGGGCCATTTTGGCCCCATTACTTCTCTTCTCTTCTCTTTTGGGCTATACTGGATCTACAAATGAAGGATATGGGTTTGGGCCTCAAGGGCCCCCTTTTTCATAGGTTTTTTTTAAGGGATATCATCACATAATTCACATTGATATAATTAAATTCATCCATTATTTGCATAATACTAAAACAAGTCAACGAAAAACAAGGGTGAAGGGTGAAGAGTGAAGAGTAAAAGGGATGGTACTAACCGGAATAGATCCATCGTTTCCAAAATACGAGCCGATTTCCACTTGGGAAATAATCGGACATACAAGCCAGTGCATAAAAAGGGGAGTCACCAGTTACGCCTTGAGCAAAAACCAAACGTGGACAACGCTTGACTAAATCCAGAGCAATATCTATATTGTGTTGTACCATATGGACAGAGAAATTAATCAATCATACAGAATTATATTGCGAAAATTTCAAGTAGGAAATAATACTCAATGGACAGTTAAGACGAAGAGTTAATTCTTACCCAAAGCTTCGTTATATATTGCCTCGCAAACAACTGAAGCCCCCATGGTGCCATTTTCTGGCATTAGAATTTCTAGCGGAGTGCGCCGATAGAGATAACAACCCAATTTTAAATGCCCGTTGTAAAGAGCCAGAACAACTGGAATATTTCCATCGTCATCTCCAATACTGATCAAGTTCTCATTCTTTCCAAGCATGCATTCTGCTATACGGTAGTTTCCAAAATAAGTTGCCTGAGCTAGAGCTGTGAGACCATAAATATCTTTTATTTCCAAATTTTCTTCAGACATTTGCTTTACCAACTCCTCCACTATATGCACATGTCCAGCTTTAGCAGCAACATGAAGTGCGGTCTGGTCCCTAACTGTAATTTTTGCACTTACTGCATACGGATGGCGATTAAGGAACTCCTTGGCAGCATTCCAATTACCAATTTGCAAAGCTTTGTATAAGTCCATATAAATCTCAACGCCATCATCAATGTTTCCCTTTTTGTCACTTTCTCCTGCCAAACTTTATTTGATTATTTTTTTATTTTTTCACAGATTTATTTTTTTCAGAGAATGAACTGAAACGAAACCATTCTGACATCTACATGTCAACTATCAGTTGATATTTTTTGTTAATTCTGAATTTCAATATTAATTAAATACCTAGAAAGAGACATTGGATTTAGTACAGACAAAAGCCATACCATGTCAAAGCAAGTGCAATATGAGCCTAAATCAACCCTATAATGTTTGGTGAAACTTGAGGGAAAAAATCTATAAGAGATTAAATATGATTCTTATTAACATAATAATTATGAAGATGAGTTAGTGTTTAGGAATCAAATCTACATGAATGTGAAAGGTTGAATAAATATAATGCTACTGATGAATTAAGTAGTATACAAAGAGAGCTAGGGGCAATGTCAAAGCCAAATTAATTTTATGGGGTCCAAGTTATAAAAAAAAAAAATATATATATATATATATATATCATGAAATTTGAAATTCTAAATCCAAGAATAACCTCTCTCTCTCTCTCTCTCTCTCTCTCTCTCTCACGGCTTCCTTTAGTTTATATATGTGTTAAAGAAGAAGCAGAGTCAACTTCGTTGATAGTATGCAAAGGAGTAGAGAAAGAATACAAAGATGACATAACTAATAACCAATTATGTGGGAGTAAAATGCTTTTTTTAGATTTTGATGAACCAATAACTGAAAATGTTATTTCAAAGTTTCAATAACTCAAATGAAGTTCCTTTGAAACAAAAAAGTAAAGGTTCATATTTGCTTAGAAAATATAGATCCATTTTATTTATGATGTCTATTATATATTTATATGCTCAGTTTGAAAACTATTATTTAAGACTAGGCCAAATGTCAAGAATGAACTGATTATTGGTCAATTGTCGTAGAGTAATTGTTGCAGCAAGCTCAGTGCAGCAGCAAGTAGTACAACAGCAATATCAATTCAATAACGGCATGTAGTTAATGTGCAATAAGTGGCATATGGTTAATCGTAATCCGCACATGCTTATTTCAATTAGGTCACATGCTTATTTGAATTAGGACGTGCTAGTATGAGCTATAATAATTGTTGGATAGCTGTTAGGAGAAAGATAGAGTTAGTTACGACAGTTATTACTCTAGAAGAAGTTGTTTCTAACCAAGCCTTGAGTATAAGAGGCTAGTTCTTGTAATCATGGAAGTTAAGCAATAAAGAACTAAGTGAATTCTCTTCTAAGTCTCTAAATTCTCTCATTCTCCCTCTTAATCTCTGGGGGCTCGGTTCCCTTTAAAGAACCACTACAGTTTCCTTTACCTAAACGGCAAACCACCAAGACCTTAACGAAGGTCTTAATAACCAACTTTTTTTAAAAAAAGACTACGATATTCTCTTGAGGGATTGTAGTTGGTTAGGGACTACGGAAAAAATGTGATAATCAAGGTGCCGATGACATTTAAATTTTGTTGGACTTACAATTTATGGTGAAAAAATAAGATGATGAGAGAATTATCTTCCATTGAAAATCTGACCAAATTTATGAAGATGTATCATTGTTAAGCAATCAAGAAATAGCTTTTAGAGAGAAGCTAAGCCACTGTAGCTTATTCATAGCAATGTGTGTGGACCGAAACCATCATTGCTTTGTACAAATAACTATTTTCTTCTCTTCATTGATTAGTCAAAAAGATGATTTTTCTTTTTTCTAAAATAGAATTATGAGAATTTTAAAATTATTTAAAAAGTTTAAACTGTTGTAGATAGGTATAGTAGTTATGAAATTAAGACCTTGTGATTCGATAGAAGGGAAAATTCAAATAAAATGAATTTAAAGAATTTTATGAAACATATATTATTGGTCATCTTTAAAAGTCCTTAGAATGGTAAATCAAAATGGCATAGCTGAAAGAATGATTTGATAAATTCTTAAACTGATCGAGAGCTATGATCCAAGATTAGAGCAGACAAAAGATATAGTTTCGACTTACATGTGTTTAGGAGCATAACATGTTGTTATCGTCATTATTTGTGTGTGTTGAAAAATCCATTCCAAGATGCACTTTATATGTATTTGGAGTCTAATTTTTTAGTGTCCAAAAGTGTATTGGATATCCATGTTGAAGAATGAAGAAAACTGTTCAAGAAATTGCTTGAGAGTGCTGAATTTTGCATCTCTACTGCACTTAAAAGAAACATGCATATTGAGAAGTTGTTACAACTTTGTGTGCCTAAGATTTTGTACTGAGCTACTACCATTTGTATTGGAGCATGTTACTGTGAAGAACTTTGCACAAATCAACTGCATCAATCGAGGATTGTTGTAAGATTCAACCACACATTGGTAGATTCGTGTACATTGAAGAAGTCTACCAAAAAGAGCAGTCCAACTAGGTTAGATATGGGCTTGGATAAGTCAGTAAGTTCTACTATAGGTAGGTAGGTACTTTTGGATCGTGTAATATTTCTTGTACTCGTAAACTCAATATTTGTTAGCGGATTATTCAAGGAGTGGTGACCTAAATATTACACATTGGTGTTATTCCTGCATTGGTTTTCCTATCATAACCATATTGCCTATGTCAAATTTATTTTCTACTACACTTAACTCTAGACTAGCATCTAAGGGTGTGCATGGGTCGGGTTGGGTCGGGTTGAGGGGATTTTTTGACCCAACCCACTATGGTGGGTCAAAAAAAATTCAACCCAACCCAACCCATCACATAAGTCTAACCTAACCCAACCCAACCCACATGGGTTGGGTTGGGTTGGGTTGAACCCATAGGTTTGACAATTTATTATTATTAAATTGAGTAGAAAAAAAAATATTAATATTAATATATTAAAAAAATCTAAAAATTAGTATCAATGTAACTCCTTAAAGGCAAACAACACTAATGACTAAACAACAATAGTAATTTATTAGGGTTTGTATGAACTAAATGGATTTTATATAGGATAGGAAGAACTGTTTATTTTAAAAAATTTATTATATATATATATATATATTAAATTAGTATTAGTAGGAGGAATTGAGAAAGTGCTGCTCTACAGCTGGTTTTTTTTTTTTTAATTATTAAATATATATATATAACTGCCCTACAGCTGATTTTTTAAAAAATTTATTAAATATATAATATATTTTAAATATATATTAAATATGGGTGGGTCGGGTCGGGTTTGGTGGGTTTGTAATTTTATGACCCTAACCCGACCCGACTCGCTATAAAAAAAAATTTTGTAACCCAACCCAACCCACCAAGCCTTAAAAACCAATCCAACCCGTCGGGTCGGATTTGGCGGGTTGGTGGGTTTTCTGCACACCCCTACTAGCAATGTAGTTGTACCTTCAATTGGGCATTCCATGTAATTGGACCAATCAATGAACATGAAATAGGAACACCCAAGATGATGGGAAATATCTTCTTTTTTTTTTTTTTTTCCTTTACCTAGAGAAGAACATGTTAATTAAATTTGGAAGTACTTTCCTATCCACGTCCATCATCAAAATCTCTTATTCATAAAAATATTTTCATTATCATCACTAGAAAGAAGTTCTAGTGAAATACTATGGTAAATGGGAAGTATACAAGATCTCAATGATTCAACTAGAGAATATCAATAATCAAACATGTTTTTTCTTGTTTGAGGACCCATAGAATATAGAGAATTGTTATCAACAAAGAGATCAAGGCAATAGAAAAGAATGATAAATGGAAGTAACAACTTTGCTATATGGAAGAAAGGCTATTGATGTACAATGGTGTATAAGACGAAGAATGAAAAAAAAAAATGTAGAGAGATACAAACCAAGAATGGTACGCCTAGCGTTGGGTATTCATTAGGATCAGATATTTGCCTCAATTTCTTGTTTGGAAATTATACCACTAATAATTACTAGAATAGCGTAAAATAAATATATAGATATCAAAATTATGATAAATATGCTTTTTGAATGCTTATCTGGAGGAAGAAGTGTTTTTCCACTTTGTTGCCATGGGCTATACCCTCAAAAGGAATTAAGAGTTCACATATATTTACAATAAGAAACAAAAGAAACATTCTAAAGGAACACTAACAACAGAAATAGTACGAAAGTTTTAACAAATAATAGAAATATCCTCTAAAATTCAAGAAGTTATAGAGGACAGCTTAGGCTAAGAATTTTCATATAGGGTAGTAAGGTTGAAGAACAACCTTGGTAGTGGAAATTAGAGCTTTTTTACACACTTTCATGACTCTCTCTTTTTAAGTCACCAAATCATCTTTGTCAATACCAGTTTGAGTAGATGGCAGACGTGTTTTTTTTTTTTAAAGAAGAAATACTGTTATCTGTAGAACAATCATGAAGGTCAAAAGAAACAGACTCCATCAATACCAATAAAGGAGGTGATTTTCTTACTCTTTGGGTTAAGGCATGAACTAAGGCATTGCCTTGTCGAAAAGTGTGTGAGAAAGAAGTGCCTTGCCGAAAAGTATGTGAGAAAGTTTGAGTAGATGGAGGACATTTTTTAAATACAAATAAAAGTGCACTTTCAGTTGTGTTTTTAGCAAACACTCCAAACTCCTGAATAATACATTTCCATGTAACACACTTTGTAAGTCACATGAGTTGAGATATCTTGATTGATTGTGTGTGTGTGTGTTTTTTTTTTGTTTTTTTATTTTTTTATTTTTTTTTTATTTTTTATGTAAATGGTTTAATTTTGACAAGCAACGGACCAAATATGTTTGAATAATTCAATATATAAAAAATAAAATAAAAAAAGCAATGGTTTGTATGTACGTATACGGTTGGACTTATAGCCTGTCATAACAATGAAGATAATGTAAACCCATAATTGTTAAATAGTTTGGCTAAAAGCCTGAGTTATCTAACATGTACAATAGAGGACATTCTCTTTGGTATTGACCTCGAAAGTCACAACATGAAAAGCTCTTACTAAGACACATTTAAAGATTGCTAATAGAATTATTGCTACTTGAACTTTTTACGCTTTACGTTTTTTTAAAGAATTTACTTTTGGGATAGAAAGACGTGGAATTATGGATGATAGAAAGAGCATTGTTGGGTTTGTCTTCTTTTTTATTTTATTTTTACGAGATAGAAATTCTACTCTAATCTAATCTAATCTAAGTGTATATATGTGTGAAGCTCCCTCCTGAAAACTTGAATTCCGGCATTTGCCCCTCACACCCCACAAGCACTTATACTTGTGGAGTGACCATCGCGCTAAGGGTGTGCGGTGTTGGGTTTGTCTTTTAAACGGAAGATAATACTTTCACTATAATGTTGACCATTAAATCACCCAATATTTAATACTCTTTCTAGAAATTTTAACAAATTTTAGTGGAGAAAAATGGCCCTGTACTTAAAAAAAAGAAAAAAAAAAGAAAAAGAAAAAAAAGAAAGGCTTTCATTCTTTCATCCAAGATAATCTCATGTTTATTAAATCATAGTGCAAATCAGCTTAGAGTAAAGGTGGGCTGTTAGCAGGGCAGAGCCATGGGGGGTCGAGGGGGGGCAGCTGCCCCCCTTGGCCCACCAAAAAAAAACCCCTTTAGTTTATCGCTAATACTTATTAAAAACCCCAATCTAATTTTTTTCCCAAAAAAAACCCCTTAGTTTATCGCTAATACTTATTAAAAACCCCAATCTAATTTTTTCTTTTGATACAAATAACAATCTAGAACAAATAATACATCAATTTGGACTATCTTCCTTATCCTGTGAGGAATTTCATCTAACTAATAGCTCTACTCACTCACACTTAATGATAATTTAGTCAAATAAAACTCCACTCTGTTTCTTTAGTCTTGAAACAAAGCATAACTCTACCTAAATAAACTAATAAGTAACCACAAGTCCTCCACTAGCATGCCTTCCACATAAGTTTTAGTGTTTCCAATATTATATATTCACATGATGTGCATAAAATGCATATATCTTATACAAGTTTTGCCCCTCCTCAACTCAAATCCTGGCCCCGCCATTAGCTGTTAGCCTTAGCCACCCACTGGTTTTCTTTTCAATTCTATGCATGCCTAGCTAGACAATGTGATACATTTTTTGCCTTTCTACATAGAACACTGAAGCTACGCCTCCTAAACTGCATAAGTTCGCACAACTATTTTGTCTTCAAATGTTCCATAAGCTCATTCACTGTACATTTCGCAGTAAGTTTTTTTTTTTTTTTTTGAAAAGGAGCGTTTCACAAATTGCAATAAGTTAAACTTGAAAAATAAATAGGATTATTTTAATATATATAAAAAATTAATAAGATTATTTTAATCTTTCAATTAGTTGAATTTTTATATCAATAAATTTGATTTATGTAAATTAAATCACATTAATTACAACATTTAAAATGGATCAATTTCATGATTCACACATTAAGTGTGTGTTTTGCTTCAAATTAAAAAGCTAGCTTATTTTACTAATCAACTTATTTTTGCTACTATTCATAGGTCCTACTGTATTTTTTGATACTATTCATAAGTCTCACATTATTATTTTAGCAAACTTTTACCTTTATCTATAGTAATTTCAGCAAAAAGTTTTCAATTTCAACAAAATAAGCGGATTCCAAACAGACCCTAAGAGTTCGTTTGGGATTCGCTTATTTTGTTGAAACTGAAAACTTTTTGCTGAAAGTACTGTAGATAAAGGTAAAAGTAAACTGAAATAGTATAGTGAGACTCATGAATAGTACCAAAAAGTGCAGTGGAGTCCATGAATAATAGTAAAAATAAGCTGAATAGTAAAATAAGTTGGTAAAAATAATCTTTGTCAAACCGACACTAAATATTACAATTTTTAAATTATATCTAATATCATGTAATTTAAAATTTTAATTAATGAAACAGTTTATATAACAATAAATATATGAGAATCTAATTATTTCTAATGAAATGGAGAGGACTACCAAAATTTTAACCATTAACTGCGCGCAAAGTGTAATTTGTAAGATTTGTACTAAACAAAAACAACAAATGAACAAAACAATGAAGAAGATGGTGACAATGGGAACTATTTGGACCTTAATTCCATTGTAGCACGTCACTGTCTTTTCCAATTCTTTGGATGTGAGGGACTTTCTTCCTAAAACGTGACCTCAAGGCTGTAACGCAATCACAACCTATTTCATATTTTCCCCCACTTTTTAGGGAATGCTTTCAAGCTTTTTTTCTTTAAGTTTGTCGTCATCTTGGTTATCTTACAGCCTATTTTACACACCCGCACACACAGAAAATAAAAGAGAGAGAGAGAGATGTACCTGGCTTAATACTTGAGTCAAGCTTGCCTTCTTCTAAAGGAACTGAAGCCATACTGTCCGAAGTAAAACAGTTTTTAAAATCACGTGAGAGGGAGAGGTACTTGACTTTTAATTAACGAATTGAATGATCTAAATTACCTGCTACTTGGGTCAGGATCTTTAGGTTTGTACTTTCCTGCCAAGGTATCCCAAGCAATTCTGGCCGAAATAATCTCCCTAATATCAGAAAATGTCTGGCCCGCATGAAATCTGGATCACATGTAAAGCCATGGCATTCGTCTTGCTCCAAACCTTAAAGGCAGCTTCATTTTCTGGAGTAGGAGAATTGCTCCTAGATTCAGCAATGTCCCAAATATCTTGAGCCATCAAATATGTCTTCACCCGAACACTCCAATCCAAATAATTGTCTTGCTTAAGAACTTCAACCACAGCTGCACTGAAGGCAGGCTTTATTTCCATGTTTGATCTGTCAATATAACCAAACTGTGTCTGAAAGAAAATAAATGAAGATTTGGTTGTATCGTATCTGCTACAAATTCAACTTTTTACATTTTTGTTTGATAATAATTTGGAAGTCAGTATCGACATTTTTTGGAATTGAGATGTCAAAATTTTTAGAGATTGATACATGGATATTAGTGGTCGGCAGTGCTGCATCACTAGCATTGAATTTCAAATAATTTAAATATTTTCTTTTGAAAACTTCACATAATTAAAATATTTTATTTTCAACAGGTGATTTTCTCTTAATTTACAAATCAAATAAAAATTTTATATTGATTATCTCGTTTTCTGTCCAATAATATTCTAGCAAAAAGCCTAATTATTGTTACTATGTAAAGAATAATACAAGAATGTGGGCAGTGTGCAAAAATGCACTAATTATTCTCAAATTAAAATTTTAAAACTTTTAATTTTTCTCATTATGTAATTAATTATTTGTGTGATATTATGCAATTAGGAAAATGCTAAAAGTTACTACTAATTTTACTATAAAAAACTTAGAAATTATGTCAACGGTGTCACTTTAATAAAATAATAAATCATTATAATAAATTATTAGTGTATTAATTATCTTTTAGGACGAGTGATCCATCAATTTATAACATTTTTTCAAAAAAAAATTGTAATATTTCCAACATCACTCATGCAACTAATTATTCAACCATACAATAAATTTATTTATTCTCATAATGTACTGAATTTTTATGTCATTTGAAATTAATTATTGGCAAAAATCCAAAACTGACCCTCTAACTTTCAGCTTTTGTCCTTTCAGTCCTCTAACTTTCAATTATTTTCAATGTAGCCTTCTGTTAGAGTTTTGTTAGTGTTTTCCGTTAAAGGCTCAAAATGACGCTGTTTTGGCTTTTTTTTTTTTTTTTTTAATAATTTCAGAATTGAAGGAATTTTTTAAAAAGATGTTAAAAAAAAAGAAAAAAAGAACGACGTTGGGACTGGGACTAGAAGAGAACCATGACTTGCAAGCTTTCTAAACGTGAGAAACACATTGGACATCCGAACGGTGGCCAATTGTTACGCCACACAACTGCAACTATGTTGCTCCCAAAGATCAACCTCTTCATAGATCGAATCACCCATGCCCATATGATAGCTTCTGGGTTCAAGCCATGTGGCCACATCCTCAACCGTATGATGGATATCTATTGCAAATCATCCAATATTGCGTATGCTCTTCACCTGTTCAACAAAATTCCCAAACCAAATATAGGGGCAAGAACGATGTTGATTGCTCTCAACTGCGGGGAATCTAAAGTTGGCTCAGGAAGTATTTGGTGGAACCCCACTCAGTACGCGAGACACAGTTTTTTTTTTTTTGGTTATTTGTTATTTTGTTTTTTAACAACTTTTTTTAGAATTCCTTTAATTCTGAAAATTATTTTTAAAAAAAGAAGCCAAGACGGCGTTGTTTTGAATCCTTAACGGAAAATACTAACAGAGCTGTAATAGAAGATTACATTGAAAAAAAATTGAAAATTAAAGAACTAAAATGATAAAATTGAAAATTAAAGGACCAAAATGACAAGAGTTGAAAGTTAAAAAGCCAGTTTTAGATTTTTTTCATAATTATTCAATTAAACAAAAAGACAAAAATTACCTATGGCCTAATCACTCAACTTTATTAATTAAAAAATTATTAATACACGGCAAAGACGATCGGCCTGCTGACGGCAGTGGCGTGGCCTCCTCTCTTGTAATCAAAATAAAAGGGTGGCGAGCCACGAGAAACAAACCAGAATTATTAAAAAAAAAAAAAAACTGTATGGACAAAATCACAAATTCAATGACCAACAAACAATGCCTTACAATATGAACAAAAAATCAAAAGGAAAAAAAAAAAATTGAGGAGTTACTAATTTACTTACCCCAAGATTCAAACACGCACTTGTATAGATACTAGAAAGGAACAGGTGACAAGTGGAACTCTTGAAGATTGAGAGAGAATTGGTGTGATAACCAGAAAAGAAAGGAGAAGGAGAGATTAATGAAGAGGCACTGAGAGAGAAACAGTGGGGGATAAGATAAAGGGGAAAGAGAGAAGTTGAGTGGGAACCAATGAAGAAAGAAAGTGAAAGACCGACACACATGGCGTTTCCACCTTCCATTTTTTGTTTTAAGTGTAATTCTACAGTACCTTTTTTTTTTTTTTTTTTTTTACGAATATATTATAGTAGGCGACCTGTTATATACTAGCTAACTAAAACATCACCTGTTATACTATTTTACTAAAACATCATATTTGATGATACTATTTTTATATTGTACAGTACCAACATCATATGTAACTGTACTTTTATCACATTCGGTAGTTCTCTTATTTTTTTTCTCACATTTGATAGTACCATCATCAAATTGTACAGTACCAACATCATATGTGACAGTACTTTTGTCATATTCGATGGTTTCCTTATATTTTCTCACATTTGATGGTACCATCTTTATATTGTGCAGTATCAACGTCACATGTGACTGTATTTTTGTCACATTCGATGGTTCTCTTATTTTTTCTCACATTTGATGGTATCATCCTCACATTGTGCAGTACCAACGTCACATGTGACTGTACTTTTGTCACATTCGGTGGTTCTCTTATTTTTTTCTCACATTTGATGGTACCATCCTCACATTGTGCAGTACCAACGTCACATGTGACTGTACTTTTGTCACATTCGGTGGTTCTCTTATTTTTTTCTCACATTTGATAGTACCATCCTCACATTATGCAGTACCAACATCACATGTGACTATACTTTTATCACATTAAGTGGTTCTCTTATTTTTTTTCTCACATTTGATGGTACTATCCTCACATTGCATAGTACAAACTTCACATGTGATTGTACTTTTGTCACATTTGGTAGTTCCCTTATTTTTTTCTCACATTCAATGATACTATCCTCAAATTTTGCAATACCAACATCATATGTGACTGTACTTTTGTCACATTCGATGATTCCTTTTTTTTTTTCCCTCACATTTGATAATATCATCCTCACATTGTGTAATACCAACATCATATGTGATTGTATCCCTTTTTTTTTCTTACATTTGATGATACCATCCTCACATTGTGCAGTACCAATATCACATGTGATTGTACTTTTGTCATATTCGGTGGTTCCCTTATTTTTTCTCATATTTGATGGTATTATCCTCACATTATGCATTCAGCCTACTGATTCTCGTGCATTATCACCCCCAATACCTAGAGAATATCTAAAAACCCTTAGAAACTTGAAAAATGCCGAAATACCCTTAGTATCTAAAAAATGGCCAAAATTCCCTCGAAAACCTAATGAATGATCAAAATTCCCCCAATTCCCTCTAAAATTACCAAAATAACCCTAAAACTTTAAAATGACCAAAATATCATTAAAACCCTCTAAAATTACCAGAATACCCTTGGAACCTAAAAAAATCATCAAAATACTCTTAGAGCCTAAAAAAGACCAAATGACCCTAAATTTTTTTTAAAAGAAAAAAACTAATATACCCTTAAAACTTAAGAAATGACTCTATGCGCCTAAACCTAAAAAATTGTTGAAATAATCTTAGAACCTTAAAAATGACCGAAATACCCTCAAAACCTAAAAATGACCAAAATACCACTAAAACTTGAAAATGACCAAAATGCCCCTGAAATCCCCTAAAATTATCGGAATACCCTTTGAACCTAAAAAATGATCAAACTACCCATGGGACCTAAAAAATGACCGAATGACCCTAAAACCTAAAAATTGAATAAAATACCTTTAGTACCTAAAACATGACTGAAAACCTCTAGAACCTAAAAAATTACCGAAGCATAGAGAGAAATCTGATTTGCTGTTTTCTCTCTCTTTTATATATATATATATATATATATATATATATATATCTTGCTTTACTGGTAACCAATTTCCACTCGAATTAAATGAATGGTCAATATCAAAACACCATTAATTTAATGGTTCAGATTTAGTTGAGTACCATACCCCTAAAAAAGGGGAGGTACGATAGAATGACCCGCAGTATTGACATAATATATGACTAGACTGTATAAAGAGTTTTGCTATGTCTATCACTCACTCACTCTCTCGACCTTTCCAAGTAACTATTTGGAATGGGTGGCATAAATTGTTGTTGTTCATCAATTTTAATAAACATGATAGTGATTTTGTATAAATTCCAAAATATCACCATCGTCGTCATCTTAGAATTAGAGAAATGCATTGGATCATTTTTTTTTTTAATAATGAAATTAAAGGTAAAATGGGTTAGAATAAGTTACATCATTCTACGTCCAACAAAAAAAAAAAAAAAAAAAAAAAAAAAAATTTAAGCAAACATGAGAAATTAAATCGAAAGGATATAGATGATTATTTCTTGGCTCATTAAATTTATTTCTTAAAAATCACATCAATTTATTTACTAATTTGACAATTACACAATTTGACCATGTTGATGCTCACTTTGGCAAGAAGGCCCAATAGCAGGAAGATACCCAACAATATGGGAGGACAAGAGTTAGTAAATTGAGAAGAAAACCATTAAGCCTAAATAGCAAGAATAATGGATCATAGGCCTAGAAAATAATAAATGGGCCTTAAAGGAAGCAAGCGGACCTAAAGGAGCCCAGAGAAAGAAGTAATAAACCCATGAGCATTATGTGAAATAGAAAGTAAGCAATAATGGGCAAAAGAAGACCCAAAGTAATGAATTAATTGAGTAAGGGGTTGATGGGAAGCCCATGAACCCCAAAAGTAAAGGATATGGTAATTGGACCGGGAAAGCCTAAAAAACTTAGCAAAGGCCCATGAGAATGCAGAATTAGAATGGGTCGAGGGTGCCTAAGGAAAGGAAATGGGCTGAGGAAGCTCGTAAGCAATAGAATGGGTCAAGAAAGCCCGAAATAGCATGAATGCTAGCCCAATGATAATACTGGGCCACTGGAATTAAATAAAAGAAAAGCATACAGCAGGCCTAAAAGAAGCCCAGCAGGCACAGATCTAACAATACCACAGCAGGAATAATGGAACAGCATGGCAGAAGCGCTAGCAGGCCTACAAAAAAAAGCAAAGAATGGGCTAAAGAAATGAAAGCCCACAATCAAGCAAGGCCCAGCCCATGAAGGAAGCAAGCCATAAAGAACAAAGGCTTAGAAACCCATTCACACCATAAGAGGCCAAGAATGAATAGTATGATGCATAGACAAGCCTTCAGGTCATGACAAACGTATGAGCAACAAACAAGCTATGGACACGCACAGAAGTGGAGCACGCACAAGGCTCAAGCACCACCAACTTGTACCCATCCAATACAGGAGTGGTGGGCCATGGGTCAAAGGTAAGAGAAGGTATGGTCTAGCCGTGGGGAGAAGGGGGGAGCCTATTTTGGGGTTCCTGCTCAAACTCTTTTGGGGGAAATGTCCTGTTAGGATGACATATCACCCAAAAGAAGGAAAGATGAGTTGGAATCACTAGGTGCATGCCATGAGGGATAGTGAGAGAGAATGCCCACCCTTATTCGGATGGGAATACCATAGTGAACAAGCAAACAAAATATGACCCTTTGTCTGGTAATGGGATGTGGCATGGCCAGCATAGGTAAGCAGTGATGACTGGGCAGCTGACAAACCAGTAGGAGGTCTAGAAGGACACCCACACCCAGACAAAAGTGGTTAAAGGGTGAAATGGTAAAAACCAAGCCACGACAGGCAGTATAAAAAGAGCCTTTGCCGTGCACAGTAAAACAACATCACAACATCAGAACAACAACCACAAAAAGAACAAGAACACAGAAGTAAAAAGAAAGAATAGAGTGATAAACAGAATAACAAAATCTTAAAAAAGAAAGAGAGTTAGAAAGAAAAACAGAGAAAGTAGGATAGCAAGCATGCACCAATAGGCTAATCCCTTCTCTTCCTTTAAAAGCCTACCCTTTATTACGGATTAAAGATTTTTGGACATAAGCCATTTAGGTCCATTCTATCAAAGTGGGTAATTTCTACAGCAAGACCTTCCTGTGAGGTTATCCACATTGAGGAAGTGGTTCCCTCCTTGGTCTTAGCTCTGTAATGCAACTAAGCATGGCAGACTGACCATTTCTTCTTTGATTTTATTGATTAAGTACTGGTGTTATCTCTTTTTCATCATTGCTATTTTATTTATAATGCGTTTTCTATTGTTGTGCTGCTCTTTTCTTTATTTTAATTGTGAATTCTCTGATTGTCTTGGCTAACAATAAGTGCATTTCCTTTAATGTTGTTATATTATACTTGCCTGCCATAACTTTCTTGTAACAGTCTCATCTGCCATGGGCATGTGACCAAAGTTTCAACAAAGGGGCTTTAGTTTGCGCACAAGCTGGTTTGAGGTGAGTTGCAATCAGGCCGGTCCTGACTCTCCTACCCAGAACCTTTGGGCCGTAGTGTGGCAAGAAGTAGCCCAACCCACAATCTCAAAAAGGCTCACCATAGACCATTACATAAATTGATTTCTATACATCATTTTCATCCCAACGAAGAAGAAAAAAAAAAACTTAATACAAAAGACTTCAAATTGAGACACATTTACTAGGGAGAACCTTCATAAATACAAATCAAATGACAATACATTTGAAAATTAACACTTGCAAAAGGTCAATATTTGGATTGTAGTTTTAGTTGAGGTAATCAATTTAGAAATATACTCTCAAAGCTTCAACAACTTTCTTGAACTTGTCAAAATAATATAACTTTCCCTAAACCAGCAATATTTTTTTATTCCATCTACAAGTACAAAATCCATAAATTCACAATTCATTAGCAGAAAGTTGAACACCATATTAGTAACACAAGAAAAACATATAGTTAGTAAAATACACAACTATATTTATAGGAACTTTGTAAATATGACCATTGTCGACTTTATAAGACTAGCCATAATTGTTGCTGAATATAAGCCATGAGTGTGACAAGGTGACTACAATAGGAAGCAATACATGAAATTAAACAAAGGTGGAAAGATTCCAAATTAAGTTCTCTAGCTCAACCAAACATTAGGCAAAAGTTGTGGTTCCTGCACAATCCCTTGTACCAAATGACCATAGAATGAGCCCCTATCCTCCCCCTTCATGATAGAGTTAATAAGGATATTGGAATCACCTTCCTCTATTAGTCCCCTGAAGCTTGGTTCTCTTGCGAACACCAGCCTTGCTTACATCACCATCTCTTCCACCTGAAATATGCCATCTATTCTATTGCAAACCAGCTTATTTGGAGCTCTAGCCTCTTTGGCTGCAGTGCACCACTGCCTGAATATAGATGACTTAAAAATGAAATACATAGACATTAGTTGATGAAACTATATCACCTATTCACCTTTGATGGCTGCCTTATATCAAAATTTCCATAAAGACCAGATAATAGCTATATAGATTATAGAAAAATCATCCAAAGCACATCTTTCAGCAAATTGCCAGGCAACCAGGTAGAGACCCAAGCTTTAATGAGTTTAGGAAATCAAGTTATCTACTAGGATTGATAATACAGAACCAAACCACACAGCTTGAGCCAAAGAGCATATGATTCAAATAAGATTAGGAGTTTCCTCACGAGCCTTACATTGAGGACATAATATCCTACAATGTCTGTTCCCTCTCCAGTTGTTTATATGTTTGCTTAAAAAGATTGTACTTAATTTAGTGTTCATTTTGAATGCAGAGGCAAACTTTCTCACTAGTAAAGCAAATCAGTGCTACATAGAACTTGCATCAACAAGTGTTTGTACCTCACCCTCAAATTTTTCTATAAGAAAATCATGATATTTGTATCACATAATGTAAAACTCTAATTTTATGTTTGCCTATGTTCTGTAAGTGTTATTTGGCTAAAAATGATTTTGATCATGCATGAGTGGTAATAGCAAATGTTTAAACCGTGCATTAGTCAGCTTGTAAGCTTGTATAAAGGCATACCAAAATTCAGTAGTGGTTGCATTCTTGTACTTTTTCCCTTTTCCTTTTGAGAGTGACTGTCTTGTTTGATTTTTTGAGGGGTGCTTCAACACTGTACCACGAGTCATCGAGAATATGTATTGTGAAATTGATTAAAATAGGAAAAACATAATTAATATATCAATAGCAGAGGAAAAGAGTGGGTTCCATTCTGCATAATCTGCAATTTCAGGGAGCATGATGAAGGCAGTTTGAAGCCAATTGCTACCCCATCTCATGATTGCTTCTCCCAGTACATAATTGTCGTTTTGATCTTTACCTTCAAGGCTTCAACCATAGGCAAAGCAGTTTTGATCTTTCTCAAAAAGCTTTCACCAATGACTAATGCGACAGGATGCCGAAAGGAAATTCACCGAACACAGAAAAACCAAAGATGGAACGCAAGAGAGAGATTATCAGACTTCCGAGAAGGGAACGCGAGGGAGAATAGAAGACTGTCTATTTTTTATTTTTTCTAATATACGTTACCTGCTTGACCGGTAATTGGTCTCCTATTAAAATTAAATACATGGTCAGGATTATAACAAGCGAAATCTACTGTTCAAATTTAGGAGGGTACCATACCCACCAAAAAAATGTTAAGGGTACCATAGAATGACCCTTGTTTTAAATACATTATCCTTCTTAAAATTTTAGAGAATGAAACTCAACTTCAAATTTAAATAATAATAATAATAACATTTCCCTCTTCTGAGTGTATATGGGTAATGGAAAATTTTAAATTCTTATAAAAATTTTCTTTACCAAAGTTTAATTATGGTTAATAAAAATATAACTAATAAATTTAAAATAAAAATGTAAAATTTGTCAAGTACCCAAAGATTTAAAAGTTGAAACTGCAAATTTCTCCACAATCCTTTGAAAAAAAAAAAAACAAAACAAAACAAAAGTCATACTTAATAATTTAAAATACTATTTTTAACTTTGGAAACATGCCCTTTAGCAAATAGCACATTAATACACAACATTTTTAACTTAAATTTAATAAAATATAGTCAAATGGATGTCAAAGGACAAAAATATTTTTCCCTCAAGGTTTGGAGTGAAATATCATTCCACCAAATCTCAAGAAAAATAGTGTAATTACCCTTTTTCTTTTAATAATTCGATAATTATAAACTTATAGGAGCATTTGAATCTTGGATGCAAATTTTAATCAATCAAGCTTATATTTATCACTTACCCTTTTATTTTTATTTTTCATTGCTATAAACCACTTTCCATATCAATTGTACAGAAAAGTGCACGTTTTTTCCCATATGCTAAGAACAACACACATTCCATGCAATGTAGCCAAAAAAAATCTCTTAAATTGGATGTAAGATTTGGTATATCCCTAGAATTATTCCGTTCTACAGAAGTCCAAACAAACACTATGCAAAAGTCAAAAAGTTCCATTTTTTATTTTATTTTTTTATTATAGAAAAAAAACATAACATAAAAAAATTTAATTTAAAAAAAAAAAAGAAAAGAAAAATAAGGAGGGACAAAAGTTCTGACCATTCCCTGCTACAACTATTCTTTTCAAAATTGAAATTAGATTAGCTAAGTACACCTCTACTAGTAGAAGTTTACGGTAACATGTGTTAAAATAATTTGACATATAACACATGTGATATGGTTTGATTTTTGGTGTTTAGTATACCAAATGCTATATACCAAATGCTAAAAACTTATCATTTGACTTACCTAATTCTTGTGCTCTTATGTCTTCACTCCTCTTAAGGCCTCAACACTCAAAAAGTCATTCTTTCTTATACAATCACACACTTTAATGTAAATTCTTCTCTTTATTTATTTTTATAGTTATATCTTTAAAAGAAAAAAAAAAGTTATATCTTATTAGGTTTATATATATAGTTAAAAGTAGAGGGACTTGAACTCTAAATATTTCTTTTTGAAATACTAAAAGGTATCACTTGAATCACAAGCAAGGTGGTTGATTTTATAGGCTAGTATTACTGATATTTTCCCTATCGACATGCAATCTGGTACGGAAAGTCGAAAACACCCCTAAATCGTACTATGTTGAGTGCTGATCAAAACTGGGGAGTTTCGGCCAGTTCAAGAAATATATCGTGTTTTTGCCAGTAAATAGGCATTAGATCAGTATTGTAATCTCTATTTTTTGCCTCATTCTCTCTCTTGAACCTTGCCTTTCTGTCTCTCCTCACACGACGAATCAAAAATGGAAAAACCCACGAAATCCACACAAAATGTATTTAAGAGCACAAACTAATTCTAAATGGGATGTCGCACAAAGACACTAAATTAGATGTTGCACTAAGACACTATATGCAAAACAGGGCTCTACCACGACCCAAACCAATAGGATTTTCAAAAGTATAAATCAACCAAGAACAGCGGAAACAAAACATAAAATAATAATATTATTAATATTAAAATAAATCACAAATATCATATTACAAAGATCACACAAGTATAGAACTAAGATTTATGTGTTTATGGGTGAAATAATTTTTCCGTATAAATCTCATAGAAGAGCTGCTTAGAGGCTAATATTGTTCTAGTGTGATGAGATGTAAAATGAAGGATGTGATGTAGTTATATTGTTAAGTGGGAGTGTAAAATAAATAAGGCAGTGTAAAGGACTCTTATTTTAGTGGGGTCTGTTTAGTTGTTCACTTACTTGTACTACATTTGTTAGCAGGCCAATTAATCTGTTGTTCACTTGTTTGTGTATAAAGAAAATAGGACTCTATCATTATTATCCTTAATTATATAAGATATATTGCAAAAAACAATTAAGGACAAAAACATGGTTTTAAAATATCTAACTTACTATTAACGCGTTTAAAAAAAAGATTTGGCATAACTTTTGCACATGATCTTTATTTTCTTCAAATTATATACCACTCCAACTTTCTTCAACTTCTATTCCCACATCTCTACCATTCTTTTTTCGTTTATTTTCACATGTATTATTTATTTATTTATTATTTCACAAAAATATGGCATGTTTTCATTTCAATTTTTTCTATCTTTTCTTTTAATTTAAACGACATTTCTAACTTTTTTTTTTCTTTCTTTTAATTATTTTACAAAATTAATAAAATCAAAAACCCAGGATAGAAATAAGCATCATTCAATGTCTATGTTTATATTTTTTTTTTTAATTTTTTTTTGAAGACACTATCCTTTGTAAAGGATTAAAAAAAAACACCTTCACCACTTACGTATTTTACTTTTACTATCCACATCCACATGTTTCCTCATTTTTAGATGCGAATCACATTTGGATATTCTTCTCAAAAATAAAAACAGTCACATCAAGATATTTGAATTCAAATTAGTTTAGCCACATACACATAGATTCAATTGAATTCAGATTCAAACTTCCCATAATCATCTAAACTACTCTCTAAAAATATATATAAAAAATTATATAACAACATGTACAAATAAATAATAAACAAATATATATATATATATATATATATTTTTTTTTTTTTTTTTGTGGCGGCCTAGCCCACAGTACTCAGTGGCCTTTGAGGTTGGGCTCCCAATTTATTTTTTTAGAGTGGGTAAAGAGTTTTCTATTATGGGTAAATCCTTTTGAGGCTAACCTAACAACCCAAATGAAGGAGTTTATGACCCAACTTGAACCTTATCCCCTTCTGTGTGTTTCCCGTGGAGTCTTGGACTAGGTACCGAGCTTCTTTCCCTATTACTGTTTCTCTTCTCTTTCCTCTCGTGTATCATACTCTCTCTCTTTCCCCAAATTTGCCAACCTCCTCCCACACCATCTCTTCCCCCTTTTATAGCCTTCCCTTAATGGGTTTGCCATCATGAGTGGTGGTTTTCCTAAAAAAGTTGGCCCATTCTAATGTACATTCCTAATTGGATAGGACCCATTGCACATTTTTGAAATGATCTTATTGGAACATGTGCCAACCTCCAAATCTATGCTCGACGGGTGGATATCCCCAAGGCATTATGTGACGTTCTCGTTGATGCCTTGGATTGGTTTATACAATACCGTGCTCAGACCCTTTATTACTTGTTCGATACGATTTAGGTGGGTTTGACTTATGTAGGCCTTGGTCTTTGGCCTGTACTTGATTCTTGGACCATACATATATATATATAGACACACACACTAGCCTATGAGCGCGTGCTCAGAGGCTCTTTTATTTTTTTGGGGAAAAAGTTAATAATTTGTATTCATTATAATTTGGGATTACTATATTTTCCAATTACAAAAAAACTTAGGGGTGTGATGAAAAATTATTTCACCTGCAAAAGCTATTACGAAGAAGTTAATAAATCAATGTAGAAAATTGAAATATTTACATCAGGTAAAATTGGAAAATTATGCTGGTTATGGTGGAGAAGTTGGTGGAGCAATATTTTTTGTTCCACATTCTAATTGCTTTCTAGCAGCATTTGCCATGAACATATGATACAAAATGTGTTACTTTGTGTTATTAATAGACACTTAAACGTACACAATAATGATAAGTACAATACAAATCAAGCATAAACTTGTGAAATGAAATATTAGAACTGACCTTGTGATGATGATATTGCATAGCTCCATGTATGTGAAATGGCCTACTTTAGCTTGAGACTTGAAAAACTGTCATTTAATGACAAAATTTTTTATAAAAAAATTTAAATAAAAACTATCTTATTAAGTTATTTATTTATTTTTATTTTTTTATAAGTAGATGTGGTAATGATTTGTACTTGCTTTAATATCACATTGTCCTTAACTCTCATTTTCAATTTGTCTTTACTGTTTTGGATGTTGAAAATTGCATCATCCCTGGGAATTTTTGAATTGCCTAGCGGTGAAGAATCTTCAAGCTATCAACTTGCAAATGAAATATCATCTGAATTAATTGAGTTTGGCTGTGCCTGTGAGGAGATTTAGTAGAATTACACAGGGGATTCTTTATTTTGTTAGGGTCTTTTCTCTATTTTTGTTGGTTAAAGTGAGTTTGGCAGTTTGGGTTTTCATTAGAGAGAACATATTTGTAATTGTTGAAATTTATAATGGTTTTGTTTTTTGTTATGGGTTTTTTCACTCTCTCTAAAATAGTTTCAATTATTTAGAAAAGAAGTAAATTTGTTCCCTTCTTTTTACAAACTCTCAGACAGTCTATAATTAACTAAGAATTTAAAATCCAATAACTATAACAGTCCAAACTTAAAGAAAAAATAAAATATAAGCAACTTGAAGGCAAGAATAAAGTGCTTATTTTCTAGGTTGCCAAATCCAATTACCAATCAAATTTGTTATAGAGCTTCTCACATGCATCCCCACTTATACTTTTAGTTTCAATAGAAAGGCAAACTTAATGTATACCCAATAGTTTCACAAAATGAGCGATCCCAACCCCAATAAACATCACACAGGTTAAGGTAATTTTCTTCGGCTAACATATTGACCAAGATTTCTAGTTTACATTGCAAAAGATGAGAGCAAATTTAATAATTAACCCAGATTCTTCCTTTTCCAATATATTCAATCACTACAAGAAATTTGTACTATTGTAGCAGTTTTTTTGCGTCGGGTGCAAAAACTACCGCTATATGTCACATATTGCAGCGTTTTTCAGGATCGCCGCAGTAGCTCTAGTATTTTGTGGTGTCCTACAGCGGTGAGCCATAAAACTGCCGCAATATATATGTTTTAGTGGCGTTAACTTAGATATAGCGATGCTCCAAAATCCCGCCGCAATAAATATATCATTTTGCGCAGATACTTTAGCGACAATATAGAAAACCGCCACAATATGTCACCTATTGCGACGCTTTTGCGGACCGCTGCTATACATCAGCTTTATTGCGGCGTTCAAGTGGACCGCCACTATAAATTTGGTCTTTTGCGATGTACTACAGTGGCAGGTTGATGGAGCGCTGCAATATGTATGTTTTAGCGGCATTATTCCTAGCTATAGTGGCACCCCATAAACCCGCCGCTATAGCTAAGATTTACCGGCGTTTGTTCCGGTCTATAGTGGTGGTTTTGTGACCGCCGCAATAGACCTTTGAATTGCCCATAATTAGTCTAATTTTTTTTCCCTTCCCCCCTCCCCCCAACCTAAATCTATCAATTTAGACCCTAACCTTTTCATTTCTTATCGGATTGTATCCCTCTAAAAAAAACACACACACTCTCTCCCTCTCTCTTAAATTAAAATCTCATATCGTTGTTCTCAATACCCAAAGATTGATCTTCCCACCACCACTATGCATTCTCACTCTCAAACCCTAGATTGGGCCTCTCTCTATTAGCACTCACCACCGTTGCCAGCCGATTGAAGCCCTTAATGGTCAATATTTGAATATTAATTTCACCAAGTCTAGTGGTATTGGGAATATCTATTAAGTTGGACTAGGTTTGACTAACTTAAACTAAACTTTGACCGCGCCTTTCTCTAAATCCGACCGTTTGATTGTGACCATAATTTACCAAAATTAACTTTTCATTACACTCTTCAAATCCAACAGTTAGATTTCAAATCTACGTCTGGCGCATGATAGACATGTGTTGTGTACTTGTATGGTTATGTTTCTCAATCTGACCATCCAATTGGTCTTAAATTTCACCAACACTAATATGTTACTATACTCTTCAATCCCAATGACCAAGATTTGAATATGATTTTCAGCAAGTTTAGTGGTCTCGGGACCATCTATTAAGTTTGACCGGATTTAATCAACTTTGACTAAATTTACTGTGCCTTTCTCTGAATCCAATTGTTTAATTGTGACCATAATTTACCAGAATGAACCTTTCATTACACTCTTCAAATCCAACTGTTAGATTTCAAATCTAAGAACGACATGTGATGGACATGTGTTGTGTACTTATATGGCTATATATATTCTCTCAATCTGACCATCCAATTGGTCTCAAATTTTACCAACACCAACATGTCACCATACTCTTCAATTCTAATGATCAAGATTTGAATATGAATTTCACCAATTCTAGTGGTATCGGAACCATCTATTAAGTTAGACTGAGTTTGACCAACTTTGACTAAACTTTGACCGTGTCTTTCTTTAAATCCAACTGTTTAATTGTGACCATAATTTACCAGAATAAACCTTTCATTACACTCTTCAAATCTAACGGTTAGATTTCAAATCTAAGAATGGCACGTGATGGACATGTGTTGTGTACTTATATGGCTATGTTCTTTCAATCTAACCATCTAATTTGTCTCAAATTTTACCAACACCAATATGTTATCATACTCTTCAATCTTAATGATCAAGATTTGAATATGAATTTCACCAATTCTAATGGTATCGGGACCATCTATTAAATTTGATCAAGTTTGACTAACTTTGACTAAACTTTGACCGCGCCTTTTTCTAAATCCAACCGTTTAATTGTGACCATAATTTACCAGAATGAACATTTCATTACACTCTTCAGATCCAACGATTAGATTTCAAATCTAAGAATAGCATGTGATGGACATGTGTTGTATACCTATATGGCTATATATATTCTCTCAATTTGACCATTCAATTGGTCTCAAATTTCACCAACATCAATATGTTACCATACATTTCAATCCTAATGATCAAGATTTGAATATGAATTTCACCAAGTTCAGTGGTATCGAGACCATCTATTAAGTTTAACTTGGTTTGACCAACTTTGACTAAACTTTGACCGCGCTTTTCTCTAAATCCAATCGTTTAATTGTGACCATAATTTACTAGAATGAACCTTTCATTACACTCTTCAAATCCAACGGTTAGATTTCAAATCTAAGAATCACATATGATGGACATGTGTTGTGTACTTATATGGCTATATATATTCTCTCAATCTGACCATTCAATTGGTCTCAAATTTTACCAACACCAATATGTCACCATACTCTTCAATCCTAATGATCAAGATTTGAATATGAATTTCACCAAGTCTAGTGGTATCTGGACAATCTATTAAGTTTGATCGGATTTGACCAACTTTGACTCCGCCTTTCTCTAAATCCAACCATTTAATTGTGACCATAATTTACCAGAATTAACTATTCATTACACTCTTCAAATCCAACAGTTAGATTTCAAATCTAAGTATGGCACGTGATGGACATGTGTTGTGTACCTATATGACTATGTTCTCTCAATTTGACCATCCAATTGGTCTCAAATTTCACCAACACCAATATGTCACCATACTCTTTAATTCTAATGATAAAGATTTGAATATGAATTTCACCAAGTTCAGTGGTCTCGTGACCATCTTTTTGGTTTAACCGGGCTTGACCAATTTTAACTAAACTTTGATCGTACCTTTCTCTAAATCCAACTGTTTGATTGTGACCATAATTTACTAGAATTAATCTTTCATTACACTCTTTGAATTCAACAGTTAGATTTCAAAAAATTAATAATAATGAAAGGAATAAATAAATAAATTTAATTATCTTATTTTATTTTTAAAAAAATTTAGAAATTCAGATTTTTAATTTTTTTATGTGATTTATTATTTATTTAAATGCTGGCGTGGAATTTTTAATATGCTAAATACATTTTTTTAATATTTTTCTAATAGTCATGTCAGCATTTGCCATGTAAGCAATTTTCGTTAGTAGGATGATGGTACGTAAGGACCAAAATAGAATGCATTTTTCATTTTAGGGAATAAAAATGATAAAATAAAAAAGTAGGGACCAAAATAAAAATAACCCCAAAATGTAGGGACAAGAAAGTGCATTTATGCCCCTTTGTTTTTAGCCTTCCCACACTAAAAGTGGTAAAAATAAAATGTAGGGACAAAAATGGAAAAAGTGCAAAATGTAGGGACCAAAAGAGCATTCACGCCTATTTTTCTAATATCTCCCACCCCCCCCCCCGCGCAAATGTTTTTTTCCCTTCCTGCAAAAAATTTCCCCAAATTTTTATTAGTCAGTCTCTCTTCCTCACTCATTCTTACTCTTAGCTTCTCCTCTCTTCCCCAAATTTTTGGACACAATGGATTGGTTCAATTAATTGTTTTTTACTAGACCCAGACCATAACTACTCATAATGGATTGGTTCAATTAATTTGTTTTTTACTAAACCCAGACCATAACTCCTTCCCTTGGGTTCTGGTCATCCCAAATTTCATCCTCATCAACCTCCCTCTCTCTCTCTCTCTCTCTCTCTCTCTCTCTCTCTCTCTCTCTCTCTCTCTATATATATATATATATATATATTGGTGTTTACGGTCGAGACAAGAGTAGTGGTGCGTGTTTTAGATTTTGGATTGGTGATCTTTTGTTGAGGGTTTGGGGATCTTGTGAAATTAGGGTTTCTCGATATGGCTTCCAAGCGGATCTTGAAGGAACTTAAGGATTTACAGAAGGATCCTCCTACTTGCAGCATTGGTACTCCATTCTCTCTCTTATCTTCAATTTTGTTTATGGTAGCTTTGTTTTGCTTGATCTTTGTGTTGGGGTTTCTGCACTAAAATTCAATTTATTGGCATGTCATAAATAATTAAATAGTTTAATTATATGAGACTATCTATAAATAAACTAATAGGACATTATCTTAGTCCATGAGATGCATAGTATGTGATTTATGTGAAAAGTCACAGAAGATATAAATCACAAGTTCTTTGTATTCTCAGAATTTTAGTTAGTAGTCGGTGATGAAATTGGACATTTCATCTGCGAAGACTATAACATATCAACTAAGATGATTTGTCTTGATCATGGAAGTAAAGACTTCTAGTTGATATGTTGATATGTTTTAAGAGTTAAGACATATTGAACTGGACCGCTGTGAGATTTATTATTCTTCTAATGACTATCAAATGAATAATAAATCTCACGACTTCTATTTACATCAACTCTAAATCCTGAGAGAATAATGGACCTAATCATGAGGTGTAGGTTGCTTTAATATATCAGGAGTGAGATCTATAAGATGTGATCAAAACCTCAGTATGTTGGGCAGCCACATTTAGTGTTGATGGAACATATATTCTCAAGATGGAATTCATAATCTCTTAACAGAGATATAAAATATTCTCTTGAGATAAGTTTAATGGGTTTGGTTATTCAAAGTGTTGGGCCCAACCACTTTAGTAAGGAGTTACTAAAGTATATATTTATGAAATTGGATTTCATAAATATATAATGAATAACATAAAGGATTAAACTGGGTATTCAAGGATTAAGATATAGTAATCTTCAAAGTGGCAGTCTACATTTATGACTTTGTATTACTAAGAATATTTTAATGAAGGGGTTGCATGTATAATAAAGTCTTGGGATATAATTTATTAATAAGGCCTAGAGTGCAATTATATTCTTATAGTGGTATTGAATATAATTAATGGTAACTTTGGATTTGTCAACAGTTGACAGAAATGCCCAAGGCCTACTGGAGCTAGAGTCTTATTTGTTCCTTTTGGTCCCATCTCAAGTCACAAACAAAAGCCCAATTGGTTAGGCCCAAAAGGCTAACCCAATTAGATAGTCGGTTTTTATTTAATAAGAGTTATTAAATAAAGAAAATACCAAGGTAGTTATTTTATGTACGTATGATGAAAAAAAAAATAGTTTTTCTCCATAAGGAGAAGAATAAGAACTTTCTTTGAGAATCAACGCACAAAAGGACTGATTGAGAGACCACACTTCTTGGGCACCATGTGGAATTGAGATGCAGATTAAAGGTATTGTCAAGTCTTGGTTTTGAATTTCACTTCATCAAGGTACGCTTCCTATTATTTGTTCTTGAATTCAAGGTTACATGTTATCTCTCATGAATGAAGTAGATCAGTGATTGTTACTTCCGCTGTGAGTTTTGTATGAGATGCAAAACCAGATTTTCCAACACTCTGTACTTTATTTGTGTGTGTGTATATATATATATATATATATATATATATATATATATATTTGCCGATTTGTTTTTTTTTAACTTATGCCATTTTCAGAGATTATGCATGACATCGTAGTCTTCTCATATATTTCGGTTTAAATAGCTAGTTACTGTCAACCACTATGACCTTGGAATTATTGTTGTATCTTGAGGCAATCAAACCTTGATCTTTTGAATGGGACAGAATTTAATATGTTTGCAATTGTGAATTTCTGAAGAAGGGTAGATTCAAGGAACTCTCGATTCCATTAGTTTTGGTAGTACTTGTTTTGTTTAATAACACTAGGACTTTATCATGCACAGGCTTTATTGCCAGATCCATTTTAAGGTACTACTGCTCACCACAGATGTTCACTTACTATAGTTCCTTTTTATTTTTTATTGGATAAAGGAGAATATTTTATTAACATACAAGAACCTGAGGCACAACCACCATCCAAAAACCTTACCCTTCAAAAGAGTTGTCTTTAAGAGAGTGGGCAGTACATTCCTAGAGTTAATGAATCTAAATAATTTATAGTATGTTTGCATAAATTGGGATGAAGTTGAACCACCATTATTATCTCTAAAATTTGTGGTACAAAAACTGAATTTATGATAATGGTTCAGCCGGTAAACTCTTTTTTAGTAAGATCTTTAATTTATTTTAAAGTATAATTTACCATTAAATTTATGAAATTTTAAGAAGTGCCACCTTTTCTTATTATTATTTTTTAAAGAGTTTTATAGTTGGCCCACACAAATGTTTTTTTGGGTGCAAACTATGAGGGGTATTCTAGTGCTGAACATATAGCACTCAAATATTTTCTAAATTTTAGTGGGAGCAATTGCCTCAACTCAATGTAAGGTACTTTCACCCAGGCTTTTGTAATGGCTGTCTAGGTGTTGAAGTTGGGACCAAAGAATTTGTTTTTCCTACAAAAGTTTACTCTAGTTAAGGACTTTTGATAGCTTTGGATTTTTGTCCCATATAAATTGAAATTTGTGATTTGTTATGAACATCAATCTTGAAGCTTTGCAATGATTTGAGGATCCTTGTCTGGAGTTGGATGGGGAGAGTGATGGTAACCTTTGAATGGAGTTGGGAGAAGCATGTTTGGGTGGATTGTTGTAGTGATACTATCTACTTTGTGTTGACTGAACCAATGATCAGGCCATGCTACCATTCTTCTGGTTAAACTGGCAAATCTGGCTTGGTCTTCTAAATTTTAATATACTTCTTGAACTGAGCTACTCATTGGGGTCAACGCATGGAAATTTGATGGATCAGAAATCAAGAAGATGCTCTACAGTTTATCATCAACAACAACAAAAAAAAAAAAAAAAAAGATGCACCTACATTTCTTGGATTTGCAGGAAAAGAAAAATTCTTTTTTCTCTCAATACCTAAAACTGAAGGAAACTCTTGATCTAGTTTTACATTGGCAACCATATTCTTTCACTTTTTTTGGGTTTGTATTATGTTAATTGTCCATATGAGTTCTTTGCTGTATTATTGCAGCTAATGTATCTTCTTGTAAGAGGTGTAAAATTTGTGTTGCAAGAAAAAAAAATTTTAAATCTATATTCTGATATTCGTTATTTATGTGTCAAATTGGTTCTTCCCCTGGTTTTGAGGATGGAGCATTTGAGTCTGCCAAATTGGTCCGTCCAGCAGCTTCATTTTATCATGTTGTAGATGATTGCCTATATTTTGTGGATTCAGAGGTATACTTTTGGAACTTAGAAATTTCTTACTGAACTGTTATGACGTATACACAAATATTCATAACCTTTTAGATATCTCAACAATTGTATCAAGGGAAAGGATAAAAGCATAGATATTCATTTTCATTAGTGAAAACATATCAATAATTCAATTAGCCAATGTTGGTCCAGCTAAGGCAGTGCAAAGATATTACTGCCCAAAAAAGTATGTTGTAGTGTGTGAAGTTTGCAGATAGAACATAATTTTGAGCATGCTGATTATGCTCAGTGTCCATAATTTTGAGAACTCAATATCTCTTTTCCAATTGATTTTCAATTAAGGAGAGTAGTTTTGAATCCATATTTAAGGTCAAACTTGTTTCTCAATCTTTCTCGTCAATGGATGCAAATCTGAAACCATAATGTGAAAAGCATGTTAAGAGTTACCAGCAAATTATCTAAGTGATTGTGCATGCAAATGAGCTAAATATTTTCATGAGAAATTGCAGCCATATGGACGTCTGTTTTCTTATACTAACCATTCTTTTTTATTGTTATACTAGAAGGTGTTATATACGATTGGTTGAACTGATCATCCTTTTTTCTTTTTTTCCTTGAGAGTATTTTGTTGAATTGATTCTTAATTTTATACTGCGTATCAATATGATAGATGAGAAAGGGAAGTTTGACGAATTGGTTGAGGACAAGGGTGTAAAGATATTAATAGATCCAAAGGCCCTCTTGCATGTAATTGGGACCAAGATGGATTTTGTGGACGATAAACCAGGTACCCTTTATTTTTTTTTTTATTTTTTTTTTTTTTTGGTCCTGTTTGGGGTTGTGGGGGGTGTTTAAAACATTGTAGACATTAAATATTTAATAGGAATACATGGGTGTATACTAATTTGGCTCCTACATTTGTTGGAGTGTATTTGGATCTTAATCATGATTCCACCAAATCAAAATAAGCTTTTCTTAGCTACTCTTTAGATTTTGCCTGCATTGACTGAGCTTCTGCTGTTCTGGAACTGGAATTACTCTTCAAATTCTTCTAGTTTTTCATTTATTGTTTTGGTCTGGCCATAGGGTACCTGATGCCAGAATGGAACTGAGTACTAACACAGGCAAACTGATTGGAGGAAAATATGCCTCTAATTTCCTTGTAATTTTTAGGGAAGGTGAATTCTCTAATTTGAGAGGAGCTGAATGGTTAAAAAAACCATTATATAATAATTTAGGATTAAATATTGCTGCCATTGCCATTTCTATAAGCTAGGCATTTTCATTATTTTCTTTCGTCATTACCCTACTCCAAGAAGCTATTTTGTAAGGGATTCTTAACCGAACCACCATATTTTGTAAGGGATTCCTCATTACCCTACTCCAAGAATACATTTTTAGCATCCATTACCATGATGGACATCTTATTTTGGTTAGTTTATGATTGAAAAATGGTTGATTTTGAACTTTAGGAATGTTCTTGGGACATCCATCAATGCAAATAGTCTTAGGAAGAAATTGCTTTCTCAATAATTATTATTTAAAAAAAAAGAAAAAAGAAAAAAAAGAAAAAGAGAGAGAGACAGAGAATTTGCTCTAGATAGAGTTCTTAAAAGTTGATAAATCTTCAGAGCTTTTAGGAGAGCTATAATCATTTTAGTAAGCACAGTTGCAAGGCAGCAGGCCTACAAAAATAGTGTTTTGTATATTTCTTCTTTGTGCCTTTCTTTATTTCTAGTTGTTTGCTCTTTTTCCTCGTTGGTGGAAAAAACGAAGGGTGGAAATGGAGACTAAATTGGGAGCACTTGCTTTGCTTTTCACATCATACGGATACGCATGAATATGTTGTCTTTGAACTAAATGATTCCTATGGTTCGGACCATCGGATTTATTGAAGCCAAAATTATATGTTTTAGTGCTTGCACACTAAGACATAAGTAACTATTATTTTTATTTTTTGCATGTTTTTAACACACAAGCACTTATATGTTGAAGCCATATCGACCTTGTCTGTTTTCATGTGGAGCATATTTAATACCATTGATTAATTGCACATTCTACTTCGTTTGTGTCTTCTGACTTTTAAATGACTATAGGTTTCAAGATTGCAAGAGCACTTGCAAGCTGAAAGAGATCTTCAAGCTGCACTTGAAGTCGGTTTGAGCATGTCTTCTGGACAATTTTCCAGTTCACGTAGCACGGATTCTAAGGTTTGTATAGATCTTAAGGTAGTTTTCTTTTCCCTTTCATGTTAAATGCTTGTATAACACATGCTTATGACTTCAAACTGATGTGAAGCCAAGGGCTAAGCTAGAGGAGATTGCACTTGCCGAAGCAAATGTGGCTAAGTTGAAGCAGAAAGTTGTAGAATGAGTTACCACTACTAAGTATACTATTACTAGCAGGTGTGGAGTTGAGACTACTGGTTCTTCTTGCAAAAGTGTACGAAGGGCATCTTCTTGCAAAAGTGTTGAAGGATTTGTTTAAATACCTTGGAACTTTGATAATGGTTATAGACAATGTTATCTGTATTTGATAATATATTTCTATGTTAATATTACGTTAGTTTGGAGACATTTGTGGTGTTGTTAATTAGTTTCATTTGTGGTATTGTGTTAGTAGAGCTAAAACTATTACAGGTTCTTTGTAACAGGTCTGTAAAAAAAATAGTGGTTTTAATACATGTTGGAAAAAAAAAAAAAAAAGAACCTATAGCGGCAGTCAAAAAGCGCCGCTAAAGATGCATATATTATGATTTGAATGATGCCCTATAGTGGTGTTTTTGCCCGCCGCTAAAAGTTCAATGATCCATTTTAATTGGTTCCCTATAGTGGCGCCTTTTGCCCGCTGCTAAAAGTCAATTGACATGAATTTTGACAGCATATGGTGGCGGTTTTTTGCTCACCACAAAAAACCAAAAGCACCACTAAAAGGTGCATTTATAGTAGTGTTTTTTATTACCGCTGCAATAGAGCTATTGCAGCAATGCAAGGCTGGTGGGTGGAACCGCCGCAATAGGCCAAATGGACCTTTAGTGGCGGTTTTTGGGCTTTTGCGGCGGTTTTGGCCTGCCGCAATAGTCCAGTTATATATTTTTTTTTTTGGTAGTGAATATGAAAGACTCACTACATTGATCACTTTTCCAATGTATACGCTCGATTGAATTTTCAATTCCTAAAATTACCAAATTTTGAAAACAAAAATTAACATTTACAAAGATGAATAAATCTAGTCATAGAAATGGTTGTAGAAATACCGATTACAATTCTCAGTTGCAGATTCTTACTCCAAATCAAATACATTCAATCTAAAAGCTCAAATTCAATAATCACCTTGCCATGTTATGTGCTTGATCGAAATTCAGATTCCCAAAATTTCCAAATTGTAAAACCAAAAAAAAAAAAAAAAAAAAAAAAAAATACCATACACAAAACACAAATGGAGAATCTGAGATAAAACCCAATATTTCATTATCATTCTAAATGAAGCTTTACATAACAAAAAGCCACTTCATTACAAAGCTATCATACCCATAACCTAATGAAACCCAACAAACCTAATACACCTAAAATTCTTGAGAAGTAGACCCAATATCATCCTTTCCTTTCCCAGCTTTCTTGGGCAACAAATTTTGATGAATATTAGGCAAAAATACCACCATTAGCAATGGTCACAGACCCCATAAGCTTGCTTAACTCCTCGTTATTCCTCATAGTAAGCTAAATATGCCTTGGGATAATCCTAGCCAACTCCAAAACCTAAAACCAAAAAAAAAAAAAAAAAAAAAAAAAAAAAAAAAAAAGACCCAAACCATCAGAAACAAAAAACAAAAAACAACAAATCCCAGAAAATGAAAAACGAAACAGCATTATTTTAATGAACCTCAGCAGCGAGGTATTCAAGGACGGCAGAGATGTAGACAAAGGAGCTGGAGCTAACACGTTGGGCATATAAAAAACATACTCTTAGAGAGGTAATGGTTCTTACGGTTAAGAACATCTCTAGTAGTTTATCTAAATTTTTGTACTGTTTGGACAATGAATAGTGACATTTAGCTTTTACCTACCTACTTTTTCAAATACATTTTCCAACAAATTCTCTATCATTTTCTCCATCTCATTTAATTATTATTTCTTCATTCATTCTTTATTCTTTTTTTAATCATCATGTATTCTTCCTATGTTCATTCCCAACAACTATGGCCCTATTTGGTACATGATCTTAAATACATGTTTTCAGTTTTTAAACAATATTACACGTATTTCCACATACTTTTCACCCATATGTATTTCTAAAAAAATTGAAAATTGTTGTTTAAACACACGTATCAAACGGGCCCATATTTTAAAAATTTTTAACAACTATATTTTTTTAAAAAAGAAAAACTTCTTCAAAATTTTCAATAATCAAATTTCTCAAATGGTAATATTTCTTAAGGGATTTTTATTTTTATGAGTAATATTACAGTCACAAATTATTTTACAACATTTTTATAAATTGTTGATAAGGCCAGCTTTTTATTGGTTTTCATCTAAGCCTACCATTAATACCACATTTTTATTTACCAATAATTACTCACCACATCAGCAGTTTGTAAATTTCTTTATAAAAATATTTGTATCTCTAGCATTATTCCCAAATGTTCAGACCAATTCTTTGCTATTATTCACTAACTTATAATTAATTAATTACTTTTTAAAAAAACTTACCATTCTTTTCATTAAAAAAAAGTCCACCACACACCACAAGGATTAGACCAATTCCTTTTAATTTTTATTATTCATTAAATTATAATTAATTTCCTTATAAAAAAACTTAACATAGTTATTATCATTAAAAACCATTCCACCACACCACACGTTTTCTGTTTTTTCTCCACCCCTTCCTTTTTTGTTTCAGAGAGAAGAAAAAAAAAATCAAAGAAATCTTCCCACAAGAATCGCCGAGAGAGAGAGATCACCACTGCAAAGGACGGTGGAGATCATCCACTCACCGCTGCTGGTCCTCCTCCTTACCACCAAGTGCATGCAAACCTGGTTGGGTTCTATCTTTTTTGTTTTTTTTCTTCCTTATTTTCTTGTTCTGATTCACTTTGTTGTTACAATGGAGCTTAGATAGGCTTTCATGTTCTTGATTTGTTGTTTTTGTTTTGATTTTAGATTTGTTGTTCTAATTAAATTTGTCTTTTTCCCTGTTCTTGATTTGTTGTTTCTATTATGATTTTAGATTGTGTTACCGTTTAATACATTTGAGAGAAAGAGATGAACAAAGAAGAGAGGAGGAAAGAGAGAATATTATTTTTATTCAGCCTGGTAATTTTTTAAGATAAAATAATGATTTGGAGTTGCTACAGTGTTCTCTAAATCAAGAGAACAACTGTAGCAACTTCAAAAAAAATTTGGAAAAGTTTTGATTTTAGAGAATCTGTTGGAGCTGATTTTTTGGGTTTAATCTCCAAAAAATGGCTTTGGCTAATCTATTGGAGATGCTCTAAGGTACAAAGACACAGATAGAGGGTTGCGAATTGGCCAGTTTGATAAGAAATAGATTTTTTTTTGTTTTTTTTACAAAGACGTAAATCATTTGAATTTTTATATAACTCTTTTTTTAGAATCTAATTTATAGGTGGATAACAAAAATTTAAAATTAACAGAGATTTCATAAAAAAAAGAAAAAAAAAAAAAAAAACCAAAAGTAGAATGGTCCTTATTTGTAGGTAATGTTTTAGTGAAAATTAGAGATGTATTTTTACCGGATTTTTCTTTAGTTTTGTCTCTACGGGTGTAGGGGTATTTTTGAAAAAAAAAATCCGGTCCAAACAGGGAAGTCCCTTAAATACTAGTGTGTAAATAGTTAGTAAAATACGGTATGCGTTTGATATTATAAATATACGGACAGGTTTAATTCGACATCTTTTTAAAAAGTATGTTTCAAAAAATCGGCATAAAAATACGAAAACGGTGAAAGAACGCTACATGTATAATACAAATATATTACGTTTATTTTTAAAAAAATTCGTAACAAAGTTACGGAAACATATACCTATACTTTTTAAAGATAAAAACTAGAGACATGAATCTTTTTATAGATTACGGATGTACGTGATCGATATGCATTTCTTACGCGTAAAAACTATACTGTACTATACTATATAATATATATATCAAGGACGGACCCAGGATTTCAAGCTGGGGGGCCGGAGATAAGCGAAAAGAAAAATTTCAAATACACATCCATATAGGTTTGAATTTCATCACGTTGATTAAATGTAAGCCCGTCGAATTTCATCACGTTTTTAGAGGAGGTTGGTGCGGACCATTTTTATTGTAAGCCTGTCGAATTTCATCACGTTGATTAACATGATATTTCCATATTTGTTTGCGTGTTTCGGGATCATAATCCAAGGAATCAAGATCAACTCTTTGAAATTGTGTTTGAGAGATTGGAACATCAACATTTTCCGGAATTGGGGAATGCATATTTTCTAGAATTGGAACATCCACATTTTCTAGAATTGGAATAGCAACATTAGTTGTTGGCAATCCCACGTTGATTTCGGAAGAATTTGAATCTTTTCTTTTGAAAAAATCAAGCATTGTAGTTGATTTTTTCATGATCTACAAATAAAATAAGAATCATATATATTAAATTTGTGTGACAATTTTCTATATTATATGATTTGTTTTTTTCTTTTTGTCTTTGGTTTGCCTTTATTTATCTTTGTCTTTGTGTTGTCTCCATCTTTCTAACATTGACCCACTAACCCAATCCCACTACGGCACTACTGACACTCTAAATTTATTTTGCACTACTAACAAAAACTTTTCTTAACTTAACTTTTTTTTTTGGTCACTTGTCCCTATTATGCCCAACTACCAGTCAACAAAGCACAAATAAACAGTCAAACAAATATTCTCTAATTTGAGTAATCTCTACAAACTCTACTCTTTCTCTATCTCTTTTATCTATATAATACAAGAGAGAGAGTCACAAACACAGAGTGACAGAGAGTCACAAAGCCAAAAAGCCAAATTGAGTAATCTCTACAAACTCTACTCTTTCTCTATCTCTCTTATCTATATAATACAAGAGAGAGAGTCACAAACACAGAGTGACAGAGAGTCACAAAGCCAAAAAGCCAAAAAAAAAAAAAAAACCACAAGCCGCAGCACAGATTCAATTCACAATCACCAACATCAGTAATTAGTTCATCACTCATCAGTAAAAACACAAACACTCCACAAGCACAGATTGTTAGATTCTAAGATTCACAAACATTTTATTAGGTTTTGAAGGAAAGGATCATAGATTAAATACCTGTGAAGGCTCAAGCAACCGGCAGGGGTGACAAGATGGGGCTCGCATGGGCGGCGGCGACAGCTGAGAGTGATGATGATGGCGTATGACTACAAACTCTTCTATCTCACGTAGCGTCGGCGTGATGATGATGATGGTGTCGCGTTGGCGTCTGGGCTCACTATCTCACGTCGTGTCGGCGTCTGGGCTTAGTGCCTCACTATCTCTCTGTCTCGCCTCACTATCTCTTTGTTTCCTTTCTTCTTCTTCTTTTTTCCTTCATCTTTCACTTTCTCCATTAGTTTTTTTCATGGTTGGCTAGGCTTGGGATTCAAGATTTTTGGGAGGGGGGCTTGAGCTAAAAACTAAAGGGGCCCAAGCCTATATATATATATATATATATTTTTTTTTTTTTTGGAAAATTTAACCTGCTAATTTTTTTTTTTTTTGGGGCCTGGGCCCTTTAGGCCCCCCACCTGGGTCCGTTCTTGATATATATATATATATATATATATATATTTAACAACTTTAAAACATGTGCAAATGTTTTGCAGGTACAATATGAGAAAATGGAATTTGGGAGAAAACTGAATTGCTTCAATAATTAATTAGCACAAGGCTTTATATACAAGATCGGGCTCAACCCAGAAAAGAAGAAGAGCAAAACAACCTAACTAACAGACTAACAGAAAGCCTAACAACCTCACGCACGTGTGAACACAGCAAGACTAAAAAGAAAGCAAACTACATGTCGTTTTCTATAATAACTAATACAACAGTAAGACTAAACTACAAGCGTTTCTGGTCTAGCTCCTTCTCAGCAAGTCTGATTGATCTTCAACTGCAGGTGCATTTACTAAGGCTTGCTCACTCTATTCTAACTGATCTCCTAGCTTTGCATATGAACTCTGTTGATGTACATTGTCTTGATACACAATCCTAGAAATGATGGAGAAAGGTAAAATTAAGTGGGCCAAAAATGCCACACCTTGAACTTTAGAGATAAGATAGGAAAAAAAATCGCATGTAAGGTTAAGCATAGTGTGGAATGTGGAAACAAGAGTCTGGATCAGGGTCCCAATCAAATTGACGATGCACTCTACTGCAGGTTCTCGGGTCATCGGTCATCTTGTTTTGGTGCATGTATATTTGCAAATCACCTACACACAGAAAAAGATATATATGAAAATGAATGAGGGTTCAGTGAGAGACATACGAAAAATGAAAGAGGTTGTAGTAAGTGATACCTTGATTGTATCAGACTAAACAAATACCAAAGGCAGGCCTCCTTATACTCTTACATTTGGATTTTTCAAATTTAAAATTTGAAATCAGTCCAAAACAAACATGGTTGCTCTATGTATAATAAGACATTAAGAAGAGAGAAATATGTAATATGAGAGATTTAAAGATGTAGAGCCCACTTTTACGAAGGCCTCAAGGGTGAGCAATTAGAGAAAGAGAGACAAAGAGAAAGACAAAGGGAAAGAGAAAGCAATATAAAGAAATTTAATAAAAACAAATGGTATGTATGTAACTTCTTAATTGAGTTTTGAGTGATTACCCTCCTTTGAAGACCCTTTCCAAGTTCTCAACCCTCTTAAATATGCCTAAATGCTTTCTCAAATGTAGTCAATATTTGTTATTGGGATGTTTGAGACCAGTGAGAACATAGTAATAGATGTATAGGATTATATCTGTTTGTTAGAATTTGAAGAAAAAAGAGAAAAGATGATAAGGATCGAGAGAAATGTAAAATGAAATAATTGTTTGCTATTAGGAGTATAAAGTTAGTTGCGACGTGTCATTGGGAGTATAAAGTTAGTGTCAAAGTAAGAGTGAATATGTTTAAGAGAATAAAGGGAAAAAATTGTTATTTTATTTATATTTTTTTAAAAAATTTGAATTTGAGAAAGAAATGTGGAGGATTTTATTTTATTTAATAGTATAATTTATCTCAAACTTAAATTTAGGAATTTTAAAATTTAGGAGCTGTTTTATTTTCTTAAATTTTTTTTTTTTTAAAAAAAAAAATTTGAATTTGACATAGAAACATGGAATGGGGAAAAATATGGATGGAAAAAAAACTATATTTCTTAAAAAATTTATTTAAAATTTAGGAGTCTTAAAATTAGTAATTTAACATATTTAACCATATTATTTAAACTTTTATAAATGAGTGAATTTGGGGGATATTTTGAACATCCAAAAGTCTAGAGTCCAAATAGGAGCACTTAAATAGATATACAAGTCAAGCCACTTAATATCCATGCTCGAGACCTCTTAAGGATGAATTTCAGACCCGATCCTATGGGTACAGATTTTACCCCACTAGGTAATATCCAAAAGGCAAAAATGCACTTTTGGTCCTTACATTTTGGGTCTATTCTCATTTGGGACTTAACTTGATTTTGCGCCTACCTCAGTCCCCAAAAACAAAAAAATCATGTCTATTTTGGTCTCTGCCGTCAATCCAATAACAAAAAATGTATACGTGCAACCGAAGCACATTGTTAGCATGTTAGATGCTAACATGGCTAATTATGGAGTTGATATGCTCATTAAATAATATTTAAAAATGTCACGTTAGCATATAAATTAATTAAAAATGAAAAAAAATATTATCAATTTTAATTTTAATTGAAAAAATTAAAAACAAACAAAAAACAAAATAAAATGCAATCTAATTAAAAATAGTAATTAAATTTTTTTGCTTTTTTTCCTTTTCATTATTTTTGGAAGAACAAGAGTAACATTTCTTGTTGTTCTTCAGGGAAGAACATGTATGGTTGCCCTGAATATTAAAATAATCTAGATTTTCTTTTCTTTTCTTGCATTTTCATAGCAAATAAACATGCAAAAATACATGCGAAATCCCAATGCTCCATTGAAACCTCCAAACAATCAAACCTATAAACATAGAAATATCAAGAAATCCACATAAAAAAAACAAACCCATAAAATTTTTCCCCGCTCTCTTAGCAACCAAACACAGCAACAAGTAACAACACACACACACACACACAAAAAAGGTCTCATCTCCTTCAATTTCATAACCCAACACGAACCCAAATCCAACCAAGATATCTCTCTCTAAAAAATCTTAGCTTTGTGAAGAAATTTCTTGGTTGCTTCCTATTGGGTGCACTACACCATGAGTCTAGCCCACATGCTTTTTCAAGAGATCATTTAATGAGCATGTCACTCTTGTCTTCCATGACTTGTGAGAAGTCTGACTTCTCTTACATGCTGAAGAAAAAATAAAAGAAAGATGCAAAGGCCATTCGGCCTAAGGAGCTAAAGAAAGAGATTTTGGTTGAAGCAAAGTCAAAGTAAGTGGCTTGCATTTATTGTAATTTGATGTCAAGAGTGTAAAAGGGAGAAAGGAAGTAAAAGATAAACAAATAAATAGGGAGGCCATTCGGCCAGTGAAGAGTAGAGAAAAAAGAAGTGAAGTCCCAGAGTGTGAGGACTAAGTGCAGTCTTGAAGGATTGCGTGAGTGAGAGCAACTAAAAAGAGAAGAGAAAAATAGAGAGAGTAAGAGAAAACTGTGAGAGATACACAGTGAGAAAGAGAGCAGCGAGTGAAAAGAAAAATAGAGTTTTTCTTTACTCAAGTTGTATCTCTAAGTGTTGTAATCTCTATTTAATATAGTGAAATTATTTGGAGTTTGTCCCGTAGTTTTTCCCTTCAAAGAGAAAGGGTTTCCACATAAATCTTTGTGTGGTTGTGCTTCCACTGTGCTTACTTAAATTTATTCCTACTTATATAGAATTTTTCCTAACAAGTGGTATCAGAGCGTAGGTTTGATTGGGAGCAATGGCCGGAGAAGAAGGAAAGACGTTAGGAATCGAGAAGTTTGACGGCACAGACTTTGGCTATTGGAAGATGCATATCGAAGATTATTTGTATGGGAAGAAATTACATCTTCCTCTTTTGGGAAGGAAACTAGATAGTATGGAAGAAGAAGAATGGAGTCTTCTTGATAGGCAGGTGCTAGGAGTTATACGATTAACTCTAACAAGATCAGTTGCACACAAGGAAAAGACCACAGTAGATCTGATGAAGGCTTTGTCTAACATGTATGAAAAGCCTTTGGCTAATAATAAGTTGCATCTGATGAAGAAGTTGTTTAATCTGAAGATGGTGGAAGGTACTCTTGTGGCTCAACACCTGAATGAGTTTAACACCATCACAAATCAATTGTCATATATGGAGATTGATTTTGATGATGAGATCCATGCATTAATTGTTTTGGCTTCTTTGCCAAACAGTTAGGAGACCATGGGAATGGCAGTGAGCAATTTTGCAGGAGAAAGCAAACTCAAATATGATGATATTCGAGATTTGATTCTAAGTAAGGAGGTTCGCAGAAGAGATGCTGGTATAAACAATGCACAAGATCAAGCTCTTGTCATGGAAAATAGAGGCAGAAATAGAAGCAGAGGGCTTGATGATCGGGCCAAATCCAATGACAAGTCACAATCAAAAGGTAGATCTCAGTTTAAAGAGATGAGAGAATGTTTCCATTGTGGAAAAAAGGGTCATATAAAAAGAAACTGCTGGCATTGGAATAAAGAACAAACTGAAGAAAAGATGAAAAGAATGATGATAAGAAGAATACTGCAGCAGTTTTGTTTCATGAGGATGTTGTGATGCTCTCTCTTGAAGAGCAAAAATGTAAGCATGTTTCTAAGAATGACGTTGAGTGGGTTGTTGATTCAGCAGCCTCCCACCATGTTATCCCCACAAAAAGGTTTTTCACCACATACAAAGCAGGGGACTTTGGTGTTCTGAAGATGGGTAACTCTAGTTATTCAAAAATTGTGGGAATTGGTGATGTGTGCATCAAGACCAATGTTGGTTGCATGTTGATATTGAAGGATGTGCGGCATGTTCCAAATTTAAGGATGAATGTGTTGTCTACTTTGGCTTTGGATCGAGCGGGTTATAGTAAGCATCTTGGCAATGGATGATGGAAACTTTGTAAAGGATTATTAATTATTGCTAGAGGTCGTGCTTGTTGTGGCATGTACAGAACTCATGTGAGGGCTTGTAAGAAAAAGTCCAATGCAGTCAAAGTTTTTGAGAAAACTCCATAGTTGAGAGTTGATAGTAATGGTGTTGCAGCCAAGAGAGTAAAATTCTCTCTACCTGAAAGTGATTTAAATGAGAAAGTGATATTTGATGAAAAATATCATGATACTAAGAAGAATGATGAAGTGAAAGATCATGAAGGTCTTGAGCAGGGGGAGCAATATCCTCCACTAGAGATTGTTGAACCTCTTGAAAGGAGGTGTATTGAAGAACATCATGGAGTTAGCTTCAAGAATATTTGGGCTTCTGATGAGGGGGAGCCAAGAAATTGGATTAGGGATAGCCAAGGTGAAATTAATTATTTGAAAATGAAAGGTATTAGTTTTGATGATATTTTCTCAGTGTTGGTGAAAATAATGAAAAAGGTTAAGTCTAGTGTTGGCTTGACCGGGATAAATTCTATTTGAAAAGTTGAGTTGAATCTCCTCCGTAAGTGTGGGCTGGAGGGGGAGATTGTTGGGTGCACTGTACCATGAGTCCAGCCCACATGCTTTTTCAAGAGATCATTTAATGAGCATGTCACTCTTGTCTTCCATGACTTGTGAGAAGTCTAGCTTCTCTCACACGCTGAAGAAAAAAGAAAAGAAAGATGCAAAGGCCATTCGGCCTAAGGAGCTAAAGAAAGAGATTTTGGTTGAAGCAAAGTCAAAGTAAGTGGCTTGCATTTATTGTAATTTGATGTCAAGATTGTGAAAGGGAGAAAGGAAGGAAAAGATGAACAAATATATAGGGAGGCCATTCCGCCAGTGAAGAGTAGAGAAAAAAGAAGTGAAGTCCCAGAGTGTGAGGACTAAGTGCGGTCTTGAAGAACTGCATGAGTGAGAGTAAGTAAAAAGAGAAGAGAAAAACAGAGAGAGTAAAAGAAAACTGTGAGAGATACACGGTGAGAAAGAGAGCCGTGAGTGAAAAGAAAAAGAGAGTTTTTTTTTACTCAAGTTGTATCTCTAAGTGTTGTAATCTCTATTTAATATAGTGAAATTATTTGGAGTTTGTCCCATGGTTTTTCCCTTCAAGGAGAAAGGGTTTTCACGTAAATCTTTGTGTTCTTGTGTGGTTGTGCTTCCGCTATGCTTGCAAAAATTTATTCACAGTTATATAGAATTTTTCCCAACACTTCCCACACTTTAACTTCTCAGCAAATCCTATCATTTTTGGGTTTGGAGCAGATTCAACGGCACCGTTTCTACCTCCTCGAATCCAACAACACCGTTTCACACCACCAACCCCAACCGCACCAAAAAGACGAAATGCACCTCCTCAACCACTCCATCAAACAACGTCGTCCCGAACAGGAAACGACCACTATCTCTTATCGTCGTCCTCATCAACCGATTCAAGGCGGCTCATGGTCATGAGAGGCAAAGCTTGGGGTCTTTGGCCATGGGTTTCTGGGTAGATCAAAGAGAGAGTGTTTTGCTTTATTTGGCCATAGGTGTCTGGGTCTGGAGCTGGTTGTCTGGGTTAGGAGCTTGGTGTCTTAGGCCATGGGTGTCTAGGTTTGGAGTAGATTAAAGAGAAATCAGAGAGACAGAGAATGAGAGAACTCAATGGGCAGAGGGAGATTAAATTGATCTCTGAAAGATTTCATGCTAGAAAGGGGAAAAGATGCAATGGACTTGCGCAGTCAAAGGGTTTTGATGAAACTCATTCTATTTCACTGCCTCGCCAATACATCAGATGAAACTCCTTTGCCACTGCCATTGGTCACAGAAAACAATGACACACTTTTGGAAAAGAAGAAGCTCATATAATTTCAAGTTGGGTTCGTGGGGTTTGGGTTTGGAGCATAGTGTTGTGATGTTGGGATTGGCGACGAAGAAAATTTGAGAAAATTGTAATACACTATTTTCTCCAATTTTAAAACTGAAAAGCATTTTTTGTTTTTTTTTTGTTTTTGGTTTTTTTTTTTATAAAAAATTCCAATTTAAATTAAAATCGGGAAATTAAAATTTTTTTTGTTTTTATTTTTTTTAATTTTTAATTTTTTTATATGCAGTAATTTTTAAATGCTAAATAAAATTTTAAATATTATTTTAATAACTACATCAGTATTTATTGTCTAAACAATGCACTCTATTTGTCATATATGTATTTTTTTTGTTATTGAATTGACGGCAAGAACCAAAATGGTAGGTGCAAAATCAAGTTAAGAACAAAAATAAGGATATATCCAAAATGTAGGGAAAAAAGTGTATTTACGCTTAGCCAAAATAAACGAAATGGCAATTTTATCATGCCGCCGATTCTCATCTTTAGTTTCCCAAAATTAAGTCCAGGCTTTCTCAAAAAAGAAAAAAAAAAAAAAAAAATTCAAGTCCCTGACATTGCCATTCTCGCTTCATTATCAAAAACCTTCAAATACACTCTCCTATTCCTATACATCATCATCATCATCCATGGATTCTTCGCCCCAAGATTATAGTAGAAACGTTGGTATTTGTCTCATCAATCCTTCCAAAAAGGTCTACTATATATCCCATCTCTCTGTTCTATGCATGGATTTTTATATGTATGTGTTGTGACTTTCAGAATTTTCTTTTCTTTTCTTTTTTTTTGGTTGTGGCAGATTTTTGCAGATTCAAGGTTGGATATACCCAGTGCTTGGCAAATGCCGCAGGTAATTTTTTCTTTTTTGGTTTTATATTGATGTGCTATGATTTGATTTCTTTTGAAACTAAATTGCTGTGTTTGCTTGCTGTGATTATTTATGATATTAAAAATAAAATAAGAAATAGTAGACAGTTACCTACTTGTATTTTATGGACCTATGTGCTTTCCAAGTTTTCCTTTTAATCAACATGTTTTATTTTATTCTGATTGGAATTGTTTTACACTATTTCAAATCTTTCTTATGTGAGGAGTCGGTGACTTGAGTTGAGTGATACAATGATAATGATGCACAACGAAGAAGGAATGCTAAATACAACGTCTGTGTCGATATCGTGTTAACAAAAGGAATCCCAATTTTACGTCCCAACCACAATATTTTGAACTATAAAGCAAAATTTATTGTGAAGACTATGATGGTGTTTGCATGTAGAAAGCTAATTTTATTTTTATCTCAGCGTGTAACTTGTTAAGGAAAAAAAGTCCGATCAGAGCATGTAACTGTGGTATTTTTGAATTTGAATGAAAATACTGCATATGGGGCTGGCATTTGGACACTGAATTATTGAAATTGGAAATCTGGGGAATTGAAATGGAGGGTGTTCTGATGATAAAAGATTCAAAGTCATTGATAGTTTTTAGACCCCTTAAAACAATTGATTTAACCTAGATAATTAGCCAAGTTGTTACTTAGTCCAATTAAACAAGTCTAGTTATATAATAACAAAGATCAAATCATGCAAAGCAACGAAAAATAAATAACACAAGATATGATTACCCAGGAAACCAAACCAGTAAAAACCTAGGGAGGATTTGACCTAGCTATCCTCAAGGTAAACTTGAATCCACTATCTTGAAAGAATCGAAGTTCATACAATAAGACTTACAAGCCCCCATGCTCGACTTCTTATTGCTACTAACCAGTAGAACTTATTGACACGACCACGTGCAAGCTCCGAATCCACAGACTCCTTCTTTCTTAGATTCACCACCAGATACAAGCACACCCACTTGTGTTTTCTTTAAACTTCAATGGCAGCAACTGAATTGATCATCAAGGTGTAGAAAAATCTTCTCCTTGATAACCCTAAGTTTGTGTACATGAAAGCTCCTCTAGATCTCACAAGAGATTTACACAAACCGCAATTATGAGCAACACTAAAACGTGGTTAGGGTTAGCGTTTTATACTTAGGACAAATAAGAAAGCCTAAAAATGTTTTAAAACACTTAGGGCTGAGTTGGAAAAATCTGTAGAAAATCATTCTGCCCGAGCTTCGATCGATCAAGCCTGTCTTTCGATCGATCGAGCCTGTCTTTCGATCGATCGAGCCAGGCCGAAAGACACAATGCTTTCCTGCTTTAACTCGATTCCAACTTTACATAAAAGCACAACTTTGAGCTAGTCTAAAACACTTCTAAATACATTGTTTTGATCATGGTTTGCCAACAATACAAATTAGAGTTCTAAATACATAACATCCTAAGACTTTAGAACCTAACAAACTCCCCCTTTGGCAATCTGTAATAAAACACAACTAGAAGCTCAAAGTTTACAAAATAAAAAACCCTTTACAAAATAATGCTCATAAAACAAATTCAATCCTAACTACTATCCATCAGTTGCAAGTGTAGACAGCAGTTCAATTGAATCAACCTGTATATTTCTTGAAACACTAAACAAAATGCATAACCGCATGTGCAGAAACAATACAAGTAAACAAATTAAATTTTTGATTTCAAACAATACACAAATAAAGATATATATCAATGAATAACTCATAAATATAAATCAATAAGCAGTTTGAAACAAGAAACATATAAAGTACCAACAAAAAAAAAAAATGCTCCCCCTAACATGAATATCCCATCAAAAACATGGCAAGAGCTAAAAATGTAAAGTACAAAATGAAGCACATAGATACAATCTAAACTCCATAAGCTCCAACCAAAATAATAAACTCCCCCTGAAAGCAAAAACACTACAAAGTACTCCCCCTTTTTGTGACGGAATGCCAAAGGGCAAACAAGAATCCATCATCAAAAGGGAGGTGGTCTAAACTGCGCTAACTCCGCACGCAAGGCACAGATCTCATTGAGTATGTCCACCAAAATCTGTCCATGAGTCGCTTGAACGGTCAAGACATGATCCAACGTGCGACGAATGTCTGAATCATCCGAAACAGTCGATGGAGGAACATCATCATCAGCAACAGCACTTGATGTCTCAGCAATATCAACACCTGTATAAGAGGGAGGAGGGGGAACAACATTAGATGACGCACCTATAGGACGAGAAGGAGCAACTCTCAAGTGAACAGCCCTCTGTCGAAGAAAAGTGGAACCTATGGGAGCAACAACATACACAGGCTCACCAGACGGAAACCATCTAGACCTAAAAAGAGCAAAATCCTATGAATGAAAATAGGATGAATAAGCGCATGCCCTATGGCAGAACTCCTATGAACCTCGTTCAAAGAACGAAAGAAAAAATGAGGAAAACTGATAGATGCTCCAGAAACAAAGGCATACAAAAACACACATCGCTCTATAGAGATGGTGTGGAAGTGAGAAATATGCCACAACGAATGACATGCTATCCTAAAGAAAAGATAGGCAGTCTCGGTAAGCTCAGCGGACGTGATTCGAGGATCAGAACCCCACTGGATAGATGACCCAGTGATGTATGACATGACTACATCTAATGAGGGTGACTCATCATAGGGATAGTTAGGCTCCCGGAACCCCAAGAGCCTCAGCCACTACCCAAGGGGTAATGGTGAACTCAACACCTCGTATCCAACTCCTAATAAGGGTGTTGGAATCATAGACGTGGCAAGAGAGGTTCGAGAAGAACTCTCTAATTAGGGCGGTCGGGGGTGGATGATCTATCTCTAAGAGAGGCAACCAACCTCTAGGCTCAAAGTTAGCCCTAATGGCCGAATTAAGCTCATCTAAGACCACAACACGCTCAGCCCAAATTTTACGCTTACGGTTCAAATTCTCAAAGGCCTCTCTACACTTATCATTTTTAAAATCCTCAACCCTAGAGGGAGACACAGAGGAAGTGGAAGGGGTCCTATTAGCTCTAGTTTTCCTAGGCATAGTGCTAAGATAAAGGCCAAAACACAGAGCAAAAGAACCAAAAAAAAAAAAAACAAAAGTCAAAACCAAGGGCAGACTGCAAGTTAGCACAAAAAAAATATAAAATAAAAATCTATATGATGCATGAACAAATTAAATGGTATGATGCATGTTCTAATGCAGTGCAATTAAGTCCAAAAAGTTCAAATTCACAAAATTGGCTTGAACATAGAGGTATTAACACAAAAACCACAAAATTTTGAAAACCACTTGTTCAATTTGAAGGAAATTGACGAATTGATCATTAGACATGATAGAGTTTAAAAAATAATGACCAAATACATCAATTTAACAAGCCAATTTCATCAATTTAACCCAATTAGACAAAATCCCCAATTCGGAACAATTTCAAACCCTAGAATTTTCAATTTTTCAAAAACCAAAAAATTGATCAAATTAACCAATAAGGATCATTAATATAACATCCTAGAACAAAACCCATTGATCAATTTCACCAGAAAAGGTTTGAATCATCAAAAACCCCAACATGTGAAAATTGCCGAAAATACCCAATATAATGCATGAAAATGCATGAAATCATGAAATAAAATGCAAAAGAGACTTACCAGCCTTCAAGGACAAAAACCTTGCAAAAATCTTGGAGGAAAATGACAAAAAATCGTTGGTGGAGCCTTAGCCAAGTCGGAGAGAGAGGAAAGTTTGAAAAACTTTTTTGAAAAAGTGCCTTTGAAAAGTCCAATCTGACTTTTTTTTAAAAACATGTTTCACGAGTTTCGATCGATCGAAATAGACAGAGGCTCTCTCTTAACAAAATTAAATATTTTCGATCGATCGAAAAACAGAATGGATCGATCGAAATGGGTAGAGGCTCACCAAATTTGAGGAAAAACACAGATTTTTGAAAAAAAACATTTAGAATTAACTCAAAGCATTGAAATTTAAGAACAAAATGCATGAGTATGAGATGATGTGATTTTCAAAAACAAGAATTTTAAGCCCAAATTCCCAAAACAAAATTTCTTGCATTCTCCACAAATTTTCAAGCAACAAATTAATTTTTCACAAAATTTAAAGTATTTGCAAAACTTGGTTGGTCATACCATAAACACACACAATAACATGTACAGAGTTTAGCAAAGAGTAACTCGTGTAGTGTGTGCAACTAGCAAAAACTTGAGATACATGTGAGGTGATATGTGAATAGCAATCAATCACAAAGTCTATAAAATTTATCACAAAGAATTTAAAAGAGACTATCACCTAAAGAGTTACATCATATAACTCACACATCTCCTAGATTATAAGCTTGTAATCATGTAAGTTTCTTGAATTTATGCCTCATAATATACATACCAATTTTAAGTCATGTGAGTTTGGCATCAAGCCTAATAGTACACACCAATTTTAAATATTAAGCAATTTAAACCGAGGCTTCACCTTATGTTCTTTTTGTGCATGTGCTACACTTTCTCGAGTACAAAATCTTATAATATGCACTAAGGTATTCATGATTGGCTAGTGAACAGTGGTGAGATGGTTATTTATGCCTTTCTCCAAAAGTTCAAGTCAAACATTCAAAAACATGTGACTTTAAGATTAAGACAGAATAATCAAGAACCATAAACATTTTTCCCACACAACATGCATTACAAAGCTTTAACTAGTAAAGTGCAATAGGTAAGCTCATCAAAGCTAAACAAGGTACAAAAGACATGTTATGTGAAAATAAATTGACCAACCTTGTTCTCAAAAACCAAGAAGAATAGTACAAAACAAAATTTGCTTCCTTTTTCTTTCCTTTTTTATTTTATTTTATTTTTTTATTATTAAAAAAAAATACCTAGAATGAAATGCATGAATGTTATGCAATGCAAATCCTAGAAAACAAAAAATAAAAACAAAACCAAAGAACAATGATCACAAAGGGTAGAGCAATGAAGTACAAGGACCATGTCAGAAAGACTCAGTTAGTTTGAGTCTTTTGCATCCAAAACCTTTTAGATGCACCATGAGCATTGGAGTTCTTATTCACATAAGAATGATTACCAACTCCAGGATTAGAATAAAGGTTTAAAGCCTTTACCAATTCACCAATAAGTACCATAGGATCTTGTGCTTGAGGCACATGTACTTTTGGTTTGTTTGCTCTCTTTGTAGCTTGCAGCTTGTAACAGTTTGGACGAATGTGTCCAGACTTTCCACAAAAGTGACAAACCCATGCAGGCTTATCATGTGTCTTGTCCTTAGATAGGGTAGGCTTCTTAGACTTAGACTCTTTCAGATCAACCCTAATCTTCCTAGATGATGAACCTTCTAAGGGTTTAACAACCTCACTCACAGGGGGTTTAACAGTTTCACTCACTATCTCACTCACGGAAGGTTCAGAAGAAGAAGATGAAGGAACAAACTTTGTGGAATGGGGAGCAGACACAGAGATGCTTTCAACATAACCTAATCTAGGTTTGTTAGAAGAAGACTTTTGAACACTCAGCATTTGATCAAGTTTAGAACTAGCAGATCTAGCAACAGATAAATCAAGTTCCAAAGATTTAACTTTATCAAGCAAAAGCATATTCTCAGTTTTCACATTGTTCAAAAGTTTATTAGCATCAAACAGTTTAACAAGCAAATTCTTCTTTTCAAGCTCAAGAGATTCAATTTTCTTCAGGCCAAGTTCAACATTCCTAGCATCCTTTGCAGCAACTTTGCAAAGTTTATTATAGGCCTCTTGAAGATCTGCATCTTCAGAGAGTTCCCCATCAGAAGGGTTCTCTTCAATAGATATGCTCTCATCGACTACAGCAATAGCGGTGAAAGCAATGAAGTTTCCATCCTCATCACAATCAGACTCATTATCAGAAACTTCAACGTCACTAAGGGTTATAGCCATAGCCTTATCTTTAGACTTTAAATAGGTAGGACATTTAGATTTCATGTGTCCATACCCTTGACATCCAAAACACTGAGAGCCCAAAGAATTATTGGAAGATTGGCCTACTTTTTCTCTAGGTTTATCATTATTGTTAACCTTAGTGGGATCATACTTCCTAAAGTTTCTAGGTTCAGCAGTGTTTGTGCCTCTTGACTTTCTATTACTATTCTTGAGAAAGTTTCTAAAGTTCTTGGCAAGGTAGGCAATCTCTGTAGCAGTGAGCTTATCATCAAATCCACCACCTTCAACATCATCAACTGACTTAAGAGCCATTGATTTAGATTTGGTAGTTTTGGATAGATCCAACTCATAAGATTGAAGAGATCCTACAAGTTCATCAACAGGGATAAAGTCCACATCCTTGCTTTCAGTAATGGCAATCACCTTGGGTCTAAAGTCTTCAGTTAAAGATTTAAGAATTTTCCTAACAATTTTAGGTTGATCATAGATTTCACCCAAGTTAAAAGCAAAATTAACAATATCATTCAATTTAGCATAGAATTCATCAAAATATTCATCATCAGACATCCTAATGCTTTCAAATTTAGAAGTTAATTGCTGCAATTTATTGATTTTGACAGCCTTTGTGCCTTCATGCACAGTCTGGAGGATATTCCAAGCAGTATGAGCAACCTCAACATTAGAGATTCTCTTAAATTCCTCCATAGAAACAGCGTTAAAGATCGCATTCATAGCCTTACTATTAAACGCAGTTGCTTCTTTTTAAGAAGTTTTCCACTCACTAACAGGAGTAGTGGGCTTCTCCCATCCGTATTCAATTAAGTTCCACACTCTCTCATCAATGGATTTCAGGAATGCTTTCATCCTTACTTTCCAATAAGCATAATTATTCCCATCAAAGAAAGGAGGAATAACTAGAGAGTGTCTGTGTTCCATGACAACAGGGGTCAAGGATCAACTCAGTGATCAAAGGATCAACAACAAAAGAGCTACCCGCTTTGATACCACTTGATAGTTCTTAGACCCCTTAAAACAATTGATTTAACCTAGATAATTATCCAAGTTGTTACTTAGTCCAATTAAACAAGTCTAGGTTATACAATAACAAAGATCAAATCATGCAAAGCAGCGGAAAATAAATAACACAAGATATGATCACCCAGGAAACCAAACCGATAAAACCTGGGGAGGATTTGACCTAGCTATCCTCAAGGTAAACTTGAATCCACTATCTTGAAAGAATCGAAGTTCATACAATAAGACTTATAAGCCCCCACGCTCGACTTCTTATTGCTACCAACCAGTAGAATTTATTGACACGACCACGTGCAAACTCCGAATCCACGAACTCCTTCTTTCTTGGATTCACCACCAGATACAAGCACACCTGCTTGTGTTTTATTTAAGCTTCAATGGCAGCAACTGAATTGATCATCAAGGTGTAGATAAATCTTCTCCTTAAAAACCCTAAGTTTGTGTAAAGGAAATCTCCTCTAGATCTCACAAGAGATTTACATAAACCACAATTATGAGCAACACTAAAACGTGGCTAGGGTTTGCCTTTTATACTTAGGACAAATAAGAAACCCTAAAAACGTTTTAAAACACTTAGGGCTGAGTTGGAAAAATCTGTAGAAAATCATTCTGCCCGAGCTTCGATTGATCGAGCCTGTCTTTCGATTGATCGAGCCAGGCCAAAAGACACAATGCTTTCCTGCTTTAACTCGATTCCAACTTTACATAAAAGCATAACTTTGAGCTAGTCTAAAATACTTCTAAATACATTGTTTTGGTCATGGTTTGCCAACAATACAAATTAGAGTTCTAAATACATAACATCCTAAGACTTTAGAACTTAGCAGTCATAAAAGGGGAATGTAGAAGTTAGAAAGAGTTTACCATATTTAATAGAAAATGGGAAGCCTAGGTTGTCCTATATCAATATGCTACTACTTTCAGATCCAGAAAACCACTGTTTATTTCTTTTTATAAAAGAAGTGCCAAATGTGAAATATATTCTAGTACCGAATGCAAAATAATAAGATTTTAAAGACATCTTCATGTCAGGAACAAGCCCACATATAATTATCACCATAGTCTGTCTAAAACTTTAATAGCATCCACGAGGTATTAAATGTGTATTGATTGGGATCATAGAGAAAGTTGACGTGTTCATCATTTTTTAAGGTGTAATTACTAATTAATTCAATTTTGTGGAATTGCATTAAGTAAGGGCCATACTTGCTTTTGTAATTTTTTGATAAGTGACAAAAAATTCAAAATTTCATCTACATGCATGGGCCCCACCTCAGTGCTACTTCTGCTCTGCTCTTGTTCAGTGATTTTACAGTGGTAGCTGTTCTTTTGAATTCTTTTTCTTGAACTCCGTGCTACGTTGGTATTAGAAATTTAGAACTGCACAATTATTGGAAATTTGGGGGGGGGGGGGGGGGTGTGTTTACATGCACTGTGATATCTCCAATTTTCATTTCTAGATTTAAGCAACCACCAAGGCATTTTTCACTGCGGATACATAAGTGTTTTCTAGATTGAAGTGAGCCTGTCTGTAGATAGTTATAGTAATTTTGAAGATCTGAAACCAAAACTAAAACTTCTCATTCCGTCTTCCATTGAATATATGATGGGAGAAAGCATCATAGATTTAACTATTAAGATTTTAGTGATTTGTGATTGTGGTTGTTGAACTAGATTTAAGTGATCTTCAGTAAATCGCCTGTTTTGAGCTTTAGAGCATACTCATCATGTTACTCTTTAAGTAAACCTTAATCTAACCTCTCTTTTTTTTCCACTTTAAAACCCTAATCCAAGGTCTTCCTCAACACTGCAACAAATGCTTTCAAGAAACTCCTACATTAGATTTGGTATCACCACCTCTGTCCCATGTCAATCTTACCAAGCTGCATATAATGATTGGCTTGGTGACTTAGGTCAAGAATTTTGAAAAATGGCTAAAATGTCAAGTTTTTGTTTGTATTTGGGGCCAGAATACATCTAAAAGAGCATAGAAAGAAAAAAGGAAAGTAATTATAGGACTATAGGAGAGATGAGTAGAACATCAATTAGGGATCTTGGGTGTCACACATCAATCAAGTAGCTAGTCTTCCCATGTTTTCTTCATTCATTTCTTTTAGAGTATATAAATCCATAACTTTCACAGATGATGGCCAACCAAACTTGGTGTCTATGTTTTGTCAAAGTCAACATACTTGCTGCTGAACACAAAACTGATAAATCTTATCCTTCCTTGACGCATGAGTTACACAAAACTAAAGTTAGAAGCTAAGAAATTGCAGATATACCCTTATGCTCAAATACTCAAAGGTTCTACCTAATTTTTGGAACCAAGAATTATTACAATAGTTCGTATTTAACGGAGAAGTGCCAAGAGCTTCCAAACTTGAAATCAGAATTGATTTGATGATCTACCATTCTGCAGTTTCCACTTTTCTTATTGGCTGGCTTTTCTTAATTCACATAGAGAGAACGTATAATACATGGTTTTTGAAGGTATGCCAATATCTAATATCCACTCTGCTCTATGTATGTTTTTATGAGGGGCAAAAGTGCCACAACATCTAAGGTTTGAGGTTTCCCTTTAATTCTCATTGTTCTTTTTTTTTTTTTTTTTTTTTTTTTTGGGATAATTACACTTTACCCACCTATGGTTTGCCTCTAATTTGACTTGCCTACTTATGGTTTCAATTTTGACACTTTACCTACCTGTGATTCCCTATGTTAGTAATTCATAACCCACCTCTGTTAAAAAAGAGGGGTAAATAAGTCTTTTTACACTCATTTTATGTCTCTCTCCTCCCAAAACAAGAAAAAAAAAAGATTAAAATATGGTATTGGTTTCTCATCATTCACAACATGAAGAACATACACCCAAAAAACTAATACAAATCAAATGAAGCAAAACCATGAGAGAAAGAGTTCTTTGTCTTCTTCCTTATACTTATTTTTTGTGCTTGAACTAAGAAATTTATTAAAATCAAAGCATAACACAATTTACAACATGACACACTACAAAAAAGATTGCTATTAGCGACGGCCAAAGTTCGTCGCAACAACACAAAAAGCCGTCGCAGATTAGTAGTATCGACGGCAAAAGGCCGTCGACGTCCGTCGGTAAAAGCCTCGTCGATAATACTATATTACCGACAAGGCCATCGCTAACACTCATTTTCGACAGTAAAAAGCCGTTGTTAGCAATTTATTTTTTCCGTCGAAAATACTTCTTCATAAGAGGAAGTTGAACGACCAAATACATTTTGTGATGGACTAAGGCCGTCATTAATGTATTTTTTCGACGGCTAAAAGTCATCATAAATACTAGTTTTGCCGTTGAAAATACAACTTCGTACGAGGAAGTTGGACGAACAAATATATTTTGCGATGAACTAAGGCCATCGTTAATGTATTTTTTCGATGACAAAAAAGTCGTCATAAATACTTGATTTGCCGTCAAAAATACAATTTCAAATGATGAAGTCAAACGACCAAATACATTTTGCGACGAACTATAGCCATCGTTAATATATTTTTTTCAACGACCAAAAGCCATCGTAAATACTTAGCTTTTCGTCAAAAATACAAAATCTTAGTGACCATTTATGTCTTTTCAACGAACTTTGACCGTTATTAAAAATTAGTTACCACGTCACTAATACATTATTTGCAACAAAATAGCTTCGTCGAAAAAAAAAAAAGGTCATTTCTAGTAGTTTAATTGCAACAAAACAATTTTGTCGAAAAAGAAATACATGAATTATATGAAAGTAAATAAAATAATATATAAATTACAAACATACATCTCATAAAAAATTTTCCATTCAAATAACAAGTACAAATCCATAATTGTTCAAAACTAATAAGTGAATAATGCAATAAAAATGCAAATATTAAGAAGTCTACAAAATAGCATGATGTTCAATAATACATGAAAGCTATATTATATCCTTCACTAAACTTGAAAGCATAAGAATTGGAAGATCAGTCATCATCCAAGCTAATTTCCTCTAGCTGGGAGTCACCTTCCTCCTCAAAGTCATCTTGTGTAATTATTCACACTACGATCTCCTCCCTAACATTGGTCTGCAATATTTTAGATTAAACTGAATAAATATACAAAAATTATAACTACACAAATTTTTATGTTTACAGTAAATAATAAAGAATTAACTAAAATATATTCATTTAAAAAAATTAACACAATCACCACGATAAAATGACAAAACATCAAAAATAAATCCTTACTACTGACACAAACATTGCATCTATCATAAATTCTTACTACTGTCAAGAACCTTGTAGTTCTCCTGTGAATGAGAACTTCCAAGAATACATCCACCACCAATAACCACATTAATAGTACATCCCCATCACTCTTAACAATATATCCATCATCACAACAAGTCACATAAAAATTATATATGAACTAAGAATAGCAATTAATTGAAAACTGTAATGAGCAAATTTATCATTGGTTTCAACAACCTCAATAAAATAGGGAAAAAAAATTTATGTTGGTTATACTGGAATAAATTATGTGCAATAGGTGCTTGCATATAATTAAAAGTAATCAACAAATTGGTTGGGGCCACCAATACACACAAACATTACACTATGGTCTAGTACCAAACTGTCAAGAATTTTACCTACAATACAAGATTGTATATTATGAAAGAGATATATCTAAACCAAACCCAAAATTTAGATAAAATAAATCAACCAACAAATCCATTTAGTAATCCACTACATTAACAAAATATATAAATCAAGATATAAGGATTTAAGAAAACTAACCTAGGCTAATGAGGTGAGAGCTTTTTCTTCTTTATTTTCTTAGTGAGTGAAATAGAGTGTTAGGATTACTAAGTAAAAAGGGAGGCGTGGGATTGAAAAAATAAAAAGGTAGGCGCTTGTTTTTTAGTGATAGGGAGAGGTAGGGTTTTGTCTTCTTCTTCTTCTTTTTTTTCTTTTTTTTTTTTAAGTTAAAATGATATTGCCGTGTGTGTTTTTTTAACAATGTGGGGCTGGGTTTATTTTACTGCAATGTGACTTCTCTTTTTGTTTTATTTATTAAAATTATGTTTTTTTTTTTTTAATGACAACCACGTCACTTTCTTTTTTTTGGTCACTTTGAAATATCATTTTTTTTAATTATTATTATTATTATTATTATTATTATTATTATTATTATTATTAATAAAAGATAGAAACACTATGAAATTTTACTTCTTGCAATTATTTTTTAGCAAGTGTTCTTTTAAAAAATGTCAAGGAAATATAACCTCAATATTGTTTAGGTGGATTTATTTTACAGAAATATAACCTCAATATTAAAAAATAAATAAAAATAAACTTTAATTGTGTATTTTATTTGGCAAAACCACTCCATTTGAAGGAAAAACCATTTTCCACTTGACATCTCATTAACTGAATTTTGTTAAATTAATATTAAGAATGTTGTGTACAAACCTGCCCGCAAATTTCCAAAATCATCTTATTTCATAATTAAAATACATTGATTTCAAATTTTAATTAAAGATTATTTTAAAATATTAGGTATGACATTTTTTTAAAAGTTTTTCAAAGGTTGACCATGTTTGACCAAATATTAACCAAGTTTTGCAAACTTTGACTACTCATTTCTCACAATCTAACCGTCTAATTGTTGTCATACTTTGCTAAAACCAATATCTCACCACATTCTTCCAATCCAACGGTCGGATTTTGGATTTGAGTCTAGAGTATTATGGACGTGTTGTTGTACCAAGACACTAAGAAATTTTGATTGGTCACATTCTCCTAATCCAACTGTTTGATTGAATTCAAAATCTATCAAAACCAATATTTATCCCACTCTTTCAAACTAATGATCAAAGTTTTAATCTAACTCTGGCACAAGATGGATGTGTGTCGTTGTATCCACCTATCATGAAACTTCAATCAATAAAAATATACAATTCTCTTCCAAGTGAGTTATAAACTATATAAATATCACTAAGAATCGAGAAAATGATCTACAAAATACAACCAAAAACCTACAAAATGACCCCAATGGATTTGCATATGACCTTTGACTGCCATTTTTAAACTTGAAACTGATAAAGGCATAAAAACCCAAAAAACCTTAAAACACTGACCAATACCCAAAACCTACTTAAAACCTCCTGATCTACCTAATTTGATCAAATCCAGTGGTCTTGGAACCAACTTTGAAGTTTGACCAAAGATTGACCAAGTTTAATAGACTTTGACAAAGTTTCGCAAGATTTGACTTTTCTGTTCTCACAATTTGATCATCTGATTGTCATTGTAATTTACAAATACAAATATTTCACCATATTCTACTAATCCAACGGTCAGATTTTGGATCTCCATCTGGTTGCATGATGGACATGTGTTGTTGTACCCACCCACTGGGAAACTTTGATTAACCCTGTTGACACAATCCGACCATCCAAAATGGCTAAAATACACCACCAAAGCTATGAAATAACCAAAATACCCATAAACTTCTAAAGTGACGAAATTTCCCCTAAAAGCTTCAAAATAATAAAAATGCCTTTTACTTGGAGGGTCTTGAAATTTTTTTTTTTTTTTTTTTTGCAATTTTTAAAATTAAGAAAAAATTCTACATTTTTAAGAAAAAATTGAGGAAAATTTACCATTCAAATAAAATAATAAATTTTTATGGCCATATATATGTTGGAAATCACCTTTATTGTGACAGATTTACCTTATCGACACTAATACCTTCTTTTCTTAAGAAAATTTTAACTATTAACGACGACCAAAATGTCCGTCACAAATAACAATGCAATATATAGTGATGGAAAACAATTGTCAAACACATAAAAATAAGGGCATGAATTCCCCCCCTTTAAAAAAAATTACCATTGTCAACAGCTTATGTCCATTGCAAATATTATTTATTGGGAGGGATCCAATTCTATCACTAATAAGTTCTTTCTTTTAAAGCAAATTAACTATTTACGACGGTCAGTATGTTCGTCACAAATACGAACTCAGTTAGAAAAAAATAAAATAAAATAATTGTGATGGATAAATTTCGTCACAAATATTGTGAAAAGTAAGGGGGAATTTTCCCTCCAAAATATTTCACCATTTTCGATGGCTTCATGGCTGTCACTAATACCTCTTTTATATTTACGATGGAAGAATTTTTGTTGCAAATAATAACACCATAAAAATATATTTTTTGTATTTTCGACGTACAAAAGCCGTCACAAGTGTTAATAGTTCTGATGGTTTTTCTTCGGTCATTGTAAATAATATCCTCTTTTATATTTACGATGGAAGAATTTTTGTCACAAATAATAACACCATAAAAAATATATATTTTGTATTTTCGACACACAAAAGCCGTCACAGGTGTTACTAGTTCTGACAGTTTTTATTCAGTCATCGTAAATAATACTTTATTAGCAATAAACATTTTTATGCCGTCGTAAAAAGTAAGGCGGGAAAACTTCCCTCCAAAACAAATCATATTTTTGACAAAAACAATAGGCATCCTCGACGAACTCGTTTTGCCGTCACAAATATTTTAATATTTGACGAGTAATTGTCGACGAAAATGACTTGCCGTCGAAAAAGCTAGTTTTTCCGACGGCTTTTTGTAGTCATCGAAAAAGTTTCATCGCAAATAACAATCTTTTTTGTAGTTTCATCGCAATTGCTAGAAATTCATATAACCAAGAGCATGCTCTTGGTTGCCACAAGATTTGTATGAATTTCTAGCAATTGCCTTGTATAATGAGTTTGCTGCTGTTGGCAACACACCAAATGTTGCTAATTCTGCATAGTGAAGTCCTACACAACTAAAACTCCAATGTAGGTTCATTTGCATTAGGAGGACTCCCTTTCTTGAAAGCAAACTTGTCCTCAAGTTTGTTTGACCCTCCAATTTTAAAGTCTTCTTCATCTTGACCATTGGTTTGGGATTTGCTTTTTCCTTCTTTATTTGTAATAAGTAGTGAAGCACTATCTTGTGCAAACTTCGTGTGCTGCACCTTCGTCCCAAGATGGCTTGCCTATCGTAATGACATGATTGTATGTCTACTTCATCACAAAGAATGGAATAACAATCTCTTGAAAATCTAATTTCATCTCCTTTATTTAAGCAAGACAATTTATGTTGATGCTTCAATTCTTGCTTGTTCAAAATCTCTTGTGACTCCATATTCTCATAACTACCTTTCTCAATCAATGAAATGGTTGAATTACTTAGAACACATTGATAAGTGGAGAAGCACTTCTACAAAAACACTTAGTTCCAAATAGCACACAAAGGCTAAAAATTCATTCAATTACCAAAACTGATTTACAAAGAGCTTACATTCTACTACTTATACTAGTTGTTTGGAATTAGCAGCCTCTAGATGGTTGACAAGTGTCTAAATCCTATCAACTAATACTTAACAAATCATCTGACTAACTAACTAATTAGTTATAAGAGGATTAGGATATAGCTACTTGAAATTGCCCTGCATTATGTGAATATCTTATTCCAAACTAAAGTAGAGGTGGGTGTAATAACTAATAATAGAAAAATTTAGAAGGAATTAGTAAAATTTGTGCTTAGGGTCTAGCAAGGGAAATTACTTGAGTTTTGAGATTAGCGGACATACTGTAACTATGAAGAAAAAAAAAAAAAAAAAAAAAAAAAATTCAGCAACACTGGTCAGCCAAATGCAAAATTTTCAACAACCCATATATAGATAGTTAAGAATGAAAAACCAAAATCTATTTTGAGGTTTACACTATTTATTCTATTGAATCTTGAACATGACCCGAAATACAGTAATTAATTCAAACTATATGGCCGTGATTCTTAGTCAGTTGCATGACTAGGGACGCAGCTAGAAATTTTTGTTTGGGGTGGCCAACTTATGATACTAATTTATTAGTTTATACAAACTTTTATAAACACACACAAACACATACATCTATACACACATATAATTTAGTATCTTTCATAGTAAATCCTTAAAGTTTTCATTTTTAATATAAGTTACCAACTTGTCTACCAAAATGAGTAAAAATTTTCCATCTTTTTTAAGACTCAATAATTCTCCATCTTTTTAGCAACTTAGAGCATCCACATCGGTGGATACAAAATCGTGTATAATAGAAAAAGACACCATTTTTACACATTTTGCCTAAAAAATGTTCCACATCAATACTTCTAAAAATGTGTAAAGATGTGTATATTTATACACTTACTACAGTAACTGTGTATATTTACACGGTTACTATAACTCATCCATATATTATTTTACTAATTTCACGTTCATACCTTTTTCTCTCTCTTTTCTCCGTGCACAACGAACTCAGTAACTTCTCCTTTCCTCATTTTCTTTTTCCTCAGATGCTCACAAACACACCCACAAGTAAACACATCCACACAGGCAACTCAACATAGAGATACACAAATACACCCACACACAAACAAACCCACACGGACAAACCAACAAAGAGACAGATTGGTGCTTGAGGAATGATCGGTGCTTGACTGGAACGATCAGAGCTTGTGGGTCTTGCTTGATCGAAGCTCGTGGGTCTTGCCTGATTGGAGCCAGGGAGATCTGACCGAGCTTGATCGATGCTTGACTAAGTTTGATCGGAGAGTTGATCTGTGTTCGAGAGTTTGATCGATGCTTGATCGGTTTGATCTGTGTTCGAGAGTTTTGCTAGGAATAAAACATGGCTTGATCGAGCTAGGGAGAGTTGATTTTTGTTCAGAAATGGGTATAGAGTTGGGTATAGAGAGAGAGCAACAAATCAGAAAAATGGGTAGAGAGAGAGAGAGAGTGCACGTATGTAAATGGGGTAGTTGAGAGAAATAATAAAAAAATTGAGAAAATTGATTATTTAAATAAAAGAGATGATAGAGTAGATAAACTAATGTGGGTGTTTTGTAAAAATGGATGTGTAAAATAGAAAAAGTAAGTTTTTAGTGTAAAAATGGATGTATAAAATACACTAACTAATGTGGTTGCTCTTAGGGTAGTTTGTTTAAAATGAACTTCCGCACCCTTTTGATCATTTTTTTTAAAATTTCAATGCTATCTTGAGCCACACCAGTGTTAAGGCAACCAGGCTATTGTGTGAGGATTTTGGTGGTGCTAATCACCTTCAGAGATACTCATCGGTCTACGAGATGGCAATGAACTCCGTGGCATATTTGCTGGAATGATTGCCATTGGGACCTAGCCCTAGAGGCCCAGGGCACTAGCTCGTTTGAACTCGAAACGGCGTTATACGCTTAAGCAAATAAAAGAATTATACGCTCATACAATGGTGTGTAAATTTTCATATACAGATACAGATTTATAGAAATCTATTAATGTAATTGAAAACAAATATCTTAATTCAATTATTTCAAAGTGATAAGCGATGAAAGCTTGCAAATTGTTACTCTCTTGTGCATTTTTTTGATTTATTTTTCTTATATGTCATTCTTTTTATGCATATATAATTACCTGGACACGAATAGTTTTTTTTTTTTAAATGTCAATTTATGTGAAGTAATAGATAATCATTCATAGTCAGTTACATGAGATGATGATGAGTTGTTGAATCTAGATTTGAGACAAAAATTGTGGTCTTAAAAAACTATCTGCGTTACTCTCTTAGTGCTGAAATTGACATGCTTTGTATCCTGTGCACCCTAGCAGCTG